>NC_141401.1:2500-1202500 GCF_034619465.1 Leptosomus discolor | reverse complement strand
GCACCAACTGCTCCTGTAGCCATGATGAAAGCTAATAATGTAGAAAATTCTGCCAATTCTTTTAATTCATGAATATTTAAGCCTGTGAAAAATCTGTCAGATTATAGCACTTTTCTGGTGATTTTCTGCTTAAGTACATTTATGGGCAAATGCCAGTTGCTCAAGAAACTTCAGTGGAATGTGGAGACTTTTTATTGTTCGCATCCCCAGAGCCCTTTTCTCGCTCCTTCGGCGGTTTAACCCCTGCCAAGGCTGCAGGAGCCAGGGGAGCCGGCTGCTCCAGCCAGAGGGGCACCCAGCCGGGCATGGACCCGGCCACCCCCGGGTGATGCTGTGTCCCCGCTGCCCCCTTGCCCACGCTGTCCCCGAAGCGAGGGATCGGGACGAAGCTTTTGGATGGAAAAAAACCCGCAGACGATTCTCATTTAGGGATGTCTTTGCCGCACGAAGAAAAAAAGTTGTGTTTCCTTCTACAGGAGCACAAGTCCCCCGGTGTCTCCTGGGCGGGCTCTCCCCAAAGAGCAGGGGCCGGGGGAGCCGCGGGCTTTTGTGCTCTCCCCGTTAGCCCCGGGTAATTAGACAAAACAGGGGCTGGCAGCGGGAGCGGCGAGGTCCCGGCGAAGGGGTCGGTGCTGGCAGCGGCCGCGGGCTCGCCTCCCAGCTGGCTCCGGCGAGCCCCAAAACAAGAGGCTGTCTGAAGCCACGAGTGGTTTATTGGCAGCAGGTTCCCTGGCAGTTCCTCGGCGCTCTCCTTGCTGGTGGGCTGCGTTCTGCTGCGGTGCCAGGTGACTCATTTTACAGCTACTTTAAAAAATAAAAATAAATACGCCCGGTGGAAACGTAACCAGCTTCTCTGCTCCTCGAAGCGCTGGAGGCTGACGCTTCCCGTGAGCGGGCGGCGCGGTGAGCGCGGGGTTACCCTCCAGACCGCCGCAGAAGGGATGCTCTTTTCCATTATTTCCAGCATTTTCCCCACCAAACCTGCCCGGCTCTCGGTGCTGAGCCACAGCCCTTGTTCTGCCAGCTGGAACTGGAGCAGAATAAAGTCAAGTAGCCAGCAACAGCGATGGGCCCTTCTCCTCTTCCCCTTTCCCATCAGGAGAGCTCAGCTGGGACGCAGTGGGATGCGGGCAGAGCCACGAGCAGCACGGCGTGCCAGTGCCACGGTCTGGTCCTTCGCTCTCCAGCCTGGATGCTCCCACAGGAGGGCTGGGCGGGTGGCGGGGCCCGGGCAGCAAAAAGGGGTGGGAAAACAAGATAAATAAGGGATGCTCAGCTGTACTTAAGTTCTGACGGCCTCGCTTCAGGATATTTCAGAATGTGAAACGCAGAGCGACTTGGAAATAAAAATGGGGAAACCACCAAAATTAGGAATGCGTTACCTAAAGCTGAAAACGCAGTTTATCACCCCAAGCTGGCTGGCGGAAGGAAAGCCCGCCGCGGCGCGGCACGCCGGGAAGGCTCACGCTTCCAAACCTCGACTCCACGTCTCCTCTGTGCTGCCAGATTACACGAGCCCTTTAAAATGTTCCATAGCCATCGCTGTGTAATTAAGTGCTTACAGGATTTGCAGGCTCTTTGTTTCACCGTGGGGAACGGCTCCTTTGAAGCTCTCGGAGTTTAGCGGGTCAGCCTGACCCGAAGGTCCTCACCTCCAGGAACGAGCGGCCAACCTGGGCTGTGCGAGGCCGCCGGCGCTCGGGCACCTCGCCCCGGGAGGCGAAGTTGCTCCCGGCTCCCTGTCCCCCAGCAGCCGATAACGCTGCGCTTGCCGCGGCGCTCAGGGGGGGCTCTGTCCGGGCGCCGGGGTGAAAATGAGCTTTATGGGCTCGGGGGGCACTTTCGACCTTCACCAAGCGCCGGGATTTCTGCTCGGCTGCCGCGGGGACGCACAGACCCGCAGCGGGACGGAGGCGAACGCGACGCACGGCAGAAAAGCCGAGACCCCCCCTTTCCTCTCCTCATCACAGACCTTCAGCCACTTACAATGTCACTTCAGCTGAGTAATAAGCAATTATGATTTAATTACTCCAATGCTCTTCAGTAGAATTTTCTGAATAATAATAGTCACTTTTATGGCACCTCATTTATCCTTCCTCCTCTTCATCTGGATTTATCCCGCACCACAGCGACTCTCGGCACCACCAGACCCGCCGGAGCCGGTCACCTTGCCTCCCGCTCCCACCGCTCCGCCATGCCTCTGCTCTTCCCACCACCACCCCCCCGCTATTCACCGGGGCACAGCGGCGGAGGGTTTGCAGCCACGCGCCCGGCCGTCCTGGAAACCCGCGGCTCAGAGAGAACGCGACAAGTGCCGCTAATTCATAAATATTTAACACCCAAATCTGCTGCCTCCTGATAGCTTTTTCCAGAGTTTCTATTCTAATACATATTCCACCCCCTTCCCCTCCCCACTGGCCCTCCTCGGGTTTTTTTCCCTTCCTCTTTGCCGGGCACTAATCCAAGTGCTGAGATGACTGTTTCACTTCCCTGCTGTCATCAGTTGTTTTTATCTTATCTGGACCGTGGATGCCAGTCAGCAACCCGCTGCGGTCTTTCCAGTTGAGTCCTGACCTCTGCAATCAGCCTCAAGATGTCCTGTAACAAGCAGATACGGTTACTCAACTTGTCCATCAGCACTTCTGGAGGGGGAAAAAAATAAAATAGAGAAAAAAAAAAAAAAAAAAGAGAGAAAATCCCCACAGAAGACAGAGCTGACAGCTCGGGGTGGGGAGCTGCCGGGAGCATGGCGGCTCAGTGCCGGGCAGGCTGCTCGGGGAGCCTGAGCTGGGAATTTCACGTCGAATGGGGCTTGTGGTGGTGCTGGTGCCACACAAGCCTGGAGGCCTGTGGGGTTCCTGCAGGTGGGGATGCCGGCCCCGCTCCAGGACCCCTCAGCATCACCGACCCGGGGCGAGGGGCACTGCGAGACAAACTTCAGAGTCATGGGGGGCCTGGGGGCAGCTGTCCCAGGGCTGCGGGCTGGCTGGGGGGTCCCTGCCGCTCCCCACCCTGCTCAAGCTGCTTCATGTCCGCGCCCTGGTGTTCATGCTTGGCCAGACCTCAGCCCGCTGCCCCCAGCCTGCCTGGACCCGGGGGTTCTCCCCTCCACGGTGCCCCGCTGTCAATCAGATCCCCCTTTTTCCTCCCAAACTGCTGCTTCATCCCCCCTTTGCTGTGCTTTGCAGGCAGGGGCACCCACGTACGGTCTGGCTGCCAGGGGAGGGGAGGAAAATTCATCTGGGGAACAGAAGGACGCGGCTTTTTCCCAACCTGCGAGGTGCCAGGGCCACCTGGATCAAGGGGGCCGGGACCGGCAGACCCCAGCAAGCCCAGCTGGCAGCACGGGGTGTTCAGGCTGAACTCCGGCCGGGTGCTCCGGAGGAATCGGAGACCGTCCCACGCTCTGCTGCTCCCAACCAGCAAACAAGCAACGTGCAAAGAGCCACATACAGCGACAGGCAGCACCAACCGTCCCCCTCCCCGCTCTCGAGCGCCGTTCCTGCTCGCCACACCGGGGAGGCGCGTTGCGTACGGCCATTGCTGGATGTCGCAAACAGCCAGAGAAGGGTTGGGGTTTGTCCTCCAGCGGGGGAGCATGGATCTGGGGACTAAAAGATCTGTTTTCTGGAGCTATCCTGCCTGAACTCCTGGGCAAATTCCATCTGTGTCCTCCTCCCTTCTCCAGACCCGAAGGGTTGAGGCCACTCGTCGCAAGTCGAGCCCCTTGGAGCAGCCAACCCTTTCCCCGTACCCGGCAGAGCAGCAGCAACGTGCTCATCACTCTGACCTAGAAAAGAGCCCCTGCAGGCGGCACGTCCCCAGCTGCTCTGGGACACGTTCTCCTTCAGGTCGGGCCGGTGCGAGCTGGGCACCCCGCGGGGCCAGCCCTGCCCCCGGTGTTGCAGGTGTGCCGGAGGGACGGGCGCGGCGCCGCAGGACGGGGACACTCGCTCCTCGCACGCTGAGAACGCAACGACAGCAGCGGTGGCTCAGAGCAGGGGGTCGCTTCTGCCACCTCCCGCGGCAGCCAGCGCCAGAGCGAGCGCTGGACGATGCTCCCTTGCTCCCTGCCCAGCCCCAGCGGCTCCGGAGCCAGCGGCTGCATCCAGACCATCGTCCTTCCCGACTGCCACGTCCCCTTCCTGACTCGCCTCCAACACCTCGTAGCACTGATTTCCACAGTTAATTTATCAGTTTAATGACGGCATCACCGAGAAGGGCGAAGCCAGGCTAGCACCGAGCCAGCTCAACTTTACATACATATCACCCAGAGTAAAAATGTCATGTAAGATTTACTCAACATGCGTTTTATCAAAGTGCTCAAGCACTGAAGTAAAAGGGCTTTTAGTTACAGCAGATTGAAGGGGGCGGCATGTGGGGAAGGAGGAGAGAACGGATGGATTTTAGCTCTGCCAGAAGCTCTTGTTGCTTTTGCATCAACATCTTTATTTTCCAAGAGAGGATTTAAGACCTTGTTGTGCATAAACAACTGAAACTACAGTAACTCGAACGGTGAGGAACACTGAAAGGTTATACTGAAAAATGCTATTAGTCTGCATGAAATAAGATTCTTCCTGGAAACATGACACTGAACATTTAAGGGAGGGGGAGGAATAGCTGTAAAATGGCTATAGAAAAGGGGTTACAAATTAAATATAATAAAAAGAATCCTTTTGAATGAGATCTTAATTTAACCTCAACATCATGACCATATATTTCAGGAAATTAATCCCTCGGCCTTCAATAAATCCAAAGTATAACACAACCACTTATGGTTCAGCAATGAGCCATTAGTATGGGCTACAGATCCTGCAAAACCACCAGACCCATTATTTAGGAATGTGCTGAATTATCCGGATCTAATGCAGCTCATCAGCAACCAGGGCTGCCGGGCTGCCCGCCGCACAGCCCACGTGGACTGCCTGCACCCCAGTCCCAGGGATCTGCCGGCTTCTTTCTCTGCCCCATCCCACCCCTCCCAGGACCTGGCTCCCGAGCAAACACCTTGCTCCTGGAATCCCAGGAATAAGCTGGGAGAGGGCTCGGGGAGGGGGCTCAGCCTCGGTCGGCACCAGACCCCAGAGGAGAGGCCCGTGGGGAGGGGGATGCCGTCCCACCAGCGCCGTGTGGGGCTCCCAGCCCCTGCTAAACTGGGCTTTGTGCTGGGTTTGTGCTGCTTTCCAAACGAAATAATTGAGGACAGGAGTGCAAGAGCAAACTTCCTCCGGAGCCTTTCCGAGCCCTCTCCGCTCCACCGCGCGCGTTGCCAGCTTGGCACCAGGCTCTCCTGCATATGCCCCAAAATGAGGAAAGTAACTTCTAATGAGTCAGGAGTGTAACCTTGCTCTGAGAGCGAACATATGCCACCGCAGCTCCCTTGGCAAAGGCGCTTGGAGCCGGTTGCTGGCGCTTCAGTGAGAGCTCTTCCCACCCAGGCTGCAGACACTTTGGGGCTCTTGGTAAGGAACACGTAGACCAGGTGAAGAGCGCTGAAGCTTCGCAGGCTTCGAAGGACCTGCTGGCAGAGCCTGCTGCAGCCCTGCTTCACGTCAGAAGCAGCCGGCCGTGCGAGCAGCCGGCGACCTCCTGGGGAGAAACATCCCTGCAAACCGTTAGGGATGTTGTGGAGCAAGTGGCGGTTTGGGTGGTAAAAGGCGTCGTTACAAACACCAGCCACCCCGGGGTGATACAACCGAGAGAGCACGCGGAGAGCTGCGAAGGCCCCAGCGCGGCACTGAATCCTGAGAGCTCGCACCCCATCCCCAGCTTTCCTTTCCAGGCAGGACAAAGCAGCAGAAACGCGTCTGTCCTGATGGGCAGCCCTGTGCAGAGCCGGCCCAGAGTTGTTCAAGCTGGAAAATGCCTTTTTGACAGCAGGGGAAAAAAAAAAAAAAGCTCCCCATCTGAAAGGTTTGTTGTCAACAGCGTAAGCACAAGGCAAAAACCCAACCATAAGTCCAGGAGTCTGGAAAGCATTGTCACAGAAAAAAAAAAAAGGGCAAAAGCGCAGTTTTTGATGGGGACTCACAAACAGACGGGCAGGATCTTCCACCGTCACCTCTCTGCACCCCAGCAAACCCCTCTCACATGGCACACCCCATCTGAAACCCGCCGCGGGGCCGACGGGAGCCAGGTGACCAGCGCACCGGCCACCTCCAAGCAGGAAGTTCCCTCCGTTGGCAGTGGGATCTCCTATTCGTGGCCACACGAGGGGTTCCCCACCCGCAAAAGCGGCCTGCAGCGGGAGCAGGCGCGAGGTGGGAACGAGGAGCGCTCTGCTTTCTCATCAGCCACCAAAGTTCTCCTTGATGGCGCAGCCCTGCTCCCAAGTCGCTCGCGCGGCTCTCGCCGAAGCGGATGCTGCGGTTTTCTCGTCTGAAACAAATTGCGCAACAAGCTCAGCCCAGCGTTGAGGAGCATTAGCTAAAGCAAAGCAGCTCTAATAGCGCTGGTCCTGTACGCCCCGCTGGGAGACTTTCAATTGATGGAGTTACGAGAGATGAAATATTCAGTAGGATTAAGAATTTGGAGGAGGTGGAAATCAAAGTGGAAAAGAAAACAAGTAAAAACAGCTTAACCTAGCCTTCTAGCACTAATTGTCATTAGGATTCAGGCTAAAACAAACACCACAAAACGAGCTGCCAATTTGAAAGGGGAAGGAAGAGAGCGACGACGATTCCCGTTGCATCGAAAGCAACCCCTTCCTCCCCGCGCCGCCGCAGCCGGCAGGCGGGGACCACCCCGTCCCTCCTGCCCTCACCACGGTCCCGGCAGGCAGCTCGCCCCGGCTGCGCGAGCAGGACCCGTCCTTCCCGCACGGGCAGCAGTGCCTTTAGCAAAGGTGCCGCCCTAAATGCCCCCCCTGCCCCAGCAGGGCAGCACCCCTCGGGCAGAGCCCGGGCTCCGCAGACCCCACTCGCAGCCCCCGCGCAGGAGGAGCAGAGCCCAAGGCGTCGCCCTCGCGCTGCTGGGGCCGAGGCGCCGGAGAGGCAGATTCCCTTACCGCCGGAGCGGAGTTATCCAACACTGCAATTTAAGTTGACAATTACATGGTAAGCGACTTGCACACAAAGAGAGGCTCTGGAAGTATTCCCAGAATACAGAAGTCTGACAGTATCCACCCAATTTGTTGCAACAACAAAGAATACTGGAATATGTCCTTTCATTTGGCAGACGAGTATTTTATTTTTTAAGTCTAGGTGGAGAAATTTAGCCTGCTATTTAAGGAGCATGTTGTGCCTTGGGAGTGACAAGCCAAGAGTTTCACTAGAAAGCCAAACTCCGGCACAAATTGCACCCTGCCACCCAAGAAACTAAAGTGCACCGAGGAAAGAAACCAGGGGGGCTGCATCTGTGGTTAGGGCCTGCGGTTTGAGTCGGGGGCAGAGGAACCTGGGGGCCTTTCAGAGCTCCCCTCTACACTCCCCTTCTCTGCACGAGCTCCAGGAAAACCAACACCTCAGCAAGCACCTTCCTGCTCTTCGCAGCCAAGGCGGCTCATTCGCAGGTGCCCGTGCCGCTGGAACAGCCGCACTGCAGCGGCCGAGGGAACCGGCCCCTTTCACCCTCCCGAGGCGCTCGGCACCTCCCCAGGGCCCCCAGCAGACGGATTTCCAGGCTCCAGCTTGGGAACTGGGAAAGCCACGACACGACCAGTTGCTCTGCAAGTGTCGAGAAACCACAACGTCCAGCTCGTGCGGGGAGGCAGCGAGCCAGGGCCGAGGGCGCAGCAGCGACCGTGGCGATGCAGAAGGAACCGCTCATCAACCACCTCACACCCAACAAACCCCCAAAATTCTAACAAGGGAGATTCTGTGTGCTGGAAGGTAACGCTGGCAGGCCATGAAACAAAGCACTTCGGAAAAATCAACCCTGAAAAGTAAGATCCAGTGGTTTTTGCACACTGCGTCATGGACCCAGAGGGAAGAGGCTCAGGGCACACCCAGGCTTAGCATTTTGGGATGGGAAGGGTTGGCAGCGCCTCTGTGTTTTCCCCAGCCCCGTGGGAGCAGCCGAGGGACAGGCTGCGGTGCGTGCCAGCGGGGGAAGGAGCACTCGAGCACCCGGTTCTGCTCTGATATAAGACCAACAAAGAGGAATAAAGACTTTATAACCTCCAGCACGGACATCCCCAGGGAGACTTCTCTGTGCTACCCGGTGCCGGCTGCGTGGAGCGAAGCAGGGGTGCTGGCAGCCCCGGGGCTCAGCTCTGGGCATTCCCACGTCACCGAGCCCCTTGGCCTCCTTCAAAAGTCTGTGTCAAAAGGTTAGTGGCACAGGCGTTTCTTGGAATGGTGTTTTGTTGGGTTGTTGTTTTTTTTTTTTCCTTGTGGCCTTGCTTCTGGTGGAAATTAGTCAGCTTTCCAGAGCCGAAACCTCAAGCCATAGCCACATTTCTGAACGGGCTCATCACTGCCACCATTCCACAAACCACTTCCTTCCAGGTTACTGGCAGCCGGTCCCGGCGCGCGATGAAAGGGCAGGAGCACGGCTGGCGGCGAGGAGCTGCGCGCCCCCAGCCCCGGGCTCCGCTGCCAGCCGGCAGCTCGGGCAGAGCGGGGGGTTTGCAAGACGCGGGCGCAGGCGGCGCGCACGGAGCGAGGCGTCAGGGAGGTGCGAGGTTACGACCCCGCGGGGCACGGCGGGCAGGCACGGAGAAGCCCCAACCCAAACCCACAGGACTCGGCTCCCCGGGAGCCTGGTCCCGCCAGCCCCGCTCCAGCGCCGGGGTAACCGCGGATCCCACGCCGGCTCCGTTAGCAGCTCGGGCAGAACCCGCTCACGCCGCCTGCCTGCACGGGCAGCGCAGCCCCACATCGAGGAGGCACCTTTCTTGGGGGAAACGGGCTTTTACGGCCCTGCAGATCTGCCTGGGAAGTTTGGAGGAGCACAGGGACGGCTGAGCCACCGCAGGGGCCTGATGGCGGCCCTGCCACCTTCGCCTCCATCTCACGGCACTGGAGGTGCTGACCCCCAGCACGGGGACGGGCGGTGACCCTGGGGCAGCCAGACCTGCGGGCACTAACCCGGCACTGCCACGCTTGTGCCCTTCGCTTTTCCCGGAGGAAACAAACCCTCGGCTCACACAAACAGGATTTTGGGTGCAGGAGGTGTGGGTGAGTCCAGGGGAAGGCACGGCACCGGCAGAGAAGCTGCGAGACGTGGCCACCCCAGATACAGCCACTTGCACTCAAAATTAGTGTTTCACAAGCGCTCACTGCGGACAGGGAAACGCAGCACCTTGCTGCATCAGGCAGCCGGCGGTTTAGCAAACTGCTGCCCCGCTGCTGCTCTTCTCTCTTCCCCTTCCCCTTCCTCCCCACCCCGCGCCTGCAAAGCCTTCCCACCTGGCAGAGGCACAGCCCAAATCCCAACCGCTTGGCTACGGGCGCGGTGCAAAAGCTGGGCTTGAAAAATTTAGAGCTGAGCAAGGAAAAAGGGGAAGAACTTGAGGGCTGCTCGGAGGAAACGGAGAGCACGGGGGCAGAAACGGCACGGGTTTGTGCAGCTCGCTGCTGCAGAAATGACACCAGGCTGAGGACGTGACCTGCCAGCGATGAGCACGTCCCTGGAGCCGAGGTGAAAGTCACAGCAGCCAGGAGGAGGGACGCAGCACCGCGATGCCGGCAAAACCCCCCTCTGAGCTTCACACGTGCCGGGGGAGGCAGACATGGGCCCGGCCCTCCGGGGCTGACGCGACGGCGCAGCAAAACCCTGCGCAGGATGGGAGTGAAACGAGACAATTTCACCCCGTTAAACAACCGCCGTTCCCCTCCGGCCCCGCGTCACCCCGGCACTGCAGAGCCCGCAGCCGCCAGCCGCCCCAGAGCAGCATCGCTGGTGGCTCCTGCCCAGGAGCCAGCCCTGCAGGGGACACGCGGGCCGCAGGGCAGGATTTATCCACGTCACCCACAACAGGCGGGACCGAGGACCCAACTGGGACGTGAGGCTGTTTCTGCACCCAAAGGAGTTTCTCAAATTACTCAACAGAAACCAGCTTCACCCTGGCGAGCCCTCGAGCGGCCGCAGACCGGATCGCCTCCCACGCTGCGGTCCTGGGGGAGAGAAGCACCCTGTCCCCGTCCCCGTGTCCCCGAGCCGGGCATCCGGGGGCTGGCAGCAGGGGGGAGAAGTGGGACCTGCTGCTCCCACAGGAGCGGCATCGACATGGACCGCTTGTACCCCACCTGCACCAGGGAGCGGGAGGCGGCGAGAGCATCGCTGGGGCCGCTGCCAGCTGCCCGGCCACAGAGATTTGTTTTCTTTAGAGAGGATCTCAGCTTGAAGGGGGAAAAAAAAAAGAAAAAAAAAAAAAAAAAAAAAAAGATTCACCCCCCAAAAAAAAACCAGAAAAGAAAAAGAAACCACGGCCACATCCTGCCTTAAACTGTCACTCGTGATGTGTTATTTGCCGACGAGGATGCTCGGGGAGCGGCGCTGGGGGCGGGAGCTCTCCTCCGCTTGCCAAGTAACACTTCAGCTATGAGTCAATCGACTGAAGCCACAAATCCATTTGCTTATGAGCACGAAACCACAGCAACCCATGCTGCTTCTCAGGACCACGTGTGCCACCACCTGCCTGCCGCTTCGCCCCGCTGCCGAGGCGCCCCCTGCCCGGTGGGACACGCTGCAATAACCCCCGTGAGCTGCCCCTGATGCTCCCCTGGGACCTCGTGCCTGTCCAGGGCTGGCTGTGAGGGCGACTGAGCCCTCCCGGTGCCGGGCTGCAGGGACGGGGACGGGGCACGGCCACCAGCAAGCCGGGAGGGGAAAGCAGTGCCCGGTGCGTCCCCCCTTCCCGCGTTATTCGCCCCACAGCATCCCCGTTTCGCAGGCCGGGCTCCCCGGTCCATCACCACGCAGCCCCGTGGATCGACGTCTCTGCAGAGCATCGGCCGTGCCCCGGCCCTGGCAGCGGCTCAGGGATCACACCCGCGCCACGGAGCGGGGCCAGCCCGCGCCCCCGCAGCCCCCACCTGCACCCACCGGCGGGGAGGTGCTGCCACCCTCACGGGGCAGAGTTGGACCCTTCGCCCGTCGGTGTGGGGCTGGGTGGGTAAGTCTCCTGGTATGCAGGGTTTTGAAAGCCCGGTGCTTTTCCCCTGTGGGTTAATAAACACTCGACGTGGGTGGCTTGTGACTCACGAGCTCCGTTGCAGAGCGCTACAGGTGCTGCCAGCGTGGAGAAAGGCAGCGATCGAGCGCTGGAAAAGAGAAAGAAAATCCTGAGCAATTAGAGGCTGCAGCCATGAGCGGGCCGGGACCCCGCGGGAAGGGCACTGGGGTTCCTCCCGGCTTCCTCCATGAACGGCAAACGGCTGCAGCATCGCACGCCCACCCTGGGCCACCCCTCGCCCGTGGCTCGTCGCAAAATGGCTCCCCTGAGGCCGTTCGTGGGGGAACACAACCACTTTGTCACCTCGTCACCGCATCCAAGCCACTCCTGCTGCAAACAGATCTCCACCGTGGGCAGGTCTGGCGGCTTTGCCCCAAGCTCTCGCTCTCAGGAGATCTCCCTGCAGCCAGAGGGAGCAAGGCAGCCCTGGGGAGGGTCTGGGCAGCTTTGGGCATCACAGACACACCAGGTCCAAGCACCGGCACAGCAAAGCAGCCCCTAAGGAACACACGGTAGGTGTGGGAAAGGCTCAGAGACCACACGTGCGCCACACACTGTCCCTCCAGGCTGCGCCAGAAGGGAGAATAACCCCCCGGTGCTGCTCAGGGACCCAGTGCCAAGTGCCCCCCGGGCACCCCCGGGCACGTGCCCGCTCCCTGCCACCAGCTGGGATGCGGCAGCCCCCCCAAAACGGGGCCCTGGGTTCACACGATGCAGCATCTCCTCCCTGCGAGCCGGGGTTACGCTCCGCAGCGCAATTAGGAGGAGAAAAACAATTACGCGGTAGAAAAACATGCGAGAGAAACAGCAAAGCGTGTTTCTGGGGGGAGATGTTATCTGTGAAGCAAAATTGTACTCTCAGGAGCTTTGACAGGTTTTGAATGTTTTACTGTGGCACTACATCACCAAGAGAAAACCCACACTGTCAGGCAAAGCCACATCCCTGCCATCAGAGAGAACTGCCTCTCCCCACCTCCTGCTGTAAGAGCAGAGCTGCCGAGCACACTCGCCCCCTGCCCCATCCCTTGCTCGCCCCCTGCCCCATCCCTTGCTCACCCCCTGCCCCATCCCCCAGGACAAAACGAGGCTCAGCAATCGCAGGTTCCCAGGTGGGGAGAGAGGATTGAGAGAATCGCAGCAGGAACAAACGGCTGGAGAAGCCCCAGCACCTGCTGGTGTTACAGTCAAAATCCAGGGAGGTCTGAAGGTCCTTACCCGGCCAGGGCCAGCCCCCTGCCCGCTGGAGCGAAGGCGAAGGCAGGACTTGGCTCGGCCACGCTAATTCCTCATCAGGGCCCTCTCCCTAACGAGCGCTTGCGAGTGCCAGAGGTGCTCGACCAGCGCTCACGAGGCTCGGCAGGGCCCAGCCCCGAGCAGGGGTTGGGGGGCAGCCCCGAGAGCTCCCCGTGCCCCAGCACCCCCCAAAGCCGGGCTGCGAGCGGCACTGCCCGGGCTCCCGATCCCCTGGTCAGCCAGGACCGAGGCGCAAAACGAGACGCGAGCGGCAGGAACCGCCCGGCTCATGGGGACCAGGGTCCTCGCCAACACCCACACCTTCCATCAAGCCTGGCAGCCCCCGGGGGCAGCTCCTGCCCTGTTGCAATTCACGGGTGCAAGGTGGGAACCCCACCCCCACCCCACCCCCCCCCCCCCGCAGCCCCTTGCGCCCAGCCTGGCCACCCAAAACCTCCACGCGGCAGCGGCGGCCGAGATCTCTCTGCGCAGACCAACGGCAAACCAACCCATTTCAAACAGGCCACCAGCACCTCCAGGGCAGCAATACTCACCGCCCGTTTCTTTTTCTTTTTTTTTTTTTTTTATTAAAGCAGCCCTGCACGGAGTTTCTGGGAACAGCCACGTGCACGTTACCCCTGCGAAGGATTTTGCTCTCGGCTGCAGGTAATAACCTGTGCCCCAAGTTGGCTCAGCAGGAGCAGCACCCGCTTCAAAACCGAGGCTGTGCTGGCATTCATCAAGAGCAGCGCTGCCCCGAGGAGGAACCGGGGAGCCTCTCCCCTCCCTTCCACCTCCCTTTCTCTGTGTTAACCTTTTTGGCTCCTTTATTAAAGCAACTGAACAGTTTAGACTTTTTTTTTTTTTTTCCTTCCCCCTTCTCCTGTGTGGTTCTGGGTGTAATCTGCCTTGAATATTTGATGTGGAATCCCTTGCGAGAGCGAGAAGTGTTTTTATGGGCGCTGGAGGAAAACTCTCGCAAAGAAGAAGTGGTAATGAGTACCCCTGAGTACCCTCTCGGTTTCACAACCGCCTATGTTTAAAAATGAGCAGAAATTGGGCAAGTGGTTCTCATCTGGGAGCGGAGCAGCCTCTCGCTCCCAGCAATGCTCTGCCTTCCAGTAGCTCGGTACAGTTGAGCAACACTTGTTTATTCCAATTGAAGCTGACACCAGCAGCAGTCCAGACCAACCAGCTGAGCTCATGTGTGTCCTGTTTTATTTCCAACTCAAATTAACAGCATCTCTTTAATTTCTAATGGCCCATTCTGGGATTTGCAGACAGTGTTCAAACAACACTACGGGCTGCGTCTCTGCGTGCCCCTCCGCTCATGTATCCCCCCTGCGACCAGCACCGTGATTTTGCACGGTGCGAGAGCTCTCATCCCAATTACACGGGATGAACTCGTGGGAAGCTTTTCATCACACGCACGGGGTTGGGTTTTTTTTCCCCACATCCAGGTCTCTGATTTTAACACAGCAGACACGATCCCTCTCCTTTTCAAAGGCAAAATATTCCCTTTCATTTCCAGACCCCCGTGCATCATAACCCAGAGCAAACTCGGCGCAGAGCTGCACAGCGACGCTGTGGCTCGGTGTCAGAATAAATAGCTTTTGAGAAGTCCTGGAGGTATCTCTGCTCATCTCGAAAGGAGTTTGCCCCCGAAGCACGCACCTGCGGGGCGCCCGGCCAGCCCGGCAGCGGGACGGGGAGCTCTCCGCACGCAGCCAGCCAAGAGCGGGGCTTTGGCAGGGACGAAGGCTCGGGGCAGGTGAAGCGCTGCGGGTGCTCGTGCACCCCTGGGGCCCGCAGCGCCCCGCTGCACCCCGGCGGGACCGGCTGCCACGCGGCAGGCTTGGCGGTAACCGGGATCAAACCAAAAACGGGCTCTCAGCTCCTTCGAGAGCAGCGGGGTCCCGCTTCACCGGGCTGAGCGGCGGACGCTCTCCAAGGGCCACGGCTCATTCGTGGGGGCAACGGCACACCAGCCACCAAGCAGGAGGGGTGGCAAACCCGTGGGACAAACGAGGCCTCGCTGGTGCCTTGCCAAAGCCTTCCCCCGGCCCTGCAGGAAGGGCTGGAGCCAGGGCTCGGGGCTTGCAGGGACGGGGCTTTGCAGGCAGCGCCTGCCCGCACGGCCGGCCGGCCAAGCCTGGCACCGAGCTCCGCAAGGCCTAGGGGGTCGGCTTCCGAGAGAGAGGGTTTGATTATTTCAGCGAGGCTTAACGAGCCGATTAGTGCCGCTTGGGCAGGGCTGGGGGGGCTCCCGCAGCCGCTCGGGCTTTGTGGCTGAAGACCCCCTGTGCCTCCGGGGGGGCCATACCCAGCCCCTCGCCCATGCGAGACCCACAGCCCCAGCGCGGCGGCGGGGCGAGCTGCCTGTCCCTGCGCAAACCGCGGCTGCCGCCGGGAGGAAGCACCCGCAGAGCCACGGGGGGCTCACGCACGGCGCCCGCAGCACCCCAGCCCCTCCTGGGCTTTCGTGCAAGAGCTCCCGAGCCTCATTCCGTTTCCAGCACGGAGGCAGCCCCCTCTCTGCCGGCAGCCCCCCTGCTCGCTCCGTGAACCGGACCAACGTGGGCAGCTGGAAGGGGCAAGGCTGAGGATTGCCCAGGCTCTCCGACGAACCGGCAGGTCGTAGCAACATGGGAAAGGGATTTGGTTGCCCCCTGGGCTTGACCCCATCCCCACACCGCTGTGCTGCAGCGGGATCAGAGAACACTATTAAAATAGCGTCGTGTTACCTATCAATAATAAATGGCCAGAATAAATTCACTGCTCTCTGCTTAATAACCCTACCGGATCTCCATTTAAACATCCACAAAGAAATGGGTCCTCGTTCAATGAGCCTTTCAGATGAATGCACGCGCTGCGTTTGCAAGGAGACAGCCCAGGAGAACCGAGCCCAACTTTTAACGGGAAAGTGCTCTTCTCCTGCTGCAGGACTAAGCTGCAGTAGATGGAGGAAGAGAAGCTTGGGACAGACGAAATAAATTCAATATCGGTGACGTGCTCCTGTGGATGCGGCCCCAGTATCTCCACCCTCAACTCCCCATCAGGTATTTGCAGCTGATAACTGCAACCACTGCTGACCCCTGGCTCCCTTGGCCAGCAGCACCATCAGGGTTTCATGCCCAGGGACAGGACCCAGGGCTATGGCCACAGAGATGCAGCAGAACAGCGAAGCCCGTCCCAAGATGCTCCCAGCTCACAAGAGGCCGTAGTAGAGTCCCCAACCCCCCAGGCCAAAGGATGAAATGAAGCCACCAAACCCCATTCGACCTGCCCGGTGCAAGGAGCAGTGACGCTGGGAGAGCACAGTCCACCCTGCTGCACACCAGCCCCCTCGCCGATTCCCAAACCACATCTCCTGGGGGACACGCTGCTCTTTCCCGGGCATGGTTTAGCTCCAATGGCTCTGGGCCTCTGTACGAAAGATGCGACAGGCCCAAGGTGGCTGAGTTCCAGGTGGTGGCTCCCAGAGGGGGACAGAGGTGGTACCCCGGAGGAGAGGCACGCCTCAGCCGCAGGAGCCGGCCTTGCAACCTAAGAAACGCCACGTTTCCACCACTGCAAAGTGGGACAAAATAAGCAAGTCAGGACCAAGCAACCCGGCCGCAAACCACAGCGGGTCATTGCCCTTCTGCCGGCAGAGCCTCTGGTGGGCGCCCCCGTGTGCACCAGGATGTGGCCCACAGGTCCCAGAGGTGCATGGAAACAGCCTCGCACTGCACCCACCGCCCCGAGCAGGCACAGGCTGGAGCATCCCACGGGACACACACACACACAGGAGACACGGCCCCTGGAGACCTCCCAAAGGGCTTCGCTTCGGTCCTTCCTGCAGGGAAGGCACGTGCCCGGGTCGGCACGGTTCCTTTGGTTTCAGCATTCACATAAAGCAAATTCCAAAGGGAGAACAAAAGGCAGAGGGGATCTGGGGCTACGAGGCGCTCACCCAAGGAGGTGAGGAAACAGCGCTGGTGCTTTGAACCTCAGCATCACCCACACGCCTACCCCAGTGCACGCCTGAACTGGCGGCTCAAAGGTGCAAGGGGTGCAGCACGTGAGCGCGCCAGGAGGCTCATTACCCCCGGCCTCCGCCTGCCAGCCCGGTCTGGCTTCGTGAGCAGGGACAGAGGGTCCCCGCAGGCACCCAGCAGCTGACCCAAACCCTGCGGGGAAACGGAGCACATCAGGCTGAGATGAACCCCAAACAATCAAACAGGTCGGTGATTTGCAGCACTCGCTGCTATCTGATGGAAACCCAGGTTTGGGAGCGACTTTCTCTCCTTGCTACATGCCCAAGCAGTACAAGAGCGTTACGCTTTCCTCTAGGAGCCTTGTGGTAAGGACGGAGGAGGAGCTCGACTCCCCGGGTGCTCCTCCTGGCATCCCACCTCCTGCTCTTCTGCAGCCCTCTGCTTTCCACTGCCTTTGCTCTCTCCCTCCCTTCCACACAGCCCGGCCACCCACGCAGGGAGCACAGGGGGTCGATGCTAAACGGGGCGGCCGCTGCCACGTCTGGCTGCCGCTCCAGCCCCCAGCGGCAGGGGAAGCCCAGCTCAGCCCATCGCTCTTGCGCTGGGGCCACAGCAGCAAACAGGCACGTCCCAGCTGCGAGGGGACCGAGCCCGGCGGGCCACAGAGCTGAGCTTCCCCCCTGCCCACCAAGCCCGAGCCCGGAGCTCAAAGCAGCTCGGAGCCGGGCGCCCGCCTTGCTGCACCGTCCGTGCAGACGAGCATGTCGGTGGTGCTGTTGCGTGCGTTTTATTTTGCTTCTCAAGCATGTCAAAGCAGACCGTTTCCCTCCCATCGCTCTCAGATGTGGTTGAATTGTTTTCGCCAAAACTTCCCAAATACAAAGTTTCAACCTAAAGCAGACGTTGCCCACAGAAAGCTTTCCCCCCAAGCTAACTGCAAAGTTATAAGCAAATAAAACTGGATTTAATAATGGGAAATATTCATCATTCTTGTGCATATGCCTCTGAAGTAAAACCACCCTCGTAGAAGACATCCTTCTCCAGTAAAGCAGGGTTTGTGCTGGATGCTCCCTGCTTTTTGGACCAAAGCACGTTGAAGACCGGGTTTCTTTTCCCTTCATGTGGGCACAATCTCACGGCAGTATTCAAACCTCCTTTCCTTGTAGTCATAAAATTATAGAGGAGCTGCTTTGTTGTAGCCTTTGTTTTTCCAAGAGGTCCGCAAGCCAGCCTCCCCCAAACGCTTCCCAGCACAGCAGAGTCCTCGGGCCTACGAGCATGTAAGATCCCACCGGTCAGCACAGAAGGATCCCACTCTGGTTGTCAGTCAAACCAGTAACGAGGTGTATCAGGGCGCCCCGAGGCAGCTGGCGGAGGGCGGTGGGAGAGCAGCGCGGGGGGCAGCACGGCCACGGGGAGCCCTGGCCATCGCACACGCACGAGGGGCAGTTTCGGAGCCCACAAACACACGTTGCGTCTACGCCGCAGCATCCCCTGCCTGCTCCCATCGCCCCTCCACGGGACGAGACGGGAGGTGGAACCACCGACGGCGGCGGAGGCAGAGAGCATCCCTGGCACATCCAACCTGCCATCCCCCCACCAGCGCTTGCCCAGCCGGCGAAGCTTTAATTTGATGCGGTCCTCAACACCTCAGAGCTCTTTGTTCTTCAAACCTAGAAACTAATTAAACCTGAACGAGGAAGGTTTTCGGATTCTGTGTCTTTTTTATTTGTTTTGGTATTCGAAATCATGAGAGAAACACCACTGAGCATAAAAATACAATACAGCCTCCACAGCAATGTAAACACTGCAAGGAAAGCTTCTCACGACACGGAGTCGTCAGACCTTTACTTAATGCTCATAATGAAATTGCTTTGAATTACACGGCCTCCTTAATGCAAAGCTCCCACGAGAGCAGGGCGCAGCGCCGGAGCCCCGGGGGGCAGGATCAGGCAGCAACATGTGTTTGGAACGGGAGACTCCTGGGTTGGGGTTTTGGATCTGCAGTAATTTGTTCCGGGACATTGCACAAGCTGCATCGGGTGTGGGTTGGGGTTTTTTCCCCCCCCAGAGAGGACACGAAGCAACGCCCGTGGCTGGGGCTGTGGGAAGGGTGGCCCGAGGGGTGTACGGCCCCGCAGAGCCGGCGGCGCTTTCGGGCTGCACCAACACCCGCCTGTCCCCGTGCCCCTCCGTGCCACCCAGGCACAGCAGCTGGGGTTTATTTGGGGTTCCAGGGCTGGAGGCTGCGCATGAGGCTTGCCAAGGCATTTAGAAATGGGAAAAATAAGCAGGAAGGTGGAAGTCCACTTCGATCAAGCGCGGCGCACAGACAGATCTCTCCCAGGACGTAAGAAGGGAGGAAAACCAACAATGCTCCAGGCTGTTTTTCTCTCCCAAGGATCTGGAGCAACAGAGAGGACCACAGCAAGCCGAAAGAGCGGGGCACACATCAGGTTCGCTCTCAGTTTGAGACCGAAACAGCAGTTTGCCTTGTCCACATGCAACCTCCGCCTCTTCACCCTGCACCCTTGGGCCACGCAGCAGCGAGACCGCGGTCAGCGACGGCCTGATCTGCTGGAGGTGACGCTGGGCGCAGGTCCTCGCCCCCCACACAGACCCAGTCGGGGAGGGGACATCGCGAGGCGCAAGGTTCAGCCGTGACGGCGCGTCCCCGCTGACTGTCCCACCAGCACTTGGCAAAAGCCCTTTGAAGGCACCAAGGTATGTAACATCCCCGGGCTCCTTTCAGCCCAAAACCAGCGCAAGAGGCGAGAAGACCTCAGCCTGACGCGGCGACAACCTCGTCCTGTTCATGTGAGAGGCCACGTGTGCCCAGGAAAGCACAAGCACGCGTGCCCAGCGCATGCACACGCGTGCCCAGGAGGCGAGGAGGAGGAGCGGGTCTCTGGCTGAGAAGGGACAGAAAACGCTGCAAGTTCTGGCTCTCAGACACCGTTTGTCTCATTCTTTCACAATCGCGTCCGCCACGCGCTCGCGCTCTGCCACTGCAGGGACAGGCGCCTGGGGGAAGGTCGTGCTCTGTAACCTGACATCAAGGCACCTCCCAAGCCGGGGAATTTATTATTCTCACTGATAAGCTGTGATCCCTTAAAGGTGCTTCCCTGTATCCTTCCATCTTACACAGCTCTTCTCCGCCAGCCTGGGAGGTGCTTTCAGATGCTGCCTCTAGTTTAAATGGAGGATCACACAGAGCGGGTGAAAATGCAGCTATTTGGAAGTGACAAATCTCCCGTTTCCCCAGGAGCATCTGCAAAGCACTAGCCTCCAAGCAAAGCTCCTCTTTCCAGAAAAGGAAGAGAAGGAAAAGAGCAACGCTTCAAAAAAATCAGAGCTGCCTTTACAGGGATTAAAAAGGAAAAAAGATGCAAAAAACATCCCACAAATTCCCATCTCTCCCAGGCAGAGCTGCGGAGGCGAGCGCGTGCAGTCGCCTGACAAGGGCAGCACGGCACAGCACAGTTCTCCCCGACCGGAGCAGCTTCTCCCCGGAGATTTAAGATCAAGTCATTTCCATACTGGAGACAGAGATCGTTTGTCAGCTTTAAGAAGGACAACGTGGTCTCCCCGCTGCCGAGCCGCAGCAAAGGCGGACAGCTTCGTCTGAAAAGCAAGCAGCGCTTCGGGTTTGCCGGAAGGACGTCGCCGCCGCGTCCTCACCTGCCAGCGATGGAGGCGTCGAGCCCCACGGGGTGGCTGGGGGGGACGAGCAGCTCTCCCAGCGTGCCGCGAGGAAGGGGGACGAGCCGGCGGGGTGGGCTGGAGCACCTGCGGGATCCAGCTGAGCTCCAGCGGTTGGACCTAAGGGACAACACAGGCGGCGCCAAGGCCCTGTGGCTGCTGGGGACACTGGTCCCTCGGTGTGTCGCGGGCAGCTGCAGGGAGGGGTAACGCAGAGACAAGTCGCTGCCCGGCACTGCCAGAAAATGTCACCTGGTGTCCGACGCTCGGGCTGGGGGAGGTAGGAGGGAGGGTCACAGACTCGTCTCTGCGCCTTATTAATTTCCCTTCCTAAGCGACCCACTGCAAAACAAGAGCCAAGCCCTGTCACCCAGCAGCCCGTGGGCACGGGCTTCCCCACGTGCATCTGAAGGACCGGGCGAACGCACACCAAGAAAACATCTGTAGAGATCAAGAAATCGAGCCTGTGAATGATGTTTCGGTCAACAATCTTGTCTTTCGGACGCAACAAGTACTATTCAAAGCTCTCAGAAAAAAGTGATCCGCCCCCGATGTTACTGTTAAAATCCACAACAATTTGGTTTTTCATAGATACCAAGTGCTCCGATGAAGAGCATCAGGAATAAGGTCTTTAAAAAATTAGTGTTTCTTTCTAAAGGGTAAGCTGATTTATTATACTTTAATCCTAAATTTAAAAAAAAAAAATAAATAAAATCAGAAAGTTTTCTGCATCTCTGCCAAAGCAGCTCCGGGGGCGGCAGCGGCTCGGAGCAGGGCTCCCCCGCGCCGGGACGCCGAGCTCCGCGGGCAGCACGGCTGCTGCCAGCGATGGAGCTCCGTGGGGACGGAGGCAGCCGCAGGGCCCCGGGCACCACGCAGGTGTCTGCAGGGTGACAGCACGGCGGAGGCAGCAGGCACAAAAACCTCAATTAACCGTCCGCGTGTACCCTGGGCGTCCATGGCTGGTGTTTAATTTAACCGCAGAGAGCGCAATAAACCTTCCCGGCCTCGTAACGCACGCGTTCGGTTCTCCCCAGAGTCAGCCTCGCCAGCCTGAGTGCTGTCCGCGTGAAAAACAAGAAGGAAGACCAGCAAAAACCAGAGGAGAACAGCAGGAGCGCTGCTCACAGCGAGACACCTCCGAGGAGCTCGCACATGACCCCCTGGCAGCTACCGCCATGCCCTCCCCGCCCCCGGGTGCGAGCCTGGGCCTTGCAGGGGCTCCCCATTCCTGGGTACTCATCAGCGGAAGGAGGGAGAGGGAGAAAGATGCCAGTTTGTGGTGGCCACGAGCCCCCAGCAACACTCACACACTCTGGGGACTGCCACAGTCCCTGCCGGGCACCGCAGGCAGGTGCTTTGCACAGCTCCCACCACCCACCCGCAGCACAAAGGGCGCCGAGATCCGCAAAGCGCCGCACGGCAGCGAAGGGGTGGGAAATCGCTACGTCGTCACCCAGGCCAGGTTGAAAACTGGTCACCGACATCAGAGAGAGTTTCTAATTAAAAGGCCCAATGATTTGCCAAGAACTGAGCTTAAGGTGACTTGCAGGAAGGATATCAACACCTCTACTAAAGCTCTACAACACACCTAGGATGAACACATCCACCCCTGGAGAATGGGGCGGGATGCAGAGATACTCAGCACCGGGAACCGCTGGCATTGAACGGGATCCTCCCTGTTCAGAGCCCAGGAGCTCCTGGGCTGCGTGTGGATCCCCAAGCATCAGGGGAACAGCAAAGAAAGGTCCCTGAGCACGACAACAGAAGTTGCCGCCGCTTGTTCCCCAACACCACGCGCAGGACTAAAAGACAAGTTGAGATGTTACTCACTCACGAGCAAGGCCGAGGTGGCTGAAGAGCTTCCCAGGTCCTGCTCCTTAACTTTGCGTGGGAAAAGGCAGCAGGGGAGAAGCCAGCACCCTCCATCACACCCCTTCTCTCCAGGTCACCAACCGGTGAACACAAAAACGCTCACACCTGCCCCTCTTTGTGCAGGCAGGAGGTGGGTGGAGATCCCCACCAGGTCCTTACTGGTGCAGCCTGCAGCTCTGTAATGGGCAGATGGGGACCAGCTGTGTTGTCCACACCGGTTCCCCTGCCCAAACCTCTACTAGCCGGCTCAGAGAGCAGCGAGGAGGGGACAAGCCCTGTGCCACCCATCCTGCTCCCCGGCAAAAAGCCCACCCGAGGCTTAACCAAGCATCCCCTCGCTGCGTCTGCAGGGTGATACACGGCTTCGTGGTGGCACCCAGGAGACCTTGTCTGGCCCAGCTCAGATGTGGGGGCTGCCAAGGAGCGAGGGGGCTCCTGCAAGCTCTGCAGGCTGCTCACGAGGATTGCTCCCGCAAGCGCACCTCGTAGAAGCGTGACACACGGTGCCGAGCACCGGCACAGCTCGGCACGGCATGGCCAAGGACACCCAGGGTCTGGGAGCCAGGCCCCTGAGAACAAGGCGTTGCAGAAAGTCCTTTCTTAACCTCCTCTGCGATCCTCAAGGCACCGGGCAGCAAGGCAGCTCGCCTGGGGGCGCCTGCACGAGGAGGGGATGCCAGGGCAGCGGCTGCATTTTTGGGCAGCGATCTCGCTGGCTGCAGTCTTGCCTCTCCCCTGGCACCCCCTCCCTGCACGGGCAGCACCAAATGCTAATGCAGACGCCAAAAGCCTGTAAAGCGCAGGCTGAATTCTGGGGAATTAGGAAATTTCCATTTCAATTCAAATACAAATTAAACTCAAAGTTGTCATCAAAGAAAAGAAGAAGATGAGGATCAAAGTGATGCAACACTCTGGGAAAGGAAAAGATTAAAGAAAGTAAATTGAACAAGATTTTAAAGAGATATTAAAAGGTGTTAATGCAAGCTAATGCAGCTAATGAAGAGAAAGGGAGGCTATTCAATTAACATTTGCAGCAAGGAGAGGAGAGCTTTCTACACCTCCGCTATAACATCAAAGGGTGGATGCTACCTCTTATTAAAAGGGAACATAGAATATTTAAAAGGCAGAATAGATTAAAATAGATTTCAGATAATTATGTCTACCTCCATAATGGCAACAGTTTATCATTATATTCCAAAAACAAATCTAATAATACGTGCCACATACTGTGGTTAGAAACATTCTTTGAAGCGTTTCAGAAAAGCAGCAATTAAACTAAAGCACAGACGGGTCTGCGGTTTCCCTGGGTAATGGGAAACTCGGATTGTCCGGCCAAAGCTGGGAACTTCACCCGAGCTCGCTCTCCCGGCCTTCCCCCGCTGGAACGCCGGGTTCTGCGGCCGGGCGGAGGGGAGGATGCTCCGCACGAGGGGAGGCTCGGCGAGCCCCGCTGCGCTCTTAATGCGAGGTGACGGCCGCACGCTGGCAGCCAGCGCGCTCGCAGGGACCTTCGAGTGAAATCAAGGGACGCGTGCTACAGCCAAAAGGACCGGCTGCCCGGCTCCCACCTCCGCTCAGCCCACCCCGCTGTCCTCCCAGGGCCCAGCGCTCGCCTCGCCACTGTCACAGCGGCGCCGCCGTCTTCCTCCGAGCTTCACCGAAAGGGGACGGGGAAAGCTGGGGCGGGGGGGGGGGATGGTGTAGAAAACCTCGGCGAACACGCAGCAGACAGACAAAGCAGCCTGCCAACCCACAGGAGCGAAATGACAAGCCAAAAGCCTCCTTCTCATCGCCCCTCCGGGGTTTTGGTCCTGCTGGCAGCGAGGATGCACCCCGGCGCACCGCAGCGCCTGCCAGCCGGCACTGCCGCGCAGCCCAGCGCTCTAACGCGGCCGGGTTTGATGTGCACGGGAGATGCTCTTTGGTTGGTTTTGAGCCATAATTAAAGATAATTTTAGTATTTGCAAACACCTCTAAACCAAACAACGAAGACCAAGTACAATCTCCCTGGACGGCGGCGGATGCAATGCGGACCGGTGTGTTTTCACCAGCAGGGAGGGCTTGCAGAGCTCGGCGCTGCCGCGGGGGTTTTATTGTCACAAAGCAAAAACAGGACAAGAAGGGGAAAACCTGTGTCTTTGGGAAAAGCTGAGGGCCGTGATGCTCCCACCACGCTGGGGAGCACCGAAGCGCCCAGGTCCAGCACTAGCGCAGCCAGGGCAAGGCTGGAAAGCACGTGTAGCAAGCGGTGGGTTTGTTAGCTCCAAGCTGGAATCTTGTTTAGGGGGCACTTCTGCGCAGAAGATGGGCCCTGGAGGTCCTGAAGCGATGCCCGTGCCGATGTCCCTTGTCCCCGTGCGATTTCTCAGGCTCAGATCCTTTCTTGCTTTCAAGACAGTCCTGCACTCTCCCCCGCAGCCCCTCGCTGGCGCAGAGCAGCTCGGCCCTCCAGCACGCTCCCACGGCGGAGACGCTGCCGAGGCAGAAGCAAACACCAAAGCTTTTTTGAAAGTTATTTTCTTTCTGGTTAAGGGGGAAAAAAACAGACACTGAGTTAACCCCCGGGCAAGATGTCTGAGAATGAGAACCGATGTATTTTTAATTTCCTCCCGAGAGGCTCAGCACGGGCCCTGGCTCCTGGGAGCCGGCGGGCTGCCTGCTCACGTATCGCCGGGCGCGGAGAAGCCAAAACCACCTGAACCAGCCCGGGACTGCGGTGTTTTTGGGAGACTCAGGGCAATCTGCCAACTCCTCCTGGGGCTGCTCGTGGCCTTTTCTCAAATTTGGCCAGAAAGGAAAGCAGGCAGCAGGGAAGCGTCCTCTTCCGTTCTGTTTTGGGGTTGGGCTTTTTTGCTTCGTTTAATACCAATAACACGACAGCAGCGAGTATCAAAATGGAAGCGCTGTGAGCAAACGCCACCCAGAGCTGGTGGTTTACAGACGCTCTGGCCAGCTCGAATCTTGCTCTCGCACCAGATCCCTGGTACCACGGGGCAGCAGTTTGCCGGCTCACACCGGGGCAGCAGCCCCCCAGCAGCACTACAGCCGCAGGAGCGCGTCGCCTGCCCGAAGGTGTTTGACGTACGGGATCTGGCACCGCAGCGCTGAACCAGCTCGTGCTGGTGGACGTTAGCACAGGTCACGTCTCCTCCTCGCCCTTCCCTGCTCTCAGCAGCCTGGCCCCACAGCTGCCAGAAGCACACGCAGCTCTCAGTCCCGCAGGAGACTCCCTTCCCCACGAGCGTTCCTTTCCTCTCCCGTCCTTGAACGTTTCCAGTTCGCTGCTCTTGCCACTGAGATGATCTACTTTGTCAAAATCTCTTCCAGCCTTCTTGGGGCAATTTCTGACTTTGAGCTGCCTCCATCCAACAGGGAGGAAGAGGAGGTGGAGTTGCAGTCCAGACTCAGTGGCAGCTGGGGACCCGCTCCTCAGAGCAGGGACACCACAGACCAACCCCCCCAGACCACCGCGCTCTCCCCACACTGGGCAGCACTTCTGGCAGCTCCTGCATCTGCTCCTCCTCTTCATCTCCTGCACGGGGCAGCCCAAGGAGGTGGCTGAAGGGAAGGACCTTCCCCAGCCCTGCCCATCCTCACGGCCTTGCTTGGACGCCAAGCAGTACGGAACGGCTCCTGCCACGGGCTCCGGCAGCCGTGCCAGCGCCGCTCCGCTGGCGGGAGGTGTCACTCCCCATCTCATCCCGCTCCCTCGCCCTTCCCCGTGCAGCCCAGGACCTGCTCCTGCACGTCGCAGCCGCTCGGCCACGGAGACGTCCCCAGAGCAAAGGCAAATCGTGCCCTTGTGCCGCGGGAGCGCAACAGGATTAGGAAACCTCACCGCTAACACGGGTCGGGGGACGCAGGTGAGAAATCCTCTTCAGGGTGGTTGACGTTCTGTTCCTTTCTCCCTGGAAACCGCCACAAAGTCCAGCTGAAGCCCCGCACGAGGAGTGTCTCGCTGGTGCACAAGTGGGTGCTTCTGCAGCTGGGGCTCCCCGGCAAAGCAAACCTTTCCTTCGCAGCAATTGAGCCTTTCCTCGAAACGGAATTAGTGAAACCCACAGGTTTTGGGGTGGACTGCTGGGCCTGAGGAGCAGAGGAAAGGCGGGATCTCTCCATCTAAGCAAGGGCGTATAAAACACACTGAATTAGCAGAGCTCATTATTTGAAGTGCCAGAGGATTTCGTCGAGAAGCAGCAGCTTAATAGCACGGCATTAGCCTGGTGACCCGCTCACCTCTGCCGCGGGGAGCATTCGCCCCGCTCCTTCTCTGCCATGCGGAGCAGCCGGAGCAGGTCTGGTTGACGACACACCTGAGGACGCCCCCGCCTGCCCCTCGCTAACCAGCAGATCATCTGCAGAGCCTGTTCAAAACACCCAGCACGGCAAACCTTCTCACCCCTCTTTGGGGAAAGCCCCACTTTGGGGCATTCTTTCACAGGCAAATGTCAGCTCCGATGAAACATTTAAATTTTCCCATGGGAGATGTCTAAACAAAACATTAACATTTTGACTTGAAATGTCATTTCACTCTGGTTCTTCAATTAAAAACAAAATGACATTTCAAGTCGAAACATCAGTTTGAAACCGATTTTTTTTCCTTGTTGTTTCACTTTAGAAACCAAAATTATATTTCGAGTAAGGGAGAGGAGAAAGGCTTGTTCAGGAGCACTGCTTTCTCCCAGGTTCGCTGAGCAAGCTCCCAGGAAACACAAATTCTGTGAACAACCACCCTTAAGAAAAGTTTTTTCACCCAAACATTTCCTGCCAGGAAGATGCTAGTTCCCGAGCTAATTCACATAGAACCACTGGGAAAATGGGTGGAAAAGACCTTTACAGTGATCAAGCCCAACCACTAACCTAACGCTACCAAGCCCACCACGAGACCACGTCCCTAAGCACCACACCTGCACGTCTTTTGACCGTCCCCCCGCGGAAGGGGAAAGCTCACCGGGCCACCCGAGGGGGCCGGGATCGTCCCCGTGTGCCGAGCCCTCCCCTGCACCCGACGCGAGGGCTGCGCCGCCGGGAGCGAGGCATCACGCGCCCGGAGGAGCCTCCGCTCCGCAGCCCCCACGCTGCCCCCCCAGACAGAGCCCCCACCGGCAGCAGCACCCGGCCGTGCCCCTTTGCGCCCTGGAGCTGCCCGAGACCATGGGCAGCTCCGGCTCTTGGTCGAGGCGTTTGCTTGGCACTTAACACCGTGAGCACAGTCAGATTCTTCTCCTCCCGTAGAAACAGAGTCGAACAAAAATTCCCTGAGCAATTTACTGGAGGAATTTAACATCCTTTCCTTGCCTGTTTTGTTCTCTATATATAAAATATTATTTTATGCACTACAAAAATACTCTGAAACCAATTTATCCTTAAGCGTTACAAGGCCTTTTTCTTCCAGCTGCAAAAACATCTCGGAGCAGACTCAACTTTTCCCCCGAGAGGGCCGGGGCGGTGCTGCGCGGTACCTCGTGGCAAATATATAAAGCAAGAGGAAGATTGCAGAGTGCGTTACAGCGTCAGAGGGAGTATCCTTTGCTGTAATTTAAATACCGAATAAGCAGTTACCAGAACCAGTAACTATACGTTAGAACCTGGTGAAATGTTCACAATAAACTTAAAACCATACAAAATTCTCTCGGTTTTGGCCTTTGGTCCAAACTCCAGTCTCAGGTTATATCCGCCACGGGGCGCACAGGGGCCGATTTGTGAGCGAACTCAGCCCGCGGGTTTTATAGTCGGATGAAGACTGTGAGAAATTCCACTTCGCAGTGTTTTCACATGAAATTTGGCCACTGCAACCAAGTTTCCTTGGGGCTTTGGGCTTGCCAGGAAGCGGCAGACCCACAGCTGTGATCCCGCTCCCCAGCGGCGGCACGGCCGCCTCGCTGGCCAGGCTTCCCTCCGCTCACCAAGAGCTGGCACCAGCGCTCAGCTCGGCAGGACTCTAGGAAATCAGAGGGCTGGAAGGACGGATTTTGGGAGCTCTCGCTGGGCCACGGCTTATCTGGAGCTTTAGGGATGAAAGAACGCATCGATGCAGGAAGACATGAGGTCGTACCACACAACCTGAAAAGCCTCGGTGCTTCCAGAGAGGAGACCCCGCACCCTCGAGTCAGGAAGGAGCCCGGCGGGCAGGGAGGAGGCACAGGCAGGGAACAGGCTGCTCTGACCCCGTTGCAGCGGGCGTGGGGCAGGGGAAGCTCGCCGGGCTCCCGCCGCAGCCCTCCTGCGGGCATTCCACGGGTGGCGAAGGCAGGGCCAGGCAGGACCTGCAGAGATGCTCTGGAGGGGAAGAGCACGCGCAAAACTCGCTGCTCTGAGCGGAGGCCCCCGTCGGGTGCAGGCAGCCCCGAGCGGAGGGTCAGGGTGGGGGCTGGAGCCAGGGCTCCCCTCCGAGCCCCGCTCAGCTGAGACGCAGCCCGTCCCCCTGGCCTAGATCGTGTGGAATTGTTCCACGGGAAGCGTGACCTTTGCAGGCAGGAGACTGAAGCATCCCAGGCTGGTCCGTCCAGGCTCTGGCCACCCCGGGTGCATGCGGCAACCCGCGGCCGGTAAGAAGGCACCTTCCACCTTCTGCTCTCCCAGAAGCTGCCCCAGACGGCTGCTCTGGCCCTCGTAGATCCTACTGGACCGGGGTGTCCGGATACGACAACCAAGGAACACCTGGTCCGTGCATCCCAAGATGGAGGCAGACCACAAGCTATTCAACATATGGAAGAGTCGGATGTGCCGGGAATAACAGGCAATGGACATCTTGGTGCCTGGGGACCCTGCTGGCAGAAACACACACGCCAACCAGACTTTACAGTCCTCCAGGGTTAGATCACACATGAGCGAGGACTTAAATTTCAGACCTGGATGCTCACAGGAATAGTAAGGCAGTATTTAGATGCCCAAGCAATTTTGAGATGGAGCGTATGTGGCTCCAAACAAGATCAGAGCTTGGCTGTGGATAGACACAGGCATGGTTTTGCTCCAAGATTACTTATAAGGCAAGGCTGGCAAAAGAGGAGAAAGAGTGGCCTGGGGTTGTGAAGAAATCTGCTCGAGGCCACACCAAAGCAGTGCCAGCGCAGAGAACGGCATCCAGGTCTCCAGCTCCCACCCCAGGCCCTCAACAACCGAACCACATCCAACAATTCCCGAAGGTGCAGCCAAACCAAACCACAGACTCGGGCAGCGTTCGCATCTCTGTTTGCCTGAGAAGCGAAAAAAAAAGATGGTGAAAGAGAAATTCACCCTTTCCCTTCGGTCCTTCCCAAATCTTTCTGCCACGACGGAGATACTGCAGCAAAGCCGAGCCCAGAGGGAGGGAGCACGGGCTCAAGCCAGCAGCACTCCGACAATGCCTTTGGAAGGTGACGGGACCCCAAGTCCTCCTTCCCTGCGAGACCCCCTGCACCGATCCAACACAGCTACAGCCCGCGTTCCCGCGCCCCCAGCAATCGGCAGGGCAGGGCGCTCCCTCTCGGAGCCTGGCGCTCGTGTCCTCCCAGGCAGGGCTGACGGGGCGGCTGAAGGACAGCACGAGCCGCCAGCTTCACCCAGCATCTCCTCCACCGCTTGGTCCCCACCACCACAGGCGCTCGCAGCCAGGAGCCGCGCAGATTTCCTGCCGTCACACCGTGTTCCTTCCTCGCCGCAGCGAAGGAACTGTCACTTTGCTCTAATTAGCCAATTAGGTCCCTAATTAGCTGATGTAATTACTCCGAGGAAGTGATTTCATTTAAGAAAAGCCTCACTCCCGAAAGCAGACGGAGCTAGGCTGTCATCAGCAGGAACGGCCGGTGGCTGCTGACAGCGGCGCGGGGACGGTGCCCAGGCTGCACCGGCTGCCTGCCGGGGCCGGCGGAAGCAGCTCGGCGCGCGGGGAACAAACACGGCGTCATCCCCGCCGCCGGAGCGGAGTCAGCGCCGGGCGCGCTTCGAAGCCACCGAGCGAGCGAGCTTCCCGTCAACAATTTGTTCTTCGGAAAGAGATCAGATAATCTAATCAGCGCGGCTCCATCTGTCGAAAGGACGAGGGGGGGGGTGAGAAAAAAGAAATATAATACTGCTTATTTACATTTTTCCCCTTTCTTGATGTAACTTCTAGATCTAATCAGCAGCAAGCTGTGCTTTAATCGAAAATATATAGCAGACGTGCGTTTCCCTACAGCTCATTTGTTTCTTCAGTGCAAAACACTCGTCAGTCAAACTGACAAGGTGGCACTTGGCGTCCTCCCACCTGGCCTGGGACAGGCCCTCCTGCCCCTGACAGGAGCTGGGGCCACCCCAGAGACAGCCGAGTCCCCCCACGGCTCCTCCCTGCACCTCCCAGGAGCCAGAAGATGGAGGTGAGAAGCTGGAAGGGACTCGGTCGGTTGAGTAACTACGGGGCTGGCACCGTGCTGTCCTCCGGAGGAGACCGCGCTGCCGTGACTGCGGCGCCTCAGACGAGCCCCGCGTTTCGACTTGGCGTCCGCGCACCCCACGGCAGGCGAAGGAGCCCGAGAGCGAAGCGTCCTCCCCAGAACAAGAACAGCTATTTCTGCGTGACGACGGGGATAGCTGCCCTCCGCCGAATGCGACTCGACAAGCACAGTATCTTCCCCAGCCCTCCAGCAGCTTTAGCTGTAAAAGTCTATGCAGATATTGTGACCTTTTAAGAAGGCACAGATCTGTGAGGTTTAAATAGCACGCCACAAAGACTCCCAGGCACAGCCTCTGCCAGACAACTTATACACAAAGCACTCGCAGGAACAATTTCCAGGTCAGCAGAGATGAAGGAAGATGAGCGACCCTCCGACGGAGAGGCACCGGGAGCGCGGATGAGCCAAGGGCCCCGCAACCTTGGGCAGGTCCTACCGGAGCTGCCGAACAGCGTGAATCCAGGTTGTCAGTGTCACACAAACGGGCACAACCTAATTTGCCACCGACAGTTTTGAGCTGCAAATTAGCAGCCAAAAGCTGTTAAGTGCTTGAATTCACCCGCAGTAATCAGAAAGGGATCGGGGACAGGGAGGAGACACCCAGTCTGCTCCCCAAAGCTTCACATCAAGGCAGCTGATAATGCACGTATGCAAGTGAGGTCACCAGAGGACATCGATGTTTGCACTCCTCCTTTCCCACAGCCCTGCTGGTGGCAACGCTCGAAAAATCCCCGAGATGGGCAAACGCTAACACACTAAATTGCAGTTTATGTCACCTAGAGCGTTTTGCAAAGTCTCAGCGATCTGCAAATAATTAAAGGAGAAAGCAATCAATCTTGTTGTTCAAAACAGTGATTAGCCTGGGAGAGCCCGGCATTGTAATTCTGCAGGCACCCAGGGGGAAGATGCCGCATGCATAATGATAGCTGCTAGTCCTCACAAGTTCAAGGACCACGGGGGTGTTCTCCGGTTGTGGTGGGAATTTCCTACCCGTCTCCACGGCTGTGTCATCCCGTGTTTCACAAGCGCTTTGCCAAAGGAACAGAGAAACAGCTTTGCCGCTTGTCAGGCACCGCCGGCCCCAGCTGCCAGGAGTACGAGAGCGCTCGCACGTGGGTTTTTCCAAGGGCGCGACCCAGCTGCGACGCAGAGGCCGGGATGCAGGAGGCGCGATAGCCGGAGCATCGCCAGGCCTCCGGGCAGGCGCCTGCCAAGAGCTGTGTAGTGAGAGGCGGCTCTGGGGAGAGGCCAGGAGAAGGCTTCACCTCCCTGGGGAGAGGCCAGGAGAAGGTTTCACCCGGCCAGGCGTGACGGGCAAGGGAAGTCCTGCCCTGTTCCAGAGCAGCCTGCGGAGATGGAGCGCCCTGTTCACGCAGGGGCGGAGAGGAGCACCCGTCCCGCGGATCCCACCAGCCCTCCCTGCAGGGGATTCGGGGACTGCAGCGATCAAAGCTGGGTCCTGCCTTTGCCCCCCGTGACCGAAGTGAAGCCTGCACAGTAGCACAGGCACCGTCGAGGGCTGAAACCACCCGCCGGCACTCACTCCATCTCTTCGAGGGCCTGGTTAGCCAACCTTCCTCCAGCCTCACCCACCGTTCAGCACTTCCCCGCACGGCCGAAAGCCCAGCAGATCCCTCCACGGATACAACTCTACTTCTCCCTGATCACTCTGGGCAAAGAAGAGAAAGAAAACCCCCTCCACAGCCAGGAGAGACCAGCATACACACATATGTAGGTCTGCGTAGCACTTCCTACCCACCTTCTGTTGTGCATTTGGATGTCAGACTTTACATCTGTGGCTAAAGCAACCCACAGCGATCGAGAAGCGATTGCACAGCGTTTTGTAGGGGGTTAGGTGGAGATTTCTGTTTTGTGTATCGTTACGGCAAGCAACGGTGGTTTCTCAGGCTCGGATCTAGCCTTACCTCAAGGCGAAGAGGAAATTGCAATTATTTGCTGACGGTTTTTCAAAGCCCTCATCCAAGCGCAGCGCACACGCAGCTCCCCTGAACCCATCACCAGGCACCCGACAGACTTCCCAAAAGCTGCCAACAGCAGCTCGTCGTCTCTGCTCCACCACTACCCCCTTCACCACGTACCTGCTTCTCTCCAGCACGAGAAAACCGCCCTGCCAAACCAATTCCCAGGGCTGCTGTGGGAAGACTTGGCTTGGAAAAAAAGTCATGTTTCAAAACCAAAAAAAAAAAAAGGAATAAAGCAGAAGACTTTTCCCCCAGATCACCCTGCTATTCTATAGCCACTGTGGAGGCACCAGCCCGGAGAATGCAGGACTTCCCAGAATAGATGGAGTTTGCTGTGCCCAAACCCAACTCCACAGAAGCCATAAGGAATTTCCAGCAGCTTGTCTGGGGCAGAGCCCAGGCTTTTGTCTGTCCCCAGCACACCAACGTGCTGCCCCAGGAACAGGGCACGAGATGCCTCAGGAATACGTGGATAATGGCATCGAACCTGGAACCAGGTCTCACGCTTTCACGTCCCCGCGGGGACCTTCCTCACGTACTGCGGCACCTGCTGCCGCCAGCCTTTCCCTGTTAGGGCAGACAAGACGGACAAAGCAGGCAGCACAGCACAGGCATGGCGATCTTTGGCACGATAGAAGGAGTCTCCCCGTGATGGGTTCCTTCCTTCTGCTCCACCAGGGGACAATAAGCCAAAGGAGATCTTTACCCAGAAGAGATTTTACCTCCTGAATGCCAGGGCACCAGACCTGGATCAGTTGAGGGCTTTGGTGTGCTGGTGCTCAACGCAGCCCGCTTGGCCTCCACAAGGAATAGCCTCCAGCCACCCCTGAAGGTAACGCAAACAGAAGACTGACCAAGCCGACCACCGAGCCCAGGCGAGCCGAGAACACACGCGCTTTCACCGGAGCACAGCGCTCGCGGCTGAAACCCAGCAGCCCACCGCGTGCCCGGCGCCGTTCGCGCGGCGTCAGACCCAGCAAGGGCTGCGGGAACAGCTCCGGGGCAGCGGAGCTCCCACTTCGCTGAGACTGGGAGTCAGCCCGAGCTCCGCCACAAAGCTGCGGCCCAACCTCCGAGCTCCCCAGCCCTCTCCTGGGTCTGGCAGGGTCCAGAAGCCCGGCTGCAGGAGGGTGCAGGTACTGGTTCTCCCACGGCTGCCCGCAGGGAGCATCGCTGACCTCTCTGTGCCAGGCCCCGCTGCAGAGGCACTTGGCAAACGCTCGCAGCCAGGGCGGGCACCTACTGCCTCCCATGAAACGCAAGGAGGGATTTGCATCCGCGGCTGAAACGTGTGGGAGCGGCGCTGGTATTCCGCACGGCGGCGATGAGAGGGGCCGCCCAAGCAAGGAGGGCTCAGTTGCAATTAGGAAGACAATTTTCTGTAATGTTTTTATTGGGAGGGTTTCACATGCCGATGGTCTCCAGAGGCAGAATTCATGCCTGTGAGGTTTTGCCTCTCAGCCCATCCCTTTGTGTGATACCCAGCTTAAGCTGTATCTGAAAGAACCAGTCTCTCTTATTATCAAAGCCACAAGCCATCTGGTTCCACTTTCCTGGGGAAAGGGAATGAGTGGAAATCTGGTTTCACTTGGGTTTTCCTTCCCTGGGTTATGGTTTGCTCTATGTTTAATGTTGTTACTGCAATATGATATTTGGGCAGTGGGTGGCCTGTTTCCCCCATTTGAAACTAATTTACAGCTTTGTCTGGCAAAATTGTTGCTTCCAATCAATTAGCACTGACACAGAAATTAAACCATCCTGGGGTCTCGACACATAAGGAAGCAGGTCCTCATTTGTTGGAAGAAATTCTCTATTCAGTGGGGAATCTGGTGGCTCACCCTTCCTCTGTGCTAGGCTGGGGTTTCATTTTTAAAGATCCACACCGCATTTTTAAAAGGGATTTAGCAGGCAAGACTGAGATCCATCACGGATGCTATTTCTGTTTTACAGCCACGACCTTGTTAAGGAGACGGACAAACAAGCCAAACCCAGCACATTAATAAATAAAGCCTGAATCCATCAAAAACAGCCACTGCCACTTCGATCATTTCTTCTCTGAAAACACACTGGAGAGCTCCCCAGTACCCTCCTCTCCACCATTTCCAGAGCACTGGAGATCGACAACGCACTTCAATCCAGAGCAGGACTCCAAACCTCCGTGCAGGGTTTCAGCTCTAGACCCAGGAGCAGAGCCGGGAGAGCGAGTGCCCAGGCCAGCGCTGAGCACCTGCAAACCTGGGGCATTCGTCAGTTCACTCGTCACTCCCCGGGCACGGGAATACAGCCGAGGTCCTGGGTTACACGCGTTACAGGCCAAGGTTGGGACTACCCTGGGTGACCCTGGGCAGGCTTGCCTTCTCACATCACTTCTGCTAGAGCTGTGAGCCTCCCCCCTTCGCCTCCCTTCCTGCACGCGTTCAGGTGGCTCCTTGAGCGATGCCATCCCAACTCGAGGCAGGGCAGCATGGACTATCCATCTGGCATCTGTACTTAGAGCCACGTCAGGAGCTCACGTCCTGGTCAGGCACATCTCTGGTCAAGGCTGAAGCCATCCAAGCAAAGGAGAGCCACCCAGGTCTGCTGCAGAGCCCCGCTCAGCCCAGCCTGGGCTTCTGGGATAAGGACAGCATGTCCAGAGGAGCAGCACAATGTCCAGGGAGCTCTGGACACCCAGCATGGCGCTGCCTTCACTGTGGAACGGGCAGGACCTGCTACGGACCGGGGGGCCAAGGCTGCCTTTGTGCTGCAGCTGGGAGAGGGCACCAACCACCCTTCCCTGCAGCCTTTTCCAGCGGCAACGTGCACTGTCAGGGCATCAGGGGGAGGAAAACTTGGCCCCAAGGGCTTTGCTGAACACCAGCCTTGACCTGAGCCCTCTGCTCTCCCACAGCCCCAGCCTTCCCTGCGTGCAGGCCGGCACACGAGCCCATGCACCGCTGCTTTGAGATGCTGCCATACAGCACTAGCACGGCCCAGGCACCTCCTGCAAGAGCTCAGCAGCAGCATCTCTTTCCCCAGACCCAGCAGCTGCTAAAACTGGAGTTTCTAAACCTTCTTTGAGCGTTTGGACCCTCAGCAGTGCTGCAGGAGCATGGATCATTTAGAACAAGCAAACAACAACAACAAAAAATTCTAACCTCTCTCCCAACAGGAAGAAAAATATTTTTTGAAAGTGTTGGAAGTTTTTACAGCTGGTGAGAGACAGCAACGGGGGAAGGCTGAAGGACGGTCCTGGCCAGCAAATCCTAGCCAAAGTAAGAGCATGGGAGAACACTGAAGCAGATTGAAAGAAAGGAGATAAAGAAGCTGAGATAAAAACAAGATAGCTGACAGTCTGGTGCCCATGGAGAAGGGCACCAGCACCTCGTAGCTCAAGATGCACCAGCTATAGCTGGGAAAATTCCCTGGCTTTGAAGACCAGGTCTTCCTGGAGACAAACAGCTCTAATCCACACTCCTGAGTAATTCCCTCTTTGGCAACACATCATACCAGCATCAATTCAAACCTCAGGGCAGCTGTACTGGCTTTAATCTAGGTTTTATTTTTGTAAACTACAGTTTCAAGGAGAACGCTCACAAAGTGGATCTGGGGATGGGTGGCAGGGAGCAGAGCCAGAATCACTAATGTCTGCAGTGGAAACACTTGAGCTTCTTCAAGTACAGGGACCAAATGTGGAAAGCTTTGATCCTAAAAAGCTAACAGCCCTGTCAGAGAGAAAAGGGGTCAACCTCTTCCACTTCTGCTAGGGCAGCTCCCTCTGCTGTCTTTGCTCGCCAGCTGTTACCCACAGCCGCAGGTCAGCTCCAGATGGGCTCACAGCAGTATTTCATCAACACACGGTCATTAGTCTCCTCTGTAAAGTCATCACCTATGAAGGAACCAGTCTCCACAGAAACCAAACTTGAAAAGGAAAATGCCATCCCTGCTACCCCATTCGGCAGCCAGCTGGACTGGCCACAGAAAACACATCATGTCCACAGGCTATTGCGAAGATGAGAGTCAGTCCCCGTCTCTAACAGCCCATCCACACGTGGCCTGCTCAGTGAGGATCCAGCAGGAGGATCGGGATGGTGGACACGTGTGGCACGGCAGGAGCACTGCCAACAGGCAGGTTCCAACCAAGCAAGCCAAGTCCACGGAGGCTGGCTGTGGACTACCCATGACCAGCTCTCCCAGGGCTGCCTGCAGCAGCCATTTGGTCCCAGCTTCCTCCAAGGATGCTGCTCCTGGACATCAGCAGGAAAAGGCTCTGGTCTTGGTGGGCATGGCGAGAGGCTTCACCTCTTTCAGAAGAGAAAGACACATCCCAACTCTGTACAGTCAACGCTTCCCTAAGAGATTGTCCTCAGCTCAGCAGGTCCACTGGTTCCAGTATGAACAGAGCTCTTATGCCAGGCTGGGGCTGGAAGCAGACATCCCCTGCAGCAGGAGGGACCAGGGATTTCTTTTATTAGAACCTGCAGGCGACCTCCAGTTCTTACCAACTACAAGTGCTTTTAACAGGAAAACAAATAGTCAGTCTGACATCTTTGGAAATTAAGAGATCAAGTATTTCAGCCTTGTGACAGCTATGAACCATGGCAGATATACTGCTGCTCTCCAGACATCCTTGTTTTCTCAATGAAAGAATAATTCAATAGCCTGCCCGAGTATCCTTAGGGTTTTATTTTAAAAAAAAAAAAAACAACTGTTAAATGCTCTCAGATTGAGAGATTAATGAAAATGTCTTCAAGGCTATTCAGAACCAGGGAAGTTGCACATGGAAGAGCCGAAACGCAAGACAGGATGGATAAGCAATCTGGCGTGCAAGCTCTGGCACACGAGACTGATGGCGGACGTGCACCTCCTTTAGACACTCTCCTTCACAGGGCGCTTCGAAGAGCAAACCTCGCTGCTTGCTTTGCATCCATCACCTTTCACTGCACAGGCAGGGCCCAGGCCCAGCCCGAACCGGCGCTAGAGCAGACACAATGCAGAAGAGTGACGATGCTATAAAGAACGTGTGTAAGAGCTGGGGACTTCTTCCACGTCTTCATGTTGTTTTCAATGCTTCTCCTGCTTCAAGGTAATATTCTCAACCACCTAAAGCAGCTCTCCCTGAACTTTGGAACACTCTCGGTGCAGATTTCTTCTCAATTTCCCCTCGCTCCCCAGTATTACCTCGGTATTACCTCTGTGCCGCTGAGCGCGGCGCTCCCCCAAAAGCGGCATTTGGGCAGGGAGCTCTGCAGCAGCCACCGGGGTGCTCTTGTCCACGTCTCTGGCACCATCTGCAGGTCGCAGTGCCACCCGCAGCCCAGGGCTCCTGCACGTCCCAAAGGGACAAGCAAAGGGGGCAGGGGAAGCAGAAGGATCTTCAAAACTGTGTTTTTAACCACAGAATAGCACATGTCTGATAACTCAAAGCCCAGCCAGCCCAGAAGGCGGCTGCAACAGGCAACGAAACAGTCTCTGTTAACATGAGAATCACTCCGTTGAGTTCCTTCAGGGAAGCAAAAGAAAACCAGTAAGAGTACATATGAAAAGGGCAACGGGGTGCTTCGAGATGTCAGCAGAGCGCTCTCTCTCAGCACTAGGCAGTCCCCATTTCTACCGCACTCAACGTTTCACAAACCTCTAGTGTGTTTATCCTCCCAAGCCCCTGGAGAGACACAGCAGTGCTTTTATCATCAGCACACAGGCAGAAAGCCGAAGCCAAGAGAGATTTGGGGACCAAACCAAAACCTGCCTGCAGCAAGTCCAAAAAGCCAAAGCATCTCTCCCAGCTTCTCAGCTCACCCTGCAGAAGTCCTTTGTGACAGGAGAACCAGGACTGCCCACGCACGTCTTTCAGCACGGGGTAAGCAAACATTTTCAAAGCTTGTGAGCTTAAGATGACTTCTCGGAGCCTTACGGGATTGTCGATCTGATCCCACATGCTCTTGGGCACAGGCCCAGCTCTCACTAGGGTTCAGCAGAAGTGCTGGCAGGCCAAAGCAAGCCCACGACAGTATTCATAAGTCAGGGCTGAAAGATGCCCCACGAGCTTCAGTCAGCACCGCATGCAACGAAGACACAAAGTTATAAAGCCTCAATTCCCCAAATCAAGCCCAGTATGCATCCCCCCTGCCCCCTCCCAATACCACTCTCTATTCTCACGTCCAAACTGCAAGTGAACAGGCCAAGTATTTATACCCAGCAGGAAGAAAACACCTGGGGGAGTGCCTGCCCGCTATAACCCTCCCTTTGATCTGTCCACCAGCTGACACCCCACAGCCGAGCCTCCGAGCGACACCGGGACCCGAGCACACCACCCCAGTCCGGGGTACGCTCCAGGCTCCCCTTGGCCCCACGGCTTTCCCCGCTTCACGGCAGACGCAGGGTTCAGCCTCTTCCACGAAGAGGGGATGAGCTTCCCAACGCTGCCTGGGAGCACGTGTCCCTCCCTCCAGGAGCTGCCATTTCACTCGCACCATCGCCTGTCGTAGCCTCCGCTGACAAGCCACTTACCAGCAGTTATCAGGTCTTGGCCGGAGCCAGGGGAGTTTATTTTCTCATTCTTTGGAGAAGGAAACAGCTGTGATAGTTACAGGGAAGGAACTGTGGTGAAAAGCAGCCACTGGCACGGAGATGAAGAATTCAGGCGGTCAGAAGTGCTGGAAACGCTGGTTTGCTCAGGAGACCGGTGCAGCGAGGCTGGTGTGATCCAGGGCACCTGGCTCCTCGCCCACCTTGCACAAGCGGTGAAACCGCCTCAGGATTTCCACCGCCGACGGGAAGCCCCGCTGCCCAGGCGCCGAGCCAGACCCACTGGGGAGGGCAGATTTTTCACAGCGACTGGAGCAGGCGTCAGCTCGAGCTCCCATAGCAAGCACTTGGGTGGGAGCGGGAAAGGGGAATTCTTCGCCTCGCTCTTTGGCATGGTGGGGGCTGCCTTATCTGACAGCTCCGTGTCAGTTCGCCAGCGCCTCCCACAAGCCAAAAACAAACAGGCAGACACGCTTCTGAAGAGCTGCTGGCTGCGATTTTATCGTGGAATGGGCTAAATCTTTTTAAACATTCCTAGTTGTGCTTTTCTGAACACCTGTAAGTGCCTCCTCAGGTAGCTACTCAGCATAGCTTAGGTACGGAATTTCCTCAATACTGAGACCTGCACCAAGCCATCCTGCTCAGCCACCCCGGGTCTCCACCACACGCATTACCTTTAGCAGCATTTCACTTCTTATTCTGACGCTGGATACCAGCCTTAGAAGAGGCAGAGCCCAGGCATGGAAACGGAAAAAGCCTTCATTCCACAGACTTTATCACCCAAGAGATTTCAAACGTAACATTCCCAGCACAATGAGAAATGCTGTAGGACTGGCATGTTTCCTTCCCGAAGATTTTGCAAAATATACTTTTTTCTGCAGCAAAATGAAAGCCAGGCTCAGCAGCAAATGATTAAAGGTTAACTAAGACTTCAAACAAGTATCATATGATGGGTCACTCTCCTAAGAATTATGGAACATAAACTAGGCTTCAGTTTTAATATCTGCATTTAATTATGGCCGTGTCTGAAGGCGATGAGCAGAAAAAGACAAGCTTTGTTACAGATGTGCAATTCACTCTGGAAATTCTTCAGAAAGAAAAATATTGCTGCACCTGTTAGGTGCAAAGTGCTAATGATTTCTCAGCACTGCGGGGAAAGTGTCCCAAGTTCAGGGTGAAATGAAATTGGAATTATTTTAAAAGCAGCAGAAGATTCCACTTAAATACGCTGGGTTTTTTTACTCTATGGGAAACAAGGCCCACTGGCTTAGGATGTGAGAATGCAAACACAAAACAGGCTAGAAGGAAACTTTGTCAAGCGTGCTGCGCTGCAGTTATGTTTCTCCTCAAGAAACTTGGCCTCTAGGAAACGCCAGCAACCAACCCAGCAGAGGGGAAAGCAGCACAGCCCGCACTGGAAACCAGCATCTGCTTCCAGGCACATCCTTTTCACACTTCCCTCCATCCCTCACTGAAGCCTAATCACAGCAGCCTTTTAATTAAAAGAGGTGGCTCGATGCACCTTTTTCCTATTGATCTGGAATCAACAAGAAACCATAAACCAAGAAATTAAAATAATAATTTATAGCCTTTGGCCTGGCTGCCTGCGAGCTCTGTTTGCCATATTGTACACAATGGTTTCCTGCCTCTGCCAGTACATAAACTTGATACAACTGCTCCAAAAAGAAAAAAAAAACCACCCAAACCCCCCACACACAACCCTATAAGGCTTCCTCTAGAAACCCGCTCTGAGGATGGTTTTCAGCTCACCCTTTGTCTGATCTGGGGCCAATCCTTGGTTCCAATCATAACAGAAAACAGAAAAGATGAAAGGCCAAACTTTGCTCCTTTCCAGCTCGAGCCAGGTGTACAGCTGGCACCAGCAGCCTCCGATGGTAACATGTTCCAGTGAAGACATGTTAAAGCAATAAAAAGAAAATGAGTAACATGTGGCTAAAAACGGCTATTCGTTTCACTTATTTTCTATAAATGAATTTTCCCAGGGCAGTGTTTTGGGGTTTCTTTTTAACGGCGTTCAGTTCCATAGGCATTACAGGCTTTCCAAGACAGTGTGATCCCTCCGAGAGGTTTGAAATGCCAGCAAGCATGTCTCTTATAAACTAATAGCCTATTATTTACAATTGTGAGTGGCTCAAATAGCTGATTTAAAACCTTCAAATGACAAAAATTCCTCTGAGGCAAGATGCCAAAGTTGAGCAAACAATTTGTACGGTATGTTAAGTGTAGGGGGAAGCCATAGAGCTTGTAATGAAGCCACGTCTTGTGTTTCCAATCAGAGGCAGGCAGGACTAAATGCGTTATGGCAAGCTACTGAGTGAAACAACAAACCACAGGAGGGGTGGGTGGGTGGGAGGAAGAAGGGGGAAGCAAGCTTGGATTAAAATATTATTTTCTGTGGCTTGTTGAACAACATGACGTAGTTATTCCTTGGTATGCAGAGGATGGGTGCTCGCAAAGAGCACAGAGCCATCTGCTGCTCATCAGATTCCAAAGGAGATTACAGAATCTGTGTGTTTTGATTATTTAAAAAAAAAAATTAAGAAAATCACTTATTTCTGTTGCCAGCCTATACAGCACTACCCACAAGTGACAGCATGAGAAGAAGTATTGAGGTCAGCCCCCATGTGACACCTCAGAGGAAGTTTCAAAGAACAGTTGATGCGATGGAGATAAACGGGAGAGTGGAGTAGAGCCACGGGGGAGAGCTTCCCCCCCAGCAGGCTGCGCGAAGCTGCCCCGAGAGGGCTGGTTTTAAGCGCCCTGATCCTCCCAAGGACAGTGGCAAGTCTCCGCTGTACTTCCAGGAGGCACCTGATGCCCTCCTCCAGGGAACTACCTTCCTCTGATGGAAGAGGCAGCATAAAGAACCCACAAGGGAGGAGAGAGAGCAGGGAGCAGCCATTAAAGTGGCTGTATCCGCCCCTGGCACACACTGGAGCCCTTCCACAGATCAGTCTGGGGATCGACAGGAGAGCAGGTTGCTGACAGCAGGCTCAAGACACTGAGGAGGTGAAGCTGAGTCCCTGCCAGCGCCCAGGGAGAACCAAGTTTCACAAGCCTGGGGGAGCCTCCCCACCCAAAGAGCATCAGGCCGCTCTCCAGAAGCGCGGAGGTACAGAGGCAGCGAGCACCGAGAACGCACGGCAGCACCAACGCCGAAGGACACCACCGGTGTGAGACCAAACCGGGCGCAAAGCTGGCCACGAACCGGCGCTGGCCAGAAGCGACGAGCACCAGAGCCACGCAAGCAGCAGGGCTTAGGGGAACCACCTCCTCCCTGGCAAAGGAATCCAGCCTGCTCCTGCTGCGAGGGAGATCATCGCGTTGCCAGGCGTGCCGAAATCCAAACCCCAGCAAGAGCCTGCACAGGCTCCTCGCGCTGGCAGAGGTGCCAGGAGCTGCTCTCGCAAAGGGCCTCTCTCGTAAGCTCTGCCCACGCAGGCAGAGGGGCCCACGTGAAGCATCCGCATGAAAAGCGCACGTGGAACGGGGTCAGGGAGGCTTAATCCGAGCTTTGAGGAGTTTATTGAAGAGAACCGGAGCTTTCAGCCTCGAGATCCTCCCAGCGGCATTTCCAGGGTTTGTGGGAGTCCAAATCCCAGTCTCGGGGAGCGTGTCAGAGCACGCACAATTCAGCTGATAAGGACATGCCAAGTGTTAAACACTGTGAGTAATCCCAAAGCACGAGGCTTCTCTTAGGCCTGAGCAGCTCTGCTTCTGCCAAGTCAGTGCACGACCACCCCTTCCTTTTCAATGAAATGCGCCCATATCGGGATAGGGCAAGCTACCTTATAAATCAGAATTAATTGCAACGTCTTCCCCTAAGCAGAAGTACTCAGAAGTCCTTTCCCCGAATTGCTTATTCATGGAAATTCTCATTTTGAGATGTTTTAGCATTACTTCTTTCTTTTAAAAGAATGCATCTCCCACTTACTCTTCACCTCTTTCTCTTCGTGCCATGCAGCCTTTCCACAGCAAACCTGGGAAGCTTTGAAGAAGGGCCCACACAAGCGCTCAGAGAAGAAACGTCTCTTCACAATACCTTTTGACCAGCTGCACAGAACACGCCATACAGCAGGCATTTCTCTTCTCACATAACTGCTTCTGCCTATTCATCTCCTCTTCATTCACCCAGGATGCTGGTAGAAGCCAGGACACCTGCCACCTTGTTATCTGTCTTATATTCATATCAGGCAATGCTTACAGCACTTCAAGCCACCCGGCTCTTTTCAGAAGCTCCTAAGCTGGGAAACGGCCTGCACAGCCAAGCTTGCACTCGTCTGAGCTTCCCCTGACCCACAATTAATCAAGAGAAACTTTCATCCTTTCTACTTCCACAAACAGTATTAACACACAGTTTCCAGGTTTGTTTTGGTGGCCCAAGAGTCTGGGGTATCAAATCAGCTTACGGGCTCAGTGGCAGCCCAGGGTAGCAGCCCAGTTTGAGCATGAACCTGTCCCAGAGGAGCACGGGTGACTCCCAGTCCTGCAGACAAGCTGCAGCCGGGCCAGATGCAGGCTGGCACGGGGAGCAATGCAGGGCAGGGTGCTGCGCAGTTCAAGACCCATCAGTTCCCCAGTATTGAGCCTCAGGGGGTTCCACATTCAGCCACAAGATGACACATCAAGCATCAGCCCACCTCAGAATTCAAAGCTCTGTCTTACTGCCCAGCTCCAGACTACCTGTGGTGTTCATTTCTTCTTCTCCCCGTCCCCCTAGAGCACATTCCCAGGATTTCAGGGAGGTTAAGACAGTCACATCTTACTTTGCCCTGACGAGCCAAGCCAGCTGACAGGTAACGTCACACCTTCTTATATCCCAAGGAAAGGCTACCTGCAGCATTTTTAACCTCTCCTATATAGAAATACAAGAGCATCTCACGCCTGAGATGGGAATACACCAGATAAGCACACTCCCGAGCGAGTGTGTTGTATCGAGGTACAGCCAGAACCCTCTCACCAGTGTTCCCTCCCCCGTAACACTTGTTACACCGTTTATGACTTGCTGCATCAGCGCAGAGTGAACACTGTCAATTAGGAAAGTCAGCTGGCACAAGAAACCTCGGAGCCACAGGGCAGAACGTTATCTCTGCCAGAGCCTACAGGCAGAAGCTCTGTAAGTACATTGCAATTAAAAGCATTTGAAACTAACAGGAGAAAGCATGCATCTTCCAGAGACAAACCTGATGGGAAACCTTGACGTGACAAGATGCCTTCCCCCCACCCCCCACCCACAGTCCAGCCGTCACTTGCTGAAACAGCAGTTTCACCAGTCAGGGTCTACAGCCCCTTCTTTAGCTTGCCTAGAAAACTGTACAGCCTTCCTCCTCTCTCCCCAGCCTCCTCCCGGCCCCAGCACGGACACTGAGAAGCCAGCTCTCCACTAGCACAAGCAATTGTCTGAATAACCATGCGGCCAAACCCCGACCTGCACAGGAAAAAACCGCCATCTCCAAATCTCACCCAGCTTCAAGGAGAGAACAGGAACAAAACCAGCTTACAACAGCCAGAGGCTGACTATGCTGGAGACCCTCTTTGGGGGCGTTAACGACTTTTCAGCTCTGAGGTGTCTGATACAGCACAAAACCAGGCTGTAAGCATGTAGCCCAGAAGTGCTGATCCAGTACAAACTCCCCGAGCCAGTTCACACACATTCCTGAAGCGTTGGCACATCAACTTTGTCCTGGCAGGCTCCGCGCCAGATCAGGTAACCTCTGCCCTCAGCCCCGCTTTATCTGATTGCGGAGAAGAGGTCATGCCAGAGCAGGTACCATCTGTTACCCCACAGCTGGCACGAAAACCACAAAGCCAGCACGAGCTCGGGACTGCCTGTTCCAGCTCGTCTGACAAACATGACGACAGGATCATGCTCGAGGTAGACAAATTTGTACTGCCAGGTGATCTGATGGCACACAGGCCCGCTGTTAATGATCAGTAACTCACAGTTGGAAACACTTGGAACACAGCCCACGGTGCAAGGCTATTGCTATGAATTCAGCCTAATCCCAAGGGACATCGATAACAAGCGTGTGCATCACTGACTGACAGACCCCTCCGCTACAGAGCGAGGAGGCTGAGAGCACGGGTAGATTTAAAAGGCAGAAAGATGAAGAGCAGGTCAGGTTGCCCTGACCAGAACGATGCTCCTCCGCACGGGCTTCCTTCCCTCCCAGGCTAGCAAGGGGACAACTGCCAAGAGGGGCTCCGAAGGGACTTCTCCTCGCTCGCTCCTGGCCAAGCTCACAGCCACGCACCCTGCGCACGGCAGCAGCCGGCACCAGCTGCCACCAGAGCTCGGATCCTGGGCTAAAGCAAAGCCTTCGGCGAGGGAGTCATTGCGATGCCCTTACCACTGTGGCTGCCCGAGCAGGCTGGCATAGATTAAAAACAGGCATCTCCTAAGCAGACAGCCGTATCGCTGGAGTGGTTTTTTTTGTTCAGTTGGTGCTTTTTTTTTTCCTGGTAAGGTCAACTCAATTAGAACGAATAAAAATACCCTTAAAAGGCCCAGCAGATAGTCAGTGGCAGTGTTTTCAAAGGCACAAGAGCACTTTGGAAGCAGACTGGTTTATTTGTTCCATGTAATTTGCTTTAAAATGTGTCCCTGGATTCCCCATCAATTGCATTTCAGATACTGCAAAGGTGACCTGGGAAGTTTTTAAATCACACGCTCTATCAGATGCCACAAGCAAGCCACCAGACAGCCAGAGTTTGGTGTGTGGATTAGGGGCATGGGGGCTGTGCTGGGGGGGGTGTTTAAATAATCTCGCTCCAGCTTTCCAAGGTCATGTTTCTGGCAAGGAAACAGCAGCGGATGCCTGCAGACAGCCTTGACTGTTTGAGATTCAGAAGCAGCATCTATAAAGGGGAACAAGACAGACATGTGCAATCGGAAGCTGGTGAGCTGTTGAAGCATCGATCATTTTAAAGCTCTGCATCACCCTTCCTTTACCCACAAAATTCTTAGCTCTAGTACAGCTCAAGGGAACAAGCAGATTAAATACTCTTCTACCACTCACAGAGGAATTAAGACCCAGCTGAAGTTCTCCCATGCGATGTCACCCTGCTCTTGCCTCGCACGGGCAGGTGACCGGTGCAGGGAGATGCGGTAGCTCTGAGCAGCCAGTCTTCATCCTTTCAGTTGGGGCAAATCTTTAACCACCACAGATTACAAAGTATTTGTCCTTCTTTAAGGACCCTCTCGGAGGGGTGAGCAATTGTCTGTCCCCCTTCCCATCAGCAGCCCTCTCCCTGCGGGTACACAGGGGAACAGCCGGGGAATCTCAAGAGCCCTCTCCTGCACACAGGGGGATTGTACCATCCTCCCTCAGCCCTTTTTATACCCAGATTCAGAAGAGAGAAAGAAATAGCACAGGACTGCCAGGATTCTTCAAAGCTGCCTAAATTGATGTGTTTTTGTACTTCCCTCACTCTCCCCAGGTAGAGCAGAGACCCTGGGAGAACCCCATTACTGGTTTTTTTTTTTCAGACCCTGCTCTCCCTCCCCCTTAACCTCCTGTAACTTTTTGCCTTTTACCAAAAAACTCCCTCTTATCACGGTGTGTCACTAAATGCCCACTGATTTCACCTTTTAGCAGCAGTAGGATGTGAGAGACTGAACTGCCTGAGGCTGGGAGGAGACTGCTGGAGTAGGGTTACCGTATTTCTGCCTCAGAATTCTTGTACAAAAATATGCATCAACACCAGAGGTCCCATGTTTTCTGAGCACATCACACCCACTCCTTGTACCCGTGGAAGATATCAACACAGCACCTCCAGAAAAACCTCCAACAGCTCGATTGTGTCAGACTTAAGAGCCGGGATGCATACACACACGTTGTCTGGAATAAGAGAGGAATTTGACAACTCTGTTCCGATCCGAAGCTGATCAGAGCGAGCTGCCAACAGTCCAGGGTTCCTAAAAGGAGACACAGTCATTTTCCTCTAGACAGACAACATGAATATCACCCTTTGAAATTCCAGGCCCTACTGCAGTTGATGCTGGAATTCCCAGCTGCTGCAAGACCTTGCACCTACCACCTACACTCTAAGTTTGCACTTCTGCAGCCAAACACCTCCCTTGCAGTCCGCTGCAAAAGCTTCAAATCACCCGTCCATCCAGCAGCAAGTAATTGCTGTTCTAGACACCTGCAGGGGCACACAAGATCAGAGAGCAGCTCCCTCTAGCAGTGTCTCCCTCCTGCTCCGTTTCCAGCTGTAACCTGCTCTTTTCCCCCCGTCAGCAGGCACGGGAAACACACACCCTGCTGCAAGCAGCACTGCAGCCGCGGGACGGTTCGCGCCTGCGGAACCGCCGCAGTCGGAAAGGGGAGCTCTGTGGCTCATCGCGCAGCGCAGCCGGCCAGGAACACATCCCCAAGGAACTCAGCTTGCCAGCTTTGTGTCTCCACCAAGCACCCAGCGTGACGCAGGCTGAGCTGCTCCGTAGCTGTTCCCAACACATGTCATACCAGCATTAGAAAGCACTCACGCATATCTCATTCCAGCATCCTCCTCTGAGCAGCAGCAGATACTCTGGGGCAGTTTTCACTAGAGATTTGAAATACAAGAGGCAAGAGTGTACCTACTTCCCTGTCTTACGGAAAGAAATTGAAGACTTCAGTATTTCTTCCTGTGTTACCAGGTAAACCTCAGCTGAGGATCATGGTTTTCCAGCTTTACCACACTAGCAGCAATGTTGCATTTTCTCACCAGACAGGCCAACACTGTGTCCTGCTCCAAGAGATGTCGGCTGCCAACTTCTTAAATACAACTTGACAGGTCTCTTGGTATCTCCTAACCCAACTGCTACCAAGAGAAATCAGCATCTTCACAGGTTCATCTCGGCTGTGATGCACAGCAGCAGGCAGAGCAGGAAAGGCCTGCTGCCTTTTAGTTTATTCTCAAGCTACAATTAAAGCTTTTCAAGATGTGATAACTCACAAGAGTCCACTCACAGTCAGCTCTCTCCTTGCTGTAGCTTTCGAGCCTAGAGGACAATGCTCTCTCCGCTTTCAGGCCATGCACTGGTAGCTTTAATATCATACCTCACCACCCATCCTGCCATTTCCAGTATATTCCTGTAACAGCTCACCAGCTGGAACATATTCCAGTTTCATAATTTCAAATCAGGCCCATAAATACTTAATGGGTATTTCTCAACCCATTTCTTTTAAAAACCTGCCCATTATCCTTGCTTGCAGCAAATACTCCTTTTAAGTCCTTGGCCTCCTAAACGCACACACACAAAAAGCCTCCACAACAGCTTTGGCTCCTTCCCTGCAGCTCGAGCCATTTTCATACTCTGGAAGGGTTTTTATTCTGGTATCCCACAACTGGCACTCCCCCCCGCCCCCTCCAAGTTTCTCTTCCTACTTTTTCCTAGGGAATCTCTCTTTGAGAAGAAGATCATCTACTTTACCTCTCCCATCCTTGCTTCCCTCAAGAAATCCCTCACTACTTTCAGAGGAATTTGCAAGCTGGAATATATCTGCATGGTCAGAAAACCACCTTTTTCATAGCTGTGATGTTTAAAGACAATTTATTCAGGGTTTTGGTGGTTTTGGGGTTGGTTTTTTTGTTTGCTTTTCAAACCAAAGGCACAAGCATTCCTACCCATCAAGCCCCAGAGCTGCTCAAAGACAGAGTCACTTGGACAAGTCTGTCATGACCAGATGACACTACAATTTTACATGGTCTATACACATCATTTGTAAGTCATTGACTTACAAGGCCTGAACTCCAGCAAGTAGTACAGCAAGACAAGACACCAACTAGAAGTGTCTCTGCACCCAAAATAATTCTTACTTTACACCTGACCCTCAAGATAGGAGGAACTTTTGAAGAGACCCCATCTTACTTTGAAATACCCCCATTAGATTACAAAACTCTAACTTGATGCCCTGCTGAGAATTTTTAAAGTCCTCTCCACTGTAGTCTAAGAGCATATAAGCAAAAACTCCAACATTTAATGAAGTGTAAAACTAATTATTATGAAATAAAACTAGCTGTTCACAAAGTGGAAAAACATCACATTTCCATGTCCTATTTTCCTTTAAAATGTATTCCCTTCCCATCATCTAGCATACTTTGCAAATGTAAAAATAAATATTCTTCACAGCAGAGTGCTGGCTTGAAGGCTACAAGTCCAACAATAAAAAGCTTCACAATTTAATGGCCCTTAAATGCTCAACATCTTTTTCACTTAATGTAAAATCCATCTGATCTAATAGCTGTGACTGAATTATATGTATGTTTTTTCTATTAAAAGTTAATTTTCTGAGTTGGCAGAGCAATACAAGCATTAGATTAAAAAAGCAGTAATCTCTATACTTTCCAGGATTCAGAGATATTTCCGAGCCATCTACTCAAAACAAAAAAAGAAGTCACATACCCACTTGAGAAAGTTCCTACATAATGGGAACATTGTGCCAACAATCAATTATAACCTGCATTACCTTATTGCTGTTGCTTTACTGTTCCACGGAACCCATCACAAAACGCCCCTCGTGAAGCGCCCCTCAACCCCCCCCGACGCATTTCATTTCCATTCAACTTGCTGGTGACCTCCCGTCTCCTCCTTTCATTTGTCAGTGATGTTTGTCCAGGAATGCACAAATATTGCGAGCTTCCTTCACCGGGCAGGTCATACCTCAGACTTGATTCTGCCAAACACATGGATTATCGCTGCCATGGGAGCTTCACTGATCAACAGACACAGCCCAGGTTTTACCTTCACGAGTCAATTGAGCCAGAAAATCTGCCAAGGGACTTGCTCATCCACTCTGAGCCTGCAGACGTCCCCGTTTTAAACAATTTAAACAATCCACACCTATTAAAACCCAAAACGTTAAGCTTACTTCCTTGCATGCCATGATTTTATAGTATCACCACTACCAAGGTAACAAAGTCTGAGCTAGCGTGCGTTACACGAAATACTGAATTACAGTGTTCCCAAGGAAATTCAGACTTAGTTTCTCCTTTCTACAGCATTCTTTATCTTGCATTTATTTCTAAAGCAGGACTTTTTCCCCAGGTAAGTGCTTGAAAGTCCAGGTAGGACCTTCTCAGGTGCAATCCTACTGTTAAGAACAGTGTTATGCAAAGGAACCCCAACCAGAACTCCACAACCGCCTACTGCCACCGAGCTGGCCAAAGCTCTGTGGCACCGCTCCGGCGGAAGGAAGCCACTCTCTGATGAGCAACTGAGATGCTCCTGCAGAAGACGCACAACAACCCCCCCTGCCCCCAACAAGCAGCAACTCCTCAACTTAATACAATACTACAAAGGAGATAACTAACAGGAGATACAGCAGAGTATTAAAGAAACTTTTTAAAAAGCAAAGAAATCCCAACCCCAACACACCCACACAACTTCCCAACCCCAGCCACCAATTCACATTTCATAGAAAAACGGTGATTTTAATCATTCCTTTAGAAACAATACGACCTGTAATGGAGGACGCCAGCAATAGTACTCATGCTTCAAGTAACATGACATTGGGTTGCAGCTGTAAAAGTGATCTTGAAGTCATTTAACATAATGAGAAAGCTCCGATCTCTGCCACTTTTGTTCCGCTGCTGGCAGTTACAACAATCAAGTCTCAACACAGTGAGAACTCAAACTGTACAACCTCACCATTTCCAGGTACCTGTTCTCGTATGGGTCAAGGGATGGAATAACAGTGAGTAATTTCAACTCGCAGCTTGCTTTTGAAACACCAGCTTCAAACGTCTTCAGTGGCACGTTAATCTCCACCCCTCCCCCCAAACACCAAAAGTAAAATACTCTAGCAGAAAGAAATTGCTTTGGTTACTAAAAAAAGCATGTAAATTAGTTGAAAAAGTTTTTAAATAATTAGCCTCATTATGTAGAAAAAAAAAAGCATGGTGGGAGATCAAAATACCCATATAGTACACCTGAGAATATATAAAGCTCTCAAAACTACCAGTGAAAAGCACTTTATGATACCCTGCAGATTACCTGGCTCAGTAAAGTCAACAGAACACATCTAGTGGCAGAGTGAAGGTTTAGACATACCTAATCTAGAAATCATTCTACCCAAGCGCCAGCTCCTCCTCAGAAAAAACTCAAATGTATTATTACTCATATACTTCCCCCCCCCCCTCCAGGTCAAAATCAGAGATTTACAAGAACCCCAAGAAGAGCTTCTGCTTACTAACTCAGAACACAAGCAACCCCTTCAAAGGCCCAAGGAAGAAACCATTGTTCCAGTCATTGTTTAAATACAGTGAAGTTTCACTTACGCTGTTCATACCCTGACGACTCAACCACCTCATGCATCTTCATGTCCCACCGGCTGGATGAGCCAGCCAAATAACCAAAAGTTAAGCTAATGGTGAAATTGGAGAGCCCTCCACTTCCAGGTTGCACCAAAAAAATGGACTTCGGTAGTGCCAAGAAACTGCTCTGCAAAGATTGCTCCGCATGAAACGAAGTGGGGCAGCAGCGTAAGCTATTAAGAGACTACCCCTTCATTAAGGCAGCAGTCAAACCTCACCCCCAAACCTCATGGCCAACATCACAGACAGCTTCCCCTGTTCGGTGTAGAAGCAGCCAGAAACAATTTACTCTGAAGAACTAACTGCTAGAAGCTTTGAGTCTCCATCAGTGTCACCAAAATTTTATCAGCCATAAACTCTGGAAAAACCCAATGACCCCAGCAGACAGCTAGAACCCAAACATGTTACCTGGTATTCGACAGCGTTCAAGCGAGTTCAACAGCCTTCACTAGCCAGACTAGTCTGCCAAACTATTTAAATTCTTTACCTTTTACAGAATTGACCACTACAATAAAAAAAGAAGAAAACATTTTATTGATAATGTAGTATGGGAGAAATTTAGAAAAACATACATAGAACTCCCTCAATAAGGAAACATACAATATCAAAATATGCCAGAGTTAGTATATCAAAACAAATTCTCTCTAATAAGAGTTTCAAGTAATGCAATTGTAAAAGAATTTGGCTAAAAAGTAACATATATATACTGAGATGTTTTCTGTAATAGTCCTCTAAGAAATTAAAGGAAAGCAGCAGATCTGTTTAACTACAGACATGTATTTAGCAAATATATTAAGTGTATTTATGTAATAAAACCTGCCCTGCACATTCATCACTATGTCTGCTCCTCTACGTGGCAGTTTGCCTCTTCAATCCTACAAGATGACTCTGCCCAAAAAGGGACAAAAAAAGGAAACATAACACTACTGAAAAAACCCAAAAGGCCTAAGCCCATGAGGTGCAGCTTGTTGGGAAGCCCCGATAACACGAGGCAGAGAACTCTGCACTCTGACTTAAGTCCTTATTGTTCAGGAACATGGAAGAGGAATTTTGTCTTTCCCGCATCAGATTCCTACTTGCTAGTTACAAGCACATGCTTTCAGCCAAGTGGACTGAAGTTACCACAGCTACTGACAGCACTTACACTGTTTGCCCGATGGCAACAGCCACATACGTTATCAGGCTCATTTTTCAGTTACTTCCTTTGAATAGTCCCAAATTTCATGTTTCTTTTCATAAAACTTATTTATGGGAACATCATCCTTCAGTCAGAAATGAAGCCCTGGCTTGTTTAATAGGTAGATTCCAAGCAAATAAAAATTCTCATTTCATTAATCCTTACTATCTGCATCTTTCCCCATAAATAAGGTTATAGTACATAATTTACAGCTAAGAGGAAAATACCTTAAACTTCTGTAAGATAGTGTTTGAAACTCCAATACCTGCATCATCTAGTGTACAGCTTAATGAGCTGCTCAGTCTACACCCATATTAGGCTTAATGAAGAATGAGGTTCAAAATGCTGCTCCACAAAGAACTGTGACACTCCAGTCCCACTATTTTAGCCTACAGCAATCAATATTACAAAGCATTCATGAAAAATCCTGGGGGAGGGGGAAGGGGAGGCAAACATAAAAGTTAGTGTTTTGATGGAAAACCTGATGTTTCAGTCTTGCAAAAGGCAAAGGCACTACATCTTAAGCTTATATTTAAATAAAGTCTGTAACTTGGCCAGCCAAGTTACAATATACACCTAAAAACCTTTCATCTACCTTCGCAGCTGACTTACTAAGACACACTAAGCACGCTGCAGCAGGTCTTGCGTGACAAAATGGCCACTTTCTCTTAATCACTAAACGAGATATACAGCTACAATACTTAGCCAAGATCATTTGAACATAGTTTATTTCTAACCATACCATGAGAGTTGAGTCACAGGATAAACTGGAGTTTCTGAGTATAGGCCTTGCTTTAGTAAGTGGTCAATCAGACATTAAAATAATTAAACTACTATGTCATCATTTTGACAGTCAGCTTGGTTACCAATTTTAAAAGACATTCTACATCTTTTATCAATCTAATGAAAGAAGTATCGTATCTGAAAATTAGTAGCCCTGTTTCACAAGAAGAAAATATTTCAGCTTTGTAAGTTGTTCCGTATTTGGAGGTTCTAATTGCAGTCAGATCACAACTTCTATAGTGTCATGAAGGTTATCACTACCGTAATCACAGCACTCCAAGATGCAGCAGCCTTCTAGAGCAATGGCACTAAGCATGTCAGCACACGAGTCCCTGTCTCATTCGAATGATCTGTAGTAAAGCAGCTTGGACGTCTTCATCCATGTGACCCTAAAGCAAGCAAACACTCAGTTAAAAGAAAAATGTAAAATCCCAGAAAGGGTCAACTATCCATTGCTAACATTAGGAGATTCTGCAAAGTTACCCAAAAGTCTTAACTCGCTGCTGTATTTTCCTGACTCTCTGGGAAAAGCTGAAATACTTTCAGAATCTTGTTATTTTTTTCTCCCCTCATGTGAGAAAGAAGGGTCTGCCTCTGACACAGCAGCTTCCTTTATGGAAATATGATGTGGGAAAAAATGACTGTTTCTATCCTCTGGACATCACAACCTGCTGCTGTAGCGATGCTTAAGTATCTGAAGTCATAAGACTCAAATTAGTTGATCAGCTCTTTGTTCAGCGAGAGCCACTGGGTAAGTCTGCATTAAGTTTCCAACTTCTACTCGACTTCTCTCCAGCATTGCCTGGGATGATGCAGAATTAACATCTCACCTCACCAGACACCATCGCTCTTCAAAGCAGGTTAGATATAGACAAACGATAACAGCACGGCAGCACACTAAGACTACGGCTGCGGTGTGTTTGCTGTTTCGCTGGATTAGCCCGCCCTAAATTAAAAACTCTGAACATGAAAACAGGCACTGGATGCCAAGTTTTATGTTTAATCGAGGTCTTCCAGTACGGTAGTTAGCAACGTGTCTCAAGAATCTCTACATAAAGATGACAGAGTAAAACAGTCGGAACTTGGGACTATCATACCTGTACAGCACTAAGAAGATGTGTCCGATAAACTGAGACTACCTCTTGGTGCTGCCTTTTAGCATCCTACAGAAAGAAGACAGGAAGAGAAGGTGAAGTCATTGAATTCTTAACATCTACCCTTGCCTGTTTCCAACGTTGTGGGCTTGTTTCTGTGCGCTTCTAGGCCAGCAAAATTTCAGGGCTGGAGTTAGCTACATCCCCTCTATTCATCAAGAAAAAAGTCACTTCACTTTTTTTATTGCTTGCTTGTAGCAAAGCAATTTTGCTGAAAAGCGGTCAGAGACAGGCTGATCTGAGTGTGTCAGCGCAGGTGCCAAGATTAAAAACTTGTTTCGTCAAGAGCATTTAGCTCTTACAGGACCATCCAATTTAAGAACACTCTGCCCTATAAGGATCAACCTTGCAAATACTATTAGAGATGCATCCTGCTTCTGTACAGATTTACAAGTCATTAAAGCTATGTAGGCAAGCAAAAGTAGTTATGAGCTTTACTGAAGTCACAGGGGCCACAAACCTCTTTGTGCCCAAAACCACAGCACTCACCATGAAGTGCTCCCCTTCACCGTCAGCAACGGTAAATAACACACTTCACACCGTGCGCAGACAAGGGAACACAGAGCCCGATCCATTAGGGAAGGATCACCTCATTTTCTTTCAAAGCGACAAAACACACAGCCGGTGGGTTTTGCAAGACAATACTAACGTGGAACTCGCGCACAGAAACAACCTTGGCACGAACTACAGCAGGGTTCTCTCATAAGCACACGCTCTGTCTAAATCGTGCCCTTTTTATCTGGAAAAGTTCCCAAATGTTTCAACTCCAGTGTGCAAAAGGAAGCAGAAAAATTTACAGAGAAGCAAGCAGTCAGGGAAAAAAAAAAACAAAAATCATGAATACTCTACTTTGAGTAACACTCTGCTTTAGAAGTCTAAGCCTACAGTCAGCCCCAGTGACCACATACGTATTTCCTTGTTTACCCAAGAAACTGGCAGCAGTGCTACTGCCTTTCAGACAATACCTTGCACGATTACTTACAGCCAGCTGCTGTTGCAGTGTTTTCACTTGGTTCTGGAGCATTTCAACCTGCTGGTTCTGCCTCTTTGAGGGGATCCCAGTGGTGTATGTAAGCTGAGACAAGCCATTAAGAGCTTGTTTTAACCGCTCTACATCATTAAGAAGCTCTGTTATCTTTAAAAAAAAAAAGCACACAAAAGCCTCATTTAAGGATGTCTCACTCACCAAAACTAATATTCTTTAACATTCTTTAAAGACTGATGAAAATCAGCAAGCATTGAAAGGTCTTTGTCCCAGCTCGCCATGACACCGGCTATGAGACTTCACAGAGGACACGACAGGCTATCACTGGTTCACATTCTGCTTCCTAGCACTGAAATCTGTAAGGCATGGACCCTGGAGGTCAGGGCCAAGATATTCCAGGTCCAATTTCTAAAAGAACCGTGAACCATCAGAAGCCAGAGACGCTAAACGACTACAGCTCCAATAGAAGAATGAGCACATAGCCCAAAAGTCTAAAACCCAGCCTGGAAGTTTCAACAGAGTTTAACTACAACATGTGAGGAACATACAAGGAATTAGAAAACGCTCAGTATAACACTAACAAAACCAGGACTCCAGCTCAGCAGATTTGGGCCACTCCTGGGTACCTAACGCTCAGCACACAAACTCAAGCTCGAACAGTTGTATTTGAAGTCTAGTTAAAGCTCCTGATACTTTACATTTAGCAGTAAGGAAGTACCTGACACCCTACCTTGTTATCCTTGGCTTCCACCTGCTTCGCAGATTCCTGTATTCTCTTCTGCAGGTCAATAATTGTTGTCAATGACTTGTCACACCTTTCTTTCTGGTCTTTAATTTCTTGCTCAATGCTGCAGCTCCGTAACTGCAGCAACTCCTTTTCATCCTTTAAGGAAAGCTCGCTCTTTTTAGCTTGCATCGCCTCCTCACATGCTTCCTCATACTTTTTATTCATATCGGACAAGTTCTCAGCCATGCTACTAATCTGGGCCTCCAGAGTACTCTTCATGGATTTGTATTCTGACATGTCAATCACTTCTTTGCTCTCCAGGTCTGTTAAAGCTTGCCGAGTAACCTGAATCTCAGTCTGCAGCTTCAAGATTTCCTCATTTTTAACTCTGTTTTCCTCTTCCTTTTCTTTCAAGCTGTTTTTGATCGCTACAATTTCTTGTTCTAGCACTTCCTTCGTTTGCGTATGCTCTACCAAAGGTATCGAAGACTTCTTTAGACCTGACAATTCCCGCTGCAGTTCTCCTATTTTTAGTGTTTCTTTCTCATAACGTTCCTCCTTACTTCTGAGGGCTTCCTTCAGATCCTCTACAGTGCGGCCAAGAGCCTTCTTCAAGGCTTCGATTTGTTCTGCTGAAAGAAGCTGAGCCTGCATAGTAACCGGCTGCTTGGTGCTCGCTTGCAGCTCGTCTTTCTCCTCTTTTTCACCTGTGTATTTCTGCAGCAATTCTCTCAGTTGCTTATTCATCTCCTCCATTTTGCTTGCAAACATTTTTTCCATTTCACGGGATTTCTCAGCAGGGATATAGTTCTGCTGCAAGTCATTCTGGAGGGACAAAATGCCATTTTTGAGCTTTTCATTCTCCTGTTTGCACCTCTTGTTTTCCTCCTCGCTTTCTCTACACTTCTGCGCCTGTTCCTGCAACTGTGCTTTTAATTCTTTCACTGTGGCTTCAAAGCTTTGTTCTCTGTCTTCAAAGGAGGCAACCGGGGCATATTTTGACTTAATGCATTCTTGAATTGTGTCGAGTTCCTTCTTTTGGGCTTCAATTTCTGCATGCAACTGTAAAATTTCTTCTTGACCCCTCTTATATTCAGCCGTAATTGCCACATTGTTCTCCTGAAGTTCTTGGACGCTTTTATTTAAAGTAGTCACTGTTGTTTCATGATCTTTTAGACTTATATACTCAGTTTGTAATTGATTCTGTAAGAGTTTCACCTTATTTTTCAGAGTTCCATTTTCTTCACTTACCCTCATGAATTCTTGCTTTATCTCTTCAGTTTTTTCCTTCAGATCTGACAGTTCCCTGTTAGTCTTCTCTAGTGTGTTATTCAAGACTGTTTTAATCTCTTCATGTGTTGTAGCCAACACATACTGATCCCTGAGAGTCTGTTTTATGACTGTGTTTTCAGAGACTATTTTGCGCACTTTCTCTTGTTCATCACCATATTTTTTCTGAAGCTCAGCAAGCTGCTTTTCAAGTTCAATGCCATTAGATTTTAAAGCTTCCACTTCTTTTTTGTGCTGCTCTGGAGACAGGTACACAGCTTGGAAGTGGCCAATATTCTCACTTAAGTTGTTCCTCTCTGCCAGCAACTTTTCAGCTTCTGCTTTGCTTTCATTGTACTTCTTGGTGATTTCAAAAAGCTTTTTGGTCAGGTCACCAACAGTCAGATCATTCGTTTTCTTCAATTCTTCATGAATTTTTAAAGGCACATTCTGGCTTTTAATTTCTGTCTTTAGCATCTGGATTTGCTGCTTAAGCACCTTGTTATCGATCTGCAATCTTTCAAGGTCCTTCTGCAGAGTCTGATTCTTCTGTGATAATTCAGAAATTGTCTTCCCAAGTTCCTCATTTTTTTGCTCAAACCCACTCCTCATTTGTTCATGGTCTTCTGGCTTTACATGCCGAGCAAGTTTAGCTTTCTGACTCTCAGATTCCCTCTTTAAAAGCAAAATCTCTGCCTGCAGCTTTTCATGCTCTCCTTCCATCTCTGCCAACCTCCTTGCCTTCTCATTCACTTCGTTTGATAATGAACTCCTCATGTTTTCAAATTTCTCTGAAGTTACCGAGTGGGCTAACTTTGCTGCTGTTTCTTTGAGCTGCCCTTCTAACTCCACAACATTTCTTCCCCTTTTATCTCGCTCCATCTCCAACTTGACAAGTTCCTTCTGCAACCTTTTGTTTTCTTCCACTAGCCTTCCTTCATCTCGCTTAAATTCTGCCACCAGCAATTCATTCTGCTTAATCTGGTTCCTTAGTTTTCCCACTTCAGCAGAGGCTCCTTCATACTTCGTTTTCATTTCTTTCAACTGATCCTTCAGCTCCTCTGTTAGCTTACTGTTTCCCGAAGCAGCTTCATTAGTCAGGTGATCTTTCAGAGCAAGAAAGTGGGTCTGCATTTGCTTAACTTTGCCTTCAGAGTCAAACATTCTTTTCTGCACATCTTTTAAAGCATCTTCCAGTTGTTTTATCTGTCCATCAGATTCCGCCTTGGTTCTCTCACACTCTGATGCCAAAGCTTTACATTCAGATACCTTGTGAGACAGTTCTCTCTGCAATTTGCTAATTTCTTCTTTTGCTGCACCATAGCAGGTCCTCACGTTGTCAAGTTCTTTCTTTAAAGTTTCCTTCTCTGAACTGGATGATTGGTTAGGCAGGGAGAGCTCCAGGGGTCTCAGCATGGACCTAGACTAAAGATAAATTGGCACAGAAATGGATACATGCTTCCCCGTTTGACAAGTCATATGTATAGATGAATTGTCACCTACATAACTGTCTTAAATGTTATGCTCTTATCAACATAGGTTTGTCAGGTTTGTTGGTTTTTTTCCTCAGAAACACATCAATCTATTCTTACCCATATTACAGAACACGTGCATTTCGGCATTTAACAGCAAAAATCTTTAATATAGCTCTACATCACTGCTTCCCAAGCATCAGACCCTACCGACAGTAAAGCACAGGTATATTATATTCATTCTATTTCCTTTGTTATTCATATTTAATGATCACTCATCTGCTGGAAGAAATTCAAGAGACTTCCCACGTCCCTCAAGCATGTGAAAATAATTCTAAAAGGAATCAGAACAGACTATGTCATGGTTAACAGAACCTTCTCTCTGGAAAGACTGAGCAACAGTCATTTAATTTACTGTCCAGTAAAGGATATTTAAATTAAAAAAAAAACCACACCCCACTTTGCACTCCTGCCACGTGGTCTTCACTACCAACCTTTGCTTTACTACCAGCCATAGGACAGGCTTGCTCCTATCATCTCAGCCAGGTTCCAAGGACCAGAAAGCAGTATGCAGCTCCCAGACGTGACCACCTTAAAACCACTTAAATTCCTCTTGGGATGTAGTTTGGGGTTTTGGGCTTTTTGTGTCTGCCCATAGTCCCCTCCCCTCCCTTTTTTTTTTTTTTTAAAAGAGAATCTCACATCAACTCATTTTAAACTCCAACTAAGAATAACAAAAATCCCAAGACCATCAGGCTAACCTATGCAAAACACGGCAGAAGGATTTTTCTGTGTTACTAACAGAACAAAAAAAAATACATATATCAGTGAAATCTGGCAAGGAAGCAGAGGATGTCCAGATTTATTTCTAGCCACCACTCTTGCTTCTGGAAGCAATACAGCCAAAATACTCAAGTGTAAGAACAGCTTGCCAGTTAGGACCAACCCCTATGGTATGTGACTCTGTAAGGGTCTGAGGGACCTTGTGTGCAAGTGAACTGTTGCTTTAAAAGGCAGCTAGCTACCAGCAACCAAAGTGGCAGCAAGTTATCGTGTAGCCAGTAGGAAAAGAAAGTCTTCCGACTTTTAGCTGAATTTAAAGTAGAAAAAAGTTATGGGCATGAAGAACGAATTGCAGTTTACACTGTGACTGTTGATCCAGTTTTAAGAACCCTCACCACAGACTCCAGCACGCAGCGATTTCACAGCAGTTAAAGCTATGTCATAGATGTAACTGTAGAGGGCACCAGCAGTTAAACATAGCCAAGCAAGTATTATTGAAAACTTGCATTCGGAAGCAATGTTTAACACATACATAAGCATATTTAGCCTTCCCAAGCATAACTATCTTCGAATTCTCTCGAGTGGCAAAATATTTATTACCTGTGATTCCACGGCAAACACTTGGCCTTGTTTAAGTAATAACTCTTCTTTTCCTAGATTTGCAAAGCAAAGAGCATTTAGTCTCTGTTTAAAAACAGTAACACATAATCACAAGAACCACGATTTTCCTTCCTAATTTTATCGTGTCCAGTGGGACTGCACTAGGCAGCAGGCTGGTCTTTACGTACTCAGCATTAAAGCAACTCCCCCTTTATTAAGTCACATTGGAAGTCTGGACAAACTCCTCTTAAGTAAAAAATATCCCCACTAGATGAACTGTTTGGCAAAACAGTCACGAGAGGCTCCGTGAGCTAGCTGCAGGTCTGCACACAAACGCACCGGGGAAAAGCATCCCCTTGCACTCCAAGAAAGCGATCCTTCCCGACAGGCAGCAAACTGCTCTCACGACGGCTCGAGACAGATTAAGTAACATTTTAAGTTACACAAGTGCAAGACAGGCCTGCGACCAAGCTGGATGCAAAGGGCTTCAGTTTCTGGAAATGGAGTAATTCCTAGCAGAAGGGGAAGCTGAGGTCCTGGGTCTAAAGCCACTTTCAGGTCTACACTCAAGCTTTCAGGACGACCACAGTTCTCTTGTCACGAGCCAGACACTAGTGTTGTTTAAAAGACGAAGAATGGAAAGGGGGAGACTCCATCTGGAGCACAGACCTTGCTCAGCTTGTTTTTCACGTTGTTAGAAGACGCAGCAGAGTGACAATGCACATTTCATGAGACCAGTCACCCGTAGGCGAGCCTGATCAATAGTGCCCTGGCACTCACTGCCGACACGGCTGCGCCCAGCTGCCGGCATTCTGAGGTCTGAAGTGTGGACACACGCATCATGCTTGGCCATAGTTAAGACCAAAAAAGGAAGAGATGACGAAAACCCACCCTTTGCCTATGTATCCTAACGCTCATCACACATGGCAAGTTTTAAGGATTAAATATACTTACTATTACCAAAGTTACTTCCAGATCCCACAAAGTCAACCTAAAAGCCAAAAGCAAGAAACACAAAAATAAAGCTGAAAATTCATTTCAAATTATTATATGTTAAGCTAGCAACTAAAGGGCGGGGAAAGCCCTTACAATCAGATAACCACTTAAAACCTTCAACAATTTAAAACTGCTTAAGTATTTACCACTGTAACTATCAATTGCTGTATTACAGTTCAAATCAATTAACATACTTCATAATATTTGAGTTTAGCTTTGAGAGTTTCGATAGTTCTCAAGCTTTCTTCCTGCTGTTTTTCCTTGGTAGTTAGGATTTTCTTCAGCTCGTCTTTCTGAAAGAGAAAGAGTGCCAGATAGCCAAAACCACAAGCATAGCCAGACTTCTAAGATATCAGACAACTTGGCTGAAGTTCACCCTGAACTTTTTAAAAAGATCAGCACTGAAAGAATCCCTACATTTTTGATTCTGAAGTTCTTCGACAACACCACTCCTCAACGCACCAACGCAAGCTGCTCTTGTTTAATGTAGTCACATTTATTCGCCTTGCACTCCTGAAAGTCACCGAGGAGATACTGATCGTACTGAGTCCGCTTTGAAGGTGTCACAGGGACTACACATACTTGCAGCGACAGAACTGCCGTGCAGCTGTATAAACAGAACCTACCAGTAGATAGTTCATTTAGCATTTACAGAGAAGCTTTTTTCCTCTATAGTTTTAAACACCATTACTCAAATGCGATAGTCACTTCCCCTGTTTCATAGTTCTATTCCCCTTTAAGGTGATATATCGTACCTCATTCTCAAGATCATCTGCAAACATTTGCTCCTGCAAAAATAACAAAAAAATTCCCCCACAAATCATTTTTTCAATAATGTTTAAGGGGCTTATACACAGTTGATTAGTTAACAAGTCTACCCCAGTTTCTAATGCTACATGCTCCTGTTTCCCTTTCATTCACCATCTAACCTCTGACAAGAGAAAGAGAGAAATGAAGGACATTTGACAGAGCAAAGTCTCTGCAATTATCCAGATCACACGCTACTGAGGCAAAAGAGTACAGTTTTTCCGTAGAAGTTTGCCAGTTTTGGAAAGTGAGTATTAAGGAGTTTGTGGGGTGGGTTTGTTTTATAAAGGCAATGCTTGAGAGAAGTTCAGACAAGGCAACGATTCAGCGAGAAGTATTCTACCCCGTGCTACATTTAGGGGAACTGCATACACTTTTAAGTGTACCTCTACAAAAATGCAGTGAAGGAACAAATATGAGCCTCCACAAGGGGGTTTATTTTCTTCAAGATCATATTTAGACCTCTAAAATAAGGGAATTTTTTTTTTTTAAACAAACTTTCAAATTTGGCTGAGAAATTCCCTGTTGAAAACTTTTGTTCCCATTTTTGCCAATTGGTTTCCCGTGTTTCCACTTACAGTGACAGCTGGAAAACAGGCAGTGGCTACGCTGGAGTACTGCCCCACGACACCCACACCGAAGGGTGCCGATGAAGTTTACTCTCCAAGTTAGAACACGCCAGAACACCTCGTGGTTCACACTGAAGCACAGCCATGGGCGTTACCGCTCAAACGCAGGAGTGCCAGCGAATGGTCCCCTCACAGTTTGAATACTACCACAGGACCAAAGGCCTTTGCAGCAGAAGGAAAGGGCAGGCACACGTACAGAAATAAGTCACAGGAAAGCAGTGAAGACCCATCCCAATTACACAGGCTTTGCTCTCTACTTCTACCAGCCTTCACCCTCGGTGTCAGGTAGCTACTACAGGTTATTCCAATACCACGTTCACCTCGTTCAACTGTAGTTGCAGCCCACTGATTCTATCCAGCAGCATCCTTTGCTCCTCTTGCACTTCTCTCATTCGATCTTTCAAATCTTGATTTTCTAACTCCAGTTCCTTAAAAAGTAACAAATAAAATTAAAACACCCCACACCACCACACCACGCACACCTCTGGAAAACTAAAGAATTTGAACCAACAGTTTTAAGTCATTTAAGGCACCGAGCCTTGCCTACCAAGTCCCCTAACAGTTTTGTGGCCTTACTCCAGGCCTGTTTCATTTTAAAAGGTTTACAGAAGCTCCACAGTCTTCAAGCTTTTCGGCTCTAGATAGCTCATTCTCCTTAAGTGTACATACAGGTTTTGGAAGTATGAGCAGAGTAAGATAACATTCAATGCTGACAGCGCTCAAGAGGCTGCTTAGCTGCTGTCTGTTAACAAGTAAAAATAACTAATGTTAAAACAGTGTCTGAAACCCAGCTACCGCAGCCAAGGGTGCAATGAAAAAGCCGCAGCAGCACGAAGCAGAGCAACCTTTAGACGTGGTAAGTGTTCCAGCAGGCACAAGAACCACTCTAGCAACGTACAACAAACCCAGCACACGAGAACGACGGGTCTTCGCGCCATCCATCAGTCCAGCGCTCACATGCAAACAACAAAGCATGTTTAACTCTTGCCCAACAGTCACTGCCTTAACTGTGGTAACTACTTCAGCTCAAACCAGAGAGGCTGCATTTGGAGATCTTTATCCTTTTATTACAGAGTGTTTCAGGACAAAGACCTCAATTTTTCACTGGTTTGTTCCCCTTAGCTTAAACCATGGTTTACCTTTCTGAAAACTGTAACGACATAGTAACAAGATGAGAAAAATAATTAACTAGTCCATAGAACAGTTATGATACAAGTTGGTTTTAAGACACTTAAACATCTCAAGAATGTTGAAATAAATCTTCCTTTGTGACCCTATGATTTCACTGCAGGCGAAAGTAGTAGACAGAAGGTCAAGAGATGGGCAGGGGTCAGACATGAAGAGACTTGCAACTATTTATTACTCAAACAAGTATTTTCTTTCCTGAAAAAGTTCAGGGCTTATCTGCATGACTGCCACATTACACAGCCATGCAATTAAGTTTCAAGCAAAGAGCAATATGCGACCTCTCTTAATGGAATCACTAATGCTTATTTCACAAGCGCACCTTGTCTTGAGCACGCCTGGTTCATTACGCGTACGGGAACACACAAGCCACAGAAATCCTTCTCGCTTACCTGGGCATTATGTTCCTTCTGATACAGCCTGACATTCACCTCCTCCTGCGCATGCAGCCGGTTCCACTTCTGTGATAGATTGGTAATCTGTTATTGCAACAGGGAAGAATTAATTCACGCTCCTGTTGTGTTCTGCAGGCATCCATTTCTGGGGACAGCAGGCTGCTCCCAGCCTCCGTTTCAGCTTCCACTGGGGGGCAACACTACCGACAGTCACACTTCGACAGATTGCTTCTCAGTAAGAGGTCACTCATGACCTCATGCAGACAGCAAGAGGGATGCTTGTCCCAACTCCAGTCCTGCATACACACATCATCAGATATTTCTCAAACAGAAATAGCCACACCACCTGATTACGGACGGAACCTTCTCAGCTACATGTGAAGTTAAGAATTCAAAAAATACCAAACTAGTTTGCATCACAGCACAATCTCCATCCCCTCTCAACAGTACCAGTGATAGACCGCCTCAGGAGATACTTAGTACAAGCAGCCTCACCTTTTGTTCAGGCTGCCCTCTCTTCATGGTGTCCCTCGCTAAAAAAGCACCACAAAAATAGGAAGTTAAAAGTGCATTTCATTCAGACTCATGCAACATAGTCAGGTACTTTATTTTTGATCTGGGAAAGACATTGCAAGAAATAGATTCACCACCCCCACCCCCCCCAGTTAATCAAATATGGGAACATCCACAAGTACAAAGCTCTTCTATAAACAAGGCTAAATACCTCCTACGACCAATACTGCAGTGCCAGGGTTGGCAGTGTTAGTACCACGAGGCATCAGACCCTGCATTGACCTTGAAGGCTTTACTCAAAACTAAACCCAAAGACCTTCTTTCCCCCCCCCCCCAGCAGGCAGTTTATCACCTCTTTGTTCAAAGGACTACAGCTGCCCTCCAAAAAACAACAAACCAGTTCCTGAAGACACAGTAGTGGGAAGAGACACACAAGTCAAACAACAGAGTGAGAGCAAACTGTTATAGCCATGTTCTTCATACCTTTGCTGGAATCCTCAACGGCAGCTTTTATTAAAGCCAAAATGTCAATATTGTCACCAATTCTGGCATAGTAAGCACAGTCATGACCCAGGCCATCAGTCAAACTAACATCCGCACCGTTTCTGAGCAAAACTTCTACTGCATCCTTGCAGCCATATTCACAGCCTAACATTAAGGCAGTCCTGAGGATGGGGAGAAAGACAGCATTCAGAGGCTGGGGGATCTCACACTTTAATGGAGCAATCACTTACAGAAACAATCCTTTGTACCCTTGTGTCTAACCATGGAAACTTGAGTCAAGGAAACTTTCCTCTATCAAGAAAGGAAACTGTGCTTTAAAAAGTGCTTTAGTCAATGTTTAAATATCTGTTAAAAAGCAAACAAAACCCCTGTAACAGCAGCATTTTCATGAAACCCAGCATAAGCCTATTGCCTTTGAGAGAGCCACCCAGTGTTTTGAAAACTCGTATGACTTTGGCTTCCTCTCTATTTAGATACAAATCTCAATAGACACAAACAAACACAAGACAAAAAGTTTAGACAAAAAGTTGGGGGGGGGGGGGAAGTGCTCGGGAGCCTTGGAAACGCCTTCCAAACACTTGCCAGCTCCAGGACACGCAATGCAAGTACCCATGCCTTGTCCCACAGCAGTCTCGTGTCCATGGGCCGCCAGGCAGTCATGCTCCAAGAAGTGACTGGCAGGAGTATTAACTGCAAGCAGGTACCCCCCCGTGAACACAGAACCAAACACTTCAAGGCATTTTGGTCCCTTCGGAGCTCCAATGGGACTCGAGTACTTCTCAACAGAGTACCACTTCTGTCATGACCCAGTCTGCATATTGATCCCAAAGGATGCAAGATGCAGTTTTGGGCAGACAAGCCCTTCAACCAACCAACCGCAGCTTCTCTGCAGGCAGTAACAAGCCTATGTGTGTTTTAGATGCAAGAGCAAGCAAGCAAAAAAGGCCACGGTTATCTGCGTTATTGAATTGGCACATCCACTCCTGAACCAAATCCCACGTTCTTTTCCATCTAATTTAGCATATTTATAATTTGTATTGTATTTATTTATTGGCCTGAAAGCCGAGGGACAGCTTTCTCCCCTTTAAGTGTCAGCAGGCGTTCTGACAGCCTCCGCACGCGTTACCTGTTTTGTTTGTCCCTGGCGTTAACATCCGCTCCTCTGTCTATCAGAAGCTGACAAACTGTGGGACGACACATCTGCGTGGCCAGCACTAGCGGTGTCCTCCCATCCTGCAAAGAGGAAGGGGGAAAGAGATAAGGAAAGGGAGAGAAAGTAGAGAAAGCACAAGAACTCCAGGAGGGTCTGTGCAGGAGAACGCTATACGCGGCAACTTACTCCATCTTTTGAATTCACCGAGGCCCCATGATCACACAGCAGTTGTATGCTAGAGGAACAGTCCGACATAGCTTTCAAGAGAAAAAGAAAGAGCAAGTCATACTGCTGAAAACTGCCTTCGTGAAATCCCAGACACCTCCTTGGGTGGATTTGTTTCACAAATATTCACGCAACTAAGTTAAAGCACGACAAGGCTCTGTGACTTAGTTCTCACACAACCATCTCAAAGCAGATGGAAGAAATCAAATGCTACTGTTCAGGGCACTGTAGAGCACAGTGAGGATGCAGGCAATCCAGAGTAAAGGTATCTTATCCTACTAACATCACGGCTCTCAAACACTGCTCGTGACACTCACTGGACACTTCATGGGCATCAGAAGAGACCTTCAGACCTACAACCTCTGCCAAGACTGTTAACAAGTTTATTATTGAGGAAAACGTCATGATAACAAAACATTTTCTCCTACTACAGTCAGCAAGATTGAGAGAAGAATTTAGCTCATCTGAAAATTAACCCATTAATTAGATCTCGGTTTCATACTGCAGTTACCAGAAAAGCAAAGCCTTTTACCTGCATCATGAAGAGCAGTTCTTCCTTGAAGATCCACATTCTCCGTTGGACAGTTGTACTGTTAAAATAAGTAACCCCGGTTATCAGTTAAGATTCAGATGGCACTTACAAAACAGAACATGTTTTCAGGTTTGAATTAAAGCAATAAAAAGTGATTTAAGAAAAAAAACTCTGTAGTTCACAAATGTAATGACACGCAAGAAAGGGCTGTGGGTACACAGACTTCAGTGCTCCAAGCACACGGCTCAGAAGTTGCAGAAGAAAACCAAGACTGCAAAGAAAACGCACAATTCACCACAGACTTTTCACAAACGCTTTCAAGTGATTGTTCACTACGGCTGAGATTCTCCACTACTTGTCACTGCTCCTTCACTACCAGTATCACCACTGGTTCTGGCACTCCACAGAAAACGTGTCATTTATGTCTGCATGGAGACGTGCATCAAAAACAGATGCTAAAAAAGTCAAATGAGCATAAAATAACCAGGAATAAATGAAGAAAAAAACCCCACACAAATCTATGACAACCCCCAATATTGTTTCATTAATGAAAGATTATGGATATAAGTGCCCATCTTTTGACGAAAACGTTACTCTCGAGCAGAACTTTCAGTGTTACTGATCCTAAATGCAAATGTGTTCAGAAAAGGAGCACTGGTCTTCAGAAGACACTCAGCTCCATTTTCTTTAAGAGGTAGGAACTACAACTTGATTCGATTGCCTAGAGACAAAAAAAATACTCATTTTCTTTATTTTAGCACTCTTGCAGCCACCACCTGTTATTTATTATGAAAAGGTCTTTTCCCCACGACTGTCTTTTAAAAAGAATTGTTAAAAAACCCAAGAGTGGTATATCCCAATTCTGAATCGGTGTATTTAAGAGCACTGTTCCCTCTGCCCTCTCAGAAATAAAAACCATAACAACAGACAAGTTGTATTTTTCAGTACCTGCAACAGCTTCTGCAAGCATAAAGCATGTCCATATTTTGCAGCTAGGTGCAATGCGTTTCTACCTAAAAAGAGAGCGCAACATCAATTCAGGATCTGGTTTGAACACGCATTTAGAGATACCACGCACAAACCCACCATGCCTACGTTGTTTCTGAGGAGGTCTGTTACTGATCACAGAACACTAATTCACACAAAGTTAATTTGCACGTCACTAAAGCATTAGCATAGCTCATTTCCTCTGAAGAAAAAAAATCAGTCACCTTCCTCCTCCATAATTCTACACGCTCCATTACCACTCATCATGTGCTAGATGTATGGAACATCAAGATACATACGTGCCCTGAGACTGCCAGACTGCTTTAGGATAGGAGACTGTTCAGATCAATATTCACATCATTTTAGATACAACAGTCCCCATCCCCCTCCGCCCCCACCAATTCTGTCAGAGCTATAACCAAGTCATCTCTCTCTCTCATACACTTCACTGTTTGTTACAGTCTTATTTTAGAGAAACGGCAACCAAGGACTCAAGTTTTAATGAAAATAAATCTCAAAAAACTGCAAATGACTCCACGTTTTTTTAAAAACAGTCTGTCATAGGAAAGGAGGAGAGGTTATTTCTGTAATGAAGTTGAAAACACGAGAATATTTGTTAAACATGTTAAATTACAAGGTAAACAACCTGAGGTAAGATTATCGCCCATTTTTAAATACCTCTTCCACAAGACCTTCACACAAACTCTGGTATCACGCAGGCAAATCAAGAAGGTAGCGCAGACGCGCTCCGAGTCTGAGGGCTCTATATGGGTGCACAAACACCCACCGTATCATTTAATTCAAATCCTCATTGTGTACAATACTTCACAAGTCTCAGCAAAACACACTTAGTATTTAAATGAACACAAATTCACTTAAAACTGTTCTTACGCTGTTATTCTCAGCCAGAAATGCTGATCTCACCAGTGAGTTTGGAGCAGGCGATATATAGTTACAGCAGCACAAAACCAGAGTTCTTCATTTCTGCTGCATTCATGAACTTACATGACAGGGCACCACCAGTTTCCTCAAAGTTCAGCAAGTCACACAGATAACCCATTTTTTTGGCCAACTACAGAAAGCTACAGAAAGGAGGAAGATCTATCCTGTAGCTCAGCTTCATTCTACTCCAAACTAAAGACCAAGCTGAGAACCGCAAGGTGCACTTGGCCATCGGAGGAAGCCTACCTGCAGCATCAGTGGCTGTGATATCAACTCCATGAATAAGGATGGTGTTCAAGCAGTCCAGGTTTCCCTTCGATGCTACAACATGGAATCTAAAAGTAAAAAATACCTGGCTTACGCACAACTGGTTTATACACGAAAACGGTAATATTAAGCAGGAAAGTCAAAGCAAGCAGCTGTATGCTGAAAGCGCTGTAGAGTACAAATCCAGCCTTGGACAGCATCCAAATCCAGTTGAGAGTTTTGCAGATATTACTGTAAGGAACAAGATAACTTTCTTGAGAAGCAAGCATTATTTACCTTAATCAGTGACCCAGGTGGAAAACCAACATGCTTTCCATTTCGCTTTGATATTCAAATCTGGCAAGAGCAAGTATTTAAATACTGATCTTCCCTTTGAAGTGAAGTTTGATTACGAGAAATTCACATTCTAGCTATCTGCTAGATTAGATGAGGCTAGAATCTAACATGATGTATTACATAGGTTTATGTATTAAAGTTTTTAGAGCAGCAGCAGCAAGATTTAGGAATTGAGCAACTTCCAGCAGCTTCCCAACACCACCACTGGAGTACTGGAAGTTACTTACGCAGATCTCCCTTCCACATCCAGTTTACTAGGACTGACTCCTTTCTTGGCAAGGATTGATGAAACCTTTTCCACGTCGCCCCTTTCAGCTGCTTTCATTAACCTGTCATCGTATTTGTTCCAGTCTGTGTTCAGCTGTGAAGAGAATCAGAAGAGCAAGTGAGTTTATGGGACACACTGATCTACTACAGGAACTTCAAGAAAAGGCTGAATCATCTGCAATTGGGGGGATACAACAAAAAATACCTTGGTTTGCAAGTAGCGTTGTACCTGTTGAGATGTTCAGAGTTATTTATGTACAATGTCACCGTGGCGTTTCAATCAGGCCATGCACACTGAATGTGCAGTGCTCCGAGACAGGCTGGTGCAGGCACTTTGGTTTTCCTCATTCTGCTTTGTTCTAACAGGACTAAAGCTGCACACAGTAGCTCCTTATCCTCATTCTCAAGCAAAAGTTTCAGCCAGTTTCTCATACTAGGTAGTCTTTAGAAGTCTCCTTCTGTCCCCTCTTATCTGATAGTCGCTATCAGCTATTTATCTGTCACATGAGGCCACCAGGACAGCCACCTTCTCACTGTATTTTTACTTCTTCCGCCACCACGGGTACTTCAATCCTGACCAAAAAAAATAAGGCTCTCCCCACAGTGGTGGATTAACAAACAAGAAAAACTGCTACATAAGGCTGTGATAACTAAGGACTTCACACAACAAAGGAAGGACTAGTACGTGTACTTGTGCACCGACACTATAGCAGAGCAATCTGTAATCTCTCAGAAACATCAAGTGTGCCTAAAATTTAGGGACTTCAGAACTCCTGCAGACAGGGAACCCCACAGGAGACCAGCCGTAGCTCTGCGCTGCCGTCCTGGTACTCATCTAACTCTCAAAAGCTCCACCGAAGGAAGGGGTAGGGTGTCCAAGGAGACCCACACTTCCTATCAGAGAACACTTCTCCCAATGCCTAGTTATCGAATTTTAATCTCTCCACTAGACACATTAAAATCTTGTGTCCCTGCCTTTTCTCTGCGGCACCCACGTGCCTGAAAAGCCATCTCAGTTTCATGCCCTTTAGGGAAGGCACATCAACTGTTCTCCCACATCACCAAGGCAAGTAACTCCACGAGCTGTATGGAAACTGTAAGGTTTCTTGTTTGTCTTTATTGTCAATCATTTGACATGTAACAAACGAAACAATCAAGTCTTTAATTTCTATACGTTAAATATCTGTCTGGGCCTCAAAATTCACTAAGTAAGATGCAACACAAAGGAACAGTTAAGTGAGGAATTGCAAGTAACAGAGACCAAAATAGCATTGCTAAAAACTTTCAATCTAAGTAGTCATCTGCAGTAGAAGCTTTGCAGTATTCATTAAAAAACTGCTCCATAAGAAAGTGGGCAGATAAGACACAGCTGCTACAATTCTCCCTCCATCAGGCCTTACACAGCAAAGGTACCACAGAGAACTCAACAGGGGAGCTCTGCGAGACATTTAAACAGGCCAATCATGACACGTGGCCAACAGCAGATTTCAGTTTCCATGAGTTTAGCAACATGAAATACGTACTAAATTTAGCCCTCTCTAAACCAAGCTCATTTATCAAGAACAGCTAAGCCTCCCGGCTTTACTGAACACTATGGTTTTTCACATCCAAAGCCCAACTAAAACTGACAAAAGAACACCAGAAAAGCCAAGAGCAGAGACCCGACTTTCACCTTACCAACTCACACAACTTGCTTCTCCTCAAAACCTTCTCTCACCTACTCGCAGGGGAGCAGAGGCTGACGCCGCATCCCACCCCACGTAACGGCAGGCTGCTGCCCAGACCAGCATCCCTCCCTCCCAGCCGCCCGCCCTCCGCTCCGTGTGCCCGCGGCCAGGGGAACGCGCTCACCCCGCAGCTGCCCCACCAGCCCGTCGGTCAGAAACCGGCCAGAGAGGAGAGAACTGCCCTCGAAGCGACTCGCTGCCCGCGCCAGGCAACGGGGAAGGAAAGGCTCGAGCTCGGCGCGGGGAGCAGCAGCAGATCGGAGACGACGCTGGGCCGACCCCCAGCCCTGCGCGGTACGAAAGCGAACGCTGGAATGCTGCAAGTCACCGCAGGTGCACCCGTGACGCCAGCACGGAAACGCACTTACTAATTCAGCTCACCGAATTTGGCCATTCTTAAAGAGAGATCTGAGCCAGCTCCACTGCGTCCCAAGCAGTTTTCAGGTTTTAACATCACAGGGATGCATTACAAGCACGCAACAGGGCGCAGCTTTTCCTGACTGTTCAAAGGGTAAAAACTCAGCTGTGATATTTAAGAGATGAACATCTATTGCGCTGTAGAAAGAAATCCAAAGTTTACAGCTTTAAATTGCCTGCAATTACCAAAGCAATGCAGAGCGCAAAGAAAGTACGAGTCGGTTATAAATAGACCGTCACGCATTCAGTCTCAAGACACTTGTCACCCCCTGCTTTTTCCTTTTTACTTCAAATTTAGTATTTCAGGCCACAGGCCAAGCATCCCACCCCGAAACACAGAGCTTGTTCTCTTCGCTGCCAAACCACCCTTTCTGAATTGCTTTGCGCTTTTCAGGAAACTCTGTTCTGCGACAGAAGCGTCACGGCCAAGCTGGACACTGACGACTTGATATTCAAGAAGCTTTTAATGGAAGAAAAAAGCTTATAAAGAAGTATGCAAATCTAACTGTACACAGCAAAAGAATTTACTGAAAACAGCGAGACATACGCAGCCTGTAGGTGCACAAGTTACTTAGCACCATGGGTCAGAAGTTCTATGCCTCACTGAATAAAGAGCATTAAAACTGGTAAACCTAACAATTTCCAAAATAGAGTAGCTAAAGAATAGCAGAAACCATTTTTGTTTCTCAAAGTGAGAAAGCAGCCTATCAATCTCATATCCTTCATGGTGTGTTCAACACAACACACTCCTCTGCCCCTTTAGAGCACCAAACCCACTACATCAGAGTCTTACCAGTTTCATGTGAAAGCAAGAACAGTGATAAACCCAAAACCTACACACAACCTTCATGTTAAAAATACAGCTAGTTCTGTTAAGACAGAACAACCTCCTCCTTAAGACTGTTACTAGCAAAGACCAAAATTTTTCCAGATTTAACGTAATAAAGTCTGGAAGACCGGCAATGGAGAGCGCCAGTGCCATGAGCCAGTTCTCAGCCAGAGCCCAGAGCTGCAGCAAGGTCCCACCAGGGCCAGGGTTTGGTGGGTGAAAGGGGAGATGCAAAAAGAACAAAGCCAAAACACCCGACTGCACCACCCTGCACCTGCAGCACGATTTGTACACTGGAGCTGTAATCATGATGATCTTTATTCCCGATTCTCACGGTAAACAAGATTACAGTAATCATGAAGCCTCAGCAATAGCTTATTCACTACAAATACTTGCTAAAGTGACCTGAAGTAATAAAAATAGACAACTAATGATATTACAGCCGCTAGTGTCACCCAGCCGAAGTGCAGTACCAATCTGTCAATCAATTAAAACATCCATTAGCTTAAAAGCCAAGCCAGCCTGGCTGGCATAACAAAGTCCTTGCACTGGTGACACTACTGTTCGCAGCAAAAGCTGCATGCGTGGCCGGGGGAAAGAGCACATCCCTCTGCAGCCTGGCAAAGCTTCCTCTGCTCAGCCACCGTATTATGCAAGTTTTGTATTTTTAAGTACCTTAGAAATGGTACCTACAGAGCATCAGGCTCTGCTCCCTCTAAGTTTTTGCGTGCGACATTTCGCATCCTTAGGGGAAAGCGATCACATCTTGCCTGTGTGCCACTGGGTTAAGATCACTGAGCATCACACTGGCAGCTTATACCTGCTAGCACAAACTCACTCAAACCTATAGAAAACCCTTTACCAGCCATTCCTTGCTCCCATTTCATAAGTCTGATTAACAAGAGCACTTAAACAACAACAAAAAACCCATCATCTTGATTTTTTTCCCCCCCTTTGATTACAACACTTAAGTCAATTTTATCCATTGCCTATGATGTGCTAAATCAAATATTGTCACCCAAACATATCGCATTTAAGGAAAATAACAACTCTTCCTGTGAAGAAAAGACAGATATAACACATTAATTAATTAAAAGGAAACTGTTACAAAACATTTGCAAAGTTCAAGATTTTTGCAGTTGTAAACTACTGCCATGGGTATGAAACCCAAGATACCTACTGTGTCTTTAGCTGCACAAGAAAACCAACAAGTCATCATAGAACTCGCAGCTTCTCGCTGCCAGAAGCGATCAGTTTATCTCGCATCAAGTTGCAAACCACTGCAGCTCACAAAGCTCCCAGCCAGAGCTCAGACAGGCTGCTTCGAGAAACGTGTCCTTTCCGCTGCCCTGAATTCATTTTGCTCCATCCTTCACTTAGCTTGGATCCCCCAGTATATTTTCCCCATCTTCAGGATCATCTTCAGACTTCATAACTCTCAAAAAAAAAATACGGGCTACCCCCAGCCAGAGGCTGCCCGGCCGGTGAAGCCCCTCGTGGGTCCGGCCGCCTGCTCAGACTGTCCCTCCCCAGCAATCCCCAAGAAAACTCTCCCAGAGCTTTTGTTTCTGCGTTGCGACAGACTGCCAGAGTGACTCAGACGCACAAGTAAATATTGCCCAGATCTGAAATATCTTGTAAACAATACGTAGACAGTCTCATCAGCCCAGATCTATTTTCTGATAATCCAGCACTTGAGAGCTGAGCAGTAGAAAGCAATCGCTATTAATACATTCTCAGCGTGCCCGTGCCCTGAGTAATGCGGTTTAGATTTAATGTTAACTAATGAGACAAGCATGCATGAAACTTTACTACAGTGTTGTTATGTTCTGCAGACATGCAAACACTCACTTTAAAATAACAAACATCTTAGTCAATTAACTGTCCACTGACACTAATGAAGGTCATACTTATCGCCACTTATAACATAGAAGGACCGAAATACTCGCAGGAGTAATTTTTTCCCATTCCACCACACCGAAGCCAAAACCAGACTCACGATCAGACTTCAGACAGTTACAACTGCAGAGCAGATGGAATGCATGATCCTATTTTGACAGAAATGTAACCGATTTTAAATTAGAAAACACACATGCCTCTGCTTTAAAAAAATTCTCCTTTTACAGTGATGAAACCCATTCTGAATAGAACCTGGTTTCAGCTTACTGCTGCTGCCAGCCTGTCTCCCACTATGTTAAACAAGGAGTCACAGAGGCTGTGAAAGCATTAAATAGACAGCATCATGATTAACAGTAGGGAAGACTGAGAGTCTCCTTTCACAAGTTTTAAATTTAAATGGAGATCTCCCAAGTGCCATATTTAGAGGACTAGGTCAGCACGAGGAGCAACGCGCTGTGGTGTCTGCAGAAGTGAACCACGGTGCGAGGCCAGAAAACACCCCCCCCACACACAGAGCCCAGAGGACACGCAGAAGAGACTGCAAATAACCCAACAAATGGATCTACTCAGTAAAGAGATGCCTAAAATTACTCATTCATTGATATTCGCACAAATTCACCCTTTCCCAGCAACTTCTAAACTATTCCACATCGCTTGCTGCGAGCACCAGCCCTTCGCCTCGCAGCACCAACGTGTTTCTCAGAAAAACCTTTCAAATCTTCTCTGCCGCTCCAAAAGCGCAGTGATTACCAGCATGACTATGTCATCTCAAGTTATCTTCTGACCAGAAAAGCAAGCCTGTCTCCTCAAGCTAAAAATGGCATTTTGGGGAGAAAAAAAAAAAAACAACAAACACACACACTTCACAAGCAACAACAGCCACAAAAAAAAAAAAAAACACTTCACTGAAATCAGTTTGGTGAGAAACCATGTCGGTATGACTATGCCTTCCAGGTGATTGGCCTTTGGTTTATTTATCCCAAAGTCTCACTTGTCTCCATTTTTATCTGCCTGCAGACATTCCTCACGACTCGTGAGCTGCACTCATCCTGCAGTCTCTTTATGCTGAAGATCCTCCCAAGACAGTCTTGACCACAAGATTCAGGATTGCTAAACCACATTCCCCAGTCCTACCCAGCTCAGACTAAGCACAGACAGCAGCTCTCAGGAAACACAGCTTTCAGGGCTCCATCGGCACTGAGCAGCTTCGTTAAACACAGCCCGGCTACAAACTCACACTGACCAAATCGTCCTCCGAGGCAGCTGAATCTCGAGATTTGCGAGAAGGGCAGAACTAGTGAAGTGTGCTTGTGCTGCATTCTTTCAGTGTAACCAAAGTTTGGAACCTAACTCAGATCTGGATTTTCAGAACAAAGACCATCATCAGATACGCCAGCCGGTGCAGATCTCTGGAGGTGCCAAATTGCCAAGCACACCATGGATGCCGAGCTAAGGCCAATATCACCCATTTTCTGTTAACACAGAGCACCTGTTCTTCCTAAGCTCAGCCTGCCACGAGTTCTTCCCAAATCCAGGTCTCCGTAGATAAGGGAGCATCCAATCTCCCCCATCTGGCTAGGATCAAATACAGGCTGATCAGAACAGGGACTGCATCTGGTGTGCTCTCAGTTTGAGGGCTTTATCTTGAGCAGCTACCTTCGGTGTCAGCACACACTCTGCACACCCACCCCCCATCCTAACGCCTTCAGGAGCGGTGCAGAGCCACACGTACACACCAGCACGCTCAGGAAAAGAACGTAAACTGAACACACACACAGAATGCTTTTCCAAAAGCTTTTCCTAGCTTGCAATCGACGACTTAAGCTTCCTGGGCCAGAAGGATTCTACCTACATGCTCAATAATTCTGAATGAACTGCTCTATTAACTTACCCAGTTTTTCCTCAAGTCCAGGTAAGCTCTTCGCATCCTCAACTCCCTCTGGCAAGGGACTGTACGACTTAACAACTATATATTTGTTCATGTACCATTCAGTTCTGTTCTCTCTGAACCCAAACCCCCTTATCTTATCAGATATTTAGCAGTTCAGAAGCCAAGCTACTTTACCTATCTGCAGTCCTCATCTCGTCAGTATCTCTGGACCACCACACACCACCACTACATCCTCCTGTGCTGCAGGCTGCAACACTCTCAGCCAGCGCCAGCTCAGGCAGCAGATAAAGCATTTCCCCACTATTGGTTGTTTACTGAGAAGAATATCTAGCATAGTTCAGAGTCAAGGTTTATAGCAGAATCTAAAACTACAGCCTTCAAAACCAAGTCTGCTTCTCATCCGTCATTACAATTAAGTATTTAAAGATGAGAACGGCGAGAGCGTTAATGACTGCCGTGAGAGGCATGTACGCTCAGGGCATATTTGGTACCAAGACTAATTACACTCACTTTTCTGAGCAAAGCAAGACAGGATGTTCCAGCATTACCGAGAGCAGTGGAAAGGGCGCACCGCCGCTGGCAACGAAACCCACGGGGTGCTACCAGCAAGGGTAGTTCCAATAGGCTAAAAAAAGTACACGTTTGTACACTGCTGACAACCAGAGAAGCAACCAGCAAAGGTAATGCTTAAAGTTTATTATTGTATAGGATGTATATTTGTCAATAAACAGACATAGCACCATACCTAGGGAATGTGAGCTTGAAACTACCAGGCATCATCTGCCTCTCAATCAGAAAAAGAAAAGCAGGTGGAGTCCGTGAAGCCATGCACAGTATTACTGCACACCCTGCCCTTCTGCTGAGATTCTTCTCAACCCAAATACTCTCCAGAGTGAAATCCTAGCAGCCAGAAGGGAACTCACAAGACTTTCCGTGCCAGCAAAAAGAGATTTCTGGTCACCAGTCTGAGCACAACCGATGAGGTATGCCTCCCGTTTGAGAATGCACTGACTTGAAGAGGCAATACAGGGCCAGGGACACAAGAAATACTGGTCTTAATATTGCAGTGAAAAAAGCTGTGATAAGTTAACTTGTTGCTGAAATAGAAGTATTGCTCAGGAAGCTTCCACCTGAACTGGGAATTGCTCATCCAGAGTCTCTAAACACTTTTGCCTACAAAGCTGCAGGACACTGACTACATAAATAAACAGCTTATTTCAATAAAGCACGGTCAACCTTTAGCAATCTAACTCACTTCAGAAACACCGCTTGTAATTCAAAGCAGTTCTTAAACCTTCCAGCCTGAAAGCTGACATAAACCTGTGAAAGTGAACACAGCTCCTCGCCACTGCCGGGCTAGGCAGTTAATCCCATTAACGAAAAAACCCAACGGGCCACATCCTCCTCTAATGCCATTAGCGGGTGACATAAGCACATAAAACACACAGAGCAAAGAGCTGGGGTAAAAAAACTGCCATCACCACTTACAGCAAGTGCTCACAGATGTATGAATGGTCCTAAATATTATCTAAACAAAACCACTAGCATCGTACTTTTACAGAAATAGTTATAAAAATACGAAAACTACAGTTTCTGAAGTCTGTGAAGACCATCAGATGGAATAATTATTGTCAAAGAAGGGACCGGGAATTATTCATTTTAGGGCCACCTTTGTCACAAGATACTAATTTTTACAGTTTAGGTTTCAGGGGGGTTTCCTGCAGAGAAAGGCAAACACTCACTGACAAAGGAGAGTTACCTGAAAAACGCAAGGACAGGCTCGGCACATCTATCAGCCCACACATTCAATTTTCCTGCTCTTTCTACAGAGGTCAGAGTACATTTGTGATCAAAACCCAGTCCGAACAGACACACCCTGCCGTTTTATATAGCACAAAATGACATCTGCTTTTGAAGTAATTTGATTTATTTAAAAACCGCACAGACTGACAAAAGGAAAGGCTAGGTTAGACTGTTGAAACTATTGTTTAAAGCTACACACCAGGTGTAGTTTCTTCCTACAGTACAGACGCACATCAGCCAGAACCAGTCACCTTCCAGACTTCGGCTTCTCTGCAGTTGCCTAGAAAATACTGCAGATGCTAGGTTTGGGAAAGGCTTAGCTCAAATGGGGGGGATGCATTTTATCTTTTATAGGCATATCTTGCTTATCAGGATATGTCTGAATCACATACAAATGTTTCAGAGTTTAAAACTGCCCAAGTAAGATGGACTGTTTAGTCTACGTAATGAAAAAAAACAGACACAGCTTGAACACAGGGTTCTTGTTTCACCCAGCAGGTTCCCACACGCAGCACATCATGTTATCACCTCATTTCCTGCAATTTCTCCGTCTAAGGAAAATTATTGAATGCTACAGAGTGGGTGAGGCTTCGTCCAAACAGGGGTCAGAAATAACAGCCTTCCTGGGACCGCTCCGGGTTTGCGCCGCTCACACCAAGGGCTCACCCCAACAGTTGTGCTGCTGCGTGGCTGTTTAACTGTACGGACACCCTGTAATTAGCGCGGGTAATAGTCTCCTAACAAAGAGGCGAAGGCAAAGCAAACAGTAACCACCTAAAACCTCACCAGAAGCATCTCTGATTTTGCCCTGTTGTTAAGGTATTCTCCTTCCTACTACAAATTAGCATATCCTATCAAGATCAAATTGTTAAGCATCAAGAAGGTATCCAGATTTACTTCTAGCTACTACACGACATGTCAAACAGTCCTCAGAGCTGTTGTAAATCCGAGTCAAATAGTACATTTCTATCTACAAGGAGTGACACGCATCTAACAGCACAAAGTTTCTCTCTTCTGCACGGCTGGGGCAGGGGGAAAACCCACCAGCCTCAACTGCAACAGCACAGAAGCTACAGTGGAAGCGTCAGAGACCTCTGCACACAACTCCTGAAGGATGCAAAGTCTGCTAAAAAAAAAATTTTCATTTTGTTTTTAAAGACAAGATCCTCAAGTCTCACTGCCAACATACCACTCAAGTGCATTGTATTGATAAAACATCCTCAAATTCTCAGCCCCGAGACACAGAACAACTTGGACACTAACAGAAGTGACCAGAACTACTTGTGCACTCTGCAAACAAACCTGCGGGTTTGCAGCTGCGTTTTAAAACAGTCTGTAAGCGCATTTTATGGTAACTGGGGCCGGACTCACACGCACCAAAGAATATTTATTATATTACACCCTTCTACGTCGACAAAGCATCACCGCTTTCCCCAGAAAGGTGATGGGGAGCCCTGGCAGCCCAGGTCCTGCTGCAGCCCAGCCTCGCCCCCACAGGCGCCCAGGAGAAAGTATTTCCCCTTTAAACAGGGAGAAGGCAGCAGCAAGGGCAGAGTCCAGCTGCCCTCCCTATCACCCTGCCTTCCTCAGGACTCCGGGCAAGCCATTAGCTGGAAACGGCAAGTTCTCCGGCAGGGCCCGATTGATTTGCGTCCTCCCGTTTATCCATAGCAAAGCACCAGAAAATATTAGGGGGTGATGAAACACAACAGGACTATTAATTCCTCACACACAGAAGTGGCCCCAAGCACGTATGCACGGAGAAGGGAACACCAGTTAGTCTGACTTGATCCTGTTTGGTCACCACGAAGTAATGAAAATACAGAGACAGTATCAGTCTCTTAGATGTTACAAGCGCTTGCTTGCTAATAACTATTAATATTTAAATACCGACAAAGTACTACATAGGTTGTATCTCAGTAAAAGGTCAGATGAACTTAAAACAGATAACCAAACAGCCTTATCTGCATAATTATGTCTGCAAATCAGCCAAGGATGTTTAACTTGCACACAGGCACTCACTGTGCCTCCAATTTTAAAAATATTTTTAATTGCTACATTCCAAAATGATAAAGCATTGATAAAAACTCCTTTTCAAGGAGCCTGAAAATTACAATGCACCTGTAGACAGGCTGCACCACAAAGCTTTCGCTGAACCACAAATTACCCGTCTTGACTAACCTCGGGTTTCTTCAGCATCAACCACAAACATCACACAAACAAGTACCTAATTCTATTTAACTAAATGAAAATGAATCACAAATGTTTTTTTTCAAGGAGCACACACATTAGCACGAGCCTTAATAAAGCTTCCTGGAACCCAAACACACTCTAAAGAACAGCCACAGTCAGTCTAGGGCTTGCTATTTGAATATTACAGCATTGTTGATTCTGGGCATGTTGCCTGACGATGGCATCGTAAAGTCACCTGAGGTTGCCCACAACAGACATGAGGGAGGTAGGGGACAGGGAAGAAAAACTTTGCTCCAGCCAACAGCAGCAACGCTGGAAAAATTCTGCTGATAGGTCATAGCATTGTGATCAGCGCGGCTGACGAAAACTTTTTGTCTTTGCACAGAGCAAAGTCGTGACAAAATGCCGTGAAAATCCCGTTTGTTTACAAACCAACGTGTGCCACCAGCAGCACAAGCTTTTTTTCTTTTGTTTAAGATCAACACAGAAGTGATCTTGAATCTTCGGTTAAAATTAGGTTACCAACACCCATTTTTCACTTCATTCCTTCAGTTATTAGTGTGCACTCTACAGCACACTGGTGCTTCAGATCACTTTTAACGAAGTTATTCTGCCGTACATACAGAGTTATAGTGTGGCTGATTAATTAGCAAATTCGGACAACAAACTGTCTTCTTCCCCTCCCTTGATGAAAGCGGTCAGATCAGAACAAGAGGTGGTGCCTCCCCTCTGCTGCTGACTGGGCAGTAGCAGTTGGTTAACTGTGTTTTGGGTCAACCCACAGCGTTCCACTCCCCACACAGAGGAAAAGCCATCCGCTTCACAGAACCGGGCAGTCCCCACGGGGAAAAGCGTTTGAACACAGCCTTCAACAAGTTCAGCTGTCACCAACTACAGAATTATTCAGGTATTAATTTACTAATCACAGATCATCATACCAGGGCAAGCGCTCAGATGTCTACCTTTGTTTCTCGCACAATGGTTTCCGCTAATTGTAGATCACATAGTTTCCCTTAATTAGAGAAATCCAACATCACCTTTCCCAGAGGAGAAAAGATCGATAGAAGTTTCCACGTGGTTTTACATCTGCTCAGTCTCGTTCCGTGCAGTGCTCCAGGCAGTGCTGCCGATCTCGGGAGCACGTGCAGGTGTATCTCCCACCAGCTCCACCTCTGAGGTCGTCTCTTAGGGCGCAGACAGCTCCAAGGAGACGCAGCCCTGCCGCTGCTCAGCGATGCGGCCTCAGCTCTGCTCACTGCACTACCAAGAATCCCATGTTCCGCAGTAAGTGGTCATCCTCTGGCAAGCGGTCCAGAAGCCCCCTTCCCTAAATTCCAGGCCTCATCACAGAGGACAGAAAGGTTAAATCCCTCACATTAATAAGATAACGCATCTCAAATTTAACAGAACACCTCCACAGCTACTTCACAAGCATTAAAGAGATAACTAGGCAACCTTCCCCCCCACTCCAGAGGCCCACAGTTAGAATCTCATGAGTGACAGTCCATTAGCAAAGGTCTGAAACAAAAATAACTTTGTAGAACAACAAACCAATCTTCCCCCAGCCATCTTCTCAAGAAAAAACAACCAGTGAGCACCTCATATTTGCTTCTTGTACAGACAGCTACAGACAGAACTTCCAACTTTACTGGAAGAACACATCTCCCGAACACAAACACAAACTTACCGTATCAGCATGCATGCTGGAATCTCAGCAATGCCAGCAGTGCCTGCTGCTGTGGTCACCCCAATAGGGCTGACGACACTAATTAAAATCTATCTGTTGGTGGATGAGGCATCACCTCTGACTAAAAGAGACGACCATGGCCTCAAGGTTCCGAGCTCCATAGAATCTGGTTGTTGAAGTTTCCAGCCCACACTGCTGCCAATGACAAGCGTGTGTCCCACTGTCCAGAGCTCTGAAGTTACGGAACAGGCTGCTCGGATTATTTTCCGAGCCCCATCAGCCAGCTGGAGTTGGCAAACCCAGACAATTCCATTGTCAGACACGAGATTATCGATAATTGCGATACTGGTAATAACTATTCATTTTTACTTTCTGCTGCTTTTCATGGCTTTCCCTCCATCACAAGGCAGGTAACAAAGCCATTTCCAAAAGATCACCATCAGAAGACAGAGGACACGTAACACTATCTTCACCTGGAGGAAGATTTTCAGAAGCCTGAAGGGATTACGTTTCTCTCCGCCCCCCAGGAAACAGCACTGGGTGGGGACAGGAGAGAGGGATGAAGTTTCTCAAACAGGCAACTCTTTTACACTGGTTTCAGGCAGGACCTATAAAGCTCATGCTGGCAGGATTCCCACCCACTTCCCCAGCAGTTAGAAACAGAGACCTGGCTTTACCCGATCACCCCTGCCTTCGGCCTCACAATTAGCAGCCACCCAAGGGGATGAATTTTTTCCCCCACCCCCGTATAGAAGGCTATAAGCTGGTGTTTGATTGGGCAGTGGAACGATCATGTAACCAAAATGTGTAATAAACAGGGGAAATGAGTACATCAGGGGTACAAGCCCCCGTTTTTAAAGGATCTTGCTGGAAGTAATTTCTTTTCATATACTTTAGAATAACTTCAGCTCATAAGAGTATTAAGACTGTTCAAGCCTGCTTTGAAAGGAAGGCTTGTTGAGCCTTCACCTATGGAAGTGAAAAATCTCCATGTCTATTCAAACCCAAGTATGGGGGCTGTGTTTGTTGGAATTTAATTATGGCAGGCTCATTTTGAAACAACAAACAGTTCTGAAGTATAGGACAAATAATGAACAACATAAACCAGTGCCAGCCTACACATTACAAATTATCGTAACAGACTTGTGAATCACTCCTTTGGACTTCTGAATCACTCCTTTGGAGAGTGAAATGTTCAGCACAGCCATGCACTTCCACACGGAACTGTCATTTTGTCAGGTGAGTTCGGTCAGCAGTTTACAAGCCTGAATATCTACATATCTTTCAAATGAGCTATTATTTTCAAGTAATAGCTTCAGATCCAAGACAAATGTGCAGGAGTATTTCAAAGACAGCTAATATGTTAAAAGCCACCGATAAAAGTCAGCGTATCATATTAACCTGCCCTTTCCTGCTACTCCATGTAGCCAGCGGCAAGTTCAGCAAATCAGCACAGGAAAACAGCAATAAGCTTCAGAGTGCAACTGCCACAGCAGGCTCCCGGGGCAGCATTTACTGAATGGTCACAATTAAAGATGATTTACCTCCCAAAATAATTTCCAAATACAGCTTTCTTCACTTACCAAGACCCCTCTCATCAAAAGAGATGAATGGAGTAAAAAACGAAAACCAATAAAGTCATTCCAAGCCAGTTAACACTGGGCTAAATTTTGGAAGCCATAGAGAACAAGACACAGACAATTGCACCATCACAAAGATACCTCACTTCCAGCGGCTGCAACTTCCCTAGGCCCAGTATTTCCAGAGCGGATGATCAGAAATCACAACTGTGTAAAGCCACTACCCACTTTGAAAGCTTTTTGTCCACTTCCTGAGCAAATCCTCCTTCTGTGCCCTGGGATAAGTGCTCCGATTTTGCCACAGAAATCACTAATGTTGAACAAGCTACTGGCAATGCCATGCACGCATATCTGAGCAAGCCCCAGGGCAGGCTGCCAGTCAGAACTCAGCACTGGCTACCAAGACTGTTACAGGAAAAAAACAAAAAAGTGTTGATTTCTGCTAGGGCCAGAAAGCAAAGCTGAAGGCAGAGGTAACAGGGGTTTGCAGGCTTGTTTTCCGAGCGGCAGGTCATCTAGGGCAGCCTGAACAAGAGGCCGGGTGCCAAGCACAGCGCATATTCTCACCCCGCTTTTCCCCACGCTCGGAGACCCTCTCTCTGCTGTGCCTCCTCCCCAGGCACAGAGCACCCCGGGGGCTCACCGCCGGCCCTGGAAGCCCTCGCACTCAAACCCCAAGGGACCTCTGCTCCTCCAGCAGATCCCCAACTCACTGAAGCCCAGCTCGCCCGAGTGCCGGGGTGCTGCCGCTCCAGGTCTGCGCCCCCCCCCAAAAAAAGTGCACACCTCACAGAGCCCAGAGCCTCTCTTCCCCCCAGGTTACCCCAGCTCTTCCACGCCCTCTCCCCCGGCAAAGCCTCCGCTCCCGGGGAGCCGGGACTCCCTGTGCTCTGCCCCCACGCAACGCCCGGCCCCTTCTACTCCTCCCACCCCAGACCCACAGATCCACAGCCCTCCTGCTCCACCCACACCCCCCCCAAGAGCCCCCCAGACCCCTCAGCTCCCCAGCCTCACCCCCAAGCACCGTCCCCCCCCCCCCCAGCAGAGCCCACCCTCACCCCGGAGCTCCCTGCCCCAGCCCGCCTCCCCATGGAGCTGCATGCCCACAGCCCACCCCCAGAGCTCAGCCCCCCTCTCCAGCCCAAAGCGCCAGAGCCCAGCAGGCCCCAGCCCCAGCAGCCTCCGGGCCCTCAGACCGCCACCGCGGGACCCCCGCCCCATGCACGAGGGGGGTGAGGTGGGGGGGTGGGTTCTCTCCCGCTGTGCCCCCGGCCCAGCCCTGCCGGCACCCACCGCGCTGCCCCCGATGACCGCTTCGTGCTTCTTCAGGCGGGACTTGAGGCTCTTCATGGCGCGGCCCCGGGCGGGCGGGCGCGGCACCGGCACCGCAACGCGCACCCGCCGCCGCCACCGCCGCCACGGCCGGGACGAGCGGGCCCCCGCCCGCCGCGGCACCTCTAGCCCGCCGCCCCGCCCACCCGGGAGTACGCAGCCAATCGACGCCCACCCGCGAGGGCGCCGCGGCCAATCAGAAGGCAGAAGGGAAGGAGGGACTTCCTCATTTTAAAGACAGCCTGAGGGGGGGTGTGGGTGGGAGCGGCGTGGCGGGGGTGGAGTCTTACCCCGCGCGGCGCCGCCCGCCCGCCCGCCCGCCAGGGGGCGCGCGGCGGGCGGGGCAGAGGCACGTGGCAGGCGCTGCGCCGCGACGCGACGCTCTAGCGCCGGGGCAGCCCCACAGCGGTACCATAGAGAGGGCGGCGGGGCCCTGCTCCGCTGTGGGGACCGGGACCGGGACCGGGACCGGGGACCCGGCCGGGGCTGCCCCGCCGTCTGCGCCGGTCCCCTGGGAGGACACCGCCTCCATCCCTCCGGGCTGGGGAGGGAGGACAGAGCTCCCGGGCCTGGTGGCGGGAGGGAGAGGGTGGGAGCCTGGGGTGCGCTTGCCAGGAGCGGGAAATGCAAACGGGTTGGTTGCTGCCCTTGCAGACATCTTCCCCCTTAATAAAGGAGGCGTTTATTCTCGAGAGAGCTTACAAGCTGAGTAGAGGCAGCATTTAAAGCAGCGTAATTAACTCCCTGCTTCTGCGTAGGGAGTGTCTGAGGGTGGCACTTGGCTTGTTTCGGTCGCGGCTTTGTTCAGCCCCGAGTCGATTGAACGTCTCCTTTTCATCACGTTACTCACAGCCCCGTCACACACAATGGCACAGCTCTGGGGAGTTTAAGGTCATGCACAGTTTTGAGACAAATTTAATTACAACCCATAGATTGTGTTTAAACTCTTAAAGCCTTGCTTATTACAGCTGGATTGGAGCTGCTCAATCAATAGATCTCTCTAATATAAGTAGAGCTTGAGGTAAATGTCACTGCTTTTTAATCAATTCAGGCAAACTGTGTATTCAAACACTTACCCTTCTCTATAGGTGGCCTGTTTAGAGGGAAAGCTACCAGGTGTCTTTAAATATATATTGTCATTTCGTGCACATCGGGGTTGCTGGGAAGTACCTCCGAAATGAAAGGCTTCCTCGGAGGAGTCTAACCCCCAGCCTAACCTCATCTAAAAGGGATTAAGTCCAGCTTGGAACTCTTGGGAGAAACAATGTTCATGCTGTGAATGCCATTTGATGGTTTTGGGGTTCTCCCAAAAGAACCGCGCTTTCAGGCAACCTCTCTCCTTTCAGGAGCTGCCTCCTTTCCCCCCGTGGATGCCTCCGCGCTTCCAAGGCACCGACAGAAACTCCCAAGACCAGCATCTCCTCAGAGCAGAAGCTGACACCTCTCAACACCTCTGGCCGCCAGCCAGCCAGCACCACTCTGGCTCTCAAAGGCCAGTAAGTCCCCTTTGAACCCCAGTTCCCACCACTTCAGCCTGGTATTGCCACCCTGTCACCGCTGGCACAGATAACCTGACCCCGCCTGGCACAAACCAAAGTGACATGGTAGTAAAATGGCAGCAGGAGCCGGGAGTTGGTGAGATCAGGATTCCCTGGTTATTTTCTACCCAGGGCAATATAAGCAGTGGTTTCCTTTTAGCTGAAGGTACAGAACTGAAAAAGCAAATTCCTAGAGCGCGCCCAAGCCACAGCACCTCAAAAGGGTATTTGCATAAGGATCTGCACGAACAGGAGCCAGCAGCGTTCGTGTCCACTGACGAATCCAAGCGCAAAGCTAAACCCCAGCACCAGCCTAACCTGGGGCAGATGAACTGGTTTGAATCGTTCAAATCAGAACAATTGTTTGCCGAGTTGTCACAGAAAATAGTTGGCTCATTAAAAATAAGTTTTTATTACCGAAAGTTTCAGCTTTACAATATGTTATCTGACTTTCAGGACCAAGCAAACTGCAGTAGCTTTCTCCTCCTTTCACCGAATTTATGCTGTGTAAAGGAAGCTCCTTCTGAGTCACTCCAGTACACGAGGGAAAGATGAATTTTAAAAATAACTCCTTGCTCTCATGTCAGTGCTGAGGAGCTGCACAGAGCAGTTCCAAGTGCTCAACCGATTCCAGAGCCGTTCCCTGTCCCCAGATAATCACACGCACGCATGCGGGCGCGCCCACCAGCTGGGTCTCTGCTCTTCTCAAGGCTCAGCGGCACCGAGAGGATGGCATCTGCCTTGGGAGGCCGCTCTCTCCTGCTGCAGTCGATCGTGGGGGAGGCTGGTCCCAGTCACACCACGTTTCTCGCTCACCAGCTCTGTGCAGGGTAAAGCGATCGGCCAGATCAGCCGGAGCGAAGCCTTCCCCCTTTTTTCGCTCCTGTCAAAGCAGAAAGCTCCCAACCCGAACACCATCTTTCAGCCCTAGCGCTGCATGTGTCAGCACAAGAACAAGATGTTTCACGTTAAATTACTAGGGATTGACTTGTACATTTGACTGGCATCCAGGCCGTACAGATCCAGGAGGGAGCCCAGGTAGTTTTACTGCTTTAGCAGCTGCTGCCAGGCCAAGCCGGGCCATAGCGGTGCGGTCTGGACAGACGTCCATGCTCTGGCCCTTGCCCTGACCACGGTGCCAGGACTCTTCCCTGATTCTGGACACATCTACTACAGTCATTTTCTCTGGATTTCTCACTTTGCTCTCCAAATTAATTCAAGCTGCTGCTGCTAAGGCTCTTGGCCTGTAGTTCCCACTACATCACCCCTCTCCGCATCCCATCCCCTCTCTGCCTGTTAGTCAGATATATCCTCGTTTGTTCTGCAGTGTGCTCTCACCGCCACTCGCTTACTGGTTCTTGGCTTCTGTCACCTCATTCCCTACTTGTCTGGCTACGCTCTCTCCCAGCTCTCTTGGAGCGAGACGAGCCAACACAAGCCAATCTGCTGCGGCTTGTGTTTGCTTTGTGTGGGCACGAACAGTAGAGCACAACCTGAGGGTGGTTAGATAAGGTCACCTCGCTGCTGGCAAGCAGAGACTAAGTGGAAATTTGCAGCTCTTGCTGGAGGTTCCTTCCACTGTCTCCCCAGCTCCACATATTTCGTTCTCTGCGACTTTACCCTTCAAACGGCAGGAACGGTGACTGACGCTGACGGTACCGCTCCTTGTTCGCTGACGCAGGGTTTGGCGGGGGCCCATGAGGTGCTCAAGCGCCCGCAGGGCTGCGCGCACGGTAGCCGCTGTCCACGCTCCCGCCTGCCGCGGGTGGCCGGCCACGGGCACTGTCCAAGCCCTGCTGAGCGCGGCAGGGCGGCACGCACCGACACCCACTCCGGGCCATTTCAGCAACCACGGCTAAAGCCTGATCTAAGCAAGCAGCTTATGTAGCTCAGAAGCTATCACACTCTGTATCTGCTCAAATGTTTCATTTTTGTGACAACCGTCGCTTACAGCAGCACAACAAAGGGTATATTTATTCCAGCGATGTTTGTGTGATAAGTACTGAGTTAATGGCACACAAAATTTGCTGGCCGGTCCTCTAACAGGCCTGGGATCTAATTAATCTCTGGCAAGTTCCCCTGAAATAGAAGCAGTGTTGGCCTGCACATGTAGCAGTCGAGACGAACTAATTGGAGCCAAGCTGTACAGTGAGATAGGAGGAAGGAATAGCTTCACCATGGCAGAGGGTTTTTTCAGAGCTACGGTGCCAAAGTCTGCGTTTCTGCTCTATCAGAAGAGCACCATTTGTGCGATTCCCCCACCCGCAGCCAGAGCTCAGGCAGTATCTGAACCCGAGTCACAAACTAGCACAAAGCCAAGGTGGTCACACACGCCGCCAAGCGAGGTGGTACCGACTTTCTGAGCTTGTGAGCAGCAGAGACATCCAAGCAGGGGGTTTCCGCACGGACTGTGACTCCGGGACCTCCAGCTACGCTCAGTGGCATCTTCCCCGCAGCCACAGAGGGAGCTGGATGGAGAGCACCCTCTGCGCTGCCCACGGCGTGGCAACAACATCTGTGTCCTGTAAGAGTCTCAACGAGCTTTTGTTCTCAGCTGTTTTGTGAGGCAGAAAAGCAGATCAGTCTGAGTACATGACACTTCTCCAGGTATTTGGCTTCTCAGCCAGTTTGTAACAGGACATAAAAATCAAACCCCAACATGACCGAAAGGGAAACGCGCTCCTCGCTTTCTATTTCTACCTGGGTCATTAAATTACCCAGCCACTTCCTGCACCACTTGCTGCCTTAATCATCCGGATAAATTAATCTCCATGCCAGACACACGCACGGAGGAGGATATAATTTTATCTCCCTTTGCTCTCGAACCCACGAAGAGTCACAGTCTTCACTGCGAGGATACAGCGAGGCCTTGCTCTCCTCAGGCGCCTCCCAGCCCGTCTCACGGCCGGGCTCAGGGCTGGACGCCGCGCGCCTGGCAGAGCCACGCTTCCCTGCCCGGTGCCTTGCTGAGCTGTCTCGTGCCCACGCCGGGCAGCTGCCGGCAGCAGGCTGCAGCGCTGGCCACGCAGCCCCGGAGCACGCACGCAGCCACCGGCTGCTCTGCCCGCTGCCTGGCTCCCACCTTCCCCTACGGCCGCTTCTTCCCGTCCCCCAAAGCGCCAGCCCCAAACCCGCCCGCAGCTCTCGCTGCCCCTGGGCTGGGGCTGGGGAGCAGCCGCAGATGCAGGCACGGACAAGCGAGCAGCGGGACGTCTTTAACAACGCGTAGCCAAAGCCATCCAGTGTCCAAGCGTTCGCTTTACTCCTTTCACCCCCATTTTGCTCCGGGTTCCAAGAAAGGGAGAAGGGAGGAAACATGTTTAGACGGAAACCTCCACACAGCCAGTGTTTGCACACTGTGCTCCTGAACCAGCCTGGCATGAGGCCGAGCTTAGGAAGAAACAAAGCGTGTGCCAGCCTCTTGGGAGCTGAATTTGACAAAGCTGCCAACTTGGCTGCTCTCACGTATCACTAGCGGCTGTTTCAGAACAGTGCCTGACAGCCACGGGAAACACTCGGCCCTGCACACGAAGCTCAGTGCCCAGACCGCGTGTGAGACTGGGCCTGTCACGAAGAACTGCCTGTGCGTCACCCCAGGGCAGCACCGGGAATGGGAACAGGTGGGATACGGCTTTCTGAAGCTGTATGTCAGGTCAGAAGTGGGTGTAGAAACTAGGGCTGCTGCCTGCCGCCAAGACAGCCAAGAACAGGCTGTCCTGTGTATTCGCTACTGAGTAAAACACACCCCAAAAGAAGATAACGCCCCAAAGGAAGGGAATCTGTTCTGGCAACAAGAGCGGGTAAAGCTCAGGTTGTGGGTGCAGACTGAGTCAGAACAGCTCCGCAGTTTTTCCCACACGCACACGTTTGCAGGGAAGTGGCTCGTTTAATTTTCCTGACTGCGTGGGACTCTGGTTCCAGTTGTGAGGGGAAGATTTTGAAATATTGCTGGGGAAGAAGTACGCGTAAAGGCATCTCAGCTTGGGTCTCCAGGCCTGGCCAAGCACCTCTGCTGCTGAGAGAAGGCAAATATGTTTTTAGAGAAGCGAAATTGTTGTGATGAGGCAACAGCACTGAGAGACAGACAGTAAACCTGCGGTTTTAGCACTGTGGTCCACAGAAACCGTGTGAGAAATTATATTAATTAAGCAGCACATTCCAACCAGTGTAAGGGAGCTGAATTTCCCAGAACTAAAGGCAGCGTGTCGCATATGGACTGCAGCGCTGCGGGGCGCGGGGCTTGGTGGTACCGAGTCCCTGTGCATCAAAGAGGGGGTCGGCTTGAATGAGAGCACAGGGTGAAGGAGGTGCTTATCCCGCACCCTTATCCCGCACCGACAAGCACCGGCCCTGAACAAAGGCCAGGGATGAGCAGCTGGCTTCAAGGACAAGAAACCGACTGGGTGGCGCCTGGGGTGAGGCAGAGGCCTCGCAGCTCGATGTTCCTTCAGTGAAGCCAGAGAAGACCCCCACGCCTCTGCACAAATGCCTTTGTTCTCTGCCACTTCCCCACCTGTTATTGATCGACAACGCAACAAGCCTTGTCAAGAGCCAGTCGGCACACGACAAGTTGACTTAGTCCCACCTCGGCGAGAGTATAAACCTGGCATTTAGAATCCTCTATTTTGGAGAACTCCAACTGCTAGACAGGTAGATGGGCCTGCATCTGTCTCCTCCCCAAGCAGGAACACCTCCTTGGTAACACTTGCGCCTCCAACTTTGTCAGATGTTACCCAGGAAAACGTTGCTAACAAAAGCGCTGTATTACTAACTCGAGCTCAATTTTTGCAGTAAGTTTTATTTATCAACAGCAATTCCAAACCAATCTGTTGCCCTAATAAATTACCTGTCTCTGCAACTTTGCAAATCTGTCTCACAGCAAGTCCCAGGCAGGACCGTGAAACAGGCAAGTGTTGACTCTAATAAGTGGCTACGCACGTGGCATCCTTAGTCATAAACCATGGACCAAGTCTGGGACTAGGGTCGGATCTAACCGTACTCTCTGAAGGCGTGTGGAGAGTAAGGGGGTCCCCTCTGAACCTCCTGATGCAAGAGGAGGGCTTCCCTTACCCTTTTCATTTCTCTGTATCCTGAGTCATAAACCATTGACCGAGTCTGGGGCTAAGGGTGGATCTCGCCACACCGAGGCTCCTCTCTGAGAAGGAGTTCAGAGAGCAAGGGGGTCCACTCTGAACCCCATGACTCAATGGAAGGGTCTCCTTATTCTTTGTATTCTTAGACATAAACCATTGACCAGTCTGACGAGAGGGCCTCCCTCAGCCACGTGTCAAACTCGTTACCCTTTTACACGACAAGTGTTCACCCCAGAAAGCTGTGACTGACCTCTGTGTAACACGCACCGCGGTCGTACCCGAGGGCGTGAATGCTGCGTAGCCAGGATTAGAAACAGAAGTGGGTGCAAGAGACATACCAAAAACTTCTCTCATTCACACACGCATCAGGGTAGCGTCGCCATTGGGTTCTGGTTCCCCACACCGCAAACAAAAGTGAGGTTTCCTGCTGCCTCTGCTTATCAGCAGTAGCGGGCAGGAGCTTCAATCAGATAATGCAAGACAGGAGCTGCTGTGCAGGGGCCTCCCGGGCTGCCAGGGTACCCTGGGCAGATCTGCAGAGACTGAAACAGCCAACGGTGCGAACAGAGAGCCCGGCGAGCCCGGCAAGGCCCGGGGGATTAGCGAAGCAGTTCAGGAACGGCTGCGGAGGCAGAAAACATGAAACAAGCATCTGGAAGCAGAGCTGAAGGGGAACCGCAGGGGCTGGGTCATGCTGGCAGGCTCTGAAACTGCCCGGCTGCCCAGCAGCCACGGGGCAGAGGCAAAGGGAACACCAGTAACCTCCGTGCCTAGACCAGTGCTTCACTGCACCAAAGGGAATAGCCATGGCAGGACAAAGCCCCGTCACCCGTGGGCTGGTTTGGTCACAGAGACACAGCCTGACCATAAATATGGCAAATGGGAGGACAGACAAATAGAAGGGATAAAAAGAAGTGATAAGGAACCTAAAGGAATGTAAAGATCAAAAGGAACTTAACCAGACCTGGATGCCTCCATGGCCTGATAGAACAGACTAGCCAGGGAGTGACCGTGCTCCGGTTTAACGACTGATCCGTTTGCAGTGAAAGAGAGAGGAAAAAGTGTGCCTGGGGGAAGGCATAGTGTGCAAATCCAGCTGAACACTAGCAGAGCTGCAGACAGGTCTTCAGAGAGACGAAGCTCCGTCTGCAGGGAGCCAGCCCGGTTCAGAGGAAAACCTCTCGGATAGCTGTTTGTCGTTAGCACGGCTTTCTCCGTCCTCACCGGTTTTGCTGGCTGGCTACACTGGAAGCCAGAGCTCCCAGGCAACACTGGCCGCAGTTTCCAAAGCTTTGGCAGTGGAGTCAGTAGCAAAGGGAAAGTTCTTCTTATCCTTCTGTGTATGATGCCTGGGGTTGGACTGTCAGCAGCTTGGAGCCTTGCTTGAGCTCAAACGGATCAACAGTGAAACCAGAGCCCCTTGACCTTCAGTAGCTCCCTCACACCAAGCTCCTCTTGGGAGCTCCTGTTAGCGCAGGAGAGACCCTTGATTCCTTTTTACGTCGATGTGGAGCAAAGGAAGCAGGGTCCCAGGTTAGCAACCATCCAGGCATGGATTTGCAATGTAATAATAGCAACCACAGCGTCTCCCACAGTAATCCTAAACAGCAGCGTCTCCTGAAGCCAGAGAAGCACCACACGGCTCTCCAAACCTCGCAAAATAGCTTCATTATCTCTGCCACACTTGGTCTGATCAGCGGGAAACCAGCGGGGTTTGAAATCCTGCCTTCTGCTGAGAGAGCAGTGGGACCTGCAACAGCAAAACCGGGGGCAGCCCGGGGTTCACCGGCGGAGCCAGAACGGAGCTGCAGCAGAGGAGAAAGGGGGGGCGGCTGGGGGATGCACAGCCCCCCGGCGTGCCTGGGGTGACCTGCGAGGCTGGCACACGGCTGGCAGCTCGCACCCGCGCTGCCCGGTTCCTGCATCCACCGATTTCATGACACTCCTGCCAAATAAATCTTCCGCCTGCGTTTGCGGCTCCCTCTTGGCTGCTGGCCAGCGGTAAACGGGGTGTGAATTTCCTGCGAATGGGATTTGGTGCTGGAAAGGAGCTTTGGCTCACGCTGGGCAGCAATCTGTACACAAATCCGGGAGCTGACCTAGCTGTAGAGCAGAGGCCTCAGCCCTCGGAAGAAGGCACACTGTGTCCTAACTCCTGTGCCTCCCCGCAGCCTGCTGGACAAAGCCACTGGGCAGCGAGAGGCTGCCTGAAATACCTGCCCGTTCGGTTCAGCAGCTGTGTCACGTGAGCCCGCTCTTCTCAGCGCTCCAAGAGCTGTTCAAGGGTAGATTTTCTCAAAGTCTTGTCATTTCAAGAGAGAGGGAAAAAAAATACCCGTGGGTCAAAGCCTCCAAACTACTACTCCAACTACGCCAGAGAACTACTCCGAAAAGTGTCCTTTCCTCTGCCCCCTCCGCATGCTTTTGCATGTGCTGAGTGCCAGGGTGCACTCAAAGCAGACACCACGCGCTGTCTCGACTGTCAAGAGCCCCTCCAGCACCGCCAGGGTGGTGCGTCTCCCCCAGGACAGCTCGTACACCTCCGAGCATCCCACACGGGCTGCTCTCCGGCTCTCGAAGAGCTCGCTTCCCTGGCTGGGGGGGCTACTTCTGCTCCTAGACTGGGTGCCTAAATTCAGGGCTTATTTTAGCTGGTGAGACTCCAGCCCTGCTAAGCAGTGCCAGCCTTGGCTTTGCTTGTTTGAACATACTTGTTTGCTCAGTTACTCAGGTTGAGCGAGCAGCCTGTGTGGTGACTCCATTGATAAAACCACCTCTCTCCTGCACCCAGGGCAGCTTCTGCTTTCGAGTTCCTCCTTGCACACAGCCTGGGAGCGTTCGGGAGCGGCCTCTGCAGCAAGGGCCTCTCAAGCAATGAGCTACACAGCGGCCATCGCCCACGAGTCCGGCATCGCCCGGCACCGCGCTCTCCCCACCTCCTCTGGAGGGCCCAGGCAGCCTTGCACAGTGTCTGCTGGGTGGGGAGAAGCACCGGTAAATCCCTTTCAATTCCAGTGCTGCTGGAGTGGGATGAGCTCTGCCGTAAGGATTTCCCCCGTGTCGTGGCCCACTCCACCGCAGAAAGCTCCCTGGCCACGTCCTCCCCTGCATTTCCAGCTCGAATGAAAACAGGAGGAGCCCGAGTTACTTCAGAAACACCAACCACAAAGACTTGGTACAAAGGGTCAGGATAAGGCAAGCAGGGAAACGCACTGAAACTGGGGCCTGAACAGTCGAAGACAAAATCATCGTTAAGTGCTAAAAACCCAAAAGCTCAGGAGATCACACCGAGGCGCAAAGCCTTTCCTTCTGCAAGCCTTGGCCCAGCCAGGCAACCCCTCCAGCCCCTCCGCGTTTCCCAGTGGAACCGGCAGGTCCGTACAGCTGTGCTCTGCTGGCACGAGCCTCCCTAAGCCCTGTCGCCTGGTTTGCACATTCAGGCCTGGAGAAAAACCTGAGTGTGCTTCCCGAGTCCCATTAGCCATCCGGGCTGACCGCGTCTCAGGCAGACCCGTCCGGTCGCCTGCCTCCCCGTGACACCGGGCTCTGGCACGCCGACTGCCGCCGGTCAGACCTTCGCAGGGGTGTTTGTGCTGACACTAATAAGCTGCCGCTTTCATGTGTCCTCAGAAGAGCGTTCCAGCTGCCTGCACACATCACCGCGCTGATTTACAACTGCTGCATATTTGGACGTGTTTGTTGTTTGTACTGATGAGGGAAAGAAAATTACTTGCATTTTAAATAAAAGCTTAAATCCTGGAGCACAAGACCCAAACGTGGGGGAAGAGAGCCTGTTGCCAAGCCACCCTAATCCGAGCACTTTCCTCCTCTGTGTTTAGCATTCCTGTTAATGGAATTTGGACGACAGCTAATGCTGATTAACATTTCCACGTTAGTTATTTCACATAATCTTTTCTCCAGCTGCAGCAGAGACTAGAAGTGGTTTATACTTGCTCGGTTGCTGATTAAGCGTGCTCTCCCAGCCCTTGCCAGCCAAAGCCACTGAGAATGAAGGGCTACTGTCTTGAACTGATCCCGATATGGATCAATTCCCGAACGCAGGAATGGTGTCCTGTCCCTATAAACCTCCGCCTGGAAAACAAGACTTTGGTTGCAGGCTAGTCCTGGGGTGGGCAAACGGGGGTAGGCGGTGGCTGTGAAGCATGGGAGGCAGAGGTGCGGGCACGAATGAGCGCTGCGCTTTTTGGTGAGGGAGCACTGGTAACCGCCAGCCCATAAATAATACATCTAATTTTACACCTGCACTCATTCCTCCGTGCTGGGAATTCAGTGCAGATGTACTGCGGCCTAAAATTAGAGCAGGTTACAGACAGGATCTCTCACGTGTTAAAAGTAGAAACACGCCAGTGGATGCAATGTCCTCGCCCCATCACTCCAGCCTGTTTCCACTCGGGGTCGGCAGGAACATACCAGACACCGCTCGGGGCACCTACAGGGTTTGGTTACACGGCTCGGGCGGCGCGGCGCGAACGCGGCACCCGGCGGCACCGCGTGCCCCAGCACAGTGCTGCACACCGCGCTGCCTGGGGGCTCCGGCCGGAGCAGCCCCCACGAGGGAAGGAGGCGTTGGGGGGTCACGGGAAGGCGTCCAGAGGAGGGACTCTGAGGGTCAACCACCAAAACTTTCGGTCACCTCTCAAACACCGGCTCTGCCAGGCAAAACTGCCGCCCTCCCCGCCTCAGCTGCGCCCGGCCCCATCACCCCCGCAGCCTTCGCCGCTGCCCGTCGCATCGCGGCAGCGCTGGGAGACGCAGGGAGCTGAGCGTGGCTGAGCAGAGGCAGAGGGTCCCCGAGCCGCCGCCGGCAGCTCCTCATGACTGCAGAACCGCAGCTGCTGGACATGTCTCTGTCCTACTACACGTTCTCCTTCCAGCTCCGGCCTCCTCGACCTCCTCTTACCTCCGCCTGCCTCAGTTTCCCCTGCTCCTGTGGCAGGAGTACCGATTTCGTCTCCTCAGATGCTCATTCTGGGATAGCTGAGCTTTCCATCATTTAAAAAAGAAAATCCAAAATGCTTTGTGACATACCAGTTCTTAATAAAAATTAATTTCTTTTGTATTGTCAGTTCTCCCAGGATGGGAAAAAAATTAACGCTAGCATGTGTACCTGTGTCCGATTGCAGGGTATTGCTTGGGCAGCAGAGGTACCGCTGCCGTATGGCGGCGAGAAGAGCAATTTCTGGAAAGCAGAGGGTCCCTCGCAAGCAGCAGGGAAGAGCTTTGCTCTGCGGAGCCCCTTGAGCTCTTACACCCACTGCGGACGTTGGCTTTTTGGCAGGACCAGCGTTTTATTCACCCGGGCGCGTGGGCAGGTGAGGTTACGGCTGCCGCACAGGTTCAGCTGGGGCAAAGAGACACATCAGAGGCAATGACGGGGAAGAGCTTCTGAGGCGAAACTCCCGTGAGAAAGAACGAACAGGAGGAACTACTCCCCAGCCGCTCCCAAGGGCTAATTGCTGAGAGCGACGGACCAAGAAGCACGCAAGGAAAGCCCGAGCGAGCAATCATCCCGCCGCGGGAGGAGGATCGTCACCTCCACCGGCAGCCGGGTTCAAGCAGAGGCTCGGAGGTTCGCGTGGGTCAGGGCTCCCGAACGGCAGCCCCGTCGCGCTGGTTTGGGTGCGGTGGAGATGCCAGCCCTGGGCTGGGCTGGCGGCAGGACCGGGACATCAGGACCGGCAAGAGCTGCCGGCAGCAGGCAGGAGCTCAGGCAGCCTTGGCGTTCCTCACTGCCGGGGTCCCCGGGGGTCCCACGCCGTCGCTGGTGTACTTAAGGCAATCCAGGGAGCGAACAGGGAAAGGTGGAAATCCCTTGGAACTCAGCACAGCCCCGTCCCTGCCCTGCAGCTCTCCTCTTCTGTCCTGGCGTCCCTCAGATGTCGACAGGCATCGGAGCAGCCACGCTGGGCCGCCGAGAGCGCCCAGAACCTGCCCTGCAGTTTTACGGGACCCGTGAGCGAAGGGCCGACCTGTCCCTAAGCACCGAGCATCTTCGCAGCCTGGGCAGGGGACAGGGCTCGGTAGCTGGTGCGCAGGGAGGTGACCAGAGGCAGAGCTGGAAGAGCCCGCAGGGCCCCTGCCCCACGTGTGGGAACCTGCCCTTCACCGTGGCTTAAAGAAATGGGGACGAGAGAGAGAGGAAGGAAGGAAACAGAGCCTGGCGATGCACGTGCCTTCTACCCCGAGCAGCAGGGAACGTGGAGTCCCTTTGTCCTCCAGAGAGCCTTTGCGAGAGGACAAAAAGAAACCCCCTTGCTGCTGCTAGATCTTCGGGAAAAAATTCCCCTTCCTTTCTGTTTTCCATGAATCCTTCCATCAGCTGTGCGAGGCCGAAGCTGGGCCTTCAGCAGGGCTTGCTCCGGGGCCGGGCTCTGCCTCCGGCTTCATCCTCGGCACAAGTCCCCGGCGCTCGCCGTGGTGGCAGGGGCACAGCTTGAGGAACGGCGGCGGCTGAGCCAGAGAGAGAGGAGAAACCCTCGGGTGCAGTCGGTCACCCCTGCGGGGCTGGGGCTGGGCTGCCGTCGGTACGCTCCACAGGGAAGCAGCGCTTCCCTCCTCGGATTGTTTGGGGTTGGAGCCTCAAGAAATGAGAGAGTGGGGTGGGTTTTGCAAGGTGTAACCCCGCAGGCAGGAACTCAAGAGCCCCCTTCCGAGCCCTCCAGAGGTGCTTTGAAATAATGTTTTTAATAGGTACACCGAGACTGACTGGCGGCAGATTTTCCTCAAGCTGTCTGCGGGGAAGGGAATGGGATGGAAATCACTAATTACCTTCCGCCGATTAGGACTGAGCCCTTCCAGCCTGTGCAGCAGCTGCCCCATGGCACGTGTCCCTCTTCCCCTGCAGGCAGAGCCGCCGGTGGGACCCGCGGTGGGGTTGGCACAGCCCGGCAGCACCACCAGCAGAACCCTGAGCCGTTTTGGTGACCAGCCTCGGGCACGTCTGCCCTGGCCCTGAAAAAGCCAGCGTGGCCGGGGCTCAGCCCGCTTCTGTGGGGAGCTCAGCAACGAAGAGAAGACGAGAGGAGAGAGGGGTGGGAGCTTCGTCGGTCCGGTTCAGAGCGCTGGGCCCCTGGATAACAAACCCCGCTTGTTTGTGCAGAAAGGGGACGCCGGGTTTCCACTCTCCACCCGGTTTGAAAACAAAAGCAGCGATTGCAGCAGCAGGAGCGTCCGGCTGATAACGCGCCCGCGGCTCGGCGGGGCGGTTGCCCTGGCCGCAGAGCCGGCCCACAGCGGGATGCCACCGGGCTGGTCTCCACCGAGCCAAAGCCACTTTCCTCCTTTCCCCTCGGGGTGCCCACGAGGGCTGTGGCGGTGCCAGGAGCCACGACGGATGCGCCACGCTGCCTCCCAGGCAGGGCATCCCGGGTTCAGGTGTGCCTGTACCTCACCGGAGACCCCCCGGACCCCCCGTCTGCTGTGCCGGGGACCTGCTAAAGCCACCGCAGGGCCAAGACTTGAGGAAGCTGCAGCGAGAGGAGCGCGGGCAGGAACGGGGCTGCGTTTCATCCCAGACACCAGCTCAGTGCTCCGGGGGAGCAGGAGCCAGATCATCAGCGCGCTGCAGCCCGGGAGGCCGTGGGCTCGACAGTGACGGTAACAACGCCCAGCAAATGCAACAAATTTGGGAGAAATACTGTCAGAAGAGCAGCTTTGCCAGGAACCGTCCCCAGTCGGGGACCAGCTGGTATCGTTGCTCCCAGAGCACACACCGGCAGCACTTCTGGTCCCCCCGTGCCCCTCTGCCCTGTGTGATCCTCGCCCCCCTGCACCCCGGCCACCAGCTGCCCTCCCCTGGGCCACGCTGCCACCGGCCTCTGCCCCGTCCCGCGGGAGCTCCCGTCCGATGCCCTTCTGGGCATTAGTCAGCCGGCGGCACAAACCACCTGGGATGCTCTGGAGAGCTCTTCCGCCGGGAGCAGCCTTCCCACCGGGCTCCTCCAGCCTCACCTCAACGTCCCCGAGCCGCCGAGGGCTCTGCCGGGGGGGACCCTGTGGGCTCTCAGGGTAACGCCAGCCCCTGGTTTTATGTCCGCCTCTCTGCCAGCCCCGGGGAGGGCTGTAAGGTACCTCCTCGTCCCTGCCTGCTGCCCCCAGTCCTCCCAGACACGTTCCCAGCCAGGAGCAGAACAAGCCGGAGCGGGCAGGGACCCGAAGCTGCGGTTGCCCAAGGTGTCGCTCCCGGCGAACCCCACGCTGGCTGGGAGGGCTGTCCCGCACGGCGTCTGGGCACGGAGCCTCCATGACCCCCCAGCCCCCCCAGCCAGCACCTTTCCCAGCCCTCCCAGGGCACAGACGGGGCCCCACGGGGACACATCCAGGCACCGGCTGAGCAGCTTCTCCCTCTGGCGCCGCCGCAGAGGGCTCGGAGCGGGCAGGCTGGGTGCACTGCGCCATCGGCCCCTGCTGAGCCTGCCGGGGTGAGGGGAGAACCACGGGGCTGACAAACCAGCTCTATCCCGAGACAGCACAGGGACCAAAGTGAGAAACCGACGCTGCTTTGAGGGCGCAACAGCAGCTTGGGGGTTCCGCTGTCCTTTAAGCATCATCTCATTTTGCTGCCGAGGGACTCGAGACTTCCTCAGCCGGGTCCGTGGTCACCTACGGCTCTAAAGCTCTGGGGCAGAGGGAAGGGAGCCCCTTCCCCACGCTCTGGCCTCCTACAGGGAAACAGCCCCGAGTCCCTGTGGGTTTGGGGGGACCCTGCCCTGCTCCCCAGAGACCAACTCTGCTCTCCCACCTCTGCCATGCCCACCGGCTCCCTCCTTCCCAGGGCCGGCGGCTGAACCCAGCACCCAAAGTCCGGGTGGAAAACGGTCCGCGTGAGGGGCGCAGCTGCGAGGCCCGAGCGGCAGCGTGCCTGGCGCAACCCGGCTCCTTGCGCCCACGCCAGCTTTAGGCAGCGTCACGAGGCAAGCAGAGGTTGACGAAGAGGCGCGCGCGGGCACGTCCGGGCGCCCGGGCGCTTTCGCAAGCCGCGCTCGGCCGCTGAACGCCTTTGGGAGTCGGTACCGAGCTCCCCTGCGCTGCAGTTAAAACGAGGGCGAGCTGTTGCTTCCCAGGCAGCACCTGGAGGCTGCACAGAGGGAAAACGTCTCGGCTTCTCTGCTGGTCCGGCACCGCCGGGATCCCCACGTGGGGATGGACGAGAGCTGCTGCTTTCTAGATGGGAGCACTGTTGGTCTCGGCCGCTGCTTCCAGCCCGTGGCACCGCGCGTTGTCACTCAGCCTTTGATCTCCCCAGTCTCTGGAGGGAGCGTGCAGGCAGGTTTATTTTTTCCAGCTCCATTCGCTGACCCAACGAAGTAATGACATCCCTCTGCAGCCCCGGGAGAAGGAAGTGTTCCTCAGAGGACTGAGTTGCTCCTGAAAGGCTGCTTTAAAGAATAAACTAATTAGCAAGCAGCCTTCGTGGCTGGATTTAGCAACGCTTCAGTGTAAATTAAAGGTAACGAGCAGCGTCTGAGCCGAGAGCTGCACACAAGCCTCACCACGCTGGGTGCTCCTCGTCCTCCTGCGAAGGACGGGTGTTTGCGCAGGGCTGTGCAGCTCCGGCGGGACGCCCGCCCTCCGCTCGCTCGCGTTGCCAGCGGGTGCTGCCCGGCCAAGGTTCTCCCAGAGCCACCGAGCCTGGTGGGACTCGAGGGTGACGTGAAGCCATTTGGGAAAGGAGCCACGGGCAGCGGTTCTGTGCGTGTGTCGGGCATCGCTCCTGCTCGAGGCACAACCAACGGCTGACACAGGCAGGGGGGAGCTGTTAAGAGCATTAAACAGCACAAACACGTCAGTGCATCACCGCCCCAGCCTTCCCAGTCCCCCAGTAGGAAAACCAAGAAGAAACGCTGCGTTCTGCACCGAGGAGACCGGGCAGAGCCTCGGAGGAGCCGCCTGCAGCCACACCCGTGGCGGGGCAGCACCGAGCAGCTCCGGCCGTGTCCCATGTCTCCTGGAAAGTGCCAGCATGGGCTGTGAGCTCTCAGAGGGAAGGACACCCTTGAAAATACTCCGCGTTGGTCCTGGTTTTCTCCCTCCTCTTTCCCACAGCCCCGCAGGCAGCGACTGCTCATGGGCAGGAGGAGGAAGAGCCCCTCGCCCTTCCTCAGCTCCTGACCCTGCCAGGGGCTTTCGTTCAGCATCAGCTGGAGGAGGTGGCAGAGGAAACCACCCAGGCCGGTTATCTGCTGTGCTTTAGCTTCCTCCTCCGCTCACTGGAAATCTCGAAAGAAAGATCCCGACCTTGGCTAATGGACTGGGGTTTCCTCGGTGGCTGCTGAGGGTGCCCCCTTCGCACAGGTGTTTAGCAGCAACGGAGAGGTCTGGGTGATGCTTTGCAAACCGGCGCAGAGAGGAGCTGCAGCCTTCTGCCGCAGCTTTCAGCACAGCGGGCTCCGGCTTGACTGGGCAGGGAGGAAGCCCCGGCTTTCCAGAGGGATGCGATGTTCCTCAGAGTAGCTGTTCCCCAGATACGCTGCGTCTCCAGGTTCTCAGAGCTGGTGCGAGATGCCAAGGGGGGGGGAAGAAAGGGAATGCCATGGAAATCGAAACCAAACGGTGCCACCCAGCAGCAGCCGCCGGAGGATCCTCAAGGGCAGACACGGTTTCTGGCAGACCAGGCACCCGCTGCTCCTTCCCAGCCCCAGAGCAGCTGCAGAAATCGGATGCACTTGGAGAGAAGCCGACGCCAGGCTCCTGCCACCCAGGAAGGCAGCGCAGGCAGCAGACCCCGCCATGGGGCCGGGAGGCTCCGGGGAGGCACCGGTGGGTCCTTCGGGGCGATGGGGGAACCGCGCTCCGCAGGCGCTCTCCGCATTTCCCCGCCGCTCAACTCGCTAATTCCACCCTGTGTTACTAATTAACAGGAGCGAGTAGAGCCGGGCTTTGGCGTAATCCCCGGGCGGCTTTAGAGCGGGTGTAAAGCCCGGCGAGGACCTGCACGCAAAAGCCCATTGCGGTTAATAGGAGCCACACGGGGCCGTAATGGACTTTGGCTCGAGCCCCGCGGGGGAACCGATGAGCCCTTTTCTCCCTGCTGTAAGCTCCTTCGCTCTCGCACGGAGGCAATCCCGGCAGCTCCAGCTCCATCCCTCACCCCCGGCAGGGCCGAGGCCCCGCACGCCGGCACAGCCCCGCGCCCACGGGCAGCCGGAGCGGGGTGAGCGGATCTGTCGGGCCAGCACAGCCCCGTGCGGTGCCACCGTGTGACACGCCTGCACCGCGAGGGGGGAAGCGGCGCCAGCGCCCGAGGGGGTCACACGCTGCCCCTGGCGCAGCCCAGAGCACCAGGGCCACGGCACCCACAGGCCACGGCCGGAGAGGACGGCGGGAAGCGTTTGTGGGGTGTTGTGCCACGAGCTGGGTCCGGTCCCCGGTGTGCAAGCGCTCACCTGTACGGATGCCATGGCTGAGCTTGGGCGAAGTCGCAGGGAGCGCTCTGCTCTGCTCTGCTCTGTCCTCCCCTCTCCTGTCCGTCCCGTGGTGTCGAAGCGACGGCCGGGGCAGCCGAGCTCGTGGAGGGGGACTCGCTCTGAGGATGGAGGAGCGTTAGGCTCCCATTTGGCACGAGCGCTGCTGTGCTGGGCAGACTCTAAACGGCAGCAGGGAAACGAGGCGAGGATGCACCCAGCCCTCCGCACCCCATGGCGCAGGAAATCACCCTCAGACGGGAGCAAAGGAAGGAAAAAGGCGAAACAATGCGCGGGGCAGGGCACACAGCTGAAGTGCCGGCCGCCGCGCAGCCACCACCTTCCAGCCGCGGAGCCGGGGTCACCCCGAGAGGTGCAGTCAATAATCCCTGCTCATCGACATTCTCCTAAATAGAATAATTTTCTGTGTGTAAAAGCCCTTTTGGCAGGAGGGAACTTGGCCAGTTAAGGCAGGAGGGAGGCAGGGGCTCTTCCCAGTCTGCTCAGCGTGGGGCTTGTGGTGCCCCGCTTCCAAAAGCCTCCCTGCTCCAGCACCCCGCACTCGCAAACGCTTCGTTTCCTTCTCTACAGAGGCTGCCGGAGCGGGTGTAACCCTGTCCGAGGCACCAAGGCACATGAAGTTCTGGCCCTGCGAGGACACACAGCCTCCCCCTGGGCTGCACGAGCCACGGGCTCCGAGTTCACCACCCACCTCTCCCGGGATACCCGCAGCGGCCAGCCATGGGGATGCTGCCACAGCTCCCACCACACCCTCTCTCCCGTATCGAGCTCAAAAGAGACTCAGGTAGCGAGGGAGAGGAGTCCCCACCGGCACTCTGGCCTCGGAGCCTGGAGGTCACTGTGCCTTGGGACGACAGGCCACGCATGCCCCACAGCATTTGGAGCAGAGGGTGCTTTTATTTGAGCGGGTACAAGGCACATGTAACCCTTCACCGAGAGACACACAGCCAATTCTTCTGCAGGGCTTTAACTCCAAGTGTAGCATGAAATTGCTGCCTGGAAGTGGGTGATTAACGCCTCAGGCCAGGAAGAGTTCACCTTCCCAGGAGGAGCTGCAAGGAGCAGAGGCTTCCCAGCTCGGAGAGGCACCACCGCACCGGGCACAGCCTCTCCCCGGAGAGGCCGAGCGCTGCAGCAGCAAAGCCCTGGGAACCTTCCGCTCCAGCCGCCAAAACGCCCTGGGCTGGGGACGCAGGGACAGGGCTGCGATGCTGGAGAAGCCTCAGCGCTGGCCGAGCCTCCAGCCGCCCGCTCGCCTCGCTTCCCCGCAGAGCGACCCAGCGCACGGGCGGCCGCAGCCAGGCAAGGAGAGCGGGGGATTTCTCACGAGCTCAGCGCAGAGGCAGCGAAGGAGGAAAGCGCGGCAGGTTCCTCGTGCGAGAGGGAAACTTCTGTGACCCTCGCTGAGGTACAGGCCTTGCCCACGGGGGCTGCGGGCTGGCACCACCTCCAGCTCCCTCTCCCCCCCCTCACGCTGCCTGTCCTGCCCTTGGCTTTCCAGCAGGCTACCAGGGAGCTACACCAGTGACCACCCCGGGATTACCAGCAGATCCCTCCAGGTCTCGGGTGCAAACGCTGTTCTGTGAACAGCAAAAGGTTGTTTTCACTCTCGGGGCAGTTTGGCAAAGGACAAACCCACTGTTCAGACTCAGAACACAACTTCGTGGCTCTTCGTCTGCGTAACGGCCACGACAAAGGAAGAGCAGTGGCTACCGGCCTCCTGAAGCTGTCACTAAACACCAAGAGCAGCACACGGGGATGGTGAGGCAGCAAGCACAGCTCCCATCTTGTCGCACCCGCTTGCATTTCCCACACAGCTCCAGGGCTTCTCCTCCCCCCCAGCCCCCCTCGCTCCCCTCCGCTCCTCTGGGCAGATGCCCAGGTAGGAACGCACCCACCGCCAAAACACTGCGGCTGCTCCCCAGCGCCGTCTCAGTTTCCATGGCAATATCCTTCTTTCCCATTGAGCCAGAGCTCCCTTAAACAGTCCACGGTGGCTCCTGCTCCAGCAGATCATCCCTCAGCCAGCACCACCCTGTACAAACCAGAATCGGTTTAGGAAGCTCTTGTCTCCAGTACAGAAGGGCAGGCGGAAGAGGGTGGGACATAACCCAGCTGGATTCTTGTCCCGGCACGGACCCCAAGAGCCAACGACCAAGGATTTGAGTCTGCTCGCGCCTTCCCTGGGCCCAGGCTGACCTGTTCCCGCCTTCCCACGCGAGGAGCTGCTCTGGGAAGGGTGCACCCCGTGTTCAGGGACCCTCCAGGCGAGCCGGCACAGCAGCAGCACCGACGGGTCCCCAGGCTCCCGCAGGAAGGGCACGCTCACGCCCACCGGCACCGGGCCAGCCCTCTGGCACAGCAGTTCTCCGAGCCCCAGATCTTGTGGTTTCCTGCAATAACATCTATGATTAAAACCTGGTATTTCGCCTAGAAACAGCAGCTACTCAGAGCCGAGCCAAGTCATGCGACGCTTTTAGTAGACGTGACCGAAACCCTCATTCCACGCTCGCCCCAGAGGCGCTGCTCTCCTGGCGCAGCATGCAGGCGAGACGGGGTTTCATGCGTTGCTGCCCACAGGAGGCGAAGCCCTCTCTGCCCCACAGACGCAGAATCAAGGTCAGAAAGCATTTGCCACAGGAAGCAAACCTGCCCCGTGGGATTCGGGCTACCTGCCTGCCCCTCTTATGGGGAATTAGCTCCCAAGTAAGGATGGGAGTAGCACAGTTTACAGCAGACAGGAGTTACTACAAAATTACCTCAATGAGCCGTTACAGAGGTTTCGGACTAGGCCCGAGGGCAGAAGAGACACGGGCAGGAGACCTGAACAGGAGGTGGCTCCCAGGCAGAACTTGGCCAAGGGCTGGAACAGCGAGTCCGTAACTCCTTGATGCCCCAGCGCAGCCTCGGGCAGCACACGGGGAGGCACGACCCGAAACTGAAGCCGGGCAGGCCGGGCTCACGCAGGAGCGGCAGCCCCGCGCGGCTCGGAGCCAGTTCCGGCAGTGGCCTTCCCAGAAAGTGCACACGAGCTCGCAGGGAACTCGTGACATCCAGAGGGAGATGAGCTTCGCAGGCCGGGTGCCGAGGGCAGAGCCAAGCACAGCGCGGGGCACCCGGCGCCGTCAGACCCTCTTTGCTGTCAGCGCTCGTTCCCGTTTCTCTCACGCCCCTTCCTTTACCACTTACCTCAGCTTCCGCCCCAGCTCTTCCCGCCCCGCTATCGAGGCAAGACTCAGGAGCGCGAGGAGCAGCGACAGCTTCCAAACCACCACCCAAAGCGGCCGGTGCAGCTCACAGCGGAGCTCACCTGCCCTCCCCTCCGCCCTGTGAGAGGCTGCTGTCGGTGTCGAACCGAAGGGGCACAGGAGGGGGGCCTGACAGGAGCCGGCAGAGCGCGCTCAGGGCACAAGCCTTTCAAGAACGGGGTGACAGCGCCTTGTCCCTGCTTACGGGCTGCAGAATGAGGCCGGAGGAAGAGAATCCCCTTCACCCCCCGAAGCGGGATGCGTGGCCTTCCACCGCAGCCCCTGGCAGACAGCTTCTCCGAGTGGGCTCTGCAGAACTTGATGCTACACTTCCATCACGCTTGACGCTGTTGTAAGTGGCGACCGAGGCACATACAAACATTAGAAACAACATGTGAAATTAAAAAAGTTTATTTGAAGACTTGTAAAACAGCTCTGTGAGAGACCAGCGTTTCCAAGACACTACGACATGATAATGCGTTTCCCTATTGTTAGAATATAAAAAAAAAAAGTCACAGTCCTTCCACTACCTAAACAGAAGCATACACGTAGGGACCAAACATTGTACTTCCAGCACCAAGAACGCAAATGGGTCCGAGCCAGACTAGCCAACAGCACCAGCACAAGGTGATCCCACCCTCACGGGTCCGAGCCTGCGCCTGTCGTCGCTACGCAATGAAGCGGGTGAGTGAAGCGAATCTGAACGTCACAACAGACCCACGAGCACTGACAAGTTCACACAATGAAATACCAAAACCACATTCTTTTTACATTCCACTGATGCCAACAGCAAGCCAGAAACACCAAAGAGCTCCCACTGAACTCCAAGCTTCCATTTCGGGACAAGAAACCTTCAGAACCACGAGCAGCAGTTCCGTTCCAACCACACAACTTTATTTGCTCCACGTTTACAGGATTTGTGCAAGAGACACATGTGCAATAGGAAGGTGAGGAACAAGACGCAGCAGGGGACGGCGTTGCGAGGAGTCAATTCCCACTTCCCTGGCAAGCAGCACGGCATTATACTGCTTTCCGGTGGTACTCAGGGGGGGCTACTTCGTAGTCGCTGGCGCTAAACAAGGCAGAGGAATTCTTTGCTAAATACCTGTGAAAAATGATGAAAAGATTAAATGACCCTGCCCAAGGTCTCCCTTGTTTAGCATCACACGAGTGAATTGTTAGGTGTTTGCTGAGATCGTAATACACGATTTCAAAAGCAGAAAACCAACATGTATCTGCTGAAAAGTCAGCTGTGGAAAGCAATTAAAGATTTGACAGCTCATGCCAGGAAAAAAAACCCCAAAAACATTCCCAACAAGCTGTCACGCAGCTCTGCTTGAAGTGCGCAGGGAGGGGAAGATTAACAGGACAGAACACTTGACATCGGAGGTTCAGGCAGCTGCTGCACCGAGAAGGAACTGATTCCTGCTCGTACTCAAAGGCCCCCGGCCAAGCGCAGGACACCGGGCAGCCCTGTCGCACACAACGGCGCTGGCTGCGGCACCACGAGCCACGGCCACCGAGCGCAGGAGCAGCGGCTCCGCACCATGCGCCGGCCCACACGCCGCCCCCACACCCCTCGCGGCAGCCGAAAGCTCCGAGCACCGGCCTCTGCGTCACACGCCCCCAGAGACCAGCGCCCGCGCCAGGCTCCGGGGCCGGGGGTGCCCTGGCAGTCAGGCTGATCCCCTCCTGGCTCTGCTGCAGAGCCGCCGGCGAGGGGCTGAGGGTTTTCCTTCAGCTTCCGAATGGAAGAGGCTGAAGTTGGCATTTACTGGCAAAACAGCTCAATGCTCTGTGGCTCTCATTATTTAGAAACCAGTGTTCACAGGTGAACCAAGCAGCACGGGACTCACCGCTCCTTACAGCGGCGAGGAGGTATGTCATCACCCGTCTGAAATCAAGTGCCTGATTTTATCTTTTTTTTTTTTTAGAAACATTTCACATTAAAATCTTGTATTATTATTTAGGATGCGGTTTTTCTCCTAAATATAACACAGCTACAGCACCACAGGGGGCTGCAGTGCACTAAAGCTGCAACGACAGTGTCACCCAGAAATAGCATTAGTGAGGTTCATCGGTTTTTAACGTTTGCTCAATTGCCGTCGAGCAACTGTTGTGTAATTTCAGAGTCTGCTGTAATTGTCATCTGCTTTTCATAGCAACTACACCTAAGTGTTGAAGCACTGATTTCAAAACAAGTAGCAGACTCGGACAGTTTAGAAGTGCAGACTAGCAGGCGCACAAACCCACATCTGATGAGCAATAACCTCCGCATCACTAGAGAGGCGTCAGAGCCAGCCTTGCTCCTGTGAGCAGAGCCTGAGAAAGCTTCACGGCAACCTTCAGGGAAGGCACCGCGCACGGGCCCGAGCTAACACGCGTGCTGTGTAACTACTGTCCCCTGCAAGCGGGCCACGCTGCAGGCGCCCGTGCTTACTGGACTTTTTCCTTCCGGGAGGCTGAAGTACTTACTTCAAGAAGTCATGCAAATAGTTTAACAGCAAAGCCAGACTCTTCTCGTCAAGAGGCGTGTAAGCAAGCATGGCTCCAATTCGCACTGTTTCAAAAGAAGGAGCGAGCACTTGTAAGTTACGAACAACAACGAGTATTTCGGCACAGCGTGGAACCCTGCAGTAGCACATCAAAGCAGCCCAGGCATCTACTCGATATATACGAGCTCACCTAAAAGAACGGGACTGCTGAAAGCCCACTTCCAAATGCCCGAAAGGCTCTGAACATTTTAGGAATACGGAGCAAGGAAGGAATGGAACCACGAGTTTCATAGCTGCTTGTCCAACCTCTGCAGTTCACACCCAGCGACTCAAGACAGCCAAAGGAAGCACCGGAACACGTTAACTGCCCTCCTTCGGCCTCGGAGGTCATACTCACCAAACAGCCTCAGCAGGTGGGGGGCACCGTAGACTTGAGACATGGGAGCATCTGGGTGATCTGCTAAAATTTCAGCGTATTGGGGCCTCTCAAACTTGTACAGCAGTTGAGTTCCCAGCATGACGTTGAAGTACTCTTTGATCCCAGCCACGACTTCATTGACCGCGTACTCCCTGGCAAACGGAGAAAACCCTGCGAGCCCGGGCCTGGCGACCGGGTGGACGCGAGGCGAGACTCGGCTCGGCGAGTCCACCAAAGTCATAAAGATCCTTTACAAACCTTCGGGTTTTTCAAGGAAGTTTGTCTGGAGACCCTAAAATACGCAGCCCCAGGGAGCAAGGCACTGCAAGGCCTCCTTCCCAAAGGGACCCTTCTGAACTCCGCAGGGATCGAGGCAAACAGAAAAGCCTTGCTGCTAGTCCTCCACCCCAGAGGTCAGCTCTCAGAGCAGTCCTTTCGAAGCAACAGCAAGCACTGACCGGGACACTCCCCAGCTCTTCTCTTCTGAGCCAAAGTTCACCCCAGCTCACACCAGTTTAAAAGTCCAGCACTGCTTTAAGTCACCAGCCTGGACCCCTGCTTGACGGAACGGGGCAGCCACCCAGCACTTGAGGGAACCGACCCTTTCTAACTGGGTCTCGCAACGCCACACTCCTGCGGGCCTCCAGCTTCACAGCTAACTGGAGAACCTGCAGGGCTGCGAAGCACAACCCTCACCCCACCCTGCAAACAGATTTAGAACAGGCCATAGGACAATGACAGAAGAGAACGTTAAATCACCCTGACAAGTCACTAATCTGCTTCCTCTTGAGCGGATGATGGTAACTTCACATTTCCAGTTTCTCTCCCTTTAAACCAGGAAAGCTTCGCTCAAGAATAAACACACCTTGGCTGCTGTCAGGGCTGGACTGCTGGGGTAATGACAACTAAGAATCTTCAAAGCAATCACCTCGAAGTAATCAGCTTGGCCCATCTGACTATTAAAGGGCATCATCCACCTCCCTGTCCCCCACCCCTCTACCTCCGTGAGAGAGTCCACCCAGGCAGTAACACTTCGCTCAGCTGCTTCAGCTCGTACCGAGCAAGTGCCAAGGGCTTTATTCACCCAAGAGAGGAAGCCTGAGCAAGACGATGGGGTGGAGAACTATTCACAGGGCTTGTATCCGTTAGGAAGAGGCTCAGGGAAAGCGGGGGAAGCAGAAACCACATGCAGAAAGCAGCACCGCGTTCCTGAATTCCCTCCTCAAAGATTTCTAAACTCCCCAACCACCTTGCTGTTGGAACATGAAGCTGGGCACAGGGCTGGGGCAGTTTAACCACCTTACTGCATTTTCCATGAAATAAGAGTCCAACAACAGCAGAAGCATCCAAGGTTTGAAGTGACCACCACTTACTTGTTATCAGTATTTCCTCGTGACTTTTTGTAGTTTGCATAATCCTCTAAAATGGAGTCAACGTTCTTCTTGGCAGGAAGATAGAAGAGCTACACAAGAAGCAAAACCGAACAAATACAAGTGGTCTAATTCACGCGGGCATGTGTATCTGCATGCTACAGTTAAACCAGTGCCTGTAAGGACGTTTCTAACCCAAACTAACAGGTCAAGATGTGCAGCGTCATGAAAGGAGCACCCCACTGGTTTAGCTCTGCAGAAGAGAACCCTAACAGCGACTACACCCCCATCTCCCTGTGACACTTGTGCTGCTCCGCAGCAACCCGCTGACGAGCTGCTGAGGCCACCCCACGAGTCAAAGGTGGGCGGCAAAGCGCCCGCGTGCCCCCGCGGACCTGCCCACACCGGGCCAGGCACCAGTTACCAAGGCAACAGGGACCATTTTGCCTCTTGCTCTGCCCGCTCCTCTCCCAGCCGTAGCTCAGCACCGGCGCTACTGCTGCTGCGAAGCAGAGACCCTGCCAGCACCCGCCGGGAGGTTTCGCTGCCTGCACAGCGTGAAGAATCTTGCAGCTACATCGGAGCTTACGGACCTGAAGACAAACGTTCCCGGCCATGATCCACCAAGGATTAACTTCCACCTTCAACACCGCACACAGCTCATCTGTACCCACAGGCACTAGCTCAGCTGGACGCAGCAAGGCTCGGTAGTGCCGCGAATCCACGTACGTGGGGGGTTGAGGCGTGGGACCCCGTTCCCTTCACACGAGTACTAGTCTGAAGAGATTCGGGGGGAACAAGAAAATCCCGAATTCTCCAGGAGCGGAGTCAGGGTGACACACAGCAGGGCTGAAGCACCTCTAGTGCTGATGCAAGTTTAAGGTGTGAATTCGCCACGAAAAGTCAGCTTATCCACGTAGGACTGGAACAAGACTTTTCGGGTCTGGGGCTGGAGGGACGGAAGCAGCCCCTGGGAGCAGCGGTGCCAGACCAGGCACCGCAGCCTGACAGACAGCGACCGTTTCCAACGGGGTGGTTTTCTGCGCTGCTTTGCCAGTTTCAGTAGCGGCTTCATACACGAGTCATTAACACGCTCAGTTCATCAAAGTGTTTTACACTTTTAAAACGGAAAGTGAAGTTTAATTTACTGTATCGGGAAGCTGCACATCGATGCAGCCTGGCCCAAGCCAAGAGCCGCCACCCTCAGCTCCTCTCCAGCTCCGACAAAGCTGGCGCTTCAGCTGCTTGCGGGACTTGGCAGCGAGCGGCCCGTGAACGAGGCCGGACGGGGCCGAGGTGGAACAGGCACCACACGGGATGTTCCTACAGCCCAGTCCTCCGCCAAGCAACTCAACTCTGCCAAGCGTACCAGCAGGCCAAGTCCACACAGAGTTAACACCACACTTCAATAGGGTTTTTTAAATTATTTGCCTTTCTAGCTTCTGCTTGATTAGACCATTCTACAAACCTACAGGCCACTCTGCTGAGCCACAGTCCTACTCGTGGGTGACCTTTGGTTAAAATCCAGCCGGAATGAGAACTGTCACGTGAGCCATCAGGCTGCTGTCAAGCTCTGCAAGAGATTTCACTACACCGCACCTGAAGAGGAGGCAAAACTCTAGCTTTATGTCCTCACCTGCACAGGGCCAGACCGCTCTTTTGACAAGTTACCTGCTTTTGCCTGGTGATCAAGTCCCAGTCATCTACCAGCCACGGTTTCAGCTCTTCTGGGATTTTCACCTTTACTTCAACTCTGTTCATAAATGTTTCTTCCTGAAAAAAGTGAAGCCAGACTAATTACTTCCTGATAACTGTCCAAGCTGAGTGTCACCCGTATTCCTTGTTTCCACAACTGAAATGCACCCCTGGACTGAAGAATTACTCCAGTAATTCCTGTAGGCTCCACAGGGAACAAGGAAATAGCTCAGGCTTTTCAAGGCCGCCTGGGAACCTCACTTTGGCAAGCTGTAACATTTCACACTGCCACACTGCAGGGCAAAGTATTGCTGCCTGTACTCCTGAGCAAAGCAACCTTCCTGTCTTCCACCAAAAATCCTGCGAGAGAATCAGAAATACATACGCTTTCCACCGTCGGATCTACTCGAGCCCTCTTCTTCCTAGGAGGCTGAGGGGTCTCACTGGTACTGCTCCCTTCTCCAATTCCTGGAGCTGTACAGGAGACAGACATTACACCGCCTAAGAAATCTGGAAAGTCAGCAAGAAATACCAGTAAAGGAAGATTTGGAAGGACTTAAGACCCCGGTTTCTCTCAGGTCACCTTTTCCCTCTTTCTTGGTTTTGTTTTAAGTATTACTCATGTTCTGGAAGTCCCACACGTGTGTGACAGTTTAAACTGCTCTAGTTACACTTCTCTGAAGATGGAAGTTTCCACACCGAAAACAAACCAACACGTCAGTATCTAACATTCTTCCGAAGAGTTTCTGGAGCCAGCGGCTCAGCTTTGCAGACATGGCACGGCTCCATCTCAACAAGAGAACGCGAGTTTGACTTCCAAATTATTTCGACAGACCCACGGAGAGATCGCTTTGCTTTTAATTTGCAAGAGGTCAAAACCTCAACAGCCTGAAAGCAGCAGTTTGTGTACAGAGCAGAAGACCGACCGACAGGGAGAGACATCTGAAGTCCAAAGAGCAACACCACCACCACAAGGTGAGAGGAGGAAAACTTAGTGGAGACAGATTTAAGGTCTTATTCCAGCCAAGACTCCTTCACTAAGGATATCCACTTATATACAAAATAAAGACATACTCACTTTTCTGTTTGTTCTTTTTTGTTTTCCTGCAAGAAGAACACAAATTATTGCAGATATAAAGACAGCGGCGCTTAAAAAATCGAAAGTAGAAAGCGAGAAAAAATTGCCCACCGAGTTCAGAACAACGAGCGAACGCTCTGTGGCCTATTGAGTATTTGGATAAAAGCACATGAAAAGTGTCAGGTGTGATTTAGCATTACAATTACGATACTACAAGATTTTTTCATTTAACAGGTTCTAATTCACCATTTTGGGAGGGGAATCACTAACTCAAAGCTACCAAACCCCGGAAGGCATGCCAAGAACACCCGAGTGCTTAAAACCCCTGACTGACACTTTGGCAAGTAGCATCTACAGAGGTTTCAGACTTTCCAAGTGCTCTTGGAAAGCCACACTCCAACTGTAGGTGTTTTATTTCTGTCTTTCAGGGATCACTTCAAGACAGAATATGGGACAAGGAAACAGAAGTGCTGGGAATTATCAGATAAATCTCAGTCAACCCAATTAACCTCCAGTAAAGTACTGGAAAAAAAAATCACTCCGTTTTACCTCTACAGCATTAGAGGGCACTTTAAAGAGCAGAATCATATGCATGAAGCTGCGAGGATTGCCTACAATTCCATCACCAGCTTTTAGGGGAAATCAGGATTACACTTGCCGCTTATCAGAAACTTTTGGCTCAGTACTGAATAGCACTGTCCCCAACATTTATCCTCTTCCAAACACTTCTCTCAACACTTACTGTTTCTGATTTACACACTTCACTAATGTCTCTATCCTTAGCCCTTTTTATTCCAAATGAAAAGCTCTACTTTCAAAAATTTTTAAGGCACCTGAAACACAATGTACACGACATGTAAATATTCGGATAGGTCAGGAGTATCAATGACAAAGTTGTCCCAATAGGTATTTTTGTTATTATCTGGACTTTGTGTATTTACTAACCATTTGCAGAAAATTTTAATTAAGAGTACTACTAGTCATGGTTCCGTTTGCTCACTATTAATAGCAGTCCAGTTAAACCTCTCAAGAAATTGCAGATTGTGTGGATAAAACTCTTTACCAGTACAACATCATTTCCTTGGAAATTCACCACTATATCAAGTGACGCTTGTATTCAGGCTCTCAACTGGGTTTATCTGGATCAGGAAGTTGGCAGAGTTTCTAGGAGGGTCTGGAGACAGGAAGAGTACGGCTTTTTTCAAGCTTCAAGGCAAACAAGTATTAGGCTTAAACTGTGGGCAGAATAAAGATCATTTCTCTCCAGAAGAAGGAACAATTGCCAAGTTAAATCACTGATAATGGACTTGTGGATTGAAGAGAAAGTCTTTTCTTCCAAACCTAAAGTAAACAAGGAGGAACAGGGAGTTCTTTCCAGAATTAAAAATCACAAGATAAAAGAAAAAAGTTAAGCAGCAGTCTAGAAGCAGAGTCTTAAAAAGCTGGGAGAGGCACTATAAAGTCCTTCAAGAGCCACCACAACTGGAGCAGCCAACCACTTCTCCGTTACTGCAGCACAGTCCAGCACAAACCATTCCAGGCAGCTGCTCGTGCTCTCCCACCTCATTCCCTGCATGTCACGTCCCACGCCCCTGCTCCAAGCCAACGCAGCCCCTGCTTGGCCATGGCTAAGAGACAGACCCGAGGCGGGGAGCAAGGAGGAAGAGCCGAGGTCAGCGCTAAACCGCGAGCACGGGGCAGCTTTTGGTGCCTGTACCAGGCTTTTGGTAGCCCGTGCCGCAGCCGGGAACAGCCCCCCTCGGCCGGCGGAGGCGGCCGCGCAAGGAGAGGTGCTGCTGCTGCGGCCGGTAACCGGGGCGTGCGGCGCAGCCGGCACCCAGGAGAGGGGCGCAGGCCTGTACCGCCGAGGTGAGCGACGGCCCCGCTGAGAGAAGCTGCAGCCGAGGTGAGCAGCGCATCGTCCGTAACGGGATTCCACTACCAGACCAAGCAGACCCATTTGGGGACCCACGGCTGAAGAACACCACGTGTGCTCCTCACGGGGGCAGCTGATGCCTTCCTGCAAGGACAAGTGGAACTCAAGTCCTGAAGCGACCCAAAGAGATGAAACATACCCAGGACAGGCTAAAACACATCCTCGCGCGCCACTTCACAGCTGCGCTGCGAGCAGCAAGCCCTGCACTGCTGCGAAGAAGCAGCATTAAGACTTTGAGGGGCTTCTCTTTAGGCAGCAGGCGCAGCCCAGCTGCTATTCTTCGCTCGTGTTTCTCCACTGATGGGCATTTGCCACTGAAAACTGACAACAAAACTCAACAGCAGCGTGGAAGCTGCAAGGAAGCTTCTGCGAGGAGAGTTCTAACTAAAAGACTGAACGGAGGCGCCAGGGGCCAAAGATCTCGCCGCTCAAACTTAAAGGGTGCATCCCACCGTAGTCAGACGTTACCTCCTCAAAGCAGCAGGGCTAGCACTCCGCTCTGGTAAGAAGCTGACCCAGCCCTCACTGCAGGGCTTTATTTTCACAGAACAAGAGCAGACAGCTATAAGAAGAATACTCAAGTATTAGGGATCAAAATGTGAGACTGAATTATAAAGCCAAAAATAAATGATCTATTGACATAACCATCTGAAATTGCATAGAAACGAGCTCATCAGCAGGAAACAAACAGTATGGCAGCTCACACATACAGCACAGAAATGCTGTGTATCAAAAGTGACAGACTCGGAAGGAAAATACACAGTCCGTGCGCCAAGAGCACAACACTGAAATCCCACGCTCAGTATCCAACACAGGACTGTGCTCACAATCAAACGGAGAGCCTGAAGAGGATGCCGCAGAAGACAGCATACTGGGAGACTGCACTTGACCTTTCCACAGACACTCACCAGAAGAGAGAGTCAAGGAGCCGTCACAGAACTCTGGACACCCCCTCAAGAGGCCTGCAATCACCGCACGAAAGCGTTGGTGTTAATGCTCAGAGCTCTAAACTGGCGTGTCTTCTGGGACACGTCTACAGACCTGTCCGTAGAAAATTAAAATAGCTTAGAAAACTGAATTCACACAGGCAAATGATGCCAGCAAAAAATGGAGACTGGAAGGTTTACTTACTCCACAACAGCTAGAAGTCCATGGCTAGGTAGATAAAGAGGAGGTTGGGCACCAGTTTACTGATAAAACAACAGTGGTAACTAAGCCCTATGAAATCATAAAGTCTCTCCTGATACAAGGTGTGTACAGTAATAAAAAAAGTAAATTGAAAGATTCAAGTGCGAAAAGTAAGTCTATTGGAAAAAAGTGTGAGATCTGCCACTACTGCTCAAGCTACTGGGTCACCACCTCAGCTGTGAGGAGCAGCAGGCCTATGAAGATTCAATTAAACCCTCAAACGTTTCTAGCAAGACGATAAAAACCAAAGTCAGGCTTATACACACATATGTCTCCTGTGCCTGGTCAGGCAACCTAACCTTAGAAGGCACACAGTAAGACTAGGAGAGGCAGAGAACACAGAATACAGTTGGTAGTGTCCAGCAGGCAGACAAGGGCTTTCTCAAACTGCCAACTGGGCGGGAGGAAGAGGGGAAGCGCGGTAGAGGTATCACGAGCGATAAAAGGTGAAGCCTAAAGAACTAACCCATCTTTCCTCAAGACAGATGTAAAAAAGACCCAAAAACCAAGGCAGCAAACATTACAATGACCGGAGGAGCCGCCCTCTTTCCTCCCCTCTTCGACACAGTACTAAATTAAAATGAGAACACACCGCCACAAGGCGATGGGGATGTCAGAAGTCCAAGTGGTTCAGAAATTATCGGTGTAAGACAGTCCTACAAAGGGTTGTTAAACCCATCACACAGATACAGCTCTAAAGCCCCTTAATTACAGGCTGCTAGAAGCAAAAAGGGTACTTGGGGGAGAACACCATTCTAGGCTTGACTCCCTTGACGACCCCCAAGCACGTGTTCCAGGTCACCATCAGGGAGCAGAAGAGGTTAAAAAAACCCAGCGCATCTCCAGCTCGAGCCGGTGTAGCCCTCCCACGTTGTCACAGCCCCAGACAACCAGCGGGCAGGCCGCGTTCATGTGCTGCTTGACATTCAGAGGACTTGAAGTAGCTTGAGAGCGCTACTGGCTGCGCCAGAGACAGCAGAGGATGCCCCAAGAGACACGCAGCAGGAGCATATGCTTCCAGTGGTAAGTTCAGACCAAGAACAAGACCTCTATTAGAGGAAAAACCAGTACCTCCCAAGTAAAGATACTGTTTTGAGAGCACCTCTGAGGAGACTGCTTGCACATGTACAATTTAAAAACAGATGCTATTCTCAGATCTGCTGTTCAGTGCCATACCTTCCCTCCAGAACACCCTCAGTTGCCCTTCTTATTCTCCAAGCATCCGTTAACTCTGATCATTCACTGATTCTTTGCAAGTTAATCACATTAGGCCCATGAAAGGCAGCATGAACTCTCAGAAGGTGGAATTCAGCAGAGCTACACATAACACACTCTGGTGGAGCCCTTATCTGCAGTGTTGTATTTCATTTTTGGCAACCTGCTACAACCATACAATGTTGGGGTTTTTCTATATGACAGCTTCTAGTTACCATCAGATGAACAATTATTTATAAAACCTGCATTTCATGCATATTTATTTGGTCAAACACTGCTTACAAAGAGTCTGAAGAGCTTTTTGAACTCGTTGCTGCAGTTTACAGACACAGTTACGCTGAACAGACCCAAGCCAACAATGAAAACACAGCACATCAAGGAGCAGGTTCAAAGCCCATGTTTCTACCACCATCCAGCACGGCAGCCTCGCCCCCAGGAGCTGCAGAAGGCAGCGCTGCCTGTCGCCGGTGTCCACGGGAGCAGAGCTCCAGGGAGCACGCACACCAGCCGTAACCTTCCAGAACTACCCAGTTTCAAAAACCTGGAGTCAGTCAGTTGTCCTCCGCTTCTTTTTAAACCGTGGACACACTGAATGCATTTGACCACTCATGTTGTACCCTGTCCCAACTGAAAAGGGACACATTTCAGAGAAGCTAAAAGCTGGAGGTCCAGATTGGCTTTAAAAAGACAACAAAACCAAAACGACACACTGCAGTACTTACTGAACTGCTACCAAAGCTTACATTATTACAGCTGAGGACTTTAAGAGTCTCTAAAAGCAACCTACAAAAGCAAGGAAATCTGGATTTCAGGATGAAAATCCTGGTTTGACAATCCATCCTTAACTCACCGCGTCGATATTGTAGGGGTCTCCAAACAGCAAACAGTATGCGCTCCATCTCGTCTGAAAAATCTAGGCACAATGGGGGTTGAGTTAAGGAGAGAATGTCAGACCTAGTGTTCAGCCTTAAAGAGAATCTATTTAAGATTCAAAAGTTTACCTTTTTAGCAGCATATTATAGTCTTACTGAACATTCCTGGAGGATAAGTTGTGCTCAGATTGTTATTCCCTTTCCATTATTGTTTGGCTATCTGAAGAATAAGTTTCAAAATACAAGTTACATCTTCTTTTGTTCGATCCTCCAAGAATGCTACGAAAGGCAATTTTGAGGCCCAAACAGGCTGGCAGTGTTACCCTTTTAGAACAGTTGTGCAACCAGTTTCTCCCCCTCCCCACCATCAGCACTTTGTGTAACTGCAATGACTTTAGATTTATAACAAGAGAACCATCCAGAAGTTTTATTTTTGGAACTGTATTTTGAGATTTTTCAGAAGCCATCTTGCCTTTGGCTGTAAGCAGGATCTAAGCAGCAGCGGTTTGGTCAATAATACATCAGTATCACAACGTTGCATCACTGCTAGGGTAAGTCAAAGTATTTCTTCTCCCTCAGCCTCCAAACAGGGAAGAAAAACAGGGAGATTTTGTTGAAAGAAGCCCAGGTCTAATTTAGAAGGACACACTGGGTGCTGGTAATGGCTAGAGACTAGGAGCAAGATCAGTGCAATGAGCATATGAGACCCTGTTATTTGTCACTTTCATAATGCAAGACTGCTCTTATGACAATAGTTCTCTTTCTTCCCCTTTACAGCTCTGGAAACCCACCATCAAGGAACTGATTTTTCCAATCAACATGAAACAGGGAAGTTTGAGAATGAGCTTATCGTCTGTCTGGCTCAGCTGGAAACAACGCCCATGCTGACCCATGCTTCAGCCAGTGATGACAGCAAAAAGCAAAGCCACTCCCTCTGCCCAGCTGGTTTCAACAGAGTAAAGACAGACCCGATAACGTGCTTCCGAGTTACACAGAGGCTTCAGAAGAGGTCATGGCTGCTGCGCGGGTCTCCCTGGGGGGCACCGCTGCTGGCTGTGGGTCAGAGGATTGAGCCAACTCCGATTTCACGTGCAGGTGAACCTTTAGCCTTTACTGAGCCAGAGAGAACAACTCATCCCACTGCAACCTGAGCTACCACCATGACTGAAGCCGACAGCGTGGGGAGCCTCACCCGGGAGTCGCTATCGGGACGTTCCCCACAACGCCAACTGTAGACATTTAAAATTGAGTCACCGCTACCTGTGGCAGTTACACGTGAAATCAGCTCTACTCCCACTGACTGAAAACACAAGACAACTCAGGTGCAACAACCCCTTGAGCAGCCAAATTAGTAATGGTCATAATTTAGATCTGTTTTAATCAGACGTTAATGACCTTCATTAGGAACTGTCTAAACAGACATTTGGTTTGGGGTTTTTTCACCCCCAAATGAAGACACACAGGTGACGAGGTCCCTGCCCGAGGCCCGCCCTGAGCTGACAGAGCACACCACACCAGCGGTGTTAAAGCACCCCCAAACCTGCAGCAACAGCCCCCAAGCGAGTGTGCGCCCAGCGCCATGGGCAGGGCCATTGGACTCCCATTCCAGAGACCCAAAGCCAGCTTCCAGCCTCAGCCAGGCTTCGACTAATCCCAAAGCAAAACCCACATTTAGGATCTAGAGCCAAAAAACCCCAACCCCCCTGTCCCTACTGCTGCTGCACTTCTCAAACAATGAGACCGGTATCATGCCATAAAGTTGCCCATAAATGAGACGTGAAATCTGAGGCTGCTGCCAAACGCTCTTCTTAGGAACTGATGTCATTTCAGCAGCTGCCTCATGAAGACCAGAATCGTAAATGAAGTCAGGAGTTGAAAACATCTCATCAACCATGACCATCTCCATAATTAAGTGAAGTACTAACCCAAACAGAAGATTTCATGGCACATGAGCAAAGCAGTAGAGCTGTACTGACTGCATGAGAATCTAAACACCACACAAGCCTACTCTGAAAAAACAAAAAGGATGGAATGAAAGAAATCTGACAGTTATATCCTGAAACTATTTTTTTTTTTAAGAAATGTCTGAGCTTGCTTCTGGTCTCTTAAGATGCAAAACCATTTTTGTTTATAGCATATGGGTTTAGTTTTGTCAAAAACAGCAGAACAAAGACTCTTTAAGTGCAGTTTTAACAATCGTACACTAAAAAGGCAAGGCATTTTAAAGATTTTATTCAGAAGTGCTTGCACAGCTTGGAAGAACTGTGCAATTCCACATATAGAAACCAATTTCATGGAGATACACGAGTCTTACGAGGACTTGCTTATTTTTGAGTGTCAATTCACTAACTTAGGAGGAATAGAGTGCAAAAAGAGTAGTGTTAGTGTCTACTCAGTACCTTCATTTGGTATTAAACACTGCAAAATCTAAGAAGGCAGTTTTAATAATATTTCAACAAAGGCCTTTTTGATACCAGAGTGAAACACAGCTTTTGCAAGGGTTGTGTCAGATGTATTGTCGTTTTGCCCGCAGAACCATTCTAGGAAAAATACTACTTAGAGATCAATAGTAAAACTGACAGCAGAAGCTTGGAAGGATTTTTGGGTGGGGTTCTGGGGGTGGGTTGCTGTTTAGGGGGTTTTGTTTGGTTTTTAAATAAAAAGCTTCTTACACTTCAACATTTTTCTGCTGCAGACCAGAAGTCTTCTTGCCTGGCGCAGCACCTCTCATCTTCCCCTCTGCATATTGTTCCCTTTAAAAAAAGTAAATTCATAAGTAAGACTTTAATGGAAAAAGAAGTTTGTTTCCCCTCAAAGGAGACAAGGTTATGCAAAACACTTAGAGCTAAGTATCTAGTAAATGGCTTTGCAGATCAGTGTGTGTCATGAGCAGGAAGAAATTCAACTCGTTATCAACAAGATTTAGGCTTCTTCATACAACACTTCGCAGCATGAACAGCCATTTCCCTCCCTCCCACCATCCTTCTTATTCCAAATCACGTGGAAGCAGCACACTGCTGCTGAAAAGTATAAAACCACTTCCCAACAACAGCATTTCTAGTAAAGAAATATAGGATTAGCATTCATAAAAGTCAGTGTTTGTAGGCATCCCGAAGCTGTCTGAGAAGATCCTGACCTCTTCACAATATATTTTAAGGATACTGCACAAGGGTAACTTTCAACCACCTCATTTCCACGATACTGCACAAGGATGCGCTTGCAGTTACTCAGGCTGCGTCTCCATGTTATCAGCCTACCCTCCCCTAAAACCTCAACCCACCGTTTTAAATCTAAGTTTGCTTTTTCTAAACTGCTAGAGGCCAGAGATCAGAGCACCTCTGTGAGCAACAGCATCTTGAGAACAAACGAACATATGAACACTGCTTGAAGGCTTGCTTTCTTTAAACTCATTAACCTCCCTTGATATATAGTTGTTGGATTGAATCTCTATAAAAAAATTATTTACTGACAAGGACCTCTGACAAGAATACTTACTGATTTGCCTTTTGGAGTTCTTTTTGTTTCTGCAAATTGGTATCCACGTATTTGAGCACTCTGCTTTCTGGAACCCATTCATCCCAGCTGAAAAGAAATTAAAAAAAAAATCAAGCGATCATTCACAAACAGAATACAATTGCATTCTAGAGGCAACAGTCAATGAAAAGCTTCACAGAATTTGAACCTGAACTCTGCTTTTGTATCAGGTCACGGCCTGGCACAACTGAGGCGTGAATCACCAAACGCGTTCCCCACTGACCGACGCTGTAAGGATTTGTCTAGGGAAGTGTAATCCTCGGTCATTTCCAAAGAGTCTCCCAGACTTGAAGGATGGGCAATTTAGGAGGGAGGGGGCTGTCTTTAATTTAAAAGTAGCATCCCAGGAAATAAAAATTCTCTACCCTTACTAAATTATGGGACACCTGTAGCCATAACTATATTATGAAGTAAGTTTCCTTTATCTATTCCGACATTTTATAGGTTAACAAATTCAGCAATAAGATCTTACTGTAAGAAGAAGAGCTCTGATTTCTGTCTGTGAAGGAAACCAAGATGACATGAATATTTGAAGAATCTGAAGCGAACGATTTAAGAGAACAGGTGTTGGGGAAATTGCCATTGCGAGCAAGAATTCCACTTTGACAAAGAGTGGATCATCTGAGCAATCTGACACTTTATTTCAAATAAAACACATTAAAAGTTACTCTAACGTATGCAAGTCAAAGCTCTCTACGTGAAGAGTTCTGTGTCATTTCCATTTCACAGCAATAGCTGCCAGTCTTAGGACATCAAGATGTCAAAACCAGTACTACTACAGGAGTACAAGGTCTTCAAGAGCACTAAGACAAGGCAAGCTTAGCATCTGGATATAACAGAGAAACTCACGTCCAGGGGCACACATTCCAAGACGGCTTTTTAGGACACTGCTTTGGTCAGATATTTAAGCCACTTATCTTACTCTGCCTGCAGGAGACCTTCACGAGAAGTGCTATGTAACTGTGCTGCATGCTATACTGTACCATGAAGAAACTTTTTTGGTTTATTACAAAAAAAACTTTTCTGGTTTATTATAACAGCAATAACTGTTGCTATTTGCAAAAAAAAAGTTAAGGATTAACAAGTTAGAGGAGCATAATTATAGAAACCAAAATTAAGGAGTTGTACTGCCCCAGCTGTCTTGATCTTGCAGCAACGCCACTTTTAGTGTAGTTAATTGGAAGCTTGAAGGAAAAAGAAAAACAATCAAACTGTGCAAGCAAGAAAAGCAGGAGTCACGACGTCACTTGGGGCATCCCTCATCAGAGATAAACAAGGAGAGGAAGTACCCAATTTACGCTGCCTCATGGATATGCAGCAGCCACCCTAAGTCCCAATTACGGTCCCTGTAACCGCCAGTGTTTGCAATAAAACTTCTAGCTGTCCGTTTGGCAGGGAGGGCGTGCAGATGCATTTGAGAGTTACACATTAAAACATGAAGTTCAGCTGTTAGTCAGGCCAGTGGGGTCAAGACACTCGTGACTAAGTCTTCACTCTAGAGTCCGCAGCGTTGAAGTGAAACAAAACCCAAAACAGGAAAGTGCTCTCAAAGCCTTCCGAGCCAAAAGCGCTGAAGCTTTTAATTGCCAAGAAAAAACTCTGCTTTTCCCTAAACTTGAAACCTAGTGGCAGAACAGAATTCAACTGAAGGAAAAAAAAAACAACAAGTGCATAAATACAATAATGTCAGGAAAGCATTCACCTTTAACGGGGTCAGCGTTTGTTCCATGGAGACGCCTTTATCCTTCAGCAATCTCTCACCTAGAATCCTACTGTTTTCGCAGAAGGGAAAAGTATCTCTAACTTTACCTTAGCATGAGAGGCAAGAAGTGAAATACAGGCTAAACCCACTGCTGGGAAGGGCTAAACCAGACAGCCCTTCCCATCCTGAACACAGCCTTCAGTAAGGCATGCTTCTCCCAACCTCTGCTACCAAAGGCAGTATAAAAGTAAAGTACACTGTGTATTTGGGCAGAGCGCGCTGCTCCAGCTCAGCAGGGGTTGCCTCTCCTACCAACAACACATAACAAGGAGGTTTTTGTACGAGGTACTTCTGCCAGGGAGGAACTGCAGTAACTATTTTCAGACTTGAACCACCACCGTGCTCCAAAGCACGCCCATTAGCCTGCTGACACCCTAAGCTAGTTTCCTACGCAGCCAAAGCTCTGGTTAGTGGGGTGATGTTCTCCTCACGTTACTATCGATCGTTGGCTTACGTGTCCATCATCTGGGCCAACTTCAGAAACGATCCCCTAACACCACGGGCATGGTAGGGCTGGTCCATCAAGCTGTGTTCAAACTGGCAAAGCTCGCATTTTCCCGTAAAGGCTTTTTTGTTCTATGCAATACTTACTTTTTATTCCAACCACTGTAATGGATAAAGTATTTCACTTGCTTGTCCTTTATGGCAACCTTTACACACTGGAACACAGAAGAAAGCTCAGTCAGTACCCAGGAAAACAAAGGGATCTGGACGAGTTTCGCTTTTTCAGCTTTCAGAGCTGAAGCATGCAGAGGTTTCCATGCAAGCGACTGAAACACCGGCAGCTATTTCACAGCAGAAAGGACGTTCTCCAACACCAGCTACTGCCTATTTACAGATCTGGAAGGGCCAGGCAAACAAGCGACTCTGCTCAGCTACCCAAAGGGACACCTTCAGTCACCAGAAGGCTCAGAACCCCCTGAGGATGACCAGAAGAGAAAACAAGCAGTCCCTTCCCTGCCCCCGAGTTAGCCAGAAGCCATTCACTGGAGAGCTTGTTCACATGCAGGCCCCTACCTCACAGACAGGCAAGCTGGCTGAAGTAGTGGAGTCTTCAAAAGTAAAATAAATAACATGGATCTCTACAGCCACAGCAAGAGCATTATATTCAGCAGAAAGAGTTGTAGCAAGGGCTTTTTCTAGGTTAGGAGTGTGTACGTGAGATAAATACAGTTACTCCCATCAAAAGCCTGGCCTACGAATACAGCACCTTCCTCATGCACCGATATCGAGGTGAGACCATTAAAAGAGGGAGCACACAAGGTGCTCCAGCCACTCCACAATACCAGAGATTTGAAGCATCCCTCACAAACTTTTCTGTTCTAGTTTAGCACAGGCCTGTGCACAGCCCTAGCAGCCTGCAAGACCCTGCCCCAGCTCAGAGGAATATGTTCAGGTGAGCGGGAACAACTGTGCACAGCTTCCTCCTCCCCCTGCAGCCTGGCACCCCAGGACTCCAGCTACCACATCTACAGAGGAGAAACACAGCCAGAGACACGCCTCTTCCCAAAAAACCACAAACTACACAACCCTAGCTAGTTTAGTCACGTGTCCACCACATGTCCCTGAACTTCTCAGCTATACCAAGTCAGATCCACCAACTCCGGCACTTCATCTAGAAAGTTCCCCAATCTTGTTCTGGCAATGCCAAGATATAGGTACCACTGTCCAGGTGAAATAATGAGGACGTTGTAAAACAAGAAAAAACACCCTCTTTGGCTCTAGCTGTTAGTCCCTTTCCAAGGATTTTCAGAGTGCTGCTAACAGGAGTCTGTTTCCCCAAAACCAGAGCTGCGATTACTCTCCCCTCTGTCCCAGCGCTTGGGCAGGCTCTGGCAGGAGGCAACACCCTGGGGCACGCTCACAACGAACTTGTCCTCCAGTTCCAGAGCAAGAGAGAACAGAGTAGAATCACTAAAGTGACAATGTTTTAGACAAGCACGTTCCCTGCCAACACTCTAGATTTTTTGACATTAGAATGACTGTTTCCTGCTGGCATGAAAAGAGACCTGAAGTATTTCTAGCTGCCTCCCTACCACCACCTCTCTGAAGCTGCCCCATCAGTTAACATTTACTGATGCTAAAACCTAAGGATTTACATCTCTGCTTAAGGTGCCCCAGGAATTTCTGCAGGTCTTTAAATCCACACAGCTACAAAAGCCCTTTCCCCCTCCCAGTTTCAGAGGAAGCGGAAACAGGCGGTCAAATTCGGAGCTACACCTTCAGCAAAACGGAGGGCATGGCAGCGGCATCTGCGTAAGGCCCATGAGAAAAGCACCTCGGGGGAAGCGCTGCAGCAGCAGCCATGCTCCTCCAAGTCACACCTCTGCCATGCACGGCTTCTGCCAGAACTGAGAACGCCACTTCCTTCGTCACTTTAATCCAGCACCACCTTCTGCACTGGTGTCCCCTTTGAAGGCCACCGATTGTACTCAGCCCCCTACACCTGAGGAAGCCGAAACCGCAGCTAACTCCCCAGCTCATGCATTAGCACCAGCACCAACTCCTACAAGCACAAATGCTTTCCAGTGTCCAACACACAAGACCACCCGGCCTTTAGCAGTTTACCAGAATAGCTGCAGAGTACCACTGGGGTTTCTGAAATTTTTCTATAACACAGAGCTCCAGGATTTAAAACCTATTTCATACATCATCAGGTTTTCGTTCATTTTACTTTCAGTCCTTAATCCCAGCTAGCGAGGCGCAGCAGGTAAACTAATGCAATTCCTTCTTTTCTTGGGGAACAGTGAGAAGTGCCTGCAGCAACAAGCAACCGCACATACCTTTGCTTCATAAAGGAGAGGTCCATGAAAACAAAGCACTCTTTCACCTGAAAGAAAGTTGCAGATAAACATCTTAGAACATCACCAGCGTGCCATTTCTGTGAAACATGCCGTCAAGTACAGCACAGAATGAATCCCGTGTCACCCCAGAAAGAAATTCAAAGGCAGGTACCGGTTTGAGAAGCAAGTTCACTCTCGTACAAAAGAGGATCACAGCTCTGCTTGTTTAGCCCATGAAGCAAAGATTCCCAAGGACCTCCCTGAAGAGCACCCACGCAAGGTCACCTGCATGAAACCACGGCCAAGCCTGCCCAGGGTTCTGCAGAATGGCTGGTGACTTCAGCGAACAATTACCACCAAAACCTCATATTCCCGCCCGTACTTCCAGCCACTGCCGATTCAAGTTACAGACACCCTTGCATCCTGCTGCACGGCTGGCGCAGAGAACTCCTTCAAAGCCTCAAATTTGAGGTGCAGACACCAAAATACGCTGGCTACTGGACTACTTCAGCCTGCACACCCAAGCAGTAAGCCGGCAGCGCTGCCTGGCTGTAAGGGATTCTTTCCTCTCCCTGACACTGCGTTTCAACTCAGAGCAGGAAATCAGCTCTCACAAGATGTCACCTCTGCATCTTAAGCTTCCGACACAGATGAAAGCAAGCGTTGATCGAGCTCCTTTTCCTGCAGGAGTGCACCCCCTGGTATTCCTACTTCAACCAAGTCGGGAAGAGAGACCCCTGACATTGTTTCCCCATCCGACTTGTGGGACAGAAGAGTGCCAGGTTTGTGCAACAGCAAGAAATTGTTCACTTTGTGGTTTTTAAGTAGGAAGAGGTTGTTCTTCAGTCTGCTTTTTCTTCCCTCCTCAATGGCGAGGTCTTATTGTGCAGTTACCTTGTGGGAATTCCAACATCCTTAACGCAGGATATCTGAGTGCAGATGTTTCCTTCTTGAAAGCTGCAGCACCTCGCATTTCCAGCGACAAGCTGCATAACACACCGCAGGCTGCAGCACACATCCAGTTCTTGCCACCACTTCCAGGCCACACAGGACAGAAGGGCTCTGTCACTGTCGCCAGGTCCTCAGCCCCCAGACCAGCAGAAGCGGGCCGTCTCACCAGTAACAAGCACTTAACGCAGTGTTGGTGAAGCTTTTAACCCAACGGGGTCTAAACAGCGACACTTGCTCTGCCAACAGACACTGGATGTCCCCACGTCTCAGGGGGGTTTTTTTGGTGGGGTGGCAAAGCAGTTCTTGCACTTTCCCAAAACGCACCACCAGCAGGGTGAGGGCAGATACACAATTTGTCAGGTGCCCAATGACAAACCACCCGGTTTTGCCTGAAGATGAGGAGGGTTCAGGCACACAATTTCACCAGCACGACTGGGAGACAAGTAGATACAGCAATGGCCTCTCCAGCCAGCACAGCTACTACCACATTTCATCGAACACATCCAGGCTCCGACTGAACAAGACGCAACTATAAGTTCACTACTTCATTCCTACATTGACTAGAAAGAACTCTCATATTTTAAGATTTTGTTATTATCCAACCTTTGCTCCCCAAAGACCTGAAACAAACATTCACAGTAAAGTCTACGAACACAAAACTAGGTCATAAATGTATTTCAAGTTGTAAAATGCTTAGACATATCAAGAAAGGAAAAGGTTTAGAAAGGTTCTCATGGAAGTGCCCATTTTGATGCATTCAGTACTTTTATTCAAAAAAAGAAAATATCCCGGTAATCAGGGCTAACAATCAGAAGTTACACGACTACCCTCATGTGTCACCGTGCTCACTAGTGCAACTGGAAAACAAGTCTCTCTCTCAATTACTGTGCACGGTCTTTCTAGGCAAGATGTCCACAGTTACCAAGAAGCATTTTATTTATTTCCAAAATACACAACGTGAATCCCCCTTTGCAGAAAGGGCTCTGTTTTCACAAGCTCTTGCTCCCTCCCAGCTGACCGCAGACACGCACAAGACCAGCCCCTCCCACACGCTGCCCCCGCTGCAGCGAAACACCCGCACCCCTTCCTCACACCAAGGGCAGCGTTTGTGGAACAGCTCTTCAGCTGCAACAGCTGGCAGAAAGCCTGGGAACATGCCCCGGTAACACCCCGAACACCAAGCGAGACGGAGCGTTTGTCGCGTACGACGGGCTGGCACACAGCTCAGACACCAGCTCCGCTCCGAACGGGCACGTCTTCCGGCCTCATCAAAAAGCTTCACGTGGGCAAAAGCTCAGGGAATTCCAAATGCAACCGCCCGCTCCTTCCAGGGTTTTACACGCAGAGTGTTTATAGAAACAGGAGGTTCTCGATCTACGGATCAAGGACACAACTACCAACGAAGTCTCCCCAGCCATGCCAGAGCAGCAGGCGAACTGCCTGCTTCAGAACAGACCAGAAAACACACATCTCAGCAGCAGCAGAAAAAAATTGCCTTAAGCAACTCAGAAGTTGAATCTGGCATCTGATATTCCTTTTTATTTGCTTCTACAAAAAAACCCACCAACCACCCCCAGCATCAAGATGCAGAACAGCTAAAGTACCTACAATCCTCAATTCATCACTGCCCCAGCGCTGATCTCGTTTCTCATGCCTGCACAAACACATCCATCCCTTCGTTTTAAGGGGTACCTGCACCTCGACTTTGAAGGTTTCCCTAGCTCTTATAGGCTCTCACAATTAATTCAGTCTCCTCCTCAGCCTTTGCTTTTTAAAAACGCCAATATGGGTAACGTCTACGTCTCCCTACTATTCTTCAATGTACATTTAGCTTGACAAATGAAAATTATGTTAATTGTAGATTTTCGTGCTGTGAAGGGCCACAACGGCGCCTTTAAGTTTTAGGCCTGCAGGAGGCTTTATTCACAGCACTCTTCTCCCTTTTAACGTTACAGCTGAGACCACAAACACATTTACATTTGTGGAAAAAAGCCTAAAAATTTTAACTTCTGTACTAAATTTAGGTTGCTCATGTTCCTACAGCTGTGACCATGATTTCAGCCTGGCATTCTACTTAAGTTTTAGTTTCTGCAGTTCACTTGATTTCGCATTCATTATTATAATGTGAATCATACACTAAAATCTTGATTACTTCTGCAGGTCAGGAACACCATTGGTATTAACGCATGGCCTTGAATGCTGATGCGTGATCGAACACGTTCCGACACAAGCAGCCACGCAGCACACACAATCACAGTGCTGTTTAAGCCACCCAGGATGGATGGCTTCCAGTCATTCTTCTGCAAAATGCTTTTAAAAATAAGTCACAGTTGTGCATGAAGTCCTGCTTCGATGCCAGAGTGAGGGACAGGTAGAGAGGAAAGGGTGAAGTCAGTTTTCATTTACCATTGTCTAGGGTTTTCATCCACCTCTATTAGGATCAACCACAACCATTACCTAAAAATCAAAATGTATGCAAAACAAGTCTCAAAAAGCACAATCACTTGCCCACAAAAATCCATTGCTTTGTTGCAAATATGGATTCCACCACAACTACCAGCTGTACTCCAAATACTGGCCCCATGAACCCTCCTGCACGAGGATCCCTGAGCTCCCTTTCAAGGAAGAGTAAATAACAACCATGCCTCAAACGGAAGAAAACACAAATCCTACCAGATTTCAACAGCTTTAATGCCAATGAATATCTATGCCCGCAAGAAAATGGAAGCACGTTTAGAACAACAGGGGACAGGAAGGCCCCACGACTTACTGGTAGGAAAGATGAGGAACTGGAAGAGAGACAAAGACTAGAGGGATTCATTTCTTCCACCTGTTCCCACATTGCCAGGGCTGAGCAGCGAAAGCCAAACGCCAAATCACCCTCTGAGCAATCCCCAACCCCGGAGCCCGAACCTGGCCTAGCTGAAGGCCTTCCTCAAAGCTCCCCTCAGAGCCCCCAGCGCTCCACGGGGGAGCACTGCAACCACCCCCCGCTCCACCCCAGAGGAGAGACCCGGCCGAAGGCAGGGGCTGCCCCCAGCAAGGGCTGAGCCCCCCCGAGCCCCGGAGCAGGAGGGACCCTGGGTGACCCGGCAGGAGCCTCCTCCACGGCCGCCCGGGGCCCGTCTGCGCTGCAGCGTCCCCTCCCCGCCGCAGGCCCGTCGCACAGCCTCGCCACACCTCGGGCTGCGACTCTGCAGGAACACCAGCGGGATTTCAGGGGGTTTAGGGTGGGTTTTTTTCCTTATTTTTTTTCTTCTACCTCCCTTTAAACCGCTTCCTTTGTTTCTTCTCGGCCCACCCACCACCGCCAAGTCACGGAAACGAACGGCAGCGGCGGCGGGTTAACAGCCAGGCGAGCACAGCGAGATGCGACAGCGGGAGCCCCCCCACCTCGGAGACCGACCCCCCCAGTGCCAGGCCTCCCCCCCCCCAGCGGACCCCCCGCCCCACAGCCCCCTCACCCCCCACCTCAGCTCAGCCCCCCCCCACTTTCCCCACACCCCCCCGCACTCACCCTCCTGGAATTTGGGCTTGGGGTCCTGCTTGGGCGCCATTTATAAGTGACTCTCCCTCCTCCCACCCCCTCCCCGCGGGGGCCTCACCACCTCCGCCGCATTATGCGCGGCCGGCCCCAGACCCCTCCGCGACGCTCAGGCGCGCTGCCTTCCTCCGCGCCTCCCGCGGCATGCTGGGACTTGTAGTCTGAGGAGGAGCACGCCGCACCCAGGACCCCTCCACTCCGGAGGGGGAAAGTACCTGTTTGGGTGTCCATTGTTGGCTGCAAGGAGCGTGAGTGGGGGAAAAAAAAAAAAACTGAAAAAAGAAGACAAAACGAAAAAAGGGGAGGAAGGGTTAAAAATGCTGCCGCCCAACGTGGGGCTCGAACCCACGACCCTGGGATTAAGAGTCCCATGCTCTACCGACTGAGCTAGCCGGGCACTGCAACGGGTAGTATCCCTCCGCCCTACTCGGCGATATCTCCCGCCCGCGCTTCGCGTGCTCCTCGGCGCGACTCTGGGGGTCGCTCGCGCGGGCAGGTACGCGCATATTCAACATTTCCACTTAAATTAAAAAAAAATATCCCCCCAGGCCGACAGCAGCCTTGACCGCCCGGGAAAGCGGTGGGGTTATCGGTGTGCTCCGGCCCAGCTCCCGGCCCGCCGCGCTGAGGTGAGAAAACCCGTAAATTTGGAAAATACTTTTTTTTTTTAATGCTTTTCTACATTTATTCTGCTCCCTCTGCCCAGGCGGGACACGAGGGCTCGGGGGGGCATCCGGAGGGGGTTCCTCAACCCCCACCCCCGCCTAGGAGCCCCCCTCGGTTGGTCGCGCTGCGCTTTCCTCCCTCAATAAACCGCTTTTCGCCGTTTCGAAATCCCGCGCAGCGAATTTTTCCGCGGAAATTCGCGAGGGCACCGGCGCAGCGGCACGACCGCGGCCGCCAGGGGGCGCGCTGGGGCCGCGCCGGTAGCAACGCGCGCTGCCTGCCCGGCCCGGCCCTGCCCGCACCCCCCTCCGCAGGCGCGGAGCCCCGCCCGCCGCGGCCGCCCCGCCGGCAATGCCCCGCCGCCGCCGGCCGCGCTGAGCCGCGCGCTGCCCGCACCCTGCCCGCACCCATGCCGGCCCCGGCCGCGCTCCTGCGCCTCGCCGCCGCGCTGGCGCTGGCCGCGGGCGCGCAGGCGGGCGGAGGGACGGCGCGGACAGGTCCGCGGAGTGGGGGGGGGGGGGGGGGTGTGGGGGGTGAGGTGGGGAGCGCGGAAGGGATTGAGGGAGGGGTGCTGCGGGAGGAGCGGGGGTGCCCGCGGGGTGCGGGGGTGTCGGCGGGGCGCTCCGCGGGAGCCGGGGCCGGGTAGCCCGGTGCCCCCCGCCGCAGCAGCCCCCGCGCTGGGCGAGCCCCGCGGCGCTGGAGGGCTGGACCCCCGGCTCCCCCCGGCTCCCCCCTGTTTCCCGCGGCTCCCCCCGGCCGCAGCGCTGGGGCAGCTCCGGGGCGCTCAGTGTCCGGGGGGTGCTTCGCCCCCAGAGACGGCTTCCAAGCGGCGTTTCAAAACGGGGATTTGGGTTTTTTTACAGGTTTTGGGTTGGGTTCTGGGTTTTTTTGTTGTTGGGGTTTTTTTCTTTTTTCTTTTTTTTTCCCCCTGGCAGCTGCAATTAATAACAGCAGGAACGTGTGTGTGGAAACTGGGACCGGAGTTGCCGGAGCTGCACGGTCCCCCCTTACCCACCTCCATCCCTCCCCACCCTACCCCCAACCCTGACCCACTCCCGGGGAACATCCCAGCCCTGACCCCCGCCCCAGGGCAGGAGGGGTAGAGCGGGCTCCCCTGCACCCCACGGCCGTGGGTTTCCTGCCCATCCCTGGCAGCGGGCACCAGTTACCAGATCCAACTGGTATTTGGGTTTCTGACCTCGCTGGGCTGCCTTGGGAGTTCAGCATCCAGCTGAAGGGGTAGGAGAGGCAAGGTGATGAACCCTAAACTAACCACTGAACCCCTTTCTTCCCAGAGCCTGCCCTGCCGTTCTCCAGCAGCGACATCGTTCATCCCATCAAGATTGACGAGAGCGGATCGTTCCTGTCCTACGATCTGTCCCACCGAGCGCTTCACCGAAGGTCTCCTTCCTCCAGGAGCAAGTTTCTCGCCTTCTATGAACTTCGTTACAAAGGACAACCCCTGAAATTCAACCTGAGCCTTAACAACCACCTCCTGGCGCCCGGGTTCGTCAGCGAGAGGCGATACGGGGGCATCGCTCACGCCAAGATCCAGTCTCACGCGTACAACTCCTGCCATATGATCGGGGAGGTTCGGAGCCGGGCGCTGACAGGAGGTCTGGCCGCGCTCAGCACGTGCGATGGCCTGGTGAGTACGGAGATCTTTAATCCCTAAGGAAATCGCAGAAGCTGTGGGAAATCCTTTCTTTTTTTCTGCCGAAAGCGATAGCAAAACTCCCCAGGCAGGACCTCGTCGCGGAGGTTTGGTGCGGCCGTGGATGAGCTGACTGTAAATTTCCCGTGGATTCCGGTGGTTTGGGAGGTCTCTGGGGCTGCGGTTACTTGTTTGGCTCCCACGATGCACAGCCCGCCCTGTTCCCGGGCAGGGGCTGCGGGATGACGGAGGTGCTGGGGTTCCCTGGTGGCGGTGGGTGTACTGGGGGGGTGTCTCCTTTTGGGGGGCAGAGGGAGGCTCGCGCCCGGCGTCTCGGGGTTCGGAGGGACGATAACTCCCTCGGCTCGTGGCTCTGCCGGCTGCCGCAGGTGGCTTCGTTCGGCCGGGGGCTGCGTTTGCATTTTAAGCTTCCCGTGCTGAAATAAAGGGCAGCGTGTGTCCGTGCGCTGAGTCAGCCCAGCGGAGCGGGGTGGCTTTTAAACGGGAGGTCTGCAGGGGCCACTGGAATCACCGCGCTTTGTCTGGAGGTGCGGGGCTGTGCCGCTGGATTTCGGGGAGCGCAGTGGTGGGGAGCATCGCTGCTGCCTCCCCGTCCCCTGGGGCTGCAAGAAGAGAGCTCAGAGCTTCCCCGCCCTGGCTGATGGCGGGGCAGGAGGTGGGCATGTCCTGGAAGGTGTTGGATGCTCTTTTCCTACCAAACTGAACGGCAGCTGAGGGTGTTCGGCACCCTGCGCTTCACGCAGCACCCCTGTCTCCAGCGGGATGAAGGCTGTGGAACACAGCCAGGCTCATCTTTTGGATGAAAAATAGACTGATGCACCTAGGAGGAACCTACAACCTCTTCTTTCTTTTTCTGTGAGTGTATGAGGGAAGCACCGGTGGCTGCAGCGTAGGCAGGAGTAGAAAGCGTCACGAACGCTCCCGTGAGCGTGTGTTTGCACGGGGACACCCCTGCTAACGTGTGGTGGTGCGGGGAATGTTTGCGTGGCCTCGTCCTGCCAGCGAGCTGAAATCTGCCATCGGACTTAGAAATCCAGCCTTGCAGCGTGGGTCAGGCAAAACTAAGCTGCCAGTAGTGCACGGGCTGAGGGATGTTCACCCAGGTCGTTTGAAATGTATTCTGGTTAAGAGGATTAAAGTTCTCTGTGTGAATTAACCACAGATGGGAGAGCAAAAAAAAAAAGAAGTTACTCGTTAAATAATTTGCCATCCACATAATGTGTCACCTGAAAAGAGCCATTTCATGGTGGTGTTCGGTGAACCCCATCACTGGGGGCTGTAAAGTGTGTTGAAAATGAACGGTACCGTGCAAATGCTACGGATTAGTATTATTTTTTAAGAAGCAGAAAGAATGGTTGGCTCACAGAAGGCATCAGCACAACGTTGCAAGAGGGTCTGCAGCCCATAAACTGCGAGTGGTGAGCAAACCTCAGCCTGAAGTCGCTTTAGACCTTCTCTACTCAGTCTTAAGATAGGCATGGCTTTTTGTCAGACGGGTACTAAACCACAGAAAATTGCACTTAGGAAGTTGCTGCCTGTCTCATAATTATTATGGGAAGTAAAGAGTGTTCTGAGATATTGCTTCGTTACGGGGGGTTACTCACATACCACGTGCATATGATATGGTGTTTTATATGTGTGTAGTGTATGATACTACAGGTGGTAAAACATGTTACTGGTGTGGGAAAGCGCAGAGCTAGAGGCTGGGGCAGGATATTACATTTAGACGTGCAATATAGTGGCGACCCCTCGGCTTTCAAGCCCAGCTTGAAAGCACTGTGACGTTCCCCGTTGGGAACAGATGGGCTGTCCCAAAATTCCTGCTTGGGGCAGCCTCCCGTGTTGAACCGAATGGCATTGGCGCCCAGAAGGGCCGAGTTCCCCGCCGTTGGCACAGCCCCGGCTCCAGCACTTGTTACTGGGGCAGCACACGGTGGTTGTGCCTTTTTGGACGCCCTTGGCCAGCCTCTGCGGTCCTGGTTCCCGCCACCAGGCTTCACCTTTCTTACAACGCCACTGTAAGGCTTCAAACTCCTCCTGTCAATGATTTTAAAATAAAATAGAGTCACAAGAGCTTTGCCAGTGCAATTTCGCCTTCTGCAAGGCGAGTTCTTACTCCTGTTACAGACCACGATGAGCGAGCGAAAGGCAGGCAGGGGTTAGGGATGCTGGCGCTGCTTACTGGGGTGGACTGGGACAGTGCAGGCAGGTTAACCAGGTGCGTTTTAAACAGAGAGAACCAGACCTTCTCGTGGGCAGCAAATGCCCCTCTGCTACTGCAGAACCCACCGGGGACGAAATGCGGCCCCTGCGCCAGGCAGATTTTGGCTGGGGCAGCAATCTGTGTTCCCTTCCTGGCTCAGGATCACCTGCATCAGGAAACAGAGAAGGAATCGTATCCGTGGCCTCCTTCCCTTCTTTCTTCCCCGTGGTGTTTCCTCCTCGTTATTTTACATTTACGAGGAGTTAATTAGGGAGGAAGCTGTTTTCTCTTCCTCAGCACCGCGTGAGCGGTGAGAAAGCATCACTAGTAGGCTCGGTCCTGTCGTACCTTGGAAACAGCTGTAGAGGCAAGTTTTGATCTTCTCTCTTTGTCCCTGCTCTTTCCTGGGGTGTGAAAGTAATAAACACGTCAGAGCAAAAGCGTGGTGAGCAAAGCTGAGCATGAACGGGCTCCCGAGTAAGCGTGGGACACCTCAGCCTGCTGCGGACACCCTAAGGCTGCTCTGAAGCAGCCAAGAGCACGTGGCGTTGCCTTATGGCACAAAATAAATTCAGAAAAAGTATTTGTGCTCCTCGTAGCAGCAGCCTGACCGGCCGAGTGACGCTGCGGGCTCCCGCCGGAGCTCCCGTTCCTCGGGATGAAGCTGCCCGTCCAAAGAGCGACCGAGGTGCTGCTGGAGGCTGGGGAGTCCTGGGCAAGTCCGTGAGGACGTGTTGCAGCTGGGCTGGGTCGGGGGGGTCGTAATTAACCACAGAAAGTTTTAGGGTGTCGTTTGTTGCTAAAGGAGAGATGCCAATAGCACGTTGGCATCCCGTTGTTGCGTGGAGGGGCCATGCTCCTTGTCCTGGGACTGGCTTCCCTTGATTGAAGTTCCTGCCGCGATCCAGTGCCGCTGCAGGATCCTCGTCGTCTTCGCTGGAGGTTTTCTGGTCTTTGACCACGGGAAGTCTGCGGCCCAATGGTTCACAGCGGCGGTGCTTGGGCAGTGCGAAGGGCCAGAAGCAGCTGGCTGTGTCTTTCGAGGATGTCATCAGGAAAACACCTCTGCGTGTGCAACACTGACTCGAAACACTGGTGCTGCGCTGTGGTCAGAGCTGGCCCTTGGGCTGTCTGCCTGGGCTCCCCAGGGCGTCTCCAGGAAGGTCAGAGAGGGGTGGCGTGAGCACAGAGGAGGGACCACGATCGGAGACCATGTGTGTGCCTGTTCCTGGTCTGCTCTGCTGCTCCAGAGAAGGCATTTCTCTGTCTCGGCATCCCCGCGGTCCCTGAGCTCCTCGCTATCAGCCACCCACTGGGTTCTCCACCCAGCGATGGGATCTCTTTAGCTTTTTGCTTTCTTAGTGATCACTCCATGCTGGCATGTTCTCTTTTGTCTGGCAGTTTAGAGCTCAAAATACCCGTAAAAACAGTTTCTTTAGAGAAGACCTCGTTCTTCCTGGAAAATTTTGCAACCCTTCTCCCCGTGCCAGGTTGTTCAGTGTGAGGCTGTGCTAGGTGCAGATGGCTTCACGTGACAGCTTTGTCTCTCCCTGCCAGAAAGGCGTGTTTCGGCTCCTGAACGAGGACTATTTCATCGAGCCGGTGTCCACCAGCTTTCGGGAGGATGGAGCAGCGCAGCCCCACAGGATATACAAACGCCAGGCACCCGACCACGGGGCAGAGCAAGGCAGGAGGCCACCAGCTCCACGGGAAACCTGTGGCGTGCAAGGTATGGTCCCCTTCCTCTTGCGTTTTTGCAGCGAGCTGGCAGCAGCTGGGTCCCGTGGTTCGTGTGAAGCACGTTGTAGAAAGGCAAAGGGGGCAAGTCCGAGCCTTAGCCCCCTGCGTTGCCTCCGCGGGCTCGGTAGTCTTAAACCTCGGCATTTGGCTCCTGTCTTAAGCCCCCAGCATCCCCCAGTGACTCCGATGGCTCTTAGTTTGAGTTTTGCAAGCTGGGCTGGAGGCCCAGCCGTGCCCACAAGCGTTTTTATGACGGGAAGACTCGTTCAAATTGCTAGTCGGGAGAGCGAGCTCGCTGAGCGCCGGGCTGTGGGTTTGTGGCTTGAATGGCTGGAGCCCCCAAGTCACGGGAATCACTGCAGAGCACAGGGTTGGGGCTTTTTTTTTTGCTCCTGCCTATTTTTCTGTATTTGCTTATGTTTCTCACATACACAACTCAATGCAGGCCGAACCTCAGGCCTCTCGCCCTCATCTTTTCCTTCTGGCCCTGCTGCAAGCGTCCCGTGATGTAGAGACTGAGTATTTGTTTTTGTTTCCTTGCAAACATCAGTTTCTGACCTGCTGGGGCATTGGACTTTCAGAGTGGAACCCGGTCACTGCCCTGGGAGTCTCTGCTGCTGGGTGGAGAGTGCGTGCCGGTTCCTTCCCCTCTGCCTCGAGCAGATGGGCTGGATAAACTTCCAAACCCAAGATTTCAAGTAATGAGGAATTCAGTGCATCCCCAGCAGCTCACGGGTGCTTTACTCCTCGTCTGCATGGGTGAAGCTGCATCTTTCCAGGCAGTGCATCTTGTTTTGCTGTTTCCTAGAGCTCTCTGCTTTCAGAAACTGTTTTTTTTTTCCTATAATCAGTTTATCTTCAGGCATTCTTCTGTTAATCTAAATTAATTATTTAATCTATGGTAATAGTCATAATGGCTCCTTCTAGGCTTTGAAGTCTGTTCATTGGAAATGAATTTCGCTGGGCGTAACGTGGCCCGCGTGCAATGCGTGCGGCTCTCTGCTGCGCTAACGAGGTGGATGTGAGGTGTGCGCCCTGGAAAGGAAGCCGACACTCTGTAGGGTTTTAGTTACTGCAAGCCTTTCGTGTTGCAGTGAAGTACGGCCGGTTTTCTTTGCAAAACACCGCGCAGGCAGACGGCGTTGGGCTGTTGGGTGTCTGTCGATCCACGGTGCAGCCTGTGTGTACAGCTGGGCGAGCGTTTAAGGGGGGTCTCAAGGGGAAGATGCCGTGCGAGCCTCCCTGGCTCCTGGGAGCCCTCCGCACCCAGCCTCTCTGCAGTGCCTTCGCAGCGAAGGGCACAATGGAAACAAGCTCCAAGGAAGCTGTTTCGATTAAACTGTCCCAGTGGCGTGAGCAATTCATCAAATTGCCCAGATACTTGGGATTTTTCAGGCTGGGGGATAAAACACTCTTTCACAGCTAACGTACAGTGTAGTCCGTAAAATGTGAAAGTCCAGTGTTAACAAAGTAAGGCTGAGCCCTTAGAAACTGGTCATAAAAGCAGTTCCCACTGTGTGGGATGTGGTTTGTAAAGCCTTTACCCAGCTTGGGGCTGACCCCGACCTTGATCTTGGAGCAGCGTCACAGGAAGAGTCTCCGCATGAGAATTCCCAGTCGCTGGTGTGCGTGAGGAGCAGCCGAGCTCTCCTTCGCCTCCTGTCTCTTTTCAGCCCGATGAATGTTCCCGTTGTTTCTCCCCGGGAAGGAGCAGAGTTCAGTCTCCATGTGGCCGAGGAAATCTCTCTGCGGTCCTGCAACGTCTCGGTCTTGCCCAGGACACTGGTGGTCTTCGGGATTTGGCTCAAGCCATCAGTCCAGCTTTGGAGTGTAGAGCTGATCATGTTGGAGAACTGTCTCTCCCTGCGAAACACAGATTCGTGGTGATCGTCAGGAATGTTGAGCCACCAGGGTTGTTTCTCAGTGGTACACGCTCGAGCATCTCTGCAGGGTTGCTCGTAAATTCATAGGCCAATACAGACCCTAAGCGCTCTGCTCTGGGAGGCTCCGTGCTCCTCCTGGAATATTGCAAACCCTGTTGCAGTCAAAGAAATTACTTCAAACGCTTTATTTATTGTTTTTCTATCGCACTGATGCTGCTCTGTAACAGACTGAGGTCAGTCTTCACCCCCCAGTGATTTTTTGGAACGTACAGCACAGCAAAATACATGTAGGTTGTGGGTCTAAGCGTGGAGCCTTCTTCTCAACACCAAAAGGTTATTCTTTGAATTAAAAAAAAAAGTCCTTGATGATATTTTACCGAAGTTGCAGACATTTTACAATAAAAAAAAAATAAAAAGTCTTTTTTTCCCCCCTTTCATCCCTCAGAATCTCAGGAAAGCCTGGAGAGGTCTGAGAAGCGGAGGGAAAGATGGGAACAGAAGCAGCACAGGAAGAGAAGAATAAAGCAGCGCTCCATCAGCAAGGAGAAGTGGGTGGAAACGCTGGTGGTGGCAGATACCAAGATGATAGAATACCACGGGAGCGAGAACATAGAGAAGTACGTGCTGACCGTGATGAACATGGTGAGTCCTGGTCCTCTCAACGGCAGAGCCGCCGGGTCCCTGGGGACCCAGCTATGAGCCATAAAGACCAGTGGCCTTGCCAGGACTCATCCCTGGTGGGACCTCGGCAAAACTCTCACCAGACAGGCTGTTCCCGCCCCCACGTTGGCTTTTCTGCCTCGCTCAGTGCTCCGTGCAGGCGTGAGCGGCTCAGCCTGCCGCGGTTTCGCCTTCCCCATGGGGCTCGAGGGCTGTTCCCTTCTCCTTCCCACCACGGGGATGGATAACATGGCCTCCCAGGGGCAGAGGTGCTCCGGGGAAGGGAGGTGGTGGGTGCTGCTGCCCACGGTGGTGCCACCGCGGCTCTCCCCAGGCAGAAGTGCAGGCAGCTTGGGCACGAGGATGCGGCTGAAGCTGAAACCACCCCGAAGCCTTCAGGAGGGCCACCCACCGCCCTCTGCGTGATAAGGAGACCTCCTCGCAGGAGGAGAGACCTGCAGGGACCTGGGAGCTTTGGCTCAGGGTCCCTCGAACTCGGGGCGGGCCGTGCCCGCAGAGGGAGCGCTCCAGGGCAGCTGCCGTCGGAGCCAACGCCGGCACTAGCCTGGTTAGCAGGAGAGACGTGAACGGCTTTCCTGGGAAGGTGCCACTGAGGACAGTTGAGGGAAGGAGCGTCAGGTTGTGGGGGTCTCCGCTGGGAATCCAGCGGGGGTTTGGCTGGTGCCATAAAACAAGCGAATAGGTCAGCGTGGGTTGGTTTAGTCTGTTCACTCTGCTGCTGCTGTGGTAGCGCCTGCTTGCGGTTCAGCAGAGAGCTTTGGTTGATGGCCAGAAAAGAGGGTGGGACTGGGCAGAGGACCTCACATCCCTGGGTTTCCAGGGGTTGGTGAAGGCACACAGAGAGCCCAGGCTTCCTTTGAGGTGTTAAACGCATCTGTTGGGAGTGAAAGCAGAGGTGTGCCCTTGGGCATTTCTGGTTGAGTTTCCATGTGCTACACAGATGATATCCATTTTAAACAGATATCATCACACTCCCAGTGCTTCAGTCCAGGTCTGCATCTGGTCTTGTCTTTCATTTTGGGGAATTCCTCGAGATGTTGTCAACAACCTTCGGTAGTTTCCCCTCGAGCTCACGTTCCCCTGAAGATGTACTTACCAGCAGCAGCAGCATCATCATCGCAGGGCAAGGTCTTTCCTTTGGCCTTTATTTCCTTGGCTTTTGCGTGTTGCAGGTGGCGGGTCTGTTCCACCACGCCAGCATCGGGAACCCCATCAACATTGCGATAGTGCGGCTCATCCTGCTGGAGGACGAAGAGGTAAAAAGAAAACACAGTGACTCACCCTCCAGTCCTGGCAGCCAGGCTGGGCTGCAGGGGGAGGCGGCCCTGGAAGCCTCCGCTCTCGCCTGTGCTTGTCTGCAGGGGGTTGATTCTGCGCCAGATAAACGCAGGCGCCCCGTGCCTTGCTTCCTCCTCCTTCTGCGCGGGCTGCAGCCCCGGTAAAGCCAGGGGGACGGCACGGTCCGAGGAGCTGCGGAGTCTGATTCTTGTAATAATTTGTGATAACTCAGCATCGCCACCAGTAGCAGAGGGCTGTGAATCACTGGCTGTTTGTGCTCCCGGCAGCAGCGGTGGCTCTCGGGGAGCCTGACGCCACTCAGATGGGCTCCCCGGCTGCGTCCTTCACCGCCAGCCAGGACGGGATGTTTTCCCGCAGTATTTCTTAACCCCCGTTACCAGATGATTTAATGTTTTGGTTTAATCACAGATGAAAAATAAGCAGAAAAGCGCTGCATTCCCACCCAGCCTCTCACTTATAAATATGGAGTGATTCCATCTGGGTGGCAGTTGCTCCCAGTTCCACTCTGATGTGTCTGAGATGGGACCCCTCCCCACCGCATCCTAAAAACCGAACAGATCCAACAGCGGTGTGACAGCAGACTTTTAATTATGTTGGCAGGAGGATCTGAAAATCTCCCACCACGCAGACAACACCTTGAAAAGCTTTTGCAAATGGCAGAAGAGCATCAACGTTAAAGGAGATTCCCATCCCCTGCATCACGACGTCGCAGTCCTGCTCACAAGGTATTGTGCTCGTGTGCTGGTTTTGTGCTGTAGATGCTACGCTGGCAGCTAGAAACACGTCTGCTGGGCAGCAGGCAGGGGGGCAGATGGGCAATCGAGGAACGTCTCAGTGGGATCTGTCAAAATCTCACTCTCCGTGCCTGAGCCCTGCCTGGACACCTGCACATAGGACGTGTAACATGAAATCTGAAGATAACCTGGTCCTAATGGCTGAAACTCATCTTAAATCTCAGGTTTAAACCTGGACACAGCTCCCAGTTGACTAGCAGTTGAGGCATCCAAACCAGGTTTTCACCACGGCCCTATTGCCAAGGCCCAGAATGGCTGGATCCTCCCAGGAGATGTACACAGGGATTAATTTTCCCCTGGAAGCTAATGCTGGGATTGGCAGAGGAGCCTCTGAGAAGGCCCCTGACCTCCCATGAAGCTCGCAGGAATTTGTGTTTCTGGCCAAGTTTATATACCTTGCAGTCAAAACGTAGTTTGATGGTTTCAGGCTGCCGTGACTTGGCTGTTGGCAGAACCATGCTGGTTTGTGTGATGATTCACAACCCACAACACTTTTATCCTCTTTATGAAGTTTGCTTTGTAGCAGAAATAAGGCACTTAAGGCCATGCACTTCAATGGAGTTGTTCTTCATGGGTGGCTGGAGCTCCTCTGCCCTGGACCACAGCACCCCTGGGATGTGCTTCCCCAAGCAACGTAGTAATTGCTTAATTATTCCCAGCATCAGCTTCATTTCAACAATGGAATAAGCATAGCCAGCCTGGCTAGCTGTTCCCATTAATCAGGCTTAAAAATAAGCTGGGTATACTGAGAGAGTCAAGGGGAAAGGTTGTAAATCTTTCCGTTGTGGAAAGATGTTCGATGTCTCCCTTCTCACTTCTGTTTGGCCAGTCTCCGTGGGTCTTCCTCCGCGGGCTGGGACGCGTCCGGGGCTCCTTCCCGCACCTCGCGTTGGGTCCTGCCGCTTTCAAAGCCCCTCTTTGCTCTCTGTCTGTGTGGTCGTTGTCTCCGTCGCCCAAGGAAGGACATCTGCGCGGCGATGAACAGACCCTGCGAGACCCTGGGACTGTCCCACGTGGCGGGGATGTGCCAGCCCCACAGGAGCTGCAACATCAACGAGGACACAGGACTGCCCCTCGCCTTCACCGTGGCCCACGAGCTCGGACACAGGTACCTCTGGTTTCCTCCTCCTCTCCTCTGACCTCTCTCCTCTGCGCTGCTCAGTCAGGGCTCGAGAAGGCGTGGGTGGAAGTTGGGAGGCGATTGCTGAGCGGTTCCTCGCCGGGGCAAACCTTCCCCTGCACCCGCGAGAACTTACCCTGGGAATTTCATGTCAGAGTTAAGCTTTTGGTTGCCCCAGGTTCAATGAAAATCGCATAATCCAAGGCAACCTGGACAAAGTGCATTTGTGTATTATCCTGTGTTGCTGATGCTGAAGGTTTTGGAGAAGAGGGTTGCCCGTTAAGAAGCTTTAAAATAGGGTTTGCGTGTAGAGCGACAGAATTTTGCTTGCCCTGAGTTCAATTAATTTTTGACAAGATCACTTGAACTTTATAGTTCATGATAGTTATCTTTGGGTGGTAAAAACACATACCAGCAAGTTGAATGAACTTGATCTTGTTCAATAGTCTCGTTACTTTTTTCTTGGCTGAGTTTTCAGTAAGAAAGCTGAGATAAAAGTGTGGGACAAAGTTTGGGGCAGTGTCCCTGGTATCACTAAACAGTCCCACAGGGCCAGATCCCCCTGTCCCGTTACTGACCGAGTCCCTGCGGAGCTGGGACGGTTGGCGGTGGCCGGCATCGCGTGTCGTTGTGCCGGAAAGCAGAGAGGCTGCGCGGTTGTAGCGGCGTGCGGCTCACCTCTCCTTTGTGGGGCTGTGCTCTTACACAGTTTTGGGATTCAGCATGATGGAAGCAGCAATGACTGTGAGCCAGTTGGGAAAAGACCTTTCATCATGTCTCCACAGCTCCTGTATGACACGTCCCCACTCACCTGGTCCCGCTGCAGCCGGGAGTACATCACACGATTCCTCGAGTAAGTCCTCCCTTCCTCTTCTTCCTCGCTCGCGGGGTCCTGGGGGTGGCTCGGGGCTCGGGTCCGCGGCCAGGGACTGGCCCAGCCCATTGGGCTCAGAAGTCAGCCCCGGGGCATGTGGGGATGCCTTTGCCTCGCTCGGTTGCCTCAGTCCTTGCTGTGAAGGATGGGGGTCTGAACCCAAAAGCGGCACGAGCGCGTGGGCGGTGGCGCAGGGGTTGTGGCTTGGACAGATAAAGCCAGCGTGGTTTTCTGCAGTGCTCTGTGCAGTTTTCTTCAGCGCTCTGCACGGGCAGATGATGTTTGCCTGTAGGCAGGAGGCATCACGTGAGGAAACGAGACCGAGCCAAATTCTTCCGTGCTTTTGTTTATTTTTAGCACCCTGGGGATGATTTTTCAGCCTGTTGTTATTAAGTTCCTAGGAACGCAGCCCAGAGATTTGCGTTTGTCAGCCAGTGGCTCGCGCCGGAGAAACATTTTCCTTCCTTGCTACGGGAAGGTTAGAGAGCAGCGAGCGCGTCGGCAAGGAACGGCGACGGGCAGAGCTGGGCGGGGGACCGGCAGTCGGGCGGTGGCGGTGAGGCTGCCTGGGGCTGAGCTCCCAGCTCTCAATCCCAGCCTGGAACGTGTGGGCTTGGTCCCCACGCGGGGTGAATTACTGCTGATTGATGGCTTTTGGTGGAACGGAGCTGTCTCGTATCCGCAGCGTTCTTGGCCCTCGGCTTTTAACCTTCACATTCGGATTAAGAATTTCCTGCTTGCAATGACCTTGGGCTGCCACGAGCTGCGATGGGGAAGGAACAGAGCAGCTGGATGCTTCTCCAGTTGGGTTTTGGTCTCTTTGCTCCCCCCAGAAGGGGCAGCTCTTCCTTAAGAGCGGAGCAGAGCCCGGCAGGCGTCTTTTACCGGCTGCGACATCCCCCAGGCGAGGGAGAGGCCTGTTGCCAGCACAGACATGAGTGCGTTATGATACGATGCTGGCAGGAGAACGGGAAGGAGCGAGCCAGAAAATGAGACCCTGCTGACCTGGGGTTGCTGGATGTGCTTAGAACAGACCTCACGTTTGGAGGGGAAAAAAAAAAAGCACTCTCAGATGATGATGATGATCGTTTTACGAAAGATTATTATTTTACAAGCGCTGCCGAACGTTCAGGTGTCTGAAGACGATTCCCGTCATCGACAGTGCGGGTCAGGGCCTGCCTGGGTGCAGCCGGGGCTGGGCAGCCCTCTTGGGGTTGGGGTGGGTTGGAGGCTGAGTCGGGGTCCGCTCGGACACCCCGGGGCAAGGGAAGAGGTCACCTCCCTGCCGCGGCGGTGGCGTCCCCCAAGGAACGAGCACCCCTCGTTCAGGCTAATGAGGGAGGCCGGCGCAGGGCGGGTGGGGATACTCCTGCGGTGCAGGGACCGCTCCAGACCCGGGCATCTCGTCAGCCCTGGGTCGTGCCAACGCTTTCTAGACAAGCCCTTTTTGGTGTTCTGTGATTTTTTTTTTCCTCTCTAACCCTCAGAGAAATCAGAAGATGCTGTAAGGCTCTTTGCTCTCCACCCCTCACCATGACGCGAGCCCTTTCCCAGCCCGGCTGGTGGAACACCCTTGTAAAACGGGGTCCGGTGTCTCGCGGATGCCCTGACTGCACCACGGGCACACGGTGACAGGGAGCGGCCTCCCTTCGCCTCAGCAGCAGCCTTGGCACGGCTGCAGATTGTCCCTTCTCTAGATCACACAACCAGTTTTCCAGCCTCTTCGCGCAGTGCTGGAGGTTGTCTTCCCTCAGCCTCCCGTGGGCTCCTTCCAGCTGATCCCCACCTTCCCGGAGCCTGCGGACGGCTGGTCTTCCCCTGCCTTTGCAGCCCTCCTGCCGCCTCGCTCCTCTGCCGGTTCTGCCAGATCCCCTGTTTGTGCAGCTGATTCTCCTTCCCGAGCTCCGATCCTTGCCTTTGTTTTTATTGAATTCCATCCTGGCCTTTTGGTCCCTTCCTCCAGTTCTCCGAGAGCTTTTGGAATTTTAATCCTGCTCTCAAACGTATCTGCAGATCCTCCCAGCTGGCTCACATATGGGGATTTAATCATCGTAGCATCTACTCCATCATCCAGCTCGTTAACGAACGGACTGAGACAGGCAGACGCAGCGCAGACCCTGTGCGTGTTTACTGCAGAGCGTGGTTTATCGCGTATCCCTGCAAAGCCGGAGGGAAACGCGTGCCAATTTTTGCTGGCTCGGCGATGTGTTTTGGCCGATCGAGGAGACCAGTAGGACAATTGTAAAATATTTAATGAAGAAACAGATTTTGAGCATAGGACTGGAAAGCTGACAGCGAAGTCACTCCCCATACTGGAACAGAGGCCTCTCCTGTGAACTGGGGCAAGACAGAAAGTGCCTCGAGCCGATCAGAGGGCAAGGAGGGTTGGGGACAGTTTTGGGGTGACATGTGGGGCCCCATGTGCTGATGCCTGAGCAGGCGGTTGGTGAACAGGTCCAGAGGAGCACCAGTCTCGTGCTCATAGCTCATGCAGGAGCCCGGTGCTTAAGCCTGGACTTCCCCCAGTAAAGATATCCTTCTTTTCATTTTTAAATAGTCTTTTTAAGTGTTTTCCACCAGCAGGTAATGACAGTACCTCTGGAGGTGCAATGCAGTGACCTCGCTGTATGCTCGAAACAGGCTGCACCATGAAACGGTGTCCAGCTGCCTAATCCACGCTTAATTCATCCCAGCTCAGCCCTGCGTGGCTCGCAGCGATCCTTCCCTCCCCGCCAAGCTGGGAAAGGCGGGATGCTCCCGCTGTGGAGGACTAGGGAACAAAGACTTTGGAGCCCCTGGGCTGCTGAAAGCAACCTGGTCACTGATTATTCCAATGGGGAAGCTACTTATAAAGATATATATATATAGGGGTGGTATTTTAAGGGCTGTCTTCAGCCAAGTGAGCTGTCTGCAGATGCCCAGTGTGGACCTCACTGGGCTGGGGTGGGAAAGGGAGGAAGGGGTGCTGGTTCTGCTGGGCATTGCTGGCACCCCAAGGCAGGAGCTCTCCTGTGCTGCTGGCCCTTGTTTCTGTGTTGCTGGTTTGGGTTGAAAAGGAATCTTGTTTCAAGTTAACTTAGACCTGTTCCCAACCACAACAAGCCGAAGTAATCTAATCTGCTGAGAAAGCCCCGCCGGAGGCTTTGCCGTGCTGGAGACAGGTTTGTTTAAATCAACACGGAAAGCTAAAGTGGCGACAACTTCTTGTGTGTTTGTGAAGTATCGTAGCAAAAGCTCTCGCAGCAGAGAGAGGCGGCCAGGAATGTCCCTCCCGGCTCCCACAGCCTGGCCGCCTGCCACCGCCCGCCTTGATGGCTCGGGTTTGGTATCTCTTTTCTAAAAATGTCCTGTTTGTAGCGGCAAATATGAGAGTGAGTGCGATTTGCTGCTGACAGTCTACTTTATTTCTATTAGCAGGGCATCGACACACGGGTTGGGCTGTCCGCAGGGACGTTTCTGGGGTCAGCGTGATGGGCGAACGCCGGGACAGCATCTGTTTCTCGGCAATGAAATGTTTGTTCGACGAAACCCTTCACCTTGAATGGCAAAAGCGGGGTCCCGACTGAGGACTGAGCTGATGCCCTGTTCAGAAAGCAAAAACCCGGGGGATTATTCCCGGGGAAAATGACATCTCTGGGTTTCTGTCTGGGGGACAGAAGCATCTCAGGGGGGAAAGGGGGGAGCGTGCAAGACGCTGACCCGGCAGCAGCGTGGAGGAGCTGCTTCTGCCTTTGCCCCTTCGCCTTCCCCATAACTCGCCGTGCCCGGGGGGCAATCGCTGTGGGAGCGGGCACCCGCCCCAAAAAGCAGGTACCCGCACATGCCCATCCGTGTGCTGGAGGGGCGCCAAGGTGGCTTGGAGAGCCAGGGTCGTATCAGCTAGAAATGCCGATCGCTTCCCCTCATGGTGGGACGTGAATGAGCTGTGCGGTTCCTCCGTCAGCAGCTGCCTGGTTGTGCCGGGCCGGTGGTGATGCCGCTCTGACCTGTTTCTTTCAGCCGGGGCTGGGGGCTGTGCCTGGACGACCCCCCTGCCCGGGAGGTGCTGGACTACCCCTTGGTGCCGCCGGGCGTCCTCTACGACGTGGGCCACCAGTGCCGGCTGCAGTACGGCTCCTACTCCACCTTCTGCGACGACATGGACGTAAGCTGGGATTTCCCTCCCGCCCCCCCCCGACCTAACAGGGGCTTGTGCAGCTCCAGGGGGCTCGCTGGGGGTTGGGGGCGGGGGGGCTTTGCACGGGGTGATCCTCTCCCTGCGAGTCGGCCGGTGCCGTCACCGTGTGCTGCGCAACTGTGTTTCCTGCAGAGCGTCTGCAACACGCTGTGGTGCACGGTGGGGAACACGTGCCACTCCAAGCTGGACGCTGCCGTTGACGGCACGGCGTGCGGGGAGAACAAGGTAATGGGGAGCAGTCCCCTCCGCGGCTCCAGAGACTCCTTGTCCCGCACACAGAGGGGTTTTGCAGGCTCCAACACACGGGGACAGGCTCACCTCGCTGACCTTGCTCTGCCCAAACCCCCACCACTGCTGGGGAGGGGCTGCCTTCGTGAGTCTGAAAATGCCTTCGGAAGGTGAAACCCGCAGTTCGTTACCCGGGCAGGAGAGCCCAAGGCTTGTTCTGCTCTCCGTCTGCTGCGGTGAGGATGCTCGTCTCCAGGACCCGTCCCCCCGCAGCGGCGGCATCTCTCGCCGCTCTGGGGCACGGGGGTCTGGCAGTGCCTGCAGCAGCTCAGTGGGTGCCACACCGGGCACGGGGTGCAGAGGGGAACCAGCTCTCTGCAGCCAGCTCTGGTCACCCTTGCATGGGTGACGCTGGCTCCTGTACCACCGCAGCCCTGGGACGGAGCCATCACACGTTGCTCCTCCAGAACAGGGTTCTCCTGCCCAAGGTAGCATAAAACTGTAGAGTTATAAAAATATCTGTAGACGTCTCTCCTTGTTAGGTTCAGTGTCCCCTCCCAAAGTCCTGGCCCTGGGCTTAGCCCCCCGCTCCCTGCAAAACCTCCCGCTGTACCTTTGTCCATGGCTGTGCCTCGCTGGCTCTTGCCTCCAGGCTGAGGTCGGGCTACAAATCTCTGTGCTGAGGGGTCTTGGTGGAGGTTTGGGTATGTTGCCTTAGAGAAATCCTCAAACAGCCCAACATCTCCTGAGTTTCCCATCACTTAGAGCTGCGCCGGGCTCTGGCAGAGCCCATCTGACCCCCAGGCGAGCAAAGCATGGATTTTCACAGGACAATACGGGTGCTGGGCTTCAGCGCTCCCCGCAGCTGGGCTCCCTGCCTCAACATCAATTATTTACATCCCTAAACCTTGTCTAAACCTTGCTTTTCTCTTCTTCTGGCCTGTCCCTTTGCAGTGGTGCTTCAACGGCGAGTGCGTGCCCGTGGGTTACCGTCCCGAGGCGATCGACGGCGGCTGGGGCTCCTGGAGCTCGTGGGCAGCCTGCTCGCGCAGCTGCGGCGCGGGCGTGCAGAGCGCGGAGAGGCAGTGCAGCAGCCCCACGTAAGCGAGCGCTTGCTCCCCCCTGCAGCTCGTCCAGACCCTGTTTAGGAGAGGAACCCAACGCTTCCTTATCATCACCCCGAAAAGCCGGGGAGCATCACCTGGCTAGTGCGGTCCTGCCCCTGTCTGCATGGCACGGCAGAACTGTGCCGTTATGCGGGTTTTGGTCTGAACAAGGTGCTTTTGAAACACCCGGGGGGATTCATTTCACGGCGTTACCCAGCCGGCTGGGCAGCGAAAGCTGAGTTTGTCCCATCTCCTTCCACATACGAGTCGCTCCCAGGCACAGAGCGGTTGCAGTGTGACTCAGACAAAGGGCAAAGACTCCGCACTCGTAGGTGTAAAACATATCCTGTGCCCTTGAATGGCAGAAAGGAAAAATAGGTGTTCCTTGAGCCTGATTCGGAGTCCTCTTGAAAAATCCCAGTGCTTTCCATGAGCGATTTCTGATCTGCCTCCCTGCAGTCTCCCGGCGCTGGCTCTCGCCTGGAAGCGTTTGGGCACTGGTGGAGGAGCAGCCTTGTCCATCCCGTGGTTTCTGCGCTGACCCATCTATTCCCCAGATGTCCCCTTGGTCACCAAAGTGCTGTTGCGTGGGATTCAGCCAAAGCCCCCGGCTTGCCCAGGTGTCAGAGCGCCCCGGGGCAGGGAGAGCAAAGGGCTTTGTGAGCCATGTCCCAGGGGCCGCCGCTTTGCCATGGCTTGAGGGGCTCGGAAAGCTACGGGAGCTCTCGCGTGCAGCCCGAGGTGCTTTCTGCCCAGCTCCTTCCTTGGGCGCCTTGTTTTTAGCACATGCTGTGGAGCTGTTTAGCGAAGCGCTGCGTAATCTCGGTCCCGGGTCAAGAGTTGGGCTCGTGTTTGACATGAGTTTTGGGGCAGAGGTGCAGTTGTAGTTTATGGAGTGTTTTAAACACAGCTGCGGGCAGGCAGGAGAGCAAACACTGGAAAAGCAGCAGAATTTCCCCGGGCAGTTGTTTGCTTTGGCCACTGTAGGTAAATCTTCAGCTTTGCCTTTTGGTTGGAGTGAACAAATGTGTGCACTGGGCAGTCCTCCTCCCGCAGGCATTTCCTTGGGGCAGGGTATGTAAACACAATCCTAAAATAATAACTAACTTCAGTCTCTTCAGCAAAGTGTGCCCGGGCTTGCCTGATCAGGGGAAAAGTGATTTTCGTGAGGTCATGGGGACGCAGGACACGGAGAGTGCTGTGACCAAAGCAAAAGGCGAATGCCGGTGGCAGTATCTTGAGAGTCTGTTGGTGTCTGAGAAAAGCCTGTTGTGGATTTTAAAGTCCCTCTTGCTTTAAAAAGCCCAGCGGCAGCTTTGTCGTTCCCTTGGGCAGTAGAGGAGCAGTCGGAAGCGCATCCCTGGTGGATTTGAGAGCAGCTTCTCCGGAGCAGCCACAGAACGGGCTCGCAGGAGCGCTGGCACCTTGTCAGCTGTGGTACCCGAGATGGTGCAGGAGATGTTTTACCCCCAGGGAAGGGTGCCTGGCTGCAGCTGAAGGAGAGGAGGGACTTCAGAGATGAACACTGCCAGTGACACCTGACTTTAGTAACTGCTTTTGTAGCATCATACACCAGACCTATAAAATTGGCCATAATTCCAACATTAAGGAGACTGTCAAGAGGGACAAGACCCAAGATGGAGCTAATCCAGCTTGAGAGCTGTCACTCAGCAAAAGCTGACGTTGGTCCATGGTCTCGCCCTGTGTGGTCCCGTAGCCCAGCCCGGCAGCCTCAGCAGCAGCAGGGAGCTGGTCCAGGAGGGACTCGGAGAAGGAGGGCATGGGCCGTGGTTTCCACGTGTTTCACATCGCTCTGTGGAGTGGGGATCCTCCTGGGGTGGATGTTGGGTCCGTAGGCAGCTTCCTTACAGGAGCATTGCAGCAGAGCGATGTGGGGGGTGTAACTGGGAGGGCTCCCCCTTGACTCCGGGTGGATTCAGGCTTGGCCCAACAGCACGAGACCGAACCTTAGCAGCAGGTACAAAACCCCCCTCCCTGAGCTGCGAGTGAAAAGGGAGTTTCTCCTTGTGTGTGGTAGGTCTTTATTTGGTAGGACAGGAGTAATGGTTTTAAACAGAAAGAGGGTAAATTTAGACTAGATATTAGGAAGAAATCCTTCCCTGTGAGGGCGGTGAGGCCCCAGCACAGGCTGCCCAGAGCAGCCGGGGCTGCCCCCTCCCTGGCAGGGCTCAAGGCCAGGCTGGATGGGGCTGGGAGCGACCTGCTCTGGTGGGAGGTGTCCCTGCCCAGGGCAGGGGGGTTGGACTAGAGGATCTTTAAGGTCTCTTTCGACCCAAACCCTTCTGTGATTCCCTGATTTTCCCCTTTCCCTCCCGCGGCCAGGCCAAAGTACGGGGGCAGGTACTGCCTGGGGGAGCGGAAGCGGTTCCGGATTTGCAACGTCAGGCCGTGTCCCCGCGACAAGCCCTCCTTCCGCCAGGTCCAGTGCAGCCAGTTCAACCCCATGCTCTACAAAGGGAAACTCTACAGGTGGACGCCGGTGCCCAACAACGGTGAGTCGAGGGCAGAGCCCGCTGCCGGGTTTCTGCCTGCAGCCCCAGGGAAGAACCTGGAGGGGTCTGGCTGGCGGCTTCATTTGGCTGCTCGTGTCTGCAGGATTTGCCTCGCGGTTTGTTTGTGCCATATTTTAAATTACAGCTGGGCTTGCAGGGTTAATTTATGTTTTTGGAGATGGTGACGTGGCCCACGGGTTTAGTTTCTGCTTGGGTTCCCCAGTTAACCCCTGCGAGCTGCACTGCCGGCCGGAGGACGAGTACTTTGCAGAAAAGCTGCGGGACGCCGTCATCGACGGGACGCCGTGCTACGAGATGAACGCCAGCCGCGACATGTGCATCAACGGCATCTGCAAGGTGAGCCCCGCGCCGGGACCCTCTGGGGAGGGAGCCCCGGGACCCCCCTCCATGATCTGGGAAATGCGGGCGGGCGCCGGGACCCGTCCCCCATGTGAACACCGTCCCCTCTTCGCGTGCGCCGTTGGGCTGAGCTCACTCGTTCCGTCGTTCACCGCGCAGAAAGCTTTCCTGGTTTCCACGAGGTGTGCAGTACAGACGTGTTCCAGCCTCTGTGCTGGCCTCAAGGAAACAGAGCGCAAACCCAAGGAAATAAAGAAAAGTTTCACTTGAAAAGAAGGTCGGGGGTATGAGAGGATGCCCAGCCCAGCCCTGCACCTCACCTGTGGTGCTGGTGGCCCCGGGTCTGACCTCTATCCCACCTCTGGGAGATGCCTCCTCCGGTTTGGCAGCCTCTCCCGGTACTGGGATTTGTCCTTCCTTCGGGGATGTTATTTTTCTTTCTTGGAAGCTCCCTACAAACATGCTGCAGCAGTGTTGCTGTGGCTGCTGGCCAGGGAGGGCATCTCGCAGCGCGGGAGGCACGGGAATCCGGTGGAGAAGGTGTGGTCAGTGCTGGGAACCCACTGGGAGATGCTGGCGTGGCTGGGGAGGCTTTGCCAAGCTGTGCCCTGGGTCCTCCAACTGCCTTCAGTGGCAGCGAGATGGTCCCTTCACCCACAGCTTCCCTTTCCTGAGGTGCAGGATAGAATAAGCGCACGTGCAGGACATTGGATTTCTGTTAAATGGGGGAACGGGTGGCAAGCTGAGCTGCCGTGGTACTGTGGTCCTCAAGGCAGATTCCCACCACGGGACGTACCAAAGCCGACGGCCGTGTGTCACCAGGGCCTCGCACACGCGGGAGGGGACACGGTCGGGTCTGCCGTGGGGTTAGATAAAGGTGCTCTCCGAAAGGCTTTTTGGAAAAAGGCTTTTTGGACGGCACAAAGAGCAGCAGGAAAGAGTGTGTTAGTCAGTCAACCAGTTTTCTTGCAGCCGTTTATAGAAAAACCATTTGTGGAAGCTTCCCCCTCTCGCTGACCGTGCTGCCGGCAGCAGCGGGCAGGGGCCCGGTGGCAACGGGAGGCTTTGGGAAGGGCCCGTTTCCTGCTGTGCTGGGCTGTAAGTTCCTTCACACGCCGACACGGGCTGGAGGGAGAGCGCAGGGGTCGTGATTCCTCCGTGGTGCCTACAACGGGGTGCGACGCAGCAGCTCGCGGCAGGTGACGGCGGGTTTAGCCGGAGCTCCCCGCACACAAAATCCTCGTCCCCGCTGAGCCTGCTGCTGGCTGCGACCCCAGAGCTCGCCCTGGCTCACGACAGGCTCCACACGCTGCGTGCCAGCAGCCCCCGGGCGCCTCGTCGGGGAGCAAAGGCTGGGGGCTGCTCGCTGGCACGGGACCCAGCGAGATTTGCTGGTGCGAAATCACAGGGAGGCTCCTGCTCTGGGCAGGTTGAGTGATTTGGCATGAGGCGCCGAGAGTTTCAGCAGAATATAAAAAAAAAGGGTTTGGGGAAGTGTTTTGAATCAGGACTAGCAGGGCCGAGGATCGAGGGTCTTTCCCAGCTCGGCTTGGCCCATAACGTGTGCCGACAGGCTCTGCTGCCCGGGAACTTGGGTAGGAAAAGGTGAAAATGGGATGTGGGTGGCGATCCTCACTGCGTGTCAACAGGACAGCAGGACCCCGACGATACGTTAGAGAACCCCGTGCTGCAGCCGGCGTGGCTGCATCGCCGCCCACCCTGCAGAAAGACTCCAGCTCACCCCTCTCTCCCACCCGTGTTCCTTATTTCCCACCGTTTAGGACCGAGGCTGGTCCTCCTCTGCCTCGTCCCCCCCGCGTCGGCGGGCGATGGCGCGGTGCGAGGCTGGGGGCGTGCGGGGGCGCGGGCGGCTGACGGGGCTGCCTTGCAGAACGTGGGCTGCGACTACGAGATCGACTCCAACGCGGTGGAGGACCGGTGCGGCGTCTGCCACGGGGACGGCTCCACCTGCCACACCGTCAAGAAGACCTTCGAGGACAGTGAAGGGCTCGGTAAGGGCGCTCGGCTCCGTCCCCAAAACACCAGGTCCCCGTTGCACCCGGAGCCAGGCTCGCTGCTGCTGCTGCTCATTCGCAGTGTGGGTTTTAATCCCAACTTATCGATTCGGATGGGGTGAGACCCAAGCGGCAGCACGGGGAGATGTGGCGTTGGTGTTCCGCTTCTTGCTCCCTAGAAGGAAAATATCCCCTTACTTCCCTTTGCATCTAAAGGCCTGAGAACAGATCTGTGCACTCTGGAGCCAGTTTGGAGAGGTTTAAAGGGATTTTGTGCGTTGACAAGGACATGTTGGGAGTGTAGGAAATGCCGTGCCAGCGCCCGTGCAGGAAACGCCTGGCTCTGCGATGGGCTCTCCCAGCAGGGAACGCAGCTGGGCTCAGTGCCAGGCAGGTTTGGTGCCTGCTGGTGCCTTACAGAGGTGTAGGGATTGGCATGACGCTGGCACCCGAGGGACACTAACACCCACCCCAGGGCACAGATCATCTCTGCCACATCTTTGACTTCCCCCAGGGCCAATGCTCTGTTCTGTTCCCAGGTTACGTCGATATTGGGATTATCCCCGTGGGAGCCCGGGAGATCCGGATTGAAGAAGTCGCAGAAGCCGGGAATTTTCTGGCGCTGCGGAGCGAGGACCCGGAGAAGTATTTCCTCAACGGTGGCTGGACCATCCAGTGGAACGGAGACTACAGGGTGGCGGGGACCACCTTCACCTACAGGAGGATGGGGAACTGGGAGAACCTCACCTCCCCGGGGCCCACCGTGGAGCCCGTGTGGATTCAGGTACAGTCCAGGCGCTGCTGGTGGCCGGGGTGTGTGGTGGGGAGGACGGAGGGGGACAGAGCCGCCGGCTCTCCTGCCTTCCCGTGTGGGGCTGAGCTGCCGTGGTCTCTCACGGCACTTCCCTGCTGTCCGAGGGATGGGGCCACGGGTTGCTGGGAAACCACCGTTGGGAGCAGCCGAGCGCGCACGGCTGGCCCGAGGAGCACGTCTCCAGCCCACGCCGCTTCCAGCTGAGCCTTGTCCCCTTTGCAGCATTCCTCAAAATATTTACACAGCAGGGAGAGCGTGAGGAGAAAGAGCCCCTTTCCTGAGGCCTTTCCCATATCTTATCAAGAGCCAAGGAAGAGCCCACGGTGCTCCTGGCAGGGCTGGAGCAGCTGGCGGAGGCAGTGGGATCTGGGAGCCGTGGTGGTGGCAGAGGGTGGCCCACCGGCACCCCTCGGCAGGGCCACGTTCCCGCTAGCACCGTGGCGAGGAGCTCAGCCCGTGGGGTCCTGCTCTGTGGTCCAGACCCAGGTGATGCCACCCAGGGTGCTGCAGATCAGACTCCGCGTCCTCGCAAAAGCATTTGAAGCAGATGGTAAAGGTCCAAAAGGAATATTTGAAATCCTCTGAAACAACTAGGAATTTCAAGTTTTACTGGTTTTGCATGTGGGAATTTCCATAAAGCTACTTCCCTCCCCAGAATATGTCATTATCATTCATCAGACCCCTGAGGCTTTGAGGAGGTGAGCCCCATCAGGGAGCGATGCTGCCTGGTGTCAGTCACAGCTCCCAGGGCAGGGGAGGGCACCCAGGACCACTCTGCCTGCCCGGGTCTGGGCAGGAGAGGTTACAATTAACCACATAGTCCAAAAACCAAAAACAAAACCCCCAAAAACACCCAAAACAAAACCCTTTTAAAAAAAAATTGCCTTGCAGCAGTGTGTTTCCAGGATGGCAGAGGTGCAGACAGGAGCATCTGCCCAAACCCTGCTCCCGCCAGGCGTTGCCTCCAGCCTTTGTGCCGAGCAGAGCGTGGGGGAGCAGACTTAGCAGATCATGAACTTGGGGGTTAGTTATTTCTACACGACCTGCTCACCCTAATGGTCCTTTCACCTCTGGGTCGGCAGGAGAGTCTTGGTCTTTGCCCCAGCAATGGGAGCACAAGTTGCTTCCCCAATGCCCAGGGACTGGTCCTGCTCCGAGCCCCCGGCCGCTGCCCCTGCTCCCCAGCAAGCCCCTTCTCGAGCTCTCCCATCCTGCAATCACTTTTCATAGGAGCCCAACTTGACCTTCGCTAATCCCCTCCTCCGCTGCGGCAGCTGCAGCTCTGGGGCTTGTCTGGAAATGGCCTTATTTCGCAAACCAACCCCACTCTATTAATTTTCGCCTTGTTTCCATGGAAAAGAGTTGCTTGGGGGATTACTTTTCAGCATGGCTTTCTGTTTCACTGAGCTGCGCGGGGGGTTGTAGCTGTCGGCGGGGAGGGCGGTGGAACGGCAGCGTGGTGTGGGGCGCTCAGGGCTGTCCCTGCCGGACGGCTCTCTCGGGAGCTGGGAGCTGCCGCTGCCGTGCCCGGCTCTGCAATTCCTGCCGCTGGGAACGGCCGCCGAGATGGTCAGGAGCGGGGGATCTGCTGGTTAATGCAAAGCTGAGGCCAACGGGATGGAATTGCCCCCTGGCCCCGGCAGTTGTGGCTCAACACTCTTCCCGAGCATCAGCCTCTTTGCAGAGGCTCACCCTGGAGCCCGGCCACGCCGAGCGGCCAAAGCCGTCGCCTTCTGCGTTTCTTTCAGCAGAGGCTCAGGATGAAACGCCAGCGGGATCCTGGGCTCGTCTGCCGCCAAGTGCTGCTATTCATGGGAACGCTGGCGTGCTCGGCACCCACAAATCATTTTCTGGGATTTGTAACCTAATTTAAAACCTTTTGACAAAAATGTTTCAATAGTCATGAAGGGGTTTTGGAAAGACGCCCTCGCTCCCACCAAAGCTCCAAGAACAACAAAGCTTTGGCAATAATGGGAGCACTTAGGCTAAGAAAAACAAGGCTGAACTCCCAGCCTTTGCCGAGCGCTGGTGCGGGAGGTGCTTTGGGCAGGATTTGTGTCAACCGCGGGAGCCGCTTCGTGCGCGTTGAGAGCAGCAGGAGCCCGTTTCAAGCGGGGAGAAATTAAGGAAATTCCTCCAGGCGCGCGTCACCACCAGCCATCGCTGGCGTTTGCTGCCGGCAGCTCCCTCCCGTTTGCCGCAGCCCCTCCGTCCACCGCACGAGTGGGGTGTCACACCGGGGTGGGTGCACCCTCAGCCGCGGGGCTCAGGGCACGGCAGGCTGCGGCCCCAGCGCAGTGGAGCCACTCTCCCGGTGCCACCCGGGGCACGTTGGTGGCGGGTTGGAGGTGCCAACAGGAACCGGCACGGGTAGCCGGCATCTTGAGCCGAGGTGTGCTGCGGTGCTTCCCCAGGCAGTCGCTGGAGCGGTTGCAGCTCTCTGGGCCATGCAGAGGCGAGGGGATTTGATTCCTCCTTTGCGGGGCTGGACTCCTGGTGCTGTCCCCTTCCCTTCCTTCTGCCACCATCCCAAAGGACAGGTCACTGCGACTGATGTTCACCTGAGCATCCGTCTGTCCGGGCCAGCCACCACCGTCGGTCTGGCAGATGGGGCTGGGAGCAGTCAGAGCCTCCCTCCAGCCGTAACATCCCTCGCTGAGCGTTCGGGACGAGGGAGGGAGGGAGGCAGACCTTGCTCCCGACCGGCAGGAGGGTCGTTCCTGCCTGCCCCGTGTGCTGCAGAACCTGGGGCTGGGCTGGCACGTGCGAAACCTCCTGCCCCAGCTCTGATTGCGGGGAGGGGGACGGGGCTGTCTGGCCGTCCTGAGCCCTTCACCGTGCTGAAACTTGGGAAGGTTCTTGGACAGGGCTGCGTCTGGCAGTGGGACAGGATGGGAGTAACAGGGGGATCCTTTCAGGCTCTTCATCAGGGGAAACATAAAACTGAAGCCCTGGTGGTTCTCAATGCTTTCCACTGTTATTTTTTGTTACTACCTGAAATTTCCACAAGCCCAGCACTCGGAGCAGGGGCAGCTGGGGCAGCTCCTCGGCTCCTGCACCCCTTTGGCCATTTGCTGACCCCTCTTCCAAAACAGTCGTGTGCTGCTGCTGGGGTACAGCTGCTGGAGCTATCGCTGTCCCCTGCCAACCGTGCAAGGGGACAGCTGCAGCCTGGGTACGGAGCTGGAGGTGGAATGATGTCTTTACGGCCGTGCTAGGCAGGTGGTTATCTCCTGAAAAGCCCCTGGGTGCAGTGGGCAGCCCTGACTGCTCCGCACTAGCCGCCTCCCTCACCGCCCGTTGTCTCCCCACAGCTGCTGTTCCAGGAGACCAACCCTGGCGTGCGGTACCAGTACACCATCCAGCGCCCGGCCGACAGCGAGAACGAGATCGAGCAGGCGGAGTTCCTCTGGCGCTTCGGCTCCTGGACCACGTGCACCGCCACGTGTGGGACCGGTGAGTCCAGCTCCCGCGGGACCCCGGGGCTCCGCCGCCCACGGTGGAGGAGCGGAGCAGGCAGAGCATCCCCAGTACCGCGGAGATGCCGTAGAAATTCCTGGGTCTTTGGTTTCAGGAGCTCTTGGGGGGGAAAAAGAAGTGACACCTGCTGAGGTCACCGCTCTCCGGTGCCCCTGCCGCGCTCGCCCGCCGGCCCCCACCCTTTATCAGCGCTTTGCTCCTTGCTCGGTGTCCTGTTACTGCGCCCGGTGTTCCTCGGCGTCAGGGTGATGGAGACAAAGGAGCTTTAGAGAAACCCAGGGGGTGTTGAAGCGCTGCTCTCCCGCCTGGCTGGGCCTCTCCGGGGGAATCGTTTCCAGGGTTTTATGGAGAGCACATGGGAGGGTGCCCGGTGCAGGCAGAGCTCCGGGATCCCATGTTGCCCCGTGGTGTTGGACGCTTGCTTCCCCCTCCCGCCCCACTATGTCACCAGCTGGGTGGCCCTGGGCAGGTTTTGGGGTGGCTGATGGAGGGGGATGGTCTGGGCAGGCTGCGAGGGGGGAGGCTGGGACCAGCGAGCCCTCCCTCGAGAGTGGCTGCCGCTGAGAAAAAGGGAATTCAAGGACGTTCATCGTTTTTAGGTAGTGCAGCGTGCCAGGAGATGTTTCCTGCCTGTCCCTGGGAGACAGGTGTGGATCCCTGCTTGGAGCAGGAGGGTTGGAGGCGGGGTGGGGGGGTGCTTTTTACGTCCATTTACGCTGCAAGCTCTTTGCTGGGGGTTTGCACGGGCACCTGTAAGGCTCTGTGCTGCAGCGTGGGGGGATGAGGAGGATGGGAGCTGAGGGCTCGTGCTTTTGTTTAAAACCAGCTTGCCAATGGTTTTGGACGTGGCTGTCCTCCCCTTCCCTTCTGTGGAAACTCTTGCCATTCCGTAGGCATCTCCTGACATCCCTAAGCCCTGGAAGAGCGGGTGTAATCCAGCAGTTTTCCTCTAAGGGGGTACAAGGTTTGCCAACGCTTTCTGCGATGTGTTTTTAGCTTTCTGCCTGAGCAGCCCTGGGCTCAGTGTCGGGGCAGGAGCCGAGGTTTGCCTTGTGCTGGACAGACAGACGTCGTGTCCCACCAGCCCCAGTGAGGGACTTTGGTTGCGGTTTGCTGCTTGTAGTGCCTGGGAGCCCGTGTCCTGGCTGGACTGGTGTTGCTCATATCTGTCCATCCATCCACCCCATCCCAGGCGTCCCTGCTTTGCAGCCACGTTGTTTTCCGGCCCCGTTGAGCTCCATAGGTCCCATCGCACACACGGGGGATTGAGGCCAGGTGTCCAGCTCTGCCTTTGCCACCCAGGTACAGCAGAAGAGGTCTCTTGACTTTCAGTTTCAGTGGTGGTTTCATTTTCTTTCCCGTGTTTTTGGTGGCTCAGGGTGACCTTAGGGCCCCCTCTCACTGCTCGGTGGTTCGGTTCGGTTTTCGTCTCGAGGCAAGCCCTTGCCTGTGTCCGCAGGGGTGCAGCGGCAGATCGTGCACTGCGTGGAGAAGCTGGCCGGCATCGTGGAGGAGCGGTACTGCGACGCGCTCACCCGCCCCGACGACCAGCAGAGGACGTGCAGCGAGGAGCCCTGCCCGGCCAGGTCCGCTGGCTTGCCCCTCGCCCCTTCTCAGCAAACCTTTAGTCTCCGAACTGCCCTGAGGGGGTGACCAGGGCTGGGGTGACCTCAGCTGCTGCCGTGCCCGGGTTGCACCAGGACACGTGCAGCTATTTGCACCCCTGGGTTTGCACCTCTCCTCTCCCTCGCGCTTGAGAACGGATCCCACATCCCGGGTTGGTCCATGGGAGCAAATCCCTTTGGGTGCCCGATTGCCGACCACGAGCTGCATGGGGAGGCGCCATCCTGGCAGGGCTGGGAGCCCCTCTCTGCAAATAGCCATCCCCCACACAGCGCAGGGACTAATCCATCCCTGAGCCTTGGTCCAGGCTGAAACAGAAGCCGTGGTTGGGATCCTAATTCCCCCACGACCCTGGGCCCCGCTGGTGGTTGTAGGCTGCTGAAGCCCACGTGTGTCTGGGGTACATCTCCCGGCCCCAAGCGCCTCTGGGTTGGCGGTGGCTAAAGCCCACCGCCCTGCGGTGCTCGGCGTGGCGGGGCACGGGGTGGAGCCCGGCTCGTGGCCGCTCGCTCCGGCTGAGACGTTTCCCCTTTCCCGATTCCCCAGGTGGTGGGTCGGCGAGTGGCAGAAATGCTCGGCCACCTGCGGCCCCTCGGGGCTGATGAAGAGGACGGTGCTCTGCATCCAGAGCGTGGGGCTGGACGAGCAGAGGGCCTTGCAGCAAGCAGACTGCCAGCACCTCTCCAAGCCGGACGCCACCGCTCCTTGTCACCGAGAGGTCCCCTGTCCCTCCCAGTGGGCCGTGGGCAACTGGTCCGAGGTGAGAAGGAGCGTCGGGTGAGCGTCCCGGTGTCTTGCAAAGCTGGGGACAAAGTGCCCCCTGGACATCCTCAGCCTGCCCGAGGGCGATGGGTGTGCTCCTGCCTACAGGGGAAACCCAGGGGGGTGTTTCCACGGGCTCCCGCTGTAACACCAGCTCACACGGACAGGGATTTCATTCCACGGGGAGGTCTCGGAGTGAGGAAGGAGCACCGGGCTGTGTGACTCTGCCGCATCTTCTCTGAGCCTTGCTGCTCCCTCAGTCAGGGGGCTGGCCGTGCTCCATGCTTGATGCAAGGAGGGCAGAAACAAGAGGCTTTCAACCCTCCGGTGTGTTTTCCAGCACCACAAGCCTTCCCCTGTGTTTCAGCAGAAGCCTCAGAGAGAATTCTTGCCTGCTGGAGCAAGGTGTTGGGGGTGAGCCGGGGTCTGGGTGCACCAGGCGTGTGTGCGCCGGCCAGTGGGCATCTGCTCCCCCGCAGCGTGACCTGGTGCTGGGGCGAAGCTGCCCCGTCTCTGCTGCAGGGGTGGGCAGAGAGCGAGACCCCCGCAGCGATGCCCCCAGGGAATGGGGGGGGCATCGTGAATTTTTCAACAATTTCTTTAAAAAGAGAGGGAAAGACCAAAAAAACCCCCATGTATAAAACACCACGGTTTGTGGACGCCCTGTGAAGCCTTTATTTATTTTTGTATTTCTGTGGATCGGCTTAACCGCAGGTTGAGGGGTTTAACCAGAAAGTTATAACTCCTAATTTAAGCAGTGGTTTCAAAAAGTGTTCAGCGTGAAGACAAATATCGGGAGAGAAATGAGAGAGCCTGGGAACTGAGCTTGTTGCTAAGAAACAAATGGAAAAAAAATGTGAACAGAAAAATTGAAGGCTAAATGAGAGCTATTTAGAAATATTTTTCTAGGGGCCCACAAAAGCCACAATTGCAGGGCTGAGAAACAACGGCCACGACAGTTTAAAGGGAAAATCATGAATTGCCCGCGGGTCTGTGCACGGAGCCAGCCCACGCCGTCACAGTTGTCCTTTGTGGTGTTGACATCGGCAGATCTGTGAGCCCAGGAAAAATGTGCTCGAGATTTTGAGATGTCTGTAATTTTTCTGTCCTCCTTTCATTTAAAGCAAGAGCTTTCTTTCTTCCCCATTTCCACCACTGCCAGTAAGTAGAGAAATTTGAGGGGCTTGGAAGCTTCCCAGAAAGGTGGTCCTTCTGTCCAGCGAGAATAATAGGGGCTTGTTGCTTTTTTTTGTCCTTGCAGACCCCCGGGCAAGGCAGCACGTACCCCTGCCAGGCACTGGCAGCACCCAGGTGGCCCACGAAGCCAAAGGGGGTATTTGCAATTTGGGTAGCCCCACCAAGTACTTAAACCTGAGACTTAGTTCTTCAGAAGGGCCCTAAAGCAATGTATATCCAGCTTTATGAACTTTCCAGAGAAGTTACCGGTGGTCAGAGGTATCACCTGCTCTCCATTAATACACCAACGGGAGTGTCTGGCTCCTGGCAGGAGCCCGTCCCACCGTGGAGCCTGCCGTGACGCCTCCCGCAGCCGTGTGCTTGGTGCTGAGCCCTCCTGCGAGCTCTGGGTGTCCCTGCGTGAGGCTCCTAACAGCCGTCCTTCCTTATCTGTGCCCCGGGGGCTTTCCTGATAACCCAGCCTTGGCAAATAAGCCCCCTCCTTCCTCCTGCAGGAGCTGCCATACCTGGAATTTATCTCTTGGATGGAGCTGGAAGCATTTGCTGAGAAATTTTAGCTTCAGGCACATGCTGCGGGAGTTGACCTCTGTTTTCCCTGGTTTGCTGTCCCAGGGGGGCGAAGCAGCTTGCCTGCCCCCTCCTGCAGATGTTAATGTCTGGTAACGCTTTATTTCAGCAACGCTGGCAGTGGCCATGCGGTGTTGTGGACCATCCCTCCTGCCAGGCACAGTCCTCAGGGTCGCTTCTGGTCCTACCCGGCATTGCCCAGGGGACGCGGAGCTGGGGAGGCCGTGGACGGCACGGCATAGCACGGCACAGGGTCCTGGATGCTGGGCCAGCATCTCCTCCAGCCAGCCCCTGCTGTCCCACCAGCACCGGCACGGGGAGCGGGGCAGGTCCCAACCAGGCACCTGGCCCTTGCAGGGCTGAGCAAAGACGAGAAAGGCCCAAAATACGGGAACAGATCGTGTCTGGGGAGCACGTCTCCCGGCCAGCCCAGCCCGGCAGCTCTGCCTGTCCGCCACATGCTGGTGGCTGCGCATCAAACCCTCACCTCAGCCCATCCCTTTGCATCCAAAGAGCAGCAAAACCTCAGCAGAAATCCCGTCAGTGGGGTTCGTTTGCCTCGTTGACCGTTTGTTCTCCTCGGCTGGGTCGTGTAAGGCACTTTGTACGTGACTGATGCTCAGTGCATCTGTCACCACAGTGCGCGGCCCGTGGCTTGTGCAGCCCACACGGGATGTTAGCAGCGCTATGATTTACTTATCCAGCAGAAAATTTTGCCGTCCTCCTTTCCAGCTTGTGGGTTTCTTTTATACTGAATGATTTCAAAGAGACCATTGTGGTGGAGGAGGGAGTGTCCTCAACAAAGCTGCTTATTGACCCTTGCTTTTTCCCTACTAGGGCAACACCCATGTTATTATCCTCTGCTTCAAAAAATTCTCTTCTAGAAGAAGAGATGTAATTCATGGCGATAGGTCGTAGAAAAGACCTATTAGATCATCTCACCCAGTGCCCTTCACAATGTCCATCTCCTGGGAAAATTGCTTCTGGCTGGAGAGCAGGTCAAGGATCACCACGAGCAAAGTACCCGGCAGTACCAGCCCTGCACTGGGGTGGTCTCTAACGGGGAGACGGCCCCAGAGATAGATTTGGCTGGTAATAACACTGCTTACCGGTGTGACCGGTACCCCCTGCTCCTGACCGCTGGTACAGGGGATGCCGTGCCACTGGTGGGGCTGGCACAGGAGACATCTCAGGACCCAGGTGGGTGGTGGGAGTGTGGCAGAGCGACGTGGAGCCCCTTCACCCTGTGCCCAAAGCATCGACGAGCACCCACTTCGGTATCTCGGGGGGGAGCAGCAGCACGGGGCATGGGCACTGCTGCAGCACCGCTGCCAGCCCCTTCCCCGCTCCCCCTGCTGCACCCTGCGCCGTCATCTCCTGTCCCCGACGGTTGTGTCTTTCTCCTTTTCCCAGTGCTCCACGACCTGTGGAAACGGGACACAAAGGCGCCCAGTTTACTGCAGCAACAGCACTGGAGCAGCTTGTGACCCTGCAGAAAGACCCAGCTCGGAAACTATTTGCTCCTCGCCGCAGTGCCAGGAGGGATTAGACAATGCCAACACGGACTGGTCTGGCAGTGGGTCCTCCAGCAGAGAGATATTTAATGAAATCCATTACATCCCCAGCAACCACATTGCTAAATTTAACCCCTTAATTCCAAATATTCCAGAGTCCAATGATGTCAATGTCATCACTGAGGAGGACTTCTCAACCAAGAAGGGAAATGTCTTTGTTGATGATTTTTACTACGATTATAATTTTATCAACTTCCATGAGGATCTGTCTTACTATCCCTTCATGGAGAAAGAGACCAAAGGCGAGGGGCATAAGCCAGAGCTGAGCACCAACGACGTGGAGGGGTCCCGCGGGATGCCCACCGATGTCCTGCACACGGTCAAGCCAGGAGGAGGGGGAATTGAGGCCAATCTAGTGACCAGTGAAGCAAACGCTCTTGCTCCGGTGCAGAGCGAAGGAGAGACGGAGCCTGGGGGTTTAGCCATGAATGACCTCCTGAGCGTGGTCCCCGAGGATGCGGGGACAGCTGCTCCCAAATATGCCATCCGTGACCTCATGGGTAAGGAGGAGGATGCAACGGGTGTGCCCCGCTCCGAGGACCACCTGCCCACCCAGGGCACCACGAGCCACGACTCTGCAAACAGCCACGACCACCCGCCCCTGGATGAGCCCCGTGGAGCCATGCCGACGAGGACCGGTCCCGGGCAGGATGCTCCAGCCCATGGCCTCGCGCCCCGGGCTCCTTACGCAGCCGATCGCTCCCCACCGCTGCCCGCTGGCGGGGGCAGCGCGGGCACAGACAGGTCCGGCAGTCCGGGAGAGCCGGGGAGCCGCGGTGAGGGGCGTGCGAGCACAGAGGGGCCGGGTGACGCCGGCGCTGAGGAGCACGACGTGGCCGGCTCTGTGGAGAGAGGCCGTGAAAGCTCAAGGGAAACGGGTCTTGTCGTCACCAGTGACGGTAACGGTGCTGCCCCCAAGACCAAGGAGCGGGAAGGGTGGGCAGAAACGCCGGAGGGGACAGCAGGCACGCATGCCGACGAGCAATCCCGTGGGACAGAGAGGGCAGGCCTTTCCTTCCCCACCCCACAGGGACCAGGCTGGGAGATGGGGCGGAATGCTGGCAGCACCCATCCCGCTGCGAGTCCCTATCCCCTGGGTGCTGACAGGCGCCCCACGAGGCAGGCAGGGCACCAGCCGGAGCTCCGCACCCCCAAATCCCTGACCTCAGCCCCCTCGGTGGCCACTACAGCCTTTCCAGCAGCAGTGTCCTTGTCCCCCGCCGTGCCCGGGCCAGCCACCCAGCTCACCTCCAGCGGCCTCACCCGGCAAGACGCCCTGGCACCAGCCGTGCCCACAGCCCCGGCTCACAGCCCCCCTGTGCACCCAGCAGGGGCATCGCCTTCCGAGTCTCCACCAGCGTGGTGGACCGTGGGGGTGTCCCACCACCCAGAGCCGGCGTCGCCCCGTGCCCACCACACCTCCCACGGGGCCCCGCTCGGCAGCACTGCGCCAGGGGAGCACTCCCCGTGGGCGACCCCAGGGACGTTTGCTCTCGGCGATGGGGAGAACGCATTATCCCAGCCCACCCCCGCTCCCCTGCCACTCTGGGAGAAGGAAGAGACGGAGAAGGAGGCGGCTTTGCTTCCACCATCAACCACCGTGGCAGCCACTGCGATGCCCAGCTGGGAGGTCGGGAACTGGAGCGAGGTACGTGTTGAGTCTCGTTAAAAGCGTGACGTGGGTGGTACGGAGGTGAGAGACCTGTCCCTCTCCTGCCGGGTCCCTGGGGCGTTGCTCTTTGCGTGCAAAGAAACGTGTGTTGCTCACACCCGCTCCATCCTGTCCCAGTCCCTCCCAGCCACCGCGGTGGGTCCTTGGGCTCTGCAGTGCCCGGCACAGCCCAGCCCGGCACATTTGCCATCAGCCCGCTCGCTGCCCTGGCACAGCTCCCTGCTCCAGGAGGGCTGGTTCCCCTGTTGTTCCCCCTGCTCTGCAGGGAGGTCACTGGGGCACGAAGACCCCCTGGCACGGGAGCAAGCTCCTGCCGTTGTATAGGAGAGAGAATCTCAAAATACACCACGAAAAGACAGAAATTTAAATGTCAGACATAAGGCACGTCAAGGCTGCAGGTGACCGGAGGGACGGGGCTGTGCTGAATGCAGCGAGTGGGGGATTATCAGCAGTTACCAGCTATCGCCTTGCTGCCTCGCTGTCCCCGGGCCACTCTCTGTCTGTCACGTTTGCAGTGACAGACGAATGGCTGCTGCCGTTCAGGGTAACGGGCTTTTATCAGAAAGCACAAAAATAACAAGGCTTTGGTGTCGCAGAGCACGGGAGACTGAGGGGTGGGCGAGCCTTTTAAGGAGGCTACACAAAGGACCCAGTGATGGTCAGGACAATACTTCACATCAGCAAAAATACAGTCCCACCATGTGGGTTTTACAAAAGGGCATTGACCGTGGCTTGAGCCGGGGCGCTGGGGGGAGCTGTGCCACGGAGGTGGGACTGGTGGCAGAGCTGTGACCTGGAGGCACACGGGTGTGTTGTGAAAGCCCTGCAAAGGCTTTTAGGATGGAAAGGCTCCTACAAAATAAATCAGATCGGTATAGGCAGAGAGGGGTGGATCCAGAAGAGGAGGTAAAGGCACTGCCTCTCAGGTGGAGAGAAATCCTTAGTGGAGCTTTTAACTCCGAAAGAGCAGGGGACAGGCAGCACTTGGGAAAGAAGGGCATGAAACAGCTGTATGAGACAGCAGTCAAACGGCTGAAGCTGTTATTGGTGCTAATTAAGAGAGACCTAGCAACAAAAAAGCTCCAGGCACCCCCAGCCGCAGAGATCCCTGGTGCTGCCCCGTTTCCCACCGAGCTGCGGGCAGCCGTGGCCGGGACGCTGGCACGGGGCGATGGCTGTCGCTGCAGGTCGCGGTGTGAGAGCCCTCCTGGGAGCCAAAAGCTGAACAGGGAGAGAAAGGACAATCCCAGCCAGACCAGAAATCACTGAAATGGGTTCTGGGGAAGGGTTATCCTCCTTCTTCCCCCAAACCAAGGGCTGCCTGATGTGGGACTGGTTCAAGAGGAGCCTCTCGCTATGGGGATTCTCCAGGGGGCTGGGTCCCCTGCCAGGCAGTGCTGGGCACAGCCTCTGGGAAAGCTCCTCTCTCCCCGTCGTCCCACAGCCCTGCCTCCGCACGCCCCAGCTTTACTGGCACCTCCACCCACGGAGGAGGCGATGAGCTGAGTCGCTGGGGACCTTTCTGCTGGGCCACCAGGCTCCATCCTTGGCCAGAGCCAGCCACGGGGCATCGGGGAGATTGGGGACATCAGGGGACAGCCCCGCTGGGGCTGCCGGGATCGGAGGGCAGCAGGCGTCCGCCTCGTGTGTTGCAGTGCTCGGCCACCTGCGGCGTGGGCGCGATCTGGAGGACCGTGCGCTGCAGCTCCGGCAGCGACGACGGCTGCGCCGCGGCCAACAAACCCGTCCCTGCCCGGAGGTGTTCCCTGAGACCCTGTTCGTCGTGGCGCGTGGGGAACTGGAGTAAGGTAAACGGGCGTGGGGGCGGTGGGGAGGGTCCCGAAAAATCCACAGAAAAACGAAGGCAGGCGGTGCCTGCCCTGTGGCTGGAGCCGTACCTGCTCTCAGGGTGGGCTCTTGCCCCACGGCTCACCAAGGCAGAGGGTAAAGATTTGCCCTTGCCTCAGAGTTTCCACTGCTTCATCCCACAATAATCTTTTCATTTTTCTTGGTTTTGGACTGGTTAAAAAGCCAGGAATTGGCAAAACCGAAACGAAGTGTGGTTTGAAAGTCTCCGGAAAACATTCTGGCCACTCTGCGCTACTGGGGGTGTTTGCTGTTGGGTCGGGTGAATCCAGTAGGTTCAATGGTGGGGAACAACCCCACCGTTGCTCTGGGTGGCCACTGTTTCTCGGGGTCATCCATTGTCTAATGCGTAAAGACTTTTCTGCCATTAAAACTGGAAACCGGCTGCTTTCAGAGGGACACTAGCGACAGATTCAGAGCGGCACAGGCTTTCCTCTAGCTTGGACTAGAGAAAGGGGTGAACAGAGGTTGAATATCCACTCGATCCATGCCAAGGCAGAGCGTGTCTCTGGAGGCACCTCCCCTCGCCGGAGGGGTTCCCCCGGCACCGGCCCTTGCCGCCCTTCCCTGCCGTGATGCTCATGTTGTTTCCCAGTGCTCCAGGAGCTGTGGCGGGGGGATGAAGGTTCGGGACGTCCATTGCATCGACACCAGAGACCAGAGGCTCTTACGACCCTTCCACTGCCAGGCTGCCCTCTACAAACCACCGGCGCAGCTCCCCTGCCAGAGCACGCCGTGCCTGGACTGGTACACGTCCTCCTGGAGAGAGGTAGGGGCTGCTGGGGAGGGGGCTGAGCCGGGGGGGGGTCAGCGCTTGGCCCCCGAGCATCGCAACGGGACTTCTTCCCTGGGGGCACCCGCGGTGTACGTGCCTGCGGCGGGGTGTTGCACACCCGCAGTTCTCTTCCCTGCCTCTCCCTGGAAGCACGTTGGGCCAGTGCTCGGTGTTCGCTGGCCCAGAGCAAGTGCTCAGCAGTGGGCAAGCACTGGCCGGGGGGGCGCTGGGCTGCCTGCAGCGCCGTGCGTCGCTGGAGCCCCCCTGCTCGCTGCCGGCAGGGAGGCAGCGGGCTCAGCCTGCCTCTTCGCCCACCTCCAAAACTTAAGCAGGTACTTGCAGTGGGTCTGCTGGATCCTCCTGGGGCTCTCCCAGCACCGAGAAGGAAACCCCCCCGCTAATAGCAGGGGGAGCTGCAAAGCGGGCACCCCGCCTGGGAAGCGGGTTTTGCGGGTGCTTCTGTGTTTGTAGGGTGTTTCCTTAAGACGCCAACGCCCGGAGCGTGGCTGCCTTTCCGCTGGGCCGCCGGCTTCTTCCCCTTTCGGCGCCTTGTGTCTCGGCAGTGCTCGGAGTCGTGTGGCGGCGGGGAGCAGGAGCGGCTGGTGACGTGCCCGGAGCTGGGCCGCTGCGAGGAGGCGTCACGGCCCAACACCACCCGGCCCTGCAACACGCACCCCTGCACCACCTGGGTGGTGGGCTCCTGGGGAGAGGTGAGCGGCCGCGGGCGGGAGCGCGCCGCTCCTCTCCACGGGGTTTTTTGCACGAAATGCCGAGCGTGGAGGGGAAAACCCAACCCTCAAAACCAAACCGGGGGGGCTCCCGCAATCAAAAAACCGCCCGCGATGTGGTGCTGCCGGCGTAGCGCGGCGCTGGGGGGTGGCTCTGCAGGGCGTGGGGACGGGTCCCAGCCCCGGGGCTGACGGGGCTGCCCCGCTCCCGCAGTGCACGGCCCCCTGCGGCGGGGGCATCCAGCGGCGCCAGGTCAAGTGCATCAACACCAAGACGGGGCTGGCCGAGGAGGACAGCAGCCTCTGCGACCACGAGCCCTGGCCCGAGAGCACCCAGAAGTGCAACCCGCAGGACTGCGAGAGCTCCGAGTCGGGTAAGCGACCGTCCTGCCCGTCCTGAGAGCTGAGTGTTTTCTCTTCCGTGTGGTTGTGCTCCCCAAGAACCTGTGTGCGCTGTTTGGGATAAAAGCTGCGTTTTTGATGACGTGGTGATGGTTGTGGAGATTGGTGTGAAAACCACCCAGGCTCTCAGCTAAGGAATATTACCTGCAGAGCATCAGCTCTATGGGGGAGCGGTGCAGCGTCCTCCGTCGCCATCCTCTGCCGTGGTTGGAGACACTTCTCCGCCACGCAGCACCCTGATGGAGCGACACCCGGTTAGGAGCTCGGGTGTGCACCGTTTCGCCGCTCGCCGTGGGTCGCACAGCGATGTGACGAGGCACAGCACAGCGTTACCGGGCGTGCTGCCTGCTGGGGAGGTTCAAATGGCGCGTGTTGGGGGGCGCTGGGCGGGCGCGCTGTGCACCGGCTGGGTGGTCTGCTCGGTCTCTTCGAAGCTGCACCGTGAAACGCAGCAAAGGCCGTGTAAGAGCACGACCCGTTTCTGGGTCCGGTAACCAGAGATGTTTTTTCTAGTCAAGTTGAGACTCGTTCTTTATTTTTCTTCCCCCCGCCTTTCGCTTCTCGGTCCCCCCCAGACAGTCTGGAGGAGGACGCCAGCAATAACTGGCTGTGCTGAGAGACAGGCTACACTCCGTTAACTTTTCCAGGGCAGGTCGTGCCCTGCTCTCTCCCAGCTGGCCGGCGGCACGACGCCGTCCTGCTCCCGGGAAGGGACCCCGGGAAGGGACCCCGGGAAGGGCCGTGCAGCCAGCGCCAGCGCAGCAGCACCTAGGGTGGGATGGGCTGGGTGCCAGGGGCGAGCTGGGGGTCTGGGTGCAGGGAAGGGCGATGGGCGCACGGTGCTGGCCGTGCTGCCGAACAGGGAACTGGTCCTGGCTGTAGCAAGGAGAGTGATGGGGGAGGAAGGAAAAACCAGTCACCCCACTAAAAAGCAATGTGTCTGTGGGAAGATGGAGTGGGTGTCATACATGGATTGTGTAAGGCTAGCTTGGCTAATCAATAATTAAGTGGGAATGTTGTAACCATCTATAAATGTCCGGAGCACTTGGCTCTCAAGGGGCCGAGTGTGGTTTTTTACTGGCACGCACGCAAGCTGGGATGTGCTTGTCGGAGGCAGCAGCGTCACCCAGCGAAGGGAGCGCTGGCGCCCACCTGGGTGATCACGCTGGGGGTGGCACAGGGCAAAGGGACCTGGTTCAGGAGCAACGTGTGATTCAGGAAAAGGAAGCCAGAAGGAGACATCAAGCGATTAAGCTCTCTGACCACCAGAAAGCTGTTTAGTGATAAAGTCCCAGAACGCAAAACTTTTGAAACAAGCCTGGGCTCATCACTAGAAAGCCAGAGAAAAGACCAGCTCTCCAACACCTTTGGGTATCTCTGAGCAGATGCTTCAGTGAGTTGGTCCTGTTTCAACCCGAGCCATCCAGACTGGCTGCCAGCTTCGTATACCTGCTCCAGCTGCAGCCGGGGTGCTCGGCCGTGCCGTGGGCACTCACCTGGTCTCTCCTCTCACCTTCACTCGGAGAGATATGTCCCACGGCACCAGGCAGTTCCCTGTAAGCCAGAAATCTGTGGGCTGCAAGGGTTAACAGCGCTTAAAGGAAAAGCAATACAGCGGGGGATTAGATGCCATTGATATCAGCATGTTAATCATTAATCGACCTTATTTTTTTAATGTGTCTGTGAAAAAGAAAAAGGGGTTTTGACTGCCCAGAAAGAAGCATTAGACCCTCAGGAGCTTTATTGAACAAGGAGATGGCTGGGAGATGGAGCAGGGTGGGCAGGAGGGCAGCGGGTGGCCGGTGCCCAGGGTGCAGGACCCTCCACGTGGGTCCCGCTTTGCAGGCTGGGACACCCGTTCTCATCCTGTCAACTCCTTGTGTTTGTCCTGTATCCAGCCGTGTTCCCCCTAACACCTATTCTGGAGAGGGCAGAAGCGTTGGCTTTGGTTAACTGGGATTTGGAGGCTGTGGCCGCTGGCCGTCGGGATGCTTTTAGCCGTTAAACCGCTCCTTTTCAGCAGCTGCGTGACCCTCCTGCGCTTGCGAGTCTGTTGGGCAGCTCCACATTGAGGAAATAATTAGTCAGGCTTGTTCAAGAAATGATACGTGGTTTCAGCTATTTTTGTCAAGGGAAAATTTCCCTACCGGGCTCGGTGGTGAGAGCCGTGGGGCCGTGCGGCGCAGCCAAGGTTGTACCAGAATAACCGCTTAGATGTGTAGGAAGCACACAAATAAATGTTAAACCCCTGGATTCAAAATGACAGAAATGCTCTGGCTGTAGCCCAGGGCAGGAAACGCCTCTTGGAAATACAAACATTTCCTGCCAAACCACGAAGAGGAACGAAACTTTCACATGGCAGGAAATCACAGATGTGTAAATCCACAGGCAGAGGCTCCCAGAAAAGGCATGAACGTAAACTCCAGCCCTTTCCTGTGTTTTAAAGAATCTTTACTGTACGAGATTAATGCAGGCTGGAGTGATTCATGTGTTTGTGTTAGACGCACAAGGAGCCTCTATCTCCTCTAACGTGAAGTGCACGTTTCCAGCAAGATCCTGTACTTGTCTTTGTGAGCAACCGTGTTCTCGCTGGACACAAAAATGCGAATAACCCCGGTAGAGTTTGACTGTTAAAGCCATTATCAGTTGAACTTTTAACAGGGATGGAACAGATCAAACATAAACAAACATCTCACTAGCGATCGGCTCTCTCCAGTTAAAGGAGGTCGGAATTAATTAGAACCAGAATCCAGTTCTGTCGCCAGGTTATAAATTAATTGATGAGTGCACAGAGGTTATTTTTAAATGTGCCTGTCATTTTACAGCTGCATCCAGCTGTGAGTGGGGAAGATAAGGATGGCCGTGTCCTTAGATGGCTCCCGGGGAGCATCGGAGCCCGTCGGGCACCCAGATGCCTCCGTGCGATGCCCCAGCGAGGCTGGGGACGTAGATCTTACTCCCTGCCAAGACGAGGAACTCCAGCAAACATGACTCTAGCGCAGGAGAATCTGCTCGGGGGCTGAGAGCCATTGCTCTCGCCCATGGTAGCGGCAGCCGGGGAAGCCCTGCGGCTCCTCGCTGGCGACCCGGGGGGCCGAGGAGGCTATTGCTGTCCCAACAGGAGCGGGAACAGATTTGCTGGACCTGGGGCAGGGCTGCCAGGGAGATAAGAGCAGCCTCTGGCTCAGGAAAGCCTGTTGCTGTCTGGTTTCCACCCTTGCCCAGCTCCGAGCCCAAGCAGTGCTCTCACACCCACACCAGCCACTCCTGTTACCGGATCCTTTCCTGTAACTCAGAAAGCTGGAAAAGAACCCTCACAGCGTGTTGGTTTCTGTGTTTAAGTGCTACACTTGGTTTCGTGGCCACCTTGGAAAGGAGCTGAGCAGCAAGTCCCACGTGAGAGCTCGGAGAAACCGTCCATCCAGCAGGTCAAACAGCTTTAAAAGGCAAAAGCAGAAATTGCCTCCTGGCGGAGCAGGATGCTGCTGGGTGAAGCCAGGCGCAGGGGGAGGCTGTGCCTGCACCGTGGCTTTTGGCCAGACCCCGTCGGTGATGGGTGAAGCAACCCTGTCTGGGACCGAACGCATGGGGTGCTCATCGTGGTAAATGTCATAACATTGAGAGTTTTCCTCGGGCCTGTTCCTCTGGATCTGATACGGGGTGGGTCTGCGAGTTCCCCAAATTCTCTCCAGGCGGGTGTCAAGCAGGGGATGGTCCAGTTCTTTGCTCCAGCCCGGGCACCTTAGCCAACACGGCTGGTCCCCCCAAGTGTCTCAGGCTCTAAGTACCAAAGGAATCAAGGTGAAGCGTTCAGCTGGCCCCAGAACAAATCAATGTAAACTGGCCATTTCTCTGGGAATGGGATGAAGGTTTCCAGCCAGCAGGAAGGGATGGAGCAGGATGGAGTTCAGCCTTGCGTCCCGGGAGCAGCCACCACAGGGACTGTGCCTGGTGGGAATGCGAGAGGGACGATGCCTCAGGGGGGACCGAGGGGCGAAGCCCCCTGCTCACAGCAGGGATGTGCTGGGGCGAATCCCAGACGCCCGGCGCCCTCTTCAGCCGCTGCCGTGTGCGGGGCTCCTGGCCCGTTATCCAGGGTCTGGTTGGTTTTCTAGTTGCCTCAAGATTAATTGGCAATTAAACGTTGTATTCCTGCTTACTTTGAGTAGGGAAATGAAATTATTGATGGTTCTGCACGTAGCCAAGTTTGGCCGCAAGGGATACGTGCTAGAAATAATCACAGAAAATTCCAATTTTCTCTGTCATTTGAGCCTGTTGAGTCTGTGCCCAAGTGGCGAGGCAGGGAGGTGCTGCTGAGCGAGTCATTAAGTGCCCTTTATTTACTGATAATTAACAACAGGTGTCAATGGAAAACGGGGTGCTTGGGAAAGGCTTCCCTGTTTTTATTAACTGTAGGAGAAAGTCGCACATTTTAGCCTTACGGAGAAACAGGCTTTCCGTGACACGGGCTGGCAGAGTCTGGTCAGGCGTCCCCATGTCAGCCCTTCCTACCGAGGGGGTGATGCAGACGCCAGGTCCGAGCAGTAGCGGTGCCGTGCGGGTCCCTGTAACGCCCCCAGGCCCTGATCCGCCCCGGCCCACCCGCGCCGTGTCCGCACAGCGGGTCGGCACAGCGCGGCTCCCGTGAAAACCTGGGCAGTGGGAGAAAAAACCACAATAACCATCAGGCAGAGGGAGCGGGAAAGGCACATCTCCTCCCCGGGATGAGAGCGATAGGGTTTCCTTAGGGCAGCGCTGCGCGCTTTTTACAGAAATGACCTTGGTTTGACCGGTGGCGGCGGGAGATGCTTCTCCTCCGGCGGCGGGAGATGCTTCTCCTCCGGCGGTGGGAGATGCTTCTCCTCTGGCGGCGGGAGATGCTTCTCCTTCCTCCTTCTTTGCAGCTGCCGAGTGCATTTAAGTTTTAGAAAGCATAAATCACGATGGGCCTCAGCGGCACAGGGCACCCTGTGCGGACACCGAGGGACCCAGCGGCCGCAGCCCGGGCTCCTCTGCCAGGAGCCTCTTGCCAAGCCCCTGATAACAGCCTGGCCCGGAGGAGGCAAAGCCTAATCGCAACAACGACCAATTAACCCTTACGTAGCTTTTTGGAAGACTCTCCAGAATACATCAAAGGCATCTTTTTCTGTTCAGAAGAAAGACCTTCAGCAGAGAGGATGTTGGCCTTGACCTTGGAGTGCTAAAAACAGAGAAAACAAGGGCAAAAAAATGAAGACACGGTGCTTTACCCATGGCTGGAGGAACAACTGCGCTCAGCCACGGCGCTCCCGCATGGGGGGTCCTGTCTGGAGTGGTTTCCCTCAGTCTTGAAACAGAGGAGGGCTGAGTGCTGCTGCCCAGCACCCTTACCCTGCCTGGTCTTCGTGTTAAGAAAAAAAAAAGGCAAAAGCAGCAAAGGCTGCGTCGGTGTGGTGCGGCTCTCTGCTCCTGGCAGGGCTGGCCGTGGGGGGCTCTGGACACAACGTGTTTAAGGGGGTTTGGGATTCTGGAGAAGGCGGCAGGGTCACGTTCAGCGGCTCGTTTTGGCAGAGTTGGCTTCTTCTGCCCCTCCCTGAGCTCCTGAGAAGGAAGGGGAAAACAGCACAGGGCGTAGGGAGAGTCCTGGCTCTGCCGCAGCTCTTCAAAAATGAGAATTTCTCTCTGTGGGATTCAGGGACTCTAAAAAATGGGGAATCCCTCTGAACCTCTTGGAGAGCACCAGCACCTTCCTCCCCTGGTAATCCCCAGGCCGGGCGCTCGGGGGTGTCGATGGGAGCTCCGTGATGGCACGGAGCGAGCCGTGCCGGGAGCAGCAGGGACCACACCTGAAAACCGGTGGGGTTTTGTGCTTTTTCTCCCAGTTTTCCAAGCTGCGGCCGTGTCGGTGCCTGCCCTTGCCGGCAAACGCGGCAGCTGAGCGTGCATCGTGGGCGTGCCGACCGGCGACCGCCGCGCTCGCGCTGCCTGCGGTGAACCGTGCTGCCTTCGCCCCGCGCGTTCCCCGGCAGGGCACGGCGGGCCCCGAGCAGGAGCCTGGGATAATACTTGTTCAATTCGGCACTGGCTCCGAGAGCAGCCCGAAGGCCAGAGGTCAGCAGCTTAATGCTCTGGTTTTGCTAGCTCAGCTCCAAGCTCAACCTTTCCTTGTTTTTACAAAACCTGTTCCAGGAAGTTTATTTTTCCCGAGCATAAAAGTAAAGGCTTAGGTCTGTATGGCAGAAGCTTAAATGAAATTTAAAGTGACTTCCACGCCAACTTAAAAAAACAACCGAAAAAAAGTGGGGGTTTTCAGTTTCTGATGTGCTGACTTAGCCTGGATTTTAAAAGCCCTGCTTTAAGCTGTTTCTTTAGACTAAAATTTGGCGTAGGCTGGAGCATATGTTCAAATGAAGTGCTAGGATTATATAAAAAAAAAATTGTTAATAGAAAAAAATAACAGTAAAAGGATTAAATGAAAATTTGGGTCAATTCTGCAGGGACCCTCTCTGAAGAGCTGACAAATGAAGTGCCTATTACAGCTTCCCTTGCCTAAGACCAAATTCCAGGGAGGAATCACGAGCTCAGCCAAGATTTTCAGACTTGGGCTTGACCCGGCTCACGTCCGCGCTGAGACGCTACATCAGACCGAAGCACGGCCCGACCTGGGCAAAGGACGAGCGCTCGGCGACTCCCGTTGGCTTCGCTTTCTTGAAACGCTTTGGAAACCCCGAGTCCTGCTGCGGGGTCTCGTGTAAGGTCAGCAGAGGAGCTGCAGCAACGCCTCCAGCCAAGGGTGGTGGCTCTTCCCCACCCTCCGCTAAGCCCATCCCAGCTGTAATTCCGCAGCAGGCTCATACCTTTGCAGAGAACATGGTGTGCAGAGAGAAATAACTCCCAGCAGGAGAGCAATGGGCTTACTCATGCCCGTGTAGGGCTCTGTGTAGTGCAGGTATGGGAATTTCCTCCCAGGGTGTTGACCCGTTGGAAAGGGCTCGGGAAAGAGCTAAACCATCCCCTCTGGTCCTGGAAAGTGACTTTCCGGTGAGAGGCTCCAGAGGCTCAGCCTGCGCCGCTCTGTCAGGGGAAGGCAGGAGGCAGCTTGGTTGCTCTCCATAAATAGCTTTCTAGGAAGACCGTTGCGATAGCAGAGGGCTTGTGAACAGCCCCGAGCCCAGCAAGGCGCAGCGGCAGCGGGCTAAAAATACCGAGGGGCTCGGCGGGGGTCTGCCTCAGCGCGGCGTCCCCCCTGGGAGCATCGCCCCGGGGCTGCAGCGCCCGCCCTCCCAAACGCCGGTGACGTTCCCATCCACCCGTGCTGGTTTTTAAACTGAGTCCTAAACACCGTGGAGTTTTTACTGCTGTTACGCTTGCACTGTGGATGACGAACCCCCCGGAGCCCGCCAGCCCCTGTCCGTGCCTGCCGGGAGCCACCGCTGTGTTCTCCATCTCTCCTGCTCGGTATCGCTTCCAGACCCAGCAACTCGAAGCACCACGAGTTTATAAATCCCGCGGGAAGCACAGGTTGGGCAGGGAGGCGGTTACCCAGCGGTCGTACCCCGATGAAGAGTAGATGATTACCGAATCCTGCACGCGGGGAGGGATGGCCGAGATGGGTGTGCTGAGCCCCGGAGCGGTGTAAGGCACGGTTCGGCTGGTTGTTGGTGCGCCCCGGTATTGCTGTCACCAGCCAAAGAGGGCAGGAGCGGGGCTTCTCCAGGCTGAAGTGCCATTTTTTTCAGCTTTTCTCTCTCGCCAGAGACCTTGGAGGTGTTTTAGGATCCCTGCTTGAGGCATCCCTGTCCTGCAGCACATGCGTGCAGGTGCTCGAATGTCCCGATGCGAAAGGGCTCTGGGGGGGTCAGGGGACGAGCTGCAGGGATGCTCCCGGGGATTACCATCCCTGCGACCTCGACGGAGCATCGCGCCAGCAAACGCTTCCCTTTCCCCGACCGGCTCGGGCGCTCTCACACAGCGTGGCGGCTCTCCCGGCAGCTCTGGGGACGTGTGCCACCGCCGGCCTGGCCCTCTCTGGGCTTCGCAGCGATTCCTCGACTGCTCTGCTCAACCAGCAGGAAAAATCCACGTTATCCCCCCAGCACCCGGGGGGTCAGACCAAACCCCCGGCCTGGGAGCGTGGTGCGGGGCTGGGATCCGGCGCTCGGTCCCGGTCTCTGGGGAGCTGTTGGGTCTGACAGCGCTGGCAGGGAGCAGCTTCTGCGTTCGCTGGTTTCTGCAGGGCACAGAGACGCTATTGCTGGGCAGAAAGAGCTGTTGCGTGAGAGGAAAGAGGACATACCTCTGCTGAAATAGCAAATTAATTTTAGACCAGTATAGTGACCTCCTTACTGCCGGGTGAGGGCTGAAATCCCAAACCGGGGGGAGAAGTCTCTGCTCTGCATCTGCCACGTCCTTTGCAGTAACCGCCATGGGTCGGCTCGGCCCCGTGGGAATCGGGGCAGCAGCCTTTCCCGGAGCAAAGTCTTTTGTTCGCAGAGGGGACGTGGCAAGGGGCAGTGGTCAGCGAGAGCTCCCCTGGGTTGGTCCTGGTGTTTCCCCAGCAGAAAAGTGTCCTGAGAAGGAGAAAAAGCTCATTTTCTTGCCCCATTCCTGCATCCACACAGTGTGGTCCCGGGCAGAGGGTACCCAGGGAGAGGGTCGGCCCCTCGTGTCCACCCCAGGGGGCATCGACTCTGCCCTTTCTCAGAGAAGAACTGTCGTTTATTTTAATCATTTGCACAGAAGGTAAAATTAGTTAGAGCTGATGTGATTTAAATGAGTCTCACACTGGGTGAGATTCTGGAGGCTCAGTGAGGCACGCGCGTCTTTTGATGTAAAGTAGAAAAGGAGGAGATGAAAAATTAAAGCCAACCAACTATATCTTCTTATAAATAACGCGTATCTGGTGGTGGGTCTCTGCTGCTGTAACCAAGCTGAGCTGCAGCCTGTTTGAGCCCGGTCCGGCTGGAGACGGAGCTGGGAGCTGCCGGCGCCGGGGGGGGCTGTCCCCTCCTCGCCACGTCCCGCGCCATCCCGCGGGATGCACGGCACCGTGGTCTGCACGCGGTGCCAGGTGTGGGGGTGTTTTGGGGTGGTGGGGTGTCCCGCCCTATCGCACCCCAAAGGCACGATCTCTTTGGGGCAGCGCTCACGTCTCCCCCCGAGCGTGAACCCGAGCGCTGGCCCAAATGCCCCAGCGCGGCGCTCCCGGCCCCGGAGAGGGATTTGTGATTCCCAGACTGTTTGCAGAGAGGAAACGGTTTCTGCAAACAGTTTGCTCAGCCCTGAGTGACTCAGCTGGGGCGGCCGGGCTGCGACCCGCGGCCACCGCGGCCACTGCTGCAGCTGGCCCGGGCACTGCCCCCGCAGCGGGGCCGGGTGCTGGCACTGGAGCGGCGGTTCCCAAAACAAAGCCCGTCCTGGAAGCGGCACCGATGTTGCGCTGAGGTTTGCGAGACACCTGCAGGAAGCGAAGCAGATGATGCGGGTTCTCGAAATAACCTCAACACAAAAATAACGGAATTATCGCCTTTCTGCCGGCGTTGCGGGCAAGGTCTGGGGACTGGGAGGGGATGTCATCGTGGGGAGGTTTGTCACCTCTCCCAGGCCTCCAGCACAAACCCTCCTCCCTGGGGAGCAAGCCCCGCTCCCCGCTGGGGTTTCTCTACCCTGGGAAGATGCTGCAGAGCTGCCGATGGCAGCAGGGGTGTTATTATTTCTGCTGGCAATTAGAAATAACGAGGATGCTCGGTACCTAGGGGCGGGCGGGCTCTGCGTTTCCTGAGGTCTGTCTTTGGCTCTGCCAACCCCACGCCGACTTTTGCATCAAACGCCCGATACCCGCGCCGGCGGCACCGGTACTAACGCTGTCCTTGCCCTCTCGCCTCCCCTCCAGGCTTCGTCTGCGAGCGCGACCGCTTGACGTTCGGCTTCTGCCAGACCCTGCGGGTCCTGGGAAGGTGCCACCTCCCGACGGTCCACCAACAGTGCTGCCGAAGCTGCCGCCAGCACGGGCACCGCGCGGCGCCCGACCGGGACCGCGGGGACGAGCGGGCCTCCAGGAGGTGACAGGACCGTCCCCAAGGGCCAGAAGTGCCAGGACCCGCGGTGGCTGCCGGAGCAGCGCGGCGGAGGAGGGAGCTGGGTCACGGCCAGGACTTGTGGCTCTGCCTCGTCCCGCGGCAGCGCCAGCCGGTGCCGCCCGCGAGCCACGCGGTGCTGCTCCGAACCACGGGGAAGGCTTGATTTCTTTTGTTTGTGCTACACTATAACGGTGCTCAAACCATCGCTCTGAAAAAGAAGGTCTGGCGTGGGCTGGGTGTGCAGGTCCCACTGGTCCCACGGGAGATGCCGGGGCGGCCGGGACCCTCTGTCGGGGTCACGCTGCCACTGGGCGACCGGCGGGGAAACGTTTTGGGGAAGGGAAACCAAAAGCAGCGATAATTCAGGGGAGACCTCTCAGAAATGCTTATGGTGCTATCATTTGACATTCTCAGCCTCTTGGTGGTGTTGGCAGGCCAGCACGAAACTCTTGACTTTTATTATTATTTTTATATATATATGAAGTGAGCATCCAGCATTCCACCAGCACAGCCGACTGTTCGGGTTAGGTGGGTTTTTTTTTTCCTTAAGGGACTTGAAGCTGGCAACCCATTTCTGTAATTTTCATTCAAATGTTTACACGCTGAAGCTACATAGCCGTAATTTAAGAAATAGAGACAGGGCAGAGGAATAAAATATCAGCTTCAGTTATCCCCAGGAGTCCAGGGCTCGCGGTGTGTGCACGAAGGCTCCGTGCCCCCGTCTCCCCGCTGCTGGCTTTCTCTGCCGAAGCCGTTGCCCGTGTCACTCTGGGGCAGAGGGGATGGTCAGGGACACCAAGGCACGAGTGAAACGACACGTTGGCTTTGGTGTCCATTGTCCTTGCATGTAGTTATGAAGGGGAGGGAAAGCTGCTCCGGCCCCGGTGGTGAGCAGCGTGTCCCCTTCGCTGCGTCCTTCCTCCTGAGCAGCGAAGTGCTGACACACCTGCCTTGCTGTGTGCAGTTACGGCGTAGCAGTTTAATGGTTGGTTAAGGTGTTTTTCTCTGCTCTTACAAGCTAAACCCCTTTTTTTCCTGCTTATATAGATTCACCTCTGTTAAGGTTAGCTGATTCTTTTAACTAGAATATCCAATATTGTACGAGGAGCGGCGCTCGGCCGGCACAGCCCTTACCGCCCGGTCCGGGAGTGTCGGGTGTTAATCCCTCCTGTCTTAGGGAGGATTTGCTGTTAGGTTGGTCCCCAGAGCAGGGTCAGGAGCATTTAGGTAGGAATTCCTTTCCACATTACTCTTCAGGCTATGGAGGACGCCCAAAAAACTGGGAGACCATGAAGGCAATCCCACTTGCGTTGAACGGAGCCCAGCATCGGCCGCGCCGTGCACGCAGCGCGGCCGCAAAGCCCAGGGCGCGTTTCTCCTTCGCCTCTGCTGTCGGGAGCAACGTTCAGTCCCGTAACAGGGGAAATTCCTGTGTGTCATTTGTATGTAAGACACAAGCCATGACTTCACCATTTGTGTTTTATTCCTTTCCGATGTGGTGTAAATTTTTACGTTTCAAAAGCCTGTGTTCAGTCCTGTTTTCCTTCTCACCGGCACCATCCGTCCCGTGCTTCCGTCGTGTGCCCAGGTTTTGCTAAGGGATCGGCACCAAATGCGTTGGGGTCTGATGGCCAGAGCTCACCAGCGTGTTAAATTAAACGGTCACTGGAGGAAATGGTAGGGTTTCACATGTTCTCTTCCCCTTGGGGAGTTTGAGGGATTTTTTTGCTGAAAATGCAGTGAAGTAGAGACCGTTTGGGGTGTGATTACTCTCTTAGCTGCAGCAGAAGGGGGCAATCGGATTGCATCTAGAAATCACTCAAGGCTGCCCTTTGCTACGGGAATTTGCATGATTCAGAGGTGGGCTGGGTGGGTGGGCCAAACGCCGGCAGCCCGCTGCTGACTGGCCGCGCGAAAGGCTCCAGCCTCTGCGTTGTGCGGCTGCCTCCGGTGGTGACGCGGCCCGGCGAGCCTCTGGTGCGGTACCTGTCCGTGTGCAGGGTCACCACGACGGCCGGGAGGAGGGCACGGGGTAGTCCCTCCTGTGGGAGACCCAGCCAAACCCATTGCACCGGCTGGGCAACGGCGTCGGGAGGAGCGATGGCAGCCGAGGGGAAGACCGTAACGGCAGCTGCTGTTTCGTAAGGGCTTCAGCCTGGCCAGACGTCACCACCGGGGAATACGCTGGTGAAACAGGCCCTACATCAAAAGCACTGAGCTTCTGCGAGAGCGCCGTGCACCGCGTGCTGTGCGGCGAGCAGGTTTCCTTGTCAGCCCGTCGGTGTCCAGCGTACCCTCGAGTGGAGCCGGTCCCTGGGCATCCCCAGCCGGTGGAGCCGGTCCCAGGGCATCCCCAGCCGGCACAGCCACAGCTGCCAGCTCACGGCCACAGCACGACACCCACCAGCACCTTGGTGTCCCCAACCAGGTCGGGTCTCCGCGGCACAGAGAGCCGCAGCAGCCGGGGAAAACCTTTCTGTTTCCAGAAGCCTCGGGGTGTGCAGAGCAGAGGCGGGCGCCCCGGCTCTGCGGTGACTTGTAGGTGTCGCAGCACAGCGGCGGGGCCGGGGTGTCCTTCTGGGAAGGGCTGAGCAGAGCCGGTTCCCAAGTGCAGCAGGGATTAATGTAAACCAAAAGCGCGGCCAGCCCCCGAGCCCAGCGGCTCCCAGACCGCGGCGGGTTCTTGGTGGGTGCTGAGGCTGGAGAAGTTTGCGCCGCAGTGTGGGAATCTCTGCTGGAAGGGCATTCCGTCTGGTTTTTAGCCACATAATAAGCCCGACCTCCTACAAGCACATAATTTGCATTATCAGTAATAATTACACACGTTTCACTTAAATACCCGCAATGTTTTCTTTCCATGAGACACCTACAGCTCGGAAAATGGGCTGCAACTGGAAATGAAAAACTCTCCAGCACCGGTGCAGTTCTGACTCCCCAGTCCTGCTGTCACTAGCTCTGAAATGCCTGAACCTGCTCTAAGCCCCGGGGACGCAGGAGCACGGAGCTCCTCGCCTCCTCACGCAGCAATGCCAGACGTTTCCCAGGGGCAGATCTGGGCAGTTACTCGCTCGGCTTTATTAGTGTCCGTGTGTTCGCTCGCTCCTTGTAACCAAGGAACTCACTAGAAATGCCTTTCTTCTTCTTTCAGAGACGCTTTTATTAAGTGTTGACACAAGAAGGACGTTATTCAGAAACAACCGCTGCGTTAGTGTGCGAAGGAGAGCAGGAAAGTAATTAATTACGAAGGAAAAGATGTCTGAAATAGAAAGGTGCTTTTCCCTGGGCTGTCTAAGGATGGATTGCCAGGACAGCGAGTTTATCCTTTTTGCCAGGTTAATTAGTGCAGAGCGTGAAAGAGAAAAGCAAGAATGTGTCAGCCCCCCACCACAGAGGTCCCCGAGCGCCATGGCCGGTGTCCTTCAGGCCCCGGCAGAGCAGAAGGAAGCCCGGCACGGCCGGTGACGTGCCGAGAACACACATGCGTCTGACCGGAGACCCCGGCAGAGCCGTCCCCTCCGAGGCTCCCGAAGAGCCCTGGCTGTGACCGGCGCAGGCAGAAGAAAAGCCCCAAATCACGCTTTTCATCAGAGGCACAGGATGCGTGGCGACCAGGATGCATTCGCTTTGTCATTCTAAGGTACTTTTGGTTCATTACTTCAGAAAGCCCCCATTGAAGACCAGCGCTGCAGAACTCCCATGCTTCATTTGGCACACAGTAAAGGGGGGGATTCCCACCCATTGTGAGCCGTAGCCACGGGGGGGGCGAAGTCTCTCCGACCTTTGGCCGCTCGGTTTTACTTGGCCCATTTGAAAAACACTCGGGTTTCTCTGCTGAGCTGTCGAGGGCTACCGGGAAGCTTGTTCTTGCAGCCTCGTTGCCTCCCAGCACCGACTGGACGTCTGTACTGGGTTAACTGGAGCTGAGGGCTGTTTTTTAAGGCAGGAACGTACATTGAGACAAATCTAGGCAAGCTTAATTACGACAGCAACCGGTAAGGGAGCTAGGTCTCCTCTTTCCAATGAGTTGTTCTTAGAACTTCGTGCCACTGAAGACTTTTTTGGGGTGCGTGGGACAGACTGTGCCTTCCTCGGCAGGCAGCTCAGGCTGACAGAGCCCTGCTGGCCCCTGTCCCTGCACGTCCCCGTAGATGGATACACGTATATACACATACACGGGTCTATATGCAGCAAGACCCCTCGCTGTCACCGCTGCTAGGACAGGGAACTGGGAAAGCTCACGCGTGATGTCCTACAAGGTGAGCTCGTGGCTCCGCTGGAGCAGCTGGAGGGTCCATGGGCTCCACTTGCCGCAGTGCCGGAGGGGGAGACCAGGGGCTGCAGCTGAAAAAGAGCAGAAATCGCCGGGATGTTGAGGGTGGAGGAAGGGACGAACTGCTTTGCGCACGATCGCGCACAGAGCTGCCGTTCGCCCCGCGCTCAGGGGTTTGCTACCCCCGGGCTGCGTGGGAGAGATGATTTGTCAGTGAGAAGATTTCCATTTGTTTGATAAAAGACAGACATATTTTTATGTTTAAGACCATGTTCAAGAAATAAGTGGCTGAACCAGCTCCCTGTGAGCCGGATCTTTGGTAAATATCCGCCGGCGCTGGAGTTTGAAAAGGACCATCCCTTCCCGTTCCAATGTCTTCATCCCCAGGGACTTCGGAGGGGAGGTTGGAGGGAGCCGGGTGGACCCTGCTGCCCCCAGCAGACGTGGGGGTTTTGGCAAAAAAGCTGTGAAGCTCTATCTTAAAATGGTTCCCGTGGCTTTGGCACACCTCGGGTGCAGATACTGCGGGGGGTCCTGAGCTCAAGGGCCCGGTCGCTGCTCGAGGAAGATCCGAGAGCATCCCTTGGCAGGGACCGCCGGGCTGGCTGCTGATCCCGGAGCAGCCGCTCTCTGTGCTGCGTTAGAAACCAAAAGCCAAGTGTTTCAGCAGCTCGTGAAGGAGGGGAGAGCTGAGGGGAAGTGGAAGACAAAATTTGGAGTAATGGAAAAAAACTAAAACCCAACACAGCCCGAATACAGAAAGTTCAAACCAGAAAATTTGTATTTTTGCAACTAAAGCTTCACAACGCCAAGGAGCTGCCTTTCCTAAGAGGTTGCGCTCAGCTTCCAGGTTTCGGATTTACCCACTCCACCCCAATCCGATGCCCCGGCCGCCTTGGAAGGGCTGAGTTCCTTTGATAAATAAATGCAGGCGCGGTCCCTCCCGGCCGCCTTCGCCTGCTCCTCTCCCTGTGCCCCCAGGCCCCCCGCACGCCCGGCACCAAGCTCTGACAGACACTCCTGAGTAGTTTTTTCCTACATTTTCCTCAGAGGAAATAGAACAAACAATACATCTTTAAAAGAGGATTTCAGCTAAGTTTCCTGAAATCTATTGTAATCTCCAGCTGCTAATTACCGAACAGGGAAAGAATTGCTCACAGGTTTCACTTGCTGTTTTTGGACCAACACATGATAAACCCATAGAAGGTGGATTTGGAACAAGGGAAAACCCTCACATTCGTGCAGGCTGCGTTCTCAAGAAATTGCTGATGAAGTTTATTTTAAAAATAGTTTGATCCTGGAGCCAAGCAACCCTACAGTGCAGGTTTTAAATCTGCTCAGAGGTGGTTTGGTCGCTGGAGGCTGTTTGAGCAGCTCGGACCAAACCTGAAGACCACTGAAGTTCAGCGCAAACGCAGGGTGAACGAATCCCTTTGGCCAGCAATATTTAAACCTGGTTGGTTGACTATTTTAATTACTGAAATATTGACTTAAAAACCTTTCCTCCCAGATTTTGCTCTTTTCCCATCCAGCCTGCAGCTGCAGCTCCCGTTCCAGCCAACCTGACATCCATGAAACTGAACTTCCAAAAGACTTTGACTGTTTTTTTCCAGGACCAATTGTAAATATAAGATCTCCCTGAAATATTTTCTGTTTCTCTGTAGGCTTTCAGTTTGTGCATTTATTTATAAACATCCGATTTTGCTACAGGTCAGCCATGCAAACCATTGACATCAAGACACTGGCGAGGCTGGCCGTGCTCGGGGTCGCCACCTCTTCTCCCACCTCTTCTCCCACCTCCGTCCAGTGTCTTTTTGGTAGACTCTTCTCACCCCCATCCTTATCAGAGGTAGGATTAAGTCAACTGTCTCCACACTGCATCCACAGGGGGAGCTGGATCCAGCCCAGTTTCTGGAGACAGAAAAAAGGAAATTTTAAGAAAAAATTTTGCAAGGTGTGAGAGCTGCCTTTTAGTGGGCAACGAGCGACGTGGGAAAGGACTGGGCTGGGCTCCAGCGGGAAATTTGTGGAGAAGCCTCGTGACTGTAAAAGGAGACGGAGGACGGAGCTGTTAAACCCCGCACGGGCTGGGGAAGGGGCCAGAGGCTCAGAGCGAACACCCTGCCCTGCAGCTGCAGAGTCTGCGTCGTTACTCGCCCCAGTGCTTTGGGCTGCGTGGGCAAGGCTTGTCCCCATGTGGCGGTGGTGGGACAGGGGAGATCTGGAGCGGTAAGTGCCCAGCAGAACTGTTGGATGTGACCGAAATAATGAGGCCTTCCAAAAGGAGCTGAGCCCAAGGTCTGGTCCGTCATGCAGCTTTGTCAGAGGAAGCAGCTCGCAGAGGTTCGTCGGTGGAAACTTGTGCCAAGCTCAGCCAGCTCCACCGGGGAAGAGTGGGAAGACCTGGGAAACCAAATGAGACGGGGACTTGCAGAAACCGAAGCCTGGTGGCTTCAGCCCGGGTGGCAGGGAGAGGCTGTGGGGGCACGGAGGCGCTCGGCAGCGGCATGGCTGGTGATGGGCAGAGGCGGTGGGCCTGGGATTGTCCCGCAGGGTTTCTTTTTCCAGGGGAAAGGAAGAATTTATTATGTATTTTAAACAGCCCCCTCGGCTGGGTGACAGGGAGATGGGCGACCAGGCGACGGGGACCGGCAGCAGCGTCCTGGCGCTGCGCACCGGGGCGGTGCCCGCCAACACTTTGAGACTCCTCCTGATGGCAGTGTCGCGGGAGAACCTGCGCCAGGAAGGCGTTAGGGCAGTAACCTGTAGCTCGTGTTTTGCTCTTGCTTCTGTTTCCCCATCGGGGTCTCCTGAAAGCCTCTCCGAGAGGAGCCGGAGGCTTTTGGCTTCAGATGAGACACCAGACCTTGTGCCTCCCCTGGTCACCTCCAGACGTTTCCAGAGCTGGAGACAGGAAGGAACTGAGAGCCCGTTAACGGGGAAGCAGCAGGCGTTTTATGGAGGAGGTTGTTTGTGTCTCTCATTAACAATAACACTTGAAACGCTGCCGCATCTCAAGGAGCAGTTGGGTCACCCTGTCACAGCACCTGTGTTTTGCCGGCTCTCAAATCTTACCCAAGTGCTCCTGTCCGGACCAGATGATCTCAGCTGGAGTATTTTAATCCCCAAAGAGCCAGCGGGGTCATCAGTCCTTCAGCAGCTGCAACGGCCGGTGAGGGACGCGGTCCTGCTGGTGACCTGAGCCTGTGACGAGACAGCAAAGTCCAGGCGGGCCAGGAATAGCTCACAGCATCCATCCCTGCCTCTTCAGCTAAGCATGAGAGATGGCTTTATTGTCTCTTGTTCTTGAAACCTCTAGACCTTGTGCTACGCAGAGAGGTTTCAAAAGCACAGCCTCGAGGGTCAGAACAGCAAAGGCAGGACAGCAAGGGAAGGACCTGAAGAATGGGGCTGTTTTGTCTTTGATTGGCTTTTCCACGGCAGCCGATGGCTGCAGCTGCTCAGGGCGGGGGGCTCGGCGGGGGAACAGCCGTCCTCCGACCGCCTCAGGGTACCGAACCCCAGCGAGTGCCCCAGCAGGTCGTGGCCGTCCCGGGGCTGCCCGTTGCAGGCAGCCGGCGGGCAGAGGGACGTGCCCAGTGGGCAATACAGCAGCAGAAACCGGGAGGAAAGCAAGGGGAGAGAAAAAAGCTGCCTCGTCCCTTGGCCGCATAGCTGGCACCAAGGCACGGCGTGCTTTGCTCGCCCGGAGCGACCACTTTTGTCAATTAAATAAAGCTGTTGCCCACGTATTGAAGGAGGAGAGAAAGAGAGGGAGGACCCACACAGCCCAGGCAGAGCTGATACAGCCACCACACAACCCCCCCGGGACCCTCCGTTGCCGACCTGTGTTTGTGCTTTAAGGAAAGCTCGGCATGAACAGAGGTAACCGTTTAGAACTATCTATATGCTAAAAATAGCTCTGTCTCTATATGCAACGGCTCCGTTGCCATCTGTAGTGACCAATAGTCACAGCCCCATGTACGGGTTTCGCAGAGAAGCCCCATGATCCGTTTACAGAGCCCTGCTGCCATCAAACAGCCCCTTTACCTCACTCACGGCTCACACCTCGCTCGCAAGGGCTTGCAGCCTGTGATCTGGCACTGGAAACACGATTGCGAATCTGTTGTGTCCTGCCAGGGAAAACGGGAGGTGCTATAAATCCCTTTGCGCGCCACGGGAGCCCAGCAAAGGGGCGAAAGGGCGATGCCGGCTCCTTCTGGAGGAGCCGGAGGTGGGGGATGGCCTGCCGCCGTGCTCGCGCTGCGGTTTGGGGCTGCGCCAGGCAAGGCAGAGCCGCGGGGCAGGAGCTGAACCCGGGCTCGGGACGCTCCCCTCCTGCCGGGCGGGTGCCCTGGCTGGGATGAAGGTGCCACAGCAGCGTCCGCCCTGGCTGAGGGCCCCACGGCTCCAGGCGTGGTGGTGGGTGCCGCTGCGCTCTCCGCTTCCTTTCGCATCCCTGCAGACTCGATCCCCGGGTTCCCCGCGCCCTCGGCAGAGGTGTAACCCCGGGCGCCCACGCTCCCGCTGCGAAACGTGGCTCCCGGCGATGGGCACGAGCGGAGGGAGCCGAAACCGTACAGAAACCGTCGCCGCTCAGATCAGCTGCTGCCACCGTTGGCTCCTCCGGTTCCCAGCGCGTCCGCAGCTTCTCCACCAGACGCCCGGACGGCTCTGCACCCCCGGGAGATGCTAGCCCAGTGCCAGGGAGCTGCCCGGGAGCAGGGCAGCCTGGCCGGGGCTCGGGAGAGCGTGCAGACCGAGGCGAGCGGCCGTGCAAGCGCCCACGTGCGGACCCCGGCCGGGGGAGCCCAGGGCAGGGATGCTCCTCACCCAGCAGCGCTACTGGTTGTAATATCGCTCCGCGGCTTGCTGGTGCCCTCTGCAGTTGTTTCTCCTTATTGGAAATGAAAAAATATTAATAATAATATGAAGGGACAGTTTTATGACTCGATGATAGCAAGTGGGGACGGGCGACACGTCCCGGGTTTGGAGAGGCGCCTTACGGTCCTCAGGCACCGAAAATCCTGCCCGATATGACCCTCCCTGACCTGCTCCTCCACCCGCGTGCAGACGGCGTGCCCTGCTCGCCGCCTGTTTCTCTGCCACTGCACGGTACAGCTTCAGCAAACCCCGCGGCTGTGGTGGGAGCGCAGGAAAGCCTCTGCCCACCCCGGTCTGCAGGGCAGCAGCAACGGGGACGGACAAAGAGCCTAACCCCGACTGAAATGGCAAAGCTGAGAAGTGCAGCGGCTCTGGAGCTGCCTCCTGAGCTGCTGGAGCCCAGCCCTGCGAAGCCACCTCCCAGGCCCCCTTGGCAGTGACCCGTTCCCTGAGGAACTGGGACTGTTCCTGGTTTCAGAGACCTGCTTTTGCGGTCAGGTCCGTTTTACTGGCTGGCTGCTCTGCACAGGGAGGTTCGCCTCCGTGCTCAGCACAAAGCCGTCAGTGCCAATGATCCCAAGGCACTGCAGAAACAAGGAAAGTCCCCCGATGGGCATCAGAGCGTCCTGTTCCCTGTCCACCAAGGGCAAAGCTCTTGTCTGAGGCGGGGGCGCCACCTCGGTGGTGCAGGTACAGGCATCGGGCCCCCAGCAAATCGCCAGGGAACTCGCCTGAGACGAGGAGCTGCAGATCTCACGGTCGCAGTGTTTCACAACCAGCAGGTATCTTCAGTCTCAAAAGAAAACCTATCAACCCCTGCGCTGGAAAGCAAAAAAAAAGCCTCTCCCCCTGCACGGACACTTGGCACCGAGGCCCTCGTGGGTCCGTGTGGCGGGTCCTGAGCACCGCTTCCACGGGGAGAAGGACAGCCGAGCGAGAAACGTCTGGGAAAGGCGAATCCATGGTCACAGCCACAGCTGCAGCGGCCACTAACCCCAGGGAGCTCCTCCACTGGGGAGACATGTTGGCAACGTCCTTGGTGCCCCAGGTAAGATTGGGGAGGGAGCAGCAAAAAGAGACAGGAGGGCGGGAAGCAGAGGATCGAAGGGCTGTGGATTCCCTCACCCCCCACGGTGCAGGGAAGTCGTAAGAAAAAGCAGGATCACACTGGCAGGATCTTGTCCGTAGGAAAACTTCACCCTCAGGGCTATTACAAAGCAAAGCCTCCAGAATCAGAAACATGTCCTTAAGAGGGGAAAAAGCACAAATATTTGGCAGGAAGACAGTCCCAGTAAAAAACTACCTTGTTCTAGTCCAGTCCCTTGGTTCCAAATCCTTCTTCTGAATTCATTTCAGCTTTAATGTGTTCATCAACAATGGAGAAGCTGAATGAGATGTTTCCCTCTCTAACAGAAATCTAAGCCTAAGCTTAAAGAAAAAACAATTACTGAACTCAGAAAGCAGCATTTCAGTACAAGAATCTGTTTTATTTTTACAGTGCAGTGATTGAAACAACGTAGAAATTTAACTTGCAAAACTGAATTTATATCACAACAGAAGGCAATACACGTGTCTTGTTCTGGTTTTAATCATAAAATATTTCTCTGGACACCAGAAATTACAAACTCTTAACACTATAGACTTCACTTTATTTTAGAGACTAATTTGTCATAATTTAAATCTATCTTATAAACAATTTATTTTAAAAAAACATGGAAGATAAAAAGAACTCAAGTATTAAACTCAAGGCCTTGATTATTATTATTTTCTTTTTTTTTTTTTTTAAAAACAAAGATATTTTAAGAAATGTATCAAAATGATAACTCTGTGGGGATATAGCTACTAGTCAGGCTCCGTAACACACTGCTCCACAATTTCACGCAAGTTCGGGTTCTCCATGGCAGCCGCTACTCTCTCCTTGTCGTTGATCTGCTTGTTGACTGCAAAAAGGACATGAAAAGCCAGGTCAGAAGCAGCTCTCACCGGTGCTGCGTCCCTAACGGGAGCGGGACACAAGACGCCGCAGCGCAGCGAAGACCTTCCAGCCCCCGCGAATGGGAAAACGTGCAGCAACAGCACAGCACAGCGTGCCCGGGCCCGGGCCCGTGCCCTCCTCCTTGTCAATCCTCCCGTTAGCTGGAAGACCCAATTTGCCTGATACCCAAGACTGAAGCCTGCCCGAGAGCTGACGCAGCGCTGCGCAGGCAGACGTTTCAGTTTGCACGACCTGGACCCAGAAGGTTGTGCCAGACACACCAGAGGGACAACAACGAGGGTGCTCAAGAGGCAGCAGTCAAAGGACAGAGGATCAACAGGAAATTGGGGACAAAGCAAACGAAAGCTCAGGCACAAAAAACCCCCAACTATCAGAAACGAAACATTTTTGTTACTTTCCTGGTTTAGGAAAAGAATGTAAGACACCGTAACGACACGTCTTAAAATCAAGCGTGAAATTCGTCACAAATTAGCAGCCCACGTTCTCCGGGTTCAATTTCTACTCATTTAATCAGAAGAACCGTTTTTTCCCCAATCAAAGATATCTAAAGCTAAAGGCCAAAACAGCCTGGGGCATCGCCTTTATCAGCTGCTTAGGACCGCGACTGCCTACAGCTCTGACAGAACGTTGATGTCCGGTAAGTTTTATTTCGAACATTGTCTGAGAAACCTCTATTTTCGTTACGATGACGTTAAGACAGCGAGACCAACCAGTCAGGAAGCTCTTCACGTTAATTGTTCAGCAGCACAGCCGCAACTTCTTTTGTTATAAGCACAACAGCTGCAAGAACCGTGGGGGTTTGTTCGTTTGTTCAAAAAACCAAACCACCACCACCGAGTTGTTTTGTACCAATTCGGCTTGTGAAACAGCCTCCACGACCTGCTTCATTGCCAAGCTTTAACGGCGCATTTATTCCTGAAAAGGACAGTAAGGCAGGGGGAGAAAGGGACTTCTCAAAAGCACACGAACACACAGCCTGAAGCAGCACGCTTTGGTAAGCTCTACTTACTGTCTTCCTCAGTGGAATGTGTACCTTCAGATATGTAGATTTCCAGCTAGAGGAGAGATCAGTCATGTTAGACACATGCATCAACAGCTGAAGATATTCAGTACTGGAAGAGAAGAACGGTACCGTGCACACACAATGCACGTCATCCGTCCTTCTAAAACGTTCACAGACCGCGAAAGGGGATCGACACCGAGAGCTGATCTTGGGCTTCACTGCAACACACCCACAAGACCATCTCCTCCCCCACTTCAGCCCCCATCACCTTTCTTCGGCAGCGCAGGGGCATTCGTTCCTCACTGGCATCAGCTGCTCTTGTGGTGAAAAAGTAATCGCAGTCAGGCTGCTGGAGAGAGAGGCACTACTGGCTCGACCACTTCTCTGCAGGCCCCAATTCGGGAATAATTTGTTTAAAAGCCACCAGAAACGCGAGCGTCCCTTTCACAAGCTCAGCGCTCTTGAAAAGACACCCTGAGGAGGAGATCCCCAATGAGATAGTCCTAGTGAGATCTGCTCCGTGATGAGACTCTGGTGGAAGGTGGCAGCGTAATGCAGCGTCTGTTCCCTGTACGGCAACAGACTATAGGACTAGAATCTAAACAGACCTAAATCCCCTTCGTGCATTTAACAGGCCTGGGCAAAACAACCACAAAACCCTCACACTCACGGAACGGCAAGGAGACCTCCTGAAGCTGATGAGGTACCGAAGGAAAACCAAGTAAACAAACCCTCTGCCTTCCGCCTTATCTCGCCGCAGCTGAACCTCTTCGTTGCCACGTGTCCAGCGTAACAAATCCCTGTCTGCCTAATGTTCTAGAAACACAAGCCTCACCTTACACACACTGTTTAACTGGAAAGATGAAGCTAGCAACTATAAACAACAACAACAATCAACACCAGAAATCCTCGGCTAATGAATTTATACTTTGAACTACTTGGGGCAAGTTTCTAAAGGTCTGTAAAAGACTGTTTGTCATTGAAGGTCTACTCTTCGTTCCTCCTAAGACTCAAAGAGCTTTCTTTAAGGATATATTAACCCCGTTTCCTATATAGTTTCTTACAGTCCAGCAGCACAGCCAGGGCTGGCCCCTGCTAGGGACAGCAGACCGACCCGGGCAGGCCCGTGTGCCGCCCACACGCCGGTTCCTAAGGCGCAGGTCAGAAAGGTTCCCCCAGTGCCGTTCCCGTTTTGGAGCCTGCAGTTCTTCTGAACTCTAGTGAACCTGTCCCCAAGTCTGCACTGCCTAGATGGCGCCTGCCTAAAGCAGCGGAACTCCCCTTAACGGGTTTCTAACCGACAGCCGAGCGGTCCTCTTGCTTCCAGGGCTGGTTCAGAGGGTTGGCCCACCGGAGGCAACCCCCAGGTTTTCCAAATGGTGCGGCAGAGCCAGTGCCGAGCAATATTTTACATTTCTGATGCTTGGACACATTGAAATACCGCAGAAGGCCAAGTTCATTTTCCCCAAGACTTCAATTCTTTGTAACACTGGGTTTGGAAACACCCTCTCTGCCACCCGGCCAGGGTGACAGCGGGTGAGGACACCCCTGGAAAGACAGCCGATTTCAGACGCGCGGCGACGAGCCGTCTTTGGCAAAGGGAAGGAAGGACCGCGGCTGCTCACAGGTCCCCTCAGGAGCCACACTCACGGCAACGCTCCCTCCCCCCGCAGGCAAAGGACAAGCTTTAAGACGACCCCGTCCTCAACCACAGCCCGCAGGTCACTCGGCCCCGCAGCACGCGCTCTTTGAAGGACAGCTTGGCACGCGGCCCCGTAGTTTAAAGCAAGTTCCCGAACAGATACTTTACCTTATGTCTAAAAGGCAAACATCTCTGAAGTTTGATTCTTAAACAAAGGCCTGTTTCAACAAAACAGAAAGAGATTTTCTTGTAAAATCCAAGTTTTGAGGTGCATTTTCAGAGAATCCATATTTAACACTCAAAACCCACCAGTATAATGGACAACCTTCTCCTTTGGTATTCTGAGCAGCACAAGGCACAGAGCGGACTAAATAATTGGGGGGTTGACCCTTTGGGTGTAGCTTCTCAGGCAAGCTCATACCTGCCTTACAAGCTTAGGAGGTCTCTGGGCTCTAAACACCTCCTAGAAACACTAAATACAGACCAACTTCTCCATTTCCAGCTTTCTTCTATAGTTTTGATGGAGCTTCCCAGCTGCCACTGTGGCTGCATCTATTCTGAGCGTGCTGGGTCTGGTTTTTAACATTGGCTAAAAAAACCCAACATAAATGGCTCGAACACACGCCTGCGATGGCCGGGGGGGATTCAAGCTCCTGACTTCAGTATTCAATGTCCAAGCACAGGCCGAGCAGAGCAGCGCCGCCGTGCAACCTTTGGGAGCGAGCTCCAAGGCTGGGGACACCCCCGCCACGAGCCCACCGCCGTTTCCCCACAAGGTCTGGCTTTGCCATGAGCCACCCAGGGACAAAGCCACGCCAGAGCCCCGGTCTGTCCTCAGGCTGAGCCAGGGGTAACAGAAATAGCCAGCGACAGAAAATACCCCCGAAAGAGCTACCACTTTGTACAGACAAGGAAGCTGGGGAAAAAACCCCCAACAACCGGTTACTGCCCACTTTCTTACAGACACCCCCCAGCTATTTAAAAGCGTTACCATAACCCTGTCCGCTAACAGCAGGAGGATCCGTGCTTCAGCCACACCCCCCAGCCCCGAACATCCCGCGCCCCTGCGCCCGCGGGGCAGGACTGCCGTCAGACAGCGAAGACCTGGCTGGCGTTTAGGTGCTGAGAACGTGACGAGCACCAAGTTTGAGATGTGACACACATCGTCCATCAGATCCTCGGGTCTGAGCCTTAACCCAGACATTCCCGACAGGGTCAAACCACAAACCAGTTATTACTGTTTGGCACGCTAACGCTGCACTATCCAGACTTTACTTCCTACGTAAAGCTGCAAAGGTGTATTTGGGCATAAACACACGTACTTCTTCATTAAATTAAAGACTTATTTTCCCCTCAAATAGGTAAAACACACTGAGAAATCTTAGTATTGATATCTAATGGTAAGAGTTGCTAACCTTGGTACACTGAAACAAATAATTTCAGACATCTCGGACGTGATTTTTCAGATGTAATCTCATTATAAATAATAAGGGAAAAAAAAAAGGCAAAATAAGCCAGTGTAGATTCTCATTCACCTTAATTACTTTCAAACTCCTAACAGTTGAGAACTTTTTTTTGTACTCTTGGATTGCATGTGGGGGTTTTTTGCACATGTGTGGGAATGGAGAACGGCCCATAAGGTAAGGGAAAGGGAAGGGAGACAATCATAAGGTTTTAACTTTTTTTTTTTTTTTTTTTAAATTTAAGAGCTGACAAATTTTCAGTTTAACATTACTCAAATAATTCGGAGAACGTAAAGAAGGAATTCTGTAGCCATTCCCAGAAAGGTTTTTCAGAGCTTCTCTTTCAAGAGCTTCCCTAACTTGGCACAAACAGATGGAGGTGCCCACATTTCTTCTGGTTTTTGCTTGTCTGCATTGCTAGTAGGGTTCTCAGGATGAAATTCCTGGTCGCACTGCTGGCAAAGCAATACTGAATTCCAACTAATGTTATTCAGACACCCTCAAATTACATTTACACTCATTGTTACAGATTTAATGAAACAGAAACCTTACCAATGAGAGTGGCCAAAGAGCAATGAGGTACTGTTGGTGTAAACCTGATGATAACCAGATATTCATCTTCACCTATCTCTTGCACTTCCACACAGCTTTCCGTTACCACTTCCAGTTCTTCTAAAGTATTAGGCTTCTCCGGGTCCCGGATAGTACGGATTATATCTGAAGCAGAGGACCAGTGACCAGCAATAAAGCAGCTTTCCAGAATTTAATCAAAGGTACTTTTATTAGAAACCATCTTCCCAGCATTGTTTTTTTTGCTCCTCTTCAGAAAACACAGAGCTGTAAATATCAGTGATAGCAACTCATGAGTTGCTTCGGAACTGGGCAAACTGGGTATTTGTTGTTCACCACGTGCATATTTTTCACATTCCGGTTCTAAACTCGCCATTATATTTACAATCCCGTTACAATAAACAGAAGCCCAAACACGCCCATTAAAGGACACGCATCACCCTCAGAACTCCAGGTCATACACCACTAGTCTGGCCAAAGGACACGCCGAGAGGCAGCGTTTCAGCCAGCCTTGCTTGCCTTTCGGGGTTTGCACCTACTGATCTAATCTAACTTCCCAACACGACCAGCCAGGTTTCCTTCTCATCTTCTTCCCTCCACTTCCCAGCCTGGGCTCACAGGGAAGATTTTGAAGCCATCTTAAGGAAAGCCAATAAAAAAATAACGCGTTAATCCATATTTATCTCTACCAACGTTCACCTTCTCAGCTTGTGAAATGTGGGGATCAAGCAGGTTTAACGCACCTGCTCGGAAACCGATAGGCAGCACTGCCTGTATAGAGGCAGCGTGTGCTGGATTAGCTCAAGGAGGTTTCATCACACGATAAAACAGAATTACATTTACTGTTGCTTTTCCATAGAGTGAAAGGTTTTAAGGCAACATTCAAAAGCTACAATATTTGGTTATAGGACACTGAAAAATAACGCACAACAGAGTATACGAATTCAGTAAACAGGAAAAAAGTACTGAAAAAAGTAAGTCTCTGCATTTCAGTGTGTTTGCTGAGTACTGTGGCACTGAAGGAAAGGCAATGAGATCTCTTGCCTATTCACATCTGTGCCAGGCACCCACCAAAACTTGAAGAAACATGGATTTTGACAGCAAAGGACAAACCTACGAAGCTCCCAGCCGCCGCCTCTCACTCGCTTCTGCCTTGTATGCAGTTGTTTGCCCCTTAGAACAGCAAGTACAAGCATTTCTGGTATAAATAAGGTAACTAAAGGGATACGGGTTAAGTTCAGTATGAAAAAGAGCAGGTTAAGGAAAAGAACGGGCAGGGACTTTCAGCCAGCCGTAGTGACTTTGGTTTTAGAGTGGCCCTACCAACAGCTCCGCTGCAACAGCTAACGGCATGGCTAGAGCCACCGGGGCACCAGCCTTCACCACGGCACGGCACTTCAGTCTATCCTCATGGCAGAGCCACCCAGCTCTCGAGAGCGGCAGAGCTGCTTTCGGCGCGTTCCTGCCGCCCCGCCGACAGGCCCAGCCTCTCGGCAGGGATCACAGTCCAGCCCGGCACCGACACGGCTCTGTCCCTTCCAGGCAGGCAGGAGCAGGCAGCCGGCAGGCAGGAGCGGTCGTTCATGGCCGTCTGGACTCTGTCCGCCCGAGAAGGGTGCGCCTGAGGTCAGAGGGACGCCCCAACGGCTCCGGCCCGCGAGCAAGGGGAGGCCACTCGCACCGCTGGGCGAGCTTCCGCCCCTGGGGCTCCCCTCACCACCTCGCCCTCCTGCGAGGGCTGCTCACGCTGCTCTCGAGGCCTGGGTCACCCTCTCGGCAGGGGCAGGGGACACGGGCTTGCCACAGCAAGTTGTCATCACTCCTGCCATAAACCACACTGGGGGCGAAGGAGGGAGCTGCGCCCCGTCCCCTAACTCCCAGGGAAGCGGGCAACTGCTTGGGGCATTCTGAAGCCCCCAGGCTCTGTTCCTCTGTCTGCATCATAAGGACGGGACGCTGCTCAATTACAAACCTAGAAGACACAGCAGATGTCACAAGACTACTTGTTCTGTGTCCCCAAAGAACTGATAACCGATCACGATGGTAACAAGCAAACAAACCATCTAGCTTTCTTAGAAAGTTTCCCAGCAAACAGACTAACAGTCTCATTTGTCAGACCTATAAAAACTATTTTCACCTTTTTTCCATTGTTCTCTAGCATCACTTTTTGCTTAAAGTCTTAGCCAGCTACTGAAGTCTAGCCAAACAAGAAGTTACTTCACGTATACATACAAGTATCTTGACATACACATTTCCTTGTAATTTCTGATACGTTTCTTCCTCTGTTTTTACATTTTTCCCTCTTTCTATGTGAAAAGGGCCAAGAGGAAATCAATTACTTCACCAAGCAGGGAGAGGAACGCTGAAGTTGATTAAGTTCAGCAGGACTTCATGGATGCCTCCGGCCTTTTAAATCTGAATTTTACACAGAGAGATGCTTTAGTTCTGCAAAGATCAGGCACAAGCCCAAGCCTATGGATGAACCCAAATCAACCGGACTACTCACATGCTTAGGGCTCATAGCCTAAGGTATTACTTAGAACCACTGATGCTTTAAAGCACCTGTATTTAAACATCACTCAAGTGTTAATATCGAGTTTGTTTGACATTATTTCCTCTTTTATTCTTTTTAGATAAAACGGTGTAAGGTGCTGCAAAAAATCCTCACGCTGCCCCTAACTGCCTACAAAATAACAGTGCCTTCGAGCTTGACAATGTTTTCAGAATCCTCTAAGATCCTACAGGCAGCATTTCCAGAGGTGAAATCTCCTGATATTTTTAAAAAAAAACCCATGATCCAGTAACAGAAATCTCCATTGCGCTGGACTAACTGGCTGACCTTTCTGGAATTACTTGCCTTTCCAGGTGTCTCCAACTCCTCTTCTATCTAAGGTGATGAAACACCAAGGCAACTCCCCCCAGTGCAGCGGCTGGGAAGCCCAGCAGCAGTCCAGCCCCTTTCCCACACGCCTGGGAGCTGGGAAGCAGCAGCATCGCTCACCAGCCAAGCGGTGCGCTACGACAGCACGTCCCTTGCCCAGGATCCCAACCAACAGTGACCACGGCACACGTCCCATCCCAAGGTCACAGCACCCACCCCATCTCCAGACCCAGCCTGGGGTTGGCAGTGTGGCTGGGGAAATCCTCAGACAGGCCCTCACCCTTCCCTAAACCCTTCCTGGACTCTCTAGCACCCCAAGGGTAACCCCTCAACGCCCCACAGCCCTGGCAGCGACGCCGATTCTCAAGCAAGGCAAACATTCTTCCTTCCTGCCCCGTAACAAGAGCGGCCACCACCACCCCAGCCCCTCCGGGACCCCACGGGAATGCTCCCACACGGACACAGCCCCCAGCTCCCCACCAAGCGCTGGGCAGGGCCTGCCTCCCCCCACCTCACCCCCAGCCCCCCAAGGGCACAGCCCCAACGGACCCCAGGGGCCCGCACAGACCCCAGCCCCACGGCCCCTCCCGACCCTCGCCCCACGGCCTCTCACCCCAGGCACGACCCTTGAACCCCCCCCCCCCCATGACAGTCACCGTAAACCTCGAGCGCCTTCTCCTGCTCCATGGCCTGGTGCCGGGGGGCATGACAGCCCCTACGCAGCCCGGAGTACCACAGCACCCTGCTCAGCGTGTGCGACAGCAGCCCCAGCACCAGCGACATCCTCCCGCTCCGCCATGGGAGAGCGCGAAACGGACCCTTCACGGCCACCGTCGGCCGCCGCCAGCGGGAACTTCCTCGAGGGGCGGGGCCGAGGCTGCCGAGGCCCCGCCCAGAGGCGGGACACGTGATAGAGGCTCCGCCCGGGGCGGGCGGGGTGAGTCGTTCCGTCAGCGTTGGCGGGAGTTTGCGGCTGTGCCGGGGGGGGGGGTTCGCTGCAGGTTTTGAGCTTCTTCAGACGGCTCCGCTATGGGCAGGGCCGTGCCCCGCGGTGGTGCGATGAACGTAAAGGCTTCCACCACCCCCCCACCCCGGCAGGCAGCCGCCTACCTCGGTCTCAGCGGCCGCAGAGGAGAGAAGATGGCGGCAGTGCCGCCCGCCGCTCCTCACGGAGACTACAGCTCCCAGCGTGCGTTGCCACTCCCGCCTGCCGGCGCTGCTGTGCGGTGCCTGATGGGAGTTGTAGTCGAGGCACGGCATTGGTCAGCGCTGTCCGCTGACCGGAAGGAAGAGCTGCCCCATCCAAGATGGCGGCGGGCTGGTGTTTGGGAGGCGCGTAGGCCGGGGGTGGCGGCCGTCCCTGAGGAGGATGGCGGGAGCGAAGCGGGAGCTGCGCGTCCTGCTGGCGTCCCCCTCCGCGGAGGCGCAGGGCTCCCTGCGGGACGCAGCCTGGGTCCGGCTGAGCAGGGGCCAGGACGCTCTGGGCAGCCTCCTGGTCCCTGGTGGGATCTACCTGCAGTCCCTGGTGCCGAGCGGAGGCGGCCGGGCCCGGGGCAGCGTCCTCCCGGGAGCATGGGCTGAGTAAGTGGCAGGGGGCGAGCAGGGGATGGGGAGGCCGGGAGGGGTCCCCCGGCGTCGCTCTGTTTTGGTGAGAGGCGCCGGGTGGACCCCAGGGGCTGAGGGCGCTCCCCGCAAGGGAGCAGTGCTGCAGAGGCGAGGGCAGGCCCTGAAGGAAACTTGGAAACCCTGCCTTGAAATGGGATGCTTTCCACTTGAAATCCCGTTGCTGGAGGGGACGTTGGTTTATACCTGCTTGTTTGGCTGTGGGTGTATTCATTACAGTAGGTCAGAAAATAAAAAGAAGAAGAAAATTCATCTCGTTTTGTGGAGTTGCTGGCTTCATAGTGCCCTGACTGCTTCACTTCCTTGTCCGCTGGTCAGGGGCGAGCTCTTGTGCATGACATTTAGCGATCACAAGATATTTTTAATCTGCTTTAGGAGCTTTTCATGCTGAGTCAGAACCACACGTTGCATTTCTGAATGTCTGCAGGGCCAAGCAATGCCGGCACTGTTCGGTGCCCTAGTCCTGTGTTTCGCTCTGTGCCATCCTGACTGTCCATCCGGCTGTTCCCCCTGCCTGCTCCCCTCTCCCTATACGAGCAGGTGCAGAGACAGACACCTGAAGAGTTCCTCGGCCTCAGCAACGGGGAGGCAGAACATGCTGAAATGGGCAACATGCTCTGCTTCACCCTAGCTGGCAGAGCTGGTGTTCCTCCCCCTAGAAGTCCTGAAGTAGAGCTTCACTCGTGTGCCACGTGTCGTGGATGACTAAAGGAAAAAAAACCACACAAGGATAGAAAAACCCGGTGTTCTTGAGGGGAAGAGACACAGGGATTCCTCAAGTGCTGTCGTGCGTTGCAGTCTCTGCTAGGGATGGAATATGTACTAGTGTGGGGAGGGGAGGGGGGGTGGCAGAATCTTTCCTGCAAAAGATTAAACTGACAGTGTCCCTCAGCAGCACGCTTCCAGAGCCGTTCAGGGTGTGAAATGTGGAAAGAGGTGAAGGTCAATAAACGTACTGAATGTTGTATCTTCAGCTTCATGTGGGAGGATGCAGAAGATGGTGATCTGCAAGCAGACAAGACAAAAATACTGGCTCTTAGTCAAAGTCATGAACTGTTTGTCTATGAATTCTCTGTAGAAGATGGAAAATACAACCCGGCTTCCCTGTACAGTTGTAAGGAAGATACACTTAAAAAGCTCCTTGAAGTTAAAAACATTAGTGAGTAAATTTTAATGTCTCTTCCATACTTGAAATTGTTACAGGTCTAATTCTGGTTCACCTGGTGAAACAAATAGAGGCAGGAGGACCCAACGCTAGGGAAGTGTCAAACGCTTTGACTGCGTTCACACTGATTTAAAGCCATCAGCAGTATTGATGGCCTTGAAAAGTGGCAGAGATGGTTCTGTATTCAGAGATGACGTGGTTAGAGGGAATTAAGCTGTTGGAGAGTTCGGTGTTCGATGGTATGAAGTTAAAAATAAACTTTAATAAAGCATATTCGTGCAACCTGCTATATCAAACTTTCCCATTAATTCTGGAACTGACGGGAAGAGAGCAGACAGGGCTCCTCACTGATCCTGCAAGGGCTGATTATGGGTTTAACGCCATGTTCTGTCGTTGGCAAAGGCAGCGTACAGTCGGAATGCACAGCCTTTGCAGGGCCTCTGAGGTTTTATGTGTTCTTCAACTGTCTCCCTCCCTAGAGTATTTTTATTTCCACAGGTTATAACTTTTCAGTGTTGACTGAAATACTGTTTTGTGGTGATTTTTTGTGTTCTTCATAGTATTGTCCACTGAAAAAGCCTGCGCTGTTTTAGGAAACCATTCTAAAATTAGTGCTCCTGACGTAGAAAGTGAGGTTTAAAACAAAACAAGCCCCTCCCCAATCCCAGCTTTTGTTAAGGTGGTAGCAGAGGCAAAGAATTTGAGCTGTAGTTTTCCTGAGATATCTTTACGAATCAAAAGTACAAGGTGGTTGTAATCCTAAAATATCTTTACATTTACAGGTCTGTCTTCAATTGTCTCTTTGAGGATACTGTCTTTTGGCAACAACCGGTGCATACTTCTGCTCAACATGTTTATTGTTGTACATCTCACCTTTCCTGGAAAAGACTCGCCGTTAGAGACCTGTGACTGCTTCGCCCTTGATTTGCCTCCGCCAGTTTTGGAGAGAATAACAGCTACACACTTCTGCAGGGGGCTCCTGTTCCTGGTGGATCGCTCTGGCTGGCTTTGTATCCTTTGCAGCGGAGACCGGCTCTCAGTGTGAATGATCCGGAACAACAAAGTCGTTTTTCCTTCTGTCAGGGTTAAGCAGAAATCTCTCGGAAGGTGTTCAGGTGTCCGTGTTGAAGAGGCTTTTCATGGAGGGGTTGTGTAGCGAAATGCTGGGGGTTGTAGTAAAATATGTGGGAGTCACGTATCAAAGGTGGTTTCTCAACGTGCCCCTGTTAATCTGCCTCGCCCTGGGCTAGCGGTTTTCAGGGGTTTTGGTCCGTGGAGCTGCGTGTGACAGGCTACACCTGCTGTCCCTGGCCCTCCTTGGCTTGGTGAGCTCTGACTCGCACGTAAGAAAGCGCAGGGACGTCAGGTTCCTTTCTCCCCCTAACGATGTAACTGCCCGTATCTGTCTGTCCCGGTTCGCGGCGGAGTGTGAATGAGCTCTGCTGCGACGGCCCGGGTTGGCTGTTCGTGCAGCCCCAGCACGAGTCGCTCCTGGTCCTGGCTCAGCCCAGAAATCTCTTGTGAAACCATTGCAGTGTTCCCTTGTGCAGGGGCTGCCTTGGAGCACCCAGTCACCAAAACTCACCCCTTCTCTGGACCTTCTCGTTTGTCGGTCACTCGTGCACCGGGTGTTTTCTTTGACGCTGTTGAAAGACGTCTGTGACTCCTTTGATGGCGCGACCCTGGCGAAGGTGGACGTGGCGCTCTGGCAGGGGGGCGGGCAGGCCGAGGGCGGGAGCCCGAGCGTCGCGGCGCCGCTCGCCGCGGTGAAGGTGGCGCACGACCTCAGCGTGGCCGTGGTCGTCAGCTCCTCCAACCACGCCATCGCTGTGGATCTGAACACCTACTTCAGGTACGTCCGCAGCGGGAGTCCCGAGTGAAAGCGTGGAGTCCAGCTGACGGTAAAAAGTGCCTCGTCTTGGTCCCCTAACGGTTGAGATGCTGTTCAGCTTTTTGGTTTGGGGTCTGGCTCTGTGGCAGGGCGGGAATTTCGTATTTGTTTAAAGGTGGTGCGTTACTGTTTGCTCCAATTCATGCTCTGTCGTTTAAACCAATAGAAAAACTCGGTGTTTGTTGCAGGAAGATTAGGGTACGTGCTGTCAGTCAGTGCCAGCGGTGGGTGGCAGCACCTTTTAGAGATGCTGTACATATGGGGTTGTTAAACTGTTCTGATACAGCTTGGGTGATCTTGTGTGATGGATTAGGACTGGGTTGTAGTTTAGAGGTGATGTCCCCCTCAAAGGCAATAGCATCAGGCTTGGATGACTGCCCTGGGTACGTTTTTGTGAATGCTGTGAATCTGGAGAAAACTGCCTGGGTGGTAGCTCCTGGAGGCGTTCAGCGTGAAGGAAAAAAAATCTTAAATCATCCGAGGGAAGTGAAATTTAGTATTTATTTCTTTACAGACAGTTCCCTGGGCATTTGCTCTGTAAGAGAGATTGTGAAAGTCTTCCGGTGGAGCCTCCTGAAGGCCTCGATGAGGATGACCTTGCTAGTTCTGAGTACAGCATGGAGCTTCTGCCGCTGCCTTTCCGCACAGACAGGTACACAAGGAGAATCCTTTCTAAAACAGGCCGGGTTTTGCCTCCTGTAGGTCACTGATGACTAAACGGATGATTTTTTTTTTTTTTAATTGGAGTTGTGGCAAGTAAAATTGGCTCGTTCTGCTTTAAATCTTTTGACTGCTGGGATGTGAGGAAGTGGGCCGAGACAGCGTTACATCTGTCATCAAACAGCTTCCAGACAGTAATTGCTGTGTGGGGTGTTACCTTTGGTTTGAACCAGTGTTGGCAGATTTTTGTGTTCCAAGTTCTTTGCAGTTTGTTGCATGTTTAGCCCAGATGAGTGTGGGTGGACTTCAAAATATTTTGTGTTCAGGTAAAACGTTTAACCGTGTGGTGACTATTAGAGATATTAATAAAATCTGTTAATTATAACTTGATGTAGATCTAAGAAATACTCGATTCTGGAATTAATTTCATTCCACTTTTTTTTTTTTTTTTTAAATTGATGGGGGCATTTTCTGTGAGGAAGAGAAAATTCTCTGTAGAAATGCTCAGCTTCGTGGATGTTGGCAGCTGATGCAGCTGTGACCAACTTGGGTGCAAACAGTATTTAAATAGAAATAAACAGGACGTGTTAAGGTTAAAACACAAGATACTGGATCTATATAAGCTTAAAATGCGTATTATTTAACTGAGGAGACTTACAGTTTATTTGTCTGCATCGTTCTTGGAGTAATACCTGGTATTATAGGTAACTTCTTGCTTCACCCCAGGTCCTGGAAGGCACACTTAGCCTCGCTGTGTGATACAGTACGGAGAAGACGACCAGGTTCTGCAGCGCTGGGGAATGACTTGAATTTACCTTGGTATCAGTTTTTTACCCATCTTGAAGATCATGATCCTGAAATCTATGAAACTTCTGAGGGGATGGTGGCTTTTGTTCCGCGGACTGCTGCGTGGGCCCCTTCCAACCCCTTCCAGAGCGACGGGACGAACCTCAGCGACGCGAGGCAGCGATGGAGGCCCATCCCCGCAGAAGCACCACAAGAAGTGGTGCGGCTGGAGTGTAAACTGGTGACTGGAGTGAAAGCCCTGTTTGCAGTAGAAACGACTGGCAAAGGCCTGACTCTTGCTCTCTGGGATTTTGAGTCGCAAGATGTGACCTACTACGACTTCGGCAAGACCAGTGTTTACGTGGACGGCAGGGACGAGGTGCCGTTGTGTCTGCTGCTGACAGGTGAGGCTTTTGGCTGAGCCTTCTGCTGGAGCCCTCTGATAAAAGCTTTTTCTCTTTTTTTTTTGCTCTTTCCTGTCTGCCTGGCTGCTGTTGGCTCGTTTCTGATGCGTTCCTGCAGAGGTGACGTCCAAATGCAGCCCCTGCAGCTTTGCAGCATTGTTGTGGGAGAGAGAAACGTTGCTGTGTATCAGCTGGCTTATGTATTTCTAATGATGGTTTGATTCTTTTCTTTAGAGCGCGGTCTCTCCTTAGTTCTGTTCGGTTTGACTCAGGAAGAGTTTTTGAATAGACTGATGATCTATGGCAGCGCGGGAGTCGTAGATTCTGTTTGTCACCTCAACGGATGGGAACGGTGTTCGATCCCAATACACGCGCTAGAGGTAAAGGAATAACAAAAATACTTGTTTGAAGTAATGATGCAGTTTAGCAATGTTAGCGGTGGGTTTAGACACAATTAGAAGTATGCCTCAGTAACCTAGGGGCAAAAAGTAGTGGTTTGGTTATTAAATAAACAATAAAAAACCAGAGTAACCCAAATGAGTAACTCAAAAGAAGAAATACAGCAACAAAGTTAATGCCCATGAACAAAAAACCCCACAAACTAAGCAGTGCTCAAACATCCCTCCTAATTGGACCCAAAAGCATTCTTGCCAATCTCTGCAGCAGTTTTTATGCTCCTGAAAAGTGACAAATATTAAAATAAATCCTCAGAACTAGATTTTTGGTTTTATCATACCACTTCTAAAGCCAAGAGGAGAACTGAAAGCTGCCAAATGTTGCTTCGTATCCCTTAAGTAGGTGATAAAACGTTTTTAATGTACCAGACCACAGAACAAATCTCCTTGTGTCCCTGCAGTTTTCCAGTGCTCTGGTTCTACTTTTAGAGGAGAGATCCTTGTTTAATAAAAAATATTGTCCCAGAAGCCTGGGACTGGGTAGCGCCTGTCCGCACGCTGCCAGTGGGGGTTTTCAGCTGTGTTTGGAGGGGGGAGCCCAGCTGAGGCCGTTCGGGGGCTTCCTTGGACTGAAGGGTGTGGTGGAGAGTGAATTGATAGCGGGGAGAGTCACAGCAATTTCCAGTTGCTGCAAGCTTATTCAAGTCCTGGTGCCCCCAGTACTTATTTGATATCCCCAAACAAACTCTGTAATAAATTGCTGAGTTAACATTTTGTCTCTGAAGAGACGGGGCAGGGTTTCTGCAGAGCCTGGTACAGGAGCGTGGCGGGTACTGAACAGATCACCTGGTGCTTTCAGGCTACAGGTGTTGCACATGTAGTTTAATTTCTCCTTTTTTTCTGCTTAACTTCTTTTTTCTGCATGTGTACTTTGTCACCGAGTATGAGCTACAAATCCTGGCGGTCAGCGCACGGTACGTGTCTTTGGAATGCCCCCATAATTGTTCTGCTGCACGTTTGTCCAGGCAGGTTTGGAAAATCGTCAGCTAGACACAGTGGACTTGTTTTTAAAAAGCAAAGAAAGTCTTTTCAATCTGTCTGCACCCCGCGCTGGACCTGAACAGTCTGCTGATAGCGCGTCCCGGTCTTACCTGAGAAGTAAGTAAATACTTCAGCTACGTGGAGGTTTGCCCTTCGTTGCCCTTCTGCTTATGGCTGGGTTTGTAAAAGCAGACTGGCTTGCCTGTGCTCGGGTGTGCTGGGGGATGCTGTGCTGCAGCTTCTCTGCTTCTGGGAAATGAGAGCGAAATGGCCCATAACGGGTGGGGTTTGCTGTTGTGTTCTGATGTCAGCATTTTGGTGTGAGGGCAAAGCATGTCACATGCACTGTTTGACACATTTTAGAAGATTTTTGTAGCAAACCTCTATGAATTTTACATTTTAAATGTATGTCATCAGTCCTGGGGTAGAATGCAGGTGTTTTAACTTTTTATGTAAATATTGCAGATTTGGAAGAGCTGAGACCAGCTTTAAACTTGCTTTGCTCAGCAATCAGAGAAAATGACCTGGAGCCTCACAGTAAACACTTCTCTGAGCAGCTGCTAAACCTCACGTTGACTTTCCTTAGCAAACAACTTGAAGAAATTTTTGTGCACACGGAAGGTAATTGTTGCTAATTTTGAATCATATGTAGTAGTGTAATGTGTCATGGTTTAGGTAAATAAGAACAACTGATTTTTTTTTAATTGAAAGCCTAAATTTGCCTAGAACTAACAGAAAAAAAACCCTGTGAAAGAGTTAAGTGAATGAAATATGTTGTTTAAGGGGCAACATGAGAAATTAATCTGAACACAGTGTCTGTGCTAGCCCAAACAACTGTGGTCAGGCCCTCAGATCAGGCAGGGTACTGTCGGCAGGATCATTTGGGGATGCGTGAGAACGGCAGAGTGGGACTTACAGGCTCTTGCTGGGTCCTGGGTGGTGGTGCCGTTAGATGGCCGGAGTTCAGCCGTCAGCTGCTCGTTCTTTTCTCAGTGCCGCCACATGAAATGCTCTGGCACAAATATTTAAGTGGCTGTGGAATGGAATAGACTGGTTTAAGAAACTGATACAGCTGAAAAAATAGCCTACCAGGGTCTTTTTTGTCTGGAGCACTTCCCAGTCCGATTTACGGTGTGGTAACACAGTCACACATCCCAGTACAACCCGAGGGGTGGCACAGAAGCAAGAAGCAGTGTCCGATGTGGGTTGCAGACTGGGTGTGGGAGTGCGTGGCTGCTCAGACTGGCACGGTTGCTCAAGTGTTGCTCTTTGCACTGCAGCCTAGAAGGCACAAGAATAGCGTAGCAGCTGGTGTACTAGTGAGGCGTTGAAACGTCAGGATTCCAGAGGACAATTTGGTCTTGCTAGAGATACTATGGCGAGTAGGGTGACATGTCCCAACGTAGTGTGGTGTCCTCAGCTGCTGCTCAGTGACGGTTTTTAGTCTGTGGACCACCAGGCTACACGTGTTACAGCAGAACTGATCTCTTCTCATAGTAAGAGGTGCAGACCACTAGCTGTTAATCCTTGTTCTCTACATGATTTTTAGTAGACGTTGTTTCTTACTATATGAATGTTGTGTTTCAAAGCCCCTGCATTTTAAATGGGAGCTAACTACTAATTGGTTGGATTAATTAAAAAATTTCAGTTCTTTTACTTGTCCCTGAAGGGGAAAACACAGGAGTGAGGACAGGGGCCCCTCTCTGGAGATGTGGCTGGTGACTGTCTCCTGACAGTGTGCTGATGGGGGTGGGCAGTGTCTGTGCCTGGGCACTTGGGGCTGCGACGCAGAGCTGATGTGCTCCTTCCCCGTGATCGTCAGTCGGGAGAGCGCCTCAGCGTGCCTGAGCGTTTCTGTGTAACTGGTGTCCTGGATGCTTTTCACAGAACCTGATGAATTCCTGCAGAAGGGTGCAGATATTTTAACTGATTACATTATTAAACTCAGAAAGTTTCTGAGAAAATACCCTCGACCCCAAATACACACAGTACCCACAGGGAGTGATCTTGAGGAAGAGCTGCCTGCGTTAGAAGAAAGCCACCGGTGGGAAAAACTGACAGCAGAGGTAAAAATGAGTAATCCATTTTTTACTATTCTTATTAAGTGTATTTAAGGAAATTATTAATATGGAAATGTCTTTAAAATATTGAGGAAAAAAAAATCAATGTGGGGATGATGAAGGCAGTAACACTGAAGGTTAATGAGATCAGTTTGTTCCATTTTTTCCCCCTTCTAGGAAGTCATCGCTGAGGCCATCTTGAGCAACAAAATGCCAGAGGCCCAGACCTTCTTCCGGATGCATCAGCATCCTGCTCACAGTCTTCAGGAATTTATTCAGACAGGTTTGAACCTGGTCTATGACCACCTTCTGAAGGAGAATACCAAAGAGGCCTCGGAACTTTTAAGAAACATGGTGAGAGGCGTTCAGTCAGCGTGCTGATCGTTCGTAGCGCTTCCTGCCGACTAACGAAATGAGTGCTGCGATGGGGAGCGTGTAGGTGTCTTAGGGGGGGATTGATTCTACCACATGCGTGTTTTGCAGTGGAACATAACTTGTTTTGAAGAACTGCTTTGCTCACTAATGCCTGCAGAATGCTGGGGGAGCCTGTTAATGAGCGTGCAAGGCCTGATGTCGTGATCAGCAAAGCAAAGGTGATTCTGGCAAGCCAAGAGTTAAAGGGCACACACACATTGTCTATCCAGACGTGCGGGAGTCACACAGACCCCTGGGTGATGACGGCAGCTGGTGACGTGACTGTCACAAGCGCGTTTGTAAGAGGCTGGGTGCTTTGGGACGCAGGCGGGTGCTTATTCTGTCAGTGAGCGGATGCGTTTGCGCGGTTTGCGTACAGTGAGTCTCTTGTGTTTTGTTAGGGCTTTGATGTGAAGGAGGAGCTGCGTAAGATATGTTTCTACACCGTTGATAGGCGTGTGCGAGACCTGTTGGTAAGTGTAGAGAAAGCTTTTCCGTGCCCAGCTGTGTTCTCAGGTCTGAAGTCGGGCGTGAGTGGATGCTGAGTGAAAGCCTGGTCTTGAACACACCCCCAGAGCGCGAACAAACAGGGTTTGTCCCTGCATCCTTGCCGGGTAGTTGCTGAAACGCGTCATTGACGTGCCTGTGTTCTTCTGTATTTGCAGTTAAAGTAGAAGTCGGTTAAAATGTCGTTTCTTTGTCCTGGCTGTGATGTTCTCATCTGCTTGCACCCAGTATGCAGTCCTGGCCCTCTTGTCATTTAAGTGTATTGACCTCAAGGCTTCCAGCACTTCTTCCTACAGTCAGTTAACTCTTTACACTTGCAGGATCATTTACAACTTTATTATAAAAACTGTGATTTGAGGTAATACTTTAATTTGAATTAAAGGTGAAAGTTTTACAAGAAGAAAATTATTTTTCTGAAAAAGAGAAGAAAATGATAGACTTTGTGCATCAGGTTGAAATCTTTTACTCGGAATCCTTCCAAGAAAATAAAGAGATTCAGTCTCTTTCCAGGTAATGTGGGTTATCAATTTTAATTATTAATTAATAACGTAAATAGGATTTAAAATATGCTGGCTTCTACATTCCGTATGATTTACTGCACTAACAGTCTCCTGTAACTTCAGTGATTTCACGCTGGTGTTCGTTTGCAGAAATAAGGGTCCCTGTGGGAACTGATTACTTTTCTCATTAACGTAACGATTGCTGTCGTGCTCTTTCCAGACTAAGTCGTGATGTACTATCGTCAGTGTAACAGAGGTCTTGTGTTCGTGTCATCATCACCATAAATGAAGTATTTTTAATAACAAATGATATTATTAGAATTATTAATCAAATGAAATGTGGTCAGGTGGCATGTTTGCTCTATTTTTGATATATGATATCCATGATACAGCAAACTAAAGTAACGTAGAAAAATCATTTTACAGTTAAATAATTGTAAAACTGTTGTGATACTTATCATTTGCTCTGTCAGTTTTGGAAAAATGAGGTGGTTCTCTGCTCACTGCTCTCATATGCACTCTCAGACTTTTAGCTGAAGTCAGTCTCTCTGTCACTTCCAGAACTCTCTTAAAATTGGATTAGCAAAATTTGTTGACCCTTTCACCATCTTCTATTTGTTAGATTGTGGACTGGTTTTTAAAACACCTAACGCAATACTTCGTTTTAGTTTCAAGAACTGGAGAAGGGAACAAGACTTCTCCAGACATACGGCCGTTCTGGACTCGTTGAATTGTGACGGACATCAGCTTCACAACAGGAGAGTCAGGGTGATGTTTGACTGGGCCCAGTGGTGGGATGAGTCTGTTCGGGAAATGATTCTTCTCCCCAGAAGGCCACGCCAAGGCAAGTATTCTGGTACCAAGGACTTGAAAGAAATTGTGGATCAAAAATCTGTCTTTGTCGTAGTAGATTGCAGCTGTGTAGGAGTGGCACTGATGGAAGTAACGTTGTGTGCTGCCACAGGAGGTCGCTTATTTTTTGTCAGTGAAAATGGGTGTTGGGGGTGTTTTCATCCTGTTGCCTTCTGGCTGGGATCTGTGCTTTTCCTGTGGAGAAAACTGAGGAACTCGCTGGAAGGGACTTGTCTAATGCAAGGCCGCTTGTTGTAAATGTCCTGCTCTGCCGCGGTCTGTAGAGGTCACTCCACTGTGTCTGACATTTGGATTCCCAGCATAAAGCTGTGACAAGCTGTAGCAGCACACTTAACCTCAGCATCGTGTTTGCTGTTCATTCAGAACGTGTCTGTGTACAGCGAGGTGTCAGTGTTTCCCTGGGCCGTGTGTGTTTGTGCTGGTTTCAACAGCTTGCCTTTTCGAAACGCAGAACTCAAGACCTGTAATCCTGAGGTTCTTTGGATGCACTTGACGGCCCAGCACGATTGGCTCAGTATCTGTGCCTGGATTGAGGAGTCTGAGCCCAGCCAGGCTCCGTGTGGACAAGCCAACTGGCCCCCTCTCAGCCCAGCCGTCGTGGACCGGCACACGTCCTGCAGCAGCTATCTGAGAAACGACATCCTCAACAAGCTGGCCAGGTACGTGCCCTCACGCAGCGCACTGACCGCCTTCTTACGGGAGGCCAGAGTCGGGCAGTTATAAAAGCACGCGTGAGTAAGAGCTCTGACATACTCATTTTTAGGTTGGATTTAGTGCCCTTTTTTGAAACAGCACAACTGCATTAACAAATGTAATTTCAGTCTGTACCGGCACTTTCCGTTGCCTGAGAACAGAGGAACGTGAGAGCAGTGGAGATCCTCTGTCAGCCCTTCGCAGTGATTATGTTCCTGGTGCCCATTTTAATGCAAGGGGGAAGATTCTAGACCCATGGCAGTTCCCTCCTCCCGCCTCGTTCCCTGCAGCGAACTGCAGTAACCGCCATCCCGTTCCATCACACGCGGTTTCGCCTGTTGTTTGCCGCAGCAGCGACGTCATCCCCTGGCAGGGAAGCTCCGCCGTGTAACTCGGAGCTGAGAACACCCTGCAGACCTTGCTGAGGAGGTGACTGCCTAATCGGTGCGTGTGCTTTTTCTCTTTTCTGCTAGGAATGGAGTTTTTGTCTGTTCTGAGTTGGAAGATTTTGAACTGCTGCTGCAAAGACTGTCTTACCTTGGGGGCGTACTGCAGCATCCTCACCCTGTTCCCAAATACAGTGCTGCGACTGGTTTGGACTTCCACGCTCGTTTTGTCCTTCACTGTTTAGAGCATAATTTGCAGTACTTGTTATACACTTACTTAGACTATTACAGGTATGAAGGCTTTTCGTCCCACAAATCTTGTGCTGATTTAAATAATAAAATGCAGTTTTAATAGTCGGCAGTAAGAGTTTTTCTTGACCCTTCCCGCTTGGGTCACAGCAGTGTCATTTAATGACAAACTGCCGGGCAGTGTGTTAGGGTTCATGCTGTGTTTTGAGGCTTTATTCAGGCTGTCTTGTCAATATTAATTTGTGTGCCAGTCATTAAAGGAAACAACTATAGTTGGAGTTAGCACAGTGTTATAAGCAATGCGATCTCACTTGAGCCAAGTATGAGTTTATTCTTGATAAGTTCACAAATACAGAAATTGCTGGTTTCCATCTAAATTAGGATTAGTTGGGGTTGGAAGGAGAAAGCAGTGTTAGCTGTTGGAACTGTATGAATACTTTCCACTTAATGAATACTTTGCCATTAAAATTTCTGAGCTGTAACTCCAGTCTAACAGTGTAATTATTAAGAAGGTAAACATGGACCAGAAAAAAGCCAAGAAATCTGTTTGTTTGTTTGTGTGGTCAATTTTAGTTTCATAAAATACTTGGACTATGCAGAGTGGTATTTGTGAGTCAGGTCCCTTCTTTGGAAAGTGTTGGGGTTGTCAGGTCTGGAAGCTATTACTTTGATTTACAGAGGCAAGCAAGCACAGAAACAATCTCCAAGAGGCAACTGTCAGAGATGCTGTATCAGCTAAAGCTGAACATCTTGTAGAGAAGGGTGATGTGATTTGACTCATTTTCGTGAGAACAGATGAAATAAGCCCTGTGACACCAAGTCAGATGCTCTTAGTTTTTAATGCAGTGTGGTATTAGGGCAGAGGATGGTTACAAATGCTGTGTTTTCACTGTGCTGCTACTCATCTCATTTCCAGTTTGACTCCTTCAAATTGCCCCGTTTTGGATGACAAGGAGCTGCACGAAGCGCATCCCTGGTTTGAATTCCTCGTGCAGTGTCGAGGGGTTGCCAGTAATCCACGAGGTAGGAGCCTGGCCTCGCTCGCTCGGTGGTCTGATGTTTGTGCTGCGAGGATTTGGCACAGCTGGGCGTGGTTCTCTGCTCTGCTGCAAACCTTCGGGTGACCATGGCAGATCATTTACATGTGCGTCAGTCCCTCATCTCTAAAATGTGCATTATGATTCCTGCTTAGGCTGTACGTAAGGACTTGGAGGTGTAGATATGCGAGTTATTTTCTGTGTGAACATCATTACCTCCAGTTCGGTTATATTCCCAACAGGCTGAACAGAAGGAGAATTCATCAGAAAATGCATATGCTGTTAAAACTAAAGCTTCCTCTAGTTCTTGCGGTGCATTTTGACTTCTCTGGCCCTTGGATTGTGTGTGTTTGCTTTTTTGTTACTGCCACTGAAAATGAGGAGAATTTGTGCCCGTAACTCATTTCACTTTTTTAAAAAAATCATTTCATCTTTTGTAGAGTCACACGTTAACCAATGATAGAAATAAGCCCAAGTCAGGCCTTTTCAGAAAGCGTGATCAGCACAGGGTGAGGTGTTGAGCCAATGCAGTGCTAAACTGTGGGACTCAGTACAAATCAACCTGTGCAGGTAAAACTGTGGTTTGAAACTGGCGAAAGCTTGGTAGAGTTTAGAACAGCTTATCTGTATCTATACAGATATTGAGAGATATCTATAATTGAGAGAAATCACTATGAACAACAAAAAATAGAAAATTAGGCATTTTTTGTAGTCATAGAACAGTTGTAATGCATGATTTAATGACTTAATATGGCTTTTGCATGAAATTAAATCTCACTTCTTTTCTTTTAAGATCCAAAGATGATTTTTCAGGCTAGTCTGGCAAATGCTCAGATCTTGATTCCTAGTAACCAAGCCAGTGTGAGCAGCATGCTGCTGGAAGGACGTACGCTCTTAGCACTTGCTACTACCATGTACGCGCCTGGAGGCATCGATCAGGTACTGCGTGCGACAAAGTATTGATCAGCTTTCGGAGGAGTTCTCACATGGGGTGGAAAACCTTAATAAAAATAAATATAGCAGTGCCATCGTACCATTTCTTCTCATAAAAAATCCATTTTTGGTGTTCTGCGTTCCAGTGTTGGCTGACCAAATGCAGCGAGCAGGGCAGCTCGAGGTTGCACGAGGTTGGGGGGTTACAGGTAGCGGGGCACGGTGGCTGTGGGCTGGGGTGTTGAACTCCTTCGTGACAGTGACAGCTGAGAGTGTGTGTGGGCACTTGTGTCCTCAGATAGTTTCGGTTTGGAGAAATATGTTCAATAAACTTTTAGAGCAGCGTGCCTGTGCTGTTAGACAGCTGTCCCCTTCCTGGTGTTTGTGGGGTTTGAGTGAAGCAGTGGGTGCCTGGACGGCTCTTCGGCTCGGATCCCTACAGGTGTTACTCAGCTCCTGTATTTTTCTTATTAAAGGCTGAAAATCTGGACACTTACCAAAAACTTTGGCTTACTGGTTACGTTTGTTAACCAGCTGCACTGTGCTGTAGAGCTGAAAAAGCAAGTTATAAACAATTAAACTTTTAAAAGAAAAATGCTCGGTGAACTACATGTTGGAACAGAATTTATTCATGCAGACAGCACAGTAACCTGAACCATCAGGTATTGTTGAAGACGTGTCCTAGTATAACTGAAAAAGATTTTACAGGGGAAAAAAATACTTTGTGTTGTCACTGTATGTCAAGTTCCCATGAGGGAGGGAGGTTGGTGCATTCAGAGGTTGTTTTATTGTTATCTTAATGCAGTTTCTTCTTCCTAATGAAATAATTTTGCTTCCTTGCAATGCAGGTTCTTCAGAGTGAAGATACGGAAAAACCTCTAAAGAAAGTTGACCCACAGCTCTTAAAAATGGCATTGACCCCTTACCCCAAGCTCAAAGCTGCTCTCTTTCCCTCGTGTACGTCTCATGGAATTTTGCCGCCCGACATCTCTCTTTACCATCTTGTTCAGGTACACCAGCTGCTGCTTGGCAGGGCAAAAGTGCACTAAGAGATGCTTGTTCTCAGCTAAAGCCTGGAGGGTGGGGACCATATCTTGTTTCCTTGGAATCCTTTATTTGGAGCTAAAGTTTATAGCTTCGTTCTGAACAGGTTTTTAAAACGGTATCTAAATACCCTGAGTCTGGCTTCCACCCGCTCCCCCAGACAGGCAGAGACATCTGCAGTTTCAGCAGTCCTGGGGTGCCAGAGCAGTGATACTCTTGGAGCGGTCAGTGGTTGTTTACCATTACAAAAATTAAAATGTTTTTGATTGTCTGAGGGAAGTTGAGATGTAGAACTAAAGGGTAGCGTCTCATGGACCGTCATGACACGTTTCTGGGCAAATGCCTTTGCTTCAGATGTGTGGTGTGAGAGCAGCTGAAAGTTGGAAGAAATGCTACGAGTTGTTCGTTGTTGGGGAAGTGTTAACTTTGCTGATCACCACAGACTTCACAACACTTCAGCGTGTTCTTTCCCCGTTTCCTCAGACTAAAGCCTAAGCCTTTCCTTGCGCTTGTTTGCGTTCTGATCCCACGGAGCAGATAAATGTGGCCTTGGAGAGGGAACCGCACAAGATGCATCACTGCCTGACAGCAGCCCAGGCCGTTCCTGGCAGTCTGCTGCTGTAGCTCCCTAAAACATTCTATAGTCTGGCCTGATGTGAAAATCTCAAGCTGTCTCAATCTATTTTGTTTTTAATCTTTCAGTCATTAGAGCCCTTTGATCCCACTAAATTGTTTGGCTGGCAGTCCACAAATACTCTTGCTGTCTCAGGTATGTTACTTTTCAAGTTTTATCTGCTTTTTAGTCTGAGCACCTGGGATTTCCACCTTCCAATGGAATGACGTGGCAGATAGACTTACTGAAAAGGCCTTTTCTTTTACAAAAAAAAAAAAAAAAAAGTGTAATTTACTAAAATTTCGTTTTGCAATTAAATCCCAGCTGGGTTACCTTTTTCCATTTAGGTCTTCACAGAGATAATTTTTTCTAATGTATTATGAGATAGAAAAACAGTCTTTTAAAAGCAAGTTGAGGGCCTAAGAAGTGATCTAGAGTTCTGATTTTACAATGAGAATTTGAATTTCAGTGGGGTTCGGGTATGCTGAGATTTGAGTTAGAACAAGGGGAGACGTGTTTGATTGTCATCTCATGTTTGGTAGCTGAAAGCCATTTTCTGTGCTCAACTGTTTATCAGCTCATAATAATGATGAAATTCCTTCTAGATGCGTCAAGTGACTTTCCTCATTTTTCATCCCCCGAACTGGTGAACAAATACGCTGTAATGGAACGACTGGATTTTTTGTACTATTTGCACCATGGACGTCCATCGTTCGCTTTTGGTACATTCTTGGTCCAGCAGTTAGTCAAGAGCAAATCCCCCAAACAGCTGTAAGTCATCTCGAAAACGACGGTTGGATCGTTCTTTTGAAGTGTCCTGGTCTGGCTGGGACAGAAGCCCAGCCCCGCCGGGCCGGGCAGGCCCTGAGCAGTTTCGGTTCACCAGGGCAGCTGCCCTGAGCGAGCTCCAGGGGTGGCCCGTGCCGTAATGTCGTGGTCATTATAACGGGGAGGGTTTGCTGAGGAGAGGGAGCTCCTGTGGGGTTCCTGCTGAGCCTCCTCCTGCTCCTCCTCTGGCCTCTCCTGAGGACTGCTCGCCGGTCGGCTGCGACAGCGGGATGTTCATTTGGCTGAGCACAGCTCGGGGTATCTCTGCTGGTGGTGGTGGTGGTTCGCTGAATCTGTTTCTCTTCCACCCACGGGTCTGCCCTTCTCTTTCCTGATTCTCCTCCCTGGCTGGGGAGGGATTGTGGGGTGATGGAGCGGCCGTTCCAGTTTAGCCCCTGGAACAGGCCGACCGCAGACCTGAGGTTGTAATCCAGCCCGTGCGGTAACTTTAGTGCCCCCCAACAGCAAACCAGTGGTGTGCCTGGCGTCGGGTGTGCCTGGCATCGTTGGAGTTGTAGTCGCCCCAGCAGTCTGCTCAGTCGAGCAGTGAGTAGGGCAGACATGAAATAAAACCTAACAGAAGGTGAGCTCTGTCTTGAGTTACCTAAATAAAATCTGCACGATGAAAGCAAGGAGTGGGGAATGTTCCAGTCATATCAAACACGGGTAGGCTTTTCTTCTAGGGACCTGACCCTCTAGATCACTTCAGAAAGAAGATGCCCCTTTTCTTTGACATTTCCTAAGGGTGACACTTCTTTAGTTAAATTAATAAGACAAATAACGTACTGGAGCTTGGAGGAATTAAATTTTCTGGCTGAAGCTTCAGAATCAAGTGTTCAAAAGGGCAGAGTCAAGTTATGCATCTTGCTTGAATATGTCAAATTTACCATTAAGTGTATTCAGAATTAGTAGGAGTTACCTCAGAACAAATCGGTTTGTTTCTGGAAGGTCAGTTTGTGTGTTAGTCACTGTTTCTTTTCATCATTCTGTACAAGTCAGTTTCTCATGTGTAAACAGCGAAGATTTGAGCAAAAAGGAGCACGTACGTTAATGTAGACTGAAGTACTTCGTAGCTCAGAAGACAGTCAAGCCTGCATGATTTTTGTCGTTATGAATCTGGAACAATTTCAGATAACCACGGGAGCAGCCAGTGCCCGAGCCTTGCGGGTACCTTTCTGTCTTGACCGAACCCGCAGATGAGTTTCAGGTCCTCGATGCTGCAGGGCTGGGGTTGGAAACTGCCCTGGGGCTTCCCGCGCCAGAGCTGCAGACGGGCGGTTTTTGTTCAGTCTGGAATCAAATGCCTTGGCTTTACTTTGTGTTAAAGCTTATTGAGTTGCAAACTCTGTGCTTGTCACGTGTGGGGCTTTATTCTCGTACCTACAGTTTTTTATAAATACGAAACTTTCCCGCCAAGAAAGGCTGGAGTTTGGGCAGCCTTGTAGGTACTGGTTTTCATGGGGAATATTTGTGTTCGAAAATTGGTTAGCAATCACCTGTGTAACTGGTGTTCTTTTTGTTTCAGGGTTCAGCAAGCAGGAAAGGAAGCCTGTGGTTTAGCTCTTTCTCTCTTCAGCGTGCCGTCAGTAGGAGCAGCCTGTGTGTGTTTTCTGGAGTTGCTCGGTCTGGACAGCCTCACGCTCAGGGTCGATATTAAAGTTGCAAACATGATTTTCAGTTACAGAACTAGAAATGAAGAGTCTCAGCACAATCAGATAAGGGAATCTTTGGGTAAGGATGTCTTTTGTTTGTTTTAACATAGGGTGCTATGTATTTATTGGGGAGAGAAGCCGAGATGGATTGAAGGATGGTGCCTAACTTGTCAGGAATGCAGTCAAAGCATCCTGTCCTTTGAAGAGCTAAGAATTTTGCTCTTTTATTCCTGCATCTTACTAATTTTGAACCTGGCATGCCAAAGAAGGCAGGAAAACTGTAATATGACAGGATTGCAGGAGCATCTAATAGACACTGTCAAACACCTGCCTAGGGCTCAGGGTAATATTTAGAAAGATTCAGCGTAACGTTATAATAATGTAACTAGAGGATTAAACCAAGGGACATTACCAAATCTGTGTTTGCTTTTGTGCTTGAACTGCCTTACAGCTGCAGTGAAATCAGATGTTCAAAGCTGTAAGGAAATTAATTTTATACTAGGAATAACATTTTGAAATTCAACTTTCTAAAGTAGGTCCAGAGGTCTCTTCTTGTCCCAACTAGGAAACTGTTGGCATTTAGTTCTACTTTCCTGATCGTTCTAAAAACGTCTATGTTATCTAAAACTGGGGGGAGAGCTTACTTAAAATTAAAAAAAAAAAAAGGGTTTATGTGATTTGAATGTTGAAATTCTATTTCAAAAATCACGTAGCCGGTTTGATGCCAGACTTGGCACAGTTACTGAAACATTTACATTAAAGGGATTTGTTCTGCCCCTTGATTCTGGTACTTTTGCAAATATTATCCTTACTCTAATCCCAAGTAGCATCTCAGAACCAGTAATACCTTCTTTTAAACAGTTGAAAAGTTAACAAAATTGGCTGATGGTGAAAAAGCAGCAGCAGAAGAAGTTCTTGTCTCCTTAGAAGAAGCCTTTTGGGATGCAGTTGAACATCAAGGAATAAAGAAGTGAGTGAGACGTGATTTAAAGGGTTGCGCTGGCAAATGGAGATGAGCGCTGAACTTTTACCGTTTGTGTATTTGGATATTAGAGAGATCCGTGTGTGGTTTATTGCAGTAAACTGAACCACGATATTCGAATTTAGGATACAGCAGCCTTGGGGTTTCCAACAGCAGAGGGAACGGACGTGTGTTGGCAGCAGTAAGGCAGTGCAGCAGCACGCTGGACTCGCTGTCCCACAGAGCTCTTGCAGCACCATCAGGAGTGGAGATTGTTGACTCCTTTCCAAAGCCTGCCTTGCCGAGGTGTGACAGAGGACCCGCCCCGGCGGGTGGGAATGTCCCCAGGGTGCAGCGTGGGATGTGACAGTGGAGTGAAGGCAGTGAAGCGCTGGTGCTGCTGTTTGCAGGCAGTGGATCTCGGCCACGTGATGAGCTCACACGTTGTTAGCCTCTGGGGTAAATAGCAGTTAATTACAGCTGATGCTCTTCCAATTCCATGCAGGACGTGCAGTGACTCCAGAAGGCAGTGGTCTTTGGTAATGCAGTTCTGTAAGCTCCATCAGATCGGACGGAGTACCTCTTACCTGAAGGAATGCGCCAAATCCAACGACTGGCTGCAGTTCGTCATCCAGAGCCAGCTGTACAGCTACCAGCCGGATGAGGTGAGCCGCCTGCATGTGATTGGAAATGAAGACAGAGTTTGTCAAGAATGTTCTTTGTCTGTGGTGAGCAGCAAAAAAAAAAAAAGAAAAGGAGAAAAATAGATTCTTTTAACAAGACAATATCACATTGTGGAGGCAACATAAACTTGAAGCTTCCTCAGTTTCCAGGGAGGCGGAAGTTGTCTCAGAATGCTTGATGTCCTCCGACTGCGATAGCCCTTCTCCTATTGCTGGATTTCCCAACTTTTTTACTTTTCTCTGCCTCTTGGTATGTGACAAGCTACCACAGGACAAAGGAAGTTGACTCCAGCGGGAGCTGACTGTTCAGCAGATCTAATAATATGCTTTTAAGAGCATGAAAGCTAACTATTAAAGGAGAAGATTAGGAAAAAAATTCCCTGTTTGAAAAGTCTTATGTGATGTTAGTGGTCAGTAGTGGAGAAAACAATTTTCAGAGAGGGGTGATTTGAGTGTCTCTTTGAAGTGAATTTGACACAAAAGTATTTGCCAAGAAGGAGCTTAATTTTCCTTTGAAATGTAGTTCAAATTAAAACATACTCATACTGTTTGTAAGTTTAATTTGGTTTTTAAGATCATTTAGTTACTGTTTTTTTAATGGAGGGTTACCATACGTTCAGTGTAAGTTTTAATAAAGCCACTCACCTTTCCTTTCAAAACTTCCATCAATTTTTGTGTAAAGATACTTAAGCTTTTGGGAATTGAAATCTTCCGTTTTTTGGTTTGAACATAATTTAAAAGTTAAGAAAATATTACCAAGATGTAAAAATTAAAAGCAATTTGGGAAAAGTAATGCGAGGAAGATAACTGGAGAATTCCAGGTTAAATGGTACTTAGGAAGTGCAGGATTTTATCTTGGACCTCTTTGTTGTTGTCTTGGAAAGCAAAATATGTAGTTACACAACAGTGACTAACTAGAGACCGTTGGTGATGCGCTGTTGGCAGTGTGAGGGAGATGCCGAAGATGAGCGTCTCTGAGAGGCGTTTCAGCTTCGAGTAAAAGGGTGAGCTTCAGTGTTCAATTAGTATATTTCACACCTACAGAACACTTCTTCTGGTCTCAAAAAAAAGTTCTAAAAATTCAAATTTTGGAATTTTTGGTTTGTCGTTTCTGTGTATTTAATGCTTCGGTCTTCCTTCCCCCTCGTTCTCCTCGAATCTCGCTCTGTATAGACGCTTTTGGTTCTGTTTTCCTAGGTCGTTTCTATCCTTCAAGATTTCACTCCCGTTTTACAAGACCACTTGATGTTGGCGTTGGAGAAGTTACCCTTTCCGTGTGCTGATGCAGGGAGGCCTGGAGGCAGCGCTGCCCGCGTGCTCGAGAGCAAAGACGCAGATAGTCTCTTTCAGATCCTTTTCCGGTGTCAGGGGAACGCCAACCCTTCACGTTACCTTTTGGCCGAAGGGCTGAGAGAGCACGCTCCCGTTCTGAGTGTTTTAGCCGCGTGTTTCCAGGTGAGTGTGGATGAAGTCATTTATCTTTAGAGGAATAAGTAATAACAAAGTGATGGTTGTGCATGATTACGTTGAGTGGTCGATATGTAGTTCGTACTCGTCGAGGTTTTTTCTCAGTTTTTGTAGTAATTGTGAAAAGCAGAGCACATTTCGCTAAGCGATACACAATGAGGTGATGTTTGTCTCTGTTATAAACCCATCGCTTTTGTCCTCTGGCAGGATGCAAACATTATTCATTGTCTCTGTGTTTGGATAATCACTACTGGGGATGATACTGCCAGAGCTGAGGCCACAGCCCATATTGAAAGCTCAGCAGAAGATCACGTTTGGGATCTTCATGACCTGTCAGTTATCTGGAGAGTCTTTTTGAGAAAGCAAAAAAGCAAAACACTTCTAAATGGCTTCCAGCTCTTTTTAAAGGTAAAGTAATGTCTTTTTTTGGTATACTCAAGTGTATCTCAGATCATCTTGGAGAGGAGGTGGCCTATAGATTCCCCCTCTGTCTTCCTTCCTGGGGCATGGATAACCTGGGTGTAATCCACTGATTAAGTAAGAAAATCTTTGAATGGAATTTCTTCCAGTTATTACAGATTTGCAGATCATGCATCAACCTTGCATGCAATTTTAATAAATTAGAACTTTATTTTTCTGGTAGCGAGGAAGACAAATTCTACGTTTATTGAGTTATTTTTAGGGACGAATTATAACCTATTTTGTGTCTTAAAGGATTCCCCCGTGCTGTATATACTGGAGATGTATGAACTATGTATGAACTGTAAAAAATACAGTGAAGCTCAAACCAAACTGGACAAGTTTCAGGAGAGTCTCACAAAAGTAAGCAAATTCCTTTTCTCTAAATGTCATACCTAGGTCTTCCCTTACTGGAATGCGATAGGCACCTGATGTCATACATGAAAATAATGAAAAAGGGAATGCTTAAATGATCTAGGAGCTGCTTTGTGAGGCCGTGGGTTTCAGCAGGTTCTTTTTATTGTTGGCAGTAGGTGGAAAAATGGTTTGGGCAATTCAAAACCCATAATGCATTTTTCTAAATCGTTGTGGTTTAAGTTGATAGGGGCAGATTGAAACCCAATGCCATCCTCCTTGTGTGAGTAGCTTCCTATTTGAATGCTGGCATTGACCCAGGTAGGACCACTGTTGGTAAATTGAATTATTTGGGGAGAGTAAGTGTGGGATACTCTGTTCTGTACTGAGCAGGGTGAGTCAATACTGAGCTGATAAACCAGTGACTTACAGGGAATATCTGTTTAAGAAGGGCAGCTTTTTTGCATATGTTTCAAAGTTGCTGAAAAAGTCGTTGATACTGCTTTAGTTTTGGCAGTTGCATAGACTTCTCTTTGAAAACGGCTCGGTGAACTGAATTACACACTTCAATTAAAACACTGACTTAGCAGTTGGTTTTAAGAGGACCAGAGTGTTTTCATGCAGTGTTCTGTGTTTGTCACAGACAGGTGTTTTCACAAATTACTTCAGTTCTGCCCTGTCCATCACAATTTTCTAGTTCCTGGCATATCTTGGTAGCTAATAGTCCATGTTATTAGTGGTTTTCCTTCCTCCAGTTCAAGCTGAGGCTGGATTGGTTTCCTTTCCCCGTGCGCCACTCACGTAGTGGATCTGCCTGTAAAGCAGACAGCAGGATGGCAGGAGCTGTTCATCCAGCAGTTCATTTTATCTCTCCGTTTCGATCTTTCTTCCACCTTTTGTCTCTTCCATGACTGTCAGCAGTAATTGGTGGTCACCCTGCCGTAAAACTGACTGCTTTCAGAGCAAAGTCAAACGCCCATCAGTAGTGGATCCGTGCCCCTCGGGAACGTTCATTGTTTCCGAAAGGAGGAGGTAGATCGGGTACCCCTTCCATTTGCACTGCGGTTCCTTCCAAAATGCAGAATGTATTTGCAAGAAAAAACCCAACCCAACACTTGAAAACCTTTATGTACACAGCTGAAAACTGAAGGTGAACCAGCAGCTTCAGACTTACCTGTGCCATGGCTGGAGTCACAAGCGTTGTTTCTTCTTGAGCTGATGATGCAGCAGTGTAGGACGGAGTATGAATTGGGAAAGCTCTTACGGCTGTTTGCTGCGGCAGATGATCTCCTACTCGATGGTAAATTCAGCTCCCTCTGTAGAGGATAGTACTGCTTCCATCTAAAGAGCACGTACAGTGGGTTTGGGGTGACTGGAAATGCTCACGTGTATTCCTGCTGGTTTATTTTTGTGTAACCGGACGTGGTCCTACGGAGGACTGCAGTGGTGGAAGCGGAACTGTGTGTAAGTGTGCTTGGGAGAATGATTGCGCGCAAGTGTTGATGAGGAGCGCACAGATGATCTGCAGAAGTATTTTAGGTGTGGATTTAGAGCTTATTTTCAGCCCCGTGAAAGCTTCAGAGTGCTTCTCTGGAGGGTTGCTGAAATAAGCAGCAGAATTTCCTCCGGTTTAAAACCCAGCTGCCTTTAGTTGTTTATACCCTTTTAAAACAGGCCCTTACGTGAAGAAACTCTGTGCACTCAGCGAGACCCTGAAGGATTCCTCCATACCGATTAATCGCTCCATCCTCACCAGTTCCAGTATGGAGACGTTTCAGGGTGAGTGCAGATCGATTCTGGAGCAGCTGCAGGAGAAAGGAATGTTCTCGCTGGCTCGGGAGGTCGCAGCCCTAGCTGAGCTGCCCGTGGACAACGTGGTTACACAAGAGGTACAGTACGGTTTGGGGCTCACCTCTTCATACTCCTGTTGCTGGCAGTAGTGAGAATGTTACTCCTCAGCCTTCCTGAAGCACAAATTTTTCTTCAGATGACTTTTTATGTTAAATGCAAGTACCCCAAACAAGTTGGCTGTAGGAGCTGAGCTTATTCCTTATTCCCTTACTATTTTCACTTGCTATGCAATCAGTTCTATTTGGTGAGAAAAGCAGGTGTATTTGTTGCATATTGAGGCACTTAATCCAAATTCAGTTTTTCGGTACGCTGGCCACCCAGCGTGGTTTTTCTCTTTTGGAAAGACAGTCGTTCAAAAGCTCTGTGAATTTTGCAGGTTCTAAGAGATCTACATCGTTTAAGAGACACTGGACAGTGGCATCAAAACCAGACGAGAATTGGATTCTGGAAGAAATGTCATGACAACTTCATGAAAAATTCAGTCTCCAGCAAAGCTGCGTCTGAGTTTTTTTTTGATCAGGCAAACGCAGTATTTGAACCTTCAGCTCCTGAGAAGATAAACAGCATTATGGAGAGACATTTGTTGCTTACCCTGGCTGGCCATTGGCTAGCCAAGAGTGACTCGGTGTCGCTGCACAGGTTAGAAGAGATAGAGAAGCAGATCTGGATCTGTCGCATCGCACAACAAACGTTATCCGCAGATGAGGGGTCAGGCAGCTCAAGATTTTCCTCCCAAGCGGTAGCGAGCAGGGATCCTACCTTTGATAACTTAGCTAAGGAGTTTGCTTTTTCAAAGCTACCTGCTCTGAACACCCCAAAGTACCTAAAACTAGAGGGTCTTGCATGCAGGGAGTCTCAGCAGACCTTGACTAACGCTGAGGAGGAATCGCTCCAGTTTCTGATCGGATGCCTTCTCGATGAAGGAAGCGTGCATGAAGCCAGCCGCGTTTGTCAGTATTTCCACTTGTACAACAGAGATGTTTCACTGGTGTTGCACTGCAGGGCTCTGGCCTCAGGGGAGACTGATCTAGGCAAATCTCACACGGATATTCAGACTCTCCTTGTAGCTGGAGAGAAGGCAACTGAAAGCAGCGCGTCTCAGCCAAGCCGAGTCCCAAGCGGTGAGTGACCCTGACCAGTTTGGCCGCTTGGCAAGTAATACCATTGCTGGGCTTCCACTGGGTTCTTCCTCTTCTGTTACGGTGTGTTTCCCCCAGAACTTGTGCAGGATGTGAGGTCTTCATGGCAGTCGGTTGTCTCCTTGGTTCATAAATCCTCTAGCGAAAGGAGTTTGAAGCCTTGTAACACGCACTGCTCACACGCGCTTCAGGCAGGGTGTTCCTGTGCGGTTTCTGCAGTCTCTTAACGGCTCGCACAGTTCTGTGCCAGTGAAGTAGCACTGACCTTCATCTACGGTCCTTCTTTTGGAAAGCACCCCCTAGTACATCCCGAGTGCGTTTCTGGAGCTGAAACAAGGAAATGCTTTACTTAGTGTATTTCTCTGAATTCTTTGTGCATTATAAAGGGCTTAGTGTTTCTTATTAATAGCAAGGCTGAAGCTGATAATGTTTGCAAAGTACTCTGTGCATATTTATGAAGTCTGAGTGAGAAAGCTGTCAGCTGGAACATTGCTTGCTAGCACTAACGCGTATAAAGTTAAAAGAAATAGAAGAGAATAAGTGAAGCCTAAGCCATCAGAAAGCCTGCTGAACCCTTACGCTGTATTCAGCTCAGGAATTTTACATCTGAGAGATTACTGTGGATATTTTGGCTTGTTTGTGTTCTGTCGTGCTGTTTGTACCCTAAAAAATCCAAAAAATCACTGGTATCAAGAGCTCAGTTTCAACGACTGAGAAAGTATTGTGTATTTGCTACAGATTTCTGGGGTGTTGCTCCAAGTGTAAGTCTCGTTGGTGTTACCTGTCTCTATGAGAAAGGAACTTATAGTATTTTTGTTTCCAGCCTCAAGCTTAGAAGACTGGATGCACGTTGTGGCTCCATCTCTAGATGATCAGGTCGTTACCAGTCTGAAGGCTCTCATAGATGAATGTGTCCATGGGAGAAACTACTGCAGACAGGTTCTCTGTTTATACGAGCTTTCTAAGGTATGTGTCCAGTACCATCATTGAAGAAACAAGTGGTTTGCATCAAGCTGGGCTGTGGAGGTTTGTGGAGGAAAGGATAAAGAGTGGTGAAAGTACTCGTCAGGGGCTTGGAACAAGCCTTTGTGTGGCCAAACGGGCAGATGCCTCCTCGGCATGAGGTGTGGAAATGAACTCGACCCCCCAGGCCCCCGCCTCTGACTCCACCGCGCCAGGTTTCAGCCCGTGTCCCTTTGCTGTGCCTTTCCGACGCTCTCTCCAGCGTGTGGCGTCCATCTAGCGCTTGCTTTAGGGACGCCTCCCTGATCGCCACCAGCCCAGAAGCAGCCGAGGGGACAGCAGCTGCCTGAGGAGTTTCAGCACAGACGGGCTCTGCGGGCTCCGCGCAGCGGTAGGAGACGTGACAGGTGGTTGTTTGCTGCCTCTGCTCCGTGACCTTCGTGAGTGCCTGCAGCCCACCTCTGCTGCTTCTCCGGAGGGCGCTGCCCAACGCTGCTTTCAGGGTGCAGAACCACTCTCTAAGGGGTTTGGTCTGTGGTTTCAGTGTATGTGCTGAAAGTATTAGCATCGTCCTTGTCACAGAGGTTCTTAGATTTTCCTACAGAATTTTTCATGCCTCGACTATTTGGAGTGAGTGCTTTAGGTCTGAGCTACTGAGAACTGGTCCTATGACTGGCTTGTTCCCTTTTATACCATCCGTGTACTTCTTGCCTGAAGCTGGATGGCCATGCTTTTGACTAAACAGTTGATCTTTGTGTTTATCAGGTCCATTTTTCAATTTCTTTGTAACTTCGTAAAGTTTTTACGTGTTACAGCAGAGTATTTGCAGAACCTCACCAACTCCTCTTCCAATATAAAAGCTAGTACAACATTTTCACTGAGAGTTTGTGGTATGCAGGGAAGAGGAGAAGGAACCTTATAAGTACAATTTGTGCAGTAAAACGCAATTCTTCCTGTGGGAGGAACTACTGCTGTCTGTCTCCTGGGTATTTTAAGCGTTAAAGTTTACATGTGGTTCCGGAAAGCATCTCTGTCCGTGGTGACAGCTCTGTGAGTATTGAACTTCACATACAAAGTACTTCCGTGCCATCCTGAGCTGGGGAGCACTAGTGCTGCAGGCGCACAGGCGAAGGCACCGTTAACTGGTAGAGGGGCCGATTGCTGAACCCGGGATTTGTCTGCTTCTCCAGCACTCCCCGCTTGCATCAGCTCCTTGTTAAGATGATGTTCTGCAGGTCAGTGTATGTTCTGGACTGGAATTTTTGCTGTGTAGCATCTTCTAAGTGTGTGTGCGTGTTTTTCTTAGGAATTGAACTGCCCCTACAGCGAAATCTCAGCCCACGACCCCGAGAAGGTGCTTCGGGCGATTCTGTCGTCCCGTCAGCCGGACCGGGGCAGGAAAGCTCAGGCGTTCATCACCACGCAGGGTCTCCGGCCTGAAACTGTGGCAGAGCTAGTGGCTGAAGAAATCACGCAGGAACTATTGGCATCTTCAGAAGGGAAAGGTAGTACAGAGGCTTGAGCTTGTCTTTCAGCGGTGTTGGTTTGTAAGCGTGGTGTTTGTGCACCTGGAAAACAGTCCTTGCTCTTGAGATATTTGAGTGCCAGTTCTCATCAGTAATGTTTGGGCAGCGCTTGTGTGAGGTTTGTAGGCCGTGTATACCTTGTGTGAGGTTTTACAGAATGTTTATTTTGCATTATTTTTGTGTCCAGTGTGCTGTAGTAGTTAAGGTTTTACTTTTTATGGATGCAAATTCAGTGGTTTTTTAAAAAGAGGGTTGTTTGGGTTTTTTAATCATGATCTCTGCAGCCCCACATCATCTGACTTGGAAAGACTCATGTTTGTTTCTCTGTGTAAAGCATGGCCAAAAGATTTTTCCTTTTTTTTTTTTTTTTTTTCACTTTGTGAAATGAGGGATATTCCTCAAAACAGCAGGAATTTGCCTGGGGGGCTTTTCTGTCTGAGTAACTTCTGCTTTGCCACGACATTAACGACAAAGTTCCCTGAGAAACAATGAGCCATCAGCTGGAGATCCACGAGTCAGGTGTGCTTTCCTCTGCTCCTACTGTCTTCTGCTCCTCCACCTCCTGCACTCCCGCTGCTGCCCTTGAGCCAGTTCCCTCGGTTGGCTCCGCTGATTTGCCGCCCCTCCTTCGGAAGAGCCACCTTACGAACCCAGCAGCAAACAAATCCAGAAAAGAAGAGTTTTCTGTGGAGTTCATGAGTTGAACTGATTCGTGGAGGAGTATAAATCAAAGCCGCTGCAAGGGATGGGTCAGAATTGTGCTGTGTAAGGAAGAGGGAAGCGTTCTTTTTCTCAGCAGCAGCAGCCCGCTGGATTTGTGAACGTAGGGGTGTAATTACAGTAGCAGTCCGGTTGTTCAGCAGGATTTCTTTGGAATGAACTGGCAAAGAAGTAGCATCTGATTCTGAAGTTTAGGCAGGAAGTTCAGAAGTGTCTTTAGAGTTGTAGTCCCAAGTCCTAAGTCAGTCTGGATGAAGGTACCTGGGTGTGTTTGGGTTTTTTTCGATGAGTTAATCTCTCCTGAACAATTAGCGCTTGTGACATAACTCTCTCTCTCTGTGGACACAGGACAGAAACAGGTTTCGAACCCTGCAGCTGAGAGTCAGGCATTCCTGCAGCTTGCCAAGCTGTGCCAGGATCACACGCTGGTTGGCCTGAAGTTACTGGATAAAATTGCCTCTGTACCACGTGGGGAGCTGTCATGCAGTAAGTAAATGGCAAATAGTACTCGGTGTAACTAGGGCACGGCTAAGCGTGGCGTTACTTGGTCTAAAATCACGTCACGGAGAACAAAAGCAACGCTGGTGGCAGCGTCTGTTGCTGATCTCAGATCTGATACTGAATTAGTAAATCTGAGCGTGCGCGCAGTAAGCAAGCGTGTTGCTGAAGTGGTGTGCCAGTTTGCTGAAGTGGTGTGCCAGTTTGCTGAAGTGGTGTGCCAGTTTGCTGAAGTGGTGTGCCAGTTTGCTGAAGTGGTGTGCCAGTTTGCTTTCCAGACAAAATACAGGTCTTGGTTTTGGTGCCAACAGCTGGGAAATGCAGTCAGTGAGTGACCTGAACTGTTGTAGTTACAGGAGGAGGGCGTTGTGACTGTCTTCACGTCACCCACGATTAGAATGGCTTTCCTTATCCGTTTGTTAATCTGACTTTCTAGATCTGTTGTTACTAAAGTCCATTTTACACTTTGCAGCTTCATACACCGTGGAGATGTTGTCACTGAGTTCACAAAACGCAGCCGACGCACTCGGGTGCTGTGCTGCGGCCGCTAACCAGCCGTGGCAGGCCGCTGGCCTAGGCTGCTTTTGGAAAAGCCTTATTCCGGGCAGTTCACCTCTGAGGAAGGCAGATGATGATAAGATTTGAGTGGGAGTTGTCTCGTGGGTGTTAACGTGGGCAGAACGCCCAATGGGTTTGTCCAGAGTGGTGAGCAAAGAGCATCTCCTAGAACACGCTCTGCAGATGCAGGAGCAGGGCTGAAGTCAGGGCTGGAACTGTTCTGTTTGAATCCAGCTACCACACTGGAAATTTGGGAAACCTTTGTGAGAAAATAAGTAACTAAAAATACCATGTTCCATGTAATCTTTATGTCCCTAACGTGTTTGTCCTGTGCCAGATCTTAGCTCACCCCTTTTTTTGTCTGGTTAAGCCGTATAAGGGTGAACGTTAGTATTTGTGCGTGTGGCTGACTAAAGTAAGGAGAAAACGGAGGAAACAGTGGTGGGAATTACAGATTGTGCTGGAGGACTCTGCCTCTTTTTGAATGGAGTGTCTGCTAGAGCACCTTTTTGCAGGCAGAGCTATAATTGGTTTGTTTCAAAGATGTGGTGTAGGTTTGTGACATTAACTGTGTTCTTTTAAAAATCTGCATTTTTAAATATGTTGTGTATCAGTTCCTGTACGACTGCTGCTTTGCTGAAGTGAATCACACGGTGCTGAGAGTGAGGTCTGGGACTCCGCTGTGTCGGGGTTGCTTTACCGTGTCAGATCAGGCCTTCCACGCAAGATGGAGTACACCAAGATGTGCTGGTTTGGCTCATTTATTTAGGGTATGGAGTTTATGAATGGTTTTTCAAACCCAGATGTCAGACTAGGGGCCTTCCTTTTTCAAATGCAGGGCTGACTGGTAATAGTGGAGTGCTGATGTGGTGTTACACGTCTGTCAGTCAGCTTTTGGTGGAGGAGGTTGGAAGTTCTGTGTGTGGAATAAAATAACATTTCAGAAAATGATCCAAAAGCCCCAGACTTCACCACAGATTGAGAAGCCAGACTGAACACATACTGTTACAGAAACTGTTACTTCTTGAAATCGCATAGGACAGATCCATAATAGCTCCAGTTTCTAATCCAGTTCTGCTGTTTGTGACTGGAAAGGTGGTGTGTCCTCTGCAGAGGCGGCGCCGCTTCTGGAGAGAGGCGTAACAATTGACTTCCTCCGCTTATTAACCGAAGTACCCAAGTGCTTCTGTTCTTCAGTTACAGAATTGCTGATTTTGGCCCATAATTGCTTTAGTCTGACTTGCCACATGGAAGGAATCACCAGAGTCCTCCAAGCAGCACGGCTTCTCACGGATGAGCATTTGGCTCCTAACGAGGAGTACGGCCTCGTGGTACGTGTCTCTGATGCCGCCCCTGTTTACCCAGGGGCTGCGTGGGGGGTTCCAGGGACACGTTGGAGGGAACTGCCCACGGGCAGGAGGTGAGAGGTGGGATGGAGTGCCGTCTGTCCGTCACCTCTGGCTGACGGGTCGTGCCCTGCCTGCCCCTAGGAGCGGGCGTTAGGTCTGGTGTGCGGAGGTGATGGGGTCGTGTCACGGCAGCTCCTGCAAGACTCCTCTGGAAAAACAGCGGTGGAGAGGGTGGAATGGTGAGGTGGCAACAGCCCAGTGAATCAGAACAGGAGTGTCAAAGTAGTTCAACTGCAGGGGAAAGGTGGGGATTTGTATCACCGGGCTGCCTGGACAGGGCTCCTGGGGGCTGGGACATGCCCAGCATCGTGGTGGCATTGCCAAAAGGCTCACTGCGGATTTTCATTTGGTCAAATACCTCCTCTCGCCTCACGGTGAGGAAGATGCACTAGGTTGGTTTAAGAACAAAACCCCTGTGGCTCTAGGGAACGTCCGCCTGCGTGGTGCACCTCGCCGTGCCGCGCGGCTGCGCCGGCTGGCCCAGGGCTCTGCCGCCCGCCGCTCTCCTGCTGCGGCACCCGCCGCTGCGAGAGCGGGGATTTCTCTGCTTTGCTGCGAGCCTCGTCCTTACGCTGCTCTTCCCACAGGTTCGTCTTCTCACTGGAATCGGCAGATACAATGAAATGACTTACATCTTTGAGCTGCTGCATGAGAAACACTACTTCGAAGTGCTCATGAGAAAGAAATTGGACTCGGTAGGTGAAGGGGGATAAAGGGGGAAAACTTGCAGAGAACTGTGTGGCTGCATCAGAAACTGGTATTTACACAAGGTGGAATTATCTGGGGATTTTAATTACTGGAGTGTAGGAAGTGTTAGTCAAGTTTCATAGTAATAAATTAATTTGGGGTTTTATTCTGGTTTTAGTTTAGCCACAAGAGCAGCGTGGAAACTTCAAGCTTGGGAATTCTCATGTCCTGCTGTGGTTTTACTTCCAGCTAATGTTCCGTGGCATTTTTAAAAATCATAAACGTTTATAGCTTTCTTGTAACATAAAATCATAAACAAATGTCAGGTTTGACATTGGTATGTAAATAAATAAATACACACACGGGTGCTGGATTTTCTTACCCGACGTAGTGTCGTTAAGCCCAAGCATAATATTGCCTTTATGGTTTGAAGTAGCGTGGAGAAACCTCAGAGAGTGTAATGATCGCTTTTTAGAAAATTGTACCAGAACAGATTTGCTTGTGGGTACCAAAACGTGAATTAAAAAAAAGTCTTCAAATCTTAATCTGATGGTCCTTCGTCTGAGCAGAGCGGGACGTTGAAGACAGCCCTGCTGGACTACATCAAGCGCTGTCGCCCAGGGGACAGCGAGAAGCACAACATGATAGCCCTCTGCTTCAGTATGTGCCGAGAAATTGGAGAGAATCACGAGGCTGCTGCCTGCATACAGCTCAAACTGATCGAATCTCAGCCGTGGGGTGAGTGGAAGCTGCGGAACTGGGAGATACAGGCGAGTTTGTTCCAGAAGGAAGTCGTGACGGGTAACTGTGGCTCTGATTGCGTTCTCCTGGTAACATCCATTAAGCTTCCGCTGTCTGGAAGGACGGTCCTTGCCAGGCTTGGGGTGTCCTTGTACTGAGCAGTTTATCTGCCTGCCCTGCGGCTTGTCAAGAGTTGAGAGTTTTGGCTCTTACCGTCACGCCACATTCCTGTGGTGCCGCGCGTGGGAGGGGGGAGGACCCACGCGTGTTTCCCTCACTTGAATAGGATGTGACACCGCGGGGCTTTGCAGAGAGTGCCTGCATAAAGCCTTGGGGTTGACTTGTGCAGGGTGACGTGTTAACGCCTGAGCTGGGCTGGGCCAGCGCTGGAGAGCACAGCGGGGAGCGGGGAGCCGGGCCTGTAACGGCAGCTAGAGCAGGAGCCGGGCCAGGTGGCTTCTGAACGTGCCAGGCACTGGCCAGTGCCCGCGTCTACCACAAATGTCCGACCGGGATTTCTCTTCGGCTCTTCAGCCTTCTCGACTAGGGTCCAGCAGTAGCTCTGGGCCGTTACCTGAACAGGCACCACTCCTTCTTTCTGCTTTTTTAATACAAAAGTTTTTTGTAGTCTTTTGTTGCTTTCTGGGACAGACTTGGTGCCAAGAGGTATTTTTGTGACTGACTCTGTCACCTTTCTAAATAGTAGGTTACTCATTTATTTCTGCGTTTCAGAGGAGTCTCTTCAGGATGTTCCAAATCTAAAGAAGCTGCTGATGAAAGCTCTGACGCTCTTCATTGATGCAGCAGAAAGTTATTCTAAGGTAAAATGAGATGGAATTGTGTGACTTCTGTACAGCATTGGGAGCACCCAGGGCGTGAGCTGAACTGGGAGAAACAAAGCTGCTCTGGGGAGGGTGTGCGGAATCCTGTCCCGGGAGAAAAGCAGCAAAGGGATCTCTTGCTCTGTCGGCTCAGCAGTATCCCAGCACCTCAGTGATGCTGGTGGAGCCAAGTTCCCTGTTCAGGCTTTGGCAGCTTGGGTTACGGTTAGGTTCCCGTTTCAGAGGAGTTACTGGGAGCTTAACCAGCAAGAACAGAACAATATAGAGTGTTTAAAAACTGGCGTGCTTATGATGCAAGTAGCAGTTGTGGTGAGTGAAGCTTCGTTTAAAACTAAAGGAATATGGTCAGCGATAAAACCGCAGTGACCTGCAAGATGAAATACGAGACAACGTTGAACTCATCGTTGCTCTCAGGAGTATTTGTTTCTTTCCTTTAGAAACAGGCATCAGAAGCTTCTCTTTGTCTTTGATTCCTTACCTAGGACTCCTGTGTGCGCCAGGCCCTGCGCTGCAGCCGGCTAACGAAGCTCATCACCCTCCAGCTGCACTTCCTCAGCACTGGCCAGAGCACGATGCTGATCAACCTGAGCAGGCAGAACCTCATGGACTCCATCATGGCCTTGCCTAGATTCTATCAGGTAAGCAAGCTCGGCCTCCTCAGCTGTAATTTTTTGGGGGAAACTATCGTTTCAAACAGCAGGTACCTAAGCACTCTGCTCCTGTGAGCGTAATGCTCAGCTCTTCCGCGTGGCCACCACGTCCCACGGCTGTTAGCCCACGCTGTTGCTGCAGGCAGGACGGAGCCTGGACGTGTAAGCGCCGTCCTGGTGTGACCGATGCTTTTGGCAGCCCTTGCCGCCATCCTACAGCCGGGACCTCGGCTCCCCAGCGGCTCTCGGGCTGCTGTGAATCTACACCAGAGCCCTGAAATCCAACCTACGCTGGCATCCCGCCTTTTGTACAGTGGGAAATAAGTAAGAAAAGGGCTTTTTAAAGAGCGCAAGTGACCCCGCTCTGACATCTTGTTTAGGGGTTAAGGAAAATTATTTGCAGTATTTTGTTACCCTCGTATTTCTCTGTAATACAGCTGCTCTCAAGAACAGCACCAAGAGATGGGCCAAACAGGAGACAGACCTGGGATATTTTAAGTCCCCCAAGCACAGGGATGTTCCTGTGCAAGAGTAACCTCCTTCCTGCTCAGCAGTTCCACGTCTGTTCTCCCCGCAGGCGGCTATCGTGGCTGAGGCTTACGAGTTTGTTCCAGATTGGGCTGAAGTTCTGTATCAACAAGTGATCACCAAGGGAGACTTCACTTACTTCGAAGAGTTCAAACAGCAACGACCGCTGAAGCCGAGCATATTTGAGGAAATTGCTAAGAAGTAAGTACTTGTGTAAGAACTCGCTTTTCCACAGGCTACTTCAAAGGGGCAACTGCACGGTCAGTTGCCTGCAAGTCTTGGTGCTGTTAAAACCTTCTGTGTGCTGAAGTGTCCTGTGGAGGGACTTGAGACCTACCTTCCGTTCCGCAAACGCGTTGTGGAAATAGCACCACCTCTACCGTTTTGGTGGGGCTGGATAAAGAGACGCCGTAGGGCTGGTCAGATCAAACTGAGGAGTCACAGCAAAATAGACAAGCAAGAGAACCAAGTGTTCGTGTTGAGCACAGCCTCTTTTTAAGAAAATACAGTTCTTCTAGTTCTGTAGCAGGATAGTCTTGTAATGATGTCCTGTGAAACCTGTTTCCGTCACATGTACAATTATTTTCAGAGTTAAACAACACCCACCTACCGATGCTGCTCTGAAGAATCTGAAGAAGCTGCTGGCTCACTGTGAAGACATCTACACGTACTACAGGCTGGCTTACGACCACAAGTTCTACGACGTGGTAAACGCGCTCCTGAAGGACGCACAGACTGGCTGCTGCCTTAACGATATGTTATCAAACTAGACTCCAGCCCCCACGGAGCAGAGCCTGGCTCTGACATGTCCCACTGCCCCAGGGTCTTGCATAGTCAGTACTGGTTCTTTAACAGGTATTTTTATCAGTTACCTGCTTACAGGGATAGGCTGCTACGTGAAAGCTACTCCAGAAAACCGGTGGTGGTTGTAAATATCTAAAATGGTGAGACTGTGCTAACCTAAACTTGGGTTTTGTATAATAAATCTTTCTGTTTACAAAAGACTTGACTAACCAGCAAATAGAGTGGCACAGCCGCGGCCAAACCGCCGAGCTGCAGCAGCTCTTTCCCTTAGGGGCGGGCTGGTGGCTCACGGCAGGCGTGGGATCGAAGCCGACAAAGGGCTGAATGTGCAGAGTGTCCAGTACATTGACAATGGAATAAGCAGGACAATTAGCAAACTCCTCTGAAAGTTTGGCACGCACTAGGGTAATCCGGTCTGTGATTCCAGTCTGATTAGATTGGTTTTGTTTTCCAGCTTAGTGATGAAGTTGAAGTCTTGGTCTGAACAGCAGATCTTGATTTGCTGCTGTCTGGGAGTAAAAGCAGTAATCGAGTACAAACGGATTCCTAACAGTTACTGGATTTTAACGCCTTTCACGCTTGGGCAGCCCTGCGGGGCAGACAGTCGCTGTCGACACCCCGTCAGGAGCCAGCGAGCAGCCTGCTCTGCCACTCGGGCCTTTCGGCAAGTTTACAGACCAGGTCAGACCTAAGTGGGGAGAGGGGTAAGAGCTGGACGCTGCTTCAGGCAGAAACCCAGTTTCAGCTCGGATTCTGTGTGCTCCCAGAGAAGGGGGGGGGCGGGCTGGCAGCAGCAGAGACAGCTTTAAGCACAATTAAGCGATGATACCGTGCTATCTCTGAACAGTATCCTAACAAAACTAGAGTTGCCACAGCCTCCCAGTTAATTAGCAGAGGTGCTAACTTGGATTTCTAGCTTACAAAGTCCTCTTGGGCGCTGAGCCCTTCCCTGCTAGCAGCCGCTGCAGATGACAAGGATTTACGGGTGCAGCTTTCATCTCAGCTCTGCAAGGGCAGCGCTGGAAGCTGGAGCAGGTCTGCACCCGCCGGGTCACAGCTCCTCCGATCCACAGTGGTTTATGTAGGGAGGATTATGCCTGAGCAGAACCCGACTTCAAATTCCAGTTGGAGTCACTCTCAAAGACCAAATTAGCCTGCGCTGGCTGTGCTAAGTTAAATAACGACTAGCAGGCTTTAAAGTGCCTAGCATGAAAGGAGAACCTCGAGCTGTCCTCCTGAGACTTACCATCCCTGAGCCTTTAAAAACATGGGACCGCGAACAACGGGAAGGGCCTGGAAGAACACCTACCTTGTGGAAGCACCCACGTATCCATCCAGACTGGGAATGAGCACCGGAGCAGACGGCAGGTTGCAGGGGCAGGACTGCTTCAGGAAGGGCGGCTGGAATAAGAGAACTGCTCGCACCGGTAAGGGCCGGCCTGAAAGAGTCCCAAGGTAAGTACAAGCCACCGCGCTCAGCAGGTCCAGCACGAGAAAAGACTTTGTTTGCCCTGGCAGTGCTGGGGTTACAGCAGTCCCAAAGGATTCTGTTCACCACCAGCAGCGCTCAGAGCCTGAGGACAAGGAATGGCCCTTTTACAAGAGCGAAATCTTGCCGCTCCGCCAGGCGTTCAGCTGGACGCCGGAGCACAGACCAGACCGAAGAGCACGCGTCTCACGTCACAACGCCACCGCTTCAAGTACTTTTACTGCAAGAACTGGTCCAAAGACAGGCACGTGAAGTCCTCAATAGTGATTTTTATTAAATTAGTTGCTTTATAAAACATTGCAGATGTCGTAATTGTTAACATAACAATTTGCCCAACTGTAGTAACTGTTGCAGTTTGCTAAGCAAGTTTGGGTTTTTTAAATGAAAGAAAATGGCCGAGTCGTGAAAGATCTACCACAACCCGTGAGAGACCAAAAGGAAGTCTTGGGTTTTTTTACACTTAAACCAGGCAATTAACTGTTAAAGAATACCCAACCCATACAGCTGCATTAGTAGAAATTCAGATGAATGGAAACTAAACTTCATACTTGAGACACAAGTCGGTTTTTTCAAACAAGCCCCCACTCTCCTCGTTGTGACCCACCCCCCGTTCTGTTCAGAGGCCATCTCAAGCGCTGCGTTCCCAGGTGCGGTATCCTCGCTCTGAAGTTAGCAGTTCCCTTCACAATACACTGAAAACCTCAAGCTCTAACTTAAGACAAAGCAAGTGTAATACTACGTGCACACCCTGCCCTTGCTGCAAACTGCTTCTGGTCACACACGTCACCCGGGGAGGGACAGTTAAGGCCATGTCACTGAGCTGTGCTGGTCGTCATACTTTGCTGTGTTGAAATTCACCTCCAATGTCGTGGCTGTTACTATAAAATCAAATAGCAACAGTTATCATAATCAGAATTTGGGGGTTTTAAACTGCAATTTACATAGCTTTTAAATGTCTTCGTCCTAACCCCCGACCCCAGCGCAGGCAGCCCGGTGCTTTAGCACGGACCCGTCACGAGTTAAACCACCAGCACAGAGATACTGCAATTGGATTGTAGCATTTGGCAGAATTTAAAGGAAGAAAAGTTGTGCTACATGTTTAAGGGATTATGGGCAACAGAAAGACAACAGAAGGGGAGATAAACGTCACATGAAGTCTTCAAAGTCTTGTACGTATTCGCCGTCGTATCCTCCATAATCAGCCAGGTCATCTTTCATAGTAGCCTTTAAACCACCTCCAGGCACAACACCTTTTTTCTTCTTTTTGGCTTTATTCTGCTTAAATAGGAAGAGCAAGTTTACATTAATATCCGCAGTGATTTGTCATTGCTCTAATTAGAGCAATGCCCCGTGTCTTTGGGTACGAGCACTCGCGTTCCCCTGCGGTGAGCGCGCTCTGCAGCGGCTTCACCCCTGCGTCCACCCCCCGCTGCTGCCTCGGCACAGTACAGCTACACCAGCTCCTCAGCTCCCTCCCATGGTCTGTCATTCATCCTCTTTCACCTACGCTCGAAACAAGCAGAACAATTCAGTCAGTCTAGTGTTTGGTTTTGTGGAATTACCCGTTTAACTAAGGAAACGTGGCTTTTATCACCGCAGCGGCGGAATAACTTCCTTGCGAAACCTGGAAGTCCTAAACCACCCTGACAGGACATTGCACAGCGAAGCTCCTCCGTGCTGGACTGGTGTACTTCCAGCGTGGGCCAAACCAGCTTACAGGAAAGGCCGGGAGAGGAGCGTCACAACCAGCAGCAGACACCCTGCTGCTTCCTGAACTTGTGTGGCTCAGTAAGTCACAGGCTTGCTCATACTAGAGAGACAGATTATCACATTTGCCACACGCGACGCCATCAGCACTGGCCACAAGGTTTGGTTTGCATCGAGGTGCTTCGCTCACACCTGGGGAGCCCCAGCTGGCGTCACAGCGCGCCCTACCAGCCCGTGCCCGAGCAGTTCCCCTCGGACAGCTACGAGTCGCCGCTCCCGTCTGTTTCCGACTGATCCTCCCGTTGGATTTAAACGCGCCGAAAGCCTTGCACCACTCGTCACCTCTTCTGCCCGAGTTTGATGCTACCTAATGATGCAACTAATCCTTGAACTCCACACCTGGAGTTTTAACGTAGCTGTGTGCGGTCAAGCACAACATAAGCATCAGTTCAGCTACTGCATCACCTCTCAAAACTGACCCTCTTCCTTGCCTGTGGGGTTACTGCTCCGTTAGCAGTGGCAGTGTGAAAATCCCACTTATCTGACACCCAAAATCCCAAACTTTGGCAAAGATTTACGTTACTGCCACAGACTGGTACTACACGGACACTGAACTCCAAGTGAGGCTGGCTTCTGGCTCCAGGCTCTGCGGGAGAAGCCACTTCAGCGCCAGGAGAGGCGAGTGGACCAGGCTAGCACGCGGTAACGTTCACGCCGATTAATGACGGTTCTGCCCCTGATCTCTAGATTCAATCAGCTCCCGATTCCCCCACACAGTGAAGAGGATTTAACGCTAAACCAGCATCCGAGGTTATCGTTTCATCTCCTGCCACGACCCAGAACAACAGCAGCAGTTCAAGTCAGCATCAGCCCTGTTCCCCTTTTCCAGATCAGCCCCTGAGTGGGCAGTTACGCTGCAGCCACACGCAGCCGCCTTACCTTTTCCTGTTTTTGTTTTTCACTGCATAGTACTGTCAAAGTGTTTGTGATCTTTTTCAAATCATCAATTTCCACTACATCAGGGGAAAAAAAAAAAAAAAAAAAAGAAAACAAAAGATTCCTCATCAATATTGTTCTCAGAAGGCAGTTAAATAATCTGACAGCAACATTCTCTGAACACTAGAAATAAGCACAAGCAATTACTTGGCTTAAAGCAGCAAAACACAGACTGGCTGATTCTGGTCCTTATCGTCACAACTGCTGTTTCAGATGGTCCCTAGTAAGCAGCCTGGATGCCGCAGAACGTGAAACTCGCAAATTAAGAGCTGGTGAACAGGGAAGTCTTAATGAGGAGGCATTTGAACAGTAAAATATGGATACAGTAAAAAACCATGCCAAGCGGAGCAGTGGATTACAATAAATTACTATTAATAATAAATGGCCCAAGAGGTTGCATGTCCTTCACTTCAGAAGACCTGGAATCCACCTGCAAGGCCAGTTCCCAGCTCCAGCGCCCGCTGCACCTGGGCAGCAGTAAACGGCACCGCGTTCCCCCTGCCCTGAAGGGCAACACGTGCACAGCACAGGGAGAGGTCTCGGGCAGCGAGTTCACCAAGTACTTCAGCCTCCAGAGCCAGGGGGAGAAAGGAGTTTAAGTTGGTTTTATCTCCATATAGTTACATGTTGAATTCCAGAACAATTTATTTTGCCGTCCCAGAATTGCATGAACTCCATTTCATCAGTTTCCTTCCAAATGAGCTACTCACATTATCTGGCTCAGAGAGTCACAGCAGTAGCATTATTATCGGTTTAGGAATGGCCTCAAGAAAAGCATGCGAGCTTAAAAAGTATGAATTTTTATGCTGATCCAAAAGTGACTGTCTTTAACGGTCACACCGAACGAGTAACCCCTGTACGGGCAGGCAGTCTGGGATGAAGTTTGTTGGAATGGAATCGGGCAGCAGTCGGGGGGCCAGATCAGCACCGCGTTCAGTATCAACTACACGGATCAATCCCGATTTAACATTTACTGTCACTTCAACTCCGCTGCGCTTCTGGCAGCAGCGTGTTCTAGCATGTCTTTCACTTCACTTACATGAAATACATACGTCTCGAACTAACGCTTCCAAAAAACTGGCGTAATGTAATGATTTTTCGTACTGTGTAATTTTCTCTTTTAGTAGTTTGCCAAATTCCGTAAAGTCGTCTTTTGAAGAGGGATTCATGGCATCTATTCCACAAGTGTTATTTACACCTGCACGGAAAGACAGAGCCATTACAGAAAACATGAGCAGCGATCCCCGAAAGCGACAAGTCACCTCCTTGACGCTCAGGTCCTCGCCTCCGCCGAAGCTGCACAGAACCAAGGCGGAGGTTTGCGCTTTCAGTGCCACTGGCTCTGCCACACCAAAGCTAACAGTTACTAGCCTGGACAGAGAGAGGGTTTGCTGCAAAGCTTAGTACCGTGAACCAGCTTTTCTTGTTCCCTGGAAGCAACGTGAAGCCCCTTTCCCCCGAAATACAGAATTCTCCTTTGAGCTCCTAAGTGCAAAATTTAGTTGGTCCTTTACACCCCCCTCCCCGAGGCACGTGCTCTTTCCGAAGACTCACAGAGCAGCCTTTTCACTGAGTAATAAGCTGGGTAACTCGCTATAATCGAGGAAACACTTTCATGTTTGGAGCATGCTGCTATGAATCAGTATCTCTGCCAGCCGCGTCAGAGCCCAAACCCAGAAGGATCTGCTCAAGTCTGCTTTGCCTACGCCGGGAAACAAGCTCATTCCACGGACCTCGCTGCCCTTCTCAGCATCGAGCTCACTGCAGGGATTGCCCGAGGTAAAGCACGCATGAGCTGTGCCGGGCCGCTCGTCCAAAGCCTCACTAAACCCCTGCTGCAAAGCACGTCAGAACATTAACAGACAGCACTTTTTTCTTTCAACACACTCATCTTTTTACCAGAAACACCAATATGTTGGAAAATACAGTCAGACATCTTTTTCCTACAGCCTCCTCCCACGACCTGTTCTAAAGCCGTTTTTGTGGTTCCTGCAATTAGTCCTTAGAACCAGGACACGCCTCCGGCAGCCTGAATTTAACCCCCCCTCCCTGTTCTCAGCAGCACAACCTGCTCAGTCAGACCCCGCTCCGCTCTTCTGGCGGGGTGCCCGCTCCGAACCCGGCTGCAGTCAGCGGCCACAGCGCTTTTGGGCTGCTCCCGTGGCACTGCCTGGCTCGGCTGGGCGCAGCACTTACCAAAAGTTTCTTTTGCTAACTCAAGGTCCGACTCCTCTTGCAATTTCTTTAGTCGTAGTTTGTCTGCTAACTGTTCTTCTGGTGTAAGTTCTTTCTGTTCCTCTGGTGCCTCTAACTGCGACAAGAACAGATACGGGAGAACGTCACGTTGCTTACCCTGAGCAGGGGCGGAACGAGAAACTGAGTTTTTCCCAGTGCCACCGAGCGGCTCGCTGCTGCCCGGCACCAGGACACCTCGAGCACGGGCCGCCCCGAACACCCTCGCCGTGAAGCGCCACAACGCCCGTTGTTTAACAAACTGTTCATCTTACACCAAGCGGGAAGAAACGCTCTGGTTCTGAGTGTCACGACTGCGTGTGCTATCACGCGGTGCGTGCAAAAGAAACCGGGAGAAGCATTCCTGCAATAACTGGCTGAGGTACAGAGAAGTTAAAGCCAACATCCTCCAGACGTTACGTACAAGACCTCAGTTTGTTCTGTCCGACCAGTCGAGACCCTTACAGCTCTTGTTCAGCCTCAACAACCCAAGCCACACCTGCCCTCTCAATTTTATGAGACCCAGAAGAAAGGAGGAGTTACCCTTTTTTTAAGCTCCTCTTGCTTTTTCTTCTGTAGCTTTTCTTTTTCTTTTATTTTTTCTGCTATTTTCTTTTTTTCTGAAACTTTTGGTTCTGTAAGACATTGAACAACACAGCACTCAAGAGGTCTGCAGAGTTTTTTTCAGCAGCTGTAGAAACACTGAGCAAAGAGAAAGCCACAGAGCTCAGGGGCTGGAGCCTGAACACGGCGAGCTGAAGACACGCTTGGCCAGAACCAGACCCAGCCCCGTTACACGGGTTTGGTTCTTCAGATACACTCAAGACGAAACCAGAGCCTGTTCCGATGCTGCGGACAGAGCCACGCGTTCCTCTTAAGTCTTACCTTGTTTTATCTCCGCCTCCTTTACTTCTTCCTCTTCCTCCTCATCATCCCAGTTATCCTACAAAGTAAGTTTTAATTAAGATTCTCTTACAGATACTCTTCTACTTGTTTAGGTAACAAAGAGCAGCAGCTCACGTACCGCTCTCTCAGTGCTCACACGGCCATTAGTCTCACGTATCGGAGCGGGGAAGTGGGGCGAGGTGCACAACAAGGGCACGGCTTTCGGGAGCTGACCAACGTGTTTTGGGACCAGTTCTGGCCATGAAAACGGCAGCTTCCGTTCACAGAACCAGTTACCAAAGGAAGATCGCGAACAGCCGGATCAACACCCACAGCAAAGCCCGAGTTTATTTTCATTCCCTGCATGACACGTTTCGAGGTCCTGGCACGCCACCGGACACGCGCCCGCAGTGCTGCTGGGAACGGGCAGCTCGGCTGAAGCCACGTTAGACCAGAACGCGCTGCCGCCACTGCCCAGAGACCCACTCCCCCACCCCGGTGCCGGGCGAAGCACTCCTGGGGCCGCAGGCCGAGCCCCCCGTGCGGCGACACCAACCCGGCCTGCTGCCAGCCCCGGGCTGTGCCATGGGAGCGGGGCAGGCAGCAGCGGGCAGGCCGAGGAGGGCGCAGGCAGCCCGGCTGCAGGCAGGACTACCTGCTCATACCAGTCACGCCACCACGCTGCTGGCCAGTTACTGCTGCTCTTTGTGAACAAGCCCAGGAGCGGTCAAAGACACTGCCCACAACCTCGCTTCAGTGTCCTCCAGCAGCCACCACGTGCCCAAGTGTTTTCGGGTGGGTGAGAGCTGGAGGCAGAGCGTGACTGCAGCCACATGGCTGAGGCTGCTTCAACACACACACGTGTTCGAGATGCACAGTGGTCCTCGGCTACCGCGCCGCACGCCTCACCGACAGCCACAGCTCCCAGCCCTCCGTCCTTTCACAGCCCCCGACTCCCACTCCTCATGGCCACTGCCCTGTACCCCCGTGGATGATCCGTGGTTCAAAACGCACCTGGTTTGACCGAACACGGAGGAAGCATCGTTTCCTACAGAACTGACCCGTGGAGGTCACCTGCAGACCTCACCAGCAGTAATTCTGCACCTTCTTCTGACAGTCACCCGGGTAAGGGTTAGGGGAATGGATATTCCTGTCCTAAAGCCACCGCAAATCCCAGCTGATGATGGCCTCCACATGGAGATCCGTGCTCTAAAACCGAGCTGAAGTTACACGCCGAGCACCACATGATGTACACACCAGGAGCCGAAGCCAAGGAATCTAATTTTAGTTACCTGTTTCACCTCATCTTGCAAGCTTAAGAGATTACATTTGGCAAGACCTAGTTTACACAAAAATCGCACATACCGTCAGTACCTCATTACAGGCAAGCTTAAAACCATAAATCCTGAATTTTGTGATTTCCACCTCACAACAGTAACGCGAGTGGTCACACAAGCCACTTATTCATTTCCAAGGGTTCTACTGGCACGGCGAAATAAAAGACACTGGTGGAAGAACTCGGTACTTCAGTACAATGTGCTGATCTAAGCAAGGAAGACACTCGAGTTCATCTTCCAGCTCATTCCAGTTAATTGGCACTTGTAAGGGACCCGTCTTCCCTTCCACATTCCAAGAAGCTGACTGGAATTCGGAGCAGCATTATTCTAGCTCCTATCTAATTAAGGCTTTGTCACACCCACTTCTCAAATAGCTCTTTTCATTACTGCTCTGTGTAGCTCCCTGCCTTCTCCCTTGCCCTGTCCTTCAGAGGCAGATTTTCACATGGAGCATTCCAGGGTGCAGGGCCCCAGAGGGAGGGCTCCCCGCCCGGGCTGTCAAGGCACTCACGGGCCGAAGGAAACCACGGCACGTCCGGGAGACCGAACAGAGGGTACGTGGGCGAGGGCTTCAGGCGCGACAGAGACGCTCCTTCCCCGCAGCCGAGCGCGTCCCCGCCGCCACGCCTGCCCGGGGCCAGCGCACGCCGGCAGCTCCAGTTCGCCAAGCCGAGGCGACGCAGCCGCGGAGGAAGAGCCGACCCTTGGGAGGGCAAAGCGGCCGCCCCCCATCTGCCCAACCTGCCCCCGAGCTGTTCGGCGGCGTTTAGGGCCGGAGCCCACCCGTGGGGCCGCCAGCAGGACGGCGCTGCCGCAGCCGGGGACGGGCACCCGCCAGCTCGGCGTCACCGGAGGAGCGACCCGCCAGACGTGGCCACCCCAGGGCTCGCCCCAGCCTGGCGCGCCGAGATACGCAGGTCTCGCAGCCACGCCGAGCGCCAAGTTTTGGGGTTTCTTTGTTTTGTTTTGTTCTTTAAACAGCAGGAGAACACGGTTAATGCGATAAGCAGGCTTTTCTTAACCCAGGGGCAGGGGGGAGCACCCAAATCTACGCCTATTTCTGTGCTTTATAACTTCCAGTGAGGAAAAGAAAACTGCTTTCATGCTGTACCTTTGCACTGATACTAAATGATTCAAAGAGGACAGCTTTATTCCAAACTATACCCACTAAAGCAGCTTAGAACTCTGAAGGATTTCAGCAATACTCATCACTTACACATACTTAGCTAAAACAAGGCTACTGAAAACATCTTCCGTTTCACATCAATAAACCCTTGACGAGGGCAGCTCTCGTAGGATTTCACGTGTGCCTTAAACAGATGAAAATGCACACTGTTCCCCCCAAAACCAGAAGGCGTGACTGGAAAGGGTCAGGTCCTCCTGCATTTAGGTTCCCAGTCCACCTGCAAGCAGAGCTGACTGGACCAGCCACAGGCTGTCGCCTGGATGACAGCACACACGTTCCCGTTTTGGCTTTGTTAAGCACAGAATTGCCCAAGAGTAAATAGACAAAAATTCCTTGGCAGGAGGCCCGTCTTCTGGGGAACTTGTGTTCGGGGTAACACTGGGAAGCAGTTTTGCTGCTTACGAAGATGCTAATTTTAAACCTGGGGGAGTCAAAGTTTCCAAACTTACCAGTTACTCTAAGTTCATTACTAAAAAATCTTCCAAAATAAACTAGAGAATCTGAATACATAAAAAGACATTCCAAAACACGAGATACCGACCTTCAGACAAACTCGTGGTCAGAAACCACTTTGTGCTTCTGTTTTAGACCACGTCATTGTTCTTACGCGGGTACTTCCCCAAGGTGGGCCCTCGCAAACACGGAGTCTAGAGCCGAAGCCACCAGCTCCCAGGCTCGGTTCTGGGACCTTTAGTCTTTCTACAGGAAGAGCACATCACAGTAAAACACAACAGCTTTCTTTGCTGGACCAGTCCTGCTCTCTAGATGCAGCTCCGGTCCTAACACCGCACTCCCTCGGGAGGAGCGGAGCAGTTGCTGCTGCACGTGGGAAACCCTTGTTCCTTCATCGAATCGGCCACAGAAAGCACAGGAGCCTTTGAGGGAACCACAGCGCGAGCCCAGGCCCCCTGGACACGCGCTGGCGTAGCAGGGGAGCGCCTCACTTCCGAAGGAAGGAGGAAAAGCCTCACGGAGAGGCCGAGGCCGAGGCCCACGTGTACGTACGCAGACACCGGTGCTGTTCCCACGCGTGCGGCTCCACGTCACCGCGGCTGCAGCTGCTCCAGCCAGAGCTCCCGTCACCTTCCCGCCTGCTGCAACGTGACACCCAGGACAGCCACAGGCGGGGGGCGTTATTAAATTTAAGAAGGAAAATGGGCAGCCTGTAACTCGCTAAAATTCGTGGGGTTTTTTTTTTTTTTTTAAGACAAGATGAACTCCTTTTTTCGTACCATTTATGAAACGAATGCCACCATCAGCCCCAAGGACCACTGTGCTGGTGTTCTTCAGATACTCTGGTAACACAGCCAGCAGCCTAAATAACTAACCCAGCGAGTCCTCGCCCCGTCAGCAGCAACACCCCACTCCAGGAAGCGTCACACTGGTGCCCACACCACAACGACCAAGTCACCCCGTGAGACGGTCTATTACGGCATCGCAGCAGCTCGATTTGAAACAAGAAGGTCTTTTCCAGCTGACCTACTTCCATTCCTTACGTTCATCGGCCACGTCCCTCAGATGTTCCCTGCTGTCCCTCCGCTCGCTGTCCGTACGGACGCGGAGCACACGGGCGTTCCTGCGGCAGCACCCATTCAGCCCCCCCCGCCTCGCTATGGGACGGCTGGAGCTACGCAGGGGAGAACCAAGAGCTGCTGTCACAAGCATCACAGACAAACAACCACACGTTTTAACACCGATTCCACACAGGCATCGCTCTTCGAAACGCAGTAAAAATCTGTTCCAAACAATACCTTAAATAAACGTTAAGTGATCTGGGCACTACCGAATTGTGAACCTGCCCAGGGAGGCTGCTGCACCTTCCAGCTGTGGGGGTGGGTGGGAGGGAAGGAGGAGGAACAAGGGATGGCAAAGACACGCTGCTACAAGACACAAGTTTCTGGTCAGCAGCAGAAGCGGGACCACAGCGCTGCTTCCACCCCGAATGTCTCACCCAGCGCACCGTACTCAAACCTGTGAATCTGGAAGGCTACAGAAAGCAAGGGGGAACGAGCCGGCCCCCGGGAAGCACCCAGCAGCCTGGCAAGCAGCTGAGAAGCTGCAGGTGGCTCCCCCAGAGAACAGGAGATGCCCCTTCAGGCTGGAAAAGCAGCTGCCTGGCTGGGCTGCTTCTCCCCTGGAAGACCCAGGGCAGCGGGAACGACCTTCGGGCAGCAACGCCAGCTCCGAGCGGGGATTAAGGGGCGCCGGGCAGAGCCTGACTCGTTTTCCACTTGGCATTTTGACTTGTCATCCGTCACCGGCCGCTGCCCTTTGCGATCGCCGACACCCGAGAGTCGTTTCGACACAGGCGGAGCCGCCGAGACCCGCCCGGGCCGCCGCGCCGCCTGCCCGAGGGCCCGGCCCGGCCGCGGACACGCGTGCTTCCCCGGGCCACCGCGGCACCACCGGAGACGCGTGAATCCAGCCGGGCCGACGAGCCCGACCCGCTCGGCGGGACGTCTCCCCACCCGCCGCCCCTGCCCCGGGCCGGGCCGCGCCGCCGCGGCCCCCGCACACGCGGCCTCATATGGCAGCGGCCCCCGGCGGGCCCGGCCCGCTCCGCTCTCCTCCCCGCCGCCCCCGGGCCGCCGCCAGCCGCCGGGGACGGCCCCGTGGCCACGCTACACGACGAGGGCCCGGCGAGGGCCCGCCCGGCCGCACCTTCACGTCGTCCTCCTCATCCTCGCCGGCCCAGCGGTCTCCGGCCACCCCCGGCACTAGCCGCTTCGCCACCGGCTCCACCACCTCGAAGCTGTCGGCGTCTGTAGGGGGAGAGGAGAGGGGGGTGAGCGCGGGCGGGGGGCGCGGGCGGGGCGCGGCGCGGCGGGGCGGCCGCCACCTACCCCACGAATCCGCCGCCTCCGCCGCCATCTTCCCCGCCACCGCCGGCGCTCGCAGCAGGCACGGTGAGGCGAGCGCGCCAGAGCGGCCCCCAGCCAGCGCCGCGCGCGGGGCACGCCGGGACGGCGGCGGACTGCCCGAGCCGCGCCCCGCCCGCTGACGCAGCGCGCTCCGCCCAGCGCGGGGCGGGGCCGGCCGTGAGGGGCCGCCATGGCGGGAGGGGCGGGGGCGCCGCCGGGGGCCTCGCTGGAGTCACCGGGCGGTTCGGGCTGGAAGGGGCTTTAGGGACCGTCCCGTTGTCCCGTTCCGACCCCCCGCCACGGGCAGGGTCACCTCCCACCAGAGCAGGTCGCTCCCAGCCCCATCCAGCCTGGCCTTGGGCACTGCCAGGGAGGGGGCAGCCCCGGCTGCTCTGGGCAGCCTGTGCCGGGGCCTCACCGCCCTCACAGGGAAGAATTTCCTCCTCATATCTAGTCTAAATCTCCTCTCTTTCGGTTTAAAGCCATTACCCTTCATCCTTTCACCACTCCCTGATCCAGAGTCCCTCCCCACCTCTCCTGCAGCCCCTTTCAGCACTGGAAGCCGCTCTAAGGTCTCCCCGGAGCCTTCCCTTCTCCAGGCTGAACACCCCCAACTCTCCCAGCCTGTCCTCACAGGGAGCTGCTCCAGCCCCTCAGCATCTTCACGGCTTCCTCTGGACCCGCTCAAGGAGCTCCACATCTGTCTTATGCTGGGGGCCCAGAGCTGGACGCAGCCCTGCAGGGGGGTCTCACCAGAGTGGAGCAGACGGGGACAATCCCCTCCCTGGACCTGCTGCCCACGCTGCTCTGGATGCAGCCCAGGTTGCCATTGGCTTGCCAGGCTGCGAGGGCGCATTGCTGGGTCCTAATTCAGGTTTTTCATCCACCAGCACGCCCAAGTCCTCCCCAGGGCTGCTCTCGATCCACTCGTTGCCCAGCGTGTGACCCTGTCTGCACGGGGCCACCTCTCCAGCCTGCCCAGGTCCCTCCGGATGGCCTCCCGCCCCTCCAGCGTGTCGGCCGCACCACGCAGCTTGGTGCCGTTGGCAAACTTGCTGGGGGTGCCCTCGATCCCACTGTCCATGTCGCCGACAAAGACATTAAACAGCGCCGGTCCCAATAGCGACCCCTGAGGAACGCCCCTCGTCACTGGTCTCCACTGGGACACTGAGCCGTTAATTGTGACTCTTTGGGTGCGACCATCCGGCCAATTCCCGATCCACCAAGTGCTCCACCCGTCAAACCCACCTCTCTCCAGTTTAGAGGCAAGGATGTCACACGGGACGGTGCCCAAAGCCTCGCCCCAGCGCAGGGAGCTGAGGTCGGCTGCTCCTCCCTTACCCACCACCGCTGCCACCCGCCGTAGCAGGGCACCGCCTCCGCCGGGCACGGTTTGACCCCGCGGGCTCGGCGGCGCTATCACGGACCCGCACCCGCGGCCCCAGGGGAGCCGCCCCGCAGCCGGCAGCTCACAGCGCCCGTCTGGGGAGCGCCCCCCGGCAGGGCCGGCTCTGGCAGCGCTCGGGCCCGGAGACACACGTTGGTTTCTTTGCTGCGGCTGAATAAAGGGGCGGCGTTTGGAGCCGGTGCCCTGGTGCGTTGCCTGCGACATCAGAGGGAACGAGCTGCGTTACGGTGAGAATTTTCGCGTGCCTGTAACGGTGCCTGCACTCGGCACGTGCTGCTGCACCAAACCCCAGGTCTGGTGAAGGCAGTCACATTGCACACCGGCACAACTGCCCCGTGCGAGGAAGCCGGTGATTTTCAAACCCTCTTTTCACATCGCTGTTGTACAAAGAACCCTGGGAGTCAGCCCCAAACCTGAAAACTGTCCTTCTTCCCCAACAAAGACAGAGCCTGGGGCAGCCTGGGCTGATTCCTCACACCCTCTGCAGACGGCAGAGCTTTAACAGGAGCAGCCTCAACCATGAAAACCAGCATCAGCTTTGAGAAAGCAGCCTCGGACAGGGTGAACTTTGCCAGCCGCTGCTTGAGCAACTGCCCCCCGTTCGCCTGTTCTCGTTTGCCCTCTGATACCGCACGGCAGGCTGGTCTGCGGCAGTAAAAGAAACAAGTCTCCTTCGGAAACTCGGTTTCTAGGTAGCGGTTCTTGAAAATATGTAAGAAACGGACCCAAAAATCAAATATAAAGGGATAGAAAAAAGGGAAAAACTAAGATTTTTTTTTTTTAAAGGAGAAAAATCCTATTAAAGTATGTACCAGGAAATTCATCTAGGATTTACCCTCATACCTGGTCTGAATTCATTCCCTTCTCTTTGCTGCCTTAGGGAAGAGAAAGCGAGAAGCCCACTCTTTGGAATGAAGATCCTTTACCCGGTAAAAATACCAGTGCATGATCCAAACAGAGCGAAAGGCAGAGGCCAGGAGAGACCCCGGCTGCGGACCGCTGCCCTTCCTCAGCGACTTCCCTTCAGCTGACGCAGATTCTTCCTTTCCTTTCTGAAAATGTACCAGCGAGTTCAGGGCTTGTTGCTTCTCCGTCGGCCCAGAGCCGCTGGGAGCCATGAACGCGGCTGCTTGAAACGTTCTGGGATTTGTGTCACTTAACAACGTGCCGCAGCAGCAACGTGAGGAGCAGCTTCGTCCCGTTCGGTGGCCGAGTGGGAGAGAGGAGAGAACGTGGCTGAAGGCTGGTGCTGAACGTTGCAACCCAGGGTCTCCCCATCCCCGACCCCGTGGGGCACGCTCGTAGGGCGGGTAGGGGAAGGCTCAGCCGTCGCCTGGCGCTCGGGGTGGTGCTCAGAACTGGGGCGACCGGCCGCAGCGGAGCTACTGGCCCTGCTCGAGCAGCCGCCACGCGCTTGCCCAGCCCGGCCACGGCGCTGCCCCGGGTGTGAGTTTTCAGCGCAGGTCCCCGAGGGGTCGTGGCCCTGCGAGCAGCAGAGGGGGACAGGCCGGTCCCCTGCCAAAAGCCTCGGGCAGGGCAGGTGTCCCTTAAGCAAGGGGAGCAGAAGTGCAGCGATCACCTACGAGAGGGGTCCCCAGGTACCACATCGCTCCTCAGACCGGAGACGGGCTCGAGGGAGGGAAAGGCTGCAGCAGCCCCGGGACACAACCCGGGTCGCTCTTCTCCGACCTCCTCCCCACCGGTCCCAGGGAACGTTTTATTTCAAAACCCTCAGGCCCGCCTTGTCCCTTCAGGTGGCTCTGCCCACCGGACCAAGGGACAGAGGCGCCGGTGGCACCAGAGCTCTGGTTCAGCCGAGGCAGGCAGCCCTCTGTCGCAGACCCGAGGGTATTTGATGCTCCACATCGTTTGGGTGCCACTGATGGAGCGGCTGGAAGCGGAGGACACCTTCACCTCGGCACTAAACATCGAAGCCGTGATGCGCCTGGGGGGCACAGCCCCCCCCCCGCCGAGCCTCCTCGGCAGTTCGTTTCCTTCCACCTCGCCAAAGAACATCAGACACGTGAAAGCTGGAAGCCCTCGCTCCATCCAGCGCACCTCACTGCCCCCTCCCAGCGCTGGGATCGCCGTGGGGACCCAGGCGATTAGGTGGGAAAGGGGGATCTCTGTTGGCTGAAGACAGTAAATTTGGCAGAACGCGCGTCTCGCACAGCGAGGGGATGATCTATGACACCACGATATATGTGAGCTAGAAAAAAAAAGACAACTTGCAAATTTATCGCCCTTTTTTTGTTGTTACTCATTTACCAGGCAGGGCAAACAGCAAGAGATACGGCTACAGCCGCAGTAACGTCACGAGTTACAGCCTCCCGGCGTTACAGCTTCACCAGCTCGCCGTGCTGCGAGGGCAACTGTGCAGCTGCCAAGGACTGGGCAGCGATGGGGAACACGTTAAATGTAAGAATGTTATGTATTTACCCAGCACATTTAAAGTAATTTAAATATTTGGATGAAAACAGTGAAGTATCCTCCCCATTGTACAGATGAGAAAATTAAGGCACGGAGAACAAAAGCCCCGCTCAGTGCAGCCCCGAGCCAGAGACCTGCTGCCGCCTCCTGGGACACCAAGTGCTGAAATCTAAAGGCTTCTGCTCGGGAGGAGAAACCCAAACCCGAGGCAGCCCCGGCCTTGTGCTCGCATTACCGAGACGCCCACGGGGACACGCACCGCGCCCTGAAGCCAGACTCCAAGCAGGACTCGTACAAGAACCCCCCGTCACCATTTCAGCACACAAACCGCACCCCCTTGTTCCTGCCCAGCCTCCAGCGCCCCCGGCTTTGTGCACACACTCGGCGCTTCCTTTCCTTGTTTTAAAGGCTGAAACCCGGCAGGAGAAACGTCCCGTTTCACAGAAAACGGTCTTCAACGGTATCGGCTAAAAATCATGGAAACAGCAGCCAGAGCATAAATATTTAATATAAACCTTTATGATTGCATACACTAGAAATGATTGCAGAGGGGACACAAAGTTGTGGAACGTGAGTTCTCTTCCAATTGTGTCTTACAAGACTCGGCCTATCGGTACCAGGGCAGTTTTCCAAGTATCAAAAGATAAAGCAGAGCAGCGTGACGTCACGGGACAGCCCAAAGGGCGACGCGCTTCGCGAGGGCCGTACAAGCCAGCCCGTAGCAGACCACCCTCGCTCGCCCCCAAACAAAACGCTCGCTGCCAACGTTTGTTTTTTTTTTTTATTATTATTTTTTATATCTGTTTACAAAACGACGACCGTGGCTAGGGAAGCGACGCACCTTCGCCACTTCTCATCAGCCACTTCCCAACTAGTTCAGGGTTTGATGTCAGAGTCGAGACCCCAAGACGCAAACCCGCCACGACGTGTGCTCGGCGCAGTCAGACCTGAGCGCGGCCCTTCGGCGCCCTCAAGAGACGCAGCGACCGTTCTCCGGCCGAACGAGCTCAACGCGACAATCAGTTTTTCCAGAAAATCTCTCTCCCTGTGAACCTTTCCCTGGCGCCCACCCCCCAGCAGCTGTGGCCGAGCCAAGGCCTGGAGCCCCCCTCGCCCCAGCCTCCTCCCCCCTTACACCGCGGTTGGTTTTTGGCCGGATCAGCTCCCGGCTCTGGCTCACCGCGGCCGCGCGAGCACCAGCGCTGGCAGGAGGCGGCGGGGAAGGAAAAGCAGGAGGGCAGAAAGCCTCCAGCACTCCCTCGGCCCGCGCTGCTGGGGAACGCGGCTGCAGCCCCGGGCTCTCGTGGCAGCCCTCACGTTCCCACGTTACGGCACCCACGGGATGGCTTTCAGCGTCCCTTCTACCTCCAGTCCTCAAAACAGACTTTTTTCGCCCAACGGTACCGACAGAACGCCTGTGATGGGCTGCTGCTCCCAGAAGGGCGCGTTGGTCTGCAAGAAGGAAGCCGTTTCCCCGCTCCGAGGGCCACCAGCCACCAGCCGTGCCTGCAGCCCGATGCTCGCCGCGCTGCCCGTGACTGCGATTGCTTTATTTCTTGTGTCCGTCTTTGATAGTGAGTTGAAAAGACGTTTAATGGCACGAAACGTGGATTTGGCGTGACCGCAGATCACAGGTACCGTCTGTCCTCTCTGCCACGTAGATCCATCAAGTCCCTTCGCCAGAAGATGCTGCCACTTAACCCCAGGCTCTGCTCGCAGCGGAAGATGTTCTTTTACTGGGAGCAATCAGTTTCTCTTGGCACCTGCTGGAACAAACTTGTCCAACAGAGCCAACACCACGGCAGCAGGTGTTGCCAGTTTCTTACATTTTTTAAATTGGCAGCAAGTTGTGAACGTTTTGCTTTCTGGCCTCAGCTTCTCGGATTCTGCTCAGATCCAATGCAGCTGCCTGGACCGCACCAGCGGCCGTTTCACACCGAAATTCTCCTTCGCCCAGGGGGGCTCTCCCAGTCCTTCAGGTGGAACGCCACGGGAGCACGGTCCAGCGAGGGGACGGAAGCAGGCACGGCTCACTTCTCTAACTCCCCAGGCCGAGGTGCACTCGGCACCGCTCCAGTCCTCCCCGGGAAGCAAGAGGAACGGCAGCAGGGGTCACCCGTCTGGTTCCGTGGGCGCAGCTCCCCGCCATGCAGACACCTCAGCTCGGGCAGGGCTCGCCTTCGCTTGCCTGTACGCTGGGAAGTTTGAATCTCATCACCTACTTCACGGTACCAGCGACAGGCGGTTGGCTCAGGTCAGTTCAGACAAAGGAGAGCGCAGGGTGCGACGTGTGACGCGCGACGCGATGCCGTGAGGAGCCGGAACCAGAAGGAAAACGAAGGAATGGGGGGGGTTTGCTCAGCGGAGTCACGACACGTTTGTGGTTCTGGGCAGCTTTCCCCGCCGAACCCCAGCGCCGCTGCTGAAGGCGGCTTCAGGCTGCGGGCCCGCGTTACTGCTCTGCTAGTGGCAGAGGGGTCGGTGACATTGCCACCCCCTCCTCCTCCTCCTCCTCCTCCTCGCCTTCCTGCTCCCTCTCCCCATTGCGGCTCGACGCTTTTTCAGCTGCGCCCACGCAGCCCCCAGCGCACCCGCCCTCGAGCTGGGCCGTCGGGAAGCGCTGCCTTCGGGGAGTGGGGACGACACGCCAGGGAGGGACACGGGCTTCTCGCAGCGAGCGAGAGCCGTCCCCGCTCCCGCCAGCGCTGCCTTCTGCTCTCCTCCAGCCCGGCACTCGCACGCCCGGCAGCGCGGGGGAGCGCTGGGTTTCAGCAGCTGGGCCTCCTTCATGTGCCTTCGGCCGATACCGCTCCTGCGTGGGGAGGCGTCTAATCAGGTCCTGAAACATTCCGGCTTTCCGGTACGTTCCAAAAGTAACGGCACAATGTTTCCCTACACCGATGGAAGGCGAAGTGAATCGAAGGTGGGAAGGCAGGCGGTGACCCCAGGGTGGGCGCTGTTCGAGCTGCACAGCAGCTGAAGGGAGAGGCTGAGCCCGCACGGCCAAAGCGAGCCCGCGGGACGTTACGTTGCTGCCAGCCCGCAGGGCGCGCGAGCCTCGGACGGAACCCACGTGCACTCGTGAAATGAACACACGACTGCCACGAGCAAGCAACAGACCACGAACGAAACCATTGCCAGCGCCGGGCTCAGGATGCTGCTTCTGGGAGTCCACAGAGCGGGAACGAGCGACGCAGCCACACGGTTCCCGCGGAGCTTGCGCAATTCCGCAGCCGAGGCTCGAGGAACGGGCGCCGCGGAGGCTCCCCCGGCTGTCGGTGTCGGGCTGGTGCGCGCGGCTGGATCCGGACTCACGCCAGGGAACCGGGTAAGTCTCACCCTCCAGACTGGCGAGACAGAAGTAAAACCTGCTGGATTGTAACTCTGCGTCACGCGAAGACCCTTTCTGCCAGGAGCGTCTGACGCTTCGGGAACTCGGATTTTGGAGCAGGTAGACTCATTCTGCAAAGGCCGTTCAGAATGATAAATACCAGACTTGCGGCACACGAAAATATGAATATTTAATACGTTTACTCAGCAGTCTGTGTGATTTTTGCTGTGCATCTACGTAGAACTAAATCCCCCAATTTACATTTCGATCTCCCTCACTGATCTGAGCGTCACCGCACAGATACAGCTGTAAAGTGCAACGTCTGCTTTGGTTTCCTTAACGCAAGAAAGCACTTCTCGAGCGGCTTTAGCCAGAGACAGGGCCCGGGTGTGCAAGGACACTGTCTAACAGATGATCTTCTCTTCCTACAGCCAGAGAAAAGCGATGAACTACTTAACAGAAATCATTTCGTTTAAAGCAGTTCTGTTCTGTCAATCGCCCGGAGAAATTTGGAGTAACTCCACATGAGACTGGGATCCACTGTTAAACTAATGAAAAATCTCCGATTTAGGTTTACATTTTAAGGAACAACTGAAAAACAGTTGGCGAACCAGGCAGCAGCTCAAAGACAAGCTCACCCTCTTCCAACTCTATAAATATTTCCAGAACCATCTTATCGACATAGAAACAGGAAGGAGGGGGTGGTTACAGGGGTCACACGTCTGCGCAAAAGCATATATAAAGGTCATGTTCTGTACATTTTATTTCAATAAAGACATAAGACAAACAGCGTAAAGATGCCCAGATGCCCTAAAGATAAATACATTTAAAAGATTCTCATTAAAATGAATCTGTAGTATTTCTTTCCTGCAAGCAAAATACCTTTCTTTAAATACAAAAAAAATCAGTATTCTGAATTGCAAATGTTTTCACTTTTTTGCAGAAAATCTGCCATGATGATTTTTTTTTTTTTTTAATGAATAAGGATTTTCCACAAAACAGGCTTGCTCTACATGCTAATTCTTTTAAACAGTTCAGTGACACAATGTGCTAGCTACATACACAACAGATAATATAGTAAGAAAACACTCAACCTGATGAAAAGTTAAAATCTTCATTAATACACTGGAAAAAGTTGACATAACTCATGCCTTTTAAAATCAAAAATACAAAAATTAAATGTTTTCCTAAAAAGATTTTCCTTATTTTAAGGACTCATTTGAAAATGAAGCTGCATGTAATTTGTACAATAAAATTGTACAAGTAAACAGGTAATATACATAAAAAATTAACTGACATACTTCTCAATTATCAGTTGTCCACCTTTAATTTCCAATACTGTACTTTCTTAACAAGCATACAAAATATCAAACTTCTCTTTAGAAAAAGTGCCGTTCTGTGACATCTTTTACACAAAAACAGTCTGAGCCTGTGGCGCGTTAATGCAGTCGAGAGGCAAAGCATCCTAACTTTTACAAACTATACCCTCCGTAAAAAGCCTCCTCAACAGGAGATTACACACCGTTATAAAAATATCCACCTCTGGGAGTGGCTGCATTAGGGACCCACGGCTGAAAGACTATTTCCACCTCGCCTAGAAACCACTGGGATGGCAGGCGCTGCCGGGGCGGGAGTGTACTGTACCACGGGGGGATGCATAGTTACCGCCAGGCGCCTCGCCGTCCCGCCGGCGCCGCCCCGCGCGCAACGCCGCGGGGCACCGCCAGCCCGCGCCAACCGCCGCCCGGCCCCGCGCCACGGGGCGGAACGCTTCGGCCTCGGAGGAAGCGGAAGGCAGCAGCGATCGCATCGCGTCAAACCTGGGAGGTGACCAAACTAGTTCTCCTGTCAAGATCTGCGTGCACAGCATCGTCTGAGGTATTCCTTGTCCATCGGTTGTTTGTGCCACTGCAAGGGATCGTCTGTCCAGAGTACATGCCATCACAATGGTTTAAAATATTCTGAATATTAGTAATTCTTATATTCTTCTTATCTAGCCAGTCTCTTGATTTTTGAAAAGATCTCAACTACAGTAGAATATTACAGAAAGAAAATATAAATGCGGGGTTTTTCTTTCTAAATGAAACTTACGTGGACTAAAACTAGAGAATATCTTTAAACAAATATACAGTATGCAGGCAGACGAAGCAGGAAAACGGCCATCCAACTGTTTAATAAAAAACTAAGAAAATTTGGCTATTTCCAGAAAAACTATGAAGCGCCTCAACTAAAAGGAATGCATAATGAAACTCTAATCTAATACAGGTCAAAAATGTAAAAAGGTTATAAACCTTAACAGGAAAAATAAAACGACTTTTACTGGCCATTCCTGTTGAAATGAGAATCTTAAAAGTAACAGAAAAGTGGCTACAAACCCACTTAGAGCACCAAACAGAGAGAAAACAAGAGTCCATTTTCAATCTCTGTTATTTCTTAAAATCCTGTGTTTCTACAGGTCAAACTGCTGGTGGCAGAAACAGAATTCTTTATAAACTGCAGATGTCCTGTACATAAAAAAATCTCATTGGAGTCGCACTAGTTCTAAAGACTTTTCTGTTCTAGCCTACCTACTGCGTGTACGGTATTGTACTGCACGGGTTCGATCTCAGGTGTAGAAAGTCTCTTTCCGTAACCCTTGATTATTGTTGGGCACCAAAGATAAGAAAAGCAAGACGGGGTACAAAAATGCAAAATTTCAACAGTAATGGCAATGTTTTGTTTTAGTCCAAAAGGGTCCTGCATTTTCTCCCCCTTCAGTAACTAGACAAAAGGCTTTAGTCTGGGGGTAGCAAGTCATGCAAGCGAAATCTGTCTCTGATGTGAGGTCGGACATCTTCGTTCTGTGGGGGGGAAAAAAACGTGGAGGTTTTAGGAGGAGCGGCACATCCGCGCGTCAGGTTTCAACCGGGTCAGCCGTCCCACCCCGGCACGTTAACGGGACCGGCCTCGAGCACGGGCGCGTGTAACGACACGAGATTTCCCCAGGTAACCACAGGAGTCACTGGCTGCGGGGTCAGCAGGGCCCCCGTCCCGGCCAACAGCAGGCACCCTCCCCCACAGGCCTGCAGAGGCTCGAGGCCATCGCGAGGGATGCGACGTCCCGGCCCTCGGCTGAAGGCGCCGCTGGGAGCAGCGACAGCCCGGCTTTCACTACGTCACTGCGCCCCGTGCGCGCGCCGAGCTCTGCCCCCAGCAGCCTCTTCCAGAAGAGCCACACGTGACTTAGCAGCCGAAACCTCAGTGACTCAAAAAAAATCTTAAAATAGGTGAAAACACTTAAAAGAACTAACTAACATTTTGGGGCGGCAGGTGGGGTAGAGCCACATCAAGGAAACACTCACCAGCTCTACAAGTTTCTCCAGAAACGGAATCAATTTTAGGAGTTCGTTGTCATTTTTATCCATGAACCAGCTTTCTATAGGGATTCCATTTGAAAGCTAAAGTAAAAAAAAAAAAAAAAAAAAAAAATCAACACACGATTTATACTTAATTTACCTAAAAATACGACTTGTGAAAGAGCATTTTAGGGGAAAACGTTTCCAAGCTGGAGTTTATTAACGTGTGGTTTTCCTCTACAGTTTGTATTAAAATTCACTTCCAAAATACCTCCATCCTTTGCACCCACCACTGCAAAAATGTCCACATCCAAGCTGAAGCAGAACGAGCTCTAAAAGCTCTGCTGCGCTGAGGAAACGTTACGTAGACCCGCACACGATCCGAGCTGCGTCGTGGCAAACGAGGCCGAGTCAAGGAGGGTTTGGGGTTCTTGCCGCAGGGGAGCTGGCGCTCCCGCTGCGCTCCCCCCGCTCCGGCACGGGCTGGCTGGGGGGCTCTTACCCTGCTGCTGGGGAACTCGGGGCACAGCTTCGGAGGAGGCGAGCACAAGGGGTGTTCGCAGCTGTGCGTCGCTCCAGCCACCCATGTCTGAAACTAAACCCGCAGGGGAGTCCGGGCGAGGGGCGGAGCAGACCGCGGTGTCTCGAAAGGCCTCACGAGAGGTAACCCGCCGGCTCTGCGCCCTGTTCCCACCGGAGCTCGCTCTGCTCTCGAGCGGCTCCTCACGGACGCAGGAGAAAGGCCAGCGAGGCCGGGCGAGCGGTTGCCCTCCGGTCCGTACCCGGGGCACGGAGCAGGCAGGTAAACCCCGCGCCCTCTTTCACCGCCCGCCTCCAGAGAGCGTCCCGCGGCCGTACGTGCAGCTCGCCGGCGGCAGCATCCTCACCTGATAGGCAAAGGCTTGCGGTGAATTGTCAATTATGATCGTTTTTGAAAGATCTCTACCCAGAATGTTTAAATCCTTTATGTAGTTTCCTTGTACGCAGACACAATGCTCACGGAAAAGTCGATGCCTGTGATTAAAGTAAAACACTTGTTAATGAGACAAACGACCTCACCTACGTTGCCTACAGAAAAAGAAACGTTAACTTGGCCAAATGTTACCCAGGTTTTTTTCTCTCCTGACCTACTTGGCTCCTCCGAAAGAACTGTTCCCTTTTTCCATTCTCTTTAGAGCCTTTTGCTGGCAAAATCACTAGTTCAGGTGATTTCACATTAACCCAGTTCTGCAGGCGGCCGAGCTCGGCTCAGCTGGACCCAGGGTTTGGCAGCAGGGCCTGGCTTCCGAGCCCTCCCGGCAGAGGGGCCGACAAAGGCGCCCCAACGGCTTTGCAAGGCCCCACGACCAGTCGGTTCTGCGGAGGAGCCAGTTTAGGGGTTCTATCGCCCCCCGTTACGGCACGTGCCCCCCTGCGCCGCCGCGCTAGCGCACGGAGAGGCGGAAGGGCTGCCTGTCTGACGGCACCTCTGCTCGCAGCTAACCCGCGTCAGGCATTAGAGCTTGAAAAGAGCCTGGAGGCCACAACATTCCGTCAACTTCTTCCTTTCCAATTAGCCTGCTCCCTTTTAATGTATTACAGAAGAAATGGACGGATACACTGACAGACTCAGGTTAAAAAAATGCCAGGAATAAAGCTCACGTCTCATGGAGCATCAACGGAGTTACAATTTCAACATAAATCACGAACTAGACAGATTTTGACTCCCGCGCAGCCGCATCACAGCGCGGCCTCTTTAAGGCCGCTTACGGTCTCAATGAAGTTTCTCAAGCTGCACGCGCGGTGCTTAATTCCACCACGGGGCTGAGCTCCTGGTGTCGCTGCGGAGGAAAACAAGCCGCTGCCTCGGCACCGAAGGCGTTTATATATAGGTTCTGAGTCAGGCGCGCGGCGTGCCTGACGAGCCCACCCCCAGGGGCCACGCCTCGATGTCAGCTTTTCCCTGGCACACGAACCACAACTGAGCTCGGGCGTCACAGGAACCTTTCTGCACACCCGCAGAACGCCGCCCGCCCGCCTGTTGTACCAGCTCTTCCCGGCTCCCAGGGCAGCCAGGACTGCAGTCCCGCATCACGCGCGTTCGGCTCCCGCAGGAGGACTTGGAACGCTGCGGACGCTCGCGTCCACCCCTTTTCTGCAGGCGCAAATGCCTCGTCGCTCACAGACCCCGCGGCTGAGAGCACGGGGAAACCTAGGTTTGTCTGCCCGTGCGAAACGCAGCGGCAAGCGAGTTGGCTAAAGCCCAGCGAGGACACTGTCACCCGCGGCACAGAAGATGGCTGCTCCTGGATGAAAACTAGTGAACAGTTCAGCTTTATGCTTTACGAGTTACGAGGCGACTAAACTACCAAGTGAAAACAACGGATGCCACCACTGTCTCCATCCAAATGGCAATTTTATTACGTGGGTAAAGAAAACCGAGTTTTCACTGAAGAGTATCACAGTGAAATGATGCCGAGAAGTGCTTTGCCACTGGTGTCCCAGGAACAGAGGTTACACAGTCCCCACTCTAATCTGGCATAGTTGTTACCTCCCCTACTCGGGACGCCCTAGGTGAGAAGACCCCTCTGTGGTTTCAGCTTTCCCACCTAACAGCCCGCCTGCCAGAGGAGAACAGAAAGAACCTCATCCAGCAGAATCCCTTTCTGCCCTCAGGAACTGCTCGTGAGAAATCCCCGTCACTTCCAAACAAAGCTCAGTATTAAGAAAAGAAATGAAAAACCAGAACAACCCTGCTACGAAACGCACAAATTGTGCTGGGACTGAGCAAGAGCTACGAGCAGGCTGACCTTCTGAATTCACAACTTATAAATACCACACCACGCCTGAGCAGGTCAAACGCAATCCAACACTCGCTTCGCTTCCTTCGTCCACAATGTGTTTCCCAAAGCAGCCCAACACGTCTTTGACACCCGAGAGCTCGTTCTCCGCAGCGAGCCCAACGCGCCACAGAGAACGGGCGGGTTCGCTGCCTGGCCCAGAGGGCGAGGTAAAGCTCCCGGGTTTATCTCACCACCAAGGCAACGCCTCAATCGCTTCCTTTCATTTTTCTCTCGCTCTTAGACCAGACAAAACCACAAAGCACCCCTTGGGTGAGACACGCTGCAGTAACGAACACAACATCATCACCTTCTTCATCATCATCATCACCACCACATTTGTTAGGGAACAGCACTCAGATTGCTTACAACAGGAACATTCAATTTTCTGGTTTTACCTGACCAGCTGCTTTTTAGGGTCTAGTATGTTCAATAACTTGTCGGCGTACACCTTCTTAGAAGCAGTAAAAAGAATGATCTATGGATGAAAGGAAAAAAAGTAATTATTTCAGATACAAGCGCGCAAACATAATTTAAAAACGAAATTCAAAGGTAGCGTTTAATGGTTTTTACCTCATAAATCTGAGACATACGTTCCAGGAATTCTCGGAAGAATGGCCTTAACCGGACATAAACCTGAGGCAGAGAAGGACTTTGTTAAAGATCCAAAATACTTCAGCCATCAGCCGCGCTACTCAGTATCGGTTTGTAAAGATTAGGTCAAAATGAGCAATACGAATAAAGCAATCAGCAAACATTAACGTCCTGCAGAACAACAACTCCATTAAACAACAGCGAATCAGCCTGCAGCCTGAGCAGCTGTAAGTGAAAGCGTAAGATGATGAAATTAGGCTCAACAAATTTACTGGAAAATTTGAGGAAATTAGAAATAATTTCAATTAAAATATAAAAGTTGGACAATCTCTAGAGAAAAAAAGAAACTGGGTGCTTGGACTGAACATTGTGAATTAGCTTTCACCAGCTGGGCAGCACCAGTTCAACTACTAGGCAACGTGTGCCAGCCCATGAATAAGTGATCTTCTCAATCACCTTCTTCCACTAAGAACTACCCACTGAATATGGGGGTGTCAGAAGTGATTTAGAAAGAAAAAAAAGGCTTCAGCCGCTTCCAAATTTCCGTCAAACACCGCCAGCACAGCCCTGCTCACCGCTCACCTACACACGTTATTCCCTCTAAAAACACGGAGGCCACGGGCAGAGACGCCGAGTTCGGGGGGCTCTGCACCTCTCCCCGGTTTCACTCAAAGGCCAAGACTCGGGCTCACGCGGAGGCATCTGTACAAACCTGCAGCTTCAGGGCAAGGCCCGACACCGCGGCAGATGCGAGGGCACTGCCTGTCCCTGTGCTGCAACGTCCCAGCGGGTGTTTGACCGGGGCCCCGGTGCGGTGTCGGGCTCAGCTCTGGGCTTGACCGAAACCGGGGGTGCCGATGCCACGGGGTGCCCCGACAGCCCTGTGCGCGGCTCCCCTGTCTGGCTGGTTCCGATTCTCCTCGGAATCGCCGTTCTGCGGGAGGAGGTGCTGGCACAGCCAGCGAGAGAAGGGAGTGTACTGAACTGCTCTGCAGTTCAACCAAGGGAACTTCAGCTTTACCAGACTTTTAACAGCCCGTCAGGAACAGGCTTAGCTTTACCTTCAAATCACCGTAAATCCCCACAAAGGATTTGTATCACTTGAACGGAATTGTATCAGATTTATATGTGGACACAAGTGAGTGACCAGAGGGGCAGGAAAGGGGAGCAGTTTGAGTGAATACCAAATTTCACCCTGTCAGCACACGCTGCCGTAGGTCTTGGTCCTCTAAAGGAAGCACGTCTTTCTAAGCCAATGTGAATTCCATTATTTAGCTTAAAATCTGCAAGGCTTTTATTTGTTTCTTTCTTAAAGGGTCTAAAGTTCTGACCGAAGTTTGCAGAGTGACCAGTTACTACAGGAACACCCTGGGTTTCTAACCCGAGAACAGTTAGGGCTGCTCGTGTTCCCCACGTGCTCACGCTCCTCCTGGCTTAGTTTGCAGCTTGTGGACAACCGCAGCACCTCCGTAAGGCGTTCCGTTTGCCGTGACTGCCACAGCGTGCCTCCACCCTGATACAGGATCTGCCTCAATATCAGTCTTTCTCTAAGAATAGCACATGTGAATGCAAACAAGAAATCCAGAGAAAATAATGTCTCTGTAGAGTACGTACGTTTAACCACAGCTCATCCACACACACCTACAGAATTTAACAATGACACCGGCGGCAGGTTCACTGCTCTGTTTTTACTGGTTTGTGACACTGCCCCAACCTAAGGCCATCACACCACTGCACCCTGCTGGGCCGAGCTGACACGGATCTCTGGGGAACCAAAGCAGAAGAATTAAGTAACCAAAGTGGAACAAAATGCACCCATCACCTGAGGAGCAGATCTAAGAGGGATAATTTTTGGAAATAGAGGTAGAAGTCTAACAGTAATTTACACAGTTTTTGATGACAGGAAGTTTGTCAACAGAGACACGTGCTATCATTTACTTCAAAGTGACTTCTAAATACAACATACGTGGAAAGCCCTCTCGAAGTTTTTTGATGGGTTTTTTGTTTGTTGTTGTTTCCCCCCCCAACAATCACCAACTCCCATTATTCCAAAGGCCACAAAATCTGAATGTGCAAAACCAAAACCATCATTCAAGGTCTTCCTTGTTCAAAACACGCAGGACTAATGCTCTGAAGGTGGAAGGAAACATTATTCCTTTCATGCATTACAAAATCTCAACAAAAGACACGTGTTCCACTTGGCGCCAGAATGTCTGACAGGGCCGTACTGGGTTTCGAGGTACCTGTAACACACCTCCGCGATTTCACCCTCGTTTCACAAGGTGAAAACCAGAGGCAGGTTAGTCACCTCGCCCGTGTGAAGCTGCACTTACCCACTGCACGGCCAAGACGAGCACCCTCCGGCACGGCAAGACCCCCTGCCCGGCCCAGCTGCCTCCCCCTACCCCGCTCGACCCGGGGCGCGCCAGACGCCAACGCCAACGCCAGGCTATCCCTGCTCCGGCCCTGCCCCGGAACAGCCGTGACACAAGGACACTGTCTGTCCTGCTGCAGGGGCAGGCGGCACGGGCAGGCGGCCTCAGGCCGGACACACCATGCCCCGAGCGGGGTCTGGCTCCAGGCCGGGCCTGCCAGGCAAACGAGCCCGGCTCTTTCCGACTGGTGACCCCAGGGACTCAAGGCCGTCCCCAACCAGCCAGACCCACCCGAACGCAGCCGGCTGTGGCTCTTCAGGGGGCGGAAGGGCAATTCTACAAGTTCTGCTGAACCAAAATTAACCCGTCCCAACCGAAGACCAGATCCCTTTGTGGATGCTGCCCAAGACACACTAAAGCTTCCTGGCTGTCGGCTCCGGAGCCTGGGGGCTTGTCAGAAGGGAGAGTCAGAACTCACAAGCCCCCTGGCTTCATTCCACCGCAGAACCGAAGGAAAGCAGCTCCGTCGTCGCTGGCGACGGGAAGAGGGAACGTGTGTAACGCTGTAGTCACTAACCCACAGCTGACCTGCGGAGACCCAGAATGTCTTCCAAGGATCACGGAGATCCAAGGGAGGTGTGCTGGGCCAGATCTGCAGAGAGGCGTTTCAGCTGAAGACTGAGTGAAGACATCTGCCTGTTGGCTAGGGCCTGCTAAGGCATGGGAGACACCCTTTGGCGGGATGGAGGGCGAGCCGATCTCATGTCTGGCACCAGGAGCCAGCAACAGAAACAAAACCTCTTTACCAAGAAAAAAAAAGATAATTTTTTTTGCAAAATAAGCTTCTTATCTTATTATGTAAGGTAACACAAAGAGTGCAAAGTCTGAAGTCTACAGCTGAGGAGCTGAACGTTCATTTCTGGATTCCAGTCAGATGTAAGGCAGCACTTAGCAGATACGGTATTTAAGAAAACCTCAGCTTTGCAAAGACGGTGTTTTTACTAAGTCTAAAACTTCAACACTGGCATCCTTTAAAGATTCTTTTCAACCAAGAAAACACAAACAAATCAGTTGTCTCGAAAGCCTAAAGTAAGCAACCCCAACTGGACCCATTTCACAGTTCTCGGGGTTTTAAATTTCTTTTTTGGAACAGAAATCAGTGAATGCCAGCGACTCATCCAAAGGTTTAAAGCCCTGCACGTCCGTGCTGGAATCACATTTGTAAGTCCGCAGAACAGCACTCTGTGCTCAGACGTTCAATAGTTCTTCCCTTCTGCGTAACTCCAGCTAAGCTGTGAGAAGCACCGCAGGAGCAAACCAGCCCGTACTTTTAGAACCGTTCTTTAAAACCAGACTGTCACTTAAATCACGGAAACGAGCAACCACAGAGCTGGGTTCCTGGCTGTGAAACCTGTGCTTGACTCGCCGGCCAACGCCGCTCAGCCGTACCACAGACCTCCCAGAACCCAAGTCTGTCTGATCCTTTCTGTTGCAGCAGCCCACGAGGGCCAGTTCTGGGGCATCTTCCCGAGAAAGTGCCTGGTTTATGGTCACGCTGTTACTGCGGGAGCACTGGCTGGACGGTAAAACACCGAAAACCCAGGCTCACAGCCGCTGTATCAGTCAGACCAAGAAAGGCAAAGTTCAGCTAGGTTCTGCTCGCTCTTAAAAAGTAAGTAACAGACAATTTCTGGAAAACCTACATGGAAGTGGTACATGGTTTTGATACTCATGTAAAGCATTTTCTGAAATGTCCCTCTCACACCTAGCATTGTTTTCAGTGGGTTACATTATGCAATGCTTTATAAATAGCAACTTGCTGACTTCTGCTTTGCTCAGCTTAGTGTTTGCTTCTCTGTTGCCAGCTGAAGTGATGTTCTAAATGAAATATGGAGATAGGAAATTAATACAGGACTATACCAGAGGTGATGGTAAAACTGGTAAGCCAAAGAAATACATTTTAAAAGCAAATAAATAGCTAATCGCTGACTAAAAATTCTAGGAAGGGTATGAAATACCAACAAACTTCTTTTCAGCTTTTATGCAAAAAGACAAATAATCTCCTGTGATATTATACCGTAGTTAAACATGAATTTAATTGTATCTTTAAAATATTTGTCTTGCTTATTACCTGTCACCTAGTAAGAGGTGAGTGCTCTGTCAGAGTCTAGTGTGATGTAAAACCAGCAAAACAGAACACAGCGACCAGGAGAGCGCGCTCCAAGACAGTGGCAGACTTTCTCAAGCCTGTGAGAAGCTACTGTCCCTTGGCAAATCCAGGCTAGACTCGAGAGAGAGCCAAGAGAAAACTCATCCAGGACCCACGTAGTAACTGCACTGTGTCAAGGGCTGCACAAGCTCGTGTACACGCCGTTAAACAGAGCTTTAGAAACACAGTACCTCACTCTGTCCACTGACTTCAGTTTCCTAAAGGCAAAATCCCAGTTAGATCTTGGCATAAACACAGAATCACTGGAAGAACCAGAGTTAGAGACAGAAAATAGTCAAATCATACTGAGATCTCTTAAGAGAAGGAGGGAAAAAACGAAGCTTTAGTCTTCCTGATTCTGTTACCGGTGTCAAGAACCTCCAAACAACTAATCCTAAGGCTCGTTCCAAGTTCAACCTGGAGGAAACTGCGCGCAGCTGTCATCAAAGAAGAGATAAGATAAACCCACATTTAAAAATCATTTCAGCTTTTCAGATTCCTAGCGTCTTAATATGAAACAGCAAAGAAAAACATTTTTAAAATCAGGAAAAACACCTGGACAGGTGTCCTTTTAAGGCGCCTGATGACTGGCTCATTTTCCAAAGATACTGCAGTGGGGTCCAATATTGGACCCTACACGGTGGGGAAGCTGTTGCTGCTCCCAGGCGCAGCACACAAAGGGACCCAAGAACAGCAGCCTGGGTCAGTGCAGCACCTTTGGCAGCTGCTGGAAGAGAGTTCCTCCTTCCCATGCTTGTTCCTCTCTGGTAGGTCAGCATAAAACTCCCACACAACTCCCACCACCTCCTGAAGCCGAAGGAAAACCTGAATCCTGGGGTCCCCACCAGGCAAGCGAAAAGCACTCGAAGAACCCAGCAGCCTCTGGGAGGGAAGAGGCAGGACTGGCACTGGCAAAGCGTACAGCGAGACTAACGACGGAGACCGACGCGGGTCACGTTGGGCTCTGAAGATGTCTCTGGTGTAGAAAGAATCAACGGGCCAACGCGGTCGGTTGTCCCTACCCAGGACGGCAGTCAGCAGCCCTGAGAAGCCGTCCCTGGGGAACGACAGCGGCTGAACCGTCCGTGCTCCTGCCTCCACCTGCTGGCGCGGAGACGGGCCGCTCGGCAGATCCCTCGCCTGCTCCGGCCCACCAAGGCCTGCTCGCCCCGGGAGCCCTGACCCACGCCCCCGCGCCGCGGCGGGCAGGAGCAGCGCTGGATCCAGCCACCCCGCCGGATCCAACACCCGCAGCTGATGACCCAGGCGGCCGTGAAACGCCGGGCGGCTCCTTAGCGCTCTTGAAACAAGACGGTCACAAACACCCCAGCAAGAATTCGCGTGCGAAACGAAATAAAAAGGAGTAAAATTCTCTCTGCACGCTACTTACCTGGTAAATGACATCTTGAAAAAGAACTGGAAAAGTGAGTGCAGCATCTTCTAATTCATTTAGACTACAGTGCACTAATGTTTCATCCTAGTAAAAAAATAAAAGATGGTATCAAAGAAAGAAAAGACTGCAAAAAGAACGCTGAAAATGTTACTTGCGTTCTGGATTTTTATGCTCCCTTTAAGGGTGGTTTATTCAGACGGGAAAATTTATTTTTGTGCAAGTGCTGTCAAGATTGAAGAAGAATTCTTAGAATGAATTATACATTTCATTATTCTTGCAGTTTTTGAACAATTTCACTCAGAATTGTGTGCTAGGGGCACAATTACAAGAAGATACTTCAGTCTGGTAGGTATCCTGTCATGCAGCTCAAACCTGCACCTGTCAGTTTGAATAATCTGGCCGTTCATATGACCACTAGAGGACATGCCAGCCGACGCTGCTCATGACAAAACAATGTTCCCGACATCATTAACAGGGTCTGAAACAACTTCCAACACAGAGAGAGTAAAAGAAATTACTGTAAAGACAGACCTATTTTCTATGAATATTTTAAAAAGTGGATTTGTGCCCTTTAAGAATACGAACGTTCTCAGCATTCAAAGGTTTGTTCTTGATCGATCTTGACACAAGATGTAGGACACTGAACTCCCCTGTTCACTACATCTCATTTTTTCCCACATTACACGTAGGAAAGCTTTATGGGTTCAGGTAAGTCTTTGTTGGAGATGACAACAACTGGAATGCTTTCTCTCCTCTTAAACAGGAGGTTAAGTACCCAACGAACACAGAAAGCATTCCAGTCCTGCCACTATTGTTTTGTTTTTTTTTTTTTACTGCAGACTGTATTTAACTTAAAATACTAAAATTCGTGCAACACTCAACAAGGCCTTTTTGTTTAAAGCAAACATAACTAATTCCAGCAACAAACAAAATAAACGACATGCTACATACCCCCTGCTTTCCGTATGTCTTTATAAAGATATTTACCAAGTCTAGAACTAATGAGAATTCTGGTGTGCTTCTTGTTTTCAGTGGAAGAGCTGGCTTCCTGTTCAGTTGTTCTTCTGTTAGTGGTGGAACGTGTTTGATGAAATAATATCTGAAAAGAATACAGATTTTGCTGTAGAAATGTATACACATCACTTAACTGCTAATGTTGTCATCCAACTTAGCAGTTCAAATATTTAAGGCTGCACAAGAAATAAGTATTTTAAATTAAAAAAAACCCCACATCGATATACACTTACTTTTTAAGTTAAGAGCTTTTGGAATTCATTACCATAATATAAAAATGTTCTTAATCCAATACCCAAAATGATCAGGTTTATATTTTCAGTACCAACGTTAGCACTTACGGATCAAAGACTTCCCAGTCTTCTTCATAGGTGGCTTCTGCATGAGCTGATGAGTAGCCACTGTCTGGAGATACTGGTGCTAAAATTCAACGAAAATGACCAAAACAAAAAATAAAACAAAAAACCACAAGAGCTAGTCTTATTAGTGCAGTTTTTAGAAGTGAAAATTTGCACTTGACACCCGAGTGCCTCAAACAGCAGCGGAACAACTCCCCCTTCAGCCCCCTCAGTCCCGTTCCCTGGGAAACAGCCTGCGCGGCTCCTGGGGAAGCTGCCCCAGAGCTGGACGCCGTGCCACGCCACACCACCTCACGAGCTGGCCACGCTGGAAGTGCCCGGGTGACGCAGCCAGGCGCCCACAGACCCTCTGATGACGCGAACCCGAACCCCTGGATGCAGGCTCCAGCCCACAACTCCTCCAGCCTGCGGGTCCTCTCCCCTCACGGCTGAGGGGCGCCTCGGAGCAAGGCAACGGGCCAGCTCGGGTCTAGCTTGGACCTGCGGCTCATCCAGCGGCCCCTCTGCTTCGCGGGCGAACGCCCTTCCTTGGAAGGAGCCCTCAGAAACCTCGGTACTACCCACCCACCAGCGTTTGAGGGTCTAGGGAGGACTTGGGGAACTGCTAAGAATGTGACGCTGGCCACCCACAGAGGGGAGAAGCCGAGTTTTACGGATACAACGTTTGTCAAAAGAGATGCATGAGGAGTCTTTCAAAGAAAGCTCGGAAATTCACGTAGGGTCTGTACGTTTCTCATTCCCCTCGCCACTCGCTGCACGTTTCTCTTTCCTGATCAGCGAGGCTCAGGGTGCGTTTTACTGACAGATGGGGGCGGGAGGGTTCAATATTCACAGAAATGTCTTTCTTCTGGAATCTTTGTTTTTATATGGATAAATGTGATGAGGTAAACTGAGCTACAGGGGGAACAGAAGAGATGTGCCAAAACTGCATCTTTGGTGCATAAACCAGATTTGTCTACTAAAGGTAAACCCCACCTCTGATACCGTTTGCATGCCCTAAGCACGAGTGAAACATTAGTTTATACAAAATGCAGGTGCTGGGATCCCCCTAAGAGCACAAACCACAGGCAGCTTCAACACATGAGCCCACGGCAGGCACACATTTCTTACCTGTCAGCGGGGGCAGGTCACGGTCATTTGTTTCCTCCACTTCTTCTAAACCATTGTTGACAGCAGACCTGACCTGCACTGCTTGGCTAGTGTAAGCTGCTCCATTGGTGGATGTTGCAGTACTTGTAGTAATCTCATCTACCTGTTCCATATCAAGCTGTTTGACTATTTCTTCAGCTTCAACAGCTTGTCCGGGAGAATCTGATCCTGATGTGCCTGAATTAAGATTTCAACACGCTCAGGTCATTATCTGCAAGCTGAGTGACCCCCCAGCGTGCCGGCAGTCGTTACTAACCACGCATGCAAACGTTCTGGCGTAGCCAAAGGTGGCTGCATTTGATTCACGCTACAAAAATGGGAACCAAAATGAAGACCGTGACAAATGCCTTTTATGTCTGGGGCAAGGAACTTCATACCTCTTTCTTTTTTTTTTTTAAATAAAGAAAAGGTACATCGCTAGATACGTACACCTAGGAAAGAAACGTTCTAATGCAAATGAACTTGTTGCTTCTTTTACTAGTGACCAACCCTTCCTTAAGGAGCCCTTTATCTGGTAGCAGAAACACGTGCTCTGTAAATCAGAATGCAACGCGTACTGCTGCTCAAAATAGCTTTTTCTTAAAAGAAAAAAAAAAAAAATCTGTCATTCTTAGCTTCAACACTATTGGCTTTTAAAATAATACTCACCATTTTTATTTGCTGGTGAAAAAAAATTGAAAACAGGAGAAAATATGGTTCCCAGTAATGTAGTTCGGGGGGGACTCCCAGTGGCAGGGTTATCTTCTAACTTTCCATTTTGCTTTACGTGTTGGTTTGTCATTTCGTAACTTCCAGCTTCTATAAAAGAAACGTTACCAAGTAAAACATCGTGATTCTGTTTTTCACAGTTACATCATCCTCTCTTTTACTGTTATTATTTTCACTATGGGAAAGATCCCTCTTGCTCATGGCTCAACTCGGTCGACAAAAAAATTAGCCTAAGTATTTAATTAGAAAACCAAAAGCAGTTTAGTATCAACAAAATGTCCATTTCCAACACCATCTTAAGACTTGAACTTCGGGAGCGCTCACTGTTTGTACACGTAAAGTATGCTATAGATTAACAAACAACAGAAGTTCAAAATCCCTTCAATGGGCCTGATGGCGGCAGACAGACTGTGAGGTGCTGCGCACCTTTCACAGCACGTAGGTACCACTGCCGGGGGACTCCACGGGATGGCAACGAGAGGAAGTGTCAGTGGACAGAACCTCCAGACTTCACCAGACCAAGGCCATGGTTTCCTGTTCTCCACGTAGGTACACACACACTTATATGCATAAATACAATTATGAAGTAAAATAATTTTTAGTTGCTATCACAGGTAACAAGGGACACAGAATTAGATAAATCTTCCCGTTACCAAACACAACATGCAACAATTAAGGTTTTCTAGAGCTGTGCGTGTACAGTGAAGTACATCCTAGAACTAAAAATGCTCATGGCTGAGATCCAAGACACAGTTCTGAGACTGAAATGAAAGAGAAGTGATTTACTTCACAGCAACGAGCCTTGGAGATGGCTGTCCATATGGAAGTAAGCAAATATATTTTGTGCACATGAGCTGAGAGCCTTTCTGTCAGCTGAGCCTGATGGAGCTGCACAAGTACTTCGCACTCCCATCGTTTCCATATAAAACGCGGGGTGTGCAGCGGCACCTCGGTGCCTTCCCTAACAGGGAATATTTCAACGAAGAGCCTGGTATCGCTGTACGCGTGACTCGGGCTCGGGGTGCCCTGCGTATCTCCAAACACGTAGGTCAACAGTTTCACCTCTGAGCACCGTCTGCGTGCACCACACTGGTTCCATTATCTCTCCAGGAGGCAAAAAACCTTAATTAACAGTAGCAAACACTGGAAAAAGGGGTTTCTCCTAAAGCCAAGTTACGGTGATCTCTGGCAACAACCAACCAGGCATCTCTCTCACACTGTAACCTTTCCAGCAGTGAAGTCACTCATTTGGAGCTCTGTCCTCTACGTAGCCACCGACTTTGCAAACCTTCTCGGATCAGGAAACCTTGGAGACCTCTGCCTTGCTGACAAACTTGGCAGAAACCAGACAATGGATTCCCAGGTTATTGGGGGAATGGAGAATGAAGGAACGCTGCCAGGCAGCACAATCACATTAAGCCTTGTTTCCTTAGCAAAGAAGTCTAAAAAATGGGGGTTTAAAGTCAGATTTGGAACCACAGCTGATATTTTAAACGTCATTGACCGTGTTGACATGTCATTATTAGAGATATTCAAAAAGAAACACTTTTCACAGTGAGGTGGTCAAACACTGGAACAGGGCTGTGGAATCTCCATCCTTAGAGATAGTACAAACTTGACTGGACGAGGCTCTGAGCAGCCTGATCTAACTCCAAAGCCAGATCTCACTTCAAGCTGAACCAACATTGCTGTGAGGGGAGCAGGGGGACTGGCCCAGATGACCTTTGGAGGTCTCTTCCCACCTCAGTTTTCCTATGATTCTGTGACAGAAACCTGTCTGTGTGTTTCATAATTGCTTTCACTAGCTAAGGGCACCCGGTTACTTCCACAAAGGTCATGAGCTGGGAAGCCACATTTCACTATTTTTTTTTTGCAAGAAAATGGGAGAAGAGCCAAATCAAGTAATTATCATTGGCTTTTTAGAACAATAATTGGGGGAAAAAAACAAAGAAAGAAGTTAAATTAGTTCCAAAATAGCTGGTGACGACCAAGCATCCACATTGTTCTTCTGAAGACACCATGGGTGTCTCTGAGAAGAAGAACTGCTGCTTACAGTGTTGGAAAACGTGTGGTGCTGCTGTTAGCTCAGCCTCGCTCTCACTGAAGCCCATCACAACCCCCTTAACCCCAAACCCCACCACTGAAGAAACGCCCTGTGCTGGCCAACGGCCGTAAGACTGCGGGATCACCGCTCGGCTGCAAGGACACGCGATCAGAGTATTTACAAACCTCCATTCATTTGACTTTTCCGTCGTACTCGAGAGATCTGTTTGTTAGGCTTTTCTCCTGTTTGAGGTGTGGATGTAATCAAGTTGTTATCTATATCCCGTTCAATTCTACTTCTTTTTGCAGGATTTTCTCTTTCTTCCTTAAAACAGAAAAGGGGAAAAAAAGAAACATACTGAATAGTGCCTCTTTTCTCTGCTGAGTACTACCAGAAAATGCTGGCTGTTAGGAAAAGGTTCACAAAAGATCCACTTACTGCTCCACTTCCAGATGCAGAATATGCAACACGCATCTGGCCAGCTGGAATGTTAAACTCGGGTAAACCGACACAACTCAAGGTAAATAGCAAAGTATCGGGAAAGAAAACGGTTCCTGGAACTTCTGTACTAGAAAAACTGGCTCTAAGTGCCATTTCACCGGCTAGCCCCCTTACAATGTAGGGACAAGGCACCAAACGATCTGAAACCCGACTTCTCTGCCCGTTAAGCACCAGGAGACAAGCTGCACAACGGTGTCCAACGGGAAGGTCTCCACCACGCTCCCCGCACCGAGCGCCTGGCTCAGCCCGCCCCAGACAGCGCGTGGCAAACCTGCCAAGAGCGCTGTCAGGCAGGGGGTGACCCGGCGACTCCGCTTACCTTTAAGGACGTGACTGTTCTTCCCTGGGGCACTCACACCAATGACAGAACCAAACATTTTCCCCTATTTTCTGTGCGTGAGTGTACGTGTAGGCACCCACATTTAAGACCGGTTTCTTCTCCTTTTTCCCCAAGGCACCTACTACAACTTCATAAAATGACAATCTGAAATCTGAAGCATGACCATACAGGGTCCACTGAATTGTAAGGTGTGAGACAAGGCAAAATAAATTGAATTAAATTTCAAAATAAATAACAAGGCCATAGACCATATAAAAGTTAATTAAAATTTCCACTTTAGAATTACAGTATCACCTTTCTGGAGCAGCAGTTTCACATCTTTAAAAAGAAAAGAGAAAAACAGTTTGCGTGCTCCAAAAAAAAAAAAAAAAGAAGTAGTAAATAGATCTTTTAGAAAAATTAATCTAAAGCCCACCCTAACAGTACAGTAGCTAAAAGAAATACTAACAAACGTGGAAATGTACGGACATCTGAACGCCACCGATCCCAAAAGCTTCCTGCTGGCAATATCCTTGACCAACAACCTTGGTGAGAATCTAATTACTACCGCTAGAATTAATAATATTGTATATACCATAAATCCATATAATGAGAGCAAACGATGCCCCACTGAACAGATAAGGAACAGGGAGGTATCTCATCTTCTAGGTCATTTGTTCAAAAGTTCAACACCGGGGAAAAAATGAGATAAATTCTTTAACTTCTCAAAGCTATCCACTGGCCTTCACAAACCGAGTTGTGTTCTCATCTGCTTTGGAAAACAAGTGCAGAAACGCCACAAAAATCACAACAGAAACAGGAAATCTGGCTGATGGTATCAGCAGAGGCATCAAGAACTCACTAAATCGGGAGACCCCTTCCACCCTCCAGAAGAGGAGCTACCATGATGTGGTGGGAAAGCTCACGCTGCTGTGCCCATGTTGTATAGTTAATAGGCCTCAAAGGTGAAATTGGGTATAATGTTGTTGTGCCACTGGGTTTATTCACGGAACATTTCATTGCAGAGATACTGAGTTAAATACACCTATTATATGTATTAATGTAACAATCTATTTGAATCCTATGATCTATTCAGTTCCCTGTAACCTATTATTATTAGCAATAATTGTGCCGTAAGGAACAGGGCAATGTCACACTGACATCAACATTTTGGTTTTAAATATTAGGCTTTTAGGCTGTTTCTGGAAACCACGTATGTGTTAAGGAATGCCCTAAACTGGGACGAGAAGTAATGACAGCACAGTCGAGTCCGTGCAGCTTCTGACAGCGCTAGAACCCCCCACATTCGACGAGTCCAGAGTAACCCACAGAAGCAAGTTCTACAGGATTTCCAACGTTAATGTTGAAAAATTTTAACAGTGCTCCCTGCACGCACGCGGGTACCAGCTCCTGTGGTGTGTCAGCCCCGCCGTCCTGTACATGACAAATCCTGCCGTGCCCTCATGCTCCTGCTGACGGGCACGGGCGCCGTGAGGGAGCCAGAGACCTCAAGATCAGGCCTATCACCCACCCGCATCTGAAGAGCCACACTTTAGCCTCTGGTTCCTCTAACTAAACAGCCATAAGGCGTTCTCAGGTTTTGTTTGTTTAAGGGGTACTTCTAGCAAGGCATCTTTACAAACCAGGCAAACGTCCTATGACTATGACCGGAATTGTGAAGGCACACGTGTTAGGACGACATTTATTGCCACAAATCCATACAACCTCTGGTGATGCCGGTTTTAACGTACCCACAAACGAACTACTGTGCAAGTTGTACACACACACTATCTCAGAGAGTTCTAACGTTTCCATGGCAGCCTCAAGACTACTTTGTGAAGTCATCAGCGCTTTGGAAGATAGCCCGGCAGTATCAATATCATGCCATGCTAATGCCACTGGAACCACTCCAAGTCCTGCTACAGGCACAGGAGAGGACATGAAAGGAAACAGGAGAAAAATGTGGACATTTTATATTAAAAAACCTGTCAGGAAAAAAAAGAATGAAATGTAATCCAAAGATTTGGGAGAGGAAGGGAAGAGGGGAAGAGAGAAAGTTAACAAAACCTTAGAGACAAAGGAAAGGAAAACCAGACATATTTCCCTTATCTTAAAAATTCCACCGTAAAATGTTTTGCTTCGATTTCAGAGGTTTGTTGTGGTGGTTTTGCAGCCAAAACGTTGCACTACTGAGCTGCAATGAAGATGCTGAATGTTAAATAGATTAATTGTCCTGGATTAACGAAGAACAAAATGTAAGTGGATTTAACCCTTTATTTTTACTGAAATATTTTATGTCAGTACCTCAATGTTCCTATGATAGCTAACTACCACGTGCCATGAAATAATAAATTTCTCTATATTTTTGACAATTTAAGAATATACTGTTACTTTAATTAAAATTATTTTAACTTCAGCTTGTAACAAATTATCATCTCAACACTTAGTTCGAAACCCAGAAAATACTTCTGAATCTATACCATATTTTTATTTATCATATAGTTAATCTCGGACACATTTTAATTCAGTTATGACTTCTTGGCTACTCTTCTTGACAGTTTACAGCTACATAATGTCAATTTGTGGGCTGCTGGGACTGAATGAAGTGAGGTTTTTTAACTGGCCTCTCTTTACAGGAAAAAACCCACAGGTTTTTGAAGCAATTGCAAGGTTACATTCAGCCTATCAAAGTTTTACATATATAAAATTCACCCTCAAAACATGCATGCAACAAGTTTTAACGTGAAGATTAGTAAAGTTCAGGTTTCTGTCTGGATCAAGACAGATGAGATTTACTGGTTTAGCCCTGACAATGTTTGAATTTGATCCCCTAAGCCGGGGGAGCGTTCAGTGCAATAACACGCTGAGCAGTCGTATCAATTTTGTGACAGTTGAATTAGCGAGGTTTGACCTTTATTGACTGACGGACTCCTAACTAATTTGGGGAAAAAAGGAAAAAGGCTACAAATACTCAGCGAATTTATGCTTACAGACTTGCTTTTCTCAGTTGCCAGTACCAGTAATTCCCAAATTCAAGGAATCCTTAAAACAGAAATTAAAATTCTACCAAATTTATTACACGACATTTTCACAAAGAAATACCTCGGTAATAAATCCTGTGATTTATTGGATTGTCTTAAGTACACCTACAATTGACTCCTGTAGGGTTTGAAAGTCTGCTTTTTTAAAAAATAGGTTACCTGACCCAGCTTTCACAGGTACTCCTTGCCTTCCAATTCTGCACACAAACGCTTTGCTTCCACCACGTTACACATGTTTGTCTAGTCTTAATAGAAATGGTTTCAAATCAAATTTAACTTAACATGACCCAATTAAAAAACAAAAGAAGGAACCCACTGATGGTGTACCTTGGGTGTGCTTCCTTTAATAAACTTTTTGATTGAAGACAACAAGCCAGTTTCATTTTTCTGTGGTCTTCCTCCGCCGACAGGTAAGCTCTCTTCCACCTCCGAATGTTTCCTCTTTGCTCTCAAAGCACGTTGTGTGTGAATTTGATTTGATTGCTGAGAAGCTTTCCGCGTTCTCAGCCTCATTTTCATGTGTACCACATGTAAAGCTATAAAAGGAAAAAACAAGAATACTTAGTCATTGAAGAAATGTATTAAGCTTCAGCTCATGAATTCAAAAAAATTATATAACACAGAGTGTTGCACTGCGCTCACATCCGTACGTACGGCTTCACTGAAATCAAAGAGCAGAGCTATTTAGGTTAGAGCACAACCCTGACAGAAGAACAAATGAATATCATCTGGCCACGGACACATCTAACCATTAGATCCACGAGGTTTTTGCACAACCCTCCAATCCGAGTCGTAGGAACAAAAAGTCTACCTGCTTTTTAAGATGAAAACGATTGTACGGCGCCTGGTGTCTGCAGCACCGAACGACTAGCCTCAGTGACCTAGGCAGTCCTTTCCAGCTCTGTGTCCCTCACAATACTTCATTTTAAGTCTCTACATTAAATTTGAGAGGAGGCATAAATCTAAATTCGTGTCAAGTGTTCACAGAAGAAATCACACATGCGAGTATGCATTCAATACAGACACAGCAGCTCGCCAGAGGAACCCAAGACTGATCTTCAACACAACTGTAGTTGGGAATAAGACTCGTGCAAGGGCAGTACTCATTAAAGCAGAGTAAAAGGCCATTCCAGGGAATGTCCCATTTATCTCCAACCTCCAGCTGGACTGCTGGTAGAGTCAAATTTGTGCATAATCGCAACCGCTTTTCTGGACGGAGGGACACGCCGTCTCCAGCTGACTGAAGCCCACGCTCGGGTTGATCCGAATGGGATAGTCACGTCCCTAAAGTCATGCACACACCGCGGCAGGAGCAGAGAAAAGTACCAAGAAATCCATCTGAGTTGTAATGACAAAAAATACCGGGAAGAGAGCAATACGCACTTCCTAGCTGAAGTCATGACAAAAAGCATCCTTTTTTTTTTCAGCAAAGCATCCGCGTATCACGATAGGAATCAGTCTCTGCTTTGCCGAAGTTCATTTAGCCTGTATCTTACTGCTGAACAGACAGAATAAGCAATCTATAACATTTAAAATCTACGTCACGTCCCAACAGCTATCTCGTTTAGGAACAGGCAACGGTGGCACTGGTATGACTCACAGACTCAGAAATACCGCAATCGTTGCCTTCAAACACAGTCCAGAAACTGTACGTGGTTGCATTTGTTCGTAGTTAGATAAACCTCAACCTCAAATGAGAGGTGTTCCAGCTAATGAAGAATAACATAACGACTGGCACTATTTTTAGAAGACTCAGCAAAACACGTACTCGATTGGTATTGTCAGGAGTGAAATATTTTAGTTACATATAACACTTGTTTGAACTGCCAGGAAAGACGGGATTTCATTTCCATACAGATATGTCCAGCGTTTTCCATCAGTAGTTAAGACAACAACTGTTTGCAGACGGAAAAAGAACGAGTCAAGATTCTTAAATGACTGAAATAACTACAGCAAAAGCAAACTGAGGCTTAAGGAAAGATAACAGAAACCACTGCCTAAATTTATAAAAACTAGTTCCTTATAATCTTGCGCCCTCTAGGAACAGAAGCACTAAAACTCTAAGTCTGTGAGAGCATCCTTTTGTTATTAATATTTGCAGTAAAATTTGCATTTCATTTAAAAGAATATACTATATGTGGAAAAAAGCAATACAGTGAAAGAATGAAAAAAATCCCCAAAGATTTTAATCCAATTTTCAGTTCCTACTTGTTGCCACTAGAAAAATAAAAAGATAAAAATAACATTCTTATACAAAGATGTAGAAGAAATACGCCTGTTACCAGAACTTGCATCTTGACCTTTCTTTCTTACAAACTGCTGCCAGATTCACTTTTTAGGTATGATTTATAGTGGGAAGGATCCACGACAATAGCCATGTGCTCCTATTGCCCTTCTGTACAAATCGGGAGGACCCAATTATAAAACTGAAGAAATTATCAAACATCAATGGACAGATGGTCCAAAGATACCTTAAAACACATGAGGTATTTTCACTTCAGAAATACTGAGGAAAGCATTATTTTTTATCAACATGGTGTGGATTAAATCACGCACTTTAAGTTAGCCTGACTGACAAAATCGTACTATCCCAGGCGGCTGAAAGCAGTACAGTCAGCTGTAAGGTTTCTCGGTGTTCGTGTATGTGGGAGATGCACTGATGCACAACCCTAGCAGGAGATACAGCCCGAGACAGAAAGTGGCCAGTAAACTTTTAAACCAAACAGTTTAAATACATCAATGTTTCAAGTTCCATAGCTAGTAATTTGTTGGAATGAAGTTGGAGAAAAACAACGCTGTTTTGCCGTGTTAAAAATATTCTTCAAACTCTCCAAGGGGCTCTAGTCCTTCATGCTTTGAAAAGGGTATTTTCTTAGCAGCATTATCAACCAGTTTAGGAGTTAAATTGGTTGAATTCCAACTCTCTGAAACTCTTCAATCTGTACACTGCAAGCAGACCCACAGCAGCCCACCGACAGCAATCTCCAGACAGAGAAGCGAGCAGAGCAGGAGCACGGCCAGCAGGCAGAAACACTTCAACCATCCCAGCTTCAACTGGGCTCAAACGGGTATCAACAGCCCCAGCACACCAGGCTCCTCCACGCCTCTGACACGCCGCCAGCCAGCCCAGTGCCCCCCGGCACGACCAGCCGCTCTCTTCGTGTATTCCACAGCTTGATTCCACAGATTTTGGTTTGCGTCCTTCACGCTGGGAAGCCAGGCACAGAACAGAGCAAGAAGGCAGCCTGTACCCATGATGGTCCCTTGGGTACAGGAAACATGTTGATGAGGAGAAGTGGTAAAAGGGGAATAAAATCAGAAACATATAGGAAATCATCAGAGCAAACTTCTCAGAGGTACTTTAAGATATGGGAGGATGACATGAGGGAACCTAGAGGCTTGCTCCAGCTCCCTCCTCATTTCTTTCCCACACTCATTTCAGAGTTTGTCTCCTCCTCAGAGACCAGGCTAGCTCACTGAGCTAACAGGGAAAAAAATCACTTCATTTTTACACCAGTTCATAAAGGGAACCATTAAAATCACTTCATAAAGGGAATCAACAGGCATCTGAGTAACACAAGAGAGCAGGCGCTGGAGCAGAACACACAGCACACCCGGCGGGTGACACAGCCAGCCATCACACAGCCTGCTGAGCTGGCTGGGGAGAGCCGCAGAGGATGGAGGTCCAAAACGGACAGAGGGAGGCCGGGAGTCCCTAGAGGCTCCATTCCCAGGGTACTCACTGTCATAGAGCACTGGGTGAAAGTGGCCCTGATGTCTTGCAGCACAAAGCCAGCCAAGCACTGAGCAGGAGGTATGGAGCGCAGTCAGTCCCACCAACCACAGTCCAAAGGCTCCCTGATCTCTGTGACGTCTGCCTATGCCATCACAGAACGGTTCAGGTTGGAAAAGAACTTTATGATCACCAAGTCCAGCCGTTAACCCGGCACTGCCACGTCCACCGCCAAACCACGTCTACACGTCTTTTAAACACCTCCAGGGATGGCGACTGGCAGCCTGTTCCGGGGCTTGACAGCCCTTTTGGTGAAGACATTTTATATCCAATATCCGATCTGAACCTCCCCCGGCACAACTTGAGGCCGCTCCTCTTGTCCTGTCACTTGTTCCTTGGGAGAAGAGACCGACCCCCACCTCGCCCCACAACCCCCTCTCGGGCAGCTGTAGAGAACAATGAGGTCCCCCCTCAGCCTCCTCTTCTCCAGGCTGAACAGCCCCAGGTCCCTCAGCCGCTCCTCACAGACCTGTTCTCCAGACCCTTCCCCAGCTCCGTTCCCTTCTCTGGACACGCTCCAGCACCTCCATGTCCTCCTTGGAGTGAGGGGCCCAAACTGCACCCACCATTTGAGGGGCGGCCTCACCAGTGCCCAGTACAGGGGCACGATCCCCTCCCTGCTCCTGCTGGCCACCCCATGGCTGACACAGGCCAGGATGCTGCTGGCCTTCTTGCCCACCTGGGCACACTGCCGGCTCACCTTCAGCCAGCTCATGTTGACCAGCACCCCCAGGTCCTTTTCCCCCGGGCATCTTCCCAGCCACTCCTCCCCAGCCTGCAGCGCTGCGTGGGGTTGGTGTGACCCAAGTGTGGGACCCGGCACCGGGCCTTGGTGACCCTCACAGAGCTGGCCTCAGCCCATCGACCCGGCCTGTCCAGGTCCCTCTGCTGAGCACAAGAGGACACTCTAACCCAAACACCAAAGCTGGGGCCTGAGCATTGCTGTTCTTAAGCCTTGTCTGTACGGCAATGGTTTTGTGGCACGCAGCTGTGGTCTCAAGTTAACCCAACTACGGAAACCAGTTGTCAATCACCTGTGCTATGAACTCTCTGGAACGGGCACATTGCACAGAACTGAAATTGTCAGGACTCCCTAAAATATCTATGTTGAGTGTAGAAACACATACACAAGTGAGAGTCTTAATTCTCATTTACCTACTTCAAAAAACTCTGAAAGGTAAGAAGAGAGTTACACCAAATTAATTCAAGTTTTTGATTGACAATGGACACCCATTTGCCATGGGGAACTAGGAATTAAGTAAATGAACACTAAAGTATAATGGGATTTAGTGTATTCGAAGATGCAAACCACATCCATTAAAACATTACTTACACATTTGAAAAACTGGAAAACATCCTGCAATATGACGTTATAAAGCAGCAGTCTTCTAAAATACTCTGGTGGGAAGTCTGAGACGACTGCCATTTCCTGGCAGTCCTGGGTAGGAATTAAACAAGACTACACTCAAAACAAATGTGTGTAAAAAGGAATTAGACAAAATTGTAAAACATTGACAGAAGACTGACACTAGAGAAATTCCAATTTGAGAATGAAAATACTACTTAAAATTTGCTATGCTACAAGTTGGCTGATTCTTCTAGAACTGAAACAAATATTAGGCAGTCAAAAGATGAATCAATTTAATGTTTGTCAATGGCGAGCACGTATTTATCCAGCAAGGAACCATTCACCTCATCTGTACACTATTGCCAGAGAGTTCTTTGGCTCATTTCACATCCTGGGTATCAAGCCTGGGGTTATAAATACCACTAATGAACTTAGCAACAGTTACCTACAATCCTCTCAATCGCAGAGGTTTGCTTTCCTAACGCCCCGTCCATTTGGCAGTGGACAGTTTGTACTTGAATTACACTCGTGCTTCTCTTCTGAAACCAGCATAAACCAGACTACAGCACTTGACACACTCTCAGTCAAAATAAGCAAGTCGAAACATGTACGTGAACTTCCTTCCGCAAAGCCGTCCAGCTCGGATCTCACCGCAGCGCCGCTCGCGGAGAGCCCAGCTCAGGGTCGGCGTGACCGAGCCTCTCGCCCGGCCGCATCCAGGCCGGAGCGACTCCGGCTGCGCAGGGAGCCGTGCCGAGCCGCAAGCCGAGCCCTCGTGCACTCCGCTGCGTGCGGGATTACACTAAACAATCCCGAGCAACCTCTGTACTTTCATTTTCCCTTCAGCGGATTCTCTGGCAGGAGCTCGCAGCTCCAAAGCCTCTCTCTGTGCAATAGCGCAGTTCCTCTCGTCGTGGAAAGCTGACACCAAAGCAGTGCCGCCACGGCACGAACCTGAAGCCGGCTAAATACCTTAACAGCACATAAACCAAACACTTAAAGACTCAAGCCATGTTTCTGCACTATACGTGTCATACCTCAAACCCTCAAACCCCACTTCTTTCTTGAATTCTTTCTACATTTATAATAAACCCAGAAAGAGAGGGGAAAAAAGAAGAAAAATAAAAAGGAAAAACCTCATTCTCCAGAAGAGCAACACACGGCAAAGAGGGACTAAATGGAATTCTCATTAAACGATTTGTGAGATTAGAAAATAAAAAATGAAGGCGCTGTTAAAAAGCAGCAGTTGAATGAGCTACAGCTGTCAAATTCCCCATTTTCCCGAGTCCCCACACACGCCGCCGTCAGGCTCACTACTCTGTAAACGCGGCTGGTATTGCATGGCACAGGTACAGTGTCCCTAGAGGAAAGAAATTCCTGTGAATGACTCGTATTTCGAAGTAAGAGCACACCTCCATGAAATCTTCAGCTGGGGATGATTTATTTTCCCACCACATACAGTACTACTATTTTATCTCTTTTTTCCCAAAACTACTAAAAGAAAAATTAGGTAAGGCACGTATAATGACAGGGTTTAAGGCTCTTTGATAAGGAAAAAGTTTAAGAAGGTAAAAGAACAATAGTGACGAACAATAGGAAGAGAAAACTGACAAGAAAATTTAAAATTATAGTGCGGAACGACTTCTACATTCAATTTGGCACTCAGTGTTAACTCTGAATTGCCACCACTGACAGCCCCCTGTTCCAAGCCTGAACGCCAGAAGAGTCCAGAGGATTAAGAGAACTGAGCACGCTTCAGGAGCATAACCTGGTGAGCGACAGCAACGCATTAGGTGAGAAATGTTTATTCACTTACTCGGTTTTCTATCTCAACAATTTCTCTGGCCACCAAACGTAACGCCCAGGTCTTTCCAGGCAGATCGGACAGATGCTGAAAATCCTCCCTGGACCCCACAGAGCACCGTGCGCTCCCCAGCGCCAGGAGGGGATGCACAGAGCTAGAGAGAGCTTTGTGAGCCCACCCGGCTGCCCCCCCGGCGGCGGGAGGGAGACTGAGCTTCTCCTAAGAGCTGAGACAGGAGGAGAAGGGGAAAGGATGAAACTTGTGTCAGCTGGGTTGGGATCCTCGGAATTTTTCTACAAACAGAGCTTCTGCTGCTATAGATTGTATTAACCTCCTATTGCGGCAACAGCCTGTGTTGACAGAATAGGTTTTTGCTGCTGCCCCAGTACATCTCCCGTCCAAACGGCCGCAGCAGCCGAAAAACGCTCCCTCCTCTCGCGCTAACCGTGCCCACACATTAGTTTTTGCCATCACGGAGCTGATGACCAGCCAGTATGAAAAATTCACACGGCAAAAGCAAGCGTACCGAAAAATTTTGTGGAATACATCCGATTTTGACAACCACAACATTCTTCCCGCATTACTTCCACACCATTTCTTGAAACATATTTTACACAAAGCCAAGAAGGCAGTAAAATTTTTTCTACTTTTTCTTTAGACTTTGAGCAAGAGCGTCAGTGCGTGCCGTTTATGTTGCAGACACAGATGGAAACGTGACCAACACACACAAAGCTGTGAACCGCCACCAAATTTAAGAGCTGCGACAACTGATGCCTGGGTCTGAATTCGTGAGCTCCCAGGGGCAGGTCCAGCGTCCCGCTACCAACCAGCCCAGCCAACGCGGGCCTCGCCGCTGAGAAAGTGTGTTCGCTCCTTTCAAATACTTCTGGACGTACAAGCTGGATCACAGTGGGCAGATCCACAGAAAGCGGAACCAAGAACAAGTATTTTCTTCCACTTCCTTTGAAACAAATAATACCAGTCACACTCCGTCAGCACATTTCATCACTGTGATGTGACCCAGATTCCAAGTATGAAGAAACATCCCAACAACAAGATGGGTTCACAGAGCTGGCTGAAGTCCATCTCACTGGTGATGCTTTCAAGGAACTAAGACCTCATGCTAGCGCACAGAGAAGCCCAAGCCACCACGGGAGACGGACAAAAGTTGGTAAGTCTATGCCTTAGAGAGAGGGGAGAGAGAAATATGGGACAAACGGTAGCACTGGTGTAAAGATATACCTGTCGAGACTCACAGCAAAGCCGAGGACAATGACTTACAGATAAAGCCTTTCACTCAGACAGGCCCCAAAGCACTTGACAAATCTCAAGGCAAACTTTTTGTTTGTTCAAAGATGTTGAGCCTTCTCCCCCTGAAAGACTCTTGGCCCTTCTTTAATGGACTTATTCTCCTTCCCTAGAAAAATACAGCAATTTCATGTTATGCCAGCTGATGTATTTAATACTTTGCAACACACTGTATTACTTGTCACTTCTCAGATCCTCAAGTGTGTTTTTCTGCAACTGCCTCCTAGAGAGACAACTATTAACTAGGCAACCATGACTCAAAGAAGGCTGGAAGTAGTGCTAGTGTAGTGCTGGTAAAAGCAAAATAGAAGACAATGATTCACAAAAACAGCAAAACACACAGTATGTACTATTCAAATGTTAGTGCTTGGTTATGAAATCTGGATAAATGTATAAAGAAACCGCAAGTTCCATCAAAACAATACCTACCAACTGGAACTATCAAAGACGCAACGCAAATGGCACCTCGCAATTTTCCTTGTTTCACTGAAAGCGCCTTTCCTCCTCCTCCATGTCCTTCAGGTCACTAAGTCATTTCACTGTGAAATAAAATCACACCTGGAACCCCTGGGCTTCAGTCCCCTCATTTTACCCCCAAGTCCTCAGTACCGCTGCCCTGGGCTCACACACACAGTTCTACGACCCCGAAGCTCACCCATCTCCCCTAAAAGAAACATTTTCTTAGAAAGATTCTGCCAAAGAGCAAAGGCGGCTTTTTATAATTGGTCTGAACAGAAAATAGATTCGCTGTTACTTTATTTTTCTGCACTAGCAATCATATTTCTAGGCACCATTGTTTTGCCATTGCTTTGCTACTGAGGCTTTGTTTTGATTCTACTAGGATGCATCTGGAACTGGGAGTCTATTCCCTCCTGGCCAAGATATTTTCCTCTTTGTGACTGAGGGTACACACTTGTAATTAATTCCGTCTTTTCGGTTGGGGTCACACTACTGACCAAAGAAAAATGGAGAGCTGGGTTCCTCGTAGAAGAGTTAATCTCAGAACAGAACCCCAAAATCTGCTGCTGGAGAAAAACACTATTTACAGTCCCCGCTGCTGCTGAGACAAGAACGTGACGTTAGCCACCTTCAGACACTGCCGAGCTCACCAATAGCTGCCACGTTTTGAAATAAAAAGTTTGCCGGGCTCCAGCTTTAGCCAAGCGGACAGCAAAGCCCGCCAGAGCCAGCACTGCTCCTGCCGAGGTGCCGGAGCGGCCCAGCTGTCTCCAGGCACATGAGGCTCTCCGGACATTCAATCCATGCTGCTGGGCACACAGGGAGCCTATTTTTGGAAGCCATCTCCCCCTTGTTACAACGCGTGGTGTAGACAGGTTGCTAAACACTTCCTCAACACACCTTCCAGGTTGCTGTCTGACCACAAAAAATACCAATTAGTTACTTTTTTTTAATTGTTCATCTCATCTGTATTAGTTATCTTTTTAATTTAAAAAAATCCAAACCCAAACAACCAAAAAACCCCTAAAAAGCAAGAGGATTAATAAGCCCAAGTCAGTCTGTGCTGGACTACGGAAGCTCGGAGTAACTCCTGTGTTTGTTATGAGAAGATAATAATGTTTGCAAGGCCTACAGAGACAAGAGAGCCGCATTCTGCTTAACTTCACCAGAAAACCTGATCTTGCTCCGCTTCACCTTAATCTTCCCGTGGGATCATCACCACAATCATGTATCCCACAGGACTCTGTCAGGTTACTATCTTTTAAAAGGCTAGATAAGGTTTTTGGCTGCTCCTTTGGCCTTGAAAACAGCAGACTACCTTTACTGTAGGATAAAAACTCTTTAAATGATAATATGATTCTTATTGCCCTGAAAAACGTTTTTCCTTGGTGCACTACATAGCTTCAAAACCTTTAAAAATGGTTTGAACTCTGCTCTCTACCTTGTAAGGGGCTGCTATTACGCTCCTCTCACACCTGGCTTTCCTGATTCAAAAATAAAAAAACCAAGCTGTTGTTAAAAACGTGGAAAATGCCATCACAGCCAAGATTTTTATCAGTCACTGTCCATACAATTTTAAACTAAACATTTCCCATTACATATACATACTGATTTAAACATGACTTTTTCATAAACCATTCTGACCTATTTCTTGCATGGAAAACTTCATTCCTATAAATTGCAGTCTCTGAGATTAATTTGCTAATTTGTGCATGTGCCCGAGTTAAAACTGATATGAAACCAAGTGCTGAAGTTTTAACAGCTTTACTAACTTGCGAGTGATATTACATTTTTACATATAACCTTAAAAACTTAATACTGAGACGTTATGAGCTCAAATCTCACTCAGTTTCAAAAACTTGGCTGAACTGAGTTTCAGGGACCTGTCTGATCCCATCACAATGAGGCTGCTTTACACATTTTATTTTCTCTCATTAATTTTTTCCCTATTTTATTTATTATGTATTATTATTTATTAAATATTATTATAAAATTAATTACTATTATTTATGAAAAAATAAACTTCACTGGCTATTCATGGGAAGTTACGGGAAGTTTCTGGTCAACAGTCCAATAAAACAAAGTACCACGAGCACAAGTTACCAACAGCAACCCAAGTTCCGTGAGCCCAACCTGATCTGCACCCACACTATAACGTCTTAATTCTGCTTTGATTCCACCCCGAATGTCACCTGTCTGTTTCTCAAGCTAATTGCCTCCAGCCTGGTGCAACACATCTCCGCCACTTCCAACGGGGAGATGTAGCAGAACAGTGACTTCCCGGCCGTAAAGCAGCAGGCACGGCTCTGCAAACCAGCAGGGAGCTGCTCTGGGGAGTGAGGAGATCGTGTTTGGCTGGTGCCCCACCGGGAGAGTTCAGGTCTGAGAAGGCGGCAGGAGGTACAGAACCGTTACGGCGACCGTGGCGGAGGGCGTGCGGTGCAGGTTCACACCCTCCAGCCAAGCCGTGCCCAACAGCCCGCGTTTCGGCAGGCCTGGCAACCCGAGGGGCTTCCTGAGCCAGGGAAGAGGGCGGCTGCGCATCGCTACCACACGCTGCACTGTAAATCGGAAGGGAGCAGAGAGGCTACAGTCCACTCAGCTCCGCACCCGGCCCGTACGTCTGTACCTGTATTTTAAACCCAAGAAATCTGCACGAACAAGAAGTGCTGACGTCAGCTGTGAGCCTATATGGCTGTTGGGTTTTTTTCCCAATCATTCCCCGGTATTAGGAGCAAACCCAGCCTCTCTGTCAGGAATCCCACAGAGAAAGGAAGGGCCAGGCCATGTTCCAAAGCCATGTAAGTCTTCTTGAAGGTGGATAATTTATTACATTACAAAGCAGTTACATTATAATTTGGGAAAATTTTCCTTTCCAGATACTGAGGAGACCTAATTTAACTTAAATACCAAACTTAATGCAAGTTAACTCAAATACCAAACAAATACTTGGAAGAAAGCGGTCACCTTTGTGCCACATGGTACATATGATGGAGCACACGGTACTTTTGATGAGAAGCGCTGAAGAAACAATTTAGCAAAATCATGGAAGACTATTCTTGATATGTATATACCTTTTAATGAAAACAGAAGGAATGCGACCCAGTTTCCCTACGTCCTTCCTCTACACCCCTTCCAGCCCAGTGGCTACTTTCTCATCGTGCATGATGCCCGAGGCGGGGTGTGCAGGGAAGAGGGGAAGGAAAGGCCGCCTGCAGTTCAGTGGCCTTTTCTCCGGCAGCAAAGTCGCTTTAAGGAGCTCTTGGTTCCTCCGCTGCCGGTGCCGTTTGCTGCCTCTCAGCGCGGAGCTGCAAGACGTCAGTTTTTGCGGAGCAGCTGGCAGGGAGTTCCAGCCTCCCCTTCTCCGGCACAGCTCCCTCGCACCCGCCTGACAGAGTTTGCTGCTCTGACAGGCTGCGGCTCCCTGACAGCCCAAGCCGATCCCATTGCTGCCGTACTCCTGCGCCCTCCCCGAGGCAGCTCTGGCTCTCGGCTCACCCTTCAGTTAGCCGTATTTTTAGGCCTGCTTAGCAAACGGAAATGTTTCAACACAGAATCACAGGAACTAGGGGTGGAATAAAAACATACAACTCCTGGCAGGGGAAAGGACGGCTATAGTAGGAACCAGCAAGCTCAGGGCACGGGGTGAAAGCGCTGCACCACGATCACCCGGGTAGAACCACGTAACTCAGCACAACCTCAGCTGTCAGCACGCTCTCTGGCACAGGCAGGGATGGTATCAACGGCACAGCGCTCTCCTGGTGGTGCTCAGGATCAGCTCAAAGCACTACCCAGGAGAGGGCTGTTCCCTACGGGCAGGGCAGAGCGGGTCACCCTGTTTTGGAGGGAGAGAGCCGAGCTGGAAGGATGCAACCTGTGTCACGCCGTCGCTTGCTTTCAAGGCCAAGGAACGCATCCTGGCCCATTCCACTGACTGGCCGGTAGGACTGGAGCAGCCAGGAGCCTGTTCTACATTGCTGTGGAAACACGGCCTGAGCTGCTCCAGCACCGACCGTGAGGCTGGGGTTTTTGTGTTGATGCGATCCCTGAAACTCTTCAGGTTTAAAATTTTCCTTTTATTTTCTGGCACGTTATTTTAACAAAGACCATCCAGTCACAAATTTTTAAAGCAACGGTATTTTATGTGTTGGGTTTCATTTGCTTACTGTACTCTTTGAAGGGCTGTATATTCTTTAGCATAAACATTGATAAGCTTTTTCTATTATGGTTGATTTTTTTTAAAGCCTTGTTTCTAAAGAAAATAAAGCTTGTACTATGAGTCTATGATTATACAATTGCCTGTCCATAACTGTCTGTGTGTCTGTCAGTCCTCCCCTGGTAAGTGCGGAACCCACTGACCAACATCAACCCAACCTCACAGAGAGAGAGAAATTCCAAACGTATTAAGTTCCTACAAGTTTTCCGAGAATCAAAAGCTATGTAGGCAAGACAGACCCTTTTAGCATCCCCCATAAGCAAAAACCAGCCCCAGCCCAGTCCTTGCCCCTCATCCACTCTGGCTGCACAGCCACACTCCTCCTCATCTCCTTTCCTAGCCTACCCGGGAGGAAGGCCAGCTCCCCAGCAGAGACAGGCCAGCGGGGGACAACCATGCGCTCTGCTTCCAGCTCAGCCAGTGGGCAAACCCAGCGAGGCACTGCAGGCACCAGGAGGGCGAGCAGAGGTGCTCTGCCTGGAGGCGGGGATACCTCCAGACTCCCCGTATTTCAGGTATCACAGGAGGCGAGGGGGCTGGAAGGCACAAAGGAATAGAAGTCTGCGGGAAAATGGACTTTATCAATCCCGCTGTTCAGGAAACACACATAAATAACCAGATTATTTTAGCTTGTGATTATCTCATTAAGAAGAATCCTCATGTATTGCACTTACAATATGACAACAAAGTAACTCAAGAGTTTGAAGAAAAGTGCTAAGCACACCCTTAATGCAAATGGTTAACAGCTTTTGTCCCTGAGCACTACAAAACTCCCACAGAGTAATATTCAAAAACCTGCACATTAAAGTGGAGGGAAAAAAAAATCATTTGCTCTTCATCCTTTTAGTATCTGTTATAAAACAGAACTTAGTTTTTTAGACCCTCTGAACACAGAGGATGAACAAAGTCCACCCAGATTAGTTTAAACAACCATCTACTGCAAACCGAGTGAATTCAGCAGACTGCAGAAGCACATGAGGAGTGTCCATCTAGGCACAGGGAAAAGAGCAGAGCTGAGCTATGGAGCTCAGGTGAAAAAGCAAAATCATCCCTTCACACATTCAGAAAACTCTGCACACATTTATCTGATTTGCTTCTATCCTCCGATGGTTGACTGAAGGCTTTTAGCCCTCTCTTCACGCCAGATTTGCCCCTTCTTCTACCAACTGCCATGTGTTTCTCACCCCTTTCACAAGGAGCTTAACACAAACAAAAACTTTAAAAGTGGCATGGCAGCTCTGCCCTCTCGTAAGGCAAGATATTGCTTCACCTAAATCTGCACCAGTTTTTTAGTTTGGATCTAGTGTGAGCTTTTGAAACAGATCTCATCACCCCATTGACAGCGCCTCGGTTCACACCCAGAGCAGTCTCGAGGCATACCAACCAAACTGGAAGACACACTTCAGCCACTAAAGAGCCGGGGACCAGACCAAGAGAAAACCTCCAGAAATGCAAAGGACATGGCTGTCGCCCCCTCAGCACCAACAGACTCACTCTACAGGTCTGATCCTGTTGCACCACGCTCCTGACAATACAGATGAAGACTGACAACACTCTGAGTAAGCTGAGGTAACAGTAGTGGGTTTAGCAGCACAGTTACTTCAGTTTAAAAATAAACCCAAACGATTAAACAAACAAACAAACAAACAAGCCCTTTACCCTAGTAATGCTGACAAAACGTCAGCTACCCGCAAATGCAGGCAGGAGCCTCGCAAATTCCCAGCAAACGGCACATGAACAGCTCACACACTCCTCTTGCCTTACAGCACCTGAACGAGAAGGGAACAGGACGTACATAAAGAGGAGAAAGAGCAAAGAGCAATTTTCTTCAAATAACTTTTTAATTTTGAAAGCGTGGGCCGCTGATGACAAATGTTTATTTTCCGATCTTAAACTATGTTATAGTTTGGAACCCTGTTATGCTAACGAACTCAGGGCATTTTTATATTAACTATTAATCTTTGAAATTGAACATTATCAAACATTTTCCAGGTATATAATAAAACAGTCCACTATCAAAAGAGAGTTATCTTCAAATAAGCCCAACAAGGTAATTAAGCATAACACTTCTTCACCTGAAACTATCTATACAGCCCGTTTTTCCAACTGCGCTCCCACAGACTTTTCTCTTCAGAGTGCTAGTAAACTTTCTAGTCCTCAAGCAACACAAAACTGAGGAACTCTAAATCCAGTAATTACAGTTGTTTAAGAATATCACTTTAGCTACACTGAAGTCTTCAGAAGTTTCTTCCAGATCTACATTGTTAAGAACATAAATTAAAAGTATCAAGATTCCACTATCTTTCTTGTTTTCTTCTTAATATTCATCGCTTCTGTCTTGATAAGCAAAATAAACAAGCTTTTCCAATTGTATTTAAATTGATTTAATTACAACTGCTTGGTCTTGACAAGAGTTTAAGGTGTCAGATAAATTGAGCTAGGCAATTCAATCACAGACACTATGTTTAAATCGAGTCTACACAAGGCTCCTAAGTACCTTTGACGCAGATATTTCTGCTATCTATAAATCACCTCCTTTACTTCTCGTATATTTTTTTCCCCTCTGAAAACAAACCTTAAAACTTGAGTTCGTACTACGGTTTTCTTTGGCAAGCACAGAAACAACCTAACTGTTGCCCACGTAACTACTAATAACTCGCTTTCCCCAATCCTTTTCATTTCTTTCTTAACTCCTGACAGACGTTCTGCAGCACTTCAGACCCGCAGCCAGCCGGGCGCAGGGCTGCAGCACAGGCAGCGTGTCACGCTTAGCCCCGTTTTCACAAGAGAATGCGCTCAGCCCTCACCTGTAGGATTTACGTGCCTCCCAGGTGACGGACTGGAGCCAGGTGCCCAGCCTCACGCCAGCCCAAAGGCACTATTTGGTACAGAAGGAGCCCCACTGCACCCAAATGAGCTCCCCCAGGACGGTAAAACGAGAGAAGTTGCTGGGAAAGGGAGAAAAGCGAAGCAGCTCCGGGAGTGGACTCTGATATGAAAAGGGTATTGGAAAATAAAGTGAGGACAAAGGCGACCTGTCACCTCGTGTCAGCCCACTCCTTCCTGACACAGTGCATGCCCCAAAAAACCCCAGCTCTGGGATGCCAGCTACAGAAGAGTGAGCCCAGAGGAAACTACAACAGATGAGGCAAAATCCCAGCACGGGGGTAAGACACGAATACACCTGTATTAGGACTCTGCTCCAGCGCCCTCAGCCCCCGTACACGACGCAGAAGATGCTGAGCACCCCTGGAGCTCCATCTAGACTACGGAAAGCGATGTCAGACTGTGTCCAAGGCAGCACAACCCTGCCTGTCAGAGATGCGAAAGGCAGGTGGAAACACTGGTTTTCCCTAGTCAAATACAGCCAGGGCAACAAGCCCCCCAGCAAGTGCCAACGCAGCTCGTGCTGGCAGAAGGAACCCCTTTGTGTCGGGGCTTTACCACTAACTAGGCTGGTATTGCTGGGCCAGTAAAGTCCTTGTGGTACAGTCTAATCCTTAGATTGAATTACCTACCTTCCTCTAATTAGCGCCTCCTAAAATACAGGGTGAATCAAAGCAATCGTGTTTCGGAATGGCCTAAAGTAAACCGAGTTATGATTTAGACTGAATCAGTGCAGCTAAAGCTAAATTGCTTAGAGGAACCTCTCTGATTTGATCTAAGTTCCTGTTAATTTATTAACTGAAATTAGCTATTCCCAAACACAGCCTAAACAAGGACAGGCTCCTCTTCGCTCCCACGAGGCTCCAAGGATGCTGACATGCCCCACCGCATCACCTTCCTAGCCTCACTCTGCTGATAATGACGCTCCTGCTGTGTCGCCCCTGCAGGTGTTTATGTATATAAAATAAAGTAATTTATTTAGAGGTAAATTCTAATCCAAATGTTTCAGAGTCTTAAGATGTTTCTTCCTCCTACCTACACTCAGTGTATGGGCAATGAACGGCAGGATCTATTTCTTAGCACTGCGCTACTTTAAGCGAGTACCTGTAGCTTGTTTTCCAGATGCTGCAGAGCGAACAGCTCCTTTTAGTTAAACTTATTTTCATGATAATGTTATACTTAAAGTTACACTGTTACAATAAACACTGTGAATTCAAAACTAGAGGTGTTTTAGGCCTTCTAGCTAGACTGCCCACCCACCAAAAAGAAATTCCCGAGTCGGACAGGAGTTAGGACTGTCAGGGGTAACCGCACTTTCCTTCATCCCTTTTACACCGACTCTGGCATCACTCAGTGGCCAGCGGGTCCTCGCAGATCTAACGCCACATGTAGGTGGTGGCCTAAACAGTGGCTTTGGGGTCACTTCTAGCACGATGCACAGAGATGTGACTGTCAGGGCTGGACTCGTGCACCTCTCCCCACGGGCAGCTGTATTTTTTATGTCACGATACAGCACGCACCAATGCGGCTGACGAGTTAACGCCGGCCACCGGCGACTGCGCATTTCCTTCTCCTTGGCTCGTCCACAGATCTCCGTATGACCATAAATACTCACCCATCAGATGGGGAAACTGAGGCAACAGAGGACGGATGTGTCACAGCACACACCTGACAGTGCTGGCAAAGGTGAAAAGGCACTTCAGGATGACATCCAGCTCCTTATTTTCTTATACCAGACTGTCCTGGTCAGTGTTTTCCTTGGATCACCAGGTACAACGAAAGAACTTGTTATTTTCCATCGCTAAGAGGGCCTTAATCAAAGCAATTACTGCAACGGATCTGATCGGGAAGTAATCTATTTAGAAAAAGTTACGACTGCCACCTGGGAAGCTGCTACCCAGCCTCAGAAACGGGCTGCTTTAGATGTGGATGATTTCACACTTAATTTTTCAAGTGCTATTGAAAATGTCTTCACCTGTGAATGCAAAATATTTATTTTTCTAAAATACGAAATAATGGCCACCTCAACACGTAAACTACAGGTTACGCTGCCTCTCCAGTGTCTCAGTGTACGTGAGCTTCTCCTCCCAGCAATCAGAAGAGACACGCTGCACTGCAGCGAGCACTGCACTTCAGCAAATTACCCTGATGTTAATGTTTAAAGCACTCTATAGGGCCCGACACTGTCAAAACCCTGCCTGAGATAGCTGCTCTCTTTAAACAAGCTTGTAAAGAGCTTACTGTTCCCTTACAGGATCAGAGCAGCATGATTCAATTTAAATAGTCTGCCCCCTGAAAATTGTAATCCATTATGAATTTGATTAATCAACTATGCACTTATGGTGCATATTTGCATTTTTTGAAGACTTAACTGGGATGTATAAACATCAAATGAACTTTCATATACAATAGATGAAAAACAATCTTCCATTTAAAATTTACAAGAGCTTGGTGCCAACACTCTAGTGGTAATGTAAGCTGCCAGCAAATGAAAGAATTTCATTCAGACTTAGTCCTTTACTTTCTGGGCTAATAAGAGTGAGAACCATCATATCTGATCTGCTCACAGTAATGAATCAGAAAGGCACTTGTCGGAGAGGAAGGCTCCTGAGAAAGTACGGAACAAGGATGCAGTCACAGGGGGACTGTGTGTGCGTGCTGGGGGGCAGCCTGTAAACCTGGGATAATCCAAACAGTCCTACGCGGACGTTGTCGAAGTCCGAAAACTACCACAGACAGGACCTGGCTCCCCAAGGGAGACCAGGCTGAGAATACAGGAGTAGGGAGGAACTTGTACAGGGTCTGAATAGGGAAAAGCTGCAAACCCATAAATGGGAAAAGGCAATTTTCGAGTTACACAATCACACTGACTTCAGCTGCGATCTTGAAATTATCACAGTGATGGTTTGGAACTTCCAGTTACCGCTTCAAAAGGGCAAGAAGTCTCGAGCTTCTGTCAGAGTATACAAACGCCTAGAAATGCACATTAATTCTAAGTTTCTGCCAAATTCCAGTCCTACTTGATACATCCTGCTTCCTCAGACTCACAGAACGGCTGAGGTTGGAAGGGAGCTCTGGAGGTCATCTTGTCCAACCCCCCTGCTCACGCTTTGCTTGCAAGCTCTTGCCAAGATAGTTCAGTTTGACTTTCAGTATTGGTACTTACAAAAATGTGCAAGTACTCCAAGTTATTACTCCACTTACACCCATGAAAAAGTTTCTTCCATGGGATCCATGGGATGCAATATTTGCATAGAAAACTGTCAGAAGAGAAAATGTGATTCTTAAAGTCTTCTGCAAACTCTGTTTTGGTTGGTGTCAACCTCAGCAGCGTTACAAGTGATCAAAGAAAAGCCAATACAGTATGGAAAAACTTTGTAAGACAAAGACTAAGTTTCCTTTTGAATTCATGAGACTTTTTTTTTTTTTTTTTTTTTTTAACTGCTTGATGCTATTCAGGCTGCAATAGTGTCACATCAGTGCGCTGGGGAATCAACACAGTGGAAGGAAGTTATCAACACTTGCGGTGGAAGGCTGAAGATCGAAAATTACCTTCAAATTATGAAAATGCATGTACAGCTCCAGCATACGTGGAATGTTTACATCTTCAGAGGAAGGATCTAACTGTACCATTAAATCTCTGGGACAGACTGACAAGAGAATTTTTTCTTTAATGAAAGAACTTTCTCAGATGAAACAGGAATGTCAGCTTTAGTGCATACTCCACTGACTGGAACAGGATCAAGTCTTAACTAAGTTCCACACAATGTTTTCAGGGGAAAAGTGGAGAATGTTTTATGGAATTTGTCTGGATTTGGCTTGCATCCTAGAACATATATCTTGTTATGAAAACTGCTGGAACACTTTTAAGTGGGCAAGCCACAAGTGTCCTTGGAGCTATCCAGTCAACTGGAAGTCACACGGGCAAAACCTCCTAACATAGAAAAGCCTGAAATTGGAGGGAGGGGGGTGAGCTTGAGGGAAGGGCAAATAATCTTGGAATCATATCTGATATATAGAACTGTTTGCTTGTGCCTACAGCATGAAGTAGTTACAACTTGTTTTCTGCTATTGTCACAGATCCAATACGTTACTCTAGCTAAATATAATCTCTTCCTGCCTCAGTTCATCCATGTGTAAACCTGGTTCGCTAACTCTTACCTTAATGTGTCATGGGGCTTAATTAATAACACTTAGGTCTTTTAAGCCCTCTACAAACATTAACTACTTCTTGTAACAACTCTCCGAGGTATTATTATCCCCATTTTACTGATGGAGAAATGGCAAAAGAGGTTGTGACTTGCCCAAGGCAACAGAGTAATAGTTACACTTAGAGATCCTCTTCACGGACTACGGTATGTTAACAGTGCAAACTTCTCAAGAAAGGCAAAGTCAACAATTACAATCTTAAAACTACTTTTAAAAGCGCATCATAAGCAACTGGAAGGCTATGAAAAGCCCTTACCAGAAACAACAGGCTTGGGATCAGAACAAGTGCTACAATCATCACCGCAGAGAAGAACTATCCTAGGCAGATCCAGGCTAGCGCTCACCAAAACAGTCACAAAGAAATAGTGAGACCTGTCCTCTCGCGTGCTCCCAAGTACCATAAAATCGAGCAACAGGCTCGTACGGTGCTCTCTAGCAAGGCAGAAGCAAGCAGATAATCAATGTGGCATGCAACATGCTAATATCTCCTGCCGCGCTCCCACTATTGACAGGGAATGCCAATAACGGGGTGAGATGGCGGTGGTCCTGCACGTTACCGGCCGGTCCATCACGGCCGCCTTGCCCCCGCTCCCGCCCCCACAAGTGACAGCAGACCAACTCGGTGTTGTCCCCCCCTGCCCAGCCGCGCTGACCTCCTCCGCACCGGGATCCCTGCCCGGGCCGCCTGCGGCGTCGCGCCGGTGCCCGCCATCCACCGGGGACGCAGCGGGGCGGCAGCCCCTCGCGGTCCCCCCCCCCGCCTTCCGCAGCCGGTGACAGGCACGTCCAGCGCTGCCGCCCCGGCGACAACAACAGCCAGCAACAGGCGCGTCCTGCGCGCTCGCCCCGCGGGAGCCAGCGCCGGGCATGGCCCGCCCGCCTGGAGCAGGGGCTGGGATGCAGCCCGCGGAGCTACGCCCCCTGAGCCGGCCCGGCCCGGCCCGGGACGCGCCCCCGCCACCCGCCGCCGCCCCCCCCCGGCGCGCACAGCGCAGCCCCCGCGGCGCCCACCGCCGCCCGGGGCGCGGGACGGGACGGGACGGGGGGCGGCGGGCGGAGGACTCACCGCAGGCCTCGGCCTAGAGGGGGAAGCGGGGGGTGTCAGCGCGGGGGTGACAGCCGCGCCGCCCGCTCCTCCGGGGGCAGGGGGCTGGCCCGGGAGGGCTGTGTCCCCGCTCCGGTGCGGCCGGGGCGGGCTGGCTGGCCTCCGCGGCGGGCGAGGGGAGGTGAGCGGGGAGGGGACGGGGTGTCTCCGCAAGGCAGCGGGGCGCGGAGCCCGGCGGGCGGGCAGCGACGCGGGACGCAGGGGCCCGCCGCAGGGCAGGCCCTGAGGGGAGGCTCCCGCCGGTCACTCCGGAGCGGCCACCCCTTGCCTTTCCCACCTGATCCCGGGCTGGGACCCCGCGCTGGCTGAGCCGCCGCGTCAGTTACCTGCGGGTGCGGGGTGCCGGAGAGGCGGACCCCCGGTGTCCGGGTCCCCGGCGGCCGGGCCGAGCTGGGCCGGGCCGGGCGGGCGCCGCTGTGTTTACACCGCCGCCGGGGCTCCGCGCTCCGCAGCCGCTCAGCAGCCAGTCGCCATTTCCCGCCTACCGACCTGCTACACCGCACGGAGGGACCCGGATGGGGAGAGGGGCCGCCGCGCAGGCGCAGCCCGGCCGGGGGAGGGGGGCCTGGGGACGGTGGCGCCGGGGCAGGCCGGGAAGGAGGGAAGCCGAGGCCTGGCGCGGGGAGCGGCGCCCCGAGGCGAACGGGCCCGGCGGGCGGGTGGAGAGCGACGGGCCGCGACGCACCGCGGGGGGGTGGGGGTGGAGGAGGAGGAGTGCGGGAGAGGGCCCGGCCGCCTCTTCCCCGTGTCGGGAGCCGCCTCCAAGGGCGGGAGGCTGCGCCTCAGGCGCCGGGGCCGAGGGTGCCTCACGCGGAGGAGGCAGCGGCCGCCTCGCTCTCTTGGCGCCGAGCCGACCGCCGGCCCGCCGCGCCCTGAGGTGAGGCGAGGGGCGAGCTGTGAGGGGGGGGCGCGAGCGGTGCGGGGTCCCGCCGAGCCCTGGGCGCGGGGGGAGAGCCGGGAGGTGGGAGGGGGGAGGCGAGGGCCCACCGCGCCCTGAGGTGAGGGGGATCCCGCCGTTGGCGGCGCTGATCGAGGGGTCCCGGCGGCCTTCGCGGGGCCCTTGCCGGTTGGCGAGCGCTGGGAGCGAGGCGCAGGGCGCGGGGGAGGGAAGCGGGCGGCCGCGGTCCGGCTGGGTTCTTCCCCCCGCCGCGGAGGAGGCGGGCGCGGCGGGGAAGAGCTCGCCCGCTGCGGCCGGGAGGGAGCGTTTCCCCGCGGAGCGGGGGGCGGAGAAGCGGCCGGGAGCAGCGTTTTCCCCTGCGAGGGTTCGCCGCGGCCGGTGCGGGGCCACCGCTGCAGCCGGAGGTGGGGGCGGGCACCCAAACAAGCGGGCGGGCCGCGGCGGGGCCTCCGGGCGGCGGTGGGGCAGCGGCTCCCTTGCCGCCCCTTGTCCCCGCCGCGGGTCGGTGGCCGCTCCGGTCGCCCCCTCGGTAGCCGGGATGGTCTCGCTTGTCTTCTGGCAGCCTTGAAACGTTCCCCGCGGCTGGTCGGTCTGGCCCTTTACGGGGGGCTGTTGGCTCCTCACCGGCGGGTGGAACACCGCGGGGTGCTCCCGGTGCTGCCCTGACCTGCCGCGCCTTGGATGGCTCGGCTGGGGGAGCTTCACCTCTTTTCCGAAGCAGAGGGCAGTGCTCCTTCTGTAGTCGGAGCTGCTGTTTTAAGACGCCTGTGGAGCCTAGTGTGAAGTTTTATTTCCACTTTCTCTTTTATTTTTTTTTTTTTTCCTTAGGCAGCCTCTGTCGAGCTTGAGGATGCTGCGTGCTTTAGTATTTGAATGACTCGATGAGGCTGCTTGACCACCTCGTGCAGTAAAGTATACGCGGATGTGGCGAGGTTAGATTTGTAATTCGAATGCTCCTGAACTTGTATATCTGATTTTTCTTTCTGTTGGTGATCTCTTTTATCCACCAAGCTTTTTAAAGAGAAATATTCTGCTCTCGGACATTGGGGTAACTTCTCAAGGTACTGCTTGAAATGGAATGTACAACAGTAGCTTGTATCCACATTCTTTAATTTAGCAGTGGGCAGAAACCCACACAGGTATTAGGTGTTTTCTTTGCTACCTGTCGACTTCCTTCTTAGCTTTTAAACCTGGACTATGTTGTGAAAGTCCCAGCTCTTTAGTCACTTAAAATATTTATTGGCTTGTTAAACGGAACCGCGTCTGCTGCTCTGAAGCCAAGATTTGTTTTAGAATTCTGTCACAGGACTCGAGTATTCTTTAGCAGAAGACATTATAAAGCTGCTTTTACCGTGGTTTCTTAAAAAAAGAGATTGTAAAAAGGCAGTGGAAGCAGCCTCATCCTCATTCAGAACAGGCAGCCTTGTTGCTTTAGAGCATTAAAGTATTTCCAAACACACTCGTTAACCGTAGCACTTGAATATTTTCTGTATGATCAGCTGTGAAAAAGGTTAGCTTGGACATGTTAAAACTTAATTAAGATCGTTTGTCAGTCCATTAAGAGGAACTCGTGGGGCAGGATGGCTTTGTGGTGTCTCACAGTACAAGCCCAAAAGGACATTCAGTGGTACTTGGAAAATGGGAGTTTTGACAACGGGTAGGTGGAAATGCTTCTTCAAATTAGAACGAAACTAGCTGCCAGAGGAAATCACTCAGCAAGATTCCGACCGAGCAGATACTTGTGCGAGGCCCAAAACAGCCTGGTGCATCTCTAACAAAAGCCAAAAAACATTTAGAAGAGAGATTAAAACATATGACTTGGGGTTCAAACCCATCTGTGCGGGAATGAGACCTGCACTTTTCTGTGTTACAGAGTATTAAAACATGCCTTCCCCTGTGGGCTTGTGCTCTCCTCGAGTTACCTGGTTGCCAGCTGTGTCAGGGACAGGGTGTTGGCCCAGCAGAATTGTGAGCTCTGCCACATGTTAGGGGGGAATATTTAAAATCAAAGTGCTCATTTGGCGTTGCTGTGGAGGCAGAAGTTCCAAGGTCCGCCTGCTGCGAGCTGTTGCCCCCGTTATCGTGTGTGCCATGAAGAGAGCCGTAGCTCTGCCTGTCTGTAAAACGTAAAGACGCTGAATCATGCCATGCCTGCCTGCGCACACGTGAAGCGTTGGAAGCTTTGAGTGTGTCTTCGGTTCAAAGGAAAGGCTCGTGTGTTGGCAGCAGCGGGTTCTTCCCCTGACGGTGGATTTGAGGCGCTCTGTCAGACTGAGATATTCTAGGTGCCTGTTTTCTTCACTTTACAGAGAAACCGGAGGGGAAAAAAGGTATAGTTGCCAGAACGTTACACGTTCTTGAAATGGTGTGCTCTGAATGTTCATTTGAAAGGCCATTCTTCATGTTTTCTGATTTCCTCTTAAGTCTCTCTTATCTAAGTCTTGCTGATCCCTTAGCTTCGTGTTTATATGCTCATTTCAAATGACGTGCTTTAGAGTGACTTCCCTGTTTGTTGTAGCAATGATGTATCCGTGAGTCCACCAGTTGCTCTTGGTAAGCTCTTTCAAATATCTGCAGTTCGGGGTTGTATTTCGTTTCAGGTTTGAGTTTTAACTTCCAGCTGTTGCATCTGGCGCTTCCCAGCAAGACTCTAAAGTCACACGCTGCTGGAGTTCCTCTTCGGTGTGCTAGGACCCACGTGTAGGGATCAGGTCACCCCTCAGAGTTCTGTTTCATAAGCTCAAATCCTAAATCTTTCCCTGCGGGCTTGGCTTTTTCAAGGGGAAAAGGTTTAATTCCCTGGATAATGTTGGGGGGGTGGGCATGAGTCTTCCTTTAAGTTCTCTCCAGTATTTCTGCATCCTTCTTGCAGATCCCTCTTGGTGCTCTGAGCACAGCAGTTCAGTCTAGTTCGTTTTGCCAAAGTGAAAACAAGGGTGACTGACTGAGGGAGAGTTGTTGTGTACACAAAGCAATTCTTGTTTGGTTTGTATTTTTTAAATTACCTATTTCCACTAGTTCTTGTTTCTCTGGCTTCTCTGAAGGGAATAAATGCCATTTAATAGGTAAACAGAACCATGCACTCGACTTAAATGAGAAGCAGCTACCAGGCTGTGCCTGCTCCGTCGTGCCTAGACGTCTGTGATCCAATCTGGCTGTCCAGGAACAGCTACAGACTTGCTGTTCTCGCTGCTGACGCTGCAGCTGACGGGAGGCAGAACTCAGATGGTGCTGTATTCCCCCCCCCTGCCTCCCGGAGACAAGGGGAGCACGAATGGAAACGAACCTTCATGGGGGTTTGATCTGGCACAGCGTGGAACAGCCCTCCGGGGCTGGAAAAGCACACCCACCAGCGGCCAAGTCCTGCTGTAGGAGGTTAAAGCGTAGTGTCCACCCTGGCGGCCCCGCGGTGGCTGTGGGGGGCAGTGTGGTGTAGGTTGAGGAGTTAGAGTGTTCTGGTTTCTGTACCGGCATGAAGTTCTTGCGTGAATATCGTTGCTCTGTTTGTGGCTGGCTTGAAAATTCCGCTGCGTTCTGGTAAGTAGGTCTAAGTGCCCCCAGTTGTGTTGGTTTGTTTCTGATTTCTTTAAACCAGTGCTGTACCGGAGAAATACGGTCTCCTCAGTCCTGGGGTCAGCTAGAAAGCTCTAGCGAGTGCAGAACGCTGTGCTGTTTTCTCCATGGTGATAAAAAGCACCCAGTCTCATACTTTCTAATTTATTGCAGCAAGATTTTTGATCCTATTAAATGTTCTGTTCTTTCTCCTCAAGGAAGGGTCCCAGGTTACTTAAAGTTACGTCCTTGGGTTCCAGGTTGCCTAAAGTTCCTTGTAACTCCTGGAATAAGGAGTGCGATCGACCGCTAGATTTATGGCCTGCTGAGTTCTTTGTTATATGGGTAAAGTAGGAAGTTGTCTGCCACAGAATTTCTTCAGAGGCTGGTGTTGAACAGTGAAATGGATTCTGCTGAGAGCTCGGGACCTCAAACACCTTGCTTCAAGTAAAACAGCATTTCTGGATCCAGCTTTTCTCCAATATGCAAACAAAATAGTGATATTAAATACAGTTATATAGAAGGAAACCCTTTTCTTACATAAATTGCTTTGCCTTAGGAACAGGTAAGAGTGTTTTCACAGCCGTTCATCAGTTTTGTTGATTTTGTTGATGTGCAGCCAACGTTGGTAACGCACACGTGTGAAACACAGTTTTAGGGTAATAAAATGTCATGAGTTCAAATAAAATTTGGGCTTTTCTTGTGGCGGGTGGAAGTTGAAGAGGTCACTTTGGTCATGCTTTGTTGGGCTACTTGCCGTAAGGTAGTGGGGAAGGTGTGACCCTGTGGAGCGGGGGCGAGTTCCCCCGAACCCCCAGCGCACACCAGGTGTCGAAAGCTCAGGCAAACCCGCGGGAGTTGGCTCAAGCAGGAGGTGGTTGTGTGCGCGGGGAAGTGCCTCCTCTTTGGCGGAGGTGCCGTGAAGTGACTGATGAAGACCTGGCTCCTCTTCCTCTCACAGTGCTGGTGTGGCCTCTGGCAGGTCACGGGTGGAACTGGGGGGGGGGATTCAATGCAGTGTTTTGTAGCTGAGTTTCCAAAAATGGTTTGTGCGGAGGGTCTGCTGCCCGCGTTGATGGTAAACCGAAGCAGAAGGGCACGATGACGTCTGTGAAGTCTGGTCAACCTGGTGTGGTTTCCAGGCACATCGTGCCGTGATTCACCAAACCGTTCATCGCTCTGTTGCACAGTACTTGCTGACAAGCCACCTTCTGTTCTGCAGGCTTTGGGGTTCTCCCTGGTTCTGGTTTTGTCTGTATGAACATGTAAAACGTAACGTTTAATAAAATACGCACACCATTAGTTGTTTAGCCTCTGTTTTCGTCTTGTCACTTTAGTCTTCAGAGTATTTTAAGCAGAATGCTCTTCACTGCTATTAAAATTCTGAAAAATGTGGGGTTTGATTTGTTTCATAAAGAGCCGTGTTTTGCCTTTTGGTGAGCTACCACCCATCCGCTCGTCTGGTTTTCTTGATGTTTAAACCCAAATAGGTTCGTCGGTGAGTCTTGGCTTTCGTGCCATCCGTGTAACTGAGAAAGCTTCGGCAAAGCCTCTTTCCTGAAAACCTCCGGGACTGGGCAGTTGGGACTGACGGGAATACGTGGGGTTATTTCTGGGAGTGTTCAGCGAGGCTGCCCGCGTGTCTCTCACTTGCTGAAATCAGCCTCCAGTCTTGGCAGCAGAGTCTTCAGCTTCCCCTTCATTGTTTCCCTTCTCGTTACGGAGGTGCTTGGAGTTTCTGTAGTCATGGCTGTGCTGAGGCTTCTCCTGCTATGCAGGATAAACACCCCTCACATTTCACACTTACTGGGTTTGAAGACTGAATCAGACCATCTGAAGAGGGAAATTTAGTCTCCCTCTCTCCATCCCTGTTGGGGGGGGGGGGGGGAAGAAAGGCACGTTGAAGCAGGGAGGAGGGGAGGGAGGACAATGACAGTGGCAGAGGGACACAAAGTGAATTCTGGTTGGGGGTTTTTCCCCCTCCTCAACAAGCTGCTTTTTTACCAGGTTCACATTTCATGCATGTCTCTGAGGTGTAAGGGAGTGCTCGTGTTTTAGGCTGAAACAGATTTATTCTCTGATTTTTAACAACCTGATTGAGCGGAGCTGTCTGTAATAGAGTAACCATTGCATAAGCCTTGGAAGTTCCTACCCCGTCTGTACGCTGATGTCTCCTCAAATCGGGGTTCTCTTCAGGGCTGGGCATAAACACAGAGCGCTGCAATCACTGCCTGATCAAAAATGACTTGGGAATATGTATTTTTCAGTTTAACCTTGGGCAAAATGTTTTTGGCATCACAGCGTTCCTTTACATGGACTCGTCAGCGCTGCCTTTTGTGACTGGGGTTGGTAAAATTTGGTTATTTATGCAAAGTGTATTGGCGTTCTGCTCTCCTGTAACTCTGCTTTTGAAATCCTTAGGAAATGGGGCAATTGCAAGAATTTTCTGGGTCTTTGGTATGGTGTCAGGTCTCGGTATTTGAGGAATTCAGTGTTTTCCTAAACTTCCTCACACAGTTGTCCCACGTTAATTAGTTTGTATCTGTCCAAATTGTCCAATTTCCTAAGTTTTCTCTGAAGATTATTAGCAGATGAAATTCTGCCCGCTCGGGAATAAGCCCTCTTACCCTCGTGTACAGAGCTGTTTCTAAACAGGTGAGGAAGCGTGGCTTGCAAGGCAAGACGTGCTTTGTGACCCTCTCGTTACAGTGATTAGTGCCAACAACGTGGTTGTAGCACTGCGATGGGGTCAGAAATGTGTCCTGTGCTGTGTGATGTTTTCGTAAACCACCGATTTCTGTACCTTTTGCCAGATGAGATTTCCAAGCGTTACTTCTTTAAAAGCAATTGTAATTTGTATCCTGAAGGTTTGTCTTGGCTGACGAGCCTTGTACTGGGTGAGCACCACAGAGGGCCCGGCTGGTGCTGCTGGGAGCTGGGGCTTGGGCCAAGGCTGAGGTTGGGGTTCTCTGGCTGGGCTGGCCCCTGGCAGGGGGAAGGTGCTTTAAGGGGGTGTGACAAATCGGAGGCAGAGGGAGACATCGAGGATTATCAGCAAAGGTCCTTTTTACTCCAGACGTACTGTTTTCGTCACCCTTGTAGAAAATGTTTTTTGCTTTTCAAAGCCTGCACTGTCTCCACGGAAGGAGGCGGCTGTTGGCCGCTGCTGTCTCGCAGGAGTACAGGTTGCTCAGATGCAGACTGGGGGAAAATGTGAGAGAGTAAATAGATTTTTTCATGTTGCTTTTGAGTGGGGCTTTCTCTTTTTCCCTTTAACCTCCAGTGGGCAGGAAGCCCGTTTCCCAGTAAATAACGTTTACCGCAGTTCGGCCTGTGCCTGCAGGGTTGTGCGAGGGGGGAGCTCTTAGTCTCAGGGACTTACCTAAAAAGCGAGTGTAGGGAAAAGAGAGAACTAATCAGAAATCATTCTAGAAAAAATGGAATAACTGAAGTAATTTTTGTTTCCCAGTACAGTCAAAATAAGGTATGCTCTGCCCCTTTTATCAGCTGATGCTTTTTTATTTTTCTTTTTTTCTTCCAATTGAAAGAATTGTGTGAAGTTGGGCTAACATGGCTTCTAGAAGGGCAGTGTGCCTGGCTGGCTAAGGCTGTCGCTGATAAGAACATCCAGTGTGAAATCTGTGGTAAATATGGGCGTTTTCAGGCCGCCAGGGCTGGAAGTTGGGCTTTGGTGAGAAGCGGGTGCTCCCCCTTCCCACGCTTACAGGTTGCATCATCAGTGACAGCGCGGAGCACTCGGCTGTGCAGAGTCGGGAGGTGACGTGAAGCACGTCAAAGCGTCTGTGCAAATGGGGTGAAAAGGTACAAAGAGGTTTGTTGCTCCTCTTGGCTGCTTCTTCCAGGAGCCCGCTCCTCCAACGCGTCGCCGTGTCGATGGGAAGCTGTTTGTGGCACGCGCCTCGACGCGGGAGCTCGGCGAGCTGCTGCGGCCGTCCGGAGGTGTCGGTTAAAAGGCTCCGGGCTGCGCCGCCGCATAAAGCTGCTTTGATTCTCCTTGTGAACCCGTTCCACCAAACGTGAGAGCCGGTTTCGTGTCGGAGTCTGGCTGGTGGTTTCAGGGAAGCAGATGCCGAAGCAGCTCGCTCGCTCCGAAATATGTCAATGTTTTGTGTGCTGCTATTTCCATGGAAACAGGTATTGGCTCGGCAGAAATGGCACAGGGATTTCAAAATCACATTTGAGAAAACAAACCCAGGATGGGTTAGTCATTCTTATTTTTAGTCATAAACACCGGTGGTGGTGCTGAGCAGAACCTGAATTTGAATCTGTTCGGTGTAGTCATGCGAGTCACAGGTCAGTGATGAATATTTTCAATGAATGTTGTTAAAAGGCGAGCTAGTGTTTGATAGGCCTTCACTGCAAGACCTGCGTTTGCTGCCCTGTGTGCAGCACGCGCCCTTCTACGCGCGGGAAGGCAACGGAAGGCAACCGTGGTTCTGTCACTTCATTAGGCCTCCGCCTTCCTCAAAAGAGGTGAAATTTGTGTTGGGTGAGAAGGTATTTTTTTAAAAGCAGTTTGGCGACTGGCTTAAATCTGTCAAAGTGGCTCATGAAACACAGAACCAGTAATTTGTGAGTTTGTCATCTTCAGCAGCATGTGACAATGAAGCAAGCCCCATTTTGGGGGACGTTTGCTTTAGGAATAGCTTCCTTACAGCCCCAGCAGTTACCCCAGCTCAGCCTTGGTGCCACACTGAAAATGAGGATTAAACGAGCGGGACTTGTTGCCTCCCGGGATGTTGTACAAAGAACAAATCTCACAGGGAGCCGAGGACAAGGAGCTCCAGGAATTCCTGAGAAATGGAGATGCCCCTACTTGTTGTCTTGCATCTTCGCCTTGATTATTCAGACATTTGTTTTCCAGCTCAAGCGGTGGTTCGGTGCCTTTCTTCACTGGGAATCGGGTACCCCACGTCCTCTGGAGCAGCGGTTCCCAGCCGGTGAAGAGCTGTTGGAAGCGGGCACGGAGTGGGAGAGGAGAGGAGCTGCGGCGTTCCGCTGGCAGGCAGGGCTGCGAGGGGAGAACCCAGCGTGAGCGCGGGCCAGGAGGGGCTGCTGGCCGTGTGAGGAGGAGGAGGGCAGCGAGGCAGAGCTGCAGGCCTGGAGGAGGAATGGGAGGAGAAGGTGGCACGGGACCGGCAGGTGCGGTGGGGGAAGCCACGGGAGCCACGTGTGTGTGAGAGGAGGTGGCTCCGCTGTAGTGAAGCCACCTCCAACCAAAAAGCAGCAAGGAGCAGTGCTCTCAGACCGCTGGCAGTTTCCCAAAAGACCACAGACTTTTTTTTTTTTTTACTGAAGTGGAATTTGTTTGACAGAACAATTCCCCTTAGAAATGAAATTCTTTAGACATTGGGTCACTACATAATGAAGGGCAAAGTGCTTCGTGACCTACATTGGATTCCTTAAAAGGACACCCGCTAAGATCAAACTGCTTCTATACGGGCTATACTTAAGCCAAATATTTTCCCAAAATACAGGGACAAACCAAGCCTACAGTTCACCCGTACGCTTTGCTGCCTGTCCCAGGGCTTTGCGAAAGGGAATTGGTAGCGTTCGCCTGTTGCCAGAACTTGGTTGAAATCCGACGCTGTATTTCCCCCTTCCGTGGGTGACTCTGAGCTGAGCCATAAACCCGTCAGTCTCTCGAGGACGGAACAGCAGCAGGCAGTGGCCTGGTTGAGGCCCCATGTCCACCTGGGCTGGTATTTGCCATTGTAGCATCTTCTTCAAACCGTGTGAAAACCGTGACCGTCCTCCCCTTGCCTAACCCATTTTGACTGGTGAGAGCAGGGCTGTTCCCCGGGAAGGGGAGCTGCTGAGCGCCTCCTCGCCTCTCAGGCACCCCAGTGGGCACGAGCCATTTCCAGTTGGTGCCATCTTACAGCCTCGAACCGCGCGCAGGCGGGTGTGCGCCGTCACCTCGCCGGGGTCCCTTCCAGCCCGCTCGCGGCAGGCAGGAGGTGGCCAACAGGCAGTCAAAGGGCGATGGTTTAGCAAGGCACTGAAAGCCAGGGTGAATGGTTTAATTTGTCCTATCGCTAGACCAAAAGCAGCTTAACATGGGACTCTCCTGGGTCTCAAGGAAGGGACAGCCTGCGGCACACGGGGACAAGACGTACTTGGTAGGAAATGGATTATGCACGTAGTGGTTAGAGCAAGCCTGTAACTGTAACCCCCACATCAGTTGTCGAGTGATTCTGTCCAGGAACGCCAGCTAACGTCGTTCTGAGTCATCCGCAGAAGTGACCGGGTTGCCGGGAAGCTCAGGCTGAACAGACTCGCTGACGCCTCACGGGTGTCGAGGGGCGGCAGCAGCGGGGCCAGCGCACGCGGCAGGGGACCGGCCAAAGCAGCTCCTGCGGTGCCGGCGGTCGCAGCCTGACAGGCTGCAGGAGGGCTCTCCCCACGGCGACGGTGCTGCCGAGGGCTTCTCAGGGGTCCAGATGCCTCAACATCCGTGAAGCCCCAAGTTAATCCCATTTTTAAAAGTCCAAAGAAAAAAACAAACCCAGAAGCCTCACCTACTTTAAACAACTTAATTTATTAGAACCCATAAATGTTGCTTTCATTAGAAGAATCAAGTTAACACCTAATGCAAGGTGAAATTACATTTTAAGACAAAAAACCTGTAATGCTTAAATACAGTATTTACTGAAGGCTGCTATCCTTAGAATCCCCGGCCCGAGTTTATACTCGTCATGTGTATTAGTGTGGTATCTAATTCTGAGCAGGTTCAGCATTCCATTTGCAACTGAAAGTACATCACACCATGCAAAGGGCTATTCCCTCGCCTGCCTCCCAGGGGTGTGGAAGGAGGAGCTCGAGCCTTCCACAAAATCACCCATGAGATGCAGCGCCAGAATCCAAAATGTTTTATTTCTTGTGTGCTTGAGACCGATTGGTAGAAGATCCCTGTAGCCAAAAAAAAAATAAACAAAATTGTGTGACCGTTGACATTTAGTGAAGAGGTTCACGGAGTCGGCACCGAGCAAACCTGAACTGTCGCTTCAACCTGGAACCTGAGTATGGAGAGAAAGTACAATCACCCATGTCAGAGGCCCTGTAACTGCTTTTCACAGTAGCCCTTTTGGCGAAGCAGGATGGGTTAATAACCTTGAGTTCCACTACTGCAGCTCAACAGAATCAATCCCTTAAAATTCAGAAAGTGCTCAAACACAGAGTACAAAAAGTATCCAACTGACAGACCTTCCGAGACAGAAAATCAAACACGGGACGTGGCAGATGGCGAGAGATCCGTATCGGAGCATTAAACTAAATTAACGGGAGCGACCGCGGCACAGGATGGACGCTCGCGAGACAGACAGCGCTACACAACGTACTGACCGTGGTGAGGGCTCTTCCTTCCGTCGGGGGTCCGACAGAGCTGGTGGAGACTCGGCTGGTTCTCACACGTGCTCTCTAACACACACACACAGAGGTTTCCTACCAGCTGCGCTGAATTACGTATAGCACCTTTACAACAGCTATTAGTTACACAACTTTTCCAGGATGTACCAAATCGTTACAATACTAGCATCACCGATTTCCAGCTCTAGCTACGAGGTTTGGTCATTGTATATGAGAATTACAACGGTCCTTTGTGTCCGAAGCCTGCCAGAGCCTTTCCTCGGTGACAGTACGAAGGAGCAGTTTTTTAAACATTCTGTTTTCATTCTCAACCGATAGGTCACCTGCAAAGCACAAAACCACAGCACTCATGAGAAAAGCAGGAGTATTTTTGCTCGTACAGATACTACTGTAGAAAAGGGGTCCTTTGGCTGTACATGGTCTCCACAGTGTGTTTGTTACATGAGATACAAACTGTACAAGTTCTCCGTTTACAAAGTTTTCTAAATTGCAGAAACAATTCAGCCCCTATTTATAATATCGGTTTTAAATGTAAAGATTATTACAGATAAGGTACAGTCTAAGTAATTGGCTCAATGTAACAACAAAAATGTCGTTTTAATCCAATCTGCAATAGTACAGCTATGTACATATGTACAGAACCGTGCCCTTCTGCTACGTCGCTGATTCGGAGCACGCTCCTCTCCTCTTTCGATCAGCTTCCTTTAAAGTAGGAAACGCCGACGTAACAATGGTTCAGTCTCGCAGCACTTCCAGCTCCTCAGTTGCGATCTCTTCGCACCCACGTTTCCTGCTTAACGCCGCCCTAAAGGACACCGTCACTGAAGCGCGGCTTGCCGTAATCCACGAGGTCATTCTGCAGGTCTCTCTCTTCATCATCTGCAATTAAAATACTCAGATCAAACCTGATACGGTACTGCTGAAAACATTTAAATGCGCTTGCCCAGGACATGCCCCTCCGCACACATCCACACCGAACTGGCCTCGTCTGGTTGCAGGAATGGAGTCGTCAGGGAAGAGACGGGGGATGCCCGTGGGGCTGCGGCTGCAAGGCCGGCCGGGCGCTCGGCGACGGCGGCTTCGGCTTTATCGCGACCGTGCATCAGGCCGTCATTACCAGAGCTAGCTCACCTCCCTGCTGGGGGCTGGGGATCCTCCTACAGGGATTTCAGACTCTCTCCCTGAAACCCAGCAGCAAAGTCAGCTGCTTTGGAAAGGGACGTTGCCATTTGTTAACGGTTCTGGAATTAATGCAGTGCAGACCTTGGGAGGGCCGGTGCCTCGGGGGCTAGCGCAGAGAGGTCGGCGTGACCCCTCCAGGCTAAGGTGACACTGTAAGCAGTATTACTGAGGGAACAAGGTAAAACATGGAGATCGCTCGGTTGCTGTAGTCCTCCACCACCCGGCCGCCACAAAGCCACGCTGGCTACAGCAGAAGCCAACAGCGTTTGCGTCTCCCCTTCCAGCTCCGCAGGGGGCTGACGGGAGGAGTGCCGGGCCGGGTACTGACACCCACACGAGTCTATCTCCCAACCTTGGGTATTTTCCTCTGATCATCTCAGTCCGAGGCCCACACATTTCTAGTGGCAACAGAAAAACATGTTTAATTAAATTGCTTTGTTTGCACATGCCACATGCTTTGTTCCAGCCTAACGCACAACCACGTGATGTTTTTCTAATAATTTTAGACACAAATTCAGGTTGTTTTTTTTTTTCCCCTCCCTCAACTATTACAACCCTACCCTCTCCTGCCCTGCACACAGATCAGCGCTACGACTGAAGCAGACGCTTTCTCTAAACGCCACTCCTGGCAGTTCCGCTTGCCGGGCTGTTAGGCTTCAGTCAACAAGTCATTAGGAAACAACACAACGAAGGGCTTGGAGAATTGAGTCTGAGGTAGTGGCATTCGCTGCTCAGACTGTTCTTCACAAAAAGGCTTCCAGAAGTCACTCTTGAACCTTTGCTGCCAGTCACCATCCGTTATGCCTACACGGATACGCAGAGGAGATGATCAGAAAAAAGATTTTCACCAAGTCCAAATTTAAAGCCACCAGAGCAGTGAACCGACAGGTACCACCTCTAACGGGAAACAGTTTTATGAGGCCACTTTCGGTTCGAGCTCCTATCTTTTCGGGTATCCCTTGCACAGCCAGCTCCACAAGCACGATCTCGACTGTTTCTAACAGCTTCCCACCCCTTGCTGCCGCAGGACGCCCTCCCGTCGGGAGCGGCAGGCAGGAGCGCTGCTCACAGCACACATGGCACTAACTCTCGCTACCCGAAGCCCTTCCTCTCCCTGTAAAGGCCCATGACAAGGTGTTCGTGCTGATAAGCAAATCGTCACGGAGCTCCAGGGTACGAGCTGCAGCCCTGCCCGACTTGGGCAGCCCGCCTCCTCCTCCTCCCGGCCGGCAGCACAAGGGCTGCGGGTAGAGACGAGCCCAAAGCTGGGTGAGGTGAAGGGCAGAAGTTCGCCCAGAGCCAGTAACAGTTCCGTGGCCTTGGTTAAAGCTTCAGGAATTGGCTTCTGACGCCCAGTTCAGGAACTCCTGCGGCGGAGCCGGGCATCACCCTCCGCTTGCTGCGGGAACTGAACTAACGCACCCACGGAAAGCCCAACGCACACGACTGCTCCCACTTGCAGAGCCGAGACGTACGAACGTGCACGGCCCACCGGGCCTTCCTTTGTGTCACGAGGCCATAACCGTTGGAACCAACTCTCCTGCTTCCACAGAAGCACCTGCTCGTACTTTTGTCCCTCACTCAGAAGCCAGCCTGCACAAGCGAGTTACAAGCCAACGCAAACCCCCGCAGAGGAACAGCCCTCAGCAATCCAGGGTGATGAAAACCCGCTGCTAGTTTCCAGCAAAAGCATAACAAAATGGGCCATGTCTTCTGGAGCGGCAGCAGAGTTCTCGTGTTCATCGGTAGTTAATTAACTGCCTGGGGTTCTGATCCATACTTTTCTTTTGCTTGTTCATGAGTTTCCAGCTACCAGCCCGGCCACAAAGTGCTTACACTGCATAGTCGGATGCACGTCCACAGAAATGTGTTGCATTTTATCAGCTTTTCCCATTAATTATGCTTGGATACCTATTAAATACAGGTCTGAAAAACTACTGGCTAAAAACCTTCCATGAGGAGGATCAAAATCAGGGTGCCTGTAGAATTTCAGTCAGGGTTGGGTGTCACACACTCCCCCCCCCCCCCCTTTATTTTCCACTTTCCTCAACTGGAAATACTCTCTCTGTTGCTGTCGATGTCCCACCCCACAGCCAGGCCAGCCTTCCCCACGCTACCACACACGAGGTGGAGACTGGCAGGCAGCGCGGCAGCCCCCGACAGAGAGGCAAGGGAGAGGCGGAGCAGGAGCTGCATGCAGAGCACAGAGCCAGAGGCGGTGAACATGCACACAGAGGGACGAGGCCAGCACCAGACGAGCCAGCTCAGGAGCGCGGTTAGGCGGGAGCGCCAGCAGCCTGTTGAATCTGTGTACAGTGCACAAACGTTACACCTGGAATTGCGGAGACCTCACTGCAGACCGCCTCGGGGCGGGTGTGACAAAAGCAGTAGTCAAAAAAAAAACCAAACTACGCTTCTGTATTTGAAAGTTGCTTTAGTAATGTCAAGGATTAGGTCCCAACTAGCTGGATACCAGATCTGGGGTATGAGACAAACCCACTTCTGAAATTTGAAGTGTCTTGATTTTCCCAGCAGCAGCTGCAGACACGACTGAAATGAAGTTTATCAAAATCCTCTCGCTGAAAACGGCTGTAATGTTGCTTTCAAACGGAGAGCGAGACCAAATTTTAAAGTTTGCCCAAAGCTTAGTTATTCTGTATCAGAAATTTGTGATCAGCTAAAAATAGCAAGGCTTTACACAAATTCAACAAGTAAACTCAGCATGGATTTTATTACAATGGGATGGAGATAAGGCCCAAGCTCACCTTGGACGTCTTCTTCTCCACCATCACCATCCTCTTCCTCATTGTAAGCCAGCTCGGCCTGTTTGTCTGCCTCATACTCACCCACGTTACCATCATCCCCATTATAATCTGCCAGTTTAGAACCCTGCTGCGGGTCAACAGGGGATTCATTCTCATCAAAGAATCGGCCTGTGAAGTAGGCAAAGGATTAAGTCAGAAGCAGAGAGGAAAGAAACAGGAAGACTCCAACCCAAAGCAGAGCGCAGGTTAAGGTAGTGGGGGCTCGTAGCGGTCTCGGCTGGAGGAGGAAGGGGGGAAGAGGGAGAGGGCTGGGCCAGGGGAGAGCAGCAAGGCTTGGGGAGCACCTCTGAGCAAAAACGACACACTCAGTCGTTCAGCACTTGCATCCTGGGAAATCCGACTGCTACAAGCTCCACGCTCTGGAGAAAGCAGCCAGAGGGAGCAGCCCAGCGCAGAGCGCCATCGTCGAGTACAGACACCAGTAGAAGTTTCTTAAACCACGGACGCGCGCACGGCAGGAGGTCTCGTATCTCCCCCCGTTTCTGAGCAGGACTGGCGTTTTCCCCACACGACGGAGCAACACATTGCTGACTTCGCGTACGGTAGCGCCTGCAGAGCGTGACCCATGCTGTCCAGGGTAAAAACCGAGCAAAGATCTGCCCTGCATCCCTGACCGGACTCTCTTAACTACCTGATTCATTTGGCTTTACACTCTGCTTTCCTATTAAGCTTTAACAATTTGCAAAATGTCCTGAATCCACTGGTTTTGTCTCCCAGCAAAGAATTAACAACAGTTCCAGGTACTGAAACAACGCACAAGAAAAATGAGAAGTAGCTGGAACTCTGAAACGGGCAGGCAGTCAAGCAAGCAGACAAGGAAAGATTAATGGTGCGATGTCAAGTTCAGAGCTGGCGTTTAACGGGACCCAAGGAGCTCTGTTCCAGTCCGACGCTGTTCCGCCTGCTTGCCCACGGCCCAAGAATGCCGCACCGAGCCTGCGGAGGAAACAGGTCTGGAAGGACAACGTATACATGGAAAAAAAGGACTGAAGTGCAGCACAATCTTCACGGGCTGGCCGTGGCCTGGGAACAGAGTCTGCCAAGGCAGATGTTCAGCGATTCACAGTGCAAGCCATGAAAAGGGGAAGGAAAACTGCAGAACACGATTTCAACACTAGGATTAAGGAGGTGGTTGGAGTTACAATGGACAGACGTGAAAATGAAATTATTTCCTAAGCCAATGAAAACTATCATATGGGGCAGTGTACAGAAATCGGGACAGAAACAGTAACGTGGTGCTCATCTGGATGGGGAAGAACAGCAGAACCACCACAGAGCACAGCTCAAGTGTGCAGACACAGAAGTTTCAGTTATTTTCATAAAATAGGAAACTATGATCTGTTCGGAAATCAGAAGTTTAATCTATTATGCATTCTCTTGTCACCTCTAATTGAGTAACCCTTGCTATTATTGCTTCTGGTTTTGGACACCACATTATGTATCAGACAGAACCCTACAATTTGCAGACGTCAAATACAAAACAAGCTGTGGAGAGACACCTGAACGTCCTGAACTTACAGAACACCCAGCCTGCAGGTATGCCAGAAGTAGGGTGACAAACAAGCGCTGAATAAATTTAAGCTGGCAGAAGGGAAGGTTAAAATATTGGGAGGAGATCCTAGGAAACGCAGGCAGCCTGCTGTGAGCCGGGGCTGCGCGAGCCCCCCGGCGTACAGGACAGCCCCGGCGAGCTCGGACTCCAGCGCAGCCTCAGGGTGCAGCTACTCCCCCTCCACTGCCGGCGCCTCGGTCTGCTCTACGCGTGTGGTATTTCAGCTCAAGCTACTTCACACCAAGGGAGGGAAGGCTGAGCACACAAACGGCCCCAGCAGTCGTTTCGGGCCAGGTGGGCTTGACAGCACCCCCGCTGCCCGTGCGCCCCGAGCCAGGCCTACAAAGGTTTAGGCAGTAGGTGACTCAGCACCCAACACCGGGACAATGGTCTGGGGACACCAAGGCTTTGGGCCAGCACCAGAACAGGGGTCACCAGCAGCCGGACCCAGCAACGCACCCACTGTGTTCTGAAGGGGACAGGTAGGATCTGGAATCCCGATGGCACTGGGTGGCACTGGGCATCTCTGGGATCACTCCCAACAGGAGGCAGCGCCCCTAACGCAGGCATTACACACGCTACTTGGGGCAGCGGGGAATACGCTGTCCTGGAGAACAAGAGGCCGGTGACAGGCACGGGGTGTCCCACAAGGGCGTCACTGATGCCAAAATCCGCAGGTAACGTTCGCGGAAGTGAGTTCGGAACAGACACACGGGGCATCGCGCCGAGCTGGGTCCTTCCCGGCGCAGCCCGCGGAGCCACCGGCCACGTGCTCATCCCTACGGACCCGCTCGCAGGCCGAGCTCAAACGGCAGCACGGGCTGGAGGTTTGCTGCACCCAGCACCTTCCCAGGGTGCCACCAGGAGCACAGGTAGCGACGCTGCTGCGGCCACTTGCGGGTTCTGCTGCTCCTGAAACCAAAGAGCCGCCACGTGCCCATCTCTGTACCTCGCGCTGCAGCTGCCTTTTAAATCCATGCTACCAAAATAAAAAAGGAAAACATCTTTTGGGAAGAAAGTCTCAATTCTGAAACCGGACAGATCTGACAGACCCCCCTCACCAGGGATGGTGACTAGTCCCATCCCAGGGCTGTGGGCAAGTGCTGAAGTGCTCGGCAACCAAAACCCCAGCCAGGCAAGTGTCTGAAGTGAAAGCTGCCTGCCAGCGCCGGGCTCCTCTATACCAGAGCGATGAATTTGTCACCGACGGACCTCTCGGGACAGCCACTGCTGACCGCTCTGAAATACATTTTCTACCAACGTGGATTAGCTGTTCCCACGTGCGACAGAGCAAGTCTCTCCCTCACTGCACCATTACAACGTCCCACGAGCGTTATTCCAAACGTGAAGGAGCAAAGAGAAAAGGAAAAGTCTGACCGGTGACGATTAGGGACTCTCAAGTACCCATTCACAGCCTGCAACGGAGACATTCCATTCACTGCTCCTGCCTGCAAAGCTGCCCCCCCATTTAAGCCCTTGCCAGGGAAGAGGCCCATCCATTTAGAAAGCCCAGCAGCTGAGACAGGAAGCTCTGTCACTTCAGCTGTAGTCACTCGGCCAGACAAGCGCAGGATCTTCAAGAAGGTCCTTCAATAAACTAAAGTCTTGGCATCTCAGGAGACAGAGAGTGGAAGAAAAGCTTGCACAGGTTGCATGCCAATTTTGAATACACCTATCCCCACTTCATCACAAAGATCCATGAGTGATAGTCAAACCACTGACACCCTCCCTAAAGATCTGCTTCTTTAAAAATAACAAACAAAAAAACCCAGCCAAAACCCCAACGAAACAGTAAATCGATGTCCATTCCCTGCCTCTTCAACCCTGGTGGTCTTAGAGCTTTTTCCCCTCACGCTGAACCCCACTTTCCTTCTTTCTTCTCCCCTGAATTCCTTCCAGCTTCGCATTGTCTCCCATTGAGTTTCAAGCCAGAGGACGGCCCCCCAAGCACTGGGTAAGAGCTGGTTACTCCATCTCATTAACTTATTTGACACCCTCTTAACACATCCCAGAAGACAAACCTCACTTCAAACACCCGTTGGTGACAATTCCCACCGCTGACCACACCGGTTTTGACCCAACTGCTCACGGCTATTTGTCACTCACCCTGCGCATGCAATTCCCCATTCTTAATTGCACACTGCTTCTACATCTACAGTTTTTTACCTTGCTGAAACCCCACCTCATCCGTTGGTTATCATCCAGCGCTCAAAACACCCACCAGTGCCAGCACAGGATGCATCTTTGTGAGCCTCACAGCAGCTTTTCAAACAGAACTGTTCAATACCCATGCCGGGAATATTCTCATTCTGAAGCTGAGCACCCACCAAACAGCACTTCATTCCTGCCCAGTTAACCTCCCTACGACAGTCCCGTCCTGGTCTCCCTGCTCTCGGTCTCTGAATACCCACGTCCAGCTCCTGTCGCTTGGACACAACCTGCTCTTGAGAAACCCGTGCTAACACCGGCCATCGTGTTCCAGCCGATGGAGAATTTGTTCGGTTCCCTCTCCCGAGGCTGCTGGCTCCCGGGAACTCCTCAGACCCTTTCCATGACTTTTGGCAGCCATGTCGTCCCATGGCGCGATGGCACCTCTCCGAGCTGTCAGTGGTCCCGAGGCCGTTCCAGGCAGCTGCGTCGAGCTCTCGGTAGGGTTTGGCGCTGCCCCTCTGCGGGGCTACGAGGGGAGAACACGCCGAGCTCCCACAGCCCCGGGCACCCCTTCATGCCCACGCTCCCTGCTGGCAAACCCGACTATGTGCTCCCAGGCCCTGTTTTAATTTAACCTCTGCTTCAGAACAGCAACTAAAACATTCTGCAAGAACAAATGGAGTATTATTTTAAACTTCCCTGTTATTCAGGGAATACTGAAGAGATTGCTAGAGTTAACACTTTCTTCCTGCAATTTCTCCACGCTACAGAATCGCCAGTCGAGTTCTAGATGATGAAAAGGAACCGCAACAACTTCACTCTAATGAAGGGAACTTCCCAAACTAAAGCTGTTACGACAAAAATAAACTCAGTTTCCTGTTCCTGAGCGTGACCTTCGCTTTCAGAAATCACTGAAACCAATTCATGATTCTCTTTCAACAAAATTGCTATTTCTGTACCACTGTTTATCCGATCCACAGAATTAACACAGGTTTCTGGCAGGAGGCTCTAAAGTCCTTTTTTTCCCCTCAATTCTCGTGACTCTGAAGATGGCTGTTCTGATGTAACAACTCGTAATCTTGGAGTACAGACAGATTTTAATCATAGAAACCAAAACCTAAGTGAAAGCTACTTTGCTGCTGGTACAAAGAAATTTAAAGTTGAACTTATAGTAGCTTTATAATAAAGAAAACTCTTGCTTGGATAAAATCAAGAGGAGATGTTTCAGCACTGTGTTTCTTCTTCCAGGGGCCCCTTCCCCACCCGAACTCTAAGCAACTGGCATTAGTTCTTTGACAATAACCAGGTTAAGGTAAACCTGCTCAGGACACGCCAGTATGAACTCAGGAGCACCGTATCACCACTGATACGGTCAGAAACTCGTTTCAGTATAACGTTCCTACAGGAAAACACTGAACCCAGCGCTGCAGGGACCGCGCTCCCCCCGCGGGACGGCACCAGCCGCGAGGGAGACACGCGTCCCAGACCCGGAGGGCACGTGGCCGCGGTGCAGTCACACGTCCTTACCTGCCGCCCGCCCGCCACGCCTCACCCGTACCAGCACCATCGCACACAACACACAAACGCAGGATTTGCTCCTGTCTGAAGCTTCTTCCTCGAGCAGAGGTGGAAGAGGAGGGTTCTGGAAAACTTCCTCACACCGAAGAACAAACTTCTGGCCCGTACACGTACCCCACCCCAGAGACCCGCTATGCAAGGGCTGAATTCTTACAACACCGTCCAAAACGCTGTATTTAAGACAAGTTAATACCGTGTGACTCTAAGTATCAGCATGTATCAAAAGTCTTGACTTAGTCTGTTTAAGTGAGCAGTAACTTCCAAAAGCATTTTAAATTCCTGGAAGCAAATAATTTGTTTTAGTGACTGGATATACATCTGAAAGCTGACACACTGAAGCCTATCCTTCCACAGTAACACATTCATGTCTTCCCAGGCTCACTCTCCAGAAGGCCTCCCGCTGCAATGGCCCCTATTGCCCAGACAGGCACTAGTACAGAGAGAAAACAAAGTGATTTTCTTACTCTACTGCAGGACATGCCATTGCCCAACTTACTTTGCTTCATCTTCTGCAAGTCACTGACTCTGCTCTTTGGAATTTTTATGTGGTCTGTCTCAATTTTGTGTTCTTTCTGATTTTCCATATTTTCTTCAAAATTTAAGTGCTGGAGAGAATTCGGAGGTATCTGCTTCGCAATATCAGCATTTCCATCATTGTCACCGTGCAAACCTACAGAAGGAGGAAGGTGTTTGGTGTTACGTGGCTCTGAAAGGCGGCTCTAACGTTACTGCCAAAGATACTTCATTCCATTTTAACACATAATTAATCCTATATCGGTCCCTTCTCGGCTGATTCGCTCTATGTACTGAAGTGCTTGAAGAAGCCCACAACAATAATACGTTTACGTATTTTTTTTATCCTCCTGCTGATTCTGCTTTTCAAGGCTACTAAGCATCACTTATTGTTTCAAGAACTATGATCGGAGGAGAAGGCTGCAGTAGGTCACAGAAGTTATGCTAAAAATAACAAGCAGAATCACGGGACTACATAACCAAGGAACACAGAAAGCCTTTGAAATTCACATCAACAAACTTTTAACTTTCACTGGCAGACCAAGCTTTTCACTTGCAATCTTTTCTAATTCCTCGTTCATAAAAGTCAAAATGAAGGACTATGGGACCACAAAAAAAACTATTCAAAAGATCTGACATTTGGAAGTAAACCTCAGATGTGCATACAGACCTAGAGCTCCCTAATTTCGGTACCCTAATCTGCTTACACACCCACTGCAAGGGGAAAGAAATGAAGAAATACTTCCGCTGCCTTTTTTCCAAAAGAACCAATAATGGGCACGACAAAACACTTCAAGCTCTTTGGTGACGTTGCACATACACAAGTCCGTTGAACACAAACTACGGGTGTAACCAGTACATGACATTGACTGGTTCTTGGCGGGACAGCCTTTGAAGATGCTGCTTGCAGCGCGGCTAGAACCTGACGTTCCCTTTGACATTACAGCAAAGTGACTTGATCCACGAGCATTAGATTTATTTTCTATGGACCTGTGTCCTTTCCAACCTCCCCCCATCACCTTCAAGTTCACAGGAATGGGAGGAACTGGAGCAAGCGACAACGCCGCTGTTTGATCTCTGCACAGAGCTGGCAACCAACAGACCAGCCACCAGCTCCTGCCGCAGCCCTGCCTGATCGGCACCCCTACGGAGGAATGCCGAATTCAATTACTCTGTCCAGCAGAGGAATCTTGAAGCACTTGTCTTTGAAACTTCTATCTCTCAAATCTGGCTGAAGTTGGTCAAAAGGCTCAGAAATTACTGCGGGGGTGGGGGCCGAAAAGAGACCGTACAACCAGCAGCCTCAGCGCCTCAGCCAGGCCAAGAACACACTCGATCTCGTATCCTGCAGCAACCGACCGCTGCTTTTCTTTCTCTAACCACATCAAACACGAACAAGGGGCTGGCCACGTGCACCTGACAGTCGTGATACAGCAGCAGATGTTAAATGGATGTTTCCTACAAAACGCTGACTTGTCACGTGCTAGTAAGACTTTTACCTGGTGCCAGATTTGGAGCGTGGGGCTGTTCAGTTGGAAGATTTACAACAGGTTGATGACCTTCACTTTTAGGAGCTGAAATAAGTGGCTTCTTTAACGCTAAAACAAAACACATGGACAAAAGCATTAACATGAAACAAACAGACATGACAAACCAGGTCTTCCTCTAAGGATCCTGTAAGCTTTTGTTTTGGTTTGTTTTCTTGGTTTTAAGTCACAGATGAAAATACAAACTACAAGTTTTTGCAGGGGGCAGGGGTGGGTATGATCAGAAGCATTCAGTTCTGAGAATTCAAAACTCTAAAGCACAGTAAAAATCAGCAGATTTTATGCCCCACTTGGATTTTATTACCACAGACAGATTTTAAAGCTTTGCATTCACTATGGAACACCTGGTATACAGACGGGATATATACACCACCAAGCACCCAAGCGTGAAGCGTTGGAATACATCTCCTCACCGGTGGGAGTATCCTCGGCTTTCGCAGGGTCATTATCCTCTATCTCAGGCATGCCCGCGTCTCCTCCGGGTTTGATTTTCTCTGTAAGACAGGAACAGGACATTCCGCCTTACTGAGCCTGAACAGTGAATCTCCCTCTTGTGGCAGGCTCTGAGCCCAGACGAGAAGTCCTTTATCCACAGAACACGTCCCACACCCATAACCCAACGAGGACTGAGGACTGCTTTGCAGCGGCACCCCCGAAGCCAGGGCAACCTGCAGAAAAGGATGGCAAACACATGCCCCGCTCTCGGCAGCCGCGTACGAGAAGCCTGCTGCAAGCAGCTGGCCAGAGCGGACGCCGGACTAGTACACAGCGGTGCCGATTCAGCAGCAGAAGTAGCAGAAACAAAGGGAACCCATCTGCCTTTCGGGGCGGCCTGCAGCGAGGAAACAACGGCAACAGCTACTCACTGAGAGCCTCCTGCACAGCTCCTGGGAACCAGAGGTCCCCACTGCTCTGCTGACCTCCCAGCTCGAGACTTCTCACAGCGGTTTCAACACTCACCTCTGCCACCTTCTCCGCGCAGATTCCAGCCCTCCAACAACGCGCCCCTTCCCCAGCTCACCCCAAGACACGTCTCACAGGGAGCGGAGGGGCCATCCCCACTTCACAACTGGCCACGCGAGGGAGGAGATGCCAAGTGAACACAGAACCGTGCAAGAAACGGCTTTCATAAAAGGATCCAGAGAAAGGACACGCCGATCTCTGGATACCGATAAACTGGAGCTTGCTACAATCACGTGCAGCGAATCAAGTTATCGGAGCCAAACAAGTCAGGGTTCTGCTTCAGAGAAATGCAGGATTTCTGTACGACAGCCAAGGATACAACACGATTGGCACATTATCCGTGAAAGATGACCAAAAAAAAGGAGTTACCTTTGCCATTTACAACATGATCTGAAGGCTGCTCGTTCTTTACTGTGTTTTTATCTTCCGCCTCTGGAACAGTCTTAGATATTGCCTGCTCGTCGTTACTGGGACTCACTTCAGTGTCTTTACTGGCCTGAATTTTTTGCGTGGCCTGTTAGAACAAATTCACAAGGAGCCAATATTAAGTACACCCCTGCAAGTTACAACACAAACGCCCCCAAATTCAAGGCTACTTTGGGTAAGCACAAGTGCGTTGATGAATTCGATGATCACCAAGGCAGCAGAAGTCCTCTGCGTACAAACCTGAATGCTGAGGGTAGGAGAGGAGGGACACCTAACCGTACGGGGCACGTGAACCACAGCGTGGCTGTTCGGCGCTGATGCCGGCACATGTGCCTCTGCAGCACGATGCAAACAGGCTAAGGCCTTGAGGCTGAGGTCAGAGACTTTGAAACAATTCTAGATTTTTAAGAAGGATCTGACTGGAATCTACTTCAAGCCTGCCCTGTTATTGGAAATGTTTGAAAACAGAGAGGAAGTAAGGACATTTTAAGAAAAGCAGGTTACTTTATGTGTTGGTAGGAATGAGGCCCATATTCTACTGGCAGCTGGCACCACATCACCACTCCCTCCCTTGATACCAGTCAAATACCACGGTTATTTGCACCACATTAGCACCTCGAGGCCACAACAGGGATGAGGTTCCCCTTTGCGATAACCTACTAGGGCTGGAAGAGCGCAGAGCCTGCCCTGCGTGCTATGAAGTGACACCCATTTTACAGAGAGGAATCCGAACCCCTTAGCGATGGTGCCAGGTAGGAAGGCCGTCGGGAGCAAAGAACTAAGCCTCATCTCCAGGGCTCTGCTCACTGACCGAGCAGAAGTTCTCACACTACAACCACCCAGGGCTGCTCAGGGTGGTCTTAAGGAAGAGTGAGGGGAGCTGCCCGAGGCCCGCACGCATCTGCAACGCCGAGTCACACCGACAGCTCGCTTCGGGCTCCTCTCACTCAGCAAAGAAACTCAGCTGCCCGTTACCTTTTGTTCCCGCACAACTTGGTCCATTAATTTCTTTATGTTTTCTTCATGTTGCAGTTTCATTTCCTTGATCTGCTGCCCACACTGCAGGCTTGATCAGAAACACGTTATTAGTTACATTTCATTTGTTGTATCCGCTCTCCCGTAAATAAAATAGGGGGAAAAATATGAAGTGGCACAAAAAGCCAAACCTGAGATTTAACTAGAATAGTCTGTCCAAAAAGCCTTGTCCTGGAATGTGTATGGAGTGGAAATGGACTGAATACAGAAAGAAAGCAGAACTGGAAAAAACAGGGACAGAGCAGAAAAACAGTAAAATAAACAGAATGGCCTTGAACATACTTCCTCCAAAACCTGGAAAGCAACCAGAAAGTCCAGCTTCCCAGTTAATCTGTCATCAGCATACGTTAATTCAACCAGGAGAGCAATCCCTCTCCCACGGCTGTCAGCACAGAAGATGCCCAACTACCGCCATCAGTTACTGCTACCGACTCAGACAGCAGGAGCTGCACGACACCGCTGCGTGGCCCAGCTTCTCTACGACGCCACCCCGACATCAGCCCCCTGCAGCGACACCCCTGTCTCCCACGAACACTCCGCGCAGCACGTGGAGGGAAGAGCGTTCGCGTGTGCGCGGAAGTCGCAAACGTTCTCCCACGCGTTAGTCTCCCCCACTCCTCAAAGCCGCAGCAGCGGTTCTTCTCCCCGCTCCTCCCTCGCAAACTTAAGAGGCCGAGGTCAGCTCAACATTTCAACATACACACCGCTTCCAACTTCAGTTGAAAAAACAACGTTACGCTGTTAGAAAGACGGCTGTTAACAACCCCGGCGGCTTACAGAACTGATTAAACTCTTCCCAGTGTTTGTTAGCCAAGGTCTCCGTGTTGTACAAACATGCACTGACTTAAAATTGGCCAATGCTGCACAATTCCAGTAAGTCAGATTTCTCTTAGATCGTGTCTCACCTTGGGGGGGAGGAGTAGAACAACACCAAAAAATAGAACTTTAAAATCAAACCAGCAGCTAAGTCAAAGTTACATCACCAAGTGAGCATGCCCAGGTCTGAGGATTAGCAGAAATAGGATTAATTTGCACTTTGTAATAAATACAGAGCTCCACCACTCACACAGAAACCAGCAGTTGTGAACATTCCTGAAGACATACCTATCATATTCCAATCTCCTTGCAAGGTAAGTGTTGTTCTTCTTGTACTCATGAAGCTGATCTTCCTGGCGAATGAATTCCTGACGCAATTCTGCCAGTTGTTCTAGACAAAAAAGCAAAAGTCAAAGTGAATATAGAAATACAAGAAAAATTGCCCCACAGCTGATAAAGCTTTCAGTATTGCTGTATAGATTAAAAATTTGCTGAAGTTTTACGTTATTTCTTCTAGATACACTTTAGAGACTCTTAAACTACCTTGAAAACAATACCAGTTTCCTCATGTGTGCCAGATGTCACTAGGAATCCCAGAATGATTCTTCCAATACTACGCCAAACCCCCTGTCCTGGTTTTGGGGTTTGCCAGGGAAAACAGTCTGGGTTACTCCTGCCTCAGGCAAAGGCAAACCCATTTGTGGGACTGCCTCTGCCCGAGGACCCGGGTGCGCTTGGTGGGTAACGGGGGAGGATGGCAAGTCCCAGGTGTACCTCAAGGGGATACTATTTTGGGTGAGAATAGCCAATTAATTAAATTGTGCGATGTTAATTGCTCTGTAACCCCCCCCACTACCCCTTCCACGGCGGCTGTGTGCCCTGCCCAGGGTATCACAGCAAGAATCACCCAGATGAACGGAGAACGACCTTTGACGCGACCGAACGGACCGAGCGCAGCGGCGCTGGGACCAGAACTGGCGTCCGCGGCAGCAGCCCAGCACCACACCCCATCCCATCGGTCCTGCCCTGGGAGACCCTCAGGGCAGCCGGAGCCCAGAGTCACGGGCTGGATGAACTCCACGGACATTCGATAGGGACGGCCCGTCGGCTGCGGGAGCGAGAGCTGCGTGTGGATATCAAGGGACAGGAGAGCTGGTGGGGACGAGCTGGGATGTACTGGGAAGCGCGAGGTGGGCATGACGTCAACGGTGCAGGATAAGGGGTGGGCAGTGCCCTGGTTTCAGCTGGGACAGAGTTAATTTTCTTCCTAGAGGCTGGTACGGCGTGGTTTGGGTTTGGTGCGAGAGGAACGTCGGTCCCGCGCTGATGCCGCGGCTGTTGCCAAGCTGTGCTGAGCCGCAGTCAAGGACTTTCCAGTCTCCCCCGCTTTGCCAGCGAGGAGCTGCACAAGGAGCTGGGAGGGAGCAGCCGGGACAGCTGACCCCAACTAGGCGTGCCCAGTATATAAACTGGGGGGAGCTGGCCAGGAGGGGCCGATCGCTGCTCAGAGACTGGCTGGGCATCGGTCAGCGGGTGGTGAGCAACTGCATTGTGCACCACTGGTCTTCCTCGGGTTTTATTTCTCTCTCTTTTTTGTTCCTTTTTGTTACAATTATGGTTGTTACTATATTTCAGTTATGAAACTGCTCTTATCTCAGCCCACGAGTTTTACTTTCTTCCCAGTTCTCCTCCTCATCCCACTGGGGGAGGTGGGAGCAGTGAGCGAGTCGTGTTTAGTTGCCAGCTGGGGTTAAACCATGACAACCCTAAGTTTTTCTTTACCTTTTAATTCAGAAAACTTACACAATGCTACTTCACCTACCTGTTGGAAATATCCTTAATTTCCTGAAAGATTCTGTTATTCTGAGTGACACGAAAGTACTACTTTGGGCTTACTTTGGGCATGATGGTCAAATATTCTTCTTCTGCAGTAAAGGTACAAAAGAAGGTCCCATCGCACTATCCCTAAACCCGACGCACACCTCCTGTCTTCACAAGTAACTGCTCTGAAGTTCTTCTCCCTGCTGCTCAGGCTACAAACAATTGTGAAGCCTCCTACTATTTTAAGTTGTGACTACAAGACACAGACAGAAGCGCCAAGTACGTTGCCTGCAGGCACGTTCGGATTTTGGCTGTTCCAGGTCGCTCTGGAACCCACAGTACGATTACAGGCATCGGAATCGTGCCCGGATACATCGGCTTTAAAAGATGCTTTCTGGACCTCTTACGTATCACAACATTGCGGGTCCGACTGCGACACCTTGGAGCAAGCGGCGCCAGAACACACGTTCTTTCTGCCGAGAGCAGAGCAGCCCCACGCTCACCCAGACACGGCGATAAACAAACACAACGCAACGTCACGATACGCGACGCTCCGGCGTCCCTCGATCGGTCGGTCAGACGTGCTCGGCAGCACCTCGGCAGTTACAGCACGCACGGCTTCCCAGCCGGCCGGAGCCCCGCTGGCCACCAGCTCCTTACCCTTTAAGCGGTGTATGTCGGCCATCTGGTAGGAGATGTTGTTCTGCAGCTTCACCTGAAAGGAAGGAAGGGTTGTGTCAGTGCAGGCGACCAGCAGGGCGGAGGCCGAGGCTGCGGGGACTCGGGCGCGTTCGCTTTCGCTGGGAAGGCAACGCCTGCAAAGGGCGATCAGGATGACGCGCCCGGCGCTCCTGTAAGTACAGCGATGACGTGCACAAAGGTCTTGTAAATATGAGGAATGTATATTTAGTTATCTGCAAGCGATGTCGCCAACCTAAACACTATATTTAGGCTTTGCTAACAAGGACTTAAAATCTATTTCTGTAACGTATTTCTATCAAAAAAATAGATTCTGCCAGGACTAAAATAAACACGCTGCATTCGGATACTGCAGGAGGAGACGGCGGATTTCCAACGTCAAAGCCTAAGCGTATAAAAATAAACACATAGCACCGTTAGCAAAACCAATCTTTACCTAATGTATATTTAAAGTAAATTTTTTATGTGATGCTACCTAATATTCATAACACACGTTTTATTTTTAAGAGGGAATCTGACACCAGTAGACTTCCACCACCGCTGTGAAGTTGCTATTTTTAGTAAAGAAAAAAAATAGGAGTTACAATAAATAAGGACTGCACGGCCACAAAGTTGTTAAGGAAAGGTGCTTTGTCTTGTTCTTGCACACAGACGTATGTAAAGGCAAAAGGGGCAGAAATGAGGAGAGATATCCACACGTAGAACATACTGAGAAAGAGGAAAAAGGTGCCGTCAACAGGCCACACTGACGCTGTCAGTATCTTCCTTGTGGTTTCACGACCAACATAAACGGTGACTCGAGAAGGGTGCTACAGAGGGCTGTCATTCTGGGGTGACCAGGTCAGAGCGAGCTCTCGGAGCACCAAACCGAACACGGGCACACCTATCTGGCACGGGACACGCACAGGCTATTACGATTCCCACGCAGCTCCTGGAGCTCCATGGCAGCCAGTTACCTACGTTTCCTGTCAAAACAGACACAAAAGACAGATGCCCTTAACTTTAAGCTTCCTCCGCCCACCTCTACCTTCCCTTTTATCAAATTATTCATTTCCTTAAAGACGTTTCACATAACGGTTTCGTGTTCCAAAGAGCACTCGAAGTGCCTGACCCGCATGGGCCGAGGCGGCGGTGGCAGCTCCAGGAGCCGCGGCCGGGCAAGACCTGCTGAAACGGGGATGCTGGGCAGAGCAGCGCGCCCCGGGAGGCTCGCAGCCAGCGGCTCCCGTCACAGAACAGAGGCTCCTTACGGAACGGCGTGCTCCAGCGGGAGATCAGCGTGCGCCAGACTGCAGCATCCCGGCTCGGCGCTGGCAGCGGCACACACGGGCAGCGCTGGCACCACTCCTGCCCCACAGGCGAGAACAAAGGCCACGAAGGCTTCTGGAGCGCCGAGAGGCACCGCCGGCCCGCTCAGCCGCTTCACACTTCACACGGCTTTCCCCAAAAACCCCTGAGAAGGGCAGATGATGCAATCTTTCGGTAACCAGAGAGCCCGGAGCGGAGCGCTCGGAAATCCCGCGCAAACCACAGCCGCCAGCAGGGACACTGCAGGAGCCTCCTCCCACCCTGGGGAGCCCCGCGCCCCAGCAGCAGCTACGCACCCGCTCTGCCCACCAAGGCGCGTCAGGCTCCAGTCACAGGATGCGCCCAGAGCAACACTGGGGGAGGCGAAAGCCTGTGCTGGACTCCCCGTGCTCTATTGCAAAAGCACAAGTAACCCTGGGGCAGGGACGCCGCACAGAAGCACAAAGCAGAAGTGACCACCAAGCCTTCCTCTTCCAACAGGCAGCCTGCCAGCTCTCCACCAGACAGACACCGGGGCAGGGGAACAGATACCAAGAGTAGTTGAGCATTAATGACAAAGCACCCTTCCCTGTTCTGCAAAGCCACTGGCAGCAACGACCAAATTGTTCCTGCCTTCCCCTCCAGGGCAGTTCTTTGCCAGAACCCTATAAATCTACCAAGGAGATCCTGGGAAGCAGCAGGTTCTGTTTTCAAACCTACCAGAATTCATAATACATAAAGCCTTCCCACTGCCTTGCTCCTGCTTGTCCCATAAAACACTTGACTTGCAGTGGGCCGGGGGCGGGCTGCCTGGCTGCTAACAGGAGCTTGGTTTGAAGATAGCATCGGTTTTTGTCACACAATCTTTCATTTTGGCCATTTTGAGTTTCAGAGAAAAGTGACAGAATTTATATCCAAAACAGCTTGGCTGACAGCAAACGTCCCTCATCTGAAGCACGGAAAGGGAAGAAGCTTTTTTATGATTCATGGGATCTGTTCCACCTACACATGCAAAAAACCACGCTCCACAAACGATGGCACAAGTCCAGTTCTGTGAGCTGTGTCCTCCTGGAGTCTAGACCTATCTGTCCTGTTCAAATTTCTCAGGGGCTTCTCAGAGCCTTTCCAGAGCAGCTGGGATGCATAAAAAGGAATCCTCTGCAGCCCAATGAGCTCTGCACAGGACAAACCCATCAGAAGTCCTGTGCGTGTTGGAGCCACGTACACGCAAGGCAACCTTCCAGAGCCGGCTGGGTGGTTAACAGTCGTGGCAAACAACGGAAGGTGCTGCAAGGGAGAAAGTTATAAACACGCTGGAGCTTATCCCTGTATGGCAGGACAACCGAGGCGGTCTTGCTTCCCCGTGAAGTAAGGGGTAAACAGTAAACATCCACCCGTATTTCCCTGTGGGTCGTTTCTTTATCCAACAAGAACCCCCTCCGATTGCCCGGGCAGGTGCCCGTGCTCCTCCGCGCAGCCTCACGAGCCCGGGCACTCCCAAAGCATTGCTGGGGCACGGGCTGAACAGCCCAGGAGAGCTGTTTAAAAGTCTGTTTGTTTGCACGGGGTCTACGTGCCACAATTCCATGATCTTTCCACCGCTGTCAGCTGCCTAGTTCAGAACAGGCAGCGCTCTCGTCACGCAGTCAGCACGGCGTCAGGGAGGACACTGCGGCCACCAGGAACGCACAGCAAGACTGGAGGATGCGCTCAACGCCACCGCCGTAAAGCCACAGCGCTGCAAGCCAAGGAGCTATCAAGGCGTTTTGGCAAGAAAGAACACAACCGGCGGCTCCCGACGATGCTTTACTCAACAGCTTCGTCCTACGAGGCCCCACTGCCAGGCACCAGCCAAGGGGCAAGGCTGTGCGAGACACTGGCGGTGCCAGCAATAGCTCTGGGAGGAGGCCGGGTTGCTCCCCAGAGGGCTATGAACCCCCCGCCACGGGATGGCTGCTGGCTCTCCACCACTAGTTCTTGCCATTCAATCGTTTTATGGAGCTATTGCAAAGGGGTGTGCAAAGCTGTGGAAAAGGTATCCTCACAGCGTGCTGCAGAGAAACCTGCAACGCTGCGGGAACGACCACTACCTGCGCCACCTCCCCCGGCACGGGGCGAGCACTGCCCTTTGCCTCCCAAGAGCAGCTCCAGAAGAGAACTCCTCTGGTTGGTTCCCAGCCCAGCAGACCATCATGAGCTCACCACAGGGTGACAGGAGAATTCCCAAGAACTCACGCCTGTTTGCCGTTTTGGTTTTACCACCAGTCACTAGGTCACGCTACGACGTTTGCTCACAAGAGCAAACAACGTCCTGGTGCAGCGTAACTGGCTCGTTCCGCGTGCAGGGGGAGGGAGGAGAGAGACGAGGGCTTGGGCTTGACTTCAGATAGCGCTGAGCCAGGAGGCAGCTGCCTGCAGAAACTCGAGTTGCCTCAATGCTGGGAAACGCGCTTGATTTACGTGACCACCCGGTGAAGACAAAGGAGCGTGAAGCAGCAGTGACCTACGCTAACCACCAGAGCAGCACCTTTCAAAGGAGTTTTCCGTGATACAAGCCTAGGTCTGTCACCATCACCTGACACTCCAGGAATTACCAGTGTTGGTGTTTTATTACATATCCCTAATTTCACAAACAGACCAAGATCATTAGTAAGAACCAGTTTGTTCAAAGAACACCCCTGCCTTATTCTGAGAGAAAAAAAAATTACCACTCAAGCCTTTTTTGGTCAGACACTTCAGGCCTACTACTCACTATTTTTTTTTTTAAAACACCTATTTGCTCTCTAAAACAGAGCTCTATTCCCTACTCTCTAAAGTACAGTCACTTAAAGGGTGTTTTTTTTAGAAAAAACAGGACTGTTGCCCCTGAGAACAGGACAGTAGCTCACACGAGAGGAAAAGAGAAAGGGCCAGCGACTGGGTATCGATAAACCACACTGCTCTTCCTGCCCGTTAAGGCACACTGAACACAAGAAGAGTGGATATTCAAGAGCTACGAGCTCACATGACCTTAAACGGCAGCTTCTGGAACAAAGGAGGAAGATACAGGGCCCATACTGCAGTACCCATATAACTAACAGTAAAATTAATTTGTAGCGTTTACTGGTCACGCTTCCCTTGCTCCCCTGTGAGATGCCAGGCTCGGAGCACTCAAAGCCCAGCTGGATTTGTGGAGGACAGCACAGTGGTGAGCAGGCAGGTGCAGCTCAACAGCCCCTCAGCTTCCATCCTGTGCATCAAAGCCGGCTCTGGCTTCCAGCCACCCTTGCCAGAAACCCTGACTTAGTTTCTCTCCTGGTGTCCTACAGTAAACCATCACGGATTCCCAACAAAATACCGATTTCTGGTATGAAAAGCAAGCCTTGCCGTGAGCCCAGTGGGCAGCAGCTCAGCTGAATCCCACCAGGGGAGTTTTACACGGGGCAGCGCGTTACAGCCCCGCATGAGACGCGTTCGCTGCCCACGAACCTGGGCCGAGTCACGGGGACACAAAAGCAGCTTCACCCACAGAGAGAAGAGCCGTACCACAACCACCCGCTGCGTGACCTCCCCTGAATGTCCTCAGCCGCTTCTCCGCCGCGCTGCAGCCCGGGGGCAGCTTCAAGGCGTTTCTCAGCCTTCAGCAGACTCCACCGTTCACTCATCCAGCCGGGCCGTGAACTCGTGGTGTTTTACTGTCCTCAACAGCCTGAGAGAGGGATTTCCATCCCTGGATGCTGGCCTTTATCAAGGAGGGCAACAACAACTAAACCTATTTGCCCTCAGGAATTAAATTTAAAACAAACAACAGCCACAAGACAGCCAACAGTGCAGAAAACTTTTCTGTTTTTTACAACAGGAAACATCTTTGTTAAAACCTGCTTCGAGTTGAGCTTCTCTTACTCATCAGACAACTGTTTTGGTATTTGTATAGAATACTTACTTATAACTTGAACTAGCTTTTATAGTATCACAATACTTTTAATCACAATGGTGTCAGTTACATTTATTTCCCGTGGGAGCACTGGTATCAGGCTTTTCATACCAATTTCAGAAAAAAAGTTAAAAAATTTAGAACCCACATTTGCTGAACACACAGATGGCTTAATTTTAACAGCTCAGCAAGATAGAAAACAAAACTTTAATACAAACTTAATCAGCTTGAAGGAGTCTAATTCTGTAATGAGACATATATGTATTCAGCTTTTTCTGTCACAATTAAATGCATTTTCTTACACTGCTCATCAAACGTGTGATATGAAAGGGCCAGAAAAACAAACGCAGCCAGTAACAAGTCTGAGTGCGTTGTATTTCCATAAATCCTGCTGTGATAAACAGTGTTCAATTAGCAGAATGACGAACTGCATGCCAATAGAGAACACGCTGCCTTACACGACCGAGGGAGAGAACCCGGCTGCTGCCTCCTCTGTGCAGAGCAGAGCTGCCTGCGATCCCTGTGAAAGCGGAACGGTGAAAGGTGATGCATTCACCGATTTTCCGTTCCACAACAAAAGAAATCCCGGGGCCACCTCCGCATAAAGGGCCCAGCCGACTTCTGTGCTAGCTTGTCTCCTGTGCTAGCTTGTCTCCTCGCAGCTGATGAAAACGCCACGTTATGTCAGCAGCAAGAGTTCTTTTCTCTCAAGTACGCGCTGACCGCCCAAGAACCAGACCCTGCCGTGCCAGGCGCCTTGGGAGAGACAGGGAAAAGAAGCTCAGGGGTCCTGCACCTGAACATTACACTACTTTCATTTTCCTTGAGGCCAAGCAAACTGCAGTTTTAAGGCTGCGTACAGCTTTCTGAGTGATCACAGAAAATCAAATAATCACATCAGAGGAGGGAAGCTCAAAACCCCCCAAATATTAAAAACAGCCGTCTGGAAAACAGCGAGCTGCAGCGCTCTGTTCGCACCCACACCGCCTTGGCTGGGCATTTCCAGCTCCTTTCGAGGATGCATTTAGAAACCCGAGCGTCCTGCTCATGTCCACCCAAAGCCAAGGCACCAGCTGCAGGAACCAGCGCCTCCGGGGGCTCACTTCACCCTTCGGCTGCAGACGCTGCGGGGACAGCGGCCAACGCCAGGCGAGAACAAACGGCGCCCCCCCGGGCAGAGCCAGCCCGCGGGGGGCCGGGGGACCCTCCCGCCGCCCCCCCCCCCCCCCCCCCCCCCCCCCCCCCCCCCCCCGCTTTACCTTGCTGTCCTCGCACTTCTTCACCTGGCCGTCCCGGGCCTGCAGCTGGCTGCTCAGGTGGCTGTAGTCCGCCTCCTTCTGCTCCAGCTGCTTCTTGTGGGAGTCGACCTTGCCCATCAGGTCCGAGTTCCTCTTCTCCAGGCGCCCCCGGGCCACCTCGGTGCGCTTGGCCTGGCTCTGCAGCTCCGCCACCTCCTCCTGCAGCAGGGCCTGGCGGGACGAGGCGTTCCAGCAGTTGAAGGCGAGGATGGCGATCACCACCAGCAGCGCCACGAAGACAAGGGAAGGCAGGCGGCCGCCCCTCCGGTTGGCCCCGAAGCCCACCATGGGGGAGGCCGCCGGGCGGGGGCTTCACCCGCTCACCGCCTCCGCCCGCACCTGAGAGGGGAGAAGCAGGGATGGGGAGGTGGGGGAGCGGGCAGAAAGGCCGCTCAGGGAGCCGGGCGGCGGGTGGAGGCGCTGCCCCAGGGGGCCGGGCGCATCCCCGGCGGCGGCGGAGGGCCCTGAGGGCGGCGGGGGGCGCTGAGAGCGGCGGGGCAGAGGAGAGAAGGCAGGAGAGCGGGCGGGGGAGGGGAGGCCGGGCCGGGGGCAGGGCTCTGCCCGCGCTGCCGTGGCGGACCGAGGCGCCGCTCCCGCCCCGCGGGGAGGGACAGGCCGCAGCGCTGCGCTGGCGCCGCCACCGCGGCGCACCGCCCACCTCGCCGGCCGGCAGCGGGTCCTGCCGCCCCGCCCCTTCCGCCTGCCGCCCCGCCCCTTCCGCCTTCCCGCCTCGCGCGAGGCAAGCCCGTCGCGCTCTCGCGAGAGCGCAGCCTCCCGCCGCCCCAGGGGCGCCATTTTGTGCGGGGGTGGGGGGACGGGGCACACGGTGGTTGCGGCGGGGGAGGGCGGGTTTGCACCGCCGGTGGCACAGACAGGCACACAGACACACAGCCGCCCGAGCCCCCCCCGGCGGCACCGGGACCCCAAAGGGGCGGGCTGGGCCCCTGGGGCGAGATAACGGGCGGGTGGAGGGGGGAGAAGTGGGGTAGGCTGCTCCGCGCCTCTCCTGGAAGGTGTTTCCTGAGGGAACAGAGCGTGTCTTTGAAATTGTGTGAGGGAATCAGTTCTTTGTTTTTTTCAGAAATACTCAGATAAAGCATTGACGCTTAATCAGATTGCCTCACGGACCCGTAATCTCTTGTTGCCGCGGCACGTAGCGTCTCGCAGGGGGAGAGGGTGACAAACGCGGGGCTGGTTCCTGGCTCGGGGCGGTTCGCAGCAGCAGGCCTGTCTCACGTGTGAGGGGAGGCAGGTCATAACAAAGGCAGGTGTGCAAGGTTTCACTGCCTCGGAGACTTCTTGGGGGTTTTCTGTGGTTTCCCCCCCCCCCCCCCCTCCTGTGGTAGGATTTAAGTAATACTTTCGCTGCGCTCCTGCAGCCAGGCACCTCAGACAGGAGAGAGGGTTTGGGGTGAGCTCCTGTGGTACACACAGCACAGCCGTGGTGCGATTGCAGTACCTCCGTTGCAAAAAGGTGTTGAGAGGATGTGAGAGAGGAGGGGATCAGTTTTCCTACTAAAAGGAGAAATAAAGATTGAAGGAATAAAGTATAAAAGGCACTCCTTTCCTGAGACACGGCGTATGTTGTGCAGAATGTCAGCTGCAATAACGGTGTCATGGCATATATATCCCTCTCTCTTTTCCCACTTCTGTACCATACTTGCGCACCAATATTTGCATTTTGGCACTTTTAATTGCTGCTGTACTGGTAGCAAATTGATTTGCCAATCTGCTTTCTGCAGATGGCGGTGTAGATTCACATTCTAAATGTAGCGTTGCAAATTTTACTTCATTGTGAAGCTAGATGGTTACAGGGTTTTAAGTCCGCTCTGTGAAGCTTGTTCTTTCTGGATATGCTGACTCTGTGCAAACTGAGCACTCTGAGAAGGGAAATGTTTGTCTAAATAATGTAAACACAATATCAACAACAAATTTGAGCTCGGAACTCTACCTGGATTTCACACATGTTGATTTCTTAATGACCTGTAAAAGCCTCCTCAGAAACCTTCGCTCTCCACACAGCGCTCAGCGGTATTGCCCCCTCTCCCGTTTCAGCCGTTTCTGTTAGATTTTGGGCGAGCTCCCTGCTCCAGAGCTGGCAGCGAGCAGTCTCCCTCACGACAGGGAGCCGTGTCAGCCTGGGTGAGAACTGGCCTCTCCACATCTTTTCTGTGGCCTTGGCGTTTCTGGGAGGTGAGGCAATACCAGGCAGTTTCTTTTCCCGATTAATTTGCCGTTGGATTTGAGCCATGTTCCAGGCGCCCTGATCCGGTCCTGCCTTTTCCTGGTTGGAAGGGCAGTATTCCTGCTCCCTCTTCCTGAGCTCCTGTCATGATCTCGCATCGTGTGCTGGAACAGCTTGCCTCTTGGCGTCTTCAGCTCAACCTCCGACCAGATTGCTTCAAGACAGAGGACTGGAAACTCGTGCCAGGGGCAGGTCACTTGTCAAACCCTCTAGAAGATCTCAGGAATGGCAGTGTGCGTGAACAGAGCTGGGGAGGCTGTTTAACATTAAAAGCTGTCTTCCTAGGAAACAGGAATTGTGCCCAAACAAAGGGAAGAGAAAAGGCAAGCTGTCGATGTAAACTACCCTGTGGTGACCAGAGCGACCCCAAAGAGAAGCGTGTAAAAGGCGTGCGGAAGCGTTCACATGCATTAGAATTCAAATCTGATCACCTGCCGTCTCGGCAGCTTGGACAAAAGTGTAAAAAGAAGTGATTATGGAGAAATAAGGCTGTGAGAGAAAAGATGCTGCTTTTCTGTCCATGGCAGAAGATTCTCCTCAGAGCAGAGCCTTTTCTTGGAGTGGGGGTATGTCAGAGGAACGGGAGGTGCCAGTGGAGTTAGAGCTTTGAAGTGACTGACGAGATACTCAGGACCAGAACACAGGATTTGGAAGGGACTCAGATGTGACAGTAGCAGCTACTGATCCAAGCTATGGGTGCTAGAAAGAGTCGACCACCAGGTACAGGAGGTGTATTTGGAGCGAGCCAGCCCTGCTCTGTCAAGGAAGGTCAGTTCTCTAGATCTTGGGAGAGGTTTCTGAAGGAGTCAGGAAGGAAATGCTTGTGGTTGATTTGATCGTCATAGTGCACTTGGATTTTTAAGAAAGGCCCTTGCCGAAGGTTCTTAAGCTGTGAAGTAAAGGAGATGTTTGCTCATGGATTAGCAATGAGGCGAAAGCGAGGAAGGATGGAGAAAGCAGCTTCCTTACTAGTGACGTGACGCTTTGTGCCCTGTCTTTTTCCACATATTCATAAGTGACCTGAGGACAAAAATAACAAGACTGTGCAATTTGTATGAGTTATGTGTCATTTTTCAGGATAATCAGAAGTGAAGCTGACTAGAAAAGATTACTGAATTTCGTGACACTGGGTGAGTGAATAGAACAGCAAAGGAATTCAATTTTGGTAGATGTCAAGTAATGTGTACAGGAGAAAGAAAATTATCGCTACACCACGTACACAGTGGGCTCCTGGTGCCCTCCGATAGCGTCTCCTTATCCTCATGGGTATTAAAAAAAAGGGGGTGAGGACAGTGTAGTAAATGCTGGGAATTGGGAAGATAGAAATGAAGAATGAAATGGAAGATACAGTCAAGTGTGTGAATTTCCACTGCTCTTCTGCATCTTGAACACTGCATTTCCAGTCAGGAGGTTATAAAAAAGTTACAGAATGAGGGGAGATGAAGGCATGGGATGGCTTTTGTTCGAGGAGGTAGCGAGGGAGTTTGGAGAGGAGGGCAGGGAGAAGGACTGGGATAATGGTATGTAAAGTGATGAATGATATGGAGAAGCTGAATAGGAAAGGTGATTTAGTGTTTCTTTTGCCAGTACAACTAACAGGCACCGGGAGAAATTATAGGCAGCAGGATGAAAGAGAAGGACAGACTTTCTCCACACGCTGCACCATTTAATTGTGCATCGCCACCGCTGTGTTGTGGAGGTCAAAAAAACGAGTGAACTTAAGAAGGTGTTGTGTAAATTGGTAGGGGAACCGTTCCTCGAGGGCTGCTAACCACAGGGGTGAGATTCAAACCGGGTTCCTAACCTAAACCCCGCGGTGGGTACATGAGGCAGAGGGTCACCGTCTGTCCCACCCCTGGGACATGGTCCTCTTGGGGATAAATAAGGTGTTCGAGGGAGCGCAGAGTCTGGAAGAACCCATGAAGCGGAAGGAGCACCGGCGGTGACTGGCAGATCGTGTAACGAGGCGCAGACACGTGCTCCTCGGTGGCGCTCTTGATAAATGCTGCGGCGAGCAGAAAGTACCCGAGTGGACCAGCTTTCCTTGCCAGGCTGTGCAGGCTGGAGGGGAGAGGGGAGCTGCAGAGGGAAGAGGGGTGCAGTTAGGAGGCAGATCTTGCCCTGGGGTCTCTCTCCAGACAAGGGTTGCCTTTTGCCGAGGTTCTGTAGAGCAGTTGTCTGCTGCTGCTAATGTCAATGTGTACAAGTGTTCTTTAGCAAAGAGCAGTAGGAGAGCAGCAAACTCTTACAGCGTATGCGTGAAGATAGTCAGGAAAAAGTAATGCAGCCGGTATTTATGGAGTTTTTTGTCAGTCACAGAGAAGAAACATGAATTGATTTAATTGAACTAATTCTCTGTTCGCATTACTAGGGTGTCATAAAAATATGGAGAGATTTGACAATATAAACCAGTAGTTGTTCTGGAAGGTGTTAGCGTTTTCCAGGGAAGGATGGTTAGAGCTAGTGGTAACTGTAGAGGAGTAGAGGCTGCAGCGTGTGAGCCCCTGATACACGAAGAAAACATTCCAAGTAACCTCATAAGCTAAGAAACTGCTGTTTTAAGCTCTGTGCTGTTCCAGCCTGGAACAATGCGTTCCTCTCGCGTGCCCTGCCTTTCATAATCAGGGCCTGAATGCTGACAGCCTGCAAATGCATCCTCTCTCCTGGTCTGTGCGTCGGCACTGCGGTGAGCGGAAACGTTTAAAAACATCTCGGACGTAGAAGTCGCTCTCAGCTGAGGGCCCGTGGTGCGAGGGGATGAGCACGCACTGGGAAAACGCGTGTGGTGGTGAAAAGGGTAGCTGAGAGATGGAGTGCTTCTGGGTGCACCAAGACTAGACGGGTCGAGGGGGGAAAACACCTTTCATCAGTTCCGTGTCTGGATCTAGGGCAGGTGTAGTGGTGAGCAGGCAGGCAGCGGAGTTCTGAAGGGCTCGCTGGCTGCCGGGGGTGTGCATGCTGCCCCACAAGGACCTGCCATTCCCCGGGCTGCTGCCTGGCAGAGCCCTCTGCACCGCGCGCAGGGCGCTGCTCCAGCGCTGCTCGGGCCTCGTGTTCTCCACAGCATTTACAGGCGAGTCACAGACGTTCTCCTTGGTTGGTTTCCCAAAGTAGGATGGTTTTGCTGATGAAGTGCACGATCTGCATTTGATTTTCTTTTTCCCTCAGACATTTCACTTTGCAAAGGAATTGCTGATTATTTATTTCCCCCTTTTTTTTTCTTGCTGTGAAGTTGGAAAGTTTAAGACCCCCACATATGGTATTTTTAGAACTAGTGTTCGGCAGTGTCATTGCCATGACGTTTTTAAACGTTAAAGCAGCAAAAATTCTGAATTGTTTCAGTCAAGTATTTTGATCCTTTCTGAATCTGAAGCAGGTTTTTAAATGCAAGATAAATTTAGATATATTTGTTGATTTTTTGGTGCATAATTCAACACAAAGATAGGAGGAGAAGCACTCTGTAGAATAGAATAGTTGGGCATTCAGGAAGAACAGCCAGAAAGATAGACTTGCATTTGAGTTCAGGCAGGAGAAAACAGGTCCCAATTTATAAAAAACGCATCCATGAGTTACCAGCCTGCAAAACCCCTGTGTTTGAGAAGGACAGCGGCTGAGCAGCAGCTTGTCAGGGAGCAGCACAAGGGAGGTGGCGTGGAGAGGCACCAGCCTGCAGCAGCAGCAGCACTGCAGCCCCAGGGGGCTGAGGGGGCAGGAGCAGCTCCCCGGCAGTCCCAGACAAGGCAGGGTGAGGAGGGCCACCCGGAGGAGTGTTTCTGAGCAGTCAGGTGGCAGAGCTGGGGACAAGGTGGGCAGTGTGCCTGTGGCATGGGGCGAGCAGAGCGGGTACCAGCTCTCGTCCTAAATGGCTCCAGTGGAGCTGCCGGCCCCTGGGGGTGGGTCGCGGGGAGGCTGAGCAGGGCGACGGCGGCCAGTGTAGAGAGTACAGGTAACTGGTTTGGCCGAGAAGATCAGGATTTTGGTGAAAGTAGTGTCACTGAAGTACACAGGGGGATGAGATCTGGGTTCTGAGACTGGGGAAGAGATGGTCACCCCCCCACCGGCCATGGTGGGCAGCGGGTGGAGGCGGTGGGAGGCAGGGGGGCTGGGGCGGTGCTGAAGGGCCTCCCCGCAGGGCCACCCCGTGAGTTGGACATTTGTTCCCGCCAGCTCTGACTGCAGTGCAGCAGGTCCGGCCGTGGCCGGGGCCCTGGAGCTGCCTTCATTTGCTTGGGTTGTTCTTCTGTTCGTTAGATGAGCCTCAAGGAAATGTTCGTAGGCTGAATTGCCTTCTGGGACTTCATTGTGTGTTTCTTGGCTGGAGCGTTGCTCTCACTCACTCCAGACTTTTTTCTTCTTTTTAAATAGCAGAAATACAACTGTAGAGTTAAACATTTTATATATAATTAGATATAGAATAGTGAATACTGCATAAGAGAGCACACTGATTTAATAGTCTCTTCAGCATTACGGAAAATTAGTGATTTTTAAAGTATATAATTAAATATTCTAAGATACTATTTCCTTCCAACTGCAGCAAAATGAAGTGCTTTTTTTTTTGCATGCATTACAAGTTTGTATTTTTTGCAGATATTCTGAATACAGAATTTAAATTAGCCCAGACTTTTAGCATATACTTTAAAAACTGATTAACATACTCCATCTGTTGGTAAGCTAAGCGACTGTCAGAATGAGCAGCAGAGCCTACTAACGTTTCCATGCAGAGCTGTAAGGCTGCGGCTCGAGTAGCAGGTCATTCATACCAGAACAGCCCCCGAGCAGGCGGGGGCGGGGGCGTGTGTGTGTTTCAGTGTGACTGTTTCAGCCCGGGGATGAGGTAGATGCTCGGGGTACCTTTGTCTTCAAAGTGGCTGCCACCTACTTACCCTAGAGCTGGGGCTGTTGAGCATTTTGGTTGCTCATGTGCAGGAATAGTAGTTAGAAAAAAACAGTGAATTTCAGCTTCAGCACATTTTATGAGTACCCACGAGTGGTCATTTTGGAACATACTTTTGAGACCTTTCCAGGGGTGGGTTGCCCTGTCCTGCAGTCACAGGCGGGATTTGTGTCAGCTCGAGAAAGATGTCTGTCACAGAAACGTGGTTCTTTGAAACCCCTTGTTTACCATTTCTGGGTGAGCAGCTACTGGTATTTTGATTAGTGTTGTCTGATTGGTTTCTCTTCAGGTTTGACAGCAACAGCCTTTATGGTTTGTTCACATAAAACTGTTGAGTTGGGGCGCAGGTAAACTATGTGTTTTAATTAAGCTCAGCAGCAGTCTGCCTCAAAACCAGCTCTGTAAATAGATATCCAAGTGAGCAATCTAGCACTGCCCACTGACACAGCACTCGGCAAAAAGGCAAGACATTTCCTCCCCTTCAAGCAAAACAACAAAGCATAAAGGTCAGGACATAGTGACGTGCAGTGGTGTATCCCGGGCATGCTTCGGTTTGCCCGTACTCCTCACCGGTGCTGCATTACAGTAGTTGCGTGCTGTCCTGACAACTCCTTCGTCATCTGAGATTTTATCAAAACTCACTACAACAAGAAGATGGGTTAAACAATGTTTTGAGGAAATTAAGAACAAGAGACTTTGTGGCTTTTAAGGGTAGCATGATCTGTCCTGTCCAAATCACAACCGGCTCCCATCCATCCACTGCTTTCAGAAAGCTCAGGTGCTGCCTCCCGTGTACCGCCCCAGAGGGAGCATGGGGGAGCAGGCGGAGAAGTGAAGAAAGCTGCAGACGCACACATCCGTCCGCGCGCGTGCCTGGGCGTACGTGTGCGTGTCACAAACACGCTTTCTAATAAAGCAGTGCGAACCGGCTGGGCAGACTCGGTGCTGCTGCTTTGTTCTTCCTTCGTTTGAGTCAGTTTGCTCCATTTGCACAACTGTGTAGACATTCCTGTCATGCATCAAAAGCATCTTTTATCCTTGGAGTAAAGACAAGAAAGGGAACTCCCGAGTACGAGGGCAGCCGGGCAGCCCAGCAGTTCAGGCTTCTCTTCCGAGCACCCCCTTGGCTAGACCTGCTCAGCAGGTGCCATTTGTAGGGACGGAGGCGACACGCAGTAGGAAGTAAAGCTGCACAAACCCCGCCGAGTACTTAGGGGAGGGAAAAAAGAAGTGGGAGGGAAAGCTGGAAAGCAAAGAGAGGTGGCAGGCAGAAGAAAGACTGAATGGATTGTGATGCCTGGGTCAGGGTAAGGAATCTTGGCAGAGGTGCACGAGGGGGCACAGAACCGCTCCCTTGGCCCTGGGTTTGATTCCTAAGCGTTGCAGCTGCATCTGTCCTGTCTCTGAAGTGAAGTGCAATGTTGGCTGCAGCAGACAATTAAGGCATGTTGACTTCTAAGGAAAATGTTTGCTTTTGTCTCTTAAGGATGAAGATGGCACTCAGAACAGCTTCCAAAGAAGGCGCAATAGCATCAGTACCTCTTTTTTATAGCTGAAATGGTATTAATTTGATTTATGGACATCTGAGATTTGCAAATCTTTCTGAGAATAAGTAGTTTGGAGTGAGGTATCAGAATCAATCTCTTACAACACGTTGCATTATGCAAACAAGCCAAGGAACGCCTGGGACTGATTCATCAAATGGCAGCACTTTCTGAAGGAAACCCAGTCTGACGGGTACGGCCCTGTCCAGGGAATAGCGATGGGCTTGAGGCTCCTGCGCCGCTCGGGAGCAGGAGGCACATCTGTTCGTGAGAAGCAGCTGGGGAGGTTCAGTGCGGAGCTTGGCATTTTGACAAAAGGTGCTTTCTCTGAATAGCTTTTCCACATAACTAAGTTTGTTTTCTTTCTTAATGGAGGCAGTCACAGCTACGTATGCAGCTCCGAGGCGCCTGTGAAATTCCTTTAATAGCAAATGGCATTTGCAGCGAGGGTAAAACCCACAGATGTTGTCAGGAACTTCTGTAGGTTTTGGCGCATCGTTATTGAAAAGGGAAAGCGTTGATTTCGGCTCCCTGTTTGCAGTTGTCTGGGTGGGAGCTGCAGAGGGAATGGCTGGAGGTGGCTTTATCCCTGAGCGCCAGGGAGAAGCTGACGGCCGCAGCCGAGGATGGCTGCTCTGTTCAGCTCCTCCGAGAGGAACCCCTGGGAGGTGCAGCCTGGGCTGGGCCTGCACAGAGCGGGTGCGGAGAGGGGAGAACGCCCCCGTTCCCCTAGCGCAGGAGTGGCTGCAGAAGGGGGAGAGCGTTGCTGCAGGTGTCCCTGAGCAGGGATGGACTTGGAAGGAGCAGCGCTGCAGCCAGGGCTGCGTAGCCGGTGCTGAAGCAGGCAGGCTGGGGCACGCCGCATGCCCGGCTGTAGCAGCACCCGGCGGGGTCAGATGGGCCCCTCGGAGCAGGTGCTGGGCTGCACCCCAGAACGGCGCTGGCGGAAAGCCGGGTGCTGCCTCCCGTGCTGGGGGAGCCTGCCGAAGAGAAGGCTGCGTGCTCCCCAGGGCAGGAGGAGCAGAGCTGGCTGTAAATCCGGCACGGAGCCCAGAGCAGGGGGGAAAAAGAAAAGTGCCTGTGGAGATGGGCGTCGCTGTGGCCCCTGAGTGGGTGCAGAGACGTGTTGGGGATTCCCTGCTTCTGGAGGGAGAAGGTTACGTGCCCTGTGAAGAAGCAGCTGTGGCTCAGCAGGAGCGAAGCCAAGTATTTCATGCAGTGGTGGTGTGGTTCCTTCGTCTCACAGTGCGGTTGCGGTTTCGCAGAACATTCATATTCAATTACTGGTTTGTTTTGTTGCTGGGGAGCACGAGCAGAGGAGGAAAATAATAATTTAAATTTAACTCTGCTAAATATAAATGAGATTTCATGGGACAAAGAAAAGACTTCTCTAGCTCGAGGGGTTATTGCTGTGCCAGATTTCAAAGGCCCTACTACAGCCAATACAATTCTTGGAGCATCTTAAAAAAAATGCTAAGCGTTTTTATTAAAATTTTTTAGGCAATGCGAATATAGCCGTTGCCTCCAGGAGTGGATGTGATTGTTCTGAGAGTCACACAAGTATATCCGTGTGCTGCTGATTGTTGCGGGATTTATTTGTGGGAATCAGAGAGAGTCCAGGATGATAAAGTTTCAGGCCATGCCCTTAAAGTTTCAAGAAAATGCATCAAACTGTAGGTATTGCCTCACTTTCCCCAGATGATTATAGTCACAGAATACACATGTATGTATTCCAAGGGCAGGTCCGCTGTATTTTTACTCTCTGCAGGACAATGAGGCCCTTTCTCAACTATGGTTGCTGGAATTGCCTTCCAATAAAGACACCGTCTGCAAAACAAAGCTAGTTACAGCAGGCAGGCTTAATGTAACTCAGCTTCATACGAGGTTCAGAAAGCTGGTAGATGGTTCTCCATTATATGAGCATGTCTTATGCCAAAACAACCTTCTGTCTGGTGCATTGTGTTATATTGAGGTACTTTCTGATACACAGGCGTTGGTTTCAAACAGACTGTCTTGAAACGTCTCTTTAAAAAGATTAATTTGGCAACAGGAGTGCTGCTAAAATGATCTGTGACGTGACAGGGATGGGGGCAGGTTTATGTTGTTGCGTGTACTAAATGTAACAATAACGTGAGGCCAAGGTTTTAAGGCATGTAAGCATCCCAGCTTCATCGGGGCATCTTCTGCTCTATAGATCAGAAACCCCACCGGCTTCGCCATGATACATAAAGGTTCACGTAGCAAAATCTCATCCTGCCCTAGTTGTGCACTGGTGCATAGAGGTGAACTGATGCTTTTGTTTTACCATGAAATATCCCCAAACTCATGTTACAGTCACAAGTGTAAACTCGTTAGGTGCCGAGGGGCTCTGCTGCTCGGGGATGAAGGGCTTCCATGAGAGAGGGCTGCATGGTGGGAGCTCAGCGTTAGGCGGGTGCAGAGTGGTGCCTGGTCTCTCTCCCAGCCCAGCAGCCAGTGGGACTGGTTGGGAAGTGCCACTTCACCCGAGTTAGCCTTCCTGTTCTTGGCACTGAAGTCTCTTAAACAGTCAGAGGACTTCTGTCAGGAAATGTCTGTAACATCCGAGCGTGCTGCGTTCAGCTGGGAACGTGTGAAGCTCTGGAAACTTCATCAATGCGTAATTGTAAATGCTGCAGTTTAGGTGGGTATATACACTGCGTTAGATGACCTGATATAAAACTTTTCTTTCTGCTGAAGATAGGATCATGTATTAGAATCAATTTTTCGTGAAATCATCTACCCCCTTCCAAGGAACAGGAGTGTAAAAGAAGTGGGACGTGAGAACACGGGCTGAGGAAGCAGAGACCCTGCGATCTCGGAAAGCAGCTCTTCTCTGCCCGCCCCTCCCTGCGTTGTCTCTGGAACCGGCCCTGTAAAGGTCATTGCTAAGTCCCTGGGAAACCCACAGGAGCTGAGTATATCCTGCATTTTACAGACTAAACCACTTGCTTCTCAAGCTCCAGCTGAAGTTTGGCTAGCCCCCTCCCCAGCTCCCGTTGTACAGAGGGCTCTCTACTGTCCCCCAGGCAGTCTGACCGTAAGTTTTGAGAAGATTTTTTTCCTCCAGCTGATAAGAGCTGGTCTAACAAGCAACAGCTGCATCTTGGAGAGGTGGTAGGACGTCTTAGTCTCCAGCGCTTGTTGGGTGGTGCCACAGCCTGGCATCTCGGCACTAGATGGTGCCAGGCACCGCCGAGCGACGCACGATGAGTCGAAGATCCAATTGCAGGAGCACTGAAGCAAGGCTTTCCATCTGCATTGAGGAGCTATAAACTCCACTGCAAACAATGCTCATCAATTACGGCATAAGTACCAGGTTAAGATAAAATCAGCAATTAAGGCCAAATGCTTGTTAAGGATTAAGAGATTCACTGAGAGCTCGCTGGGCTGTAAGGAGTAGTACTGGAGCCTGGCTGGTTCTTTTGCTTTCCCCAGCTTACATGCAAATGGCTGCTCCTTTTTACCACTCACACGCTGGAGGACAACTGGAAATGGAAATTCCAAGGGAAGAGCTCTAAAACACAGGGGGATTTGTTGCAAGCAGGTGATTACGATTCGTGTATGAGTGCAGGAGAACCACTGTCTCAGTAGACCAATTTCTTGTGCTGGTTGGGCACCTCATGTAGGTTACAGTTACGATTCCTGGTTTAGGTGGGTTTGGATTTTCTTGTAGCATAATAAAACCACAAACTGAGCATCAGAGATGGTTGCTCTGTGTGTCAAACCATGACTTGAACTTGAAGCATGCTATTGTCTGCCCAAGCATATTTTAAGAACACCTTGCTTTGTCCTACACAAGAAAGAAAACCAATTATTGTTACAACGCGGGGATTGGAAAGCACTGCCTGTCATACTTACGTGTGAACGTACTCATGTGTTTATTTCTTCTTTCACAGTAGAAAAAGCAGGATTTGAATGATAAACGACTGGTCAGAATTTTGGCAGATTTTCTTTATTTCTCTAAAAGGAATTGGCATTTCAGTATAGGAAAGGCAACAGTGTATTGAGCTGAGGACTAGGAGAGCTGTCCGTCTGCGTTGTGCATTAGCATATTTTCAATTATATGAAAAGTGTGCATTTCTAATTTAATTTAGGTGTCAAGAAAATAGCTGTTATTGCAACAGTTGATATTTACTGCCTCTCCAGCACAGAGCTGTACTCAACCCTGCTGCCATTGTGCTCATCACATTATATAGGGCTCATCTTCCCTGGGACTGGTCTGGGAACCTTCCAGAGAGTGGTGAGTAGCACAGACAGCCTGAGCAGGGGAGGAGAAGAAGGAGGAAAGAGGAAACTGGAGCAATCTGGCAGCTCACTGGTGTGCCTGGTGCGAATGGGGAGGGTATGGGTTACAGAATGCTGGCGTCCTCCCTTAGTGGGACAGCGTACAGGATGCAGACTTTCAGGGGCACTGGGTGGCTTCCCAAGTCTCTTCTAGGTCTGTTAAATGTAAATCACTGTAGTACAATCCTGGTCTCTGATCTTAAAGGAAGTGGGAGCAGACGTTGTGTAGATGCTCCCCAAAAGGACTGTCGAGGCAGGAGAAGGAAAAGCTGATATGGGTCAGTAACAGGTCAGTGATATGTTTTCAAGAGGAAATGGTTCCATTAAGTCCAGGGAAGGGCTTGCGTCCTTGGAAGTTAGAGCTGGCCTGAAGTACCACCAGGGCGCTGAAAAAATGAACAGTCTTTGATGTGCTAAATTAGGTTACGAATCATTTAAATAATGCTTCCAGAGAAAATTGGTATTTCCTTACTGCTATGAATGTTGATTTTCCTATTCCTGCCTTTGCTCCTTGTCCTCTGCCACGTACCCGCTTCAAATTTTTTGTTGCTTTCTAAGTGCCAAATAGCTTCCCTCTCGTCACTCAGGGTTTTTTTAAATGTTCAGTCCAATTAGGTCCTCTGAGCCAAGAGATGCAGAACAAGAGGGTCGATTGTGCTCCCACTTCCATGGTGTGAGCCTGGAGTAACTCCACTGAATGCGCTGCAGGAAATTTCCGTTCGCCTCAGCAGAGTTGCTCTGGACTGGCAGTTCAGGGTGAGCTGACTCAGACCACTCAGAGCCTCAGAAGGACACTGAAGACAAGCCATTACCACGAGGAGCTTCTCACCAGAAGCTGTTACAGTGCACGGGAATGAGAAGAGGAAAATGCCGTGGGAGACGGCCCGGCTGTTACTGGGGTGTCCTTGTGAATGCTGCGGTGAAGGAGGTGCATCGTGTCAGGCTCAGGGAGAGGAAAAGGGAAGATCGATGGATGTAGGGACCATAACTGCTTTCCCTCTCCTGGAGATACCTTCACCTGTGTCCTTCTCCCTTCCTTCGCAGTGCCTTTGGCACACACGAGTTTCCGAAGGAGCAGAGCAGCCCATCGCAGCAGTTGCTGACTGGGAGAGCCAGGAATGGTCTCTTCAAGACTCAGCTTCTCTCCTCCTGAGAGTAGATCGGGGCTGGTGCCTTCTAACCCTGCTCCCGCCTTCTTGGAGGGCATGTTAGAAGTTCAGTTCTTGTTCCTCCGGTGAGGAAAAGTGATGGAGCCTTTCACAGCAATTGGTTTACTTTTTGGTCTTCTAAATTGTTTTTGCAGTGGGCTGCGGTGGGTGTCAAGAGCATTCCTGGGAGGAACAGAGAGAGCAGGAAGAAAAATGACTGTCAGGGCTGCTTCAGCAACGGGCCTAATTTAATGGGATGGCAGCAACCCAGGTTGGAGGTTGAGTAGTAAGGTGATGCAAGTCGGAGAAGAGAAGATTGGTCATGTAAATAACATCATCCAGTGTGTTTACTGTGAGCAAGCAGAATGTGAGTCGGGGAGAAATCTGTCTTTGTCAGGGACTCCTGCTGATCCATTTCTCCATGGATCAGCTGCACGTAAAGTTAATCCGCTTATGCAGCAGCTGAGAAACTAAGATGCCCTCAATGTCCTCATCTCATCCCTGCATCGAGCTAGAGTGTCAAAATACCAGGGGAGCGCAAATTCCATCTACATTTGGGGTGTGACCACCCCTCGTGCCTCTCTCCTTTCCTCTTCTCTGCGGCAAGTTGTTGGGGTGGGACAGGCTTGAAGGGGAGAGTGGAGCTGTCTGAGGACCCATCTAGAGTGGTGGCTTGTGGGCTTAGAGAACAGAGTGACCTCAGCCTCAGTGTCACTTCAGACTGTCCGGACTGCTGCCTCAGGTGGCCAGGGGAATCACACCTACGTTGTGTCCTCCAGGGCCCCGTGCCCGGGCTGGCCTCCCCTGACGGCCCGTTGTCCTCGCTAGCAGGTGCCGTGTCAGCCAGGCTTCTGCGTGGCCCTGGGTTGGGCAGGAGGGCTGGCTGTCCTGGGGGAGAGAAGATGCCGCAGACCTCCTGCTCCCCCTGCCTTCTGCAGCCTGCCAGAGGGTCTGGTTCCTTTCTGCTGCCCACCGAGAGTGGCCCTGGCCCCTCATTGCCCTTGTTCTTACCCAGTGAAAGTGCTGTTTTGTGGGGTGCCCGTGTGGGGCAGGGAGGCCGCCCCAGGCAGGGCCCCTGCGTGAGGCTGCAGCTGCCCATTTCCTATTTAAAGCCCCAGTGGAGCAAACCGAGGGGCTGGATAGGGGTGTGCAGTGTCAGGGCTGATGGAGATGCACTGGGCAGATGGGGAGCAGTGCCACCAGGGCTCCTGTGACCTTACCCAGCCCAACATGCGGGTTACCCCAACTGCTCTGGGCTGATGTGCTCAGCAGAGGAAGTCCTGGGCAACCTGGTTTGACCAGCATCGGTGTGTGCCCCGGGGTGTAACTGCAGGAGCTCCAATGCCGCGATGAGAAAAGGAAGAAAACCTCTATTTTTCTCCTTATTTAAAATCAGCTGAAGTGTGTGGGTCATGCGATTCAGTATGATGTTTGTAAACCTTAGTAACAAGTGTATAATTTAATCTCCTTCCTTTTTTGATTTCTTTCATTTAGAGTATCATTTACAATATCTAATCCTTTATTTTATAATAACATTTACAGTAACATGGCAAGGGCCTATCAGAATCAATCCGTGATGCTTCCCTCTGATTCACTGTTGATTTCTAGACAGAAACACGGGGAGATAATGGACATGAAACACGGTTATTATCTACCTCACGCCACACTTTGACCTGTGCTCCTTGTCACCTTGCCTGTACGGTCCAAGACAATTACCTTCCCTTTGTGATCTAGTGCTACCTGCAGGTCCCCATAAGAGATGACACAACGGGTGTTTCATTCGCAGTGGGCTCATCGAGGGCTGTGCGCCTGTCATTCCCTGTGACAAACGCTTGCAAGGTCGTCGCTACGGGGATGATTCACGTTCGACTCCTGGGGACTCTGCTCCCTGCCCTGGCAGAGCTGCAGCATCAGGCTCCACGTTGGGCACGTTCCAGTTTCCGTTCGAAGCGTCTGTCTGTGCCAGACAGCTGATGGTCAGGACGCTCCTTTCGTGCTGCATCTCGACGCGACAGGGAAGGCTCTGCAGGGACCGTTCAGCAGGGGGAGGGGACGCTTGGGATCGGGGGGTGCTGGGGTCAGTCTGTGCCCGTGCGGGCGCGTCCTTGCCTTCCCCGTTGTAGCTGGGTTTCTGTGGTCTCGGCCACACGCACCCCTTTGGTTTAGCTTTGCTCTCTGGAGCAGGACCATAGCCAGGGCGCTCTGAAAATCCTTCTTCCTGATTGCTTGATTTTAGAAGCATTTTAGAAGAACAGCAGGTCAGCCAGGAAGACCTCCCCGACTTTAAACCAGTGTGTCCTAAGAAAGACATTGTTTTTCTAAGCCTCCCTCATCCTCACAGCCCTAGAGGTTTTTCTCCTTGGTTAGCACCACAGACGGCAACATCCAGTTCTCATCACCTGAGCTCCTTCAACAGATTCTCAGTCTCAAAAAGTGAATTAGATTAAAGTGTTTAAAAAAAAACACTTTCACAGTGAGACATGAGCAGAAAGCAAGATACTTCACTTCATTTGAGAAAGCAAGAGTGTGTGTTATATCAGTTAATTGGTTCAACTAAAACTTGGATAATTCAGTTACTTCAGAGTGACTGGGATTTAATAATAAACCCCTTCAGTTTAATAGCATCACAGCGCTCAGGGTGCATGAAGATGTGCAGCAGGCTACGCGTAGGCAAAGCTCTATGTGCAGGGTTGCTACGATCAGCCGTGTCCTGTGTGGTCCTGTGCAGTGCTGAAGGTGTCCTCAGCCAAGGAACAGACACCGAGGGCATGATCCTGCTGTGGATAAAGGGAGGAGCAAACAGCAGGCGGCCACAGAGGAGTAATTATTGCTGGGGACCTCTTCAGAAAGGTCATCCTCAAATGGTTTTAGGTCAGTCTCTTAAGCCTGTTCCTCAAGACTGTTTCTGTTACAGTGATCTACATTTTTAGCCCAGTTTTTCCAAGAAATGAAGCTTCGCCATCACACCATCTGTCTGTCTGCAAGTCCCCCTCCAAGAGCTCTTGTGCCTCTTGTCCGCTCGTGGCAGGAGCGTGCGGGGCTGCAAAGCCCCGTGTTCCTTAGCGTGCCGAGAAAATGGGTACCTGTTGTCAGCCAGCCAGGGTCATTTCCCATTGAGCTGCCGGGTGAGGGAAGGACTGGAGACCCATCAGGAGGTGTGTGTAGGGGCAGAACACAGACGCTCTGGAAAGTGGGTGTCTTTAGTTCTGCTTTTCCCTGAAATGCTGTTCTTTCTCCCCAAAGAACAGGTAAGGGCCTGGACGCTCTCAGCTGCTTACTTGGAGATATTTTTGCATGTCAGTGGGACCGCACCCGTAACGCACCTCTCATTCCGTCCCGTCTGAGCCTGCACCCTTCTGCTCGCTTTCTCCCCAGCCCACTGCTGGGACCTGCCGTGCTCTGAGCTGGGCGCAGCAACGGGCTCGTTCCCCGCTGCAGAACCGCAGCCCCGTCCCGGCTGCAGCCCGCAGTCACGCTGCCGCGGGGCGCTGCCACGGGTGGCCCCAACGTGTGCCCGCTCCGTTGGGCTTTGCCCTGCCCAGTGAAGAGCAGCGTGAATCCCTTTCTCTTCACAGGCAGGTTCTTGAATTCACGTCTTTTTAAGGCTGGATTAAATTGCAGAGAGCCCTTGAGCAGAGATTCTGGTGGCGCTGATCTTGCCGTGTGTGCTGAAAATGAGCTTCCAGGGTGTCACAGCACCCTGCACTTGCTGGGGTTATCTGGTTATCGGCTGGGTGAAACGCTGCTGACGGTGTCGCTTTCCTCACCCCTGCAAGGTTTTTGTTGTGACCGTTCCACTGTGTTAACTTCCAGTGTCGTTGTGCTGAGGTTGAGCTTGGGGCCTCTCTTTAATTCAGGCCAGACACTCAAGTTATTGGTAGAAGTTCTGATATACCCTGATTAATTGTCCCGTACACTTTAGATTTATGTGTGATGTCAAAGCAAAGGTCAGTTGTTCCACAGCGCTTGGTAGGACTTTATTCAGATGTACAAAAAGATTCATTTTTAGCATTAGACAATCAACTTCTTGTTCATCAGTTTTCTATGGAGAATACAGAAGACAGTTCCCCCTTGCCCTCCCCCAGGTCCTGTCCTGTTGCATTAACCCAAGATCCAGCATCTGCAAGATTGGAAAAGGCTTTGAAATGTGTTATCTTTTTTTTTTACAAGTCTACTTGCTTTTGATATGCTTCAATATTTCTCAAAAGTTAACTCTATTGAGGTTTACTTTTAGAAATATTTGCCCCAAAGGCAGTGGGGGAATAGGACAGAATAGGCTCCTGAGGTGCCCACGAAGTGGTATCAGGCATATGAGATTATGCTGGAAAATGTTATGATTTCTCAGTGGGGACTTTCACATCCATTTTGTTATAGTCACAGTGTAGTTGTCATCTAACAAGCTCAGCGTCCCCTTCGGTCTCTGCCCGTGGGACAGCTGAAGCTTTATAATGACTAAATGTCAGTGAGGACGCCTGGCCGTGACCCGCAGGGATCGGTGGAATCGGGTTTTTTTGACTTCTTGGCTGTTTTGTCCTCGTTCAGACTAAGGCGAAGGGAGGCGCTTTGGGAGGCTCTGTCCGTCCGCCCCGTTGCCCCTGAAGAGGGTCAGTGTGCGGAGGCGCTGGATGTGTTCCTTGGCTCAAGGCTCTGCTGCGAGCCTGGGTTGCCGGGCAGTAAGAACGTCAGATGCCGTTTGAGCCATGGCTCCGAGCCACAGTCTGCGTCTCCCTCCCGCAGTATTGAAGTGCTTCCCTCTGTCTAGACGGTTTCATGTCCTTTGCAGTGCCTTTTTGATGCCCTGAATTTTGTGGCAGCAGCAGCCTGGGAGCATGATACCCTCGCCCTGCAGAAACAGCTGTCGGGACAAAGAGAAGCGCTAGGATTGTTTACACTCGCGTGCAGTGTGGCACCATGAAGGACGGTTCTTGCCTTTCTTCGAGGCCATCTTGTCTCATGCATAGTTTATGCCAATATTCTGAAAGCAGTTTTATATCTAGCTGCTAGGGAATCAGCTGGAAGTAGATCCACTCATTTTCTTTCTGCATCTCATTGAACACAGAACCAGAAGAGTTAAGTTCTTTGTCCGGCAGAGGACATGCCAGAAACCGCTGGTTCAAAAAGATTAGGCAGAGTAATTAAAGCATAATTGCTATTAATAGTTATCTTCCTAATCAGACTTATCTCTCTATTGCTCCTTACCTCAGAGGATTTTTTTCTTCTTTGTGTTTTTCTGGAAATGTGTTTGTTACAGATGCAACTGAATGATCACAGACACGTTTGGTAAAAATTTCAAGTTGAATGAGTCCAGCGCACGCGCTGACTTGGGTGCCCTGGCAGATCTCTAGGGGAACGGGTCTGCTTTCCTCTCCCTAGCAGTACAGTTGGGCAGCAACTTCTGGTGACAGTGCAGTTATGGTGCTGCCCTGAGAGCCCGGGAGACCGTACAGTCACCCCAGGCCTGGCGTGGTTTACAAATAAAGACGGAAGCTGCTTCGGGACGTGGGTGTGCTCTCCTGCCTGCGAGCACCGGCTCTCCCGCTGCCCTGCTATCTCCAAGCCCAATTACCACCGCCTGTGGTGCAGTTAATAAGTACGAGTCAGGAGAGCTGAAGACTGGCCTTCACTTTCAGAGTATATACCGAAACCTCTCCATTTCCCTGCTAATCCAGGGGAGTTTTCCCATCGGGTACTGGCCGTGCCTTTCACATTTAGCTGCCTGGGACACGGGCGGTGCCGTACCCCCGAGCAGATGCCGGTGTTCTGTCTGCCGCTGTGCTTCACCGCGTGCACTTGTGTCTTTTGCAAGCAAGACACTAAGGAAGACAGCTTGTGATCTGCAGATTCCAGCCCTCGACACAGTGGAGACTTTAAACTTAGAGCCCAGCACAATCCGGTCTCGTGCCAACTACATTTCTCTCTGACCATCTCTGTTAGCACGGTGGCAGTGTCAGATGTGCTCCACCATTCCTCGCGTTCTCTGTGTTGATTTGTGCAAAGAGAAGATTTTTCTTCTCTGTGGGTTTTGTCTTTCCTGCACACTCTCTCCATCACGCTCCTCTGCTCTTCCTCACTTGCTGTTGTTCCCCTGCTTCTACTTGCCTCCTTTTCCTTCTTTGTCATTTCAAATATTCATATTCCCCCCAAGCGCAGCTGCGCAACTACAGGAGAAATCCCCAAACAATCTGCCAGCCCTTTGAAGGATGGTTGTATTCTTCCATGTCGGCTTAATTACTGCGTCCCGTTGAGGCTGCAAAGGCCTTCTGGGAGGGGAGAGGAGAGGCAGCTCTGAATACGGCGTTCAGTCTGGGGCTGCGCCTGGGGATGGCGGGTCTCCGGCGGGGTGCTGCCTGCCATCTGGCCTCTTGACACCCTGTGTGTGCCTCCAGCATCTTCCTGGGTTGTAGTTATTAGGAGTTGGATTCATACAGACCAGCTTCAGGTGCTGAGCTCTTCAGTTGTGGTCTAGAAAAGTGCTTAGCGTGTGCTCAGGATTAAGCACCTTATTTAGCAGTTGGCTGCACTGGGGCAGGATTCACCGTGCCTTGCAGGAACAAGCCTGCGCTGCACAAAACACACGGGGGTAAATCAAATCTAACAGAGCAACTGGGAACAGCTGCCTGGTTTAGCCCCTATGCGATTGACCTGTTGGCTTCTCTACGTGCGTATGTGGGTTCCCTTTTCCCACGCCCTGGCTCCTGGTCTGCCTGGCTGGCCTGGCCATTGCCACCATTGATGAACTGAGCTTCTCAGCGTGTCAACTTTGCAGGAAAATCCATGTTGCTTTGGATGTCCGGAAACTTTTTTTTTCTAAACACTGTGATTTTCTGAAAATAGCAAGAAGCTGTTATTAATGGGCCTGATCCTGTCAGGAGCTGAGCTCCCTTCACTCCTGATAGCTTCCTTGGCAAATGAATATATTCCGCAGTCCACTAACACATGTCTGCTCCCGTTAGGAGGAGTTGCTTTAGTGATGCACGAGCCAGGGAGTGAACACAGAGCCTTCTGGAGAGAGGCGATGGAAGTAATATTCAGGAGTTGGACCAAACTTACCTTACACCACGTCCTGATCCAGCTAAACCAGACCATAACCAGCCTCACCTACCCGGTCTGCAACCAGAGCCAGAAGCCCTTCTGGCACCTGAGTAGGAAACCTGCAGCTATGATAACAGTTGACTTGAAATCTTGGTTGCTTTTTAAAGATCATGTTTCAAGATGGACTGTGGAATGCGGGATGCATCAAACCAGTGTGTTTCTCGAGCAGACAGGGTCACGTCATCTGTGTGCTTTTTACAGAAATAGCTTCCAGATGTAACCATTGTGTCACGGCACATTTATGAAATTTGGCAGTATTGCATGATGTGCGGGTTTTGTGTGCGTGATGGTAAAGCCGTGTACTGATCTCATCTCTGACCTGCAGACGTGGTTCGTCCCAGCCTCTTGGGCTTTGTGTACTTTCCTATTTTGGGACCACAATAAACAACCCTGGGTGGTGACGAGACAAAGCCGGGGCTTAAACGCTGGGCCTGATGGCATAGACAGGCGTGGAAACAGAGTCAAGGCGTTTGAAGCTCCCAGACACACAAACAAGGGTGTTTAGTGGCCAGCATCTCCTCAGACAGCCACTTGGAAGTCCACAGAAATACAAAACTCCTGCTGGAATTCAGCAAGATCCAGCAGAGAACTGCTGCTGGTAGGGTAGCATCACCTCCAGCTCCGGGTGAGCCACAGGAGCTCCCGTGTGTTTCACCATCCCCACGCCCAGGGAGGTTCATGTCTGGTCAGCCAGACCTTCCTCATTCCGGAGACACACCCCTGTGGGATTTGGGGCCTCTGGCAGGGACCTAAACATCAACCATGAAGTTTCTTGTCCACACTCAGAACTACTGCAAAAGCACATTAGTCTGCTCTACCATTACCTTCTCCAGTGGGAAGACAGCTGGGTTTTATAATCTCTGGTGAAAAGTGAAACCAAAAGATCTTCCCGCTTTGCAACTGTTTGACACTCTTTCGTGGCCTTTTAATGCTGGTAAATGGTGTTAGAAAAATCCAAGCACGAATTCAGTCAGGTCTGGTAAATGCTTTCGTTGGTTCAGATGACGGGCACCAAACATCTCTCATTGACCGTTTCTGTTAGATTTCTGTTACTGGTTTGGGCCGTAAGTTCTCTTTGGATGCACTCTAAGGCTGCGTCGTCGTCCTGAGCCGTGGGGGAGGATGTGGCTGTGTCCCGTGGATCCTTCTCCGTTGTCAGCCACTTTGGGCAGGATGAGACTCAGTGGTGCGAGCTATCTTCTTTGACAGCAGGAGTTAGTCCATGAGAAGACATCAAGGGTGCTTTATTGCTCTGCTGCATGTCAAACCTGCTAACCGTCTGAAAAGTAGGGAAAAATAATCATAACCCTTTTCAAAGAGCTTTCTCATTAAAAAAAAAGCCACACAAGAGAAAGAGGGTATCTCAGGTTTTTTCCTGGTCATGCGCGCTTCCAGCCATCAAAGCATATGGCGAGTGATGAACAGTGACACGTCGGGGTTTAGTTACATCTCATGTCATAGGAGGCAGCCTTTAAGGGGTTTTTAATCCTAAAACTGAGTTAAGAAAGGTTTTTCTCCTTGTGGAAGTTAAATAGCTTGCAGAGTCTTGGGAAGCTGTTTCCAGTGGGGATCCCTAAAGTTCTCTCGTGGGTCATCAGATGGGATTCCACCTCATCAGATCTCGTCCCCAGCATGCACAGTGTGAGGTGAAGGCCAAAGCTGGTGGTGACAATATGTTATGACCACCTCTAGGGCTCTGCTACCCACAGAGGGTTACCTGCTGTTGAGCATGGCAGGAGCCAAGGGTCTTATTTGACATGAGAATTGTTTCCTTGGCTCAAGGGGAAATTAATGTGGTGGCTGGAGATTGCTTAACTGAGGACGTGGAGTGTGACAGAGTCAGCCTGGCAGGCTGTGAGAGTGAGAGCCGGTCTCCCTCTGTACCTGTGAGCTATTGCAGCAGAGCCCGTTTCTGCACCGGGCAGAAGATGATCTTGTCCAGCACTGTGGTGGACTTACAGAACGGATGGACTGGGTCTGCTCCGGAGCAGATACGGACCTCTTCAGTGATGGGGCAGTGGTTGTGCAGGGGAGTGTGAAGAGAAGGAGCTGACAGAGGCGAAAGTTGGACTTGTGGGTGCTGGCTCTCAGCAGAGCGCGTTTGGGTAGATGCCGTTTGGATGAGAAGCGTCCATCTCTGTTGTGCACTACAGACATCTTCACAGCTAGCAGGTCAGTTGGGTGGTTGTTCTCTGCAGCCATCGTCCTCTCTAGTGTTTCACTTTGTGAACAGAAGATGATGCTAGAGAATGGAAGACAGTTGAACTGTGAAGATTAACAATAATACAAGTCAGCAAAAATCTAACTTGGTGCTTTGTGCTGGATCACTCAGCGTAAGATGATCTCGAAAACGTACAAAAGTGGGAGGCCCAGCCTGGCACTGTGACCCCTTTGAGTGTCCTTACAGACGCTGGAGCCGGGGTGCTCACAGTTGTGCCTTCCAGGTTGCATTAAAGAGCAGAGATAAGGCTGCATTAAAGAGCAGAGATAAGGCTGCTTGGCTCAAAACCCCAGGAGATGTTGGCCTCCACATCTTGTCTTGGTTTTGAAGTGACAGATGTAACCTATTTGTTGCATGCTGAAGGGCGTTAGGAAAAGGTCAGTGGTTAGAATACAGATGACATACTTTTTAAAGTGCGTTAAAATAGCACAATTCATTAGATTTAAACTATGAGCAGCAGAATGTTTTGAGTTAAGGGTGGGATTGCTTTTGTAACCCCCTGTGAGCTTCGTGGCCCATTTGGTGTGGAGGAATTTGAAATGCAGGTAGTTTTGCACGCCTTTTTGTTGCCTGGTTATGAAATATTCATGCTGTAGTTCAAGGGAGCTGAAGTCAGGACTTCTGGGTCCGCTTCTGCGGCTGACCTGGTGTAGGCCCGTGCACTGTCTGTGCTCCTCTTTTTCCCAGTACGTAGGCTAAGGGCCAAACCCCGGCTGCGATCCCTGCGTGACATCCCACGGGAGTTTTGCCACCGGTGAGCAGGATGACAGTCCGCTGCTGTTGGGTCTCCCCCTCAAAGCTCTCTGGCAGCCGGCTCGCGGGCGGGATCATGCGGTTTTAAGGAGTGATGCTCCCTTCCCCGGGAGGCCGTGTTGATGCTGAAAACGCTTTTGTGGTCTGTCACAGAATTACACGTGTGGACAAATGGGTACATCAGAGAAGTCATTATACAACGTATCTTAACGAACTTATTTTCTAAGCTACCGAAAGCAGTTAGCCTGCACAGGAACCTAAACTCTTTCCTTTTTTCAGTCATTTTGAATTCTACAAGTTCCAAAAAAAAGTGGTGTTGAGGTGACAAATCCATTCTGCTGGGGTCTTTTATTTTTTCCCCCAATTAGTATTTTAACAGGGCTGCTTTCAGCCCCTGCACGTTTTCATGGATCTGTGGGGAGCCCCATCGGGAGATGTGCATCAGAATGAGTGAAAAGGATGGCTTGCCCATCCCAGCCGTGCTCGTAATCATTGACTTTAGAGCGTCAGCCACCCTTTGGACAGCAAGAAAGGCGCTTCTGATACGTATGCTGACAGCCACGGTTGTCTTGAGTGTGAACACGGGGCTCTGGTCATTGAGCAGAAGCAGTTGCTCGAACAGGGAGGTCTCCAGCAGAATGCCCTGCGCTGGGGCAGGCTCTGTGTGTCACTTCATTGCTTGCTGGTGCTGTTCGGTACGAGCAGGACGGTGAACTCTTACAATCATGACTTGCTCTAACAGCTCCCTTTTATGTTCAAAACAGTTTGGCCAAGAGCAAACCCGTTGTGTTAGAAAGGAGACGTTTCATGTTGTTTCCAGACCCCGCTCGGTGCATCGGCTGCTGTCAGCGCCATCTCCTGCGGGCAGAGGGGCTGCCCCGTGGGTGAAGGGCAGAAACGAGGGCTGAGAGGCTGCCCACGTAGCCTCGCCTTTGCGGCCAGGAACTTTAGCTGAGTGTTGCCAGGCATGATAGTTCAAGGACAGGTTGTACAGAGATTTTTGTAACCCTCTTTTTTTTTGCTTATTTTTGCGTATTCCCTTTTGACAAGGTTTCTGTCACTTCCTACCATGTGCAGAGTCAACGCAAAGTCTTAAATCTTTTTGAGCAGCTACTGAGGTGGAAACAGATAGGCTGAGACAGGTACCTTGAGACAAGCAGTGGTTCTCAGGGAGAGGAGTCGGTCTAATTGTGGCTTGAGTTTGGAAAGAAAGGAGTGGTGGAAGAGACCTCCACTAAGGTAAAATGGCTCTCTGCACCGTGTGCTCCAGTGTGCTGCTGAACTGGTCTGTGTTGCTTTGTCCCATACCTAATTCCCATGCAGGAAGAGTACTCTGGCCCTTGGCCTGCGTTCTCGTTTCCTCAGTCCCATTTAGTTGCATTGGCTGCAGCAAACTGACCTCTCGGCTGGAAGGGCTCCTCTCGTTTTCACTGTGTTCCTGTTACTGCAGCACTGTATCATGGGTGTGAGACCATATGTGAGACCATATTGTTTTTCTAAGGGCTGGCACTGCCATTTTAAGCTTAATGCAGCTACTGGTGTAGCCTCATGAATACAGACGAGCTGCCTCCTTCCTTCCCCTGATGACACTGAGGGGTGCGCTCTGACAGTCTGCGAAAGCGATTTGAAACAGGACAAATCAGGATTTTGAGCTGAGTTCACACCCTCATTAGGGTGGAGTAACCTTGAGCTGTCCTCACAGAGTCCTGCGAGGCTCCGCCGGGGTTGTCCCAGGACAGCCCGCATCAGAATTTGGCTCAAAACAAAAGGCTGTTACAACACTCCTGTCCCCTACTACACATTCCTGCGTCTTCAGTCCCTGAACAAGCAGTTGTGGAGCAAACGCCATCAGTGACCAGCAGAGTCTGTCAGCACGTCTTCGTAGTCCTGTCGTTGGAAAGCTGGTCTTGGTACGAACAGATTGTCTTCCTTCAACACATCCACAGCCCGAAGTGGATTTGCTTCTGAAGCTCCATGTTGGAAACTGCCCCTGAGCCGTGAAAGCAACGGCAGAAAACTACAGGGCATTCATCGCTCGCTGCCAGTGCAGGCAGGAGCCTCAGCAGCACGGACTGTTGGCATCCAAAGGATGAAGACAAAAGAACTCCTCCAGTCTCCTCCAGCACAAGCAAAACAGCAAGTCCACGACAACCATTTCCTTTGGCCATGCTGGAGATCTGGTGCTCCAGGCAGCTGCCTGCCCTGGCTGCACCCGAAGCAGCTCTGTGGCCAGTTCTGGGGGCCCTGCAGGAACTGCAGGTTGTCTCATGTCCTCCTGCTGCTGAAATGTGTACGAGTGGGGTGGAAACTACCTCACCTGGTAGTGTCTCGATGCCAGGGCTGCCACTAATTCTTCCTGAAGGCAGCAAGAAATTGCTTTGCTGTGGGTGGGGCAGTCAGTGGTTGCTGTGAGGATCCGAGGAGGCAGGGATGCTGCTCGGCACCTCTGCCTGGACAAACGCCTGGTGGTTCTGCGTGGAGCCTCTTAGTCGTGGCCAGCTGAGTGAGTGTGGTCTCAATGTGTACAGGGCAGTTTGGTAGCTCCTGGCTCAGTTTCATTAGGTGCTACCAGCAATGGACTTGCAGTGGGCAGGAGGGGCTTTGCCCTTGCTCTTCTTTATTGTGCTGAAAAAAAAACCCTGAAATACTGGAAGTGCAACATCTGCTGCTGTCCTCTCTCCTTCATTAGGGAGAGCCGCGTCAGCTGTCTCCGGTGGATGGACAGGAATGCGTGCTGCTCGGCGGTGGCGATGAGTCAGTCTCTCCAACAGAGGGATGCTGCCCAGTCCGTGACTCACCGTGCGGTGCCTCACTTGGGGCTGCCTCACGGCTCCTGCGTCGACGCACGTGCTGCGGAGGAACCAGGCGTTGGCTGGGTGCTCCTCGCTGGGGAGTCGTTCCTGGGAAAGAGGTCACCACGCTGAAAGGGCTTTTTAGGATGGCCGTAAGGGTCTGGGTCTGCACGGGTCCGCAGAGCCCCGTGGCCGGTCGCGGGTCATCGCTGCCAGCGGGAGCAGGGGTGCCTCTGCACCTCCTGCCTCGCGGGGGGCCTGGGCGCAGGAGGCGGGGGATGCCCGGGCCCATCTCCGATGCTTATTTTAGGAGTTGCTTTGCGCAGCATCAATAAACCTGCTGCTGTCATGGAGCAGTCACGAAGTGAGACAGGCTCGGGAAAGCAGGCTCTGGGAGAGGGTGGGAGCGAGGCAGGAGCTGATTTAGAAAACAGGCTCTGCAGCGTTCAGGAGCGTGCGTGCACGGAGCTGCCTGCCTCTCCTCGGAGCTGAATAATGCACAGTTATTGTAAGTGGCCCTGTTATAATTAGAGGTGTACTGACCTGCGTGACAGCAGCAAGTTGTCAAATGCCACCCACGGGCTAGTGAGCGGGATGAATAATTTCACACTCTCTGTCTCTCCTGCTTTGGTGACGGCGCTGGTGGCTGGAGAGGGTCCCGGCTGCCCAGCCTGCACCCGGAGCTCCCCCACCGAGGAGGACGAGGACGGGCACTGCTCTCACCTGCTTGCTGTTGCTTGGGAAACCTCTCCCTCCACATCTGCTCCTTCAGCACAGTGGTGCTGCCTCCCCAAAAGGCAATATTGCGATGGGGCATGTTAAAACCCAGCAGAGGTGCAAGAAGAAGCACAGAAGAGGGATGAAAATACTCCTGAACCTTTTGTGAGAACAAGTACCTAAAAATATTTGTGTTTTCACGTGAGGCATCAGAGAAAGAGGCTTGTAGTTGTGTGGATGTGTGCTCCAGGCTGTAGTCTGCTGGGCTCTGGAGATGAAATTTTGGCCCCACAGAAATAAGTGATGAACTTCCACTGACCTCCCAGGGCCAGGGTTTCACCTGAGGGCCAGGAGGAGCACTGGAAGGGCTTAGCTGGGCTCTGCCCCTCACCTCCTCTCTGCTCCCCTGTGGATCTATCAGGCACATCTATACCAGGGAGATTTTAGCTGATACATTTGTCGGGACAGGTGCCTCCAGAGTCTCTGGCTAAGGTGAGGAGAAGTTGGTGTGATGTGCTGGGGGGGATGCAAAAGGCTGGGGACATTGAGGACTCCCTGGCTTTGCGCTGTGTGCAGCGAAGAGGGGGTGAGGAGAGCTGCCTTCCTCTGCCGTGCTGGGCAGGAACACGCGTGCAGCCGGCCGCAGCATCTCCTTCGGCTGCGGGGCGATGGACCTGCATTCCCCCGTGAAACTCCCCAGAAAGGCCCTCTCCTGCTGCAGCAGAGCTGGGCAGCCTGTGGGACGCTGCTGGTGATTAGAGAAACCTGCTCTACCAGGAGAGGAATTCAAGCATTTCTTTCAAAAATCATGATTTCCTCCTAATAAAAACGTAGGGAGTTTGAACACCTCTCTCAATGGACTCGGCGAAATGGTCTGTGTGTGATTCATCTGGGCTTCCCTCAGTAGCTGCTCCCGGAGTGATGCGTTTCTTCTTACTGCCAACAGGAGAGTCAGAAACGTTCCAAAGGAGCTTGTCGTGAAGGGGTTTAGCATTTGGGGTGGTGGGTGGGAGCCTGGCCATCCGCACGCTCCCGTGAAGCTTCGCGGCGCACTGCCAGCCGCCCTCCTCCCCAGGCCCCTGCGGCTGGAGCCCGTCCTGGAGGGGCTGCGGGGTGGGGTGGAGGAGCGCTCCCCCTCGGCCTCAGGAGGGGGTGGAGAGTCCACGGGTGTACGCGGGGCCGGGGCTGGCCTGGGTACCGCGCGTCAGGAGATGGCCCCAGCGTGTGGGGCTGTGCGCAGGGGTCCTGGGCAGCACTGCCTCTGGTTTGATGCACCAGCAGCCCTGGTGCTCTGGGAGCAGTAGCTACAGCTTGCTTGTAGGGTTGGGGGGGGGGTTGTGTATTTTCCAGCAAACCCGTGATTTTATGCATTCTTTTATCCGTATCAGCTTGAGGATGCTCTTGGCATCCTGTCTCCAGAGAAGAGGCGGTGTCTTTGCTTTAACTGTGCTGTGAGTCCTAAAGAAAAAAAAAAATTAGTCAGTTTAGTCAATTTTTTCTGTGCCTTTTACTGGGAGATCCCCCTTTGGTCCCCTGGGGAATTAAATAGAGCTTTTTTCTATGTTCGGATTTTCAAATGGGGAAAGTGGCTGTTCATTAGGGGAGCCTGCAGGTAACCCTTCCAGCTGGCAGCACCACCACCTTCCCTCTTACAACCGGTCCTCGATCACAAGAACTGGCACTTTTTGATATTCCTAAATGAAGACATTAATCATTTGCTATTTTTATTCACTCTGTCAGAAACATTTGGTAATTCCTTTTTGTTTCTCTTCCTTTCTTCAGACTGCTTTCCAGGCACTCTCAACCCCCTCTTTTCCTTGGCTAGATGTGTCCTCTCTTCCCTCCAAAACTCCGTTCCGTGGTTATGGATTAGAGTGAGCAGAAGCTAACAACCAGCTTCTTCATCGACCTCTTCGCTTTGCAAAAGACATTAGTGGTTTTTAAATGGCAAAGCTGTTTGAGCTGTAGAGAAGAGCCAGGATTGTGGCACCTCTTCCAGTCCATTAGGGACCAGCTGCTTCTGGGGCAGCACCTTGCCCTTTTGCTGGAGAAAAGGGTGTCCGACATCAACATCTCCGTTGAGTGACCATCCACTTCTAACGCCACTTTGGTCTGACAGAAACATCTCTCTGAGCTAAGGATCTGAAGCTGTAGGACACTTAATTACCACGTGGCAAGTGCATTTTATTTTGCCAGTACAAATAATTCAGCTACCACGATATGGCAGTTTAATTTGCCTTATTTCTCTCCATCGTTTTGCACGAGAGAGATGAATGCCTCAGCACGATTTCATGTGGACGCTTCGTCTCCTTTAATGTGGTTACAGGTGAAGGCTGCGCAATACACCCCTGCATAAAAATTAATCTTGCAGGCAATTAGCCTGAATTAAAACACCCAAACCAGATGAAGAGGAGCTTTGCTCGCTTTGTGGCTACAAACCGCGCCGGTGCCCTAACGTGAATTATTTTAGAAGTACGTTACCTTCAAGCACAGAAGGGGGAGAAAGGCAATATACCCACACGTCCACGTCCACGCAGTCCTGCTGAGCACACACTTTGCTGCTTCTTTCCTTTTTTAGTTTGGAAATGTCAGCACTTTCCGTTCCCATGGGAACCCTGGCTCTTCAGTTGGCACGCTGTTGCCTTGGAAGGCACTGGGACTGGAGGGGCTGGGGGCTGTCTGGGAGCGTGTGCCCACCGCGCCTGGTTCCCGGCTCAGCAGAGGCTGGATGGGGCAGCCCCGCTCCTTGCCCGGGCGTTGCCTGCCCTGAGCGGGGACGAGCCCAGCGGCTCTGCGCCTGCAGGGGCAGCCTCAGCAAAAGGCATAACTGGGAGAAGGTTCAGAAGCTGATGGAAAACAGTTATGAGCCTGCTTGTAAGCTCTCTTCAAAGATCCCAGTGACCTCATGGGAGAGTACAGGATCTTCCCAGTACGGAGGGAAGCATGGTGGACACAGAAGCATCGCAGTGAAATGCCTTCCTGATGGTGAAACTCATATTCTTAGAGTAAAAACCTGATTTTGCTACTGTTACGAATCTCCAAGTTAGGAACCAAGTGAGCAGGAATCCATTCCCTCCTGAAGTCATCTGACTGTGATAAAGTCTCAGCAACAGACTTTGGGAGCTCCAGCCGGTCAGTGCTTCTGGGGGTTTATGTGCTGGAATGTGTTGAGTTAATGTAATGCACCAAACGCACGCTGAGGTCACTGGGTTTATGGGTGCCAAGGTGGGGCGGCAAGATAGTTCTCTTCATTGCTCAGTTTTAAATGCTGCTTCTTAAAAAAGATCCTTTCAGAGCAGTAGGATGTGTGAAACAATGCTGCGAGCTGCTGACAGGTACCATGGCAATGGGCTCTGCCAAAAGCTGCGCTGCTCCTCAGAGCTGCTGCTCCTATTGACTGAACTATTTTCCACTCCATATTCATGAGTATTCCCACTCCTGAAGGATGCTGACAGCTCTTCCAGAGACGGCTAATGTCTCGGGCCGGGGGCGTGCAGCCTCTGCCCCTGTTTCTGCTGGGCAGAGGGAATCTGTCTGCGCCCAGCGCTCAGGTCGTGGACGGTGGGAGCCGGGGACACACACCGTGCTGAGGCGCCAGCCTGGCAAGTGGCACTGACATCAGGGTCCCAGCACCGATGCACTGAGATAGCGCTCGTGTCCCACTGTTCCCAGCTGGCTTCATGCCCCAGCCTGCCGCCTGCCTCCAGAGCCCCTTCCCTGGGAGCTTCCCTGGCTCACAACTCGTGCTGAGGAGTCTTTACCTTCTGTTTGTCCCACCCGGTCTCTCAGCCCCCTTTGTTTGGCACGAGACCTTTCTGCTGGTCAAGCTGTGCCGCCTCGCTCCTGGTTCCAAGGAGCTGTGCACTGGGAAGGTGCCGCCGGCTGTGCCGGGCCCTGCATCGTCACTCTCTAGCGGGGTGTGTCTTTGCCAACTGCTTGGCAGGTGCAAAACTACAATTGCAGCTTGTCAGAGCTGCCCACGTGTCGGAGCCGAGCACAAGAGACCGCCTCGGTCATGGCCTCTGGCGCCGAAGGGAAGAGCTCCGCAGGGCTGCGCGCCCCAGTCCTCGGGGCTGTCCCTGCCCCGTGCCAGGCTGGCCGTGCTGAGCCCCCACTGTCCCCGTCCTGGCTCCTTCTGACCCTGTGGCCATGGGTCTTGGCTCTCAGATCCTGCCCGGTACTTGTGGATGCAGCCACGGCTCATACCTGCTCTGCCACCGTGTCCCCTGCTGAAGCAGAGCCGATGTGCCCTGTTGTGTAGGGGTTCTTCAGCGGCACAGGAACGGATTTAGTATGCAAGGGCGTAATACAGTCGTTTCAGCTGACTAATAAAGTGCAGCACTGCCTAATGCAATCTTCCTGTTCTGCTGGGAGTAGCAGACAGACATTAAATCCCCAGGAAGGGTGGTTCACCCCCCTGAAGAGATGCTGTGGCAGGGAGGGCTGTGGAGGGGAGCACTTTCAAGCAGGAGAGACCAGCGCTGCCTGCAGCAGGGTCCTGCCCTCTCCTGACCCCGCCGCTGGCTTTGTACCTGCGCCGTCCTCTGCTTTCTGACAGCCCAAACCTGGGCAGAGCCCAGCCAGCACTCACCTGCCCGCTCTCCTCCTGCCACACCGTCCCCCACAGCACCGTCACGCTCCGGCTGGTGGGAGCTCCATCCAGGGTGCGCTGGCTCCTGCTCCCATCCCCGCCGACCGCCCGTGGCCGTGGGAGCAGCCTCCCGCCTCCATCACCCTGGCTTCAGAGAGCCGGGACGTGGACCGCCGTGCCCTGCCCTCGGTGCCACCATGGGCATGGCGGTGACATCCCTCCCTGCTCTGGGCCCCGACGCACACTGCAGCACCCACGGTCGCAACAGAGCCGGTGCAAAAGCAGAGCTGTGCCAGCCGCGGCGCTCAGCCGGCACCGCATCCCCGGCAGGGCTGTGCCGCAGCGGGGGCACGTGGTGCTCCCCCTCCCTGGTGCGATGGGGCTGAGCTCTGGGAAGCCAGATTTGCAGAACAGGAAGGTTAATTGCTATTTGCTTTCAAAGCCTTTATCTCCTTTTTTAACTCCTCTCGCTTTCATCTTCCCTGGCTGCTTTTTGAAGAACAGCGTTTAGAAATCTGTTTTTCAGGGTCCAAACCAGTCGCGGGTTCAGGACCGGTGAGAAGAAATGGAGGAGACCCAGCTCAGGGCTGCGGTGGTCCCGTGTGCAGGAACCTGTGTTCCAGCAAGAGGGATTTTGTAGAAAGAGGTTTGAAGGGTGTGGGCAGTCATCGGGCCCCGCTCCCAAGGGTGGCCTGGCCCCACTGTAAACCCCGTGTGCCTCATCTCCCATCTCAGCCTCTCTGCTTTAGCTCTCAGCCGTTGGCACCATCTCTGCCTTTCTGTGTCAAACAGAACCTTTAACCACCAGGTGTTTTCCTTACCATAAAGATATTTATATACTTTAATAAAGTCGACTCTCAGTATTCTTTGTAAGTTAAACAGATGGCGCTCGTAGGGTATTTTTCCAGCCTCTCAGACATTTTACTCATTCTCTCTGCGCTCTCTGCACATCTCTGTTAAGAACTCAAACACCAAACCTGAATGCAGATTTCCAGCGTTGGTCTGAACACCGGGTAATTGAATTTTCCATGGGAAAATTCACTGCCCTGCTCCTCTTGCTGTTGGCTTTGCTTGCCAGGGAGCACCCTGGACACTCCTGGTGTGTTGCTTTGCCCCCCGTGCTCTCCCGGAGCTTTCCAGGAGCAATCTCTGGCGTCCCCACCATGCCCCGCCGCCTGGGCACGGCCGGTGGACCTGGCACTCACATGTCCAGTTTTACTCTCAGCCGTATTAAAACCCTCTCCGTGTGGGTGAGCGGAGCGTTGCAGGGCACTGCGCGCCTCAGCTGCTCCTTGTCAGTGACCGTCCTGCCAGGCTGTTAGTCATCGGGGTGTTTTATCAGCAGTGATCCTGCATTTGCTAACAATTTGCTGATTAAAACCAATTCCTATGGGTCCCTGGCGGCTTCAGAGAGCAAGGCGTCGGTGCTGTGCCACGGTCGCGGCACAGACCTGCCAGCTGGCCAGCGCCGCCTCAGCCGGGACCTCGAGATGATGCTCATCTTCACAAACCCCATATTACAGCACATCTGCACAGCTTCACTTAATTGTCATCTTACTGAGGAGTGAAAACACGTTTATTTGACAGAATCTACTGTCTATAAAACTATATTGGCAATAATTACATTTTTGTCCCTTAATTCTGTCTCAATTTCCCCATTAGCTTTCCTGTCTAGAAACCTGCTGCTCTGCTTGGCTATCAGGACAGCGTCAGCACTTGGCTTGCTTTCGGATTTCCCCCCTGTTCAGGAGTGTATTCCAGATCAACGGCGCTGGGTCAACTGACTCTTTTCAGATTCAGGTGTTCCTGGTTGGGGCTATTTCACGTCTTCCCTGGTTGCCAACAGATTGGAAGGGTGTTTGCCATTCTCCCGTGGCTCGGGCACTGCCCTCCGCCCCTTGCCAGTTGCAGAAGACGATACTCACTGCCCCGTCTGCTTTCGGTGCGCAAAAATCAGCTGTCCCGCTGTTTCGGGGGAGCTGGGGTCCGACGTGTCGTTAGCCGATTGCTCCCGATACACACACAGGTCTTCTGGATGTTTCTGGTCCTTCCCATCCAGTGGCTTCTTTCACTTCATCGGTTTTGTGCATTTTATGACTTCTAATTGACCAGCTCATGTCTGCTTCCCCACTGCTCGTTTGCCAGGCACTGGGCTTTAGTTTCTAAGAGCAGACTCACAACAGGAATACGTTTTTACTCAGAAGCGCTTTGCTCTTGATTGCAGAGTGGCCGCTATTGACTGCCTAGTGAGCTCCTCTCAGAGGGTTAGCGTTCAGTCACATTTTTCTCTGTCTCTGTTTTCTTCTCAATCTCATTGTTCCTAATTCAACTCATTAGAAGCATCAAGTATGTAAAAATATTACTACAGTTAATGAATGTGCTTGTTTAATAAAGGTGTGTTGTAGTTGTGTTTAATACCGTGTTAAATACAGCTGTATAAGTGTAACGTGCCTTTTGTAAAGGTTTGCCTTAGTGCAGACGGACAGTCTGCTTACGATTGTACGTCAAGGAGCTTCTTCAGAGCGTGGGGTGTCTCTGTCCGTACATCCCTAGGTACGGTCTGGGCTGGACCAGCCTCTTCTGCTCCTGCTGAACGCAGTGGGGTGGTGCCTGCTGATCCCCGGGCAGCCACGCGCTGCTCCTCTTTATTCCTCCCAGTAAAGCCCAGAAAAGAGGCGCAGCCCTTGGGGGCAGCCTCAGGCCTGAAAAACCCACGTCCCGCAGCACCGAAGTGCTGGAGCCAGGATGGGCCCCTCCTGGCTGCGTTAGGACAAGGCAGCAACGGAGCAGACCAAAGGGGAGGAGGAAAGCTCTGCATTGTGAATGCAAAGGGGGGGCAATGTTGTGATAATAGCCCAGATAAAGGGGCTTCTTGCAGTTTGGAAACCAGATGCCAGTTGCTTTCCTGTTATGCTTCCACCAGGGTATTTTCTCTTACGGGAACTGCTTACGGTTCCTGTGCACAGTACCTACTTCTTAAATTTTTTTCTGCAGCTTGGCACAATCTCTGGCTCCCAGACAGCATTCAGAAATCCGCAGGGACGAGAGGATTTCATATTGACTCTAAATAAAAGGCTAACTTTACACAAAGAAAAAAAAAACCCAAACAAAGCAGAAGCAAAAACCCTGGGGCTTCCTGAAGTGGAAAGGAAGGTTTAATTTGTTACCCAGCGCCGCTGCTGTAGCGCCCAGAGAACAGCCCTGCTGCAGCACCATGAGACTGCAAGAGCTTTCATCCCCCCCTGCCCTCTCCTCTGAGTAAAATCCTTTGGAATGCCTCGTTTTCCTTATAATTCATCAACCTGCAAAAGGGCTCCGTTTTGTGGAGAACAGGCCATTTACTGAACAACAAGTGGACATCGTCACTGCATTGATTTTCCAGGGTCTTATCAATAGAAACAGCATGAAGGACCTCGGACAGGCTGGAGGCTGTGGACTAACACACTGGCTTTGCCTCGTTAGGCTCTAACGAAAGGCAGCTCCGTGGCAGCGTGGTTTCAGAAGGGCAGCACGAAGAGGAGCAGGGCGCTGGCAGGGCTGGCTGGGCGCAGCCCCCGTGGCCGCAGCCAGCTCACCCGCCTTGCCCGGCCCCAGCTTCGCCATCCCGCCTGCCTGCGCACGCTGAGACGGTCGAGTACGTTTGTGTCATCGAAACGCCGGAACGTTTGGAGATTTTCTACAGGGGCAGCAGCGTCTCGGTGCGTCCGCTGCCCGTCCAGGTGGGCCCTGAGCAGCTACCACAGGTCTCTTGATCTCTTGCCACCCGAAATGTGCAGTAAATGCACAAGCCTCAGAAATGCAAGGGATTATCCACTCCCTGCTGACGGCCTAACGATGTGTCTGCGAATGCAGAAATTATCTTTGCAGTTCTCTTGCAGCTACCATTGCCAAAAAAATCCCTATATAAAATGAAGCTAATAAGCAGTAAATATTCAACACGGGCTGTTGGATTTTTAGATGTAGAAGCACCCCAGGAGTCCATTTTCTTCAGACAACAGGGTCCTACTAGAAATAATTTTGAAGGAAGTAATTTTAAACATATTTAAGAGAAAAATAAAAGCAAGTTAGGGAAAGCAATGCCCGTTGCCTGAAACACTCATCATGCAAATGCATTTTCTTTACATGGTGCCCAAGCACCGGTTGTTTTAGGAAGACGGCTGAGGCTGACGAGCTCCCTCCCCTCTTCCCTTGGCCAGCAAGCACAGAGTGGCAGAACGGTTGGGGTTGGAAGGGATCTTGAAGCTCAGCTGGTTCCACCCCCCTGCCCTGGGCAGGGACACCTCCCACCAGAGCAGGTCGCTCCCAGCCCCATCCAGCCTGGCCTTGAGCCCTGCCAGGGAGGGGGCAGCCCCGGCTGCTCTGGGCAGCCTGGGCCAGGGCCTCACCGCCCTCACAGGGAAGGATTTCTTCCTCATATCTAGTCTAAATTTACCCTCGTTCCATTCTTACCCACCATTTTAAAGTCTCTCAGACCTGCACAATGAGTGTGTCAACTGCGGAGCTTCACCCCTTCCTCCTCCCTTCGGGAAAATACCGATTGAGCATTGGAGTTTCCCACCCATCGGCAGGACAGCGCCGTCCTCCGCAGCCAGCCCGTCGGCATCGCACCGCGGCATCGCGGCACATCTCAGCCTGACCGAGGAGAGCAGGATGAGGCCCTTGGGCTGGGAGCCCGCCGGGACAGGCCGTTGTCATCCCGCATTTCTCTGCGGAGCCATCGCCTCCAGCAGCGCGCGGGGGCTGCAGGGGCAGACGTCCTCTTCCCACCAAGGCTGTGAAGATGTTTTACAAATGGAAGGGAAGAGTCTCCAGCCCTGCTTCATGCAAGAGCCACAGAAATGCTCCTGCAGCCAAGGTGGTACGGTGATGTCGGCCGGACAGCCCGGTCCTCCTGGCTGTCCCTTGCTCTGTCTGCGGCAGGCTCCGCTCCCGTGGGGCAGCTCCGTGTGCCGGGAGTTTGGTGTTTCACCCGTACAGGGAGGCTGTACGAGAGCCAAAGCGACAGCCCTTCCACCTGCCGCTGGGACAATCAGACAGAGTTCAAAGCAGAAATGCCACGGGTAGTTTAGATGAAATCCAGAGTAAAGCCACTGCTTGTCAAACCTCGTGCTATTCCAAGGAGCGGCGGGAGCAGAGTGCTCGGCTATTTGCTATTAATAGGGTCAGGCCAGGCTGCTGCTGAGCAGACTCGCCGTCCCTCGGGGCAGCGCACCTCCCTGCCTTCCTCAGGGAAAGAGATATTTTAGGAGGTTTCCCAAAGGCTTGTGTCTTGCCATCCCCTCGCGGAGGCCGGGGAGCAAGCTTGAATTAACACCGGAGGATGAGCCGTGGTTTTTTCTGTGGGAAACACGCCAACTTGGCTGCTCTCTGTGCACAGCTCGGGGCCTGGGTCGGCTCAAACCGTGGCTGGCAGCCCGCAGGCAGATGGGGCCTGTGGTGGTGGCGGCAGCTGCTCTTCTGTGGTTTGGAAAAACACGGCATTCAGGCAAGGGTGCTCTGGTTTGGGTTTTTTTTGCAAGGGCTCATCGCGTGTCTCGCTATGGGGTGGCCTGTCTGGTTAAGGTGAGAAGAGTCACACCTGATACCTGGCCCCCCCGAACCCTGTCCCCATCTCCCAGCGCCACCCTCGCTTGCTGACATCCCACCGGGCACGCCGTGTGCAGAAGGACCCAGAACCACACGCTCAGCTTCTCCTGCTCATCTTGGCTCCAGACCCAGACCTGCAGCTCCTGAAACCAGCTCTGGATGGTCCCCACGTGCCCGCCCTTGGCAGCTGCTGCACGTCATTACCATCTTCCCCTGCAGCGAAATGCCAGCCAAATTCCTGGAGTGCCCAGGTCCTCCCGCACTTGGTGCCCTCCCACCCATTTTGGCTGGTTTGAACGCAGGCTCTCGGGTTGTGAGGGCTTTTCTGCTGCCTCTCGGTGCCCGCTGACACCCGGGGAGCCCGGCCCTGCTCCTGGGGAGGTGGCAGGATGGGAGCCCCGCACAGACGAGGGTTCCCGCGGGTGCTGAAAGGATGGGGCTTCAGCAGAGCTGAGCAGAGTTGTGGTGCCCGAATCTGGGTGGATTATGTGCCCAAGTCCACCAAGCGCCCTTGAAAGGTAGCTGTTTACATACACTTAAATTCTTGGATGTGCATCAGGGGCAGCGTTGGCAAACCCAAGACCTCATGCCTGAAAGTCGGGAGCAAAGCCTGAGATGGAGAGCAAAAAACCCCAGGGCTGCTCTTCCTGCTCTCCTGTTTCTGACTCCCGCTGAGCACTCTCTGGTCCGTATGCCCCACATTTTCAAGGCTTCCTTTGCAATCAGGAGGGATAGATTATTTTTTTTAGATTTATTATTTAGATTTTTTAGACAGAATTTTAATTTTTTTGATAGAGACTGTGGTTACTTATGTCATGGAGAGCAAGAAGCGAGACTTCCAGAAAAATACCACTAAATATCACAAGAATCATAAAAGAAATCACAAGTGTTGGCCATGATGGGCAGTGGTGGGTCATGGCAAAATTTCACTGGGCGTGTTGGTGGGGACACATGACCCCAGTAACGTGTTTGTACGGACCCCCCAGTTCACAGGACAGAGTCCCCAGACACAGAGACGGAGATACCCTTCCCTCTGCCTGTTACAACATTTACAGAACTGGTCTGTAAACAGAATTATAGAATCCATATTAAATGGATTTCTGGGCTGGATTCAGAACTATTCCCTATTTTTGTTCCCTACGTGTAAACCAGAGCGTATCTTGCTAGCGAAAAGCTGCCGAGAGCGTTTTTCAGTGTTACCTCCACGAGTACCAGAGGAGACTGAAAGTTGTATTTGCACTTTTAAGGACTGGTGATGTACATGTCTGCCAAACCGGTGACTCAGAAAGAGGAGGAAATCCTGCGTGCCCCGTCTAGCCGGTCACACGCACAGTGCCTCGATCTGGAGTCTCTGCCGCGAGCGCGCGGAGCAAGGCTTCTTCTGACGAGCTTGTGGTGAGCTCTGCAAGCAGGGGAAGAACTCACAGCCATTGCTCGCTGCGAACTGCTGACTTGAACAGTCTCGCTTCGTGCTGTCTCTCTCCTCCACAGGCACCTTCCGCTACGAGGTGGTGCCATGGGCGCGATGCCGGGAGCGGGCAGTGAGCTCCCCCCTGCGAGGGGCTCGACCGTAAAGAGCTCCCTAAGGAAAGTGAAGAAATCCGGGGATGAAGAGCCTAAAAAGGATCTTTAGGACCCAAAAAAGGCTGGTGACTTTGATCCCACAGGGAACCTGGCAGAAGATAGAGGCTCGGCCTGATGGAGGAGTCCGTTGTCCCAGAAGAGCCAAGCCCCGTTGGATGCCAGAAGTGAAGGTGGAGACACGTCTGGCGCTGCCCATGGCTCAGGGCATTGCAGGGTGTCCTGAACCGCCCGGAGAGCTTGGAGGGGAGTCCCACGGCGAGGTGCAGGCCCGCAGCAATGCCAATGGAGGAGAACGAACTAGGTGCTCCGGAGCGACCCAGCGGTACAGACTGCGGGTGCTGCGAGAGGACTCCATCCCTGGCAGGCATCCAGGGAGAAATCGTGCCTTGTTTCCTGGGGAGCGTGGCAGCAAACACCCTCTGGAGAGGTGCTCCTTCTCCGGGATCATGCCAGAGAAGCAGCAAGTTATAGGGTGTGACATCAGATGGAGACTTTTAAGCCTTGCTGGCATAGAAGTCACGTTGCTGTGAGTCAGGTTGTTGCCGGTCCTGCCGGGCAGAGGCTCTTGGGTAACAAATCAGGCTGCTCAGAACAGAGGCTGAGCGAGGTTTTCTCTGGACTGTGCCCAGGGTGGTGGTCCCTGAGCACAGGACCCCCCCTCCCCTTCTTTCTCCGTCACCATTGCCACAGGTGACCTGCAGCGACGACCTGCACAGAACCCACCACACGTGGGGCTGCAGGGAGGAGGTCTGAGCTTCCCCCTGCTCCTTGCCAGGCTCTTCCCAGCACCTTCCCTGCCCCGAGAGCTGCTCTGCATCCCTGCAGCTCAGGGAGGAGCGAAAAGGTCTATGTGGCCGACTACTGTGACCTGCCTCACAGCACAGGCTCTATAATTACTGCCTGAAATACCTGCCTTGAGCCAAAAATCGTGTGCTAGACCTCTGTCTAATGAGCCTGGCCCTGTATGTCAGCAGTAATTAATGTGCATCGCCCTGCAGGTTCCCACCTCCTCCTAACAGACTGAAATGTTATCCTCTGGTTATAATTGCAAATTATGGTTAAAATTTTAAATGCCTGGGAGTGGGGAAGCTGGATGCTACAGCTCGATCCCCCGTGGGTACATGTGGGGTGGCTGCTGGGACGGTTCCAGCCCCTTCTTTCTCTCCTGGTCTTCTTACAGCTGACTTTCATCCTCACCACCCTGTTCTCCTCCCTCATCCCCTTTTCTTCTCTTTCTCTCTCATTTTGAGTCCCCTTCTTTCCTCACCTTTCTTTACCTCCTTCTTTCCTCTTCAGCTCAGCATGAAACACCCTCCAGGAGTGTGGTGGGAGATGATCGTCCCTTCCCTCGTGGCATGTGAAGCCACCTCTGAGCACAGCAGCCCCTTCCCATCAGATGGTGCTCCTAGAAATAATATCAGGGTATCTAGAAACAGCCAAGGGACCGAACACACACATACCAATATGTATGGGGCACGTCATCCTCCTTCCCCCTGTGCTGAGAGAAACAAGACTCGGGGGATGTCTTGTTGGTACGTGTCTCTGCCCCAGCCAGTCCCACCACCAGCGCTGCATGAGACGTGCCTGAGGGACATCATCTAAGCCTGAACAACTAGAACTTACTGGCCTGATTCTGCTGGAGGAGGTAACTCAGTTGCTGGTCCACCTGTTTCCCATGGCCGCTAGCGTTCGGCTGAGGATGAAAGATGTACAAGCACGAGCTAAAGGGCTTCCACATGCCACAGACAGGAGCTGGTGGCGGAACACTCCCTTGTCTGCGTCCCCTGGAAAGATCTCCCGTCCGTAGCCAGCATGCAGTTCTGAAGCACTGGCCTAAAGCCAGCGATGGGTCCCTCCACAGTGTTTATAGGGATGCGTTCTTGCCCAAAAACACCGTGCGAAGCATATACAAGCATTTATTCCAGATTCAGGCCAGGTAGATGGGAAGGACCTCCGATACGCAGTGGGCTGGTTGCAATAGCTGGGTGGGCCTCTTTCCAGGAGAGGTTCACTCTTCTTTTCCAAAACATCTCCTCAACAAAAAGTAATGAAGGGATAACAGAGTTTGCTCTTCCCTTTCTGTCTCTTCTCAGAGCATAGAAAACAGAGTCGGTGTGAACCGGTGAATCGCTGCTTGCTTCACGCCGCGGATAGCCTGGGAGAACTGGCCAGGGGCCGTGAGTGCGGCCAATTTGGAAGTGTAATGCTGGCGCTGACAGCGCCGTTGGCCGTTTGAATGATGGGTAAAGCCCGTGAGCTGGGCCACGTTTTGACACCTCATCTGCATGGTGCTGGGCTCGTGTTGGAGCTCAGATGGTCAGAACTGTTGCTTTTCTATCGTTTCAGCTCCAGGTACCTGCTGAAAAGCAAACCAAAGCTGACAGCCTCGTTTCCCAGCTCCGGATGAAGAAAATGCAGGAAGTGTCCGAAGAGAACAGGCTGCAGTGGAACAAGGAATGCCAGTTAAAGCAGACGTCTGCATTTTGGTCATCTGGAGCACCGCAAGTAGTTATGGTTTGCAAACATTAGCATAATTTAAAGATGAACAGCCATCCTTCAACGCTGTGCCGAGTCAGAGCGTGGCTGCTGGTTCGGTGAGGTCTCCAGCCGCATCCAGGCGCTCGGGCATCCCCAGCGGGCAGGTCTCTGCCGCCAGCCTTGCCTCTGGGAACACCCACCCTCGTGCGCAGCTGCATCCACTCTCGGAGCCACAGCTGGTGGTGGGTGGTAAATGACAGTGGGTGATAAATAGATAATGGGCGGCATTTTGTACTGAAGCACCTGAGACAGGTACAGAGCGATGCATTCCTGCTGAATTTAAGGCCGTTATTGCAGCTTTGCCTTGTTAACATGAAACGTGGGGACAGCTGGGTGCTTTCCAAACATCACCTGAGCACACCAGGCTGGACCGGCGTTAACTTTGCCGATGCACCATCTGTTACTGCACCCAGTAAATGCAGAGCAAGACACGTACTTGGCCGTTGACGCTTGGAAATGCATCGGCGGTTCTTAGGCCTGGCGGTGCCGGTTGCACCGGCGTGCTGGACGCCGAGCCGGAGGCAGCCCGGCGCACCCCGGAGCCGCAGCGGGGCCGATGAGCCGGGCACGCCGGGCCGGGGCTGGCGCAGCCGTGGTCCTCGGCGGGACACGGCCGGAGCTCGGTTTGTGGCCTGCGGCAGCGGCGAAGGGCGTCCGGCCCTGCCAGCCCCGTCCACGCCGCCCTCGTGGGGAGCGCTCTGCCCCTCTGAGCAGCGGGCACCCGCGCTCTGGCCTCCCAGGGGTTTGAGACGAGATTTTTTCAGTGGAATATAACTTACTGGGAAACAAAAGACATCCAAGGATTCACTTTAGAGGTACATTGGGAAAGCTGCGTTTTGGGTTTTTTAACTCAAAGCTGCAAATAACAGAGAACCTAAATATGGATTTTGTAGGACTTTACTGTGTTAATTATTAAAAAGGAAAAAAAAAAAAAGATATTACTCATCAAAACTGCATTCTTGTCAATCAAAGCTGGGGAACAGAGAGTGTTTTTATAAAAGCATCTCCCAGCCTTTGCTAGGCTCGGTGGAAACCTTTTCAGGTAGTGTGAGAGAAGCGTCGAGCTGCCCTCAGATGTCCGGGTCCAGCAGCGTTCCCCGCTCTGAGGACGAGGCTGCGGCAGCGGAGGGGGATGAACTCCCTCAAGGGGCTCCTGCACTGCCGCCGCGAGGGTCTTTACAAAAAAAATGCAGTTTCTCTGCTGAAAACTGGAACCTCAGCAAAACTGCTCCTTTGGTCGAGTAACAAAGTTGGTAGCCGAGCTGTGGCATGGGTGAGAGGCTCCCTGACAAAGCCGTGGCTGCTGTGGCATGAATGCTCTCTTCATTAAGCTGCTCAGCTGGCTCAGAAGCTTCTGTTCTTGATGAAAGCAGCACCTGCTAATGCTGAGGATCCCATTCTTCGTTAACAGTTCAGCTGGTTCAGAAGGGGAGCTCTGAGGCAGATGAACAATTTATGCAGAGTGGGATACATGACAAAGTAGCAGCTACTTTAGTGAATACAAGCATCTTTGTAAAAGTGCCCAGATGGTTCAGGAGCGAGTCCCATTCTTTGTGAAAAGCGCCGTTGTTGTTCTGGGCTCTGCATCACGCCTCCTGACAACGTGCCGGGTACAACCCATCTTCCTGGGGAGCTGCAGAATTTGGTCTCCTGACAGACATCCCGCTCAGGCCAAGCCTCTGGGGTTGCCATCATTTTCTCCACAGAATAATGTCGTCTTCAAGCTGTTGCCCACTGCCCGGGTCTCACTGCTGCAGCACCGCTGCCTGTGGCGCCTCCTGCCCACTGTCACTTATATTCATTAGACATTCAGGTTAATTGGGTACCAAGATAACTGAGCCTGGTCCTCCTCTGTGGTCCCTCCTGAGCACAGCCGTCGCGGGGGGGGGGCACCCGGCCTGATGGGCAGACCCAGGACGGCCAGCCCGGCTTGGGACAGGGGGGCAGGGGCTGGGAAAGACACATCTCTTGTCACCCCATCATGGGGACACCCCTGAACTGTATGGCCCCAAAGAACAGCACCAGGATCCTGCCCCCCAAAGAAAAGCACCAGGATTCCAGCCCCACACGCTGGAGTGTGGGCTCCCCACGCAGAAGGCGGTGTGTTGGGGGGTAACAGAGCCCGGAGAGCCACCGGTGCCTCGGAGCAGTTCTTTCGAGCTGGGCAGCAGGGTGCAGGACGGGGTGCTGCCCTGCAGCAGGGAGAGCTCTGGGAGGGCTGGTGGGAAGGGAGCCCCGCTGCCCAGGGAAAGGTGAGGAGCATCGTGTTATAGACCGTCCGTCTGGCCAGGAAGGAGCAAAGTTGGTGAGAGAAAATACGGGGACCAGTTAGAGAGCTGCACAGTTGGAGTCTAGGGCTGGGGCTCATGGTGGGGGGACGGGAGCTGCGCTGCAGCCTGTGGATGGGGCTGGAGGGGATGGATGGGAGTCTCCAGGCAAAGATGAGCTGAGTCGGGCAGGCGCAGCTGGGAGAGGGCCCGTGGTGCGGTGGGAAGGCTGGAGGCAGCTGAGCAGAGACCCTCGCTGTGGCCTGTTTGGTTTGGGCATTTGTCAGCGTGTGCGGAGCCAGGGCGGTGGTGGGAGCGATGCTGAACCCCTCGGTGGGGGCCATCCTCTCTGCGGGGGTGGCCATGGACCGAGTGTGACACCCAGCCAGGGAACAGCCAGATCCGGAGATGTGCAGCGCTGCCGGCCGGGCTCCCACCCCTGGTGCTGCAGACGCTGCTACCAGGTATTTCGCTTCTCCGGAGCAGCACCAGCTGCGGCACCAGCTGCATCCCAGCGAGCGCTGATCACTTTTAGAGTCCATTTTGTCTCATCACCGGGGATTTAAAAAGTTTCCTTCCATAGCGAATGAACGCTAAGAGAGAAGCTCCTGCCCTGGGGACCACCTCAGCGCTCGGGCTGGCGCACGGCTCTGCTCAGCGGGCCGCGATGGCTCACCCCGCCGCGGGAACACCCGCCGAGGGACCCGAACCTGCGAGAGCCGGGCTCAGGCTGGTGCTCGGCCGTGACTTGCAGGCCTGACGGTTGGGGCTGGTTCACCCGCCACCCCCAGGGACGCAGCCCCCTCTTCCACGGGACGGCAGCGGCACCTCCAAACCTCTCCGCTCCGGGGGTCCGGGGAGAGGACAGACCCGGCCACACGCCCCTGAGCCCGCTCCCCATCACCGGCCGGGCTCGCCCCAACGGCAGCGCTCTCAGCGGCGGCTGCCCCCGGACCGGGGTCTATCCCCATGGACCGGGGTCTATCCCCATGGACCGGGGTCTATCCCCACAGACCGGGGGCTGCCCCCACTACCCTGCCCCGCTGCCCACCCCCCCCCCCCCCAACTCCCGGGTGCGGTGGAACCCCTCCGCGGGCGTCAGGATGCGGGGAGCGGAGCCAGCGCCCGCGGGCAGGAGGGGAGGACCCCCACGGCAGACCCCCGCAGCCGGCCCCGGGGAGCCCCGCGCCCCCGCCGGCCGGTGCAGCGCCGCGCACGCAGACACCCCCCCCCCCCCGCTCCCCCCCCCGCCCCTCCGCGCCCGCGGAGCCCCCTCCCTCCCGCGCGGGGCTGCCCAGCGGAGGCGGCGGATCCGCGCCGCCCCTGCCGCATTGGTTTGCGGCGGAGCCCGTCACCGCCGCGGCGCCGAGATTGGCCCCCCCCACCCCCCGCCCCGGGCCTGCCTCCACCCCGCCCGCCGTGCGCCGCGGCCCGGGCACGGGCACTGCGCTCCGCTCCGCGCCGCTCCGCTCCGCTCGGCCCGCAGCGGGGGCAGGGCCGGGCCGAGCCGAGCCGGTAGCGGGGGGCGGGCGGGGGGAGGGGGGAAGGTGTGTTGGGGGGTTTCGCCCCGCCGTACCGCATCGCACCGCACCGGGCAGCGGGGATGTGAGCGGAGGCTCCGCCGGCAGCGCCCGCCGCTCCGCGCCCCGCTCCGCGCCCCGGGAAGATGCTGAGCAGGTGGATGAGTGGCAGCAGCAGGAACCTGGACCGCGAGTACAACTGCACCGTGCGGCTGCTGGACGACAGCGAGTACACCTGCACCATCCAGGTCAGCGTCCCGACGGGCTGGGGGGGCGGGGGGGGGCAGCGAGGGGACACACACACACACCGGACAGCCCCGCACCGGGGTCGCGCTGCCCCCGGAGCCGCCGCGCTGCCGCCCGGAGCCGGCAGACAAAAGGAGCGGAGCGGCGAGGGGGGGGGGGGGGCCGGTCCTGCGAACAAAGGGACCCCCCCCATCCATCCATCCCGAGGCACCTCCGGCTCTCGGGAGGCGACCGGAGCGTGGCTGCGGGAGACGGGCCGCGGCTACCGGCGGCGAGGAGCCCCCCGGCGCAGAGCCCCCCACTCCCCCGATCCCGCTCCGCCGCCCCGCGCCGCGGAGGTGTGCGGGGATGGCGCGGAGAGCCGCCCGCCGTCCCCCGGTGCGGGGGTGGCCGCAGCCCCCGGAGCGGGGCAGGGGCAGCCCCGGGGAGAGCTTCGGCCGTGCCCCGCGGAGCCAGGCGGGGCTTCGCCCTCCTCCGCCGGCCGCGGAGGTTCCGCGCATCGCGGGGAGGACTTGGGTGCGAAGTGAAGTGGCGGGGGTGCTGCGGGGCAGGGGTGCGTGCGGGCTGCTGCACGGGGTGGGGGGGCGGCCGTACCCCGGTTGCCTCCCTCGTTAGCGGCCGGCTCTGCCCTACGAGCCCTCGGGTTTTGTCACAGCCGGGGACGGGGTGCGCGTCTGCGGTCCCCGAGGGCAGGACGGGGACCGGGACCGGAGCCGTCGCCCCCTTTCCCGGCGGTGGCGGCGCAGCGCCGCGGGATGCCGTGTGCCCCCAAACCGGCGGAACGCGCTCACGGGCTCCGCCGCTGCAGCGAGTTCGGTAACGGGACGCGGGGGGCCGAGAGGAGCATCCCCGGCTCCGGCCGCTCCGGCTCCTCCTTCCCCCGCGATCGGCCCCTCTGCCGGGAAGCTCCGCGCCGGAGCCCCCGCCGCTCTCCCGGCCGGCGGCAGCCCGGTCCGCGGGCAGCGGAGGATTCGGGGCAGAGTTTGGGGCGAAGGTGACTCCACTCGTCAACAGAACGACCCCCCCCCGCCTCGCCGGGGTCCCGGCTCCTCCGTCCTGCGGCTCCCCAGAGGAGGACGGAGCATCTTCTCCTCTACGGGCTTCAAACGCCAAAGCTCCAGCACGGTGACCGGGAGCGCTGCAGGCTGCGGGAGGCTCCGGCGGTTTTGCTTAAATCGCCTGAAATAGATAAATAAGGTGTTTTGTGCAAATAACGGCGAAGGATGCAAATGCCGCTCCTTCCTCCCGCACCCCCCCCCCCCCCCCCCGCCCGGGTTGTAAAGTGTGACCCAGTAAACAACTGTAACGGCAACCCAGTTCATTTTGCATAAGCAAAACTAATCCGGCTCTCAGAGACTGCTTTTAATACAAATTGAATGGAAAGCTGTAGTTTGGGAGAGAAAGTGTAGGCAATGCAGTTAAGAAAAATCTGGATTTTCTGTCCTTAAGATAATTTAACACGGTGTCGTCATTTTACCTGTCTTTTTTTTTTTTTTTTTAGGAGACAATACCACTTGATCACATATTTCCGTGGCTTATTTTATGTTTAGCATGGTAAACAGTGAATCCTGGCGTTTAGCATGCATGACCTAAGGTATAAAGAATTAGCTTGCATTACCCTCGCTATCAAGGTTACCCCAGTTAAATATTTGTTTTCTATTGCCTTCATGCTGCCTTATAAGCCAAGTATTTATAGTCCGTGCAAAATTAAAGCTACATAGTGGGAATGTATAATGTCTCGCAAGTGAGAAAAACCGTCGCCGTACGGGCTGCGAGCGGTGAATGAGTTTTGAAGGTCATTCCCTCACAGCGCAGATATTTCACGTCTTGCCGAGATCCATCGTGTTTCCTCACCCAGGCTGTTTCTGCGCCTGTTGTTTCTAATTTCTGTATTTCTATTTTTACTTAAATATGGAGAAACTGTCCAAAGCATAAGTCATCGTTTTCATACGCAGTGCTGTTCATCACGGCGCACATCTGAGGCGCGGAGCTGCTCGCTGGAAGTTTGTAACGTGTGTTCCTGCCGCTGTCCCCGTGTGTGTGTGTGCCGCTCACCCCGGCACTCCCGGGGATGCGACGGGCTTTACGCCCTCCCTGGAGCGTGGCCCCTCTGGTGCATCAGCTGACTTCTCCATCGCTGGGGAAAAGGAAGAAGCCCTCAGAGGCAAAGCTGATTTTGGGAGGTCTTATTTATTTACGTTCCGGATAATGGCGCTGGTTAAACCTGTCGACAAAACTAACCTCTGGCTGCGCTCGATCAAGGCGTGCGGGTAGGGCTGCGGTGCTGCTAGGGATACCTGACTATTCTGTTTGTAAAGAAAGCCTTTTTATTTGATTATCCGAAGTTTACTGTGGTAACGTTCCCACGTTGAACAAACGGTTCCTTGCCTGAGCTTGGATGAATCCTTCCTCTCCTTCGCCCTCCTTTTCACCCCGGGACAGCCCGTCTGAGCAGGCGGAGGAGCCTGGAGAGCTCGTCCCCTGGGGGCTCGGGGACGGTGTTGGGGGGACAGAGCTGCTGCCGGCAGAGGCAGTCGGTTGGGGCAGCTGGGTCGGCGCTGCCATAAACGGTTTTGGTGTTGGTTGGGTTTTTTTGTGTTCTCATAGTTCGCTGTTTTGGGGAGGACGCTGTCCCAGCATCCATCTCCGCTGGGCTCCGCGGCACGGGCTGTGTCTGCCGGCGAGCGGGGCTGCGGGTCTCGGCCACCGGCTGCGACCTGGGGGCTCCCACAGCTGCCCGATCCGTGGAGATGTTGGGCTTTCCTGACTCAAGCAGCTGATCCTGTAACGCTACGTGCCTCGGGGGCACCTTTTAGGAGCAATGAAGGCGTTTTTTTTTCTGTGTGGGGACGTCAGATGTGAGAAGGCAGCACTGCCCTTGCCGGTGTGCTGAGTGCTGGCCAGGCGTGCTGGGGACCCGCTCCCGTGGGCATCACCGCCCCGAGACACATCCCCGGGGGGCGGCTGGGCTGGCAGAGAGGGGCAGCCATTCCCGAAGGCGTTTTTGTTCATCTCCATGGCGAGGGCCTGGGCTAGCAGTATACTGAATTTCTGTTTACCACCTTGGGCTCCGTGCCTCCAGACAGAATCGTGAAGCAGTTTGCCAGCCGGGCAGCCTCGCAGCCCTTGTGCGAATAAAGCGAGCTTTGAAAAAAACAAAGCAACGCTCTCGCGCTGCGGTTGTGCTGTGACTGAGCTGCTTGTCTGAGGAAATGTTTTAGATTCTTCACTGTGGTGTCAGCGGTGGTGTAAAAGGCTTGAAATAATTAATGATTTGCTGTTGCTTGATGCATCAAGCATTTTCCTGAAAAGACAGTGGCGTTTTGTTTCAAACCTCAGTAGTACTACAAGAACGTGGGGACGTGAGAAAATAAATATAAACCCGCGATTTCTTAGATGGAGAATGTAAGAACTTTCCCGCGTAAGATTGGAAATAAATGAGAACGAGCTCTTGCCTGCGCTCTTGGACAAACCCCATGTTTTCCACATGAAGCACAAAGTTCATTAGGAGACCTGACAGGATCATTAATAACAGGCAGTCAACACAAAGGGAAACCTTGGGTTTTGCAGCGCTGGCTACTGTGAAGGTTATTTGTTCATTATCTTTTTATCTTCTGAGAGTTTCCAGCGGCCTTTGCCGGGAAATAGGTTAGCAGACCGCTGCTGACGCAGTGGGGTCTCTGTCTGAAGTCCTGAGCACAGGTGACGTGTTCTGCACCGGAGGTTGCTCCCTGCTGCCAAGAGCACCAGAAACCATGAGGCTTCGTGCCGAGAAGTTTGTGTCTGCTCCCAGAGCCCCCCCCTTCTCTCCCGCAGCCCGAACCCGAGCTGCAGGAACAGGGACCGGTGCCAAACCTGTTGTCAGAAGCATGGAGTGAGGTGGACTTTGGGTCCGGGGCCTGGGGGGGGTGTCGGGCTCTCTGAGCATCCCCTGGTCTCGCGGTCCGGTGCCGGTGAAGCTCTGTCAAAGCCACCGCGGCACCGCTGGGGCGTTGTGGTAGGGGGGAGAAGTCCCTCAGCAAAGCCTCTGGGCTGCAGCGGGTGCAGGATCGCCCCCCGCCCAGCCCGCAGGTCCCAGGGACGGTGAGAGCAGCACGGGCAGGTTTCTCTGGCCGCTTCGCTGTGGGCTCTGTTCTGAGGAATGTTTGTTTTTAGAGCGTTGGAAAGGTATTTGCAACAGAAACCCATCGTGCTCGCGCCGCTAAATCTCCGTAGAGCGGCGCGCTGTCAGGGCAGCATCCTTCATCCCCTGCTCAAACACTTACATACGATGGCTTGGGGGCTCGGAGGAAAACTGCCTGAGATGCGCAATAAATTTGAAGACAAAGTAACAGTCAAAGCTGAGAGATTCTTGGGTTTCATCTCCTTTTCCTTTTAAATTTATTTCCAAGGACATAATTTTAAATACAAAGGATACGAAAGGCAGCTGAGGAAAACATCCCCTAAATGTCCACAGAAAAACTAGTGGCATGTTTACTCTCATTTTAATGGGAGGCAGAAACACAAGTTGTTATGGAGACCCATTGAAAATGTTTCTAGTGCTGCTGTTCCTTCACCAGCTGAAACGTCTGTTTTCTGTTAACTTTCCGTACCTGCTTTACAGCGCTGCCTGCTGTGAAACTGCCGGCTGTCCCCCTCTTAGGAGCCCGTTTCCTGAAAGAACTACTTTGCTTATCACTTTCCCCTGTAAGATGTTGAAGACCAATCCATATGGATGTATATGTATATACACACACTCACACACACACGCGCACCCCCATGGTGATACCACTGTAGAAAGATAATGTACAATAGCATCCTGAAAGAAGAAAATTCGTGCTTCTGTCATGTAAAAATTAGGTAATGCACAGTAGGAGGCTTTTTTTAAGGTGTCTGGGGAATACTAAAAGTGCCTTGAGCAGCTCACTTATTTTTAATTTTTGACTCACTCCCCGGCAGCTCAAAGGCACCGGGTACACGGGAATGACGTCCGTGGCCAATTCCAGCAAAGCCGAGACTTGCGCGATGCTTCGGTTTGCCCCGTACGAGCCCAGGGGCACCGAACGTGTCTGTGAGGCCTCTCCGCTGGTCGCCCTGGCTGATCTGGTCTCGGGCTGAAACCTGGCTTCAGGTTGGCTTCTCCTGGGAGCCGTGTGTGATGACGGGCCAAGGCTGGGCAGCGAGCAGGACCCTCGTTGAGGCGCCGTCAGTGGTGGCGGGCAAGGTCCGCGTGGAGATGCCGTCAGCCGGTGGAAGCTCCTCCACAGCTCACGTAGGGGTGGGTGTCCTCTCCGGGGTGTGTGGCGTCAGGCGTGCGGGTGGGTTCCTAAGCATGGGTGGGGGTGCTGGGGACAGCACGGTGTTGGGCGAATTTGGGGGGCAGTGGGAAGTGGAGTCCTTGTTGGCTTGGGAGTTGCTGTCGATAGCCTGTAGGCACTTGGTCCTGCGTGTTGGAGGGTGGTGTGTGCTTGTCTTTGTCTCAAGCTCTGCGGGATGGGAGTTTGCCGGTGGGAAAACCCAAACCCCATGGTGCCCTCAACGCTTGAGCCTTCTGGGGGACTTGTAGGAATGCTGCGTACCCCGTGGTGAGCCCGGTTGGTGCAGGACTGGCGGGAATCCTGACGCGAGACGCAGAGCAGAGCCCCCGTGTGCTCCCACCGCAATGGGAGCGCTCCCTCTGCCTCGTGCAGGGCGGCTGGCTCCCCGAGGAGGGCTGGCCCTGTGGAGCAAACCCTCCGAAATCGCCTGGCTTCCCAACGGCAGAGGAAGCGTGGTGCTGCTGTCACCTGTTAGAAACGGCAGCGCGTCGCTGGAGACGGCTGGGAACAAGCAGGGGTTTGCCGTGCCAGAAGTGCTGTGTTTTATTTGCTATCAGTTCTGTCAAAAACGGACAATACCTGGTTAGGGCAGGGGTCAGACGTTGGTGCTGTCGCAGAGGGAACTGAACGGAGCTTCTCTCATCAGCCACTTGTTTGTGGTCAGCAGAAACAATTGTTGTTTGGTTGCGGAAAGCTTTGGACTTGCCTCTGCAAATAAGAAGGTTTCAGGTCAAATTCTTTTCTCTGAAACTTTTCTGGAGTAAATTATCACAGCAGTACGAGAGCAATTTCGTATTGATGATCTGGAACTGCCTGCAAGGCTGATGAATCCACAACAAATGTCTGCAGAGACTGTGGCTCTTGCATGGCAAGAAGGAGACGGGCGGCAGGTTCTGGCGGGTGCCGCGACACCGGTTAACGTGGGCGTGTACATGGGCCTGAGTTCGTCCTGCCAGGGCTGGGGGGATGGTTTGAAAGGATGGGGCTAAATCCCTTCTTGTGGCGGGACTTGTGGTTAGTTGGTTTTGGTTTGTGGTTAGTTGGTTTTGGTAGTTGTTCCTACCAGCCTCTTAGAAGCTTCAGAACTGAGGAAAACGTATCCTAATTTGTTTCTTCATCAGCCACGTCTTGTGGATTCCCCCTTGTGTTCCCAATGGAGCTACAGCTGCTGTGGCTCTTGGCGACTTTCTAAAATCTCCTCGAATGTGTGTGGCACCTTCGCCATCCCAGGAGATGTTTTTGCTTGCGCTCCCTCACCGTGTCAGCAGAGCTCTGCCAGCTCCTGCCAGAGCCCAGGAGAAAGGCAAACCCACCGTCTTCAGTCACGACAGAGAGGAATTAATCCTTGGAACGTTTTTTGGAGTTTTTGTCTAAGCACGGCAACATCTTAACCAGCCCTGATGTTGCACGAGGTGCCGTTAGCTGGTGCAGTCTGGATTCGTTACGTCCCTTACAGAACTGGGCAACAGCTACAGACCTACCCGGGCTACGGAGCAGAGTGACAGCGGAGGCCGGCCCGAAGCGAAGGTTGCTTTGCTCTGAGCCCCAGGACGAAGGAGGAGATGTGGAAGAAATGGGGTGAGTTTTCAGAAATGTCTGAAGAAGCGAGAAGACTCCGTGCGCACAAGTAAGGATGCCAGAGTTAGGGTTTGCGTGGTCATCATCTGCATTTATCCGGAAACCTAAGGGTATCTTCTGAGCCTGAAACACCAGCCAGGTTTTTCCTCAGGAGGTGGTGGTCTGCCAAACCCGCTCTGAAGTCCGTGGGCCGACGTGACGGCGTTCCTGCAGGCCGGGCGATGCCCCGAGCCGAACCTCCTGCACCCCCAGCCCTGCCCTCACCCGGGCCAGGGGGCGAGAGCAGCCTTTCGGAGGGCGCAGCAGCGTGGACCGAGGGGTGAGCGACTCCCTGCACGAGCCCTGCGGCTGCCGGGGCGTTTCTGCGCGGTGAGGAAGAGGAGCGCGAAGGGCAGCGACCGGGGTGCCGCGGGGCGGGGGCGTGCGAGCTGGCCCCCCCGTGGAAACACGTTCGCTGGGACTCAGGGGCGCGAAAGCCGTTTGTTGTTACACCGCAGCGAGCGGATCGCAACGGCAGTGAACATCCCCGGCTTCGCCTGTCACCCCCGGTTCGCGCCACCGAAATACTGGTGCTTCTAGAAAACAAGAGCGTGGGTATTGGGCAGTTTAATCTAGGTTTACAATGTTTTGCATCTAAAAAAAAAAAAAAAATTAAAATGGGAATTAAATCCTCACGAAATATGTCGCCCCAGAGGTGTTCCTGTGTGTGTGGCTTGTGTTCGGGGTGCTGGCGCGTGGCCGGTGGATCAGCCCCTTCCTCCCCGGCAGGGGAATCGTGCTGCTTTCCTGCGCCCCTCTGTGCCGGCAGCGGGGTCGGGGATGGGAGACGGTTCTTCACCGCCGTCATCCCCACGGGGTGTTGTGGTTCAGGGGTTTGTGTGTGCGTGCCATCGCGGCCCGTAAACCACCCCCGGGCTGGTGGGCACGTGCCTCGCTGGCCATCTCGAATGGAAACGTATTTTTAAGCTTCTGCTCAAATTCTGCGTGTCTCCCCCCGCCGCCACCCCCCGCCGGCTCCTATTCAAAGGAGCCCGTCTTTTATTTCGTGTATTCTGGGACATCGACACAAGGAGTTCTCGCGGTTGAAGGCAGCTGTTAAATACCCGTGGTGGTGTTTGTGTGGCCAGACAGAGGAGTCACTGCTGCCTTTTGCGTTCAGTGGCGTCTGGAAACGAGGGGAGGAGTGGTGAGGTCTGAAGTCGCTGCACCCCGTCCCCCGGGTGCACGGTCGGTGGGTGGGTGTGTGACAGCCAGGTGCCATTTCCCTCTCCCGTTGCTCTGGCGCGGGCTTTGCGATGATGGGGTTTCCCAGGAATTCACTGGGTGAGATGTACTGGGATATGGCTGTTTCTAAAGCGACCCGTGGGATTTGGGGCTGGTCGGGCAGTTTCCCTGCGCGGGGTGCAGCGGGTGTTGTGTCCGTTGTGTGACTGTGGCCGAGACTGAACTGAGTATCAGCAAAAAGCGCCTGGTCCTTAGAGTCAGACTGTTGTCTGTAAGGGGCCGGTGCAGAGGGAAGTTGTGGGGACTGTGCTTCGGGCTGCCGGCGGAGAGCGGCTCGTTTTTCCTAAGCAAAACCAGGATTTTTGTCACTGCCATTGGTCCGATCTGTCCTGGTCCTGGGGAGCAGCCGGGCGCTCTGTTCCTCCCGCACCGTCCTTTTACAGATGCAGGCGGCGCTTCGCCCTCAATGACACTTGGGCAGTGACCGTCCGCGTCGACCTTCGCTGGTAACCCCTGTCTTCATTTGCAGGCGTGACTCGGCCGCTGAAGTGTCTCGAGGAACCGCTTGTTCTGCGCACACACCAAGTGTGAGGTGCCCTCGTGCTTCCTCCGCCGTGTTGTCTGCAGGGGACAACAGGGTGAAATACAGCCAGACCTCATTTTCCTCAGTGAAGTCAGCGGCTGTCTCTCCAGATCCACGTCAGCAGCTGGGCTGCCGAGCGCGGTGGTGCCAGTCGTACGTTCGCCGTGTGTGGAGCAGAGCCGTACTTGAAGCCACGGGATCTTTTAGCTGCTCCGAGGATCAGCTTTGCGCTTCCGTTAGCGGACGGTCCCAGTTCTCCTTAGGGGGAAACCCGGGGGTCTGTCCTCCCGGGTTGTTCAGTCTTTGGTCCTGCCCAGGAGAGCTGATGTACCTGGAACCTGCCCCCGCGCGGGCGAGGGAAGGGCCTGAAGAGCCGGTCTGGGCGTGAGGGCTGCGCTCCGCCTGGGGGAGATCCCTCCCGAAGAGGCGCGAGCGCTGCAGGGCTCAGAGCCACGCGCTGGCTGTGCCCTCACAATTTTAACATAATCATTTTAACGTATTTTCTTTGGATTTTTGAGCTGGGAGCCTCCCTCTGCTCCTGGCCGGGTTGTGGTCCCGCTGGAGCTGAGCGTGCGCTGAGACCCATTTTCTTTCCCTGGGAGAGACATTTTTGTGCATTGAGCATCTCACTGGAAATTCAATGTCTGCACGGATTTTGGTCTTTTGGATCTGGCAGTAAAGAATATAAAGAAAAAGAACAGTTTTTCTCCTGAGCGTGGAGAAGAATCCTAGGCTGGTTCGGGATGCTGCGGGAAGGAGGGAAGTCCGGTGGGTCAGCCCTCGCCCGGTCCCGCTGTCACACCAGAGAGACAAGGCGTTTTTCTGAACGATAACAAAAGCTTTGTGGCGTTGTGCTTTGTGAGGCCAGAGAGACCTCAGCCAGTTCATGCTGGATGTCAAAATTTGATCAATGCTGCAGCTGGAAATAGAATATTTTGGCTGCATAATGTCTGTTACCGAAGACTTTAATTATAGTGACATATCTGTCATATCGATGAGGTTTTTCTATTTTTCAGAGGGTTTATAGCAGGGCTATTTCAGATCATATTGGCTTTTAGCTTGGCACGTAAGCTGGGATCCCAAAGGAAATATCCATCTAGCTGCCTCTCTGACGTTTTTCTTTAATAAAAAAAATTACAAAAATTGATTAAGCCATTCTGGAGCTGGAGAGAGACTTTAGGAATATATAGATTAGGTAGTTTATAGCGACTGTAACTGTACGTTATCTATGTACTTAACTCATAGAATGGACAGTATACTGGGACTGGGGAAGAAAAAAGGCCAGAATCCAATATAGTTATGTTTGAAAAATAGATGATAAAGATGCTGAGCAGGTACTTTTCATGAATCGATTTAATTCTCATTAGCGTTGCACTATATAGCGTGCTGACTAATATTTCTGGCTTGCAAACAACAATGGCTTTCCAAAGGAAATGTGTAATGAGAACAGAATGTCTTCGGCATCTGGAAACCCGGAGCTCCTGGGGCCATTGGAAGCGGAGGAGAGAAGACGTGAGGGCAATGGAAAACGCAGCAGCGGAGGAGAGGGCTGGGGTTGGAGGTGACAGTGAGACGGGACCAGGGCCACAGGGGTGCGATCGATGTTGGGGACGTCCCCCGCCATGCCCGGCCGCCCTCCTCCATCCGTGCAGGGACCCCCACGACCCCGCGCCTCGGCACTGCTGTCTGGACCGAGCCCCAGCCCCTGCCTTGCGGTGGGGCTGTCGGACCTCCCGCCAGGGTGTCTCTTGGACCAAGCTGCTGCCTGCATCTTGGTGTTCTGGGCTGTTCCTCAAAACTAAGGTTCTTCTGACCCAGAATGGGCTCTTCTGTCTTCTAGCCCAGGCCCGCGTTACTACTGTCCGTCCTTCCTTCCTTCCACTCGCGTTTCTCACCCGTGTTTTCACGCTTTTGCATCGTTCTCGCTTGCACATTGATGTGGGAACCCAACACCTGGAATGATTCCCCAGCCTGTCACCGCTTCTTGGAAGCAACTCCTTCAGCCCACTGAGGGGCTTTAACCGGTTGTGCCTTTTGCTTTCCGATGACAGGCTTCTTCCTCTGGGGTTTTGGAATAAAGCCGCGGGGCAGCTGCCGGCTGAGGGGGGAGCGGTGGCTGCCTTGGCCCTGCCTGGCTTCCCCAGGCCGGAGAGGGAGGTTGCACGGCTCCCTAGCGCTGCTTTGGTGTTGGCTGGGTACCGTGTCCCCCAGCTTAACCTCTGGGTCTTGTTCTGGACATAAATAAGGTGCCAATACGAAATGAATCCCAACGTAGCGTGCCTTAGATAGCGATGACGGTGATTTCTCTCTGCCCTTGCGGGACGCTTCCCACTGTCAGCATTAACACATTGGCCCCTTGGCTGAGTCCCCCAGGATTAATAAGAACACGACTAAGAGGGCTTGGAGGAAAGAAATACGGCTGAGGCTTTCCTTAGTGCCCCCGGTGCCACCGAGCGGCGAGCGCTCCGGTTTCCGCAGGGCTTTTCAATTAACGCGTGGCACTTTGTGACGGGGCTGTCACCGTCTGTCACGGGGAACGGTGTCTGAGGCGTTTGGGGCTGGTCTGGTGTTAAACTTCCGTGGGCGGTGTGTAATTCCCAGTCGGCTCCACTGGGCTTTTCCAGAGATGTGTGTTTGGACACGGTTAGTGTCCGTATCCGTGAGCTGAGGCTGATGAGCCGTGTCACCTCCTGCCCCCGTCCTGGTGCTGCCGGGGGCCAAACGCGCTCGGGGAGCGGCAGCGCAGCCCCGGCACCCCGGGTTCGGCAGGGTGCTGCTTGGGGTCCGCCACGGCTCCTCGCGGCCCCGCAGCCTCCACCAGCTGCCAAACTGGGCTAATGGCTTGTCCTCGTTCCGTCAGAGTTTCTCTGAGGACGTGCTGGGGAGAGACTGGGTGCAGGGAGCACGTGAAGAGGGACGTGGCGCTTGCCTGGCACGGCGCTCGGGTTCCTGGAGTGGCCAGGGCAGGGGCAGCGAGGGTGACTTGGCTGTACGGGCTTGGTGTTGCTTTGTGCTGCCGTGTTGCAAGCCAAGCACAAGCAGAGCAGCCTGCAGCAGAGCTTTTTCTTGGCCCAGCGCAGGGCACGTCCTGACCCTTCGTGTCTCGCACCAGGCGAGGAGGGTGAAGCCTTCAGCCCCCGTCATGCCCACCCGCTGCCCCACGGCCGTGCGCGGGGTGCGGGACCCCGGCAGGGGCAGCTCCGGCAGCCCCGGGGCTGAGCAGCGAGCGCCGGGTCACAGCTCCTCCTCCATCACCAGCCCGAGACCCGCAGCCCCCAGAAATACCGTTCTGAGCCTGAAACGTAACTGCAGTGTGTTGGCGGAGGCGGCGATCCACCCTTGGGTGCAGAGAAGTGCAAAACCCAGCAGCGGTGAGCGGGTCCCCCTGGGAGGACCTGAGAACTGGGAGGGGGGTGGCAGTGCCACAGCACCGCTGGCATCGGTGACAGCGCAGGGATGAGCAGGAGATGGTTCCAGCCTGGGGCAGGGCTTGTCCCCCGGGAGCATCACCACGGGAGGGCTTATCACGGCCGAGCTGCAGCTCAATTATGGCTCCTACGTAGCTGGATGAGGAGGGGGTGGCCGCGGGTTTTGCCAGGGGCGGGCATTAGCGACGGAGGGCGCAAGCAATTAAACCTCAGCGCACTCGAGAGAGGAATTTCCAGATCCCTTTGGCTCTCTGTTCCCCCCGGGAAGCGAACAGGGAGAAGATCAATTCTCTGAGCCTGATCTGCTGTGTTATTATTTCCTAACGAGCTGCTGTCGCCCTTGGGTGTGGGAAGGCGCCGTGCCTCGAGCAGGGACAGGCGCCTGGGGCCAGCTGCCCGCAGCGGCTGGGGGCTCCAGCATCCCAGCAGACCCAGTGCCCCTCCCAGCAGACCCGGTGCCCGTTCACTCCATCTCACTGGGAGAACCGGTGCTGGGAGCTGGCAACGGGGATTAGCCCCCAGTGGGGGCTTCAGCAGGGGTACTGGGAGAGCCCAGGTGGGGAAGCGTGCTGGAAAGCTGGGAGGCTGCTGGGTGGCAGCTGGTGGCCCTGGTCTTCTGCAGCCCTCTTCGGTGTCCTTTGTGAGGTTGTCACTGGCAGGTTAAATGGTTCCCTGAGACCGGGAGAGATTTTGGGTGCCTGGGCTGGGGAGGTAGGCAGCTGCCCCTGCCAGGCCACCGTCTTCCTTCCATGACTGTTTTCTGTTGCAGCCAGACGAGCTCTCCTTGACGTAAATTCTGAGTCAAAGTCCAGATTCTCCAGGATGGGTGTGAAAGTTGTACCCCAGGTCTAGAAAATGGTCTGCTCTTCCCAGTGCTCAGGCGCAGTGGCCAAAAAGCTTCCCCGAGTGAAAGGGCGCTGGTGTTTCCTGCATGGAGCCAGCAGCAGTGACGGACCTTGACTGGAATGCTGGGCCGCTCTGTTAACCAGTCCTCTTAACACGGGACTTCCCATTCCCTCCGCTTGTTTGTCTGCTTATTCCTCCCCTCTGCGGAGAAGTCCCAGCTCCAGCAGGCACAGCCTCGGGGCCGGCCTGGGGGGCTTGGCAGTGGTGTTGGCAGTGGCTTGGTGGTCCTGGTGCCTGTGGGGTAAACACAAGGATCAGAAGGTGGGTTGAGCTGGGCTGCAGTTCTACAGCCTGTGCAGTTTCCATGAGACGGGGATAAGAGTAAAAGAGCCCAGAATGGCCCCAGTGCTGGCTTCTGCACAGGACTTGGGAAACGGTAGATCGGGCTGAAAGGAGTGACTGCACGTCGACCCCCGCAGACCCTGCCTAATTGTTCTGTCTCCCTTTGTTCCACGGATCGCTACGGAGAGAGAGGAAAAGTCAACGCGGTGGTGCAGCTGACGGGGCTGGGGATTGCCCTGGGAATGGGGGAATGGGGCTGATGGTGAGCAGGGGACACTGCCATTGCCTGGGAGATGCCCTCGTCCCCGCTGCTGCTTCAGGGACATTGTGCCGGAGCTTCACATCCAGCCCCTGGACGTGACAACGAGGAGCCGTAACCCACTGGTGTTATTCCAGGTCCAGCCGTGTCCCAGCCGCTGGGCTGTGGGGACTCCTCCGTGGGGTTCCCTGTGTCCGTGCCGTCGTGGCCCTCGGCATCAGTTGGGTCCTCAGCACCAGCAATGGAGGGAGGAGGGGGCTGAGCTCCTCCGTAGACCTCACCCTGGATGGATGCCCTGGGATGCTCACACCTCGTGCGGAGGATTCGGACCGCTGATGGATGGCATCTCATCCCTCCTTTTTTTTGTTCCTGATTTACTTCCTCTGTGAAACCTGCCGTTTCATCTGAATGGGACACAGTTCGTGGGAACTGAAGTGTGGAGCTGCTGCCCACGCGGGGGAAGCGCCCCTGCCTGTGGAAGGGGGTCCTGGGGTGGGTTAAGAGCTCTGCTCCTGCGGGGTGATCGCTGTGGTGCTGGGTGATGTAGGGAAGCACTGAAGGTCGACACAGACTCCAATGACCCTTGTCCTGTGAGCTTCTGGAAAAGGCCGCCTGGGTTTAAAGCACCATTTAGGCAAAGAACTTGTGCTAACCCAGCATTTCTGTGATTAGCGCAGTCAGGTTAGCCAGCACTGCAGGTAAAGTAGTTGTTACTTGAAGCTTCCCTGTCCTGGCGTGGTTGGGCTTTTAAAGCCCTTCCAGCAGACGCAATTCTGCTTTGAGCCTGCGAACGCCCGCGGTGCAGGCGGCTGCGCTGCCCCTGCGGGTGCTGCGCCGGGGCAGAGACCCACCGGTGGACGGGAGTTGGGTGCCAGAGGTCAGAGTCACCCCGGGGGGCACATCTGGGTGTGGTGGGCGTTAGTCCCTTGCAGGACGTGTCTCGGAGAGCAGCGGGACCGGACCGCTGCTGGTGGCGGTGCACGGGGTGAGCGTCCCAGCGCCAGGACCGCGGCTGATGAGCAGCATCCCCAAGGAGGCGGGGAAGGATCCGGGTTGGGTTGCAGCAGGCAGAAGCAAACACGGAAGGAAGTCAATGAACGAGCCCCTTTGCGCTTGATCTTGGAACGACAAAGCCCCCAGCTCTGAACCGATAACTGCCGCGGTGCCAGGAGAGCTCCGTGGTGCGACGCACGCTGCGCTCTGCCGTCCCTCCGGGCTCGAGCTCGCTGGCGGCGGGTGCGAGGGCGCGTCAGACACGGGCTGTGTGCTGCAGCCGGTGATTTTCTGCAGGGCCTGCGGAGCCTGCGATGAGTTACGGCCGCCTGTCAGTTGCTATTAGTCGTTCTTATAAATTTTGTCGTGCCTGCCGAACTGAAGTGGTCTCCGCGCCGTGCCGGGGTTCTGCAGGCAGCGTGAGCGGCTGCCGGTGCTGCTGCTTCCTTTTCCTTGTGCTTTTGTAACAGTGTCCGCCCTTGGAAACTCTGTGTGCTGCCATGATGATAAATAAAATGCGTATTTGAAGGATTCTCTTGAATCCGTTGAATTGGGGAGGGGCGAGGGAAGGTCATGATTGCATCCAAGGGCCGAAGGGGAGCAGGGGTGTTTGCCACGATCCCTTGTTTGCAGCGTTGCACGTAACCATCGCCTCTTCCTCCCCGCCTCCCCGCCGGTTCCCCGCCTGCCGTGGCAGGTGCCTCGCTGCCGGCCGAAGCAAGGTCGCTCCTCGCTCGGAGGCAGGCGCCGAGGTGGGTACACAGGTACTGGTGACGCTGCCGGGTGTGGTGGGGTGGCAGCTGGGCATTAAGTTGGGCATTCTTGGGGCTGGTGTGGTTGGCTGGTTGACGTGCCAGTGGCTACAATCTTTATTTCTTTTAGCACCCTGTGGTGACTGTGGAGGGTCCGGGTCTCTTTGGCCAGTCCCTCACGCACACAGACCTTCGCAGGGACGGGCTGTGACGTGACACACCGCATGGGAAGGGTTGTTTTGGCAAAAGCAGATGTCCCTCCGGTCGTACCTGGGTGAAATCTGCAGGGCAGGCGTGGGTGGACATGGATTCCTTTGCCTGGCAGCAGGCTGGGACCAAGCTCCCCACCTCTGCGGGACCTGGGCATGGAAGGGGACACGGGGACCGATGCTCTGTGCTTGTTGGCGTACGGGGTTTCTAAATCTGGTGCCTGTTGGATGCTCCAGTGGGCCCGTTCTGGAGGGATGAGTTTCTCTTTGGCGTTGGCCAGAATCCACCCGAATTGTTCCTGGTGACCATAACAGCTTGTCTGCAAGCGTTCGGATTGTTTAAGGTCTGTGACGGCGTTGTGGGCAAGCCTGTGCTGGTGCAGCCTGTGCTGGTGCAGCCTGTGCTGCGTGCTGGTGGGGTCGGCACGTCGATGTTGCTGAAGGAGCCGCGCGGTTCCCTTTCCTGGTGTTTTCTCAGTGGCCAGGCAAAGGAAGCACGCTGCCGTTTTGCTGTTGTGTTCTTCCAAGTCAGCAAGCTGTCATGAAATAACGCACAGAGCAAGCACGAAGAGGCTGAGTGCTGACGGCACGCTGTCTTTTCGGGTGTGTTTGGGAAAATAAAATCCTCTGGTAAACCGCGGAAGCCGAAAGAGACTATTTTGAATGCACTTGATTCTTCTGTATGTGCTATAATTATTCTGGCCTTTCTTTTGAGTATCAGGCACAGTGATAGCACCAGGGTAAAAATACTCTGCTTTTGCCTGGATGGCATCCACTGCCGCGGGAAGGGCTGAGAGGGCTGGCGGAGCTTGGTACAGCGTTAGCAACAGATTCACTCAAGCCCTTAAAATATTGATGGCGTTGTAATCCATACACGTTTTAAGCATATTTGACATCATCCTGCACTGCTCTTGTATCTGTCATTGCTTATGGAGAGGCTCCAGAGAGCATCACTGCGCGGCTGGTAGGAGGTCGCTGCAGGTAGCCGTGCGCTGCCGGTGTGTTTTTATAGCTGAGATTTAGAAAGGAGTCAGGAAGTCTGTTCCTGGAGAGCTCTTCGCAGCGCGAGGAGGGGCTTTGCACAGCGCTTGCGAAGGGGACCGACTGCTCGTGCAGGGGATGGCATTGGGGTGCAGGATACGTCCCGGCGCTGGCTGGGCGAGGAGGGTTTGGGCTGCAGGGCTCATCCCTTCCCTCCATGCCCGGCCGCCCCCCGCGCTGCCCCCGGCTCTCCATCGCCCGCGGGGAAGGGAGGCAGCCTGAGGAGAAGAAGATGTCTCGGCCGTTTCATCGGTGACTCAAAGTCACCCCGTCGTGCGCCGCGTTCCCGAAGCGCCTTCCCCTGCCCCGGGGAGCTGGGGGACCTGTCACCGCGGCTGCGAGCGCCGGCGCGGCGGGGCCTTGGGGGCCGTCACGTCGCAGCAGCCTGGTTCGGGGGAGCTCTGCAGCTCTCGGCACGGCTGGGAGGATTTGAGGTTCCTTTGAAGCTGTCAAAACCCGGCTAAACGGGAGGGATCGTCTCTTTGGCCGGGCAATTTGTCTGCACAGCAGCACTCCTCCCTCCATCCTCCCTCCATCCTCCCTCCATCCTCCCTCCATCCTCCCTCCATCCTCCCTCCATCCTCCCTCCATCCTCCCTCCATCCTCCCTCCATCCTCCCTCGCTCATTTTTGGTCGTATCCTGAGTGGCTGAGAGAGCAGCCACCTCCTCTTCCTCCTCCTCCTCCCCGTGGTGGGGAAATGCTGCCGAGGGCTGGGGCACGGGGTGCTGGTTTGATGGGACCGGCGGGGCATCGTGCAGGCGTTGGGCTGCGGGTTTCCCCGGGCAGCACCGGTGCGTGGAAGGGGAGGCACCAGCCCCTGGATGTGGTCCGTGAAGCCCCACGGCGTGCTGGTTCCTTCGAAATTGGGCTAACGTGGTTGTGCAGGAGATTTAAAAAATCATCAGAACTGGAAATGTTGATGCCCCCTTCCTCTCTGCCACGGCATGGGGGGGCATTTCTTAATTTAAAAACTGCCTGGATTTTTTTTCTCTTGTGGGTAAAACAATCGTTTTTAAAGGGCAGCCCAGAGAAAACCCTCTTATGTCAGATTCCATCAGATGAGCTCCAGCATCTTCCCTTTCTCTCTGCGCTGTGTCTCCTCCATCTCTCCCCTCACTTCTGCCCCTTCCATCGTGCCTGAAGCTCCTGCCTGCTGAACAGCGTTGGTCTTGGGCTTCCTCTGCGGAGCTGATCCGGGGTGGAGGAGGGCGCAGCTGGGCGGCTGCCTGGGGTGAAACCTCCCCTGAAGCTGCCTCAGCCGGTGGGAGCAGCGACGGGAGGGACAGGGTGGCCGGTGCCCGTGGCAGAGCCGCAGCTCAGTCCCTATCGAGTCTGTACCTGCGGTGGCCTCCCCGCCGGGTGCTCGGTGTGTTTAGGAAGCCCCTGCAGTGCTCTGAGGTGGGGCAGAGGACCTGCTGAAGGACAGGAGGACGTGGGCTGGGTGGTGGCAGTGCCCAGGGGTGGCTGCTGGGGCTGCTGCAGCTGGAATTTCTCTCACAACCTGGGATGATGTGCTGGGAGGCCATTTTATTGTGTCCATGGCGTAGGTTTACCTCCAGGGAGCACGTAGCGTGGTGCCGTCTGCCTGCTGAACACCGAGGCTCGCAGTGCCGGCGTTCGGAGCTGTGCCGGTGCGGCGAAAGCCTCGGTGCTCTGGGGGGACACGCGTGTGCCGTGGGCGGGTGAATAAACAAACCTCTGCGGGGAGCTGCGGGAGGGAGGGTGGTGTGAGACCATTACCTGTTCCCGTGGTCTGGGGAGGAGAACGGGGAATTCTTGGCAGGGAGTGGGGCGGTTGGCAGCTTCCAGCTGGGGACACCATTATTTGTGTGTGTGTCGTCCCTTTCTTTTACCTTTTCCTCCCTTGGAGGCTGAAATCTCCAAGCGTTTCACCTCCTGGGCTTTCTCTTGACCCAGAAATATTTCTGCCTGCCTGCAGTTGCCTGTGGTGACCGTGGGCTGTTGTGTGCCGGGGCTGAGGAGCACGACCAGAGGTTTTTGTGCTCGTGACGGTCTCCATGGGAATGGGGCAGTAGGGCTTTTTCTTGTTTGGGAAGACCATTCCCATGGCCCCTTCCTGGGCAGCGGCGAGCCCCGGGCAGCCTCGTCTGTCCCATCGGGGTCTGCAGTGGGGTGGCCACCGCAGCTGCCAGCACGTTCAGCTCAGGCTGGTGCGGGATGACACCCTGGCGTTTGTCATCGAGACGATGTCTACAACAACAGGAGCAGCAGGATGTTCAAAAGGGTCTTGTCAGACACAGGGGGCAGTCCCAGAGACCTGAGCGGCATCTTTGGGATATTCTGAGTATGCAGTTGAGCATCTCCCTTTTCTTGGGCACCATGCTGTTCCTGGGGTCATCCTCCGTCCTCACCTCCTTGGCAGTGTGGCCGTTTGCCTTCACCCCTTGGTGGCTGCCAGGAAGGCAGGACCGGCCCGTTTCCCTCCCCAGGTCCTGAGGAGACCCACGGTCTCTGCATGGATCCATGCAGGACGCAGGGTTGCTCCGATGGGGTAAGTGACTCCAGGGCGCTGACACTGCAGAGGGGGGACGTGTGGCTCCACGCCAGCCCTGGAAGGGAGGTGTGACACCCGGCTGCGGTGGCCCTGGGACCACGAAGGGGTTGCTGAGCCGATCCATGTGTGAAAACGTGCCAGAAGAGCCAAAGGCAGAGCAGTAGATCCCCAGCCCAGGCGTGTCCACCGCGGGCTGGGATCCGTGGGGCGGGATGCACGAGAGGACCGTCGGTGGCAGGGGACCCTGCACCGGGTCTGCTGGTGGTGCCTCATCTGCTCTGAAGGGGCAGGAACTGATTTTCTAGCCAAAAAAAAAAAAAAAAAAAGAAAAAAGTCCATTTTAACAAGCCAGTTGCCTTACTGCTTGAGGGATAATTCTTGTCAATCTGCCACTTTTTACTCTGATGTGCTAAAAATAGCGCATTATTTCCAGGCAGTAATTGCACATCCTGTAGTCGTAATGAGCTCTTAAGGTAATTACCTTTTGGTGAGAAAGAGCTGAAGATAGGGTGTGCTTGGCTGACAAAGAGAGGGTTTTCAAGAAGCCTAAAGGATTCTGCGCTCGCTCGTGAAAGGGCAGACGTCCCACAGCAGGGCTGAAGCATCTGCGGGGAGGTAGGAAGGCGATGGCCTGTCGGCCCTTCCCTGATTTCTCCACGGGTGTTGGGGGCACAACAGCCTCCGTCACACGTCACCCTCCGTCACAAGTCACCCTGGCCTGCGCTGCTTGTAAGGGAAATCCTGGAATAAGCACGAGCATCGCTGCTGTGCTCGTCACTGAGGGTGTGTGAAAGGTGAATGCCACCTGGGGAGGTGGCAGGAGTCAGTTTCCTATCTATAAAAGAATGTTTTAATGTGTTTAATGTCTTCAAACCGGTATTTAAAAGTGCTTTACCGTAGTTAGGGGTTATCTTAACAGGAGTTAGGATATAGATTGAGAAAGTATGACGTGCCACCCACTCTATCAGGCTATGCCCTCCGAGAGGTTACCCTAAAAGCCACTGCTCCCCTGTGCACCCTCTGAAGCCTGTCTGCCCCTGTCAGCTCGTGATGCCTGGGGGGCTGATGGAGCGGGCGGGGAGGGGACGGACCCACCTTTCCCCTGCAGACGGTTTGCTGTCCCTGGGTCAATAAATAATCTCCTGTAGTCCTGCTTTGCCTCCCAGCTTTGTAAATCAATTTACCGTGCTGTAGAGTGTCTAGTGCTTGCATGAAATAGGTAAATTACATCTACCGCTGTTACATCTTTGTAACTAATCTGATAAGGTATTAAGAATGTAAACCATTCAGAACGTTTTGTCTGAATCAATTTTTCCTTTTGTAAGGCGAGAGGTGCTGATCTTACGGTACAGCGCGTTTCCCAATCCCGTGTAATCCTGTGGCTTTTCTTTATCTCAGTCTCCAACGTATTTCCCCAATTACAGCCAGATTTATGGATCTGCAGTTTCGCTCCCGCCCGGCGATGCTGGGCTATAACCTCTCCAGCTTCGGGTTCCTACAGCTGCTCCAGGTAGGCGAGCGCCTCGCTACGAGGGGAAGAGCTTGTAAAGCCGTCACTCGTGTTTTATGGAGACAGGATTTCCTCATTTTTCTGTTTTTTCCAAGCGTGGCTATAGCCAGTGAAGTGCTCGCATAAACCCACCCCCCTCCTGTCGGTGAGGTCAGTGGCTGCGGGTTAAAGCTTTCTGTCGGGCGTCAGAGAATCGGAACAGGCGGGCGGGTTGGGAACGCGCTCCTTCACGTGGCACCTCGTGCTCCGCTCGTGTTTCCGCCCCGGGCTCACGTGAGCGATGGGATTTTGAAGTCCTGGGCTGTCAGCGTTGCACGTTATTTTGCTCGACCTTCTTTAAAACAAGCGCCCGCATTAGAAACCGGGCTGAACAGCCGCGTCGCGAGCGTTGTGCTTCAGGAAGAAGCTGTCAGAGGGGATCGAGCGCCGTTTGCTTGACGTGCCTTTGCCGGCTGCGCGGCTCCGAGGACCAAAGCTGGCTGCTTATGCAACCCCTGCGGAGGGGGGAAGGACCCCGGCCCTCCCCTTGCCGCCCTCCGAAGCGGCCCCCGACGCCGCCGGCGGAGCGACGGGTGCTGGCGAGCAGAGCCGCGGCGACGGGCGGCGTTTAACGGGATCCTCCGGGCGGGCGCGGGGACGTGGCTGGACGCCTTCACCCAGCTCAGCCTGCGGGTGCCCCCCGCTCTGCTGCCACCCACCCGGCGTGGGGCCGGTGGGGCAGGGGCCCCGACCCACGGCGGGGGGACGAGGTGCTGTCCTGAAGCTGCTGCGGCTCCTCCCGGGGAGGCACCGTGCGGGGCGTGAGTTGCTGTGGTGGTGAGAGCCGCGGCTGCGGCGCCTCCGTGCAGTTAGAGCAGCTCCTTTGCGATACAAACGTCGCCACGTTAATAAAACCAGAGGGGTCTGTTGCTTGCAGATAACACCTCTGGCACGGTATCAACATAAGCAAAGCATTAAGTTAGGAACGATCGTGGTCCTCGCTGTGGGAAGGATGTGGCAGCGGCGTGCGGGTGTTTCAGAGGCCACGCCATGATATCTCTATCTTCTAGTTGGTGAACGCCGTGTTTCACCTCCTGGGCTGCTGCGGGACGTTCGCTGTAATTAATGCTGATGACCACGTCTGTTGGAGGATACAGGGGGAAGCTGTTCATCCTATGCAGTGTGCTCGCTTGATTACCGTTTTTAGACCAGACCCCAAAAAAAACCACAACCTGCCCGTTTCTGGGTGGTGGAAAGGCGCCGGGCCAGAGGTGCAGGTGACACTTGAGGGTTCCGTGTCCCGCTGCGGGGCTGGGGCTGCCAGGAAGTTTCCCCCTCCCTCCCCGGCGGGAGCGTCGCTGCCATCGGCGGGGCAGAGCAGAGCCCTCCATCCCCATCCGTCCCCCGCCAGGAGCAGGAGCTCGCCCAGACCGTCAGCGCTGGCCGAGAGCCCCGGCCTCGCCTGGGGAGGGCAGGACCCGCTGCCCAGTTGGGACACGACAACCAGGGGCTGCTCGGCAAAGGGGGTTGCTGTTTGCCCTCCCACCTTGCCCGCAGTGGCTCTCTGCTGCCTTGCTTGGCACCGAGCCCTCGGTGTTTTGCTCCCAGTAATTGGTGTGCTGAGCGCTGCTGGGACCAGAGGGGTCCCAGGGGCTGTGGGTGCTGGTGCCCGGACCCTGCCGAGCCACAGGTGCTCCCCAGGCACGCCGCCTGCCGGTGCCCCCAGTCCCGCCCCCGGGGTGATGCTCGCTCTGCGCGGGGAGGCAGCTCCTCTCGGGGTGCCGTGTTCCCCGGCGGGCACGGTCCCCGGCGTTGTTTAGGCTGCTGGAGAATTGCATTTAGAACTGCAAAGCGGTTCTGGTGGCGTGGGGTGGGCGAAGCGGAGCAGCAGAGCTACCGGGCATGGTTGGATAATTGCAGCTCCGTACCCGTGCTGATCCAAATGTGAATTATATGATGCAAAGCAGCTGAGAATGGATAAGATGATGAGGGGTTTTTTTTCTGTTTTTTTTTTGTTTGTTTGTTTTCACTTCTGGTGTCATTTTGTAGTAAAATGCCTGAGCCTCTACCTGGAGGGAGCAGGCCATCCTGCCCTGCGTATCTGGGAAGTGCCTGGCAGCCTGTTTTTCTGAGAGCAGCGTCGCACAGGATGGGCTGTTGTACCTCGGAGCACGTGTTGGCGTGCACGGGAGGTGCCTGTTGTCATCCAAGCTTCGAGGGCCAATTTAAGGGCTCTTGATGCTGGCTGGGTGCCGTGCTGGCAGAACGGCGCCCTTTGGCAAGTGCTGACCGACGGGGTTTTGTCTCGGACTGGGTGGGAGAAGGTGGCCTGAAACGCTGAGAATGTTCATGTTCGTTACGAAGACACTCACTCGTCCTCCACATCCCATCACCACCTTCCCCCTGCTCTTTCCAGGCTGCTCCCCTCCCCTGACTGTCCCCTGGTTGCATGGGCAATGCCTGCATCCCTGCCAGGCTGCTCCCAGTCTGCCCTTGCGCTAAGCTGGGAGCACTGGGAGGGACAGGCAGCTGCTTGTTTCCTTGGTGGGCTCCCTGCCGTCCTCCACCACCTTCTGTTTGCATTTGCGATCTCCGTGATGCTGTGAAGGATGTGGTTTTGTCCACGACTGGCTCAGGAAAGGTGCCCCTGGGCAGGCTGGAGGAGTCTGCCTTGGCACCCTGCTACATCCTGCGGGTGTTTCTGGAGGTGGTTGAGATACGGGCATCTTCACAGAGGCTTGGAATTAAATCTCTGACAGTCCAGAGCCTCTATTTCCTTTGCTAAACTCCAGGAGCTTTGAGTGATAGATAGGGAGCAGTGGATCTTCACGATAGCGAGCCGTTTGAAAACGTGTTTCTGTATCAGGCCTGATACGAAGACTTGCTGGCAGCGAAAGGTGCTGCCTTGATTGCAAGAGATCACAATGCTTGTGACTGCCGGGCAGAGCCTGCCTTTCTCTCTCTCCCACCCCTGTGTATTTCTGACACACCATCAGCACTGACCATGCAGCCACCTTAATTTTTTAGCAGCTCAGGATGACAGGATTGCGCTCCTGTGTCTATTTACCCATCTATTTCTGCAGAGTATGGACCTAATTGAGCGCATAATGTACGAGCTGATGGCTCTGAAAAGCCGTGGCGCAGCGCTTTAGATTTTGGGGAAAGCTTTTCATTCTGAGCCATTTGCGGCAGGGCGTGCAGTCGCTGATGGATGGCCCCGGTCCCCGCTCGGGGCGAGCGTGGGTCACGCATCCTGCCAGGGACCCGATCCCCAAGGGTCTGCAGTGCCCGATGTGGGGGGGGGTTACTGCACACTGGTTTGTGCCATGGGGGCAGGACCCTGGAGAAAGTCTGCTTTGGCCCCAGGGGTTGCAGCATCCATCTGTGGCATGTTCAGACCCAGCCCAGGAAACATCCCCGGTACAAACATCCCCGTTCCCCTGGGATGGGATCAGAGTGGTTCCTCGATGGGGTCTCGGCTCTGCGCTGGTTCCCAGAGCTCCTGTGGCCTCTCAGCCCCCCCCAGAGATGTTGAGCGAAGCCAGCGCCCACTTTTAGATATGAGCAAAGCCCAGTCCTTAGCAAACCATCGCAAACCCGCTTCTGCCGAGTGCTGAGCCCAGAGGAGCAGTTCCTCTTGGAACTGGGTTTAGTTTTTGCTGTGCAAACGTCTGCTCTTGCAGCTGGAAAAGTGAAATCTCCAACCAGAGCACCCCCCCCCCCCCCCGCCGTGTAGCTAAGTGAAATACAATTGCGTTGTCTAATCAGGCAAGTGACTGACACAATTTGGAAAGTCCTTGAGGGTGTTTAAGGGTCACTAATGTGCCATACGTACCCAGCCCAGCGTGAGTCACGCGTGCTAAGCCGGCCTTGGCTGAAGCCGCAGATGGTCTGCTTGGTTTCTGCTTTACCTTCCCCTTGCAAAGCCACAGCTGAGAATGGATCCGTATCCTCAAGGTGTAACGGAGGGGATGCCATGAGGTTACGAGGAGGATCTGGGCAGACGGGATCGGCGCTAAGACCCCCAGAGGACCGAGTACAGCCGTGCTGAAACCACGGACCGCGGCTGCACAGCGGTGCTGGGCCGTTTGAGCGAGCAGCCGCCAGGTGACGGAGAGGGCGGCGTTGCCCACGCACGCCCGGGGCTGAGCTGTGGCACCAGACCGGGCTGTGGCCGGGAAGGTCTCGCTCTCGTTTGCCCTTACCCTGCGGCAGAACTCCTCTGACGCCAGCCGGCGCGTTGCCGGAGGCAGGGCTGCAGGCAGGGCGCTGGACGGCGGCTGGGAACGATGCTGGTGGGTGCCCGTCTGCCTCCCCCTCCGGAGCAGCACCGGCACGAGGGAGCGTCACTGCGGGGGTAGGAACCGCCCCGATTTTGATATGTTTGATGAAATAAAGCAGCTCGGGCAGCCCTTGCGTGCATAGACCTGGCTCAGCCTTCCGCAGCCCGCTCTCCAGCTTCCCACGGCGTTGGGGGTGAGGGGGGGTGTGGGCGCAGCCCTGCCTGGGGCGGATGGCCGGTCCTTCGCCCTGACTTTCTCCTAACCTGGGTCTGTGCAGGACAGACGGACGGACCAAGGGGTGCAGGGCGGCTGCCGGCCACCCTCGCCTGCTGAGCTCTGCTGGGGACCTGGCTGGGGGCTCCGCGCAGGACTTGGGAGCGAGGATCCTGCTCCTGGAGCTGCTGAGGAGGCAGGAGGGGGAGGTTTGGTGAGTGGGCAGTGGGGTGCAGCCGTGCGGGGTGCGTGAGGGCAGCAGCCGCCTGCAAGACCGGGGTTTACAGCGGGCTCTGTGGTAAAGCGGCGTTTGTGGCGCTCTCGGGAGGAGGCGTGGGCAGGAGCCGGGCTGGCTCTGCCCCGTAAAGGGTGAGGTGCACGTGCGTCATTTCTATGGGCTGCGCTTTCTCCGATGTAAATATAAGACACAAATCGCTTCTGTCTCCTCATCTGCTGCCCGCACGTGGGTTACGTTCGTTTGCGGTTGTGTCGTGAGAGCACGGCTCGGCTCGGGCAGCCGGGGCAGGGTGCTGGTGCTCTCTGCACAACGTCTTCTCTCCTGCTGACGAGTTAAGGACTCCTGCGTCCTCGTGGCTTTAATTCTTCTCGTGTTACTCCGGGGTAACTCGGTGCGAGGTGGTGGAATTGCTCCACAGCCGTTTCCCCCAGCGAGATCCCTGTGTCTGCAGCGGGTGGATTCGGGCACGCTGCCTTTGTCTCTGCTGGCAGCGGTGAAGGGACCTTCTCAACTCCCCCTTTTCCAGCTCTTCAAGCCCAAATTCTTCTGTAGAGTTTCGGTGAGTGGGAAGAACATCCATGCTGCAATGCTCCTCCCTCGTCACAGGACCACACAGGGCAGCGCTTGGTTGCACTTTTTTTTACTGCTGTTGTCAGCAATAGCCTCTCAGTTTGAAGCAACGCAGCTCCCAGGAATTTTCTAATATTGGAGTTTCCAGAAAAAACCCCACCCCACCAAGCCCAACGTCTGTGCAGCGTGTGCCATAGCTGTGGGACTGGGGGACGGGGGTGGCCGCCCCTCGCTTGGGTTCCAGTCAGGGCCGAAGGAGGGAAGGTGCCGTCTCCAGCAGCATCCTCAGCATCCCGGGCCGTGCCCGCGGGATGAGCTGCTCCGTGACCGCGGTGGGCTCACTGGGATGGGCACTGGGGAGGAGCCGGGAGCTGCTGGGACCATAGGCTGGTTTTCCGAGCGCTGCCGTGGGACTGGGACGGCCCGTGGGGTGCGGGTGCGCTGGCCGGCCCCTCTCTGAAGTCGGGGGTGAGGAACCTTCTTAACTTGATTTCTCTGCCCCTGATGTGTGGGTGCATGTAAACGGACACTGGTCTGAGACCCTTCAGTGGTTCTTGTAGCGCAAATAATACATGAGAGATGGAAAGTGTAATAGGAACGTTTATTCCTGATCAGGTTAGTGCACCTTGCATTGATCTCTAACCCGTGTGAGCGTTCCTTAGGTGCATTTTCGTCTTCCTTCCCGCAGGTTTCACAAAACATTGCCTCCCTTTAGCAGAGGCCCTCTCTAATCATATGTGAAACCTGGTCTGATGTGAGTAAGTGGAACAGACAGGCAGAACCTTTTTTACATTAAACTCGAGTCGCAGGCTCTTGTGCACACAGCGTGCTGGGGGAGTGTTATCTGCAGACATGATACCTTGGCTTTACATGCTCTCGGGATACGCGGCTGCACTGCTGAGGCAGCACGGCTCGCTTGCTTTCTGAAAATTATGAGGTTGAGCTGCTGGGAGAGCTCCCTCGTTTGCCTTTGTTGTGGCCATTAAAAAGAAAGAAGCCTCCCTCTGTCCAGTGTGGGCTTCTGTTCCAGTCTGATCCCTCTCTGCCTTACGGGCAGCTCGTTTGGGCAGGGTTTTTTAAGGGCACATCCGAGGCCGTTAAGTCCAGGAGTTGACCTGTCACGGTGCTGACACATCTCAGGAGGTCCCCGTGGGGCTGCAGCCGGTCTCTGCAGAGTGGGGAGCGCCGGGCGAGCCAGCGGAGCCATCGCTTTCTGCCCAACAGGAGATGGGGACGCGCTGCCCGTGCTCTCCTTCCCCCCATCGCCCGCACGTCCCCGCGCTGCCTGGGGCGCTCGGCCCACCAGTGCCGGCGGGTCTGCTGCTTTAGCGTGGGCACAGCGATCTCCTCTTCGTTAAGACAGGAGATAAACTCTATCAGGTCAACGAGGGAGGCATAGGGTAGAGATGTGGGGAAGCTGGATGTAGGGCAGGGGGTGCCAGGGGTGTGCCCAGGACCGGTGGGCTCCAGGAGGGCTCATGGGGGGAGGAGGTCCCCCTCCTGGGTGGGAGCCCTCCCAGCATCGCTGCCAGCCCGGGGGGGGCAGGGTGCTGCCTCGCTCAGCCCCACGTCCCCACGGCTGGGTCTGCCCCATCCCTCTCATGGGCGGGCGTGGGGTGGGAGGGCGGTTGCGGGGCAGGACCCCCCATGCGGGGTCCCCAGCACTGCCGAGCCCTGGGGAGAACCTGTGGGAAATGGGAGCTGTGATCCTTCCCGTCTCGATGCCCACCCGGAGAGCTATTCCCGTGACTCTGTGCAGGAGGAGGTAGTTTTGCTCCCCTCTCCTTCCAGTAAATGAGCAAAGGTGAAATAAAGCAGCGTTTGATATGGAATTTCGTGTGGTATTTTTTTCACCTGCAGAATTCACGGCGAAGACAGACCCAGCTCAGTTCAGGCGGTGGACATCTGCCCCGGCCACCAGGGCTTCCAGCTCGGTGTCCCTTGGCCCCCTTAGCTGCGGGTGAGCCAGCAGGGCCAAGGGCACTGGCGAGGACGTGCAGTCCCCGCTTGGCCAGCAAAGCTTTAGTGGCAGCTTTATGGGAGCAAAGCCTTGGCTGATGCAGACAACAGCAGCAAACCCGCCCAAGTTACCTCCAGCTCTGAGGGCTGGTCTGTAACTACCCTGGGAGGTCCTGGCGGAGCTGGTGCTGGGAGGGGATGGCTGCAGGTCCCAGTACCGCTTGTTCCTGCGGGCTCGGTGGTATCTGTAAGGTTTAAGAGCTCTGGGCAGAGCATTTGCAGGAGCTCCTAGAGGGTAAAAGGCTGTCAGCCTGGATAAGAATTAGAGCAGCAAAGAGGGGAAGGAGAAATGAGAGTGAGAAGGAAGACCAAGAGAGGAGGAGATTGCTGCAATTGGTGGAGCCCTTGGGACGGTGCCCGACAGCCGTGTGTTCAGACCTGATGGAGCTCAGACAACAAGTCCTCCCCACCCCTCAAGGCGTCCGAGCGTGGTGAAACCTCGGAGCAACTCGTGGTCCGGCGGGTTGGTGGCGGTTCTGCCTCCTGCTTCCCATCTCCGCAGGGCCGCTGGCACGACCGGCTGCCGGCGGGGAGACGCTGGGCTGCTCTGGGCAGGCCCGTGAAGAGCGATTCACCCGGGCTGCCTCCAGCAGTCGAGTGCCCTGGGGCAGGGGCTCCCCTTGCCCCCCGGAGCGGGGCTGCTGCTCTCCCTGCCCGCTGTCGGGCTCTGCCTGCACCCGGCCAAAGTCACGGCGGCCCTGCCGGGGGGGAAGGGCTTTGCTGGGGGGCAGAGGAGCTCCGGGCGTGCTTGGGCATTAAATACTCTCCTCTTCCACTGGAGAAATGCTCCGGGCTCTGGCGATACGTTAGGGGTGCGGGCAGGCTCGCACCCGGCAGGACTGCACGCGTCTGGGCTGCCTTCTGCTCCACGGGGCAGCTTTCCTCACCCGCTCGGTGCCGTGTACTGAAAGGCGAGTGCCCGTATCCACGTGCAAAGACTAAGGATTTGCTTTTCTTGTGTTTTACAGAGAAAAGCATCACGTTTTCCCTGTTACTAGTCTGTGCTATAGATGGGGAGCTGGTAACCTGCACCCCGCTGAAAGGCGTGGGACTGGCTGGGCATCTCCCCACGCCCCTGGGGTGGACACGAGGGTCCCCTGGCACGGGGTCTCTCACTGCCACAAAGCTTTGGCCCAGGGTCCAGGAGACCCGTTGCTGCAGGGAACACTCCTTTTCTGGTTTGCTTCTGAGGGACAGCATAAAAATAGGAGTGAGGCACTGCAATAAGGTTTGGAGCTCTCCATCACCAGCAGCACCTCACATCATTAAGCCTGAAATAATTTTAATTGGATCCAGAATTCACAAGAGATTTTTTGTGCCGTTGCGGAGCTGGACTAGTTTCCCTGATATCACGCCAGCCGTCCGAGCACAGGAGAGGAGAGAGTCTCTGCTTGGCTTTGGCGTGCCTTTGGGTCATAACCTGCTGGCTCTGCTTCCAGTCCCAGGCTGGGCTTAAGGACTGAGAGATAAACATTGCCTTTCCTTTGGAGTGGCTAAACATCGCTTGAAAAGCTCTTGGTTTAAGCTGATTTAAGTTCTTGAAATGAATTCTCCAGCTTGTTGACACCTTGTTCACAGGGGACAAAGCTGTGAATCCGGGGGGAGGCGTACCTGGGCTCTGCTGGGATGGTTTAGGTATGGGCAGAAAAGATAAAACTTCAATTAATCGTTTTGCGTGTCCCGATTAGAAATGAGGCATTTGTCTTCGCAGATGAATGGCAGATCAGTAACCTGCACCCACACAGACAGGCTTTTTCAGTTAATGTACCTTTAGAGTGCGTGGACTTCTTACAATTAATTAGGCATTAATCAAACGGAGATGATTCAGTGCACTGACTGCACAGAAAGGTGGGGTAAAAAGTAAACATTAGAAATTCCATGTAAATAGACTGGCCTGAGAGCGTTTGCAGCCTAGAATGTGGTTTTTCTCTAGATAATGGTGATGAGAAGCTTTAGCTTCATCTGCACTCCTTGGAGACAGCAAAGAATTGGTACAGGAAAGTGCAAAAATGCCGTGAGGCTTAAAAATTAAATTGTACTTTCACAGAACTCGGTTGTATTTTCAGAATGATATTTGTGTCGCAGCTAATTTCAGTTCCTTTACCTGGAGGAGAAGAGCCCTGTAGGAAGGTCTGTAGGACAGAGAAGAGCCCTCTAGGAAGCTCCGTAGGACAAGGCACATCAAGGGGCTTGTTGAGCTGGATTCCTCCTGTTGCCCTGTCAAACATTACAGAATAAATCTTGTCTTGTTTTGTGGGAGAATTATGTCTGGGAGATCAGGAGGATGGGCGTTCCCGACCTTCCCCCTGCCGAGTGGCACCCTACCCAGCAGCCGGGCGTGTTGCAGCTCTTGCTCCTGCGTCCCCTGGCTACGGAGAGCCGGGTGCCCGGAAAGCCCCCCCAGTGCTGCAGCTGCACAAAGGCTTCGGTTGGGGATTTGGTGTCTCCGTGGGTCTGATCATCGCAATAAACTTCCCATTTTGTGCTTCCAGTTTAATACTGGGGCTGCGGTTGCAAATGCTGGCGCGCATCCGCGGGCTGCCCTCGTGGCACGGGAGCGCGGGCAGCGGGGGACGGCCGGGTGGCTGCCCAGGGAGGGTCACTGTCACCCTCCTGAGGTGCCTGGGACAGACGTTGTGGTTTGAGTGGGGGTCGGCTCTTGTTCGGGTGTCTGTGTCTCTGCTGATAAGCAGTGAGGGGCATTAAAAGCTGAAATTACATTGAGAGCCCCCACCTCATTTTTCCCGTCGCCGTGCGGATCGACAGGGAATAAACTGAGCACAACACCTTAGGGGGGACTCAGAGGTGCCGGGGAAGCGATGGCTCTGCCGGAGCGTGGGGCTCTGAGCAGCTTCTGGGTGTTTACTGAAGTACCATTACAGAGGGCTGTACGTCAGGAACGTCAGGGTGATATTTCTTCTTGTGCTAAACGGGCACAAGGGCTAAAGGGTTCGTGGAGCACCTGATGGGAAACCTGTCGTGGTGAAAGCTGCTGCCGTCGGCTCAGCTCCTACCCGGGCGCCCGGGGGGATGCTGCGGCTCGTTAGCGGGGTGCAAATGGGACAGGAGGGGATTCTTCTGGTCATGGTTGTGATGAGGCTGTAAATGGTTTGCTTCCCAGCCCAGGAGCAACCAGGGGATGTTTTAAAGTGTACGCAGAGAAGTCCCAGAGGGCAGCGGAGATTTAACGGTGTTTGAGGAGGGCTCTGGCGTACAAACAGCACTCGGTAGTGGCGCGGGGCTCCTCTGGCTTGTTGCAGTCGGACGCTGTTCGTGTACTGACATGGTACCGGCGCAGGGAAGGGCATGGCTGAAGCCGCGGGAAGGTTAAATCCTCCGATGCCCAGGACCCCGTGCAGGGTGCTGAGCTGTGCGGGGCGGCAGAGGAGGGCGATGGCAGGGAGCGGGACGAAGCCCAGGGGGGACTGTGGGGAAAGGGGCTGTGGGAGGGCTGAGCCAGGGCAGGGAAGGGCGGGCTGGCAGGGCGAGCGGTCTGGAGCTGCTGGCAGAGCGGCGGCGGGCACAGTCCCGGGCTGCGCGGGGGGCCGGCACCGGCCCCAGCCCTGCCCTTGGCCTCGGTCCCTCTCGGCGGGCGTCTGGCGAGCGGCTTTCGAGGAAACGCCGCCGCACCTGCGCTCGCCTGCCCGACCTGCCGGTGCTGCCGCCGCGGCCACGAGCCACGGGCGAGGGCTGCCCGTCGTGGAGGAATAAGGGGATGTGGAGGACAACGGGCAAACGCAACGGGGGGGGAAACTGGTGCTGTTTGTCACCGTGAGCCCCAGCGCCCACACACCTCCTCCATCCCTTGCGGGGAATCGGCACCGGGCAGCTCGTGCGAGGGCGGCAGTGCCGGCACAGAGCGGTCCCCAGTCGGGGTGTCCTGGGCTGCGGGCACGAGCCGGGGGGCTCCAGCTGTGGTGCTCCGTCCTCCAGCCCGGGTGGGCGTTGGGTAACCTCTGATCACCTGCGCTAAAGCCAAAGACAATTTTGCAGGAAGGGTTTCCAGCTGAAGTTTCGCTGCTGACGTTCGTTATTTTCTTGCCCTGACGGACACCGGTGATGCCGTTGGGTCACCCTCAATTTGAACGCTTAACGAGATGCTTCAAGACGTAATTGCCCGTCGCGTGCTGTGAGCGTGCGCACCGTGGAGACGTCGCTCCGCTGGTACGATGTTACCCGAATGCAGAGTTTATTCTGCCCCGGCCAAAAAAAGAGGGCAGCAGGGTGCCTGCAGGCAGCGTCTGCCGGGGGGCACAGGTCCTGCTCCTCTGCTGAGCCCCCTCTGCCATGGAGCCCCTCGGGGGTGGCAGTGTCGGGATCATCCTTCCTGCTGCGGGAATGAGGATTCCTGATGCTTCTGGCTGGCGGCCACGGTTTGGGCCGATTCCTCCCCAGATTGAAGCGGAGCTAGACCCCTCTCCAGCGCAGACAGAGCCAGTGCTGCTGGCTGCCCACCCAGCCCTTTTCTTCTGCTCCTGCCCTTTCAGAAGCAAACCTGGATGCCCAGTTTCCCTTCCCCATATTATTTCACTGTGCTGCCCTTGTTGTAAAGCCCCTTTTTATTCTTTTTCCTGACTTCTGCATGAACACCCCTTTCTGCCATGCCTTGAATGTGTGTCTGTGCTGCCCTCCCAGGGGGCTCCTGCCCGTGCCCTGGCCCCTGTGGTGGGATGAGCTCCTGCCTTGGAGCGGGGCTAATCATCCGTGCGCTCTCTGCAGCTGAACTTGAGCGGAGATAAGCTCATCGCTCCAGCCTCTCTCTGCTCCAGGCCATCTGCAACTTTCTGGACTGTGGCAGCTTTTTTTGTCCTCTTTTTGGGTTCAGCTGCCAGCCCAGCTGCGGTCCCAGCTCCTGCAGCAAAACAAAGCACGAACCATGCTGGAGCTGTAGGAACCGTCTGAACGAACCCGAGCATCCCCCAGGCTTGGTCCCGCCCGGGTTGTTCTCTCACGATTCCTCGTTATGCAACCCAGAAGCTCCAGTCCTATTTTTATTCGTAATTATTAGTTTGATCCAGTGAGAGTCTCAGCGTGGGTTTCCGAGGTGGGTTTGGTTGGCCCTCACGTGCGCCGGGAGGATCGCGGGAGCGCCGGTGCACGCACGCGTGCTCCGCACACCCAGCTCTGCCCTGCCTCAGCCGCCTCACCCCCGAGCAGAAGTCCCTCCCGAGGTCCCTCCTAATATCACTGCTGGGAGCGGTGGCTGTTGGGCACTCCGGGGGAAGAGCGAGACAGTCCGCGCCGTGCGAGCGGCCTCTGGAGCTGCCCCGAGGTCCATTAGCTGTGGCAGCGCAGCGGCGTGTTCCTGCATCTGCCACGAGCGCGGTGGTTTGGAGGTGCTGCTCTTGCACGGGTGCCCGAGCCTTTTAATACCGTGTTTTCTGTTAAAGAGCTGCAAACCCCCAGCGGCAGAGAGGTGCACTCTGGGGCCGGGAGGTGTGCTGGCGGCGAGGCACCTTTGCTGTCTGGTTTCCGTGCGCATCACTTGCCGACACCGCCATCTCCCCGGGAAGAGGCAGAGCTGGTCAGTCGTGGTGGCAGCGATCTGCCGGAAGGCGCTCCTCCTCCCCGGTGACTGGAACATCCCAGTGGAGGAGCAGCGCTGGTGTCCGTGCTGGGGCTCCCCAGGTTGGGTGGGAAGGTGCCGGCCGCGCTGGCACAGCCGTGCCCTTGGCTCCATCTCGTTGGGTCGCCGGTGTGGTGGCTTTGGTGGCTTTGGGCATTCGGTCCCCCTCTGCCGGGAGGGGCAGACGCAGCATTTTCACCACCTGCCTGTTGTGAAAATAGTGACTGCAGAGGAGCTGGAGCGGAGCTGTGCCGAGGTGGGGCTCACCTGGGCTTTCTTCCTCTCCTGCCCCATCCTCGGCAGCGTGGGCTGGGGGTTGCCAGCACTGTCGCGATACAGATGTCGGTGCTGACGACAGCCGGTAAGTGCCTGACATGTCTCCAGGCAGTCGGGAACCTGATCTTCTGCACGGGGCTGTTTCTGTGTGTTCTGATCCTGGGGATGAAGGGAGTAAGTTTGTGGAGGGAAGAAATGAAACGTTCCCTGGGTTTGCATTCTGGACCGTTTCCCATCGCCCACAGGGCGCTGGATGTGAGCAGACTGCCGAATCAGCCTGCCAAGCGGCAGTGCCAACCTCGAGGCCATGTCATGCTGTTGCAAGCCCGAATCAGACCGGCAAAGCTCTTCAGCTACTTTATTTTTCTGGAATTAGAAATCAAAACCTTTTTTAGTAAATACTAACACTTAAAAAGAAATTCCCAAGGCTGGGATCCTCCGTTGCAAGTTCCGTTCAGTGCCAGTGCTCTCAGCCAGCAGCTCCTGCAGAGCCCTTATCTCCAGTAGAAATCGTTACACAATCCTAATTCTCATGCTGCAAATGGCTTCATTATGAAAACTTCACATCAAAGTAGACCCAGAAACAATCAAGTTTCTGTTCAGAATCCAAGATGTTTGGGGAGGATCAAGAGTTTGGCCTTGCGAACTGCTCCGGAGAGCGGGTTGGGCTGGATCTGGGGGGGATGAAAAGCATCTCCCTCCCCCTGCAGCCCGACAACAAGTTGTAGTTTATCCTGAGTTTGTAAGGGGAGATAAATGTGGAAATCCTTTCATGACCCAGTAGGCACGCTGAATTAATGTGAAGTGAACGTGATTAATGTGTGAAATAAATGAACAAGGAGTCCCCGTATCTGCTGCCGGGACAGCGGGAAGAAACTGGTCCAGCAGAGCGGGATGCTGGAGCGGGAAGAGGGCTCCCTACACACGTCTGGGGCCCCCCCATCCCTCCTTTAGCTGACCAGAGGGTTCTCCCAAGCCCAGACACTTTAACGGGGTTTGAGATGTCGAAGCCTGCAGAGTCCTACGGTGCTGGAGTGACGTGGGATGAGGATTTTGCTGCGCCAGGTCTGTCCCCGCTTTGGCTCGGGACGTCCCTGGGTGCTTCAGGGCAGCGTGGGGGCTGTGGGACGAAGGGCGATGCCCAGCGCTCCTCTTGCATCATCCCACTTTAATGGACTTCTGTGCCCGTCCACAGCACTGACTGGTTTGGTTCCTGTACCGAAGAGAATCGAGCCGTGGCTCGTCACCCTGATGGGCTGTGTAGCTGACGGGGAAGCTGCCGTGTCTCTGCAGAGGTAACCGCATTATCCCTGCAGCGCCCAGTTAGCCCTCATGGGAAGTACTGGTGGTGTAGCTTCCCATTAGGGCTGATGGACATCACCAGGGTGACTTGCCCAGCGCAGTGAAGCTGTGCCGTGCCGTGCCGTGGCAGCAGCAGGAGCAGGGGTGGCGCGGCAGGGACCCGCCGTGGGCAGGCAGGGGCTGGTCCCCCACCGGGAGGGGAGGTGGAGAAGAGACACAGTCTCCCCGCTGTGGGGGAACTGGGTTGCAGGTCCTAAAGCTCCTTTTCAGACCGGAGAGTGGGGCTGAACCAGATACTGCAGAAACGCCTCGGGGCCATCAAATGCACACGGTGAGATCCAGGGTTAAGGCACAATAATTCGAGGATTTTCAAAGCCATTATTAATTTTGGAGGATCCATGAAAGAAGAGCAAAGACCACAGATACCACCAGGTCTTTAATCTTCACAACAGACACCAGCGCATCAGCTGCTGGATTAGCCTGTGTTGCCTGGGTTTTCCTGAGCAGCCCATTCGCTTCCCGGCGCTGTGGGCTGCGGAGCTACTGGTCCGACTGGTGAGCCGGCCGTGACTCCGTGCCCTCCGTGCCGGCACCGTGTTTCCATCGGGGCAACTGGGGAGGGCCCCGAGCGTTTGCCTTTCGGTGGAGTCCCTTGTGCGCAGGTAGAGCTGCATCGCAAGCATAAAAATCCAATTACTTGCTCCCTTTTCCTCCGAATTTCGGAATTCCTGATAAAGCAGGAGCCCAATCCAGGTCAGCCTTTGCTGGTTTTAGCAAAACCATTTCCCTCTGAGGCTGAGGTTTTTGGAGTACCTGATGGATCCAACATAAGTACCAATGATTTATGTGTGCTATTAGTGAGTCCCCATCACTTCTTCTCTTCCCTAATGTAGTGAAGAGGAAAGAGGACTTGGTGAGGGAGCTGAGCCTAATTGTAAAATGTTAGAAAAGAGAAGTAAATGGCACAAACGGAGGCAGCTCTGACGTGACCGATGACTCAGGCTCCCGCTAACCTTGGCAGCCGAGCAGGGCAGCCCTGGTGCGAGCGGCCAGCGGACAATGCCCACGATGTGCGCGGCACAAAGGGGCTTTTCTTCACCCAAAGCATGTGCAGCCACTTGCTCCAGCTCCTCCCCCCCCCCCCAAACAATGGCAGGAAAACCTTTGTTTGCACTGGAGTTCCCCTCGGTTGCTCTCGTGGTCTCCCAGGCAGGGGCTGCGTGGTTTTGGCTCAGCCCAGACCTGGGGCTTTCGTAGCCTTCTTTAAAAAAGTGCCCGTGCCAAGGAACAGCTGGTGGGAGCTGGTGACTTTCCACATGGGTCAGTCCGTTTGTCTCTTAGGTGCCAAGGTCGTGCCATTCCCCGTGGCGTGAGCCGGGGCAGGGCGAGTCCTCGTCCTGCACGTCGCCTTGCAGCCCCCAGCGCCGCTCCCGGAGAGCCCAGGGGCTCACGGTGCGGGTGGTGGCGCAGTCAGCCCCTGCCCCTTTCTGTCCTGTGCTGGCTTGGAAAGAAAACCCATGGTTTTACCCCATTATGCATACTGTGGCAGCACCTCCTGTGCCCGGAGCTGGGACTGGGGCTCCATCCTGTCCCCAAAAACCCCACAGGGGTTCCCTGGCCCAGACCCCACAGGCCTGGCCGGTCTCACCCGCGTGGGCAGCACAGCCAGGGTGCCACCGCAGGGCGACGCACGGTGCCAAGGGCACGAGCGTGTTGCGGGGCGGCGGCGGGGAGGTGCGAAGCCGCCGGGAGGTGGAGGCGCCGCATCGGCGGGCAGGAGCCGCCCGCCCCAGAGGGCCGTCGCGGGGGATCTGGTGGAAAATCTTCCCGACAAGGTGAAGGACTCGGCTTCCCATTTTTCTGACTGTGGCTTTGGATGGTAATAGCAGGAACAACATCAGTGCTATGGTGACGATAATGATAGTAATTAACAAAAACACTTTTTCATCTTTAAACCTATAGCTTTTATCTCGCCGAGTGCTCCGCAGACATCGGCTGCTTAATCCTCCCGCCCCCGCGGAGCTTACCGGGGAGGCACGGGTAGCCGGGCCGTGGTGTTCGGTGCCCTCCAGGCTGCTGCTGCTGCAGCGTTTCATGCTTGGTCATTCTGCTCAGGAGCTCAGCTAGCGCAGCCGATGTGACAGGCTCCATCTTTATAGTTTATTTCACGTTTCTTAAGGATTTATTTGAATAAATTGCCAGATGAAATACTGCTTTCAACTTGCTGACCTGCTGGGGTATTGTAGCCTTCCAGCGGTGCTGTCAGGGAAAATTCAAGCCTTAGAAGTTTGCCTGGTATAAATGAATTGCCTTGTAGGTGCTTTGATGCAAAACTGCATTAAGCAGAAAGGGGGGTTGAGTGACTGTGTTCGTCGGTTAAAAAAGAAAAGACGAGCTTTCTGTGCGTTTGAATGACCGAGTTGTTTACCGTGGTTGGCTTGGGCTAGTCGTGGAGCAGAAAGCTGGCAGTGCCGCGGAGGGATAACGGTTCATGGCCAACGCTGAATGCAAAACCAAACCTGGTCTGCAGGTCCTGCGGCTGGCGAGCGTCGTACAGGGACGTGGTGGGCGCTGGGGTGAAGAGCTGCTCAGAATATGGGTATGGACGAGAGGTGAAATGCATCGTTAAGGCGTTTTTAGGTGCTGTTTCTCCGGCGCCTTCCCGAGGGCGATGGTTTCAGACCCCACACCAGCCGCCTCCTGCCAGAGCGGGGCGAGGTGAGCAAGTTCCAGCTGAGCCTGCCCTCTGAGCTGTGCCTTGGTAAGCCTCCAGCTCGGCTCGACCCCAACCAAGAGCAGCTGGTGGCCACTCTTGGTGATGGCACGTGGTGCCGGGGCTCTGCCGAGCTCTGCTCCGAGCCGGCTGCTAGCTGAGGAGCGCCAGGCACGAGCCAGCACGGGGCACTTGTGGGCTGCTCGAGTTGCCCAAGGCTGCAGGACAAGCCGTTGGTGCTCACCCATGGCTGCAGCCCCGGTCTCTGTCACGGCACGGTGGGGATTTCCGTGCTGGAGGGTCCTGGGCTGTTGGCACGGGGTCAGACAGGGCAGCTCGAGTGGTAAATCCCGGGTCTTTTGAGGGTAGCCAGGCTGCACGGAGGTAAAGCTGCTGCAAAGCCGGGCTTGGCAGCGCCTGCAGCCGGCAGGTTTGCTGAGCTCTTCCCCAGTGCTGCAGCGACCACCGGGATTTAAACAATGTGAGGTGAAAGCATCTCTAGCTCAGCACTCGGGTAGGAGGGAGGGTGAAATGGGGCGAAACCGGCATGCCGCTGCTGAGCCGGAGGTGCTTTCGCCCCATTTCACGCTCCCACCTGAGCCTGCAGGCTGGGAAGGTGCTGGGAGGACTGGTTTGGGGGGGGAAAGCTGATAACCGCAGCTGGCAAACGGCTTCCCTTCTCCAGCCACATCTGGGCAACGTTCAGCGCTTCAGGGTGACATTTGTACTTCTCGAAGACTAAAAAGCTGATGGCCTGGTGATGTTCATTACGCGTAGAAACAGTGCGGTAACCAGAATAAATCACGTTCGATGGTATCGTGAGCATTTCTTTTATGCAGAGGTGTTTGGTGCTCCAAAGTGCTGGTGAATATGTGCCTTCACCCTGCGTGGGGTCGTGTCTGGGCTCTCAGGACACGATCACGTTGGAGGTCCCTGGTTTCAAGGCAGGTTTCAGCGAGGGTCGCCGGTAATCACTGCTGCGATGCAGAAGGGATAAGGGATTGCGTTCCTTGGAGGCAAACCTTACGGAGCCAGCCAAGATTTCCTTCTCTACAGGAAGTAATTTAGCGGCACAGCAATGGTTATTGCTGTATTTGTAAGCAGGAAGGCAATTCCAGGCTTTATTCACGTGGTTATGGCGTTGTCCTTGAGGTGCACTGGGTAGCTTTGTGTGCGCAGCCATGCCCCACCGTTTGTCATCGTCGTCACCCACCTGAGCTGGTCCCTGCCCAAACTGAGGGCGGGTGCAGCTCCCGGGCGTCAGGCAGTGCCACCCCCGGGCTGCTCCAGCACAGCTCAACCAGCCAAGCCCGGAGGAGGCTCTGGGAACCCGCCGAAGGTTTGCTGGGAAGTCCGACTGCTGTAGAGTTTGCAAACGCCTTGATGTGCCAGGGCCAAGCCAGAGCTCACCCCAGGGCGCAGCTGAGCCTGGGCAAAACCTCGTGCGTCCGCCCTGCAGCGGGCGAGGAGCCTCGCCGCCGCTCGCCCTCCCACGCTGCCGGCAGCTCCAGCGCCAGCGAAAGCTCCGGGTGTGTTTGGAACAACGTGGCACAAAATGGGGCATAATATGTTGTTTGTGACTGTCCTGTTATTAATAGTTAATCAGTCTGCTCTGTATTTCAAAGCGTGTGGGCATGGGAGGGAATTGCCAGCGAAGCAAGCCACTTAACTTGGAGTTGCGTTGCTGGCGTTCAGCCTCCGAGGAAACGCTCTCCAGGTTTTCCTGGAGAGCTCATTACAGAGACAATAAAGGCCCATGATAAATAGGATGCAACCGTTATTAACACGCGGTCCCTAGAAACTGGTCTGAAAGACTCGGCGCTTGGACAATAAAATCGCATCCTCGGTTTGTGTGGTGGCGTGTTCCCTCCCGTTGCCACGGCTACGGCATCCTCCAGCGATGCTCCCAGCTGCTGCCATGGTGGAGCCTGCTTGCCTTAGTGCTTTCTCAGATCTGTATCGTCTCGGGCTGGGGTATTTGCATTTTAAACCGTCAGGAATGCCTGCACACCAACCGCCAGCTTCGCATCCATTTTACAAAGCATTCCCATTTATTCCTGCCTCCTTTCCCAAATACCGCGGTTAATGTGAGCGGAATATTCCTCAAGGCAAAGCTCGTGCTGGCGGTGCCGCTGCCCCGCTGGGAAACCAGGGGAAATTTACAGCGAATTGGCCCATTTGCCTTTGTTTAAAAATCGGTGGTCAGTGGTGGAGAGTGGGGTGGGAGAAGGGCGCCTCTTCACCAGCCCCTGCGGCAGAGGCGAGGGCAGCTCTGGCACTGGCCGCAGGGTCCGGGCGGGTGCCCGTGTCCCACCGATTCCTGCCTCCACACCCACCTCGTGTCGCCTTTACACGGGAGCCACGCGTGCCCCGTGCCGCCGGGGGTCACGCTGGAAGGTCGCTCGGAGGCGCGGTGCAAGTCGGATGATTTAAAACCGCGGGTGACCTGCGGGGAGGTGTCCGGCACGCGTACGTGTGCCGCGTCGGTGGAGCGGCCCCGCGGTGTGCAGCCCCGCTGCCTCGCCCGCCGGCAGCTCCGTGCCCAGCCCCGTGCCGCCTCGTGCAAGCGGCAGCCGGGGACGTTTTCTGGAGCCTGCGTTCGGAGCAGCGCTAGCCTGGGTGACCGTGAGCTGTGGGATCCACCACCTCCCGGGGCAGTTCATTCCTCTGTTTAACCACCCTTGTTCTTAAAAACTGCTCCCTGTTTCTAATTCAAATGTCTCTGCTTCCAGCTCCCAGAGGCTGGTTCTGCTGCTGCTTTTCTTCACTTGATTGAAGAGACCTTTAGTAGCTGATATCTTCTGTCTGTGGAGGCACTTACCGATGATGATCATGTCACCTCTCACTCTCCTTTTTGATATATTGGAGAGGCTGAGCTTTTCAGCACTCCCACTGCACGGCGGCTTCTCCGGCTTCCAAACCATTTCTGTCTCTTTTTGCAGCCTCCCCAGTATTTTCACCTCCCCCTTCGTGACGCGGGTGCCGAGGCCAGGCTGAGCCTTCCAGCATCCCACCCAGGAAGGCTGTGCAGAGGCAAAAGCCTCTCCCCACAGCTCCCTCAGAGCCCCCTGTTCACACCTCCAGCTACCACGCTGCTGTTTGGTGCCCGTGCTGGGGCTGGCCCCAGCTCCCGCTCCCCTCCCAGCTCTGCCAACACAGCCAGGTGACACCGGTGTCCCCGACTTGTTGCATCCTTTGTGTAGTTGTCTTTTCTGCGTGTGGAGGCGGGCAGCACAGCACGTCCCATCTGCTTCTGCCCCCGTCGCCAGCACCCTCTGCCAGCCTCTGCCACAGGGGAGGTACTGGGGGGCTGCGGCTCCGAGCTGCTGGGACCGCGCCGGTGGCATCGCCGTGTGGCGTGTATGGGCCCTTCTGGTCCTTCTCCTCGAGAGCCAGCTTGAAAAAAGCCACGCTTGCATTTCACGAGCTTTAACGACGTCAGCCCGTCCTGCTGCGGAGGTCACGGTCGCAGGGGAGCGAGCTTCAGGGGGCTGCCCTTCATCGCATCCAGACCTGGCCGCGGGGAAGGGGGTGCCCTGGACGCTGGGACGCTGCTCCAGTTGGGACTCTGATTTCAGAGCCGAGGGTGGCAGTTTGAACCGTAGCTGCCTCATCCAGCCGTGGGCACGGTGGTGGCGTCCCCGCGTGCCTGTGCAGGGCTCCTCATCCGATGGCTTTTTGCTCAGGAAAGCAGTGAAGGTGAAAATTTAAATGAAAACACAGAAAGAGGCTTTAGAGCAACCAAATTGGACAACAAACGCAGTGCAAGAAGGAGAAAGGGCCCGTGACAGACAAGAAATGGCGTGGTTAGAAGTAGAGCTCAGCCAAGAACGAGCTAGTTGCAGGTTTTGTCCCCCAAGACCGATGGATGGTTAGCTCCTATATTTTTGAGGGGCTTTCTGGGTTACTCTGCCCACATTTGCTCCCTGTGATTCTAGTTTTGAGGTTTTAATTTTAATGAGGGGCTGCCTTGGCAGGTCTGGGCTGGTCCCACACCAGGCGAGGAGGAGGATGGAGGGAGCAGAGCGGGTGCAGACCTGGCATGAAGCTCTTGGGGCTCAGCACCGGCCGGCATCTGCCTCGCCCAGAGGGTTTCGCGGTGGTCCCCAGACCCCAGGGCATCTGCCAGAGAAGAGAGAGTCGCAGAGGTGTTTGGAAAAGCAACTGCCCACCGAGTCCCCTCAGCCCGTGGGGGCCTGGGGGGGGACTGTTTGCAGCCGCGTGGGCTTGTTGCTGGCATTACCTTCTGGTGGGGCCGCGGCAGCAGATTGCCGCTTCCCCTTGGCCGGCGTGCGGGCGCGTTCCTGGACGCCCGCGTGACATAAAACAATGTGACACTTTTGCGCATGATGTCACACTCGCATAAAAATACTCGTGGCTGTCCACCGAGATCTTCGTACAGCCGCAGCTGGCAACAGCCGAATCTGGGGCATCTGCGGCCGCGGTGCCCACGGCAGTGAATTTCCATACTGTCGTACGCAGTTAATAATTTTATGCATCCCGAGCCCATCTCCCCCAGGAGCGCGAGGTAGACAAAGGAGGTTCTAACACCGCGAGACCTGATTTTTGCCAGTCGTTGGCAGGGAGGTGGCGGGCAGCTGCGGCCACGGCTTGCTTGCGGTGGGCAGGACGTCCGACGGTTTGGGGGACAAAGCGGTTGTCACTCGTTCATGCTGTGCACCGGGGTCAGGGTACCCATGGCAGCGGTGCGCTGGCGGAAGACTGAAGGTGGGCGAGCTGCACATGCCCTTTTTGTCCCTTTTCTTCTCTCCCCATCCTTTGCGTTTGCCAGCAAGCCCTTCAGGGCTGGCCCACGTGCAGAGCAGAGCCCTGTGCCTGTCGTGGGGAGACGCGGCCTCACGCTCTGCAGCGCCGGAGAAGGAGGGAGAGGGAACGCGGTGCTGTTTGCAGCGTCCCCCGGACGGCACGTGCGCCCCTTCCCTGCGGGGAGGCAGAGCTGCGATGTGGCTGCGTGTTCCAGGACAGCCATGGTCTCTCTTAGCAGAGGTGCCTCTTCCAAATCCTGGTCTTCCTCTAAAGACTTGTCCAAGAGCTTCCCCTCGGCCTCCCTGCCGCTCCTGCAGCGCACACCGGGTGGGACTGTGCTGCCTCTGCCCGCCTGGGGAGGTGTGTGTGTACATATACACGTATGTAGATAGACAGACGGGAGAAAAGGCTGTATATACAGTCTTTACAAACCCTTTGCAAGGTCACCTTATGTGACAAAGGACATTAGCACTTCAGCGTAAGGCACTGGAATGATCTTGAAGGCTCATCCAGACACCAGGCTGTTACGAGGGTCACTCCGTCAGCGTCGCAGCGTGGGGACATTTTGTGCCAGGGCATGTTGCTAATTCATGAGGCAGCGACTCGGCTGCCCTGGTGTCAGGGAGGAGGAGGAGGAGGAGGAGGAGGAGGAGGAGGAGGAGGAGGAGGAGGAGGAGGAGGCAGCGCAGTGAGAAGGGGCTTGAGAGGGATGCGGGGCTCGGGCTCGGGCAGGGTGGTGGGTGGTGGAGCGAGGCTCAGCGCTGCCAGGGCACGGAGAAAGGGGACGGGACAATTTCTAGTTCGTGCTTGGCAGAAAGGATGGAGAGGCAGGGACTGATTGTGCAAGGGGAGCGGGACTGGCAGGAAGAGCAGATGGCAATATTTAGAGTTACAGGGAAATATTTTCAATAAGTCTGCAGCTGAAGGACAGGCATTTCTGACTTACAGGGAGAATATGTGGGGAGTGAAGCTGCTGCTGCTGTTTCCAGATGACTTGGCTGGTGATAAATGAAGTTTTAGGGCGATACCTAAAGGTGGTGGTTAGAAATGTCGCCTTGCCTTCCCTTCCCTGCCTTTTCCCCGTGGAGGCACAGGAGCAGCGGTTGTGGGTTCAGGGCACTGCAGCATCCACACGGGGCAGGACACGAACACGGCTTCGTTCAGCTGAGGTGCTCCTAACAGTATGGGGCCATTCCCAAATGCCTTAATTTCTCTCCAGTCTCATCTTATTCATCTTATGCTCCACCCCCCGCAAAGCAGGAGGAATCGTAGCACCACGGTGGTCGGTGGGTGTTGGAAGATCCTCTCATTTAAAGCCGCTCTGTACGTTGAAGGTCGGGCCGAGGATGGCAGCCAGCCTTCCCCCCGGGGAGCCTCTGAGTCACGGCATGTGCACAGCCAGAAAATTAAACCCTCGGAAAACAAACTAGCTCCTTTAAACACGGTGCTGCTCGGAGACCGACGGTGGGGCAGCCTCCAGCCCGCGCCCTGCAGCTCCCCCCGGGACGGAGCAAGGGGAGCAGCTTGCGGAGCCAGAGCCGCGCCGTCTGGGTTCACCCCATGATGGCAGAGGACCCCCCCAGCAGAGTCCCAGCTTTCCCCTTCGCCCCAGCTCCCCGGTCTCCTTCCCACCCATCTCATCAACTTGTCCCTCTGCTACCTCCTGCTCACCTCTGCCTGCCCCTGCGGGTCTCTGCGGACATCTGCCCGATGGCCCAAGCTCCACCTTCAGGAGCCACCCCGCTGTCCCGGCGGTCAGCACGCAGGGCGGTAGCCCCACACCGTCTCCTTGGGCTCCTGTCCCCATGCTCCAACAGTGGCCGAAGGTCTGGGTTGATCTCGGAGTTTGTTTAACCATGGGAGCAGCAGGAAAAGCAGCGGCATCCATCGCTGCAGGGAAGAGAAGCTACGATAAACGGTCCTGCACGTTGCTGGGTTTGATGCGTCGCCTGGGACTCACGACAAAATCCAAACAGCAGAATCTCTAGGATTTCAGTTTTCAAGCAGATTTATCTCTTCCTCCGGCTCAGCTGCTGCCAGAGCTGCTGGAAAATCCCCATTTTCCCACGGTCAGCAGGCTGGAGGAGCCGGAGAGGACACGGTGGTGTCCCATCACTGGCTGGTGTGCGCTTGGGGAGCCTCCAGAGCAAACCCCCACGGTCCGGCTGAGCTTTTGCCTTGGCTCTCGCTGAGACAGAGGAGATTGTCCAAGGATCGTCGCATTTCCACGGGGAATTCCCCCATCACCTGGCTGGGGGCAGCAGGAGAGCAAGCCCCCTTCCACATCACCTCCCAGACACGTTGGTCCCCAGCACTTTGCTGTTGTTTATTACGGTCCAAGTCACCCTGCCCTCCACCTTCAGGGCCTGCAGGAGCCCTGTTCTGGGGGCTACGGAGAACGAGGGCCCCGAGGAGGGGTGGCAGCATCTCGGCTTGAGGTTTGAGGATGCTTGGGACCAGCCTGGCTCAGACACCGAAGAGCTTCCGTGGACAGGATCTCACCAGAGGACCTGGAGACAGCACCAATGTCCTGTGAAGGCTGACCGTGATGCTGATAAACGCGTTAGTCACTTGTGTCACGACTGCTTGGAATCACTCTGAAATCTGAAATTGCGCATTCTTTTCAAATTGCGAGGTAGCCGCAAGAAAATTGTGTTTTTATGTGGAGAAAGTGCAGGTGTTTCACCTTGTGGGAAGCAAGTTTCACGTATCCTCCCCACATGCCATTTTCAGAAGACCCTCTGGGTTGGAATTCGGAATCCTGAAATAGCCCATGAACATCTTGAGAGGGTGGTCCTCCCTGCTGGGGCTTAGCTGAGATGGTCCTTTTCTCTCCTGCTTCAGTGCCTGCGAGGGGGCTGCTCTTGGAGGTATTAAGGGCACGAGCCGAGGGAGTTTGCTACATCATCTCTTTCTGAGGTCGTGTCGGAAAATGCACTTTTTTGGTGCCAGAGGTTGGGGGTTTAAATCTTACCCTTCACAAGTGGCTTTGCTGCAGGGTGCCTGAGGAGGAGGCTGGCTTCAGTTTTGCTCCATAAGGATACGGAATGCTGGGTTTAAAACTTTAAAAGCTGCTTGTTAGTTGGCAAATCGGAACCTCACGTCTGTCACCACCAGCTGTTTTCTGGGCAGACCTGAATCACGGGCTGGGTCGTGCTGGTGCTGAGCTCCATCCCATGGTGGGGCACATCCCAGCAAGGACATCGGGATTTACCGTCTGAGGGAGCCCGGCTTGAGCCCCCGGGGCTTTCTGCTGGTGTGATGGGTGATATTTGGATTATGGAAGCCTTGGAGGCGAATCCCTCTGGCTGGGTTTCCTGCTCCCCCAGCCCCTCCGGCTGCCCCGGGCTGCCTTCCCCCAAATTTTCTGTGCAGTTTGAGCATTTTAGGGTGGGTGTGGTGAAATTTGTCATTAGTAGGTGCTGCGAGGGTTGATTTGATTATTGCAGGCAGAGCTGGAGTCTGAAGGGGCACCATTTCCTATCACAAATGTCTCTGTTTCGGGACTGCAAAATCTGAATAATTCTCTTTGACAGCTTTTTTCTTTTTATAGCAGTAATTAGTCAAAAAGTATTGCCGTGATGAGCGTTAGGCAAAGCTGCCCTGGGATTCCTGGTTGCTAGCTGCAAGTCAGACTGCAGGGCGCAGGAAGGGCACCGCTGCGGGTTTTAGAGGTGGCAGTAACGAGAGCAGGTAACAAGGGTGTTGGACTCACATGCTAAAACATTTCCTCCCGAGGGAGGAACGTGGCCTTTATTGATACCTGAGCGTTGCACTTGCATTGGAAGGCACCTGGTGGGATGCTGGGACCTGTTGGAGCCGGGCTGCTCAGTCAGGCCCAGAAGTGATTACGACACAAACCAGCAAAAAATAGTAAAAAATTGAAGACTAGAAACTGTAATTTTGAAAGTTCAGCCTAGGTGGAGGGAGGTAGAGGGATTTGGGGAAGAAACCCGATATTAAATGTGTTTTTAATCCCGGTTAGTCCCCAAAATGCTACAAAATCTAGTCACTGGGGGCTGATGTTGGTGTGATGTTGGTAGGATTGTGCGTTACTTTAACAGAAAGTGTATTTAAGGGTGGAAAGAATTTACCAAGGGAAATGATGGAGATTTTATCCCTCTCTGTCTGATTCAAGTTATCTATAAAGCCATGGCTAGGTTTATCATACACGGTTGTTAATGCATGCATGTCATTTGGGGGCGGGGGGTGGTGGTGGCATATTTTATTCGAAAGATAAAATTAGAAGGTCAGAGTTATCTGGCGACTTCAAAATAGGTGAGTCCGAGGGGAATTCGAGTCGTCTGTGATTTTTTTTCAGAAAGCCGAGATGGAATCAATCCAGCTAACCAGCTAACCGCCGTCCGATTAGTGCTTTTTACCTGGCCCGGAGCTGTGCCCGTTCCTGTGTTTCGGGAGTTCGGTGCCGGTGGTTCCAGCAGCAGCAGCCGCCGTTGGTTTAACCCGCGCCTGCCCGGGCGGGGGGCTGCGCGGGGAGCCAGGCTGGCGGGGCTGCGCCGCGGCTGCCCGCGGCTCCTCGGCATCGCCAGCCGCAGCGTGAGGAATTAAGCAGAACGAGGCGCTTGTCTGCCCTTCCCTAGAACTGCGGAGGGACGGATGAGGTCGCCCGTGATGTCGGAGGAAACACGTTCAGGGAGATGGATCTTCCCCCGCGACTGACACCACACCCGCAGACCCGTGCGGGGCCGGTGCTGCTGCCGCCGGGGCTCAGCCTCCCGCTCAGCACCTGCAGCTTTAGGGGTGCCACCGTTAGTATTTCCGTAGGAAACCCCCATTTTGCACTTCGTTTTCATCTACAGAAGGGGGGCGAGTCCTGCCGTAGCACTACATCATGTTGCCCTGCACGTGGGGATGAGGAGCAGGATAAGTACATGGCTGGTCCTGCAAACGTGCTTCTGCTCTGTGACCTTCTGGTGCTCAGACCCGATCCTCTGCCAGGACAAACCCTCGTTCTTCTCTTGCATTGAACCAGGCTACAACAGATGACACCCATCAAGGCCTAATTTTTTGTCTGCACACGCATGAGATACAGACACAGCTTCTGTATTAAGCAGAAATATTAAGTATCAGCAATGTTAAAATAATGATGGATATCACCAGTAACTATAAAATAGGTTCATCACAGAACACTGTTTTGCAGCGTTCCCGTTTGATTGACTCCTGTGGTAGGGCAGAAAAGGTGATTAATAATAATAATCTGTGCTGCTGATGGATGGTGAAGGTTTGCTAAGGAGGAACTAGAACTGTTTTATGTTCTGCTTAACACACAGTTACTGCTCGTGGCCATATGCTGCTCTGTGTGTAAATAACCAGCAGATATTGTCGCCTCAGCTGCTGGAGTGCAGCAATTTGGCACTTCTGGCATCGCAGCTCGGTCTTGGCAAAGGCACGGGCACTGGAGGTCTGCTAAGCCCAGACGCTGGCGGCAGACAGCCCGTCGCAGCCCGCTCCCCATCTCCGGGGCGGTCGTGGGCTCGGCGGTGGGCACCCCTGCCTCGGGACTGACAGCCCGCCTGTCCCCTGTGCCTTTGTCCGCCTTGACAGCCGGCTGGAGCCCGTGGGCTCCGGGGCTCTTTTCATGCCCGGTTTAAGCTGGGCGCTAGGTGAGGTGAAGGGCTTTTGCTGGTTTTAATGCTGAAGCTGCTCTGGAAGATTTTGGAGGGGGACGCACCGCCTCCGTGTCGGCTGCGTGGGCATAACCTGCAGCGGGTCTCTGAGTGGGAAACACCGCTCACTCTCTGTCCCATGAGGTGACCTTCAATGCCACTGACAGGATTAAGGTGTGAGGTTTTATTCAGGGGAGTGTCAGGCGATGAAAATCTCACATTCATCTTCGGGACAACTGTTGACAGTGAAGTTCACACCTAAAAACGAGGGCTGGGTGGGTGGAGGCTCCTCCCTGGTGTTAACGGGTCCCAACTGCACCCACCTGGGTACCCTCTGCTGCACCCCACTGAGGTGGGACCAGGCTTTGTTTATGGGGAGCAGCTGTGGGGCAGGGAGCTCTTTGGGGCTGTTGGTGGCAGGTAGCTGTGTGCTGGTCCGCAGTGAGTACAAAGCCACTTACAAAGCTCTGTGGTTGTGCTGAGCTCGGTGGGATGGGAACGCTTTGCCTCTCCGGGAGGTTGGAGGATTTTTTTTTGACCCCTGCAGTGACTTAGCTGTGGGCTGTCACCATCCGTCCTGCCTTTAATTCAACCACTGCTCACAGGCAAGGAGCTGGGGTGTCTCACCCCCCTGGTGATGTGCTGTAGAGCTGCCTTGGCTGGAATTCCCGTGGCCTGGAAACATCTCCCTCCTGAATCCCATTGTGACTTTTAACTTGGGTCCCGCTGTGGTTTCTTCACTTCCAGCGGCGCCTTTAGCTAAATCTGCCAAAGGGGGATGGAAGGGGCGGTGGGGGGATCGGTGGCTGTGCTGGGAGGTGTGAGGTGTTCCTCGCAGAGCAAAACCTGAGGAGGCGAAGAGCAGGAGCAGTCTGGAGGGCCCACCAGCAGTGGGAGCATGGGGTGATGAGCGGTGGAGGAAGGGGGCAGAAACCCCTGCTCCTCTGTCGGGGAGCAAGCTCAAAACCAGCTTTTCCCCCGAGGTTGCGTGCTCGGAGCTCGGGGAGAGCGTGGGGGCTGCGTGCAGCTAGCGGAGGTGTCCCCAAAGCCTGGCTGCTGTGAGCGCGGGTGCCGTCCTTAGGGAAGATTCACTTTATTCGCTCTTTCTTGTATTCTTTTGTGCAGTGGTGTCGGGGCAGGCTGGGCGGAAGCTCTGCTCCGGCCTGGGGGGTGATATTTTTACGTTGGTTTTTTTTATGTTGTTGTGGTGCTTCTCTGGAAGCGCTGGGGCTGGTGGTGACATCCCTGCCTTGGTGCCCAGGTCCCGCTGGCATCCCCTGGTCCCTCTGTCCATCATCCCGTCACCCCATGGTCCTCAGTTCCTTCTCGGCCAAGAGAAGGGGATGCTTCGTTACTTTAATGAAGGAGAAATACATATGTGCTTCCCGTTCCCAGGTGTGTGCGCTTCACTTGGCAGAGAGAAAATGTTGATTTTTAATTTGTGTTTAGTTTACCAAGCAATTCCAATTGCTCTGTACCAGCAGCCTGGCATCTTCTTGTTTGCTGCTCTGTGTTGTCTGCCAGCTTCGCAGCAATGCTGTGTGTTCTTGTAGATTTTTGGTTAAAATCTTGGGAACAGGACCCATTTTCTCAAGGATCTCTGTTAAACACGCACCCAGCGGTTTCAGCATCCTAATTGCATCGCAGACAGCTTTTAATCCCTTTAGTGCGTGTCATGTTGATGTTGTATCGTTGTAATTTTTAATCAAAATGTCATGCAATAGCAGGTTAAGTGTTTTACGGAAGTCTAAATATATTAAATCAACACTGTTGCCTTTATTAACCAATTCTTAAACTCATTGAAAAATGAAATGGGTTTGACAGGGTTCATTTTTCACAGGCTGTGTTGGGCTCCCCGGGGTCAGCAGCTTGGATCGGCCGGTCCTTTATCTTCCCCGTGCTCAGGTTGGGCTGGAGGGACGGCGCTGGCCCCCGCTGACGCCCACCCATTCTATTTATTGGCAGAATGCGCTGCTTTGTGTGCAGAGAGATGAATTTCTGGCTGTAAGGGAAACTGCGTAACCCTGAAGTGACCGATAGCCCCTGTCCCAAAGAAATCGCGATCCGAATGCTTAAACCCAGAGCCTGCCAGGAGTTTTCTCTTTCTGAATGCAAATATTTGAATTCTGCCATCGCATACAAACCACGAGCTGAGTAGGGGAAAGCTAATTAGGCATTGACTAATTTTTTTCAGGTTTGGTCACCTTGAAATCCGTGACTGAGGATGGGGTTGTGGGGGGTTGGGGAACAGGATTTATGGCCACGGCTCCTGGAAGCAGACGCAGGAGTTTGGTTCTCTTGTCGGACGGTCCCGTTGCAGGAGCAGCCCCGGGGCTGGAGGCAGGCACACGGGTTGTCCTGGGAGGGCTGTGGGAAGGCGGTTTCCCTCCTGCCCCGGGGGGTTCCAGCCTACCCGAGCCTAATTTATGATAATTATTTTTAATATTGCTTTTATGTGGCAATATATTGTTTTAATTTTGTAACAATGCCACATCTGATATTAAGTGTTTCCAGCTCGCCTCCAAGCTCCCTGAGGCAGTATTTATTAAAATCTTTTTTTGTCCGTATCTCGTGTTTATTACTGCCATCTTTAATTAAGGGAGGTAAATATTGCTGATGTGGGTCGAGAGGCCTTTTAAACATGAATAATAAACATGAATAATTTGAAATGCTCTTGGTAATACAAGATGCAGCAGGAGGGGGAAAGGAGCTCTTGGGCTGGGCAGGGGATGGGTCTTTGTGCCCGGGATCTGGTGAGGTGGTGAAATGAACGCCGAGGTTCTGCTGGAGATGGGTTTTATCTGACCAGGCGCTGAAGGTGGAGGAGCTGAGGCTGGGAGCGCTTGGGGACGGAGGGCAGCAGCCTGGGCGGGTTCGCTGGAGGCGCAGAGCCGCGGGGCTGGGGAGGTTTCTGAGCTGCGCTTTGCTCTCGTCCTCCAAACCCTGCTCCGGTGAACGCACCGAGCAGCCGTGCTGCTCCTCTGGGGCCGTGTCCCCAGCCCCGCTCGCTGCTGCTGCTTCATCCCGGCGGAGGAACACGGGAGGGGTCCGAGTGGTTTAGCTGGAACCAGATTTTTTTACTGAAATGCCTCCCTGTTGTTCTAATCGCTGGAGTTTTACTCCGTGTAGTTCTGTGTTTTGTGTCCATGCCCGTGCTGGGGGGAAAGAGAGGGCAAAGCAGACCTAAATCCGGTGGAGTGTGGTGTTGCTAGGTCGTTTTTCATGACACGTCTCCCAAAATCCTCCTTTTTGTTTCTGCAGACAGAGGCGGCAAATGCGGCAGCGCCTGGGGCAGCGCTCGGGGCAGGGGCGGTGGGGTCCTGGGGGAGGGGGTTTCACCACGTTTGGTGACCGCGTTGTTTCTCCCCGTGGCTGTTTCTCCCCGCCTGCCAGCTTTGGTGGTTCCGTTTGTCAGTGATGGAGCGTTTTGCTGCCTGAAGCTGTCCTTTGCAAATGGTTGCAGGTGAGGAGCCGTGCACCGCAGAAGGGAGTGGAAATGGATATTGTTGGCAGTTAGAGGGACAAGGCTTAGCTCAGATCGGCTCTACCGGAGGTAGATCCAATAATACCTGCTGTGAAAAATGGTTCCGCCACATTTTCTTTTTCCCTTTTTTTTTTTGTATCTGCAATGGCAATTGATCTCTGAATCCAGATACAGCGTGCTGCATTACAGACCTCTCCGCAGCCCGTTCCGTTCAGAGAGCTCCGTTCAAATGACTGGGTTTAACTTCGTGCTTTGCAGGCGAGCAGCAGGACGTAATTGCAGGTTTGCTCATAATTGCGTGGCTTCAGGAATATGTTTTGGTGTTCATTATTCTTGCAGTTGTTTGTTGTAGAGAAAACAAGATTACTCCGTATTCCAGTAATGCTTCAAGTACATGTTTTTATACAATAGTATAAAGGTGGAACGTGTAGGGAGCCCTCAAATACTGCAAAGCTTGCCTTAAGATCCCAGGCTTGGGCTCTTTGCTGGGGTGACGAGGATCCCAGCCCATCTGTGGGGAACTGCAGTGAAGGCAGAGCGAACATAATTCTGGTGAAATCTCCCTGGTTTGGCAGGCTTTTGTGGGGGTGATTTCTGCCCTAATAAACCAGCTGCAAAACTGTAACGCTGACAGTTATGGCGTGCTAAAAATTTGCAGGATTGAAGGCTGCCGAAGGACAATGTGCACCTGCTTCCACCAGCTATTATTTCCTTAAAGATTTTTTTATTTCTCTCCCTATACAGCTGTGTGCATGTATGAGACTGAGAGAGGGGTGACTCTGGTCAGCTGAAACTTCAGCACAAAACCACTTAAAACCTCATCTGTGGAAGCAAACCTTGCCCTTACGAACCCTCTCACCATTCCCCTTTGGAAAAAATATTCCTTTTTAAGCATGGGCTGTGCCTGGTGGTGGCACGCCTGGCTGGTGGCTGGGAGCGCTCTGCACTGGGGCTCCCTCAAAGCTGGAGGTACCCGGGGTGCTGCTGGTGGACAGAAGGACAGACAGACCGGCAGGGGCTGCGTGGGCAGCGTCCTCTGCATAGCCAGTGCGGACCCTGACGTGGGCTAATAGCACACACGGCTGGCTACCGGGGCAGGGGGCTCCCTCTGCAGCTGGGGCGAGCGTCCCCCAAGGGCGCTGCTGTGCAGGGCTTTGGGTTTGCCTGCGGGCAGGGGACACTTCCCGCAGCCCCCTCGCTGTGGGGGCCTGGCCCTTGTGCCGCTCTGACCCTGCTCCGGCCCCCCGGGAGTTGGTGGCTCTTGGCTCCAGCCCCCCAGGGCCAGCGAGCTCACCGCGTGCTGCGGCGCCTGGTCACGGTGCTGAGCTGCGATCTAGGATGCGGTTTGTGGGGCGGGCGTCTCTCCTACCCGCCCATTGCAGAGGCTTTTTAGAGTGAAGTGTTGGTTACTGGAGGGCTGAAGTAAACTCCAGCGCTTTCCAAGGGAATCCCAGCCCGGGTTCAGAGGCAGGTGTGGGACTTGGCAGTGGTGCAGACCGTGGAGTGATGGAGCATCCCGGAGCCCGTGTCCTCCTCTCTGCCTCAGCTGGGCTGCAGGACAGGGATGTGTTTGGCACAAATTCCCTGTTTCTGTGGTACCCGAGATCTGGGAAGCGGGGACACCCTGGGATGCTCAGAATGAAGTTCTTGGGCTGTGGTGGTTATTTCGAGGTGGTTTCTCAGGGCTGTGGTGTCTGGCACCGTAGGAATGTCAGACAGGAGAAGGAGCCAAGCATGTGGCTGTGGGCCTGGAGCGTCCCTGCCGTGGGGCTGAAGGTGCTGGGGGCAGCAGCGTTCGGGAGCGTGGGCCCTTGTACCTGCTGAAAGGAGCTGTCGGGGATGGTGCTTCGGGAGCTGGCAGAGGCTTCGGCTGCTCCCGGTTGGTGGGAAGTCATTGTCAACTGTTGGCACATCTGCTGCCCTTTGCTCTGCAGGTCCCAGCCAGGAGAGGGTTTAATTTGGAAAAATGTCCTTTGGGGACAGATCAGAGGTCTCATTTGTGGAGGCATCTAGAATCTGGTGGTGCTGGGAAGCTTCTGAGATGCCTGCACTTGCCTGTTTTTCTTTTGTCTTTTCTCTTTGTTAGGCCTCCTGTGTTCTCCTTTCTCACATCTCTTAAATACTCGCTGCAGAGCTACTTTGCCAGAGCTGAGTCACCATTTAGTGGTTTCTCTCCTTCACATCTCCCCTTGCTCTGGAGGAACTTGGTGACAACTCTGAACTTTCCCGTGAATTGTTCTGTCTTATGGAATATGTGAAGGCTGTTGAAGCCTGCAGTGGAAGGATTTTTCCTCTCTAATAACCGAGACACAGCCTTGCCGAGGTGCTGGCGGCACTGTCTTGCTTTCCTTTATTACTGGCAAAGCAGATGAAGTGGGGAAAGGTGCCGGGTTGGGGGAGCTGATGGGGCAGAGGTGCTGCACCCGTGCTGTCACAGGAGACCTGGGGCTAAATGAGTCCTGGTGCCGCCTGCAGAGCCCTTCCAGTCCCTTTTCAGAGATAGTGCCAGAGGCTCTTTGAACTCGGTGACAGCGGAGATAAGGTGCCAGCCGGCAGCAGTAGCAGAGAGCCTGGAAAAAGCACATTTCTGCAGTGTGCGGGGTGGGAGACTTGTGCTGGGAGAAGGTCGGTGCCTTTTGGTGCGGCACAGGGGAGCAGAGCGATCCGGCATCTGCCGCCGAGCTGATCCTCTGCCCGCAGCCGTGGGCAGGGATGCTCCTCCTCACCATCTCGCTGCAAGGGGAGGAAAATAATGTCTCGGATGAAACCTCGGTGGCAGCAGGGCGCAGGGAGCCGTACCGGCCCGGCGATGTGGGGGCTGTCCTGGCAGCGCTCCTGGTGCGGCTGCATAAAGGGAGACTCTTCCCTGGGCCTCATCTCTTGTCAGCCTTGAGAGACCTGGATGTGATGGTGCAGGCACAATGGCTCCATTCCTGTCATTATTTTTGTTTCCTCTGCAGGCCTGTGTTTTAAAATAAACTCAGGAGCCGATGTGTTGGGTTACATCTTCATCTCCTTTACTGCATTTTGCCTGAAGGACTGAATGTTCAGTTGTTCCGCAGTGCCAGGTTTACCCAGCTTTGCTCGCTTCTTCCCCCTCTCCAGGTTACTGGGGTGGGCTCGGGTGTTGCCACACAAGGCTGTACCATGGATTTTCAACTTAGCCTTTGGTCTGAGGGGTGGGAGAGGCTCCTGCAGAAGCTGGGACCCCACTGTGATGCTGGGAGAATGGGCAGTACTCAAAGGCAGGACTTCTTAGGCTTGTGACCCAGCTCTGATTTCACCTGACAAGATAAAACCTCCTGGCAAGCTCCCGCCTGCTGCTGCGCCATGGCACAGCCCCCTGCAGCTGCGCTCGCCTCTCGTGCGCGTCCCGGTTCTCCACGTGCTCGCCCACCGTTGAGGCTCGCCGGCCCTTGCCGGGCTCCCCAGCTCACGCCAAAGGCTTTCTGGAGGAGATGTTCGTTTTGTGGACATCCGAGCTGGCCTCTGCAAAACGCGTGCCCTGTGGTACCCAGAGGGAGAGCAGCTCTGCGCAGCACAGAACAAAAATAATTTGTGTTTAGCGCTGAGCTGCGGCTAGCAGAGTAATCTCGTGTTTCGTGTTTGGATATTCAGCTCGCATTAGCTTCAATCAAGCGCTCGATCGGAAGTCTCCTGCTATTAAGTCGTGCAATTCTCATCCGCTGATCTGGGCTGTGGTAAAGCTTACACAGCCATCTGGGCTTAAAACAATGACTTTCTGCATCAACATGAGTAATCCTGCTGCCTGACATCATTTAATCAGTATTTTGTCTGAAGGCAGTGTGAATGCACCGGGCCGTGGGTGCAGTTCGGGTTCCCAGAGCTGCCTCCGCCACGAAGGACAAACGCCCCGTGCCCGAGCGTGGGGGTCCGTGGTGCAGAAGGCCTGCGCCCGGGAAGCCAGGGCAAATTGTGCGGTGGGGTGCTGAGGTCCCGTGTGATGGAGGTGCTCAGGCTGGGTGTCCCCAGGGCCCCTGCACCTGAGGGGGGGTGCAGCAGGGCCAGCCCCTCCTGTAAACTGCTGCTGTCAGGGGAGATCTGTCCTGAAATTCAGGTTGTGTACAAACTCAGCTGCTTCCGAGCCCATGGGAGAGCCCTGGGCCATGTTTCTGCGGATTATTTTTATCTCTAAAGATGAAATTATCTCTAAGCAGCATTTAAAACTAATGTCATTGCCCTGGCAGCGGTGGCTGTCCAGGGCATCGACGTGCACATGGAAAACGTGGCTTCTGGCACAAGAATTCAGCCCATTTCTTCTGATGTCTGTGATTCTCAGTGTTGCCAGGAGTTGATTTTTAAAAGCGATAAAGTGATTTGCTTGAACTTGTTGGAGTCTGTTTAATGAACTGGCCAAGCTCGAAGGGGATGATTATGCTCTGCTCGGCTGTAATTCCCACGTTCTTTCAGGGAGCAGAAACAACCCGAGTGCTCCGGAGCAGCGCTGCAGTGTGTGCCCTGCCCCGCACCTCCTGCCCCTGCGTGCTCTGGCGGGGGGGGCTGCCATTCAGTACTGGGGCACGAATCCCTGTGGATTGCAGCCCGCCTGTGGGACTGCGTTAAGCCCGTCTCCAAGTGCTCCCGGACAGTAAATCGTTGGTGGGAGACTGGTGGAGCTGGGGTCTCCCTGTGAGAGGGAGCAGGAATGCACCCGCCTGAGCTGCACCCTGCTGGTACAGCCCCCGCCCAGCTGTGGGACCCCTGACTGGACTCATCCTGGTGCTACATTTAATGGGTGGCTTTAAAAATATCCCCTTCTTTCCTTAAAGCCCTGCTGGATGCCTCTTGGTTTCCGTTGCACAAAGGGAGAGGTGGGAGCTGGCTGCTCATCAGGCACCGGTCCTGCTGCCTGCACCTCCTGCTCTGTCTCTGCTCCAGTATCCAAAATTCCTCACCCGTCCCACTGCCGCAGCACCAGCACGGCTGCTGCCCGAGCACATCCCGCTCCACGCGAAGGCCAGGGCTCTGCCTGGTTTCTCTGGGGCTTGGCTGCCCTCCCCGGGGCGCTCCCAGGGACTGCCCCCAGCGTTCACCAGTGCTTTGGGGAGTGGGAACCGCTCTGCATTTCAACTTAAAATGAAAATCTTGGTGATTCTCACTCATTCTGCTCACCCCTCTGCCCATGCCAGCTCTCCCTGCGGCCCCGCCGCCTGTGGGAAGGGCATTTTTTTGGAGGGTGAGCTGTGCCTGGCAGCAGGTTGGTTGGGATGTGCTCGTGTGGGAACTGGTACCCGAAAGCGCTGGCGGGACAGCCCCAGCCTGCCAGCTGGGGGCTGCGAGGGTGGCATCTCTGGTTTGCATATAAACCGATAGGCAGCCGGCTGTGCTGTGCCGGGAACAGCCATCGCCGGAGCAGGGAACGGGAGCCATGTGTTGCCAGAACCACCTTAGGCCCACGGAAAGGGTGGCGCGCCCCTGGGAGGCTCAGCCTTTGGGGCGCACTGGTGGGGGGACAGGGCTCCTGCGTGGCTTCCAAGACAGGATTTTGTGTATTGCTCCCTCGGTATAAAACGAGGGAGTTAAACCATAAGAGTTTTTGTCATTTTAGTAACTAAAGGTTATGCAGAAATGTCAGAGCTGCAGCTGGCGGGTCCCGGGTCCCCACGTGCCTCGCCCTGCCCTGCCTGCTGCGGGCAGGAGCCTGGGACCTGCCCTTTCTGAGGCTGCGCCTGTTTCCGACCTTGGCAGAGTCATTTCACGCCACAGTTCTCCAAGGTGCCTGCTGGGTTTTTTGGGGGGTTGGGGTGGTTTTTTGGGTTTGGGGAGATGCTGGAGCTAACTTCTCTGCAGGGCAGATAGACCGGGGTCTCCGTGGGGTAACCCAGCCCTGCGGGGTGGCTTGGCCAGGCACCTCTGCACATGAGCAGCCGTGGGGTTTGGAGACCTTGTCCTTCGTTTCCCGCTCTTACAGAAAGCTGCTGCTTCCCCAGATGTTGGGAAGCTGAACCCTTTCGGAGCCCACACTGTCCAGGAGTTGCTTATTCTCCCGGTGCTCGCCCACCGCCTGCCCTGCGGAGGGGCTCAGCAAGGAGGGTTTGAAATGGGCTTCACGGGGCTCCGGAGCAGCCCGTGCTTGGGGCTTTATCCTTTCCAGGTTGCGGGCTTGCCTTCACGCTGGCAGCATCTCCATCAGACATGTGGCGGTGCCTTTGGTTCCTCCTCGGCTGCGCAGCCCGAGGCGGTGGCTGCAGCGATGGGAGGGTTTGGCACATGGTTATGGGGGGCCTGGTGGGTTCCCCCTCCCCTGGGGGTGCTCCTGTTCCTTCGCTGTTGTGCAAATGCAGCAATAACATTTCTGTAAAGCCTCAGCCCGCTTCTCTGGCTGCTTCCTATCTCTAGCTGTGATGCTTTGTCAAACGTTTTTTTTTGTGGAGTGGAGCTAAGAATCCTTTATTCTGCCTTTGATATGGAAAGTGAACAAGTTAACATCAAGGCATCTTTCTAACTGCGTTTGGGTTGCAGTGGGCAGGGTTCCCTCCCCACCACCCTCTGAAGGCGGGCGGGTGCCCAGCGACCGGGGGTGCTGTGTGCGCGGTGCTGCTGTGCACCGGGCATTAGAGAGCGATGGGAGCGATGCGCTGCCTGCCGTGGTGCTGGCGTGGATTGTTTCCCACATCATAATAGAGGAAACGCTTTTGCTGTTAGAAATCCAGGCTGGTTTCGTGCGTTTTCTCACGCACCACCTCAGGTCCCTGCTCCCCCCGTTTGCCCACCACCAACGGGCTGGGGGGTTTGCAAAGAGGCTCGTGGTTTCTTACCGGACTTTTCCCTTACATCCCGTACAGGGGTGTTTTGCTGCGTAGGTGGAAGGGCCCGGGACTGGCGTTCAGAAGCCCGGGGGGGGGGGACGGACAGGGGACAGACTCAGCCCCACGGGGGGCTGCGGGCTGCTGCGCACCCCCTGCGCAGCTCGGTGGGCCGGGGGGACGATTCCCATCCCCTGATCTGGGCTGCGGTAGGGCTTACGCAGCCATCTGGGCTTAAAACGGTGTTTTTCTGCAGGAGCGTGAGTAGCCCTGCTGCCTGGCAGCGAGGGGACAGCCCCCAGCTCTCCACAGCTGTCCCTGCCACGGGGTGGGATGGGGCCGAGGCGGGCAAAATACCCCAGTGGTCAGGGCAGAACAGAGAAATAAGGTCACTTGTTTCACTTTTTTAAAAAAAAAACCAAACAAACAGTCATTCTGCTCATGGCTTGTTGTGGATAATTGGGTCCTGACGGAGAACTTGGGGAATGGATGGAAGGACAGTTTTCTTTCTGCTTCCCCAAGAGTTTCCCACAAAGGATGGCACATCCTTCCTGCAGGTGTTAACTGCAGATCCTGCCTCAGCCCATGGCTTTAAATATCAACAGACCCCTCTGCGTTCACAGCCTGCGTAGGAACCGATCTCTCTTTTTTCCCCAGCTGGGCTGTAAGCCGGGCTGCGTTTTGCCCCCTGCAGCCACGGCCCCTGGAAGCCCGGCTGGGGGGGGGGGGGGGGAAGGTGGGGAGAGACCCCGGAGGAGGGGGAGCTGGCGTGGGGGCGCAGCATCGCATGCCGGGCGCCAGCTCTGAGCTCTGAAAGGGCCTGAAGTTCCCTGACATGTTTTCTGCGAAATACCAACGCGCTGTGTCCTGTGGGTGTTTGCAGGGGGAGATGTCAGCCCGCATAACCATCCCCCGAATCACGTTACCAAGAGAATGTTTTTTGCCCTCTCGGGTTAATCTGAAAAGGTCGCGTGTGACACCGGCACGTGACTGGAAGGTCAGAGGCCTTTTGGGGGCTTTTCTTTAAAAATAGCAACAGCCGAGCGAAGCCCCGTTCCCTCGCTGCTGGAAACATCCCGCTGGTGCCACGAGAGCTTTGGGCCGAGCCCGTCTCTGGGCTGGTTCCTCCGCGGCTGCGCGCAGTGCACGTGGCTCTAGCAGGGCGCTGGCTGTGCCGGCCGGGGGGCTCCCGGGGGTCTGTGGGGAACAAGTACCTTCAGCAGGATGGCACCTTGCAGACCCCCGTGCCTGCAGCTTGTCCCCTGGACAGAGCTCCCAGCACAGGGACAGGGAGCAGACGGAGGGGGACAGGGGCTGTGCCGCCCCTGCAGCCCCCCTGCTCACTGAAGGGTCGTCCGAGCGATGCCGTGGGGCTGCCCGGGCATCCCCCTGCACCCCCGGGGAGGGGACCGCGGCGTCCTCTGCCCGATGAGGAGCTGCTGGGAAGCGCCACGTTGACGCTCGGCATCTCGGCGGGGTTTGTGCCCCGTGCCTGGCAAGAGCCTGCGGCAGCTCAGGCAGCACCGCGGCACCAGCCCCTCCCGGGCAGTCAAGGTGCATTTTTCGGGGAGCCTTTTGCCCGCAGGAGTCAGTTATCGCCGAGCTCCTCTCTCCTGGCCCACGTCCTCAGGATGCTCCGGGCTGGGGCAGGCGGAGAGGGGTCGGCAATTAATGGCTGCGGTTCGCCAAGGAGGAGGCTGCTTTCTTCCCAGCAAGGTCAGGGAGTCCAGGTCATCTTCAAAGGCTTTGATTTACAGAAGAAAGCTGGGAGAGCTGGAGAGTCAATGGAAAAGGTCAACACTCAATTCTGCAAAAGCTTTTGTTGGGTCCCAGGTGAAACCAGAAATTTGCATTTAAATGAATATGTATTTTGAGACATTAAACCCACGGGCAAAATAACGGCCTTGCTGAGATGACAAATGCATTGCTTCTAGTGCTTGTTCCTGATATTACACCAGCCAGCCTTTAGAATTAAAACCACGTCAGCTAAAGCAGTTTTTCTACCTTTTTTTTTTCTGAAAACCACAGCCTACCATGAGTATTTGGTGTGGAGCTGAGCTACTGAAACTTGAAATGATAAAAGAAAAGAACTGGTGGATTTGCGGGGTCTGCGTGTGATGCGCACGGGAACGATCTCGGGACTGTTCCGCAGTTCCAGGTCAGCTTCTCTTTCATCCTAAAATCCTAATGAAAAGAGAAAAATCTGCTTAGAGAGGAGGGGAAAAAACAGGTCAGCTAGGGGTGACCTGGGAAGCAAAGTGGGGCTTTGTTGTTTGTTTGTCTGTTTTCTAAGTCCTTGGTGCAACCCGAAGCCCCATCCATGGGCAGGCTGGGTGCTGAGCCGGGGGCTCCGGCCCCCAGACCCCACGGTGGAGCGAGCGGCACCAGCACACATGGGTAGGGCTGGGATGGCCACTCACCAGGGCTTGGACCACGGCAAGCAGCAGCCTCGGTCTCTGGCGCTGTGAGCTGCTGGTGGCAGGAGTCCTGCACGGCATCTTCTGCGCCCAGTCGGTCCCTTTGATTCCCAGTCAGCACTGGGTGGTGTCAGGCAGCGCTTTGGGTGCCGGGGGAGGTGAGAGCCGACCTGCCGTCTGCCGAAGCGGCACGGGGCTGCCGGGGCCGCTGGCCAGGCTCTGCGAGGGGAGGCAGCGGGCGGGGGTCCTGTGCCAGCCAGCACGGGGCTTTGGAGGGACGCGCACTGTAAAACAAACAAACAAACAGTTACGGGGCTCTGCTGCTGTTCGGGTTCTCATCTGGAGTGTTTTTATCTCAGACTTCTGATAAATAAAACAAGGCTCTTTGCTGCGCTCCGAAGTCGACACCCAGCTGCTCAACAAGCTTGTAAAGCGTTTAGCGGAGGAGCGGGGCTGTGATCAAACGTGCGGCTGTCTCCGCTCGCACGCTCCCCGAGCCGGGGCTGACAGCTGGCAAGGATCGGCTCCCCGCCTGGCGCAAGCAATGCGCCGCTGCCTGCGCCGCTGCCTGCGCCGCAGCCCCTGCCCGCTTCCCTGGGCCACAGCTTCAGGGGACAAGGGGCCGGTGCTGGTGCCCCTTCCCTTGGACAGGCCTGACTTCGGGCACGCTGCCGGACGGCGCTGCCCGCCCTTGCCGGCTGCCACGGAGGGGCCAGCCAGTCTGTGGGGCCGGGTGCTCTGCTGCCTCCCTGCCCTCGGTCCCTTCAGGTGACTCTGGGGGTGGATTCCCCTGCCGAGGGTCTCTCTGCTTTGTCTTTCTTGTACCCCGATGCTGTCCGGCAGCATCTGCGTCAGCTTCCCCGGCTGCCTTTGGCCAAGCCGTGCCTGTTGGTGGTGATGAGGATGCTGGCAGCAGGGCGCCGGCTGAGCGTGTTTGCTTCTGCACATCCGAATCCCCCCGAATTGAGCTCGCTGAGCAAAGTGTCCCTCACGTGGGGAAGGGGAGCGGGGAGCGGGCAGTGGCACGGCTCTTACCGCGGGAGAGCGGCTCCTGGTGCGGCTTCCCTGGCGTCCGCAGCATCCCCGCTCGGCGAGGGGCTGTCCCAGAGCAGAGCGATGCTGGCGCAGCCTTCCCTGGGGCCCCTTTTCGGAAAGAGGGTTTTACCCCCGATTTTGTGCTTTTCCAGCCTCGTGGGAGGCTGCTCTCATCAAGGATGGACTCTCTGAAAGAGATTGCAGGTCCTCTGCACAGCGCCCAGCCTGTTATCTAAGGTTTATTCCACGGTGTTATTGGTAAAATAACATTGTCATCTTGAAGATCTACATCACGCAGTGCCTGTTTCTGTATCTCATTTTCTGCTGAAGGCAGTATCAGATTTATTGGAAAGTTTCTGCTGTCTGCCCCTCTATTAGTGAGGATCATTTACACCTTAAAATGACTCTCCTTCCTCTCCCCAGGAAATCACCTTTTGGGAGGATTAACAGTCTTGCAGTCAAGTGATATCCGTGGTTTAAAAAAAAAAAAAGTCATCTTTGTTAATATTCAGTGAGCAATGCGATGTCTCCGAGGACAAAGATCTTCCCATTGCTGGGTAAATCAGAGTTCATTATCATGTTAATCTGACTGATTACGGGCTCCCAAAAGGATTCCACATATGGTCATTTCTGTAGCACAAATAAGATCTGTTTTCCCCTAATCACAAGGCTTGTGCTCATCCTTCCTTGCCTGACAACCTTTATTCTTGAGGTGCAGTTCAGGGAGATGTAAATATGAATTGCTTTTGAACTTGCTCTTAGATTTGATTCCAAATCGAGGGTTTGAACTTCTACCTTTGTTGGATTTGGATTTTGCTCTTCTTTCTTTGCCGTTTTGGTTTGGTTCTCTTTTTAAGACCATAGGAGCATGAGCTGCCTCCCCTCCCCTCCATCCGGGAGCCTGCCGGGGTGAACGTCTCTTCTGGGAAATAATTCGGGGGGAAGCTGTAACCTTGGCGTTGGTCTCAGTGGAGGAGGGGGGTCTGGGAGGGCTCACGTCTGGCTCATGGGCTTTCTCTGCTTGCTCAGGGGTCTTACAGACACCTCTGGCCCAGGGCTTTGGTCCAGCATCTCACACCAGGTTATTCCAGTAGCGTACACGACAGGATAGCAGGGATTTGGGGCACATGAGGCTTGTGGAGCACAAACAGCTTAGACAGCTCGTCCCACCTTCCTCAGCACGCTGGGATGCTGGGCTTCACCTGCAGCTCCATCCCTGGGATGTGACACTCGAGCGGTTGGTCCAGGGCGGCTGCCGGGACCCGCGGGGCTGCTGGTTTGGGGGCTGTGGGCTCGGGGAGCTGCTGCCGCCTCCTGCCGGGACTGGGGAGGGTGAAGGAAGAGCTCGGCTGGACTGCAGCCCCGCTGGGTGTAACTGCAGCTCTCACCCCTGTGTTTCTTCCAGCGCCTCACTTCGCTTTCATGAAAAGTAAATTTTTAATGAACCATTTATACTTTTCTTTCTTTTCTCCCATGAGCTTTTTGCTGCATTCAGCTGCTGGAAGAGAAGGGAGCCTCTTGGCAGGAACATTGCCAGGAAAACGGAAGGGGCCTGGTTTTCTGGTTGCGAGTAGCACACGCGGGTTTTTGTTGTTTGTTTTATTTTGTTTTTCATCGGCTGCGTGTGCGATAGCTTTGGCCACGAGGTGCAGAGCTCATTCCCGCAGGGTCTGGAAGAGGACGCTGCTTGGAAAGGGAGATTCCCCACAGGACCCTGCAAATCCCCGTCCCCCCAGTGGGCAGGGCCATTGGCTCGGGGCTGCCTTATGCCCGGCGTCCCGGGGGGGTTTCACAGCACCTCTGCGCCGCTTTGGGGGTCACAGTGGCATAAATGGGAGGGTGCTGCTTAGCACGGCCACTGTGATTGCTGTCCGTCCTTCTGCGAGCGCCACGAGGTCCGACCCAGCTCTGCTGAAGTCGGAGGGTGCTGAGCCAGAGCTGACAGAGCTGGGATCCCGTGGGAACAGGGGGCTCAGGTCCAAGGAGCGGTTACCAGTTTGCACAGGTACCAGAGCCGCTCGACCACCATGTGACACCCAGGTACAAAGGCAGAAGCTCCAGCACAGCGTTACCTGGCACCAACCGCGTGGCGTCTAATACTGCTTTGCCGATCAGAGGGCACCGAGGCTTCGGTGGCTCCTCGTTTGGGTTTGGAAGTGCAGCCGTCCCGTTTGCAGAAGCAAAACCAGGCAGCTCTGCCGCTGCCTGGGTCGTGCAGCCGCTGCAAGTGAAGCTGCTAAAGCATTTTTGGTTCCGATGTGCTACAGGCAGCACGGCTTGCATGGGCAGTGTCTCTTGTGTGCAGCGAGTAGGGCTTGCTTTCTGACAAGGCAATATCCATCATCAGATGATTACTGTGAACATTTTTATCGGCCTCTAAATAATATGTACCAGGATTAGTTGCACCAAGAATCTCTTGCATGCTGATGGAGAAAGTGCCAATTTAAACAAAAGCACACGTGGAGCCGCTCCAGGCTTGCATGAATGAAAAAGGTGAGTTTGAGTTATTGGAAGAACCAATTTGGTTTTATGGAGAGAGGTTTTCAGTGCCTCCAAATTATAGGCTCATAAATTCTAAATTTAATTCATAAAAGTTACACGGCAGCACTAAGTAGCAAAATATAAGGTGACGTGTCATCAGTCACTGGGACTTAACGTATGGATTGCTCGAGAGCTGCGTTCAGGGCTGCAGGCTGCTCTGCGATCCCCGCGGAGGCTCTGTGGCAGGAGCCGCGCTGACGCCAGCGAGGACCTGCTCAGCCCAGGTCAGGGTCAGCAGACGGGGACACCCTGCCTCGCGCTGGCCCGTGTCGGGACGGGAGGAGGCAATGATATTTTTGGTGATGAAAGAAGTCACTAACTCAAAGCGATGCTGGGGCTCTAGGTGATCCTGTGGGTGTTCAGGGGAAACACGGAAAAAACTGTTTCCTGCCTTAAATGAGTCAGGGCAGTGGATTCTTCACAAAATAAAGTGTCGGTACCTCGGGCTTTGCAGAGCAGGATCTGTTTTTCTTATCCCTAAGCACTCGTGTTCAGGTTTTCCATTGCTACCATGATGCCATGAAGCCCTCAATGGTGAGTGTGGCCGCAGTGTCACCAGGCGCTGCGGTGGCCACGGGGGAGCCCCAGCTCCACCTGATTTTGGTGGTGGCTTTGCATGAGAAAAGGCTGTGGCTCCCGGATCCGGATTAAACCTCCGGTGAGCCCGTGGACCAGCAGAAAGCCAAAACAGCCCTGTGAGGGTGTCCCACGGGCTGAGCATTTCACACAAAGGTCTGAACTCCTCTGTGACCTGGGGCTGGGGAGGACAGCGCGGGGCTGTGTCATCCTGGACAAGGGCTGAACCTCGCCGCTGGCCCGAGGTCCTGCCTCCTTCACGCTCAGCTGTGAGTAACCTGTCCTCATCCTTTAATTTTCCATATAGAACCGTGTCCTTGTGCCCCCACCCCGGTGGGGGGAAGGGGGGCGCCTAAAGCTGGTTTCGGGAAGATGCAGAGGTAAAACCAAAGATTTCCCTTAGACCCGTTCCCTGTCTGTTCAGATGGGCTGAGGAGCGAGTGGGAAGGCAGAGTCTGGATAGCTCCTGCTTTTGGCTGGCCAGGACTGTTTGGTTCTGGTGCGGCACTTCCCAGCGAGCCTGGACGTGCCACGTCAGCGTCTTGGGCCTCCCGGCAGATCCCGGTAATGGCTTCACCCACGGACCCACTCGTGTCCTGCACGGCTGCCCCGGGGATGCTGCGGGGGGGTCGGGGCTTTCATCGGGCGCCGCTGCTGCCCGCGCTGCCTTCGGCCCTTAAACCCAGCAGAGCCGGGTGGGATCCGGCGAGTGGCGAAAGGCGCTTACCCGCCCTGTTTCCAGCAGGAGCTCCCCCCGTGACGAGGGGAGCGCAGTCGCTTTAGGAAGCGAGCGCAGGAGAAGCGCCCGTCGCGCGTTTCTGCCGGGGCCGTGTCACGTCGGGGCACGGCGGCTTTGGGCGAGCCTGTGCCGGAGCAGAGCGCCCAGCTCCTGCACCCCAAAGGAGGGCTTGGGGTGAGCCAGCTGAGTCCTCCCGCCTTTTAGTGGACCTAAAAATGAGTAGAAGTAATAACGGAGTTTTCATTTAAAAACTAAATACAGCTCCGACGCTCGGGGATGTCCCAGGGACGCAGGTTGCCACCGCTTGGTATTAACTTCCCCGGCGTATTTTGGCAGCTTGGGGCTTTGGCGCAGGCACCGTCTCCCTGCTCTAGGTTGCCCTTGCAGAAATGAGGCAGCTCGAGTTCCGAGGCGCAGCTTGGATTTCTGGGGAAAAATTCCCCGCCTGACGCTGGCCCTCGAAGCTGGCTGCGAAATAGGCGCAGGCGGGAGCACGGCCCCTGGTCTTGGGGTCGTCGGGAGAGGCGATGGGGGGGGTCCTGCTGGTGGGGGGGGGGTCTCCTGTGCTTCTCTGCCGGCTGGTCCTTTGCTCGCACACCCCCGGGCAACGTGCAGCAGCGCTGGCACCGCGCTGCTCGCCTCGCCTGCTGTGCCGCAGCCTGCCTGGAAACCGCGAGTGACTGCGGCGCTTGTTGGGATTATTTAGGAAAAAATAAGTATTTTTTCCTTTAATTAATTTTTTTAAATCCCCTGTATTTTATCCTTGATAAATATTTGAATGGTGTCAAATTCAGCATCCTGGCAGAGACTCGTGCCACGTGTGCTCTTAACCGTGACTCACCGAGGATGTTTTGCTGCGAGAACAGCAAACGGATGGCCCTGCTGCCGGCACCGGGGCGGCGGGGCTGGAGCCTCCACAGGAGATGTTTCTGACGGAGCTGCTGGGCTGTGTTCTGGCTTGTGTAGAACGCAGCGGCCGGTGGTTTCTGGCAGCCCTGTCCCCTCTGCAGCTGGGGCCGGACTTCTGAGAGCAGCTCCGGTGCCTCCGTCCGTGCCTTCCCGAGGGTCCAGAGCGGGCACCGGGGAGCTGCCGCCTGTCCTGTGGGAGATGGGGCTCGGCAGTGAGGTGCCGTTTGCCCCACCGGGCATTGGCGCCGGGGAGGAGTGGGGCCGGCCGGGCAGCGTCGGTCCCGCCGGGGTCTGCCACCACCGCGCAGAGGGTGCAGGGACGAGCCGCCCTCGCCGGGGATGGAGGACGGGAGGATGGCGTTGCTTTGCTGTTCTCCGCTCTGTTTCCAGCGAGATCCTGCTCCTTGCTGAGAAAATGCCAGGGCTGGGGGGATTGTGCCCGGAGAGCTGCGGTGCAGACATCGGGACTGGGCTTGGTAAGGGCAGGGGGAAGTGCAGAGCAAGTTTTCCAGAGCCCCGAGCTGTCAGGAAAACTTCCTCATCAAATGAGGAGCTAAAACCTCACCAGATGCAGCAGCGAGGTATGGACGGGGTTACAGCCACATCGGTTTAGGGGAGGCTGGTGGGTTCTAGGGGGGTAAGTCCCTGATTATGGTGTAGGATTTAGAAATGTGCTGCGCTGCTGTCCTAAAGTGGATTCTTTCCCAAATGGAGACATAAGCAGAAATCTCAGCGGCTGAAATTCGGTGATGGAGAGCTCTGGAGGACCTTTCGCTTACGCCAGCATGTCAAAGGTTTTTAAGAGCCTGCTTGTGGATTAAAACAAGGAATCGATAATCTGGAGTTTAAGGCTCCGAGAGCCACTTCATTAGGAACTTTCCTTCTCAAAAGCTTTATAAACTTCTGGAGCAAACTCCCCGGATAAGTCTTGAAGACAGAAATTACTGTGTCAGCTAGGAAGAAGGATTACAGATAACAGGGAATTAATGCTGAAATGCATATGCTATAAATATAACAGGATTACATTCAGAGTTATGTAAAACCCCTTTTCTTTACTCTGAGTCTCCTCCGGTGGGCAAGGTAGCCCCGGGCTCTGGCAGCGAGGCTCCGGGGTCTGCAGCGTGCGGTGGAGCGGGTGGGAGCTGGGGCTCACGGGGTGACTCTGCTTCTGCTGCCGCCTTTGCTCAAAGGGCTTTTTGTGTGCGTTGCGTGAGACCGGCTGGTTTGGCACGTGCGAAGGCGCCTGGTGGCCCAGGGCAGGGTGGGCTTCCCCAGCACCTTGCTGTTGGGGGCTGATGCTCCTTGGGGTCCGCGTGTCCCTGTTCCGAGTCCTCCCCGGCCGCCTGGTTAGAATCAGAACCCTCGGATAGTTTGGGCTGGAAGGGACCTTCAAAGGTTTCCAGGGATGGGGCTTCTACCACCTCTCTGGGCAACGTGGTTCAGTGTTTCACCACCTCGTTGGAAAATTTTCTTCCTTGTATCTAGTCTAAATCTGCTCTCCTTTAGCCAAAATCCATTACTCCTTGTTCTATCGCAACAGGCCCCCCTCCATGGCCTTTTGTCCTCCTTTTCCCCCATGCTGGGGCTACCTTTGGAAGCGGTCTGTGGCATTCCCCCAAGAAAAATCATTCCCCTCGCCCCTGCGTCCCTTCCCGCTCACTGCAACGGTGCTGTGGCAGCTGGGCACCAGCCCAGGGCTCAGGGGTTTGCCTGGAAACGCGCCCGTGCTCGCCCCTCTCCTCCCTGCTGCGCCGGGCTGCTCGTCCTCGGGGCTCGTCCTCGCTGGGTCTTCTCAGAAACCAAGGGACCATTCCTGGGAACGGTTCCTTGGCCCCCTCCTGAAGTCCTGGCTTCACCGGTGGCTCCAAGAGCGTCTTCCTGGGGGCTTCTTATGACACTGAGGCTCCTTGGTGTTGCGAAGTCCTTTCTGGGAACAGGGTTTAAGCTTTTGCCGCAGCGTGCTTGAGCACGACAGCCTTTGGCTGAGCTCCCCCCGTGTTGGAGTCGGAGGGGTCGTGGGCAGGGCGGGTGACTCTGCTCCCCTCCTCACCATGGTGGGTGCCCGGTGCCCTGCTTCTGTGGAGCAAGTGCATCAGCTGGCGCAAGAGCAGCAAAATAGCCAATAATAATAAGTCAAAATAGCCAATAATAAGCAATTCATTCTGTGGCAATGGAGCAGGGGCCGGGAGAGGGCCCGGGGGGACAGGGCAGGAGAAGGAAGGTCTCGGCACCCGCACGGGAGCAGCGGGCGGTGCGAGAGCTGCGCAGGGCCCTGCCCTCCCGCCCCCTTGGGGAGCGTGCCGTCCCCCTCGGGGACACCCGGCTGACGTTTGGGACGGTGCTGAGGCTGCTCCTGCCCCCCCGCCCCGCAGCCCCTCCCTGGGGGGCCGTAGGGAAAGAGAGGTCCCTGCAGGTACCGCAGCCCGGTGGGGTCACAGCCTGTCCCTGCAGGCTTGAGCGCTCCGCTCCCGGCGGGGTCACAGATGTCTGAGCTGCTTGTTCCCTGCCTGGAAATGAATTCCCGGGCCTGGGTTTGCCCATTTCTTCCTCGTACCGCAGCTCAGATGAGAAACCGGCTTACTTTGAGGGCTGAGGGAGAGCTCTCGGTGAGGAGGACCCTGCCTGCAAAGTGAATGTTAACTTTGTCCGAGGGATAATAAATCCTGGGCTCATACAGTACAATGCTGAATTTTGAAAATGAAGCATTTAAACCACAATTTTGCAATCAAATTGCTAGCGAAAATCTCTTCATGTTGGCACTGGAGCTGGTGGGTCTTTGATCTCTCCCAGCTCAGATGTCGCTGCCAAAGAGACTTAAGCTTAAACTTCACTTTGTAAAATAGACTTTTTTTGACAGTTTCCTTTAAAAAAGTAATCTTCCCCTAAGCTCAGGCAGCAGGGAGGAACGGCCAGCCCCGCAATGAGATTGCCAAACCGAAGAGCGCAGAAAGGAGCCGCTTTCAACCGCTGCTATTTCTTTCGTAAATCCTGTGCTTAATCCGCAGGGCGGCTGCGGGGTAGTTCATCATTGCAGCTCCAGAAGTGCAGACGTTGCGGTGGGGCTGGGGGTCCGGCAGGGTCGGGTTGGGGCTGGTGGTGGCCGGTGCTGCTCCGGGTGAGCAGCATTTTCCTGCAGCCCCGGGGCCAGTTGATGTGGGAGCTCAGCCCGGGGGGTTGCAGAGCCCTGCTGCCCCTCTTCAGCTCTGCTCCTCACCAGCCCTTTTTGGCCCCATCCATGGAGCAGATCCAGCTGTCCCGGGGCTGTGAGCCCACTCAGAGGGGCTGCTCGGGGCTCTGAACCCCCTTTCTGCCCTGAGCCGCTGGAGCCCTGGCTCGGTGCAGCCGGAGCTGCGGTGCTGGGTGCCGTGGAGGAGAGGTGCCCACCAGTTGGTGTGGATGGAAGCACAAAACTATTACACGGGAGGGGAGAGGGAATCTGTAATTAGGCAGTTTGGAGCGATCTCAGACGACTCTCTGGGGTGGTCGATGGGGCTGAGGTGCAGCAGAGCTGTCGCTGCTGCTCCCCAGCTTTTCCCAGCCCGCACCGAGCGGCTTTGAACTCGTCTGTGCCTCTGGGCGTCCCACCTGCTCCCGTGCCCCTGCACGGGGAGCTGCGGGATGCCTCCCAGCTTCTGCTGACGTCTTTTCTCTTTTCCCCTGGCGGGAGGCAGAAGGGCCCCAGTCCCCCCAGTTCCCCCCGCTTTGCTCCCAGCCTCCCCTGCAGCCCATGGCTGTAAGAATTGCTTCCCAGGAGCTTCCCCACCTCACGAGGCGTGCGTCGCGCCCGCTTGAGTAACGCCAACGACCCCCTGCTCTTTCTCTCTGGAGCGAGCACGCTTCCAGCATCTCCCCGTGGCCACAGCTCATGCTCGTCTGCCTTGCAGAGCCTTGGCCGTGAAGCGAACACGGGGGCTGGGGGCATCAGCCGCTCTCTGCAGCCCCTCGTGCTTTCCTGGGCTCCCCCCCGCCATCGTCCCGTCCCCAGGACCAGCCCCTCCACCCGCTCGGGGCTCCCAGCTGGGGCAGGACCCTCGCGAGGAGCCCTGCGAAGCGTGAGCCCGTCTGCTCTGGTGCTTCTGAGGCCGTTTCTTATCTCAGAGCAGAGTTTTGCAGCGCAAGCACGCTGAAGGGGGTGGGAAGAACCTGCCTGCCGGGGGACTTCTGAGGTGTCCCGTGCCACAAGAGCGGTGCGTGGGGCGACGGTGGAGCGAGCGCGTGGCGCCCAACCCTCACCTTCCCCTTGCAGGAGCCACGTTGCGGGTTGGCTGAGGGGGGGTCTCCAGCAGACGCGGCGTGCTGTCCCCGTGCACGGGCCATCGGCAGGACCCGGCTGGCTGTCACCAGGCTGGTGAAGGGGCTGCTTGTGCTCCGCTTCATCATGGAAAGTGGCCTTCCTGGGGTGGCATTGGTCGTGGAGGTGGCAGGTTTGGGTGGCAGTGGTGCTCGGGCTGACGCGGGAGGTGTCACTTGTATGTGGCTTTGGGCTTGGTGCAGTGTGATGCCTGATTAAGAAACAAAACCATCACGGCACGTGGTAAATGGTTTAAAAAACGGCTCTGCTACCAATGTCTGTAAGCAAGGCTTTAGGACAGACCCGGGTCTCATCCTGCGGTGGAAAGCTGTCCCTCACCGCGAGGTCACGGCTCTGAGCATGGCTGGGGCGTGCGGGTGTGCTGCTGGAGAGCTGCCGTGCTCGGTGGGACGGGGAATGCTCCTGCCTAAAGTGAGACACACCGTTCAGTTTTAGATGAGCTGCTATTTTTAAATGTCTCTCTCTACTTTTTCAGCTGTGGATGACCCTAATTTTGGCTGAGCAGCTTAGAAAAGCTAACAATGCAAGGTTACTTTAATCTACTTAAAGTTTAAAAATCATGTGGGATTCTTCTGTTTGATAGTGCTGGAGGCGCTTCTCTCCCTGTAGAAACCTTGTTTCTGTTTTGCAGTGCCTTGTGCGAAGCTCTTTTGCAGCAATGGGTGCCAAATTTCAGCATTCTGCACTTTCCATCTTAGGAGACTTTACAGGTGCTGATGCTCGGCGTGGCGAGGTGCTCGGGGGCTCCTCTGCACCGCGTCGGGAAGGGGAACCGCGATGCTGGGCTGGCAGCATCCTTGCTGCGGGTCTGGGGCCAGGTGGGTCCCAAGGGAAGATTGTTGAGGAGCAGCCCCGGCAGCGCTCGGCACAGGGAGGTTCCTGTCACCGAGCCGTGGGATGAGTGCGTTTGCAACTGGAAAGTCCTGGCAGGATCTCCCTGCCGATGCACAGCACTGACTTTCTGTGCCCCCATAAAAAGGGTTCATAAAACTCCCTGGAAGAGCTCGTTCCCGAGGCCACTGGCGAACCTGTCTCCTCCCCGAGCAGAGCATCTCTGTGTGAAGCTGCTGCTGCCATGTTGATGCTCCTCAGGTACCTCGTAAGGATGCTGCGGGGCTGGACGGCTCTGAAGTGCTTCGTGGAGGAGCCGCAGGGCTGGCGATGGGTTCCCGGAGCCAGCACCGCTCCCCTCTCCCGTGGCACCGTCCCCCTCCGCAGGGTTTGTTCCTCAGCCGGCTCCTCTCCTCCGCGGGAGAGCCCCTGGTCTGGCCGGGGAGCGTGGGCAGGGCTGGGGGAGCGGGGCAGAGCCTGCACCCCTGGATACAGAGGGACTCATGGACGGCAGCTCTATCTCCAGCTGAGGCAGCCCCTGAGCCCGTCCAGCCCCAAATGAGTCTTCTCCCAGAGTCTGGCCCCAAAGCCGCCTGCTGCCCTGAGGAGCTCAGCAGGTCTGCAGAGGTCCAGCGAGGCTGTGACTGGGGTACTGGGGTGTGCTCAGGGCTCCAGAGATCCCGTAGAAACGGGGACTGCCATGAGATCTGGTCCCGGTGATGTCCCAGCACCCTTGGATGACGTGGGGTGCGGGGAAGGGTGCGGAGGCTGAGCTGAGGCAGGTCGGGCCCCCGATGGCGTTGCCCCGTGCTGCCCCACTGCCCTGCGGCGCTGCGACCGTTCGGGTCTCGCTCGCGCTTCGGGGCGATGCACGGGGCGGGGGCAGGGACCACCACAGCAAAACGCAGCCGTTCCGCCTGCCCGGGCCACAACGCATCCTTCTGCGAGCAGCGGCACTTCTGCATCTCCTTTGCCATGAGGCTGGGCAAAACTGGGGACCGTTACGAGCCGGAACGGTTCGGTGTGGTAGGTCACTGGCAGCCCGTGTTGCCCTCCGCAGCTCTGCACGGGAAGGAGCAGCACAGCGTCAGCTGGCTCCGGGCACAGCCCCTGCGCTGCCTCTGCCAAGCAGCCCGCGCCGGCAACGCTCCTGGTGCTGCTCAGTCCCACCCCTGAAAGGGGTGACGGTGACGCTCCACCCTGCGGCGTCCCGGCGGGGCTGGGCGTGATGCCACGCTGACCTGCCCTTCCTCGAGTTTTCGTGTTTAAGGCAGAAAACAGTCGTTGGCGGGTGTTCGTATGCGGCAGCATATACCTGTGCCCGGTGGGTGCGAGCGGGGGCTGCCGATGGTGCAGCTGGCGATAGTCTCCCCGTTCGCGCTGTACCCTGAAAGGCTGGCCTCAAAAACCGGCAGCCCTTAAGACAGATAGAAGTCTTATTTTATAAGAACGTATAAAGATCAAAACATAGAATATTTAAGCTGATATTACGCAATAGACAGCTCTTTTAAGTTGTGATTTGTAAAGACAGTTCGGATAATTTCCTGAAAGACATACTCATAATGATTAATTTAGATTATGTTTAATTCAAGTTAGAGAGATCAAAGGGAAAGCATTTCCCCCTGTAATGCCGTTTGCGTTTTTACACTTTCACCGTGTTCCGTTGGACTGGGGGGGATGTCTGATTTGTCTTTTATTGCCATTTCTCTGTGTTAAAATTGCAGAGGGAAGCATTATGCAGGCGTTCGTGCTAATTTGGGGCATGGGTAGGGAAAAAGGAGAAGAGCCTGGAGCAAATCCCTCCAAAACTGGCTCTGGGAGGCGAGGAGGGGTGTGATGCTGGGGGTGGCGAGCCGTCCCTCTGCTCTTCTCGGCTGGTGGGAAACCTTCAGGCTTTTGCAGCTTCCTCTGGCGCTTTCCATGACGGCTGTCTGTAACGGACCTCGCTGAGCGTGCAGGTTGTGTCGGCACGAGCGGGGCAGGGCGGCCGTCGCTGGGCGAGGAGCAGCGTGCCCGGCCAGATGGGCCACCACGGCTGGCGGCGGGGAGGGGCGGGAGAGCGCACGGTTCCAGCAGCCCTTCGGGTCTAACTGGGGCTGATTTCCGAGCACGTCTTTAGTTATGCAACTACAATTTCTCGTTTACGGTCAGTTGTTTTAACCTCTGTGGCTGTGTCAAATGTCCCTTCAGCTCAGCCGGCGAAGTCGTCTTTTCCAGGGGAAGAAGGTGAAATCGGTGTTTATTACTGTTCGCTGTATAACGCGGGAGGGGGCCCAGTCTCCCTAACGCACGTAGCGGCTGGTCTGGGCGGGTGATTTCGAGCCTGCCAGGCGAGCAGGGCGCGGGTGTTGGTCCTGCGGCGGGCACGATGCTGCTGCGGTTTTCCGCTTCTCTCAACAAAGCTCCGTGTTGCTGCTTCAGTCCTCGTTGACAAAAAAGACTATGATTTAATGAAAGAACAGTATCTCAGGGAAAGGGATCTGGATTCTGGCAGGTTTTGTTGTTCCTTTCCATCCTGCGCCCTTGTGCCTGAGCCGGGCACGCAGCCCGTACCGGGCAGCGGCTGTGTTTGACAGTGATGGACGCGCAGAGAACCCGTTAGCCCGTTGATACAGCGCGATCTAGGCCACGGTTTTCCACGTTCGGCACCTAAATCCGTCTTCAGGCTCATAAACGAGCAGCCCCGTTTCCCAAGCAGTGGCTGGCGGTGCCGGTGACCCCCGCATGCTGGCGAGCCAGCCAGCAGGTCCCTGCTCAGCCGAGACGGAGGCGCTTTGCTCTGTGACCCCGGGCTCAGGGTCTGGTTTGGGGTGGGAACGGGGGGCACCGCAGCCGTGGGGACCCGGCCCAGGACCGTCCACACCCGCTTTCCCAGCGGGAGCAGCAATGACAGGGAGCTGCCGATGCCCAGCCGCGTTAAATGAAGGTCTCTGCACACGGAGCCGGGGAGGGCTGCGGGGCGAGGTGGGCGCTCAGCCCTGCCAGCACTGGGGTCCTGGGGGACGCTTGCTTTGCCAGCCCGAGGAGTTGCCGTTGCCTCCGGCTGGAGCCGAGCGGTTGAGCTCAAACTCCGTGTCTCTGGTCCTCGAGCCGGGCAAAAAAGGGACATTTGGGGCCCTGGGCTCCTCGCCGTCCTTCCTGCTCCCCGTGTGTCCGCTCTCCCCACCGTGGACTGGCATCTCGTGCCTCTGCGGGGTGGTCTCTGCTGGACACCAGCTGAGGATGCTTCCCGAGCACGGGGCAGCGCCAGGGGTGCCTGTGGGCTGCGCGGGAGCTGCTGCGTGGGTGCCCGTCCTGCATGGCTGCAACGCATCGAAGCCTCCCGGGGCTGGTGCCCAGCCTGCGGCTTCGCCACCGGCTCCCCAGCCGACGGCCGTGGCTGCAGGGCTGTGACAAACGCAGCTGACCTGCGTGGTGCGGGGCCGACCAGCACCACGAACCCAGCCTGGTGAGGTCCAGCCTGCAGGGCAGGCTGCGGCTGGCGGCGGCTGAAATACGACGTTTGGCGTCTGTGTAAGGAAATGGGAATCTGTCGTGTTTTCCAGTGCCGGGTGCATTTGGACATCATAGTGAGGGTGAGTGGGGGGCTTTGCTGCCTGGCCTGGGAGGGAGGCAGAGGGGGATGCAGGAGAGGAGAACAGGCAGAGCCGATTCCTGAAATTTTAGCTCTGCGCTGTCAGTGTTGTTCCTGTCGGCTGGCAGGACTTGCTGCCTGCAGGCAGTTCTGTTTGTTTATGGTCTCAGCATCTCCCAAGGACTGGGATGGGTTTGGCAGGACCGCTGCCTGCACAGCTCCAGCCCATCTCCCCAGCCGTGCTGCGGCTGCAAAACCCTTCAGCTGCCTCGGTGCAAGCTCCCCTGGCACCGCTCTCAACACTCTCCTGCTACTTCACCTTCTTTCTGCCCAGAACAGCTGCTTCATGTCTCCATTTCCACAACAAGGAGAGTTGCTTAAAAACTCGGTAATAAATTGAGGAGCAGCGTGAGTCAGTTGAGCTGAGCCAGGCTGGGCTTCACTGCGGTGCCCAGCCAGCAGCCGCCCCCAGCAGCAGCCTCTGCAAGCAGGCTCTTGGCTGCTCTGCTGCATTTTAACAGCAGTGTCCAAGAGCCCAGCGCTGTTTTACTTTGGCGTGAGCCAGGCGAGGTTTGGCGAGCCTTTTACTGCCAGGCTGCAAGGGGCCGGGCCCCTCCACGTGAACGCGAGGGCAGCTTGCTGTGCCCTGCCAGCGGCGGCAGCCTGGCCGGCACAAGGACACCCATCCCCTCGGGTGCCAGACAGCCTCATGGCCCCGTGAACAGCATCTGGAGTCCTCGGCTGCATTCCCTTGGGGTGGTGGGTGCCACCCCAAGCTGCGGTGCTGGAGCAGGGTGCTGACCTGTAGCTGGTACATGGGCAGCATGAGCGGTGGGGCTGAGCTGGGCTGGGCTGGGGCTGGAGCTGGGGCTGGAGCTGGGACTGGGCTGAGTCTGGAGTTGAGCTGGGGCTGGGGCAGGTCCTGGGCTGGGGCAGGTGCCCTCGGGACCAAGCGATGAGCCGGCAGCCGTGCCGGGGCTGCTCTCACGTGTTGGCTTTCGATGGCAGCTGCTGCCGGTGCCGCGGCTGCGGGACGTGGGGTCCCCATCTCTCCAGTGCTCCTCCTCAGATCCTCTGCGATCCCTCCCAGGGGGATTCACTTGCAGGAAAGCAAAACCTGGCTGATGCCCGCAGCGTGTGAGAGCAAAGCCGCAGACCTGTTCATGGGCCCGGAGGGGTTTTACCGCCCCCAGAACAGGAGCTTCGTGTCCCACAGCCGCTGGTGTGGCTGGTGCAGAGCCCAGCAGGGCTCAGCCATGATGCTCGGCCGTGTCGGGGTGCTCTCCGGGGGAGCGCCCGTCTGCTGCCACTTCTCTCCAAGTCGTCTCATCTGCTCAAACCGAGCTCTTCTGGAGTCAGTTCTCTCTTGCGTGTGCGGGCAGCCCGCAGGGACACGGCTGACGGGGCTAACAGGGGGGAGCTCTGTTCATCCGCAGAGCTGTGGTTCTTCTGAGGACGGTGAACAGGCCCGTGCCCCTTGGCAGGGGGAGAGACGTCTGCACGCCCCCGAGGGCTCGGGTACGGCTCAATACCTTTTAACGCCCTGTGTTTTACCCTGCATCGGTCACTGCATAAAAAGCCGCCCTTGGCTGCATCCCAAACAGATCCATCAAACACATTTGCCACAGGAGGGTTTTTAAGACTTGGCTTAAGCTCGGCCGATGCCTGAGTGAGCCCTACCCCGTTCTGCAAGAGGGCTGGGGAGGGGACAGCAGGACAGCAGGGACTTGCTCCCAGGGCTGCAGGGCTGTGCCTTGCTGCTGCCCCGCTGCCCGCCGGGCGCTGGCACCGGGGGCAGCTCGTTTTAGCAGCTGCACGGTCGCAGCCTGAACTTCACGACTCTAAAGGCAGCACTATTTGTTTGAAATGCAGAGATGTTCGTCATCTTGTACCAAGCCCCAGGAACGGGTTAATGCCAGATCCACGGTGTTCCCCCCATTTCACAGCCTGTGTCTGCCGAGTGATTATTTGATCAGATAATGCAGGTGTTAAATATATTTGTCGGGAAACAGAAACCTGTGTTATCTGAAGGAGGCAGCGTGGGCTGTCAGGAGCAGCCTTTGATCTGCGGAGATGCGGCGCTGTAAAGCGGGTCCCCCGTCGACTGCGAGGTAAAGCGGGTCCCCTCCATCCCCTGTGAAGTAAAGCGGGTCCCCCCTCCCCTGCAGCGCAGCCGTTCCGGGTCCTTCTGTAGCCCCCGAGCACGGCCCAGGGCAGGCAGCAGGGAGGGCTGAGGGGCCCCATCCTGCCAGCGCATCCCCCTCCGCCCGGGCACCTGGGTGCTCTTTGCTCTGCCACACCGGGGCAGAGACAGCAGGGTGCAGTTGGTTTTACCCCTTCTTCTCTGGCCCCAGGCAGGGGGGTTTCCCAGGGCAGCAGCACCTGGTTTAAGCTTTTCAGAAATAGGTAAAATGCTGGGTTTGATCCCAAACCTGACACAGACTGAGAGGACCCCACTAGCCAGCGCTGAGCCTCAGGGGGTGAGGGCTCCGCTCAGCACGGAGCTGCTGTCCCCGGGGCGGATCCTGCGGGCAGCTCCACTGAGCAAAGGTTCGCGAATTATTCGGGTGTATCTGAGTTCTTGTCCATGAGCAAAATGTCACAGTGGTTGGTTATAAATTGTCTGGAAAATTTGGAGTCATTAAATTGCTGTCGTATAAGGGGTTTGATACACAGCGTTGCACAGCTGTACACTTGGTCTGGGTATATCCCATTAAAGCTGATAAATCAGCTCTCATGGGGGGGCTCTGGCCCTTGGGGTGCGATTCTGGAGAGCAAAGGAGGTGTTGAAGCAGAAGAACCTCGATATAACTCCTTATTCTTCTTGGTTTACTGACCTCAAACCTTTAGCACGTAGGAAAACCAATTCTGGAAAAAACAGTGATCATCTTTTTGACGGGGGGGGACACACAGCCCGTCTCCAGCAGTGACCCCACGGCTGGACGAGCTGTCAGTGGGGTCCTGGGGGGCTGTGAGTGGGTGTCACCGGGGTCCTGAAGCCCCTGTCTCTCTTGGGTGCTGCATTTCCACACCAAATGCAGGAAGGACCATGATGTCCTGGGCCCAGCACCGCTGTGGAGCAGCCTACAGCACTCGAATGAAGTGTGTACTTCAGTCTTTCCATCGCTGGAAATTACATTTATAATAATTTTGAGAGGTATTAGATTTCATATCTACAGTAGTTTAAAATTCCCTGTTAATGTTCAGTCTAGCACTATCTGTAAGTTGTGCTGGCACGTAGGGCCTTGTAAGCCGTAGGGCTCATTGCCCAGACACCCCGACCCTCCCCAGAGTGGGGGTCTGGCAGCACAGGCTGGTCCTGGAGAAAGCAGAAGCCTGTGGAGCCCCTCTGCCACGGCCGCAGCGATGCAGAGCCCCAGGGCCCAGGAAGGGGGAAGGTCAAGGGCAGAGAAGGGCACAGAAGAAAGATGCCAACGCCGTAGTGCCAGACCAGGGAAAGACTGACAGGGCCAGAAGAGAGGAGAAGCGATGAGCTGACGGGGACCTGTGCCGTGTCTCCGGCAAGGGAGTGTGATCCAACAGGGATCACGACAGCAGCAAACCCACGTCCTTGCTGATCTGCCTGGAAGCAGGGACCAGGCAGACAGACCCCGAAATCCGCAGCTTGCCCGCCTCACGCCTCAGCCCGGCTCGAGCTGCAGGGTGGTTCCCAGGCAGGCTCTGACCTTGGTCACCGTTTTCTTTATGCTCTTAAAAGCCCCGGCGTGTTCCGTGGCGTTCAGGCCGCGTTCGGGGCGGTTGCCGTTCTGCCCTGCTCCTGCTCTCGCCGCGCGCTCCATCCAGGCAGCTTCGCCTCCGCAGCCCGGGGCTGCCAGGATGCAGATTTGTTGTCCAAGCAAATGTGGGTTTTGGTGGGTGCTGCGGTCTCCTGCCGAGCCCTGGGCAGCCTCAGCCTCCTGCCAGGGCACGAGCTGCAGGTCTCGGGCTGGGGATGGGGACCGGTGTGTGATGGGGTCCTGCTCCCGGCTGCGGTTGGGCTGCCCCTCAGGTGGGATGGGAGATGGTTTCTGAGCTGAAAGCGTTGCTGGTGAAGCACGAGGGAAGTTGGTGGGATTTGCACTGTCCTTGGTGTCCCTTTACAAGGTTTGGACCCTCCACCCACCCGGCGTGCCCCAGCTCCTCGGCTCCACCACCCTCCTCCTGCCGCTTTGTAAACGGGTTTCTTTGTCTTGCAGAGAGATGCCAAGGGCCAGTACCTGTTCGACCTTCTCTGCCACCACCTGAACCTGCTGGAGAAGGACTACTTCGGCATTCGGTTTGTGGACCCCGACAAGCAAAGGGTGAGCACCCTTCCTGCCCGGGCTGGGGACTCTTGCAGCTCGGTGGTGTCAGACTTGTCCTCGCTGCTGCAGCAGAGAACCAGAGCATGAGGCAAACGGCTGCGGTGAAGTTCGGCTCAGGCAGTGATGAGGGGCTCTTCCCCAGCAGTTCTCCCCATCCTGCTGCTGGGCAAGGCGGGTCACAGATGCTCCGATGGGGTCACCGCTTTGCCCCAGATGCTCGTGGTCCCCTGAGTGCCCTGGGGAGACCCCCTGCCCCTTCCCACTCCTTCTACCTGAGCCAGGGCTGCATCTCGTGCTGCAGCCCCAGGGAGGGGGGTGTCAGGGTGCACCAGGGCTCCGGCAGCAGCAGCCTCAGTGTCCCGGACCCGCTGACACATCCTCGGCGTCGGTCGGGATGTGCGAGCCGGAGGAGCTCGCTCGGGTCTCAGATCCCCGTGCGAGCGGTGAGAGCATCTCGCGTTTGCAAAGAGAGAGGATTTGACGCTGTTGCAAAGGCGAAGGGGGAAATCTCCTGGCACGGGGTTTGCTGGACTGTTTCTAGCGCGGAGTCGCGTTTTAACACCGAGATTAGGCCGCGCGACAGCTTTGTGCCGAGAATCCAAACGCTTGTGCGTGTTGCCTCGGGCGATGAAGAGTGAGACAAGACATCGGAGTGCGCGGAGCCGAGCGCCCCTGCGGCAGGACCTGGTCTGACCCGGCAGTGCCGCTCCCAGCACGGATCCATGCGGAGTCCCGCCGAGTCCCCGGGCAGCCGCGGCGGGTCCGGGCAGAGCTGGCACAGCCTCTGGCAGGGACAGAGCCCCGCGGGTGGGTCCCGTGTGCCACGGTCCCAACGAGCCGGATTTCCCCGCTCCTTGGAAGCCGCGTGCAGCACGCCAGCTCTGTGTGACCCCGCGTTCAGCCCCTGCTGGCCCTTGGAGCGCTCGAGGTCTGGGCGTGAGGAGAGCTGTGAGCTCCCCGAGGCACCTTCTGCCCTGCCTGGCGGAGGGAGCAGCCGCTGCTGAGCGAGGAGCTGCTGCCTCGCTGCTGCCTGCAGTGGGACGGGGCCGCTCTGAGCCCCTCGCTCCCCGTTTCTCCCTCCCAGGGGCACCCACTGACACTCACGTGGCTTTTCTCACCCAGAGCGGTAGCCTCCTCTTCCTCCTCCTCTCCACCTTGCTAAGTCACAGCCATCAGGGAGCACGTGAGGCTGCTGCCTCTCGCAGTGTCTCTGCACCATCACCCCCCCCCATCACTTGTGCCCCTTGGCTTGCGTATTCTGCGCTCTCTCCCTCCCAACTTCTCCAGCCCTCTCCCAGATTTGCCTCTGGCCGTCGTCATCGACCTGTCTGAGGGCTGGATTTGCCGTGGGCTGCGGCTCTTCAGCGCTGGAGAGCAGTGTTACTCTTGCGTGATGCTGAGGGGTCGTTAACTGCCGCTCCGCTGCTGTCGGCTCTTTGTTTCCCTGCTTTTTGGCGAATCGCCTCTTTAAACACATGTAGAAATAAAACCCTGGGCCTAACGCGTGATTATGCACCGTCTCTGTGGGCACGGTCGGTGGAGAGCGAGCGCTGCCGAAGTCTGCGCTCACCGAGAGCTCCGCACGGCGCTCTGGGAACCCCTCGGCCTGCGTGGAGGGGGTGTACTGGGGTGGTTTTTTTTCTCAGAGCATCTTCTCTTGCAGCAAATGGCAGATGGAGAACGCAGGGTCTGTGCCTTGTCCAAACCGGTGCAAGGAGAGGACGTTTCTCCGGTGTCACGTGTGGTGGGTCAGTGCCCAAGTCCGGATCCTGCTTCTGCCCTGGATGCAAAGCCCAAAGCAGGCAGTGGCTGCGGCAGCAGCGTGGGAGCCCCTGGGGAGAGGGGTGCGGAGGCAGAGCTGGCACGCTCGGCGGTGCCCAGGACACTCCTTTTAGCGGTGCTTTGCTTCTCCTGGGAATAATCTGATCTGGTTCAGGTCACGAGGGTTGAGGCAAGAGCTGCCGCTCAGCTTTGAGCAGCATCCCAGGACGAGACCCCTCCACGTGAGAGCCAGCCCCAGCCCTGCAGCTCCTGGGCGCTGGGGCTGTCAAGGGCTGCCCGGCTTTAGCATTTCCTTAGCTGGGAGTGCTGCGTTTAAACCCGTGATGAGCTCAGCTCTCGCTTCAGCCCATCATTTCTGGTGCACCAGTCAATGCTCCTTACTGGAAGTGTGCTCTGCCATGTGCCTGACTGGCAGCCGGGGCAGAGGAGAAAGAAGCCAGGGGGGCACAGCGAGCGGGGCCGGATTCTGCTCCTGCCCGGGGCTGGGCTGGGACCCGCAGCGCTCGTGTGATGTGGGGGAGGCGGCTGCTGCAGCCCGCGGCGTGCTGCCGGCACAGCTCCAGCTCCTGCCGGGAGGGCACACGACGATCATTGCAAACCTCATCGTTTTTAAGCGTGGCCAAGGGGAGCCTGTGCCTGCCCCGGGGCTGCTGCAAGTGAGATGTGTCTGTTGAGAGCCCAGGGCTACGGAGAGCGGAGGGGCTGCCAAGTGAAGCAAGAAAAGAAACGAATCCTGCCTCCTGACCCGGCTTTTCCCAGCACTCTGCTGGGTCTGGGTCAGGGGGTGCTGGTACCAGCACTCAAACCGTTTCAGCCCAGTCCAAAGGACGACGGTGCTTCTTCCCAGCATGGTGGGGACCGTCGTCACCTCGAGGTTCCCTTCGTCCTGCGATGGGTTCCTGAGACCAGGACAGGCGTTTCCCACAGGAACCCTCCGTGCGTGATGTTCCCCGTCCCCAAAGCCGCTGTCAGAGCCCCGGGAGCGCTCGCTGCTAGCGGCCCTCGGATCCCAGGGGCTGCCCCGCGCCTCCGCCTTCCCAAAGCCTCCCCAGCAAGGGGCTGTGTCTGCACAGTCCCGGGAGTTGCCAACATGGGGGACCCGACCCCCAGGTAACTGGGCATGCCGTGACCCCCGCAGCCCCTGCCACTGGTTTTTGCAGTGCTGCCGGCATCAGGTGCCAAATGCACCCCAGAAATCCCCGAGTGAAACCCAGCCCCGTTTGTGCAGCTGCGTGGAGCGACTGCTCGCTGGTTTTGTCTCAGCGGTGGATCTCAATATTCAGAGTTTTCTGTGGCAATCCCAGATTTCAGCGGTGTGTGTTTGTAGGTCTGTGACCCCGCGTGCTAACTAGTGTTGGCCTGATCGTGGTCGCTTCGCTTTGGTGTTTTGGGGCTCCCTGTTCCGCTTCTTGACCGACAACACTTTGTTCCCTACCTGTGCCTGCCCAAACGCCGTCACGTCAAAGCAGCAGCTATCGCAGAGGCTTTGCTGCAGGCAGCGCTTGTGGGTTATTTTTGATGGCCCAGAAGCATAACTGCAGAAATACAGGCTTGAGCTGAACCTGCCCGGCGCCACGCTGCAACGGCAGATCCCGGTTGCTGTTGGGGGTAGCCCGGGGGATTTCAGCTGATCGTTGCAGCCAGCGCGGCAGAGCCATTGCCCTCCCCAGCAGCCACAAACCCCAGGAGCGGCACATCCCCTTCCCCACGGTGGGGTCAGCGGGACACCGGGCAGAGACCGGGGGAACCCCACGTTCCCCGCAGCAGCCAGCCCGTGGCGAGGTGGGTTTGTGCTCTTTGCATCCAGCCCCTTGAGTTAGGCTTTAAAAGTCGGACCTTGAAGTGACCGGTCCAGCGCTTCTTCAGCGCCATCTGGGGCACGTGTGGCACCAGCGAAGGGCGACTCAGACAACTGAGGAGCAGGTTCCTGGGCACAAAAGCGTTGCCCACCTCGCCGTGCTCGCTCACTCAGCTAGCTGGTGCACAGAGGGCCGAGCACGGGAGGTTGCTGAGGCTGAAGAAAGGTGCCTTCGCCCTGTAACTTGGCCACAGTGTTGTCCCCGACGGAAAACTGTGCCTGACCTTGGGGACAGCACGTCCCATTGAGCAAAGGAAGGTGCTTCCCAGCAAGCCCCTGCTCTGCCCAGCACCTCTCCTGGGGCTGGCGGCGGGTCCTTGCTGGGCGCTGAGCAAACGCAACCGCTTGCCCGGTGTCACCAGAGCCCGGCTGTGCCACCGCCTCGACCCGACGGGGCTGCCAAGAGGGGACGGGGCTGCCAAGAGGGGACGTGGAGGACGCGGCTTTGCCTGGGGCCGTGCAGAGAAAGCGACGTTGGGTGGGGGGCGCTGGGGCTCGGGTCCTGCTGGGGCCCTCCCTCGGGCTGCAGCCCCTCCTCTGTCGCGCTGCTTAGCGATCTGCCGCAGCGTAGGCTTTTATTCCAAGCACAGGGGGGTTCTTTAATTTTGCCCCCCAAAATCCATGTTATTAGTCGAAAGTATTTGTTAGTGAGTTGCTTTAATTACCTTCTTGTTTGTTTCAGCATTGGCTGGAATTTACCAAGTCGGTTGTGAAGCAGATGCGGGGTGAGTATCGCCGCGAGCAGATGTCCTGGACACCGTGTGCTCCTCTCGTTTTAGTTACATCACCATGTTCTCCAGTCCTTCCCCTCTGGGGTCAATTCCCCTCAGAACAAGGGCCTTTTGGATTAGCCACAAAGCTGTTCTGCTGGGTCAAAAGTGAGATCATCCTCCACTGGTCCCACTGCCGTTGCAGCCAGACGTGCCCCCCAGCACACTGGCATGAGGCACCGGCCCTGCCGGAGACCACGACAGAAATGATGGGGATGAACAAACGAGATTTGCCAGCGCCGGGGCCCGCCTGGTGAGCGGGTTGTGTGGCCGGCAAATGGTGCCACGGCCGCTCCCCCGTGGCTTTACGGGGGGCATCTGCTTCTGCCGTGGCCACGGCAGCAGGGAATGGCCCCGCGCCCGTCTGCCCCCCTCCCTTACCAAGGGCGCCTGGGTGTGTTTGGGGGTAACGGGGAGGGCAGGTGGGACCCCCAGCAATATCTGACCCTCTTGTGGAGCGGGGTTATTTGGGAGGACGAAGGGGACAGACCCTGCCGTTGGGTGACGGCGGTATCGCTGTTCTCGCCGCAGCCCAGCCGCCCTTCACCATGTGCTTCCGCGTGAAGTTTTATCCCACGGACCCCGCTGCTCTGAAGGAGGAGATCACCAGGTAAGGATGGGGCATGGGGGGGCGGCGGGACCAGCCGGCCCCAGGCAGCGAAGGCTTGGCCAAGGCAGGAGCACGCTCTGCCGAGCTTCATTTTATCGTCAGGGGAGAGCAGCAGCCGTTTACGTTTGCAAACCAGCCTGAACGTTTCTGGATGGTCCCAACTAGGGGGGGGGAAGCGTGGAAATGCCAACGGGGGATTTGTTAGCGTGGGGAGCTGCGGGGAGCACTAGCTGGGGGCTTAAACCCACTGACTTGGTCTTTGTCTGGGGTCGGTTACAAAACCCCGTTTCCCGGGCCAAGAGCTCAGAGCGCCGCGCTGCTCACCGGGGCGCCCGTCGCGGCTTCGGTACCGCCCTGCCAATGCACAACGGCTCCTGGGCTGCGCCAGGCCCGTGCCCTTCCCTCCAAAACCTCTCCTTCCAGCTGGAGCCCCCCCGCCCCGCTCAGTGCAGGAAGGGGGGTTCAAGCAGGAGCAGCCGTTCTCCTGCGAGTCCCTTTTCTGCTCCTGCTCAGACTCTTGCCGCTCCTGCGTGAGCTGTTAGTGCCACTGCCTGAGCACGTCCTTAGCTCGGGGTGTCATTACGTGTGCTCGGGCTGTCGGGAAGGGTTTGAGCGTCTCCTGTTCCCTTGTCGTCCCCTGGAAGTAATTAGCTGCGTCCCTTTTACATAAGGGGGGCACGAACGCTCTGGGAGAAATGGGCGATAAACTGCGATGCAGAAAGTTGACAGCGCTTCCCTCGAGTTGCTATCTTTAGGGGCTCTTCGTGCCGCTCTTCCTGCCAGAAGGAAGGACGTGAGGAGCACTCGCGGAGAAATCGCAGCAGCTTTGGAAAACAAGCCGCGACTGTGGATCTCCGGGGCGCGACAGCCCAGGCCCCCCCGCCTGCCCTGGTGCGGGGGGTCGGGTCTCTGCCTGAGGCAGCCGGGCTGGCGCCTTGGCTGAAGGTTTCTGCATTTTCCCCCTGCAACATTTTGCCGTTATTGCTGCAAATAGTTGTCTTTACAAGCCTGGGGTTCGTTAGGGAGAAGGTAATAAATGGCGTGGACCGGGTGCAGGCACGCCGGAGGGAGCATGCCGAGGGCGCAGAGCGCTGCCGTGGCACGGGCACCCAGCGTCACCCACTGGCACGGGGTGCAGGCTGCGGCGGGGGGTGCAGGCTGTGCCATTTCCCCGCTGTGCAATGGTGCAGGGGAGCAAGAAGCAGTTCAGCCTCACCCGAGGGCTGGGTGGACGCCGCCAGCCTCGCTTTTTTGTTCCCAAACGTGGCAGGTCTTGGGGGCACAGGCGTTGTTAAACGCTGGGTAAAATCGGCTGGGGATGCTTAAAGGTGCTGCGGGGGATTTTGCGTTGAAAGACAAGGTGAGGGCGTGAAAGGCAGCGTGGCAGCGTGCCGTGGGACCCGCTGCGCACCTGGCCTGTCGGCTCAGCCTGGGCTCGAGGGAGCTGGGGGAGCCCGGAGGGCTGTCGGGGCGTCGGGCACAGCGAGTGCCTCGTCCCCCAGCTCTGCCGCTCGTCGCCCTGCTGCTGGGCCGGGCGCTGTGGCGCTGCGGACAGTCGGCTGCTGCAGACTGCAGGACCCCCGATGGCGTCCGGGCCCCAGAATCCCTTGAACGGTGGCCAGTAGCCCTTGTCACTCACTCGGGGCGGATGGGGCTCAGCAGCCTGAAGCCACGTGGCCCCGAATCCCCCTGCGTGCCCAGACCCCGTGCTGGGCTGCCAGCGCGTGTTCCCGGTGAATAGCCGGGGTCCTTGCTGAGCGCATCGAGAATTAAGGAGACTTACTGATAGAGCTAAATATATTTTGGGATTTAATTCTTGGGATTTTCAGTCTATTTCCACAGGCAGCAAATGAGAGAGGATCTCTGGGATTTTGCAGCCGGTAATGCAGCATGATCGGAATATACCTGGGCTCAGCTGTTTCCTTCAGTTTTGCATTAATAGGCTCTGTATTTTCATTAGAAGAAGCAGAGGGTGGTGAGGTGTTTCAAAAACTCTTCTGGAGTTTGGTTTCTCCATTATAATGCACAAAAGTAATGAAAGCTTTGCTCGTGTTTCACAGAAGGACCCAAAACTAACAAGATGTTGTCTGGGTTTTTTTAGGGAATGTTTCGGGTCCGTCCTTAGGCGGGAGATGCACATTAGGAGGAGAGCATTTGTACAGAGCCCTGGGCACATCTGCTGGGCCTGTTTAAAATAGCGTCTTCACGTCCAGAATGCCAGTCCCTCCGCTGTGCAGGACATGGGCTGCAGTCAGTCGGCTTTCTGGGGGGGGGACTGAGCTGGTTTTCATACAGGCACATTTCAGGGGACCCACGGCAGTGCTGGGGGACACCCTCACTGCATCTCCTTGGTTCGCTCGGGGGGGGCGTTTGCTCCCTTTGCAGCCTTCACGTTTGCTCCCGGCAGCTGCGACCCTGCAGCCGTCGGGGCTTCCTTTGAACGTGAAAGGGCCGCTCCGAGCATCGCCGCCGGGTGACGACTGCCGATGTGCGGGCGTGGAGCCGCCCGTCCGACGGGTGAACGGGGTTTCTGTCCTTGAACGGGCGCTCAGCGAACCTCCGCGGTTGCCCGGGGCGGAGAATGGAAGCGCAGGTCAGGGGTTTACCCTGGCGGGGGGGGGTGGGAGCTGGGGCCCAGGAGCCCCCCTCGGCAGTATTGCCCGTCTTTTCCGAGGCAGCCGCATCCCCCAGCCCGGCACTGCCCCAGCAAAATCCCCCCACCCACACCCCACACCCCCCCACCACTTGCCTCGGGCCGTTTCCGAGGCTTTGCAATCTGCTGAATGTTCTTTTTGTTTGTAAAACCGGCTCCGATCTACAGACTGCCCCCGCCTGAAGGGAGCCCGGGGGGGGTGGGGTGGGGGGTGTTTGTGGGATGGGGTCCGGGGCCGACTGTCCCCCACGGGTCCCCCACGGTGCGGGCGGGCTGCGCCTGGCTCTGCGGCTGAGACCTGGGCTTAAAATCCACTTTCCCCTGGACCGAGTGCACTTTAATGTCTGTGTTTCTCTTTAATATATTTTATCTGTGAAAATTAGTGGTTTCTCTCATCATATATACGGATTTGAGAAGTGAAGCGTGACTGAGATACTGCAGAGTGCGGGGCTGATCATTTATAAACCACATTTCTGAGCACTCCGGTTTCCACTTTGCTCCTTCGCTCTGTGATGAATCAAAGAAAACTCAATAACAACTCAGTGTTATTAAGCAGGGATTCTTTATTACGGCGCCGGGCAGCCCGGGGGATGGCTCCTTCCATCCGTGCTCCAACGGGCTAGCAAAACACATCAGTTCCTATACACAAAAATCATACATATTCATCAGATTTCCTGAGAAGGACAGTCTTATGGTGATGAGTTCCCGGCGTTCACAATCTTCCTCACGGTGTCCTCTGGTTGAGTCCTCCTTCTTGAGCACAAGCCAGGGCCCCTTTTCTGATGCATAACAATCAGCCACGTAGATGTTTGCTGGGCGTCTCCTTGGCATCTCCTTAGCATAGCTTTGTCTCCTTGATGTCTCCTGGATATCTGGTGTGAACAGCCGGCTTTGTCTCCCTGATACCTGGCAGATGGCTTTGGGGAGCTCCTGCGGCTCCTGCCGCCTCCCTGCATTCCTCTCTCAGCAGCAAACGGGCTGTGCAGACCCAAAGTTTCACACCGTTTCACAGCCCCTGATTCAAATGTCAGCAAAACCAAAATTCATACAAAGGTAGAAAATTTCACTTCACCAGAGCCCTCCATCAGCCTGCGGGTCAGGTGCCGGCCCCGGAACAGGCACCGGGTCCCCGTGGGCTGGAGCGGGGCTGGGAGGTGAAGACCTGAGCCCCAGCACCGGCCCTGACCGGGGGAAGTGCCTGGGCATTGGCACTTGTTGGCTCCCAGCGAGCCCAACGCCTTGTAAGCGGGCTGCCCCGAGAGCAACGTTAGTGCAAGTGTCTGGTGACAGATATTCCACGTCGAAATGGCCTGTTTAGGTAATTTAAACTTTGCTTAATAAATGGACTGTCTCTTCTGTCCTCAGGTATTTAGTCTTCCTGCAGATCAAAAGGGATCTCTACCATGGCCGTCTCCTCTGTAAGACTTCGGATGCTGCTTTGTTGGCCGCCTATATCCTTCAAGGTAATGCTTTTTGACAAGATAAATTTGCTTTTCATGCTAAGTACTGATTACATTATTTCACTTACAACAGATCACTGCACCTAGAATTCAAATGTCACCCCGCCGGCGCGGGGCTCGCGCTTCAAGGCCGCGCTTGTGCCGTGTGGCGCTGGCGGGAGGCGGGTGGGGACGGGCGCTGGGGTCTCGCCCGCAGCAGAAGCGCGGCGCTGCCGCCCGCTCCCCGCGCTGTCCCACCTCGTCGTCCCCACGAGCATTCCCTGGGCTAACGCAGCCCGTGCCTCCTGGTCCTGTGCTGGCCCAGAGGCAGCTGGGGCTGTGCACGGCTGCGGGGACCCTGGCAGGCGCCTGCGGTTGGCAGCTGCCAAGAGGGCTCCGGCGTGAAACGCCGTCTTGCCGATCGCCGGGACGGGTGAAGCCGGCCTCGGCTGAGCTCATGGCTCTCAGCAAGCTGCAGAGGCGCTGGTGGAGTTTGGAGCAGGAGGTGGGAAAACCTCTGCAAACCATCTGCCTGACTGGCCCTCCTGCCCGTTTTCCTGCCTGCTTGTGCCTCCACTGCCCGTGGCACCGCGAGAGCGGAGGTGGCCGGTGTTTGCCCAGGGTGCTGCAACACCCAGATGCTCAGAGAGGGCCGTGGGGCTGTTTGGAAGCGCTGGGTGGTGCTGCCGTGGTGGAAAAGCGCCTTGATGTGCTGCTAGCACCGTGATGCCAGGCACGCGAGTGGGCTTCCCCGCCCAAGGCTGCTGGGCTCAGCGCTGTGCCGGGACCCCTCTCTGCAGTCCTCTGGTGCCTGTGGTCGTGTCCCTGGGATGAGCTGGGGAGGTGCGTCCCAGCAATCAAAAAAAGCCCATTTTCAGCTTTGAAGCATTTTTGAGTTATTTCACAGTGCTGGCGTGTTTCCCCCCATTTAGTATTTTAAGCAGGAGTCATAAAAATTAATGTAACGTCTCCATTTCGCTTAGGACCTGAGGCTGGAGGGAATTAGATCACAGCAAAGTCCTTTCATCCCCCGTGGCGGGAGGCTGCTGGATTACTGTCAATGCCGGCAGGAGACACCAGCCACGGAGCCGGGCTACGGGGAAATGCCAGCAGCGATCACTGCCGGCTCCCGCCGGGCGCTGGGAGAGGGAGCGGGGCTGCGCCAGCCCGCGCCCCAGGGAGAGCAGGGCTGAGCTCGGGCATCGGCTCATCTCGGGTGTTTCTGCACCCTGGTCTCAGTGCTCGGGGTCGGGGCCACTGAGATCACCTTGAGGACAGACCTCCTGTTGCTGCGCGTGCAGCTTGCCCAGCCTTGGAGCGGGTTTTCCGGGGGGGATCAATCCCTGCCTGCCCCAGCGAGGGCAGAGCGGCTGGGTCAGCCTGTCCCGTGATCGCCCGGCAGCACGTCCCCGGGGTAGGTGAAGGGGGGAAGGAGTTTTTCTCAGTGTCCCTTTACAGATTTCCAACTAATTGTGATTTTTCCAGGAGCAGTCGCAGTCACTGGGCGAGCAGAATTTGCTCGCTGCCTTGTCCCCAGCCGGCCGGGCTCGGGGTGGGGGCCAGGGGTGCGCCCGGGGTGCTCAGGGCTGTCCGCCCCAGGGCTGCCATCGCACGGACCCAGCGGGGCTGCCGGGAGGGTCTTGGCAAATGGCTCGAGGAGTTAAGAAATTTGGGACAGTGACCATCTGCTGCTGGGTGGTTCCCAAGCAAACGGTGAAATTAACTGGGCGTAGTTAATGCCTGACAAAGGATCCCTTCCGGTGGGCAGCACGGCGGGGTCGTGGCGGCCCCAGGATGCTCTGAGCCCCAACCCTGTGCCCGGCCATCGCTGGCCTCGCTGCCGGATGGGGACGTGCACTGCAGTCTGGGTCCCCCTGACCGGTTCTGTCTCCCCCCAGCCGAGATCGGGGACTACGACCCAGGGAAGCACCCGGAAGGCTACAGCTCCAAGTTCCAGTTCTTCCCCAAACACTCGGAGAAGCTGGAGAGGAAAATTGCGGAGATCCACAAGTCGGAGCTGAGGTACGGCCGGGGGCTGTAGGGATGCTGCTGCAGGCATCGCTGATGCTCGGCTGATTTTTATCCCAGTTCGGGATTTTCGGTTGTGCCATGGGATGAGCGCGCACCATGCCGGTCTGTCGGATCCAGCTGGGAGCCAGCGGGGCTCTTGGCAGCGTTGGTAGTAGCGAAAATGCAGCGCAGGCTTTGGGAAAGCTTTGGTGGCGGACTGGGATCATGGCAAACCGCCGTGCGAGAGGAGCTGCCGTGTCTCGCCAAACCGCTGCTCGCTGCAAGGAAAAACGTGATCGAGCGGCCAAGGACAAGCCGCAGAAAAGTGCAAACAAATAAAACAACATGCGGCTGCCCAGTCCCGGTGCAAAATCAGCCCCGATCCCTCCTGCCCCAGGGAGGGCAGAGGGGTTCCTCCTGCTCCTGGCTGTTGGCTCAGCTGCCACAACCCGGGGGATTCCTGGTCATCCCTGGCAGGATGGGGACAGTGACCAACACCCCCACCTCAAATCCCGTCCTGCCTTCACCCCAGTCTGGGGACACGGGGTGTGAGAGACCGTCAGCGAAGCCCCGTCCTCCCGTGGCACTGGCAGTGCCACCGGACCGGGCAGCCGCACACTGGTCCCCCGGGTGGCCGAGTGGGGTTTTCACCCCCCCAAACCCGGCAGAGCCGTGCCCCTACGTGCTGTGGGCTGCTGCCTTCTGCCCAGCAAAACCCCCTTTCCTCCCTGCCCCAAAGAAGTGCCTGCGCTGCGGGGAGGAAATCCAGCCCTGGCTTCTGCAGGTGCCCCCGAGCATCGGTCCTTTCCGGTGCTGCCGGTTCGGCGTCTCCCTGCGAGGCCGGGCTGGCAGGAGAAAGGCTGGGTTTCGCTGCTGCTCTGCTGCTGCTGCTTGATTGTGCTGACGAATGTCACAGGAATATGCCCTGACTGATGCCTCTTGTTAAGAGAAACCTGTAGCCAAGGGCTGACTTTCACATTCGTGTCTTCCATGGAATATTTTTTTCCACCTTTTTTTTTTCCCTCCTGTAGCGGGCAGACACCAGCTACTTCAGAGCTGAATTTTCTCAGGAAAGCCCAGACTCTGGAGACCTATGGGGTTGACCCACACCCTTGCAAGGTAAAACAGTTTTCCGAACGCTGTTCTGTGCATTGGATTTCTCGCTCCAGCCGGTACCAAGCCGCAGAGGTACCGGTGACTGGTCACCTGCCAGCGGGCTTTGGCGCCGGCAGAGCTGTGGTACGTGGGGTGTGCTGGAGCCAGCAGCCCTCTCCGGCCTTAAAACCCAGCCCCAGCCAGGCATGTGTGCGCAGAGGGGAGCGGGAAGGGCGAGTGCTCCAGGATCCTTCTAGGGAGCGTTTAGGGAAGCCGTAAGAAAGCGTTTTCACGTGCAGACAGCCATAAAAGACGGTGGCCGATCATCTTCTGCTAAAGCCTGTAATTTGGAGGCAGTAACAAGGTCAGTAATGTATCTGAGAAACCAACAAGCATTAATCTGCCAGAGAGAGTCTATCGCTGTGCTCTTCCCTGGCCAGTAATTCAGTTTTCTCTTTGAAATGCTTTTTATTGACTGCGGATGCTGCTGCGTGTGGCTCTCTGTGGTCCCTTGTCATCCTGTCACATGCAGATGGATGCGGGATGCAAAGCTGACGGGGAGTTTTACTCTAAGGGCAGTGCCTGCTCTGTGCCCCCACAGAGGCGCTTTTAACTCGTTTGTGCCACAAAAATATACCTGGCCCGGGGTGGGGGGTGGGGGGTGTCCCGTTTCCTGGCAGCCTGTGGTTGCCGAAGAGGTTGCCAGGCCGGAGGAGCTGACTCGCTGCACCAGTTCAGCTCCCCTGGATGGGGCGGTGCTGCCCTGGGAGCGATGCTGGGCCCTGCTGGGCACGTCTGGCTCAGCACCAGTGCTGGCCAAGGGGGTCTGTGCTTTGCTCTTTTTTCCCCGTAGGGTCCTGTGCCCTGTTTAGCCTCCCCAGCCCCTGGTGAGCCTCTGCACCCCCAGCATCCCCCGGCCTTCCTGGGGGCACTCAGCTCCCCCCTCCGCCCTGAGCCGGGGGAAGCTCTGCCCTGCTCCTCCCATCCCGAAGCAGCGACTCCAAAACCCCGCAGCTTCCAGCCCGACGCCCCGTGAATCTTCGAGCTGCTCCTCTTGCTGCCCACGGCTGCACCGTCAGCCGCAGCCAGGGCAGGTACCGGGTGGGTTGGTGTGTCAGGGGGGCGAGGGGGTCCGTCCCTCTGCCCAGACCCTGTTTCCCCCTTTCCCAAAGGTTTTCCCAGATTCCGGAAAGAGCCAAAGCGCCTTTGGGCAGCCCAAGGGCGGAGCCACAGGAGCTGCTGCTGGGCTGGTTTCTGCGAAGCTGCCCGGGAATCCTCCTTCCTCCACGAGACGGGGCTGCGGCGTGTCAGACACGATGAGTTTGGGGGTTCCCATCTCGCCCTGTGCAGGGTATTGGGTTGAGGTTCAGGGCTTTCTGCTTTTAGCCATTCACCCTTGACAGATTAAGACAGATTTTTTTGATCGAATCTGGATTTAAAACCACTTTGTCCTCCGCTCAAGTTCGGAAGATCTTATCACGGCGCTGGTTCCCTGCTGTTCCTGCAGCGTGCCAGCAGAGTAACTGAGATCCAGCGCCCCGGGGTGGAAAACAAACAGCAGAGGCGGGAGGGTTGTACTCCCAAGCTGGGCAGATCCTGGGCACGGGGTGTCCCAGCGGCGAGCAGACCTGCCCCGCGGATGCAGGGCAGCTCTGCTCGCCGCTGAGACACCCCATGCTGCGCTTTCCCCCCAGAAAACATCTCAAACGCCAAACAGGCATCGCTTTTCTGCAACCACTCCCGTAAAATCCTGAGCCTGGCACACACCTTCCCTTCCTCTCAGCATCCTTTGAGAGCCTGAACGTCTGTCAGCCAGCTAAAAGTCAGGGCGAACCTAACAATCACCGAGTGGCCACAACCGTTTCATGGTATTTTTAAAAATTCAGTGTGTCTCTGTTTTTTTCCATGCGCACCAGTGCAGTTAATGATCACTTCCCTGGAGTCTAGACATTATGATTAGGTTAAACTGCTGCCTCGCTCCGTACATGACACTAATTACTGGTTTTAAACTGCCTTGATGCCGCCCGGCTGCACTGGCTGTGCTGGGCTTTGAGGGAGTCGAGTGTAACGGGGTTTTTTTCCCACGTTCTGGTGTAATTACTAGTGAAAGGGTTGGTGGGGCACTGCCTTCGCTGGTTGTTCCTCACTAGCAAGTGGACGGGACCGCTGGGGCTGGGAGCTGTGTTGTGGTTTCTCCTCATCAGTGCCGCTGGAGCAGCTGCCCCGTTACTCGGCTGCGGGTTTTGCTCTGCCTGGGCAGGGTGTCACGGGCTGGGGGAACCTGCTGGGAGCCTCCCGCTGGCGGAGTCGGCACAGAGGCTTCTGCACCGCCGCTGCCTTTGGGGCTGAGGGTCGCTGTTGATGGACAGCATTGCTGGCTCGGCGACGTTCTGGTGAGAAATCGCTGTTGTCTTCCAGGACGTGTCGGGGAACGCGGCGTTTTTGGCCTTCACTCCCTTCGGTTTTGTGGTTCTGCAGGGGAACAAGAGAGTTCACTTCATCAAGTGGTGAGTTCCCGCCCTGGCATCGCTCGCTTGGAGCCGTGCCGGCCGGCTCGCTCCGTCGTGAGATGCGCGTGGTGCTGCGGGGCCGGGGCTGTGAGCTCCCCACGTCACCCCGGGGTGTTGGAGGGGTGCTCGGGTGAGCTCCCGGGGACGGGGCATGGGGGTGATCCCAGCGCTGGGTGCTGGGTGCCTTCCCCAGGCGCTCCCACCGCACCGGGGTAGGGCCAATGTGCCCGTACAGGGGGGTGGTAAGTGCACCCAGTGCCCGCGTCTGAGCTGGGACGGGGTCGGAGCAGAGGATGCGGAGGGGAGCGATGCTGCGGTGGCTGGAGAACCATCCCGAGCCCCGCACGCATGGCTGGGGCAGCGGGACGCTGCTGAGACGGGGCTGAGCGGAGCCACGCTGCGCATTCAGGGTGTCCCTTCGTGCTTTGTCCCCCGCCTGGAGGAGCCCAGCAGCCTGGCTGCCCCCTGTGCTGCCGCCGCACGCCGGTGGCCCCAAGGCTTTTCCACCCTGGCGCCGAAGCTCGCTCCTGGTCAGCGCGCAGCAGGGCCCTCCGTGCGAGCTGCGCCCGCGCATCTGCAGGCTGCATTGTCCACCCGTTGGCCAAGTGCCCCGAAAGCCCCCCCAGCCCCTCTGGACCTGCCTGCCTTGATCCTCGTCTTTGGTGCCTCTCAGATTTTGGCCGGTGTGTGCCTCGGGGCCGGCATTGACCACCCGACCGGTGACAAGGTCCCAGTGACTCTGGGGCACCCCAGCGTCCCCCCAGGGCATCCCCCTTTCCAGCTGCTGGTCTCTGAGCCAGGGCTCATCTCGCTGCCCTGTGGCAGCTCCGGGGGGTGACAGAAAACAGGGTCTCGAAGCCGCCCCGCTGCCATCCCCAGAGCGCCGGCTCCCAGCCTTGGCCGGGGCTGTGCCCATGAGCCGGCCGGGCGACGGTGGGCTCTGCGCAGCCCCTCACCTGCCTGGCCCTGTCCTTTCAGGAACGAGGTGACCAAGATGAAATTCGAAGGGAAGACTTTCTATTTGTACGTAAGTCAGAAGGAGGTGAGTGCTTTCCCTTCCCGTGGGACTTCCCGGGCGCCGCCGTGTCGTTGCTTCAGGAGGTTCTCCCTGAACTGGGCAGGCTGCAGCCTGCAGCGGCGTCACCCCGTGCCTGGCGGCGCAGGGACACGGGCACGGCGGCAGGGGCTGCGGGTCGGTGGCAGCGCTGGGGTCACCTCCCTGCTCCCGCCGGCACCTTGCTCTGGGCGTTGGAGCCCGCAGACGCCGGGTTAGCCCCGGGCTGGGCCGTGGTGAGGGCTCTGCCCTGAGCACCAGCCTGGGACCTCCGGCAGCTTCTCGCCGTGCCAGCCCACCACGGCCCCGTGCTGCGTTTGGGATTGTTGTGGTTATTGGTTACCACCCTGGTTAACAAAAACCACTGGCTGAAACTGGCTCCCATGCAAGCCATCAGCATGGTTTTTAAAAAAGCAGTGTATTTCTGGATATTCCCGAAGGCGGGTAAGCCAGAGGAGGTGGGTGGCAGGTCCGTGGCGCCCGCGGCTGCCCATCCCTCACGCGAGGTGCTGTGCCAGGGTGTCGGCTGATGCTCCAGCATCTCCCCGTGTCCGGAGCGGCTCTGGAGGAGGGTCTGCCCCGTGTCAGCGCCGCTCTCCAGCTCCGCCTGCTCTGGCCCCGCTCCACACTGCTGGCGTGCTGCCCCGGGGGCATCCCTCGCGTGTTCCCCTACCGACTCCTTGTCTTTCTCCTTCAGGAAAAGAAAATTGTTCTTACCTATTTTGCCCCAACACCAGAAGCCTGCAAACACCTCTGGAAGTGTGGGATAGAAAACCAGGCTTTCTACAAGTAAGTGCCGGGCTCCCCATCTCCCCCGCACAGCGCCCGCCCGAGGGCTCCATCCAGGCACCGGGGCTCCGGCACTGGCTGTCACCAGCCGCATTGCACCCGTGTCCTGGTGGCCCCGGCAGAGTCACCAGCCACCAAAAGTGCTGGTTCCCCTGGGCTGGGGGCTCTCCCACCCCACTCCGCTGTGCTCATCTGCCCCAGTGAACCTTTAATCAGGAGATTAATAGTTTGGTGATGAAGCCTTTAATGCTGAGCAGCCGGCCCACGGCCTGTCCGACAGCAGATGTGTTTTAGCGTGTTCCTGGCTAATGGTTAACGGCTTGTTTGGATGCTCAGGTGCTGCGAGTGCGGTGTGGGATGCAGCAGGGATGGACGCCGGCAAAACTCAGGGAATATTTTCTGACCTAATATTCAAAAATGGCTTCGCAGGGTCTGTTTGTGCTGAATCCGGCACGAAAATCCCCACTGAAGTCGAGCCAGTGCCCCGGGGTGCTTGGAAAAGCCTGCCTTTTGATGGGGAAGGCTCAAAAACCTTCAGAAATCATCTGCTTCAAGGCTTTTTGGGAACAAGTTCATTATTCATGGGAAATACTCGAGGGACCAGGGAGGTGAAGTGCAGTCTGGGCTGCAGCCATGAGCTTGGGCAGCTGGGGACGGTGGCTTGAGGGACCCGGCACTGGGGGACCTCCGTGCTGGGCGTCTCAGCTGGGCAGTGGGAGCTCCTGCCTGGGGCGGAGGGGGGGGTGGTGTCCTTCTGCCCGTCCCCGGGAGCTCTGGGCTCCCTGGTTCGTGGTCCCCAAGGCAGCTGTTGTGCCCCCGGTTTGGTTAACTGGGCTGTCCGACAGAAGGGAGCAGTCACGGGCGGGGCCGTCTGCCGAAAGAACAGGGAGGTACCAGGTTTGGTTTTACCATCCTGCTCGTGGTGTGCTTAAAAATAGCCTGCTTTGTGCTTTGTAATGAGCTTTATTTTAATCAGCAAGATGCGAGATAAAGCGTGTGATGTATTCTCTTTGGGAATACTGCAATCAGCAGCTGCAATCAGCAGGTTTCATTCCTCGTTATCTTAACATGAAATGAAATTGCAATATTGCTTTACAAATCTTTTTATGATTAATCACGTCAGTGAATTACCGCTGGATTATGCACCCGGTGGAGTGGACCCTGGGCTCGGCCGAGGTGCTGCTGGGCTCCTCCCGGGCCGAGGGACCAGCGCCCCAGGGGTGAGGAGGAGACAGGACTGTCCCTCCCGGCGGTTTTGCCCACCACTGGCCCCCGTGCATGCCACCCTGCCTGGGACGGGCCGGGTCCCGCAGCCCTGCCATGCAGAGCTCGTGGTGAGGGTCTTAGCCCCCCCCAGGGGAGCTTCAGCCCCCACGTCTCCTGCGTGTGGGTGCTCGCTGGTGGCCCTGGGGGACCCGGTGTGAGCTGCAGCCCGAAGCCATCGGCAGCGGGTCCGTCGTGGAGCCCGGGCGCAGGCTGGGCAGCGCTCCCGCTGCCGGCAGGGACGTGCTGTGCTGGCGGAGAGGGCTGCGGGGCGATGCCGTGATGGTCCCGGTGCTCGTGGCCCACCAGCCGGTGCCAGCCCACCGCTGCCGGCAGCTCCTTTCGTTCTTGGTGGCGTTTCGCATCTCCCGGGCTTTGCTCTTGCTGTTTCGCCTTGCTGCCGCTTGCCGGCCCCTCCCTCTGCTGCTGGGGGTCAGTCTGGTGGGGATGATGCTGGGGGTCAGTCTGGTGGGGATGCTGCCGTGCCAGCATCGGCAGAGCAATCCATCCTCATCGCCGGTGCGGCGCGTGGGAAACAAAACCGGGCGAAGGCTTCGCCATGGAGCGATGCTGGGGGCCGTACCCTGCCCGGGTGCTCGGCGCCGGGCCGGCGGTGTGGGGTGCTCACGCGGCTCTTGGTGCCGTTGCAGGTTGGAGAAGTCGAGCCAGGTCCGGACGGTGTCCAGCAGTAACTTGTTCTTCAAGGGGAGCCGGTTCCGCTACAGGTAAATAACGGCAGTAAGTAGCCGCTGCTGCTGGATGCTGTGGGGAGCAGCTCAGGGCTGCAGCGGTCCGAGGACGTGCTAAGGGTCCTCCTGTCACCAAAGGTCCTCCCGTCGCAGCTCTGCGGCCTCAGCAAGGCTGTCACGGCTTCTCTCTGTGTCTGACAGCTGACGTCCCTCTGCCCAGCCCTAGAGCTGCAGGTTTCTGGAGGGACAGGAGGGGAGAGGACGGCGGGTGGGGGGGAGCTTTGGGGTTTGTTTTTTGGGACCAACAAAGAGTGAACAAGTCACCACAGCTCCTAAATTCCTGGGGGGTGTTGCTCTTCCCTGTCCCTGGAGCGAGAGCCTGGACTTGGGACCTCGTGTCTCCAGGATGAGCAACCCCCTGTGCATCCCCAGCTGCGATGCCAGCACCTTACTCGCTGGCACGGGGGGGCCTGGACACCCATGGCGTGTCCCCCCCACCATAGAGAGGCGGTGACCCCGCAGCGTCCAGCATCTCGTGCCAGCAGAAGCAGCAAAACGTGGCGGCAGAGGTGTCCTCCCAGCCTTCCCCGTCACCCCTGTTTCCAGCAAACACTTCTGCTTGCCCCTGGAGCCACGGGGAGACACCCCCCGGCTCGGCCCCTGTGTGTGGGGAGGGGGCCAGGCCGTGCCGGGGCGCGGTGTGCCGCGGGGGGAGCTCGCAGCTCGCCGGCGCAGTGCTCCCGTCCTCACGGCTGCTGTTCTTGACCCACCCGCAGCGGCCGCGTTGCGAAGGAGGTGATGGAGTCCAGCGCCAAGATCAAGAGGGAGCCGCCCGAGATTCACCGGTAAGAGCCCGGCAGCAGCGGCAGGGCACGGTGCAGCCCCCGGGGCTGGGGTCTCGCAGGGGTTCGGTACCCGGCTCCCCGGGGCGGCGGAGGAGGGCGCAGGACCGAAGCGGGAGAGGCGCCACGCACCCGGGGCTCCGGCACCGCCCGGCGCTCTGACACTGTCCCCGTTCTCGTCCCCAGGGCGGGGCTGGTGCCGAGCCGGAGCTGCCCCTCCATCACCCACGGCCCCCGCCTGAGCAGCGTGCCCCGCACCCGGAGGAGAGCCGTGCACATCTCCATCATGGAAGGTAGGGCGCGGGGCGGCTCTCCCGCCGCCGCCGGGGCTGGGGAGCCAGGGCGGCCCCGGTGCGAGGCGCCAGCGCACGCGTGCCCCCACGCACGTGTGCGCACACACGAAGCAGCCACACGCCACCAGCCCCTGGTGCTGCTGTGGGGACACCGGGGCAGGGAAGGTCCCTGGTGTCCCCCCGGGCTCTCACGGCAAGGCTGGGCAGCGCCAGAGGTTGCTCTTGCGGCTCGGGGCCAGTTTGGCACCAATGGCTGAGCCCAGGCCAAGTGGAGGGCTGGCTGGGCGACGGAAGTTTCCAGTGCAGAAGCAAAGCCGAGGAGAATTTCTTGGCAGTGTTAGTTTAGATTAAATTGGAACCACAGCAGAAAGCCCCGGGTTGCCCAGGTAGCTCTGGCCCGGAGAGGGAGCCCTGCTGTGAAGGTACCCCGGCGGCCGCGTGCCGGCGTGCCTCGCTCTGCTCTTCCCAGCACTGCCCGGGTTCGAAAGCAAAGCAAACCAGCCTGGAGAGGGTCAGCAGCACCCGGTGGGCTCCCAACAGAGCAGAGTGTTACTGAGAGCTGCCGGGCTGGGGGTCAAACTGCGAAAGAACTCGTCACCCACCTGGGAGCTGCCCCTGGCCGGCCAGCGGCTTGTCAGGCTGCCAGGCTGGAGCACGATGCCAGCCTGAGGCGGGGAGGCTGGTCCCCCCCGTCTCGGGGCCGGGCTGCAGCCGAGATTGGGGCTGTGCAGGGTGGGATGCACCCGGGAAGGAGGGTTGGCAGAGGGCAAAACACCAGGACCAGCCCTGGAGCTGCCCTGAGGGGCTGGGGACAACGCTGGGGGCTGTGGCTGTGCTGCTGGCAGTGGCTGTGGTACCCGCAGTGTCTGGCTCCCGGTGACACTGGGCGATGATGGGGAGCAGTGTGTGGGGTGGGTGCTGCTGGGGTGTGGGGGGGCCATGTGAAGATACACAGAAGTTTGGAAAAGTGGAAGGTGGACAAGGAAACAGGGAGGGGAGGGAGCGTCAGGCTGGGGGGGGACGGGTGCACCCTGCGGTCGTGCCCTGCTCCCGCACGGGCTGCGAGGCCAGCGCCTGCCCCAGCACAACCGCACCGATCCTGCTCCCCGGGCTACGGGCACGGACGAGGTGCAGAAATGCTGCCTGCCTGAAGGGACGGGTTCCTTGGAGCAGGGGAGGGGTTTATTTCCATCGAGGGCGCCCAGGGCTGACGTCTGTGCTGGCTTTTGGGGCGAGAGCGTGCCTGGCAGCTGCGGCAGCCCTGCAGACAGGGTCACCTCTGCCGCCCAGCTAAATGTGAGCACCCTCTCCCCCGCCTCCCACCCGTGCCGTTGCGAAGTGGCCAGAGCATTAAATAGCCTCCCACAATAAATTCCCCCGAGCTGGCACGGCCTCCCGGCACCACCCCTGCCCCGGCAGCTGCTTTTCTTCGCTCTCACTTCAGCTCGGTCCTGTGGAAAGGCAGGAGCCCAAAATAGCCCTGGCCCCGGGGCCAGCGGCACCAGCGCCGCTTGCGTCGGCCGCGCCGGTGGGCGAGCGGCCATCCCTGCGCCCCCTCGCAGTCCCTGCAGGTGCCGCGGGCCAGGCTGGCCACTGCCCGTGCCGCCATGGTGAAGTGCCTGATAAAGATTAAAACCAAAGTCAGCGTCCACCTGCGGCTCATCAACCACTGCTGCCGGGAGGTGAGGGTCCGGGTGCTGGCCCTGGGGCCGCGGCTGCTGGCCCGGGCTCTGGGGGCTTTGCCGCTCCTGCCGGCTCTGCCTGGCCTCGGCCGCGATGCTCCGCACGGCCCCGGGGATGCATCCGTGCCAGGTAACGCTGCGCCGCCGTGCTGCGCCGGGTCTGGGCTCTTCAGTGTCCCCGGGGGTCCCCCCAGGCTTCCTGTGACTGCAGCGCCGGGTGGGTGCGGGACGCAGGAACACGGGGTGCAGGATACGTGCCATGGGCAGCGGGCTGGGGTCTCCCGTGCTGGCTGGTTGTTATTGCCACGATGCAGCTCTGTTTTGGGGGCTGGACCCAGCTTTCCACAGATTTTCTAGGTTTTTTTACACCAGTTCTGTGGAGCAAGCAGGTGGCAGGACAGTTTGGGTCTGGGGGGGGCCAGCACCACTCTCCTTGCAGTGATGAGCAGGGATAATCCCCCCCCCATCAGCTGCCTTCCCTGGGGAGCCGAGCTGCTGCCTGCCCCGGCAGGTGCCCACCCCATCGGGGATGCAGCGGGTGCTGCAAGGGGATTTTGGACATTTGCATGAGCTTTGTGACACGAGAAAACGTGGCTGGCAGGGCGAGAACGTGTTCGTTCCTCTGCTGAGCTTATTGCCTGCGCTGCCCCTCGCACTCGGTGCCCGCGGCGGCACGCGCGTTAAGCCGAGCTGCTCCGGAGGCATCCGGGGAGTATTTACAAGAAGAGGTTGCAAAGCCCCGGGGAATGCAGGCAGGCCGGGCTCTGGGCTCTCCGCTTCGCCCTCCGGCAGCACACGGGGCCAGGGCACCCGGTGACACCGTGCCATGGTGCGTTGGTGAGCTGTGCCCTCCAAACCTGGGGAAGGGTCCAGCCTGATCTCCCGGCCGCCGCCACCCCTAGACACCCTCGCCGAGGCACGGGACGCTGCGGTGGCAGAACCGCCTGCCGTCTTGCTGTGAAAACTGCAAGGAACAAGTCCCAGCGCTTGCAGCGTTTCTTGGAATTTGGGGGTTTTGGGGAGGGGGAGTTGGTGCGGAGAAGGAGATCCCCTCGTCCTGCCTGCCGCAAAGGGCAGCCGGGCTGTAGCTGTAGCTGTAGGGGGGGGGGGGGGTGGGGGCAAGTCATACAGCTCCCTGTGCCGCTCTTGTTCGTGTGTGTGTGTGTGTGTGTGTAAAACGCTGCGTTTTGTGCTGAATTGCTAGAAATCGGCGCCGTCGGCGACTCCAGCCTGGCGTGCAGCCCCCGAGCAGCCTGCGCTGCTGCGGGGAAGTCTCCTGCAGGGGATGGGGCTGCAGCCCCAGGACATGTCATCCCCCCCTGCCAGGCATGTGCCCTCCTGGGGCCAACTTGTAACTCGTCACCTTGAGGGGGGGACCCCACCGCTCTCTTCAGCGAGCAGGGGTTTGGCGGGGCAGGCGGGTCAATCCGTAAGGATAAACCCGCAAGGATCAGCCCCGGGGGCTGCAGCGGGCTCGGCCGCGGGGAGAGCTCATCCCTGGCTCAGCGCTGGACCCACCGGCTGCCACAGCACAGACCCCCTGGGGTGTGTTTCTGGCCCGCCCCCCCCCCCCCGCAGCTATGGCTCACCCCTGCCCACACCAGCGCCTGCTCCCGGGTTGGCGTTGAGGCAGAGGAGCCTCCAGCGCGCCGGGGGCGGCTGCCGGGGAGGGGCCGTCACCTCAGAGCAGTGACAGCATGGGGACGTGTTGGTGACGGATTGACGCCGAGCCCAGGCCCCCGCCTGCGGTGCAGGGTGGCTGCCAGCGGCCGCCGGCGACGAGTCACGCGGGTGTTTGAGCGTCGCCGTCGCAGTCACGAGCTGAGCTGGGCTGCGGCTGCCGGCCTCGGCGACCGAAACCAACCCAAAACCCAACCCGTGGCAGCCGCGCCTGGTCCCTGCAGGGGACACGGGGCTGGGGGCAGTGCCGGGTGAGGGAGGGGGCTTCCAGCCGTGGGAGAGACCCCCACTCCGCACCGCTGACCGCCCCCCTTTCCCCCCCCCACCCCGCTCTCCCCTCCAGGCCTGGAGTCTCTGCGCGACAGCGCCCACTCGACCCCGGTGCGCTCGGCCTCCCACGGCGACGCCTTCACGGCCCCCGGGCGGAGCGGCCGCGCCGAGAGCAGCGAGCGGGTGGCCGTCATCGCCGACGAGAACTACAGCCCGGCGGACAGCGTGCTGCCCACGCCGGTGGCCGAGCACAGCCTGGAGCTGATGCTGCTCTCGCGGCAGGCGAACGGGGCCCCGTGCAGCATCGAGGAGGAGAAGGAGTCGGAGGCCGGCACGCCGGCGGCGGGCGAGGCGGAGGAGGCGGGCGGCGAGCTGCGGGCCCTCTGCCCCGGCGCCGGCGGCCTGGGGGCGGCGCAGGCCGAACAGGTGAATAAGTTTGTTTTAAGTGTCCTCCGTTTGCTCCTTGTGACAGTTGGACTCCTCTTTGTTTTGCTCCTCCTCCTGATCGTCCTTACCGAGTCCGACCTTGACACTGCCTTTTTCCGTGATATCCGCCAGACCCCCGAGTTCGAGCAGTTCCATTACCAATACTTTTGTCCCCTCAGGCGATGGTTTGCCTGCAAAGTCCGCGCCGTGGTAAGCCTGCTCATTGACACCTGAAGGCAGGAGTCGCCACGTAACTAGCCGGGGGCCTGGGGAGAGACCTGCCGCCGTCCCCCCCGCGCGGGGGGACCCGCCGGGGCGCCTTCGGCACACACACACTAATCCTCCCTTCCCGACCCAGAGCACGGCGCGGCCCAGGAGGCGGCTTTCCGGGAGGAAGAGGAGGGTGGGCGCAGCCCCCGGGGCCTCCTCCTGCCCGCGCTCAGCCGCGCTGCTCCCACCCCCGGAGCCCGCACAACACTTTACCGTTCCGATTCTCACCGACGCGCGTACGACTTCGGCAGCACCGAGCAAAGAGAGGAATTTATTTTACTGTCGCCACCCTTCGTTGTACGAGCAGCGGCCGGGCGGGTGGCCGGGCCGCGGTATGCAGGAGCTTTAGCAATGGTGCTACTGAGTATGAATTCAAACACTCGTGTACTGTTAGGTTATTAAATCCGCCACTGTGCACACCACCACCACCACCACCTTCCAAGTACCGCTTCGCAGACATCCCTCCCCGCTACCCGGAGCCTCCTCCGCGGCGGCGCGACGCGCTCCGGGGGACGCCGCGGCTCCCCCCGCGCCCGGGTGGGTGCGCGAGGCGGCTCCCCGCGGCGCAGCATCGCCCGGCCGGCGGGAGCCCTCGCCCCGCGCTGCGGGCGCAGCCTGTCCTCGCTGGTCCTAAGCCTTGACGTGCCGGTGCTCCCCGGGGCAGGGAGGGCACGGGCAGGCGGGAGCACCCCCGGCCCCCTTGGCCAAGCCTGCGTGCGTAGCCGGTAGTGACCGTGTTGGATTTATTAGGAAGACCTTTAGCCTCCTAAAGTTGTACCTGTTTTGTACAAAAAAAAAAAAAAAAAAAAAAAAAAGAGACTTTCAAGGTCTATTTTAACAACGAAATGCTATTTTGTTATCGAATCTAATCAAGTCTTTTTTTTACTTCACGGATTGGGTGGCCGTGGTGCGCTGTACCAAGCGGTTCACGTTGAGCAAATGGTTTAAGAGCGGCCACTTTTGTAGCCCAGAAGCCTAACACCAGATTAACCTGTTGCTAGTGTTGGAATAGCAAAAGGAGCTGTAGTTTTGTGACTTTTCTGACGACAAAAAAGGATGGAACTACAGGAGTGGAGGTGACACTGACCAAGCCAACGGACAACCATTAGACCTGTCTGTTCTTAAGCAAAAATCAGTAAAACCGACTCATCGTACTTGTGAGACAGCCACCGGGACCTTGGGTTACCTGGGACGCAGCAGTCTATTTACACAGGGAGCAATAAAAGCCAGTTCTGTTCAGTTTGGGTTGAGAAGTTGGACACACCTAACAAAAAAAAAAGGTGAAAACAGGTGAGCAAGTTTTATTTCATCTCAGGGAGAGATTTTACGTAAGCTGGGGCCATAACTGCAGTTTTAAAAAGCCTGATTTCCGTGTTCTTGTCTCTGAGCATCCCACATCCATCCCTGCGCGCGCCGCCCCCCGCCGAGGCCAGCTCCCGCCCGGGCTGAACCCCCTCGGCCGGCGCCTGGCGAAGGCGAGTGACGTTGACGTTGGTTGATCCAACGCCACAAGCCGGCCGGACTTGGAGCGTTTGTCACTGCAATAACGAGCGAGGTCCCGTTGGGCGACTTGGCTGGCGGGGTGGGGGCAGGGGACAGGGACCGAAGCCGTCGCATCTCACCACTGAGGACGCGGCCGCCCGCCTCCAGCGCGAGGGCCGGGGCGGGTTTGGCGTGCCGCCCCTCACCCTCGAGCGGGCAGGAGCCGCCCCGAGGGTCGATTTTTACGCGATAATCCCGTTTTATGCAACATAGCGCAATTAACTCTTAGTGTAGTGCTCCTACCTCAGTCCGTAGTGAATGGCGTTTCTATGCAGTGCGTGGTAGTCCCGAACCTGCCGTTTTTCGCCCCGGGTTAAGGATGCGGTGTTCCCTCCTCCTCCTCCTCACCACTGCTGATGTACTGCGTGATGTCGTGACAGCACAGCCCCGTCGCCAGCGAGGCGCCCGGACACCAGACATCTTCCTTCCGAACGAAGCGCAGCCTCCGAGTGCTGACCCCGAACCCTCCCCCGTCGGCTTTCTCTAGACTAGCGGTAAATGCCAGCCCTAGTTTACCTCTGCAGTTTCCACCCAGCGTTTTACTGCAAAACCACGAGAACTGGTGATTTTCCATTGTACGTTTTTCCTGTACGGTCCATCTTGCGTCTTGTGTTTCACTACCTGTTAGTTTTACCCGTCTTTATATTAAAATGTTGTTTCCATAGGTTCTTACATCAGAAAACAACAATAGCGTACTGCATCTTTAAGCAGTAGACAGTAAAATACCTGAAAATGTGAATTTCTTAGTTTTCATAAGAAAAAAAAAAATCTAGACATTAACCTTTCATGTGCCAAATACTGTAAGTTACATTTTTCCTTCAAAATGTACCTTTTTCTACATATTCAGTATCTTAGTTAGCATAAAATCATTGGTGCCATGAAAAGTATTTTTAAATTGAAATAAATACTTAAATATCATGAAAAGCAGAGTTGGCATGAGCTCTGTTCAGCACGGACGGCGTCGGTGCCGATTTGTCACTTGAGTGAAACCGCGTGGACTTGGCGAGGACCCTCGTGCAGCCGCGGGCGCGAGTGGCCGAGGCCGGAGTACCCCGGGGAGCCTCGGGGGGACGTCTCGGGGGGCCGCCTGCGGCAGCAGGGCCACAACCCCTGGGCAGCGCCCGCGGCCCGCTCTGCCGGCGCCGCCACAGCTCCAAGTTCAACTCACAGCCACGGAGCTGCCCTCGAAGCTGTGCCCAGCGCGTCAGCCCACACAGAGGCTCTTCTGCCTCAGCAGGGCTTTAGCGAGACACCAGACATTTACTGAAGGGACAAATTTTGCTGAAGACTCAGACCCCCGCACCCGCTGGCCGCAGGATCTTACCGGGATCCCCACACCCGCTGGCAGGGAGCGAGTGCTCCAGGTTCTCCGGTGCCGATCATCCGGTGCCTCAGGCCGCAGCGAGCACCCTGCCGCTCCAGCCCTTCTTCTGGTTTTGAAACACACCTTCGGTATTGGGGGAAAATACCCGTTTTGGTACAAAGGGACTGCCAGAGCAGGATTAACGTCTTCTTTTAACTGAAGGGGAGAAGGCCAAAGGTAGTTTAGAAGATTTATTTTTAAGCCTTTAAAATACACTTTTGTCCTGAGAAAGCAGTCAGCTTAGGAACAGCTTAATACAGATGAAACAGATTTAATGCAAAAAGTAAAAAAAAAAAAAATAAATTAAAAAAAAAAAATTTCTGAGCCCCATGTTTTTACTCTTTGAACACGTGAAGGCGGCCGCTGGAGTTGCCGCCCACTAGGATGTTCCGAGTGGGATGAAGCACATTAATGGAACACACGGACCCAAGGCAGTCGAGGTTAGAAAAGGAGTGCAGCAATTTTCCAGTGTCTTGGAAGACTTCGATCTGTCGCGGCCGTGCCATGCTGCCCACCACGAAGCAGTCTTCCCGTTTAGGGTCCCACACTGCTCTGAACCTCGTTAACCAGCGTCCCGTGTTGTTGTTATGTCTTCAGAGAAGAAAACGAGAGAGACAAACATTCTTCTTACTGAATCCAGCATTTTTAGGTATCGTATTTATGTCATATTTGCTTAAACCCATCTTCCTCGCCTTCTAACCCATCAGTGCTCTCACCCACTGTGCCCCATTCGGCAGATCGCTGTCCTGGGGTGGGTGGGATGGGACAGAGAGATGCAGTGCAGCAAGAAGATAAAGCAGAGGGTACTTTGACATCAGCAGTTAGTAGTCAAAGTGGTGACATCTCGTGGTCCCATATTTCAGCAGACATAGGACACGCACGCATCAAGCCTTTCGATAAACCACAAACTAAGAATTCTCAAGCCGGTCACTCGGCTCCTTCACAAGCCACCCCGGCAACGACTCGCCCCTGTGGAGCACCAAGGTGTTCTCAGTGCTGAGGCTCCACTCAAAAACACGCACTCTACCCTAAGAAGTGACCTTTGATATTTAGAAAACGCAGCATCTGAACCAAAGCGCGTTTCAAAGGCCACACAAAGGCCTGTTCCAGGCAGGCGGGAAGACGGGAACGCTCCCTGCGGATTCCTGCGGATGCTCCCGGCTCAGAGCAGGCTGTGCCCCGTCGTGCTTTACCATCAAAAGCCAACACAGGCACCTCTGAGGGCCAGGGCCAGTTCCCAGGCCAGGAGGGTCCTGGGGCTGCCAGCGCCCCCGAGGCTGTTGGGACACAGGCCACCACGTAGCCTCTGCACCCATCGCTGATGCCACCACCGCGCTGTCGCCGGCCCCACCGCGCTGTCGCCGGCCCCACCGCGCAGCCTACCTGATGGTACTGAGAAGTGCTGCTGTCGACGACAGAGAGGTGGTGTCATAGACCCTGTAACAGAGAACAGGGGGGCGTTAACAAAAGGGCAGCCCCTTCCTCCCCGGGCACGGACCAGCACGGGCCACGCCACGCAGCAGCCTGGAAGCACAGACGTCCGGCTCAAAGGAAGCACCAACATTCCACCTGCTGTTAGGAAATCTCCTTGTTTCCTTGGATTTGCTTCCAGCCAGAACGGAAGGCCATCCTTCCCGGAAGCTGTTCGAGGAAGAGCACCAGAGCGGCTCGCCAGGACAACTGCCACTGCGCCAACGGGCTGCCCAGCAGAGAACGCCCGGGAAGGGACAACACCAGCGCCAGGGACATCCCACCACCAGCAGCTTCCAGGGCCGGGGCTGCCTCAGGCAGGCGTGAGCTGACTGACAGACAAACCACCACAGATCTCCCCTTGCTCGGGGCTCTCCTTCACCCCGAAGAACTGCCAGGATCCCACCCCCCAGGGCAGAAAGTCCAACGAGCCGCCCGGTTACAAGCTGCGTTCTTTCTCCTCCCGAGGCGGCAGCGAGTACAGGAGCCCGGATCTGCTTCCTCTGTTCTGTCGAGCACAATCCCGGTGTGCCCGTACCCGTTCTGTACTCGGACGCCTGCTCTCTTGGCGCCAAGAGCCCACCACCACGCCCACCACACAGTCTTCAGTCATATATAGTAAATACTATATAGTATAGTATAGAAAGTGTATAGGGAAGTATAGGAAAGAAAGCGTTATGGCCGCTCAGAACTCGCACAGAACTTCCTCTGTATGTGGAAGGGGAAGAAAGGAAATCCAACTTCCAGACAAAACATGTAGCGCTGTAAGGACTGCGCCATGGTCAGATCCTCCCCAGACCCACCCGCTTACCCCGTTTTTAAGAGCACACACAAGCTGCAGAGCTGATTTCAGCCTGGCCTGCACCGCCCCCACTTCGTACCCGCTATTCTCCGACACGTGCAGGACTTCGAAACACGCCCAGGGCCCACATGCAGGTGCAACCAGGTATTTACACGGATAATTACCTAAATTATGGTCACAGAACCAGGGAGCAGAGAAAACCTAGGTCTCTAATACACCGCTGCTCACAGCAGTTTAAATTCCCGAGTGGTAAGCTAGATACCAAAGAGCCGGTATTATCCCCGTTTTGAGTCCTAGCAGCTAAAAATAATTTCAGCCTCTGAGCATTTTGTATTTGGATTCATGAGCCAGGGTTTTGGCTGGGTTTTGTTTGGTTGGTTTCAGGGCTTTTGTTTGGTTTTGTTTGGTTTTTAAACACCAACAGCACCCGTGTATTTCACTGATCACTGTTAAAATATTCTTCAGGAAAATGAGAATTAGGAAAAGAACCCAAAAGATCGTTAAAAACAACATTAAAAATGCCAATGCAAGTAAACCCGAAAGTGATAAACACAGAAAGCTCTCCGTGATGGGTAGGGCCGTTAGGAAATCATCATGAAAACCAAATACCAGCTGGCCCTGTCCAGGAAGATTACTCCTTCCCACACGGTCTTACCTCAGCTTGTCGTCCGCACACACGGTCACCACTCTGCTCCCAGTCCCAGGCGAGAAATACGCGGAAGCCACGCTTTTCGTGTGTCCCCTGAGGGAGCTCACAGGCTTGTTCCCCTTGGACTTCAGGTACCGAACATCGTAAACACAGACATCCCTGCAACACAGGGCACGCACAGCGCTTCACAAGGTGACACTCAAATGCTCTGGTTGACCAGAAAACGCACGAGAGCCACCGCAGGGCTTAGGAGCCGCGGTGAGAACTTCAGCCGGGCACAGGCCCTCGAACAGCCGGTGGCTCCACAGGACTCTGAGCGCCCCAAACCCAGCCCAAACCACCAGCTCCTTAAAACCCCTCTACACGGCGACCTGCCAAACGCCAGTGCCTCGTCACAGCATTCTGTACCCAGCAGCAAAAGGTGAAGGGAAGTCGAAGCGTATCACGTCAGCAGTTCCTGCTGAGAACTAAAAACCCGTTTTCTAAAAAGATCAAGCAAGCTTTGACCAGACACCGAGGCTGGCAAATTGTCTGCCTCGCCGAGAGCCGCTCCTGCCCCCCAAACGTGCCGCTTGCCGCTGGCTTCAGGCACCAATGCAGACAGAGCCCTGAAAACCCCAGTAACTGCACTTCGCTTGGAGCTACGTACACGGAGCCAGCAGCCACGAAATACTGTTTGTTCACTGGGTGAACGTGGACCGTCCTCGTTCTCGTGAAGCCGATGTCTGCCAGAAGCTCTGAAGACGTCCCCGGGGTCCGTCTGTCCACCACAGCGACGCTGCCATCCCAGTGTCCTACTACCGCCGTGGAGGCGTTCTCTTCCAGGAAGTCAAAGGAAGAGAAGCTTTCTTCGCTTCTGCATATCTGGGCGTGGAAAGGGTCAGAGGAAACAAAAACTATTCAACGAAATACCCAGAGTTATTCCTAACACCTAGAATGCTCCACAGGCTGGGGATTTCATGCTTTCCCTTTTTAATACACCGAAGGTGCTAATGAATTAGTACCTCATCTGAGAGCTCCAGCCTCAGCCATCCCTGTAAGACTGCATTCCACGGAGGAGGTAATTAAGGAACATCCAAACCAAACTGGCAACAACATTCTCCGAACTCTCTGTCTGACCCCTGACAACACCCTGTCACCTCTCTGCTCCAGCAATCGCATGGCTGCTACCCTCCAGCGAGGACTAGTGACACCGTCCCTTTCTCCGGGGCTGCAGAAACCTTTAATGGGGTGCACCGCTGTGAATTTGGCTTCCCGTAATTTGGGCGATCGGGGTCAGGACGTCAGCCATCTCATCCCACGGCAGTTTCCCCTCAAAGCAGCAGTTAGCCACGAGCACAACAGCGCTGCAGGAGAGCTCCCAGCTCCAGCGCTCTGGCTGTGCAGGCTCCCACCAGCAGCCGCCCTCCCCCGTGGCAGCAGCACTCCCAGCGGCCTCGCGAGGCTGGCTAAGCCGGCACAACGGAGCAGGAGAACGGCCCTGCTCCTCCCCAGCCTCCTAAGACACGTTCTTGCCAGCATCTGTCCCAAAGCACGAGCCCCCCTGCACCGGCCTCTCGACCACCCAGACACCTCCCAAGCAGCCGGCGCACCCGCAACCCCCCAAAACTACGGTGCCTGTCAGGGCTGGGAAAAAAAGCTGCAACTGTCGTAGCTGGTTCTGGTTTCCCAAGTCGGAGAGCTGACCCCCAAAACTACGCAAACGCAGCCAGCACCAGGCAGCTCCTCGGTTAAGCTGCCTGGCTCACCCAGAGACAGTCACAGCATTTTGCTCGCTTGAAGCCTGAGAAAAGCAAAGTCAGCTCAAGCTTTGTGCTGTTTCACAGTGTTTATTCGGGTGGGGGCTTTTTTGGCAAGATGTAGTTCTTGAAGTTGCCCTCGTTTGTCACCGTTAAAAGGTAATGCTCTTGAAAAGAGGCACGCACTGCTTAAGTAGGGAGATGGGAAATTAAGTTCAATAATTGCAACTGTCTCTGCAGGGAGGCAATGGGGAGCACACAAGCTGTTGCTGTTTTACTGAGTAGGAAGCATCTCCACATTTTTATGACCTTAATTAAAGGTTCCTTCACGTGTCCTTGTGCAAATGCAATCTTGAACTTTCTTGTTAACAAAACACCCAACAAGTAACAATTTGGGTACAACGAGAACCTCACAGCAGCACACACCAAGGGATCTCGGAGCAGCCCGCAGCCCAGCCGCGGAAGCACTCACCTCGTCAAAGACAGCTCTCGTAACGTCCCCGCACCGCAGCGAGTCATTGCTCAGAGACAGCAGGTGAGCAGGGTTAGAGGGGGAAAAATGCATGCAGCTGACCAGGTAGCTGTGCGGGAGAAAGGCTCGTGCTCCTTCTTCCGACTTACAGTTCTGAAAACCAATTGAGATTCAGTGGATACAGATGCTAGTCACTGCAGCTATCTTATTTTAACCTTTACTTTCAGCTAGTCATCCATTTTCTTCCGCTCTGCCCCCGAAAATTAGCAGTGCAACCCTTCCTCCCATTAAACCTGCTCTTGCCAAGGACCCGACAGACCTTTCAAGCCATTCTGGCGAGCCTCAATTTCACGGACGCCCTGGTGTTACCCGTAAGAAGGGGGAAAGTCCAAAACACCATCACGAGCCCGACAAAACGATGCCCCAGGCTGTGCCCTCACACAGCTCTGCCAGGTGAGGAGGACCTGACAACTCACCACATTCCAGAGACCGATCTGCCCGGACTTGTCTCCGGCTGCCACAAGGATGGTGCTCTCGGAAGGATGGATAGCCATGGAGCACACGCGGAACTTCACCACCTTCCTGACGTTATCCTCGCTGAGGACCATGCTGTTCAGGCCGTCCTGGTACCTAGACCACATCAGGAAACGTTAGCTATGCACGAGAAGGAAGGAGAACAGGACAGCACCCAGTTTTTAGCTGCTGCCTTCAGATACCTTGTCATGTCAGGCGTGCGCTTTTCAGTGCCGTTAGCTTTCATCTGCAGACAGACAGGGAATATTTATCAGAGCTAGAACCTGAGCTAGATTATGTTACCAAAAAAACAACCAGCTGTAACTAACACTACCTCACTTATCCTCATCCAGGTAGTCAGCAAGTCCTCTGTCGAGGTGCTGTTCCCCACCTGATCTTCGGGGATCATTGGCAAAGGCCCGGCTGGAACCTGAGGCTGCAACGACATCAGCCACGGTCAGAACTCACTAAAATTACAAACAGGGCGAATTGTGACTTTCCACGCACCAGATAGTCTGAGAACACATCTACAACAACACAAGAAATAAACCCTAAAAAAAAAAGTTTGTATCAAAATCTTATTAAAAAGATAAACAGAACCTTACTGAACACGGCAGCAAAGACAAAGAGCTGCCCTGTGTTTTTCCTCTCCTTTCTGATACTCCAGCAAGGCTGATCTTCGAGAACTGTATTACCGAGATTTAGCTTTATTCTACAGCACAGAAGATTTAAATTCCCATCTCCCAGAGCAATAGGATTTTCACTTGTTGCCATATAACTACTTCAAAAAGGTAATAAATATTTCAAAGGAAAATAAAACAGATCAAAAGCTACAGGGAAATAACATTAAACCAGAGTAATAAAGCTCTGAATTTAAAGCTGCTCAAATCTATGGGCTGATGAGAAACACGTCACGTTTTACCTCAGGACCCTTCTGATCACCCCAAACTGCAGGACTGCACCAACCTGAGTCACACAACGCTGACTCACACCCAGAGGACACGGGAAGCCTGCTCAGGATGCTCGAGGGTGAAAGAATTTACCTTTTATTATTGCCGCTGCGTAACGCACCTTCCCACACGTCTGAAGAGATTTCCAGTAAGCTCAGCAATGACAGGTGTTATTAGTCAACTTTGCCAGCACCGGTTTTATAAAGCTGCTGTGTACAGACACACACAGACACACACAGACACACACAGACACACACAGATCTCCTCTAACCCGTCCCCATCTCACATATTCCTCTGCTTCTGGCTGGGCAGGCGTCTCCGGCATCGGCACTCCCGACGGCTCGACTCTCTGTAAGCGCTTCGACCTTCGCCGCACCGTTTCATCTTCCGCCTTCCTCGGCTTAGCTCTAGAACAGTCGGAGCATTGCGAGATTACAGCCACGGTTAAACGACCCAGGTGCCCTGCGTGGAAGCCCGAGGGCACAGAGCAGGCTCAGGCGCACAGCGCTCGCAGCGCGGCGCAGGCTGACGGCCTCACGGGGTCTGGGCGCTCGGGGAGGGGCGGCAACAGCAACGAGCAGCAAACCCAGCCCGTGGCGACGCGAGGGCGTGGACGGCACTGCCGTGCGGCCGGCCAGGCACCCCGCTGGCCCTGCCGTGCCTCCTCCCAGCCCTCCCCATGCGTACTCAGCCTTCCACCCACTGCTCCGGTCATCTTCTCCCACTTCCTTTCACCGTGTAACTTATTCTTTGTTTGGACTTAAGCTCATTTTTTCTGCTTCGCCTGGAACTGTTTCGGCACTGCCCAATGTCTTTTCTCCTACACAAACTGGTTACCCTATGCCTTGCACCTAGTTCTCCCCCTCTCTTTCTTTCCCACACCTTTTGCCATCGTTTGTTTTCATCATTTAACATTTCTTTCTTCAGCCATCACGCAAAAATACCATCAGAAGAAAAGTGTTTGAAGTACCTTAATACAGATGTTACAAAAAGAACAAGTTCTGTGATTTGACAAAAAAAAATATTAATACTGCCAGTTTCTTTCCAAAGGATGGCAGAGGAGAGGCACCCGCTAGACGAGCGGCCTGCTCATGAATGCGGAGAGCTTAAGGTAACCAGGTGTTCAGATTTAGCTTTACAGGGAGACTCCTCGCCAGCTCTCCCTCTTCACAGCACCAGGGGCGTGCAGAGGGAAGCGCTAAACCAGCTGACGAACACACAGTGGAGGAACAGCGACACAAGTCCCACAAACAGCTATCTTACCTTTTGGTGGCGTGAGATTGTCTTTTGGTTGCAATTTGGCGAAGTCTTGCAGCTGACTTAAAGAGGAAAAAAAAACAACGTTAAGAAAAGTACATGACAAGCATAAAAGATTAACCTGTATAAAATACAGCCACCTAAAGGCTGCAATAAACTACATTGCAATTACCCATAACAATAAAAAGGGGGTTTTAGGCATCAAGCTTGGCTGCGTCCGCTTTGGTTCCCCGCACCGGTAGGAAACCCCGATTCCTGTGAGCGGCGCGCGGCAGCAGAGCGCGGCCCTTCTCGCCACAGGACAAAGGGAAGGCTCTCAGGGCCACACGCAGACACGGAAAGGCATTTCGAGCAGAACCAGAGGCCTCCACGCGCAGAGTCTTCCCCGTCACATGTTGAAGCCAGGCCCTTAGTCCAGCTGGACTCCAGAAAAGTTCTGGCATGCCCAGCTCAGACCCCTAAGGCCACTGCTCCAGCACGGCCCCAGCCAAAGCTCCACGGCCCCTGAACACATTGACCTGCTTCTTGGGCTTGGCAGCCCACACTGGCCAGTACTAAGGTGGCCGAGATGGCCAGAGCTCCTTTGGCTAGTCTTCGCCGCTCTGCGGCCAGTGCTGCGATTACAGCCTGAGTGCCTGGTCTTTACTGACCTCTCCGAGGGTAACTGGAAGAGACCGAGGTATTTTTACTCAAGTCTCAGTCCTCGCTGCCTACTAGACAGGCCCAACCATATCTCGCAGCCTGGTACAACAGGCGGGCAAGGATGCGGCCACTCGAGGAGGCAACTCCCTCGCTGCTGCCAGAGAAGGGGTGTAGCACGAATTAAGGAAAATAATAATCTAAGAGAAAGAAGGAACGGGAAAAGGGCAACGATCTGGTCCTACTCATGCGACAGCATCTGAAATTCCACTGCCTTAACCGTGCAGACAACTTCTCCAACACGAGAAGAATCGTAACGCGCTTGTGTCCACCCAGACCAGACCCAGCCTGGAGAGGGACTCCAGCAGCACCGGCCTTGCGGGCTCCTCCCAAGAGCCTCTCGAGTGCGGGGCGGCGGCGAGCTGAACCCTCCCGACAGCCCCAGCCCTGCCTCCTGGTGCCTCGCGGGCCCCGCAGCCTTTCAGTTCGGTAACCTGCGCCCAACGCCGGCGCTCCAGGCCCTCCTCGGGGAAGGCGGCGCACGGGAAGGGGCGGCCGCGGGCGTTGCACGAGCGAGGACACTGCCTGTACCGCCCCGCGCTGCCCACGGCACGCACACGAGCACCTTCACGGGGGCGGATGTCCTGGTTCGAGCCGAGACAGAACTAATTCTGCTCAGTGATTTTCCTTCTTAGTTAAGTCTCTTGGAAAAGTGTTTCCAGGCAGCGTCTGCTTCTAGTAGCGACACCCTCCATGTTTACCACGCTCAAACCAGGCCAGCGTTTTAAAACCAAGGTGCTGCCGGGTCCGCAGCTGTGGCACCGCAGGCACTGGCAGGGCTGGGCGCTGCTGCTGCGGCACACCATCCCCGTGGCGTTTTGGTTCCTTCCCTGTTTCGGGAAAAGCAAACGAGCAGCACAAACCTCCATTTTTTTATCCGGTCAGGGCAGTCCTGATGTCTCAGGACGTTTTTGTGGCTTTCCTCCCACACCCCGCCACTGCCGGGGAAGGGTTTCACAGCGAGAGGGACGACAGCACAACCACTATGCTGGGAGAGCACGTTTTGATGCTACTCAGATTCCATACAAACCTCATGCAGCTTTAAAGCAGCAAAGAATTTAGCATTTTCCGTAATGTTCTTTAGTCTTTTCCTTTCATAAGCCGATAACTGTGAGGATCCATCCTACAAAAAAAAGAAAGGCCAGTTACTCCTCATCGGACAGTTACGGGGCCTGCCCCAGGCTGCTGGGAAGTGAGTCTCTAAATTGATTGTCTAAATTATTTAAAAGTGGTTTGACGCATTTGTAAACAAACAAAAGCCCCATACAGACTGGGGGGATCCCATGCCAATGCCAAAACTTGCCCGTATGGGTACTGGCTTGCATTACAACACTCACTCCTAGCATTAATTCCACAAAAGGACAGTTCATCAAAATCTCGCCAGAACCAAAACGGCACTGAAGTGACTCAATGAACAGAACTTCAGCGATACAGCCAACATTGCACATAGACAGCATACAGCCTCGGATCATTTGTATCTTTTATAGAGGAGAAGGTGTACTTGCCAAGCTGAAATGATGATTTAAATATAAATGAACATTGACAAAACCATCACATCTTACTGCCTGCATCCACCTGTAAAAGGCCTGGAAGATGGTTATTGACAGCACAAGTACACACTGGTGCTTTTGCTACTGCGTTTTACAGACTCTGGCTGATAACAGCAGCATTTGTTTCATCCCTTAGACATTCTGAAAGGGTAAAGTGAAGTTTTACACTGCCAGTCAGAGAGGTTAAAAAGAAAAAATATACATAAAGAGGAAAAATACTTTCAAACTTTACTTTTATAAACCTAATAAACGTGTATCTTCGGAATGGCTGAGCAACCGCCTTCCCTTTGCTGCAGCCAAGGAGCAAACCCCCCCCGAGTGCTCTGGGAAGCGGCCCAGGGCTGGGCGGTGCCGGCGGGCACGGGAGGGGGCTCCCGGGGGGCACGGGAGGGGGCTCCCGGGGGGCACGGGAGGGGGGTCCCGGGGGGCACTCACCAGCGAGGCGTCTCCCCCGTCGCTCCCGTCGCTGTCCCCGTCCCAAACGCCGTCCAGGCCGTTGCCCACCGGGCTGCCGGGGGACGCGGCGGGGGCCGGTTTCCGCGGGCTGGGGAGGGCCGGGGGCGGCTCCGGGCAGAGCCTCTTGCCGGCCGGCGCCCTGCCCTCCGCCCCGCCGCCGCCGTAGGCGCCCAGCAGCCGCTTCTGGGGCAGCCGCCGGCCCGCGACGGCGAGCGGCGTGAGCAGCACCCGCAGCTGCCGGGCCGCCACGGCTCGCCGCTCGCCCCGCACCGGGCTGAGCCGCACCTCGGCCGGCCCCGTCGGGGTGGACTCCTGCTGAGGAGGAACCGGCGGCTCGGCGGCGATCCGCAGACCGGGCCGCCCCCGCGGTGCCCGCACCTGACACCCGCCTTCCCGCCACGCTCCTCACCGGCCCCGGCCCCTCCGGGTCCCTCGCCTCACAGCCCCCGTCCCTCTCCTCCCGGCTCCGGGCGCCCCCGGCCCCTCTCCTCCCGGCTCCGGGCGCCCCCCGGCCCCTCTCCTCCCGGCTCCGGGCCCTTCCACCCACCGTCCCCTCTTCTCCCCACCGCGCCGGTTCCCCCCAGCCTCGGCCCCGGGCAGGCCGCTCTCACGGCGGGCCCCACTCCCCACCCGCCCCCGGACCTGCATCCTCTGCCGGGTGTGCGGCGAGGGCTCCTCGGCCTCTATCGCAGCGGCCTGCGAGAGCGCCATGGCGGGCCCAGTGGCGGGCCGGGCGCGGGGGCGGAGCGGCCGCTTCCCGCTCCGGCGAGGGGCGGCCCGGGCGGGCTCCCGCCCACGGCGCCTTCCCGGGGGTGCAGCCCTGCCCTGGCAGCCGGCCCCGCTTCCCGCCGCCCCAGCGCTGCCCTGTTCGGCGGGGCCCGCGCTGGCCCCCGCCCTGGCTCGCAGGTGTGGAAGGGGTCGCAACCGCGGCGGAAGGAGCGGGGGGCGGCAGAGGGGTGATGGAATGGTGCCCTGCGGGGACGGGCTGCAGCTTGGCACGGTCAGGAGAGGGAAAGGGGGACGTTCTTAACAGCGCGGTGAACTGAAAGGGCCCGCAGGCTCGCGGGAGGGGTCGTGCAGCGCGCAGGAGCAGCCCTCACGGAGTGGGCGCCCAGAAATGGCCGATGGACCCCGCTGCTCGCTCCAGCGCAGGGCTGGTCCTGGCCAGGGCTGTCTGCGAGGGCGTGTGTGCAAACACCTGAACCCCTCGGCCCAGCGCGCCCGGGTTACCTCGGGCGAGGCAGGGAAGGGGAAGCCGAGGGCAGCTCCAACGCCCTTCGCTGCGGCTGCGACAGGATCGCAGTTAAAAAGGAAAAACACAACAAAAAAACCTAAAAAAAGCGCAGCTGGGGCAGGGCTTGGTGCTCCCAGGAGACTCTCCAGCCCCAGTGTCTGGGGAATAAAATTTGAGACTTGGAAACGTCGACGATATGTTCTGTCTGGGGTGAACATCCCCAGACTTACATCTTCAGCGGAGCAGCTCAGCTGTCGGGCTCTGAAGTGCGTCGGCAAGCAGCAAGGGAGAAGAACAGAGGGAAGCGCAGCTTTGGGCGGTGCAGATCCAGTAACTGCTTTTGATTTGAGGTCTCCAGCGTCCCTGAGGTAGCTATAAAGCAGGCTTGCAGGGAGGATTTTCGCCAAAATAGCAGGGTTGCTGTAGAAGCAGTCAGAACTCTGTTTGTTTATAGTAGAAAGAAAGGTCCGAATAAACTTCTGAGTTTAAAAACATTTATTTAACGTGAGTATTCATACTTGACAAATGTACAAGTCTCAGAGGGTTTAGCAAATGAAACAAAAATTTAATAAACAATGATTACATCTTCAGGGCTTGCTTTTATACAGTATTTACGTTTTCCTAGTTACACCACCGCATACGAAGGCTGAAGGAAGTGCCTGGTTTTGGGTTTCGGTGGTGCCATAATCCCCAGCTTTCCAGCAGCTCCTTGTGTGGCACCAAGGCTGTACGATGCTGAACTGGAGCCCGAGGATGCTGGAGCCTTCGAGCTAGGTGGTCTTCTGTTCCTTCTGTACCTGCTGTAGCCACTGCAAAATTCAGGGAGAAGGTTTGGGAGTCAAACAGCTCCTTTACTTGCCCCAGTCCCTGCACCCGTGGTCTACCTGCATATACACCACCGTTAGATTGTCTAGAAGACTACGCTTTTATTTGTAAATTTTTTTTTCTTTTAATTTAAATACACATGGCTGCAAAAACACCTTTGAAATGTAAATCAAGTGCAGCTGCTGCTCTGGCATTTGCCTAAGGGCAAGCAGCAGCCTGAAACAGGGACAAAGAATGCTGAACCAACCTGACTCCTATTAATCCAATTAGAGTATCAACATTAAGTGACACTTGGGGGTCAACAGCATTTAATGACTAATATTTTAGTAGATGGGAAGGTGAAAAGGGTGGGAGCAAAACCTACTGAGCTGGGAACTGCTGTTTGCTACAAAAACCAAAGGCCAGAATGAGGAAAAACAGGGCAGAGAAGCAGACGCCCGTGGGAAGGACAGTGGCAGAAAGCAATGAGTTTCAGCGAGGCAGACCCCGTTTTCTCTTTGATGATGAACGCAGTATCAAAGCAGTAAAGGGTAAGTAGTTAATATAGCAATAAAACCGAACAGTCTTTAAAATTTAGGCATGGCCCTTCAGGTGGGGAATTACAGAATGTTGTGGAGCACGTTAGTCCCATTCAGAGCTGCTCCTGTGACTGGCCTGAACTCCCCCCAGCTGACAGTGATGCAGTTTCTGTGACACAGGTGGCCTCAATAAAACCCCATGCAAAGCATGATTTCAGAAATGCAAGACGTAGGTTGTCCACATAACTGCTCTTCTGAACCTCATGTTCTCTCTCTCTCATATACCAAACGAGGGAAAATGTCGAGGCTGAGGGGTCAGGTAGCCTGACCACAGCACGGGGAACTTGAGCACCTTTTTGTGCAAGGCCAGCTCTGAGCACAGCAGACCTTTAAAAGGCATGACTATAAACCCCAATTAAGAACTAAACTGCTCAAGTTTTCTAATGTGTGTCCCCCCGAGGGCAGAATTTCTCCAACCGTTCCTCCTTTCTTGTTCGTTCCCTTTCAGCACCGATTCATCACCCCGTTTTGAGCACGGACTTGCAGCACCAACTGCTACTACTGGAGTTACCAGACTAATAACTACATGAACCGCTAAAACAAGGTCCTCGACTCAAATGATGAGGCCCAGCCTGGCTCCTTCATCGCCCTGTGATGGTTTGGTGGTGGATCTGCCCTAGAAGCTCTGGACGAACCGGACTCCTGGGTCCCAACGTTACACTCTTGATGCAGGTGTTGCCTCATGTGGTACAGTCAGAGGGAGAACTTGAATTAACAAGGGACTGGGAACTGAAGTTCAAATCTTACATCGAACCTTCAAAGTTTTAACCCCTCCCTGTGTTTCCAAGCACAGAATCCGGTCAGCCTGCTAATAACGGTTACGGCAGCGCGCTGAAATTTAGAGTCGCTTGTGGCAGTCAGGAGTGAGACACAAAGGACAACTGTGAAATAACCTTCCTCACCAGGAGCTTCTTAAACAAGAAATGCTAGAAAACCAGAAGTAGAGCAGTTGTTACCCGGATAATTTCAATGCTATTCTTAAAGCCCATTCTTACTCAAGATGCAGTAGGGCAACAGTGCAGTTTGGGGATCATCACCGTGCCATTCTGGGCAAAGACAGTGACCACAACGTACCCTTTGGGATGAAACGGCTGGCTGCCCCCATGACTTGTCTTTTTCCTCTTTGATTCTCTGAAGTTTGGCGGCCTTTTCCTTTTCCTCCTTTGGTTCGCGTTATTGCAGAAATAGCTCGAGGTCGTAACCACATCTTCTGCCTCTGCATCGCTCTCGGGCGTGGCAGTGCTTCCTGCAGCCGTGTCCACACTTTGGCAGGCAGCGTCCTCTACAGACAGACAGCGAGTTAAACCCAACGAAATCAAGATATTGCCAGCCAGAACTGTCAGCCAGAAAGCACCGACTGTCCTTGCTGTTCAAAGCCTCCTTCGTGCTGCCTTCAGCCTGGGGGTGCTCCAGGTGTTCCGCAGGGCGGTGCAGAGCGAGGACAGAAGGCGGTTTTAGTTGATCTCGTGATGTAGAAGAATACTGGCCAGGCCTATTTTCTCAAGCTTGGCTTCTTGTCTAAACTATTTTGGTAACACTGGGCTTTCTGCCTCTACACTGTCTTCCCCACGTCAGCTGGAAAGCGTTATGGAATATACCGCGAATACGACAGTCACACGTGGCACTTGTTTTCAAAGACAGCACCAGGAGACGCTGGAAGGCTCAGAGCAGAGGGCTCCTTCCCAATCAGCGTCGGCCAAGAGGGATGTGATCCTTCGCACAGGCAGTACAGTAAAATACCCACAACCCAGGTTTGTAGCCGTGCATTTATTCATGTTGCAGCGTACTAAGCACAGCCTCAAACGTAAACACGGGTCCCTTAAGAACTCCAGGCCCCAATGTCTAATCCGCTAGCCAAACTGTATTAAATACTCTAATTGCAGCACAGGCTACATGCTACGCTCCTGTGAAGTTGCCAGATTGACTCGTCTCAGGGCTCAGTTCTCCACTGAGCTGAACTTTGTATGTCAGGTTAGAGGTGGTAAAACACGGCCCTTCTGACCCACCAGCTTTTCTTGCACCTCGCTTCGAAAGCTCGTCACATTTGCGCACGGGCTAGTCAGTGAAGACCTGAACTTGCTGACCTCAATTACGATGAAAAATAAAAGGTAGTAGTTATGGATTATCCGGCAGGCTACAAGGTTAGCCCACACATAGTGGATGCAGGTGGAATAATACGGAGAAGCTGCGAGACCTTTAACCTTAGGGTCAGGATTCTCATTATAACTAAGCATATTGCGTAAATCCCGGCAACTAACAGGTGAGGCGCAGAGCAGTCTGCTTGTTCTCGTTTCCTCTCTTAGCCTTTCAGAAATACGCTGGATTCTACTAGTGAGAAGATAATTGTTCACCGTGGGGGTGGTGAGGCCCCAGCACAGGCTGCCCAGGGCAGCTGGAGCTGCCCCCTCCCTGGCAGGGCTCAAGGCCAGGCTGGATGGGGCTGGGAGCGACCTGCTCTGGTGGGAGGTGTCCCTGCCCAGGGCAGGGGGTTGGATCAGATGATTTTTAAGGTCTCTTTCGACCCAAACCCTTCTGTGATTCTATGATAGCAACAACCTTTGTATGTTCTGAAAATATGCAATTGCTCCCTTTTGGTAGTTATTAAACTGCAAGAATTAGTTATTTTTATCTAAAACCAGGTAACTTTTGAGTGAAACTTCTGATAGAGGAGGAGAGAACGGTATTAAACAGGGAAGTACACATTTAGGTACAAAGCATACCACACCTGGAGTGGTCCATTCGGAGTACTTATCCATCACTTTAATTATTTCTGCACCATATTTTTCCAGTTTGTCTTCTGTGACACCATCAATCTGCAGTAAAACCTCCGCATCAGACGACAGGGTTTCTGTAACGTAACAAAGCACCAATTGATGCGTCAAACAAACTGACTTCTTTTAAAGAGAGATCATGGTAGAGTGTTCTGGGGGAAATCAATTCCTTTGAGTGCCACCCTGTGCATTCAGTCCTTCAGGAAGCAAGCCTTTATTCTAGCAGATCTGCTTCTAGTTGGTTAGCACGAAAACTAGTCTAAAAGTTTTCTCTGAAAATGGTTCGAAGTTTGCTTTGCAGTGTGATGACTGGGGTGGCCCCTGTACTTATCCAGCGGGACTGCTACGGCACAAACCGCAGCTCCGAGACACCTACGCTGGGTCAGCTACTTCCACAGGAGTCGCTCGGTTACGTACGCTTAAACCTGATCCCCCTGGACGTTAGAAACGAGATTTTCTGTCAAAAAGGCTACAATTGCACACGCAGTCTGCTGCCGACAGGGGCTCCGAGGAACGAAAGGCTGACCTTACCTGCTATTTTCTTCAGAGTTGAAGTACTGAAAATATTGAAGTAATGCACATCAAAGACTTTCCCCAGCATTTTGCACGTGTCTGTCAGTTCCCCAAGGCACTTTTTGACCATCTCTTCCCGCTGTGACATCTTTGCCAAGGAAGCCCTTTGCTTTCTGATGGCACTGGCACTTTCTGTTTCATGAAACTCCACCTGTTAAAATAAGCCAGTCAGTAAGTCCTGTCAGGGGAGTTCCTGCAGAGCCATCGTGACAAGATGGATTTGATAACACAGGAAAACAGTGAAGGAAACCGAAAGTATTCTTTGATGGACCAAAAAAAGCTATTTACCGGCATACGCTTTTTAAATGATTTTTTTTTTTTTAATAACAGGCTACTCAACAGCCCCAAACTTCCTGCTGCAGAGAACCAGCCGAGCACACACAGCACAGGGGAGAAAGCCCGAGAACCCAATGCACCGCTCGCTTGAAACAGAGGTCACTAGGTCTAATGCTGAGGGCTCTCCCCTTCTCCAAACACAACGCTAATGCAGAGGAGGCATTGCCTGAAGCAGCTCTGGGACTGGTGCCATGACCTTCCTGAAGGGCATTTTCCATCAGAGCTCACCAGTGACTGGCAAAAAAATAGAGCAGAAAACGCAGGAGAAGGTAGCGCTGTTCCCTCCTTCCTCCTCAGCTAGCTCTTTCTGGGTTGGCCATCTGGAATCAGATAGACAGGGGAGAAGAGAAGGCTATAATCCTCCCCAGTCCTCTCAACTCACCTTTTGCCTCACACCACTACTGCTAGGATACTGGACTAGAAATCATGCTGGTTGGATCCTGTTCCCTGCACCCGCTAAAGCTCAGCTCCTGTACTGCACCTGGTAGGCAAACGGCGTTTACGCTCTCCCAGGGCATATATAAAAACCGTAGCACGTGCCTTAAAACAGTGCGGTCGAGACAAAAAATCAGAGCGTGACGAACCCGTAGTGATCCATCCAGCACAGCCTGAGCCTTCTCCCCGAGAACGATGTACGCTACCGCTTGGTCGTTAGCTGTGATGTACAAGTCTTCATCCAGAATCTTGTCCAAGACCAGCTTTCGAAACAGCCTTTCGACATTATGCCTCGAGTAGGCAGCTCCCTTCCCAAATATTCCAGACTGAATCTTCGCACTCGCTTTACCTGTGCGCCAGAAATCACAGGATCAGCCTGCGACGAGACAGCTCACGTACGTGCAGACCCGTGGCAGATTCCCAGGGCTGCTCCACCGTCGATGCGCATAAAAGGAACGCACTTAAGTGCCAGAAACTCCGAGCACCACCAGAAAACTAATATTATCACTATAGCAACCTGAAACGGATTAAAGCTTTAGTCTCATTTTTTTTTGGATCATTTACTACCACGAGATTCCTGCGAAGAATAATTTTGCAAAATACAGCTTCTGGTGTTGCGCAGACCTCCCGTCACGCACTCGGGCATTTACGCCCCAAGCCTCCCGAGGCGTTGTTTCTGGAGGAGCAGGACTCACCTAAGAAAATGTCCACCATCATATTCAGCGTGTATCTTCCAGCACCTGTATTTCTCTTCGCATTTGTCCGTCCCATTTGCCCGCAGTGCTCTCGTACAAATCTTACAATGCTCTTCACTTCCTCCGTGACATCCCTCGATCGGTAATCCTAGCAAGAGAGACTTGATTAGGCACGCACGTTACGTGGTTCTGCCCTAATGCAAGTTGGGACCGAAACCCCTGGTTTTCATTATTGAGCTGTTTCCAGTCATGAATTCATGTTGTTCCCAGCAGAGGAACAGTGATTTTCTCGTTAGTACCTGATATGATACAGTCACAGGAATTCTGGACTGGAAAATACTGTGGAAAACGCAGTAATCCAGACCAATTGACGGTACATGGTCTCTGCTGTGTTGATTCCATAGTGAGCCGCAAGACTGCTGCGTGAACGCTGGGAATCGAGGTAAACCATGCCGAAAGCATGCCCGTAATCCTACTGCCGTGCACTGGAACTTACGCTACCAGTAAGCATTAAAGTGAGCAGACTGGACTGAATGTGTATTATTCTAGTCAAATTTTATTACATAGCTGTTCCAGTGGATCTTGAATTAGCTCCTGCCTCCTGTAAGCACTGCAGCCAAAAAAAACGCCAATACAAAGGAACATCCTGATGCCTCACTAGTCCTCCTCTGGCAGAGAGAGGAGCATCACAAGTCCATGGGCAGTCTGTGTAATTCCACTCTAGGTTAAACCCTGGAAATAACTTGAAGCAGCTGTCATCACAAAAATACAGGACATCTTATTTTCTCCATTTGCCTTCCCGAACACCATGTAGCCATTTTTTAATGCAGCTAAATGCAAAACCAGTTTAACACCGCCATAAGACGGACCCATGAGTTTTACCTTCGTCCTGCTGCAGTTATCGCAAATTGCTTCTGGGTGGTCCTTACAGAAGGTGGGATTAAAGTCAGTTTCCCCAAAGTAGGCCAAAAGCTGAATTCTCCGGCAATCGACGACGTTCTCGCAGTAGTGAACCATACTGTACAGGTTGTTGAAGTGGGTCTGTCTCGTGTGACTGTTCCCATCCTTCTCCACTGAAACGCAACGAGTTCGACTGCATTTGTTAAATCTGCACCTCTGCATTTTCATATATTATCAGACAGACAAAACACAATATTCTTTTTTGCTTAACAAAAGATGAGGAGGTTAGTACAGGACTAACCTGGGACAGATTTTACCTCTCAAGTTTTAAAGAATGGAGATGGGAAATAAGACGAGCACGACGAGAATCAAGAGATGGATATGTCTGAAGCAAAATGTTTTTGACTAACGTTAAGTACGAGTGACCAAAAGCTTCCATTACAGAAAACCACTGGGGTAAAGACGCCGTCCCCCCATCTGTGCCACGCCAGACTGTACACGGCCCTGCTGAACGGGAATGTTACGCAGCCTAAACGGAGCAGAGACCAGCGACTAAGGGACTTCCTCGGCACTGTCTCCATCAGGTACAAACGTGACAACTCACTCAGTATCAGCCTTCTGAGTCTGGTCACGTCACTGTAGCTGTAGAAGAGCAGACAGTGAGACATTTCACCGTCTCGCCCAGCTCGGCCAGACTCCTGGTAGTAACCTTCGATGGATTTAGGGAGCGAGGCATGGATAACGTAGCGGACGTCGGGTTTATCAATCCCCATTCCGAAGGCGATGGTTGCACATATAACCTGGGGAGGAGGGAACGACTCGTTACGCAGAGTTACGAAGTGACTCACGCAGCACCCTGCACCGAGAGCAGCCAGGATTACGCAGCTGCAGAGCCTTGGGTTTCAGCCGCAACGCTGCGAGAGCACAGAACCGTCTCTCCTGTCAGAAGGGCTGTTCCAGGCCAAGGGCAGACTCCAAACCTGAGCCTCGACACACAACTCGCCTAGAGCTGGTTCAGAAGCCCCACGCTGCCGCGTCCCTTCCTCCTGGCGTGTCACACCTCAGTGCAGCGCTGCAGCCTGTAAAGCTCCCGGTGAGGAGACGCCAACGCGCTTCGGCGGATCGGTCCGGATCGGGTGTTTAACCCTGCGCCCGACCGGGCAGCAACGGTACACGACTTCGCTTTCATTTACTAGGCCCAGGGGGACAAAAGTGCTCTAAATTCTCTTCACTTTCTTCCCCGGGTTGCTTTTCTCTCACCTGGCATCCTTCCTGATTAATCCACTTCTTTTGTACGAGGTCTCTGTTGGAGTCGGTGAGGCCAGCGTGATAGGCGAGCGCTGCGAGACCCTCCTTCTGCAGGATGGCCGCCGTCGTGTCGCATTCGTGGCGCGAAAGGCAATAAATGATCCCAGAGTCATCTGCAAATACATAAGAAAGATTTGTGCTGCAGTGCAGCTTTATTCCCTTGCGCTTGCCTAACAGCCGTACCGGTCAAGCAAACATTCACCCCAACAGGGAGATGCTGGTAAGTGTAATGCAATAACTGCTTAACAACAAAGAAAAGTACTTTTATTAATATCAGATATTAATATTTTTTCCTCACCCAATTTCCTGCTTTTTTGGCGAGGTGGAGGCAAGAAAAGTTTTCCTGCTCAGCACTGTGCCATCTTAGGAGTTAACACACACGAATAAAGAACTCTCCAACTCGAGAGCCAGAGCAGCCTGCTCAGCAGCACAGCAGGTCACAGCACTGGAGAAGCTCTGACGGGAGCCTGCTGTAGCCGGCCTCCGGCAGCAGGAGCTGCAGGACTGCAAAAGCAAGCCCAGGGAGATGGGAATCTCTGAAGATCTCTTCAAGAGGAACCACAGACAGGCAGACCAACAGAACTAAACCATCAAAACAGTACAGATGCCAGATGACCTTCATACTCTGAAGACACGATGCTAAAAGGTCTGGCAACCCCCACAAACATCACCCAAGAGCATCACCATAATTTACTTTTCCACCTTCACTTGAACTCTTAAAAATGCCCATAAGTCTGATTCCCACTATCAATAACATCATTTGGCTTCCAACTTGTTCTTCTTGTAAATGTACTAGTCACTTGGAGAAAAGCCCGAGTTTGGGGTCTTGTACAGCGTTATAAAACCCTTTCCTGCCTTAAAGAGCAGCTCAAAAACGCATGCAGCCACACTGGGCTGCTCCGTACTCACGCGGATGGTATTTTTTAATCCATTCCAAGCAATCCATTGCCACCTTCTTGGGCTTCTTGGGCAACACATCATATTTCAAGTTATGCCTGTTGAAGCTCATTGTAAACCTAAAACAAGACAGTTCATGGGTGCTCGTCAGCGTCATGGGTGCAGCAATCCTTTCGGCCAGCTGGTATCGACTGGAATGTCCCCGACCCCACGAACTGCCTCTTGGCCTGCACTGTCCGAACTACTGTGCCACTACGCCCACGGAAGCTCGCACCACCCACGCTCTGGGTCTAAACGTGCATTTCTCCTCTGGCTGTGAAAAACCAAACCTACACGGCACTGTATTTTTCCACAGTGCACAATGAGCACCCTACAATACGATCCGGGCCCAATGGTACCTCATTCCTGCCAATGCTAATTAAAAACCACTTCCAGCTTTCGCAGTTTTCCAGCGGTCTCCCAAAAAGCACCCTGAAATACAACTTGCACAGTTTGTCAGTGACATAGAAAATTTGGTGATGTTATTTTTTATTAAACAGCTTCCTTAATCGTGCAAGGAAGAGCCTGGCCAGTTTTTTTCTCCTTACTCTGAACAGCTCACGCTACCCGAGGATGCACGCACGGAATTTAACCGGACACAACTGCCCAGGGGTTTCAGATGGAGCTGTAACGCTTTTCTTTCTTTACTAAGTTTTCCACTAGAAATTTCTGTGGCACAAACAAATGGTTTCAGGAAACTGCTGAGCAACTTACACTTGTGGTTTCAGCATCTCAAGCTGGTTCTGAATATCCTTCTGTACCCGGGGGTTAGCAGTGGCAGTAAGAGCCATCATAGGAACCGCGTGGAACTTCCTGCGGAGCATATTCAGTCGTTTGTAGTCTTGTCGGAAATCGTGACCCCACTGGTTTAAAAACAAAATTGAAGTATAACCGAGTAAGATGCTCCAACGGAGTCTTTGGCCGTTTTGAAAACCAATCAAGGGCTCTACCTGGCTGACGCAGTGGGCCTCATCGATGACAAAACGCGCCAGAAGCCTCCTGTCGTAGAGATTTTCCAGGGCTGACATCAGCCGGCCGCTTGCACAAACCTAGGGACACATCCACCCGGGGCGTTAGAAAGCGAACCGAGAGCGCGAGCGGTCACCGCGCCGCGCCGCGCACACAGAAACAAGGGTTCCGTGCAGCAAAGTTAATTGGGACTGAAGGCATAGAGGAGATGGCCATCAGCTTCATCTCCATTGACAGCCAGGCAGCTGGTGTGGGACTACTGCCAGGAGGCAGGATCCGCCATCCAGAGGTCCTACAGTCGGAGTCAATTTAAATGACTTATGCCACGGAAGACAGGGAGAGCCGATGCTGAAGAAACATAATCAGGGCACTAAACAGGCTCCTCTTACAAAGCTCTTGTGGAAGAACATCATTTTTAAGGCAGCCTGTAATTAAGTACCAGGGAATCTTTTGACAATCACATATTACCTTGACAGCTACATGTTTTTTCCCTGTATTATCCTATTCATAGCAGTCTCGATTCTAATAGCTACTTGACAGCAATTAGCCACGAACATGTAGTAAGGGATATTGAAACAGATGGGTACGGGGGTTTGTTTTAAGAATTTAGATTGTATAGACATGCTCAGTTCTCCTTCTTGGTTAATTACTGACTGAAGTTAGTTACAGCTGTACAGAGCCTTACTGAATTATCTAAGAATGTTTATTTTTCCCCCTCAGAAGCCTCCTCTACGTTCAGCGTTTCCCCTCTAACACTTCATAGTAATCCATTCTCTTGTTGCCTCCATGATTTTACAATTCAAATTAAATACAAACCTTCTCAGGGGTAACATACAGAAGCTTTATTACAGGATCTTTTTTTGACAATTGCATATATATTTTGGAAGCGTCGGCATCTGTTCTGTCACCAGTCAGGTACGTTGCAGCAATCTATATTAAAAAAATATGAAGTTTTAATATAAATAAACAGAAGAACCTCCAAGAACCGAGTCCTACCTCTAGTTACAAACCAGATTAAAAAGTGTATGCATTCACTGTCCTCAATGAACAACCTTTCAATACTTCTTTGTGTAACTGTCAATAGCATTTGAACCCTCGCTGTACTGTGGACATCATGGAATTTCTCTAACGATAAACCCAAAAGACTGTAAGCCAAATTCTATTAATCTGCTCCCAATTCTACCAGCAGACCAACAGCTGACTTAGGGGATTCATCTGCTTTCTTTGAACTCCCTTTCCAATAGACAAAACAGATGAGATGTTTGTTTATTGATCAATAGGCTCTAAGTTTGAGACTGAGTTTGGAAAACAGAGATCTTAAGGCAAGAAACAAAGTTTCCAGGAAGCACAAAACAGGACAACAGCCTCAATAACAGCGCCCACAAACACGGAACAACATTGCATCAGAAGAGATTAAACACAACTTGGAGCAGCCACTCCATATTCAGTCCGAAAGTCTAACTTACTCTCACGCTGAATAGTAACAAAGGAATTGGATGCAAGAACAAGTCACGCTGACAGAGCCAATTCTCCCTGCTCGTCTCCTCTTCCTCTCGCAAGAGGCAGCTGCAGCTCTGCAGAGGAAATTCCTTCTGCAGCTGCAGATCCCCAGCAGCCACAGAGCCAGCTGAACTGGCTGCTACAGCCATGGCACCCACACTGCCAGGAGGGAAGAGCGCGGCCCAAGCGCAGCGCTGAGCAGCGCTCACCGAAGGGCGGCAGCCGCTGGAGGGCCCTGTCCAGTCAGGCTGTCGAAAACGGCACTTGATGAGAGGAGGACTTGTCCGAGCTTCAAACCCCGTCATCGTAGTGCCTTCGGTCTCACACCCCAGAAAATCTCTGTAGTTTTGCCCTAAAACATCTTACCCACCTTTGTTTGCCTGATCTCTCAACCTCAGTGACAGGCTAAGGATGAAAGAGACGCTTCCCCGAGGCAAAAGCAGGTCCTAAGTGTCTCGGCCCGAGGAACACACACCTTCTGCACCTGCACTTCTTTTCTCTGTGCATCACTTTCCTAGACATGCTCAGCATCTTTGCAACCCTCCTCGCTCAGGGATTGTTAGTGCTTCTTTCTGCTACCGAGCCAGGCAGCTCCTGTTTAGGTGACCACACTCACAATCTAAGAATTGGGCACCTGGCCTTGACAGCTAAGCTCCAATGACAGATACACAGGAGCATCAGCAAATTCAGCAGTTAGACCACCAACATACTCCAGTTCATCTAATTTAGTTCCTCCCTGACAACTCTGCGTGCCTGTTAACAGTTTCCATCTAATCCATTTTTGCAGTTTATATTTGAGAGACGTAAGATTTCCTGTAAAACTTCAGATTCCCGATTCGCTTACCCGCGGGCTGCCTAAAGCAAGCTGTTTGCACTTACATCTAGAGTCTTCAGTTTCTGAACCTGATCGATTATCAGCGACCTCAGTGGAGAGATAACAATAGTGACTCCCGCAGACACACACGCTGGTAACTGGTAGCACAAGCTTTTACCACCACCTGGAATGACGAAACAGAACACAACAAGCGTTGGATATCAGGAGGAAAGGGAGACAGTGGGGAGATGGAGCAGAAGAGGGGGGACTTATTTCCTACTTGTCATTTTACAGCGCTTTCAGAAACAATAACCCTTCACCAACGGCTGCCTCCAACGCAATCACTGTAGGAGGAGTTTTCACGTGAAATGCCACGGCAGGCAGAGATTCCGCCGCCTCATTCGGAACACTGCAGCGCGCGCAGCACCCCAGAAATCCCGCAGCCGCAGAGTTCAGGCAGCGCAATTTATCGCCACCTCCACAAAGGCACAGAGAAAAGAGAAGTCTGCCACGGGCCGTGCAAAAGGGGCTCCAGGTCTTTATTTCTGGAGCGCGTGCCAGACCCCAGAAGCCCGCGGCTGCGCGACGCGGGGGGTACCCACCAGTGGGCATCAAGATGAAGCAGTCTTCACCCAGAAGGGCAGCATTGATGGCCTCCAGCTGATTTGTCCGAAAATAGTGCAAGCCAAACTTTTTGTGAAATATAGTCATCATTTCTTCAGAATGGGAAAACTTCACACCCCTGAAACGTTCCAGTGCGGGGTTAGTAACGGGCAGATCTAGCAGACAGAGAAAAGGCGCCGGCAGTAAGTCACGATACGGGGCTGTGCCACCCCTCCTGCAGCGCCAAGCCCCTTCCCTAGAACAGGCAGCTTAGCCACCACCTCGACCTTTTAAACCCAAGTCATGGCAGGCTAAAAAAAAACGGCTTTCAGCTGGAATTTAAGGCCAGCTACAGCGTGGGCTGTGACGACAGGCCAATCGCGGGAAACAAGCGTCATAGCCCGACCGTGCAGAGCGCAGCCTGGCACTGGCCAACCTCCCCTCTGTCACACACCACCCCGCTGGCGGGTCCCTAACAGCAGGTGCCAGCTGAAACAGCCCCAGCGAACCCGATGAGACCCGTTACCGTTTTTGCCTCCGCTTTTACCCGCCCACAGATAATACCGACCCACCCCTGGGCCCCGGGGGGATCCGGTTTGCTTCAGCAAGTGCCCATTTTTGAACATTTCACATAAACAGCTAGAACCGTTGTGCAGCTTTGAATTAACAGCTGCAGAAGCATTATTTAATTAAAACGGAAACGTTCTAGTTCCCAATTTGAGCAGCTTCACCTTCCCTGCAGCCAGCAACCTGCACAGCAAAGACACAGTCCAGAAGTTTGGCAACACTTGGAGGAAGAAAAAACCCCAGATGACGACTTTGCAAAGAGAAAACAAAAGAAATCTCCACAGAAACAGAAGGCACAGATGCAATCTGCAGTAAGTTACTTGGCCTCAGGTTTAAAAATAAACAAGAATTGAAAAAGGGAAAGACAGTGATCCTAACGAGCATAATTTACCCGAACGGTTCTTTGCTGCCATCGAGGAGCTTGACTTGGGAGCAGCAGGATTTGGTACCACAGCAGACCCTTTGGCTCTGGACATGATCTTTGACAGCAGCGATTTGGCAGGGGGCCCTTCCCTGACGGGCTGATACAGCGGCGTAGCCGGCGTCTCGGGCACCGAAACCTCCACCGAATTCTCCCAGCCCTCGTCGAAGTCATCCACATCAAAGGGATCGAGGTCGAAGTCTGTATCGTTTATACCCAAACTGTCCTCTGCAGGAACGACCGCGGGAGCTTTGCCCTGCCCTCTCAGAGCTGGGCTCGTAAGGGCCTTCTCCAGCAGAGGACGGTTTCTGCCGTCTCTCACCCCGGGGCTTTCACACCACCCGCTGCCGCGGGGCGTCCCGGCACGGAGGCTGGGGGAAGCTCCCTCCGAGGCCGGCAGCGCCGTGATCTCCTCAACACCTTGCTTTGAAGCAGAAGAGGAATCCACGGGTGGATTTTTTTTGGTAGAAAAATGGCTTGAATTAGCAGTCCCAGAAAGCGCGGGCGGGAGGTTTGTGGACGTTGGCGAGTTTCTGTCAGAACCGAAGCTCCAGGTCGGGCCAGAACTGAGAGCGGCGCCAGGGCGCGCGAGAGGGCCCGGCTCCACGCGCGCCTTCCAGCTCCCAGGCAAAGTGCTGCTCGTGCTGCTTCTGCTCCAAGGGACAGAGCTAGCCAGCAATCTTCTCCTGGCAGGGACGGCAAGGGAAGGGAGAAGGAAGGAAAAAAAAAAAACAACCCACCAAATTTAGTCGCAAGCAACGATTTATCAAGTTCTACAACACACATTGAGCAGTTTTGTCTCTCTCCTATTAAAAATATTAACATGTGGTGGTTACATCGTATTCTGTGTCATTATACTTTAAAAATATTCCAAACAAATCTAGGGAAGGGAGAGTATTACCAGAACTCAAATATATTTAAATAATTAAATAATTTAAATTATTTAATATAAAAAAAATTAAAATATTTAAATAAAATAATTACAGAATTACTGCTTCTCTGCAGACATCAAATAAAAGAATTCCTAATTGATCCAGGCAAGGTAGAGCATAAAAAAAGAATTAAAATCCCTAGAGGCACAAACCTGAAGTTAAAAAAAGTAAAAATATGCTTGAACCAAATTACATTTTTATGTACTTTCTAAAGACTACGGCTGACTACAGTAACAAGAGGAAAAAGAATAAGCTGGTTTTGCTGAGGCCGTTCAGAAAAAGCATAGTCCCAGCCCAGTAAAAAAACCAAAACAAAATCCCAAATCTCAACTGTCTACGTGTGGTGTCACCCCACCCCCTGCTCGGGAAGCGCCCGGTGCCGGAGAACAGACCCAGGACTGCCCGTGCCTGGGGCTGAACGTGGAACTGGACCCTTTCTTCTGGCAGAACACGGGGATTGTTGACACTTTTCAGCAGTTTGGGGTATTTTTTTTCCCTTCGCTTTGTCAGCAATTTTCAGCTTTTCCAGAAATCCTTCTTCGGCGCGATGGAGACACCTGCAGGCCCAGCACCGCTCCCCGGGGGCAGGCGGCTCAGCGCGTACCTGAGGTCTCTCTGCTGCAGAAGGGCTTTCGCACACGACAGAGACTCCAGCTCGTGAAGCGGAATGGCGTCCACCAGCTCGCAGATCCCAGCCATGACGCTGTAGAGCTGCTGTTCCACACGCCAGCCTTTATCTGTCAGACGGAGCCATTTCAGCAGACAGTCACGACAATTTTCTTAGAACACGTAATGAGGTGGTATCGCTCTCATAGAAGACAGTAAATTGCACTACGTCTAAATAATTTACTTCCAATATATTTTTAAGAAAGAAGCTGTTTCTGTGTGCACCAACTCACCCAGTCTACGTATTTTTGCCCTTGCCTTTTAATTATCCGTCCATGTAAGTTTTCCAAACCTCGTCACAGTTCTTTCAAACTTATTTCCGAAAACACTGAAGTTTATAAGTTTCGCTTATCTCAAATTACACACGCACCCCCCCAAACACTAAACCACATTTTAACTGAAATATCACATTGCAACGCCCGTCTAGAAAGCACCACGGGAAACCTCCCACAGGTCAAAGTCAGCGTCTGGCACCTCACGACCTTCCCTGTCAAACAGGGAACATCCGGATCCTGCCGGTGAACTGCTCTGTACCTCAAACTGCCGCTGCCAGGGACGGGATCCCTTGGACTAGACTGTGACCTCTGCTGCGCTGGCCTAACTCTGACCTAGCTGGTGCTCAGAAAGGCTCAGCTGGCCACGGGCTAACGGCCCACAGCGACCAGAGGTTTGCTGTAGGTGCGCTGGCGCATGACAGGATGGAGCTTGCCTGCGCCGATTTCCAGAGCAGCGTTGATAAAGCACAAATGTAAACCCGCTGCTCTGGGCATTTCTGGCCACAGAACTGCAAGTGACGCTGTAGCACAGCGCCATAACCTGCAGCTTTACAGATCTGGGGAGGAGCGTCTGGGCCTGCAGCCTTCGAGCCAGGCTGCGCCACCCCTGCCCTTGGTAACTTCTCATTCTGCAAGTGAAACTCGGGAACACTTTAGCTCCGTCCTTCCCAAAGCCAGCATCTGCGGGAATCGGATGGAAGTGCTGGCGCAGCTCCAGCTTACAGTGGCGTGTCTTTGTGCCACAGCTGACCTCGGGAACGGTCGGGTCCATCCGCGCTGTTATGCTTTGCAAAGGAGCTCTGTGCCGTACCCCAGACTGGCTGGCAGACCCGGAACCAGGACCAGACAACGCCCCTGAGCCTACACAACGTACACACGGCATCTTAAATCCCGGGAACCAGGACCGGACAACGCCCCTGAGCCTACACAACGTACACACAGCATCTCAAATCCCGGGCAAGACGCAGGCCCAGCTTCCCCGCCCCATCGGTCACGGTTAGCCAGCGCCCTCCGATGACACGGGACACAGGGCAGAACGATTTCATTGCAAACCATCCCCAAAATGGGTCGTGTACCTGCATCCTCCGCACCGGGATCGCTTTCAGGAACAGGCTGCGTGGTGAGAACCTTCCCAGGCTTGGCCTCGATGCTGCCAGCTGTGGATGCGCCACCAGCAGGAGACTCTTTGAAAAAATTACTAACATCGAAAGAAAAAGTCATTAAAATACAGGTGTCTGTAAACCAAGGCATTTCCATAAGGGAAGTTTGTCTTTTAGAAGAACAGCATTTAGGACGTGTAAAAGATAAACAAATTTCTGAAAACCCAGTTAAAATCCAGGTACCTGAGCAGTTTGTCGCTCATCCTCGTGCCAACGTGTAGAGATTCGCTTTAATAATTTTTTTTTCCCCTCCCACAACAAAAGGGAACATAACTCTGTTTTTTCTGAAGCAAAAGCCACCTTAACCATTGGCCATAAAAATAAGTATTTCATAAAACATCAATAGCAGCTGTCAGCTGCCAACCTGCCAAGCAACAGACAGACACGACCAGCTCGCTCTGTAGCTTTTTAACAAGCCCTCGTTTTCCGTCTTTTTTGGTACTTCTAAAAATCACCCCAAAGACAGACAGTTTCATCAACAAACTTTGTTTTACCTAATGCTTTTCACAGAAGGCGAGCAGGAAGGCAGCTCTTCTTCAGGGGAGGGTGGGACGACATCCAAGTCATCCTCCTCTTCAAGCTCAGTGCCTGCGGGCAGCTCGATGCGGGGGCTGCTTCTCTCATGGCTGCGTGGCTGCGGGCTCTCACCGCTTTCAGCGGCTGAAAGAGAAGTTCGGTCGTGTTACTGGCCAGCACTGTAAACTCATTCTGGATTCAACGAAAATGCAACTGAACACAGGAAAAAAAATTCCCAGCCAGATTTCAAAACATGCATTTAATACCGTTTTTGACTTTTAAAGGACCAAAAAAAAAAAAAAATTACTGCTCCCTTTTTGTCCCCCGTTAAAAACAAAGGGACAAAAGCCCCACAAACCCGCTTCTAAGCGGAAAAGTTCCACGGCTTGGCTATAGTCACCTTCCCCTGCCAGAACAGAAAAACTCGAGGAACATTTTCCTATGAGAGATTTTACAGAAAGCTCTTGTGACGTTAAATACTAGCTTAAAAAGAGTGTAGACTCATCAACCAGCGTAGTCCCTGTCCTGGAATTACAAGATAATTTAAGTGAGTAGCGGCTTATATGACAAATCCTACTAAGAAAGGCCAATATCATTAATATCTTAAAATTCATTTCACAAAAAGAGGGGAAAAGGTAACAAAATATTCTTCAGAAGAAAAACACAGTTCACTAATCCTTTTGCCATTTGGTGCAGCAGCAGCACCACAGAACACTGTTCAATATTATTCAGCTGCATAAACATATTAATTTCACAAATAAAGATCAAAAGTTTCAAAACATAACAGGTGAGGCACAGAAAATAGAGAAGCCGTGTGGGACACGGAGCTCTGACTGACAGTCATGAACGTGTTGGTCATAATCGAGGGCTGGAGGGTTTTTGTGTGGTTTGTTGTTTTAAATTGAGAGAGATCTCTTTCTGGTTTAACATCCCTCATCATTGCATTTACACATAAGATGATTTTACACCTCTTTCGTACGAATTTTAAGTGCTTTTCTTTCGGTAACATCCCTACAGACCATTGCTCCTCGTTTCTGGAACGCCAGACGGGATGTCTTGGAACCCCGACACCGCCGTGCGACCCGCTGCTGCCACAGACAACACTCCGCCATTCACAGCCCCGCACCTCCACGAGCTGCCGAGACCAGAGCGAAACCCACCCACCCACGACTGCTTGTGGGACAGCAGCACCCACCCCCCTCCCATTGCTGCAACATCAAGCCCTCTGTGTGAGAACACAAACACCTCCAGCTCAGTGGTACCGTGACGTGAGCTGTTACCTGGGCGAGTCTCTTCCCCGTCATCATCCAAAATCACCTCAGCCGACAAACTCCCCCACGGGCCGTCACCCACAGCCCCGTTACTGCTGCAGGGAGCCGAATCCTCCAGACAGATCAGCGACTGCTGTGAGGAGGGCCGTGCCTCAGCCTCCGGCGAGGGCTCCCTGCACCCCGAAGCGCCGTGGCTGCGGGGCCCCGCGTCGTTGCCCGCGGTCCCGGCAGAGCCAGGCAGCTCACCCCGCCGGGGGCCTGTCCCCTGGGGGGCCTTGCGGGAGGCCCGCCGCCCTTTGGGGGACAGCACCGGCGCTCGGCCATACTTCTTCTCGATGCCTGACAAATCGAAGTCGTCGATGTCATCCCACTCATCTTCTATGGTGATGACGGGGCCAGACGCAGGACCGGGCCCGGCCTCCCGGGCGGGAGCGCCCTGCAGCCCCGGGGTCGCGCTCCTCTTCCCAGAAGCCGCTGGGCCTCCTGACGCCTCCCGAGGCCTGGCTGCCGCTGGAAAGAAAGCCTGGATTTGGGTTTTCTTCTCCTTGGAGGCAGCAGGGCCCAAGGCGAGCGCAGCCAGGGAGGTGTTCACGTCTTTGTCCCGCAGCGCCGAGGCGGCGGGGAGGCCCCGAGGCTCCCTGGGCAAGGCACCGGCCGGAGACGTCTTCTTGAAGGTAAAGCCCCTGCGAAGAGACCAGCCCCTCGTCAGCGGCCCCGGGGGCTTGCCGCACCCCCCCCCTCAAGCTCCGCCACCCTCCCACCCACCGGCCCGCGGCCCCGCGGTACTCACGCCGGCCGGTGCCGCGGCGGGGGCGCCTTGCTGAGGGCTCCGCGGGCCGAGTGGAGCTCCAGCTGCTCCCGCAGGTTGTTCTGCGGCACGGCCGCCATGACGAGGCGGGGCGGCACCGCACCACCCCGCCGGCGGGGGGCGCTCTACCGCGCTCTGCCGCCCCGCGGGGGCTCCGCTCCGCTCCGCTCCGCGCCGCCACCGCGCTCCCGCTTCGCATTCGGCGCCAAAACACCGCCCGCCCCGCCCAGTGGGTGGGCGCGCCAGGACCGGAAGTGACGCCGCGGCGCTTCCGTTTCCGCAGTGAGGGCTGGCTTCTGCCCCGCCGCGGGGAGGGAAGAGGCCCCGCCCGCCCCACAAAATGGCGGCGCAGCCGTGGGGAGGGGCGGGCGGCCGGGACGGAGAGAGGCGGCCCCGGCCCGACCCCCCACCCCCCCCCCCCCCCCCCCCGGCGCTGTGAAGCCGGTTACAGCAGCCCGTTGTGTAACCCCGGGCGGGGCTTCGCGCCCCCGGGGGTCGTGGGAAAGCACCGGCAGCGCCCGGCCTCCCCCCGGTGACCGTGCCGGCAGGGCGCGGGGCCGCGCCGAGCAGAGCGGAGCGGAGCGGAGCTCACACCGGTAACGAGTCGCATTTATTCAGTCAGTGGCCGATTTTAGCGTGAAATCACACACGAGAAGCGCCCCCTCCTGCCCCGCGGCCTTTCTCCCCCTCGCGTGGTTACAAACTGCCAGCGATAACCTTCCTGCCTTGAGTGATTCGTGAAAGAAAATCATCCGTTCTCTATTATTTCTTCTGCAGTAAAATACCCTATTTTTTAAATACAAAAAAATACTAAAAAAAAATAATGAAAATAGATAAAAATCACAGCGCTCATCTTTCTCTAGAGAAAGGAAAAATCTCCTTCAAAGAAAATGAAAAAAAAACACCCTAGAAGTTAAATCTGTCGATTGGGAAACAGCCACCTGAAGGAAGGGGTGAGCTTCGCTGGGGCGGCGTCTTCAACCAGGTGGCTGCGCGGCCTTTCCCCCGCCCCAGCAGCTCGCCCCCCGCCGCCGCCCCAGTTGGGATGGGGGGATCGGCTGGGATGGGGGGGATCGGCTGGGATCAGGAGAATTGGGGCGCGCCGCAGCCGGAGGAGAAGGCGGGAGCCCGGCGCCGGGCGCAGGAGCACACTTGCTTTTGGGTGGGGAGAGGAGGGACGGGACTTCCTACTGCAAGGTGTGCGAGCCGAGGGATCTGCCTGCAGGCAGCGGCTTTCAGCCGGCTGGTGTCTCATCTTGCTCTCACTCCCTCGATTTCAGCATCCAGAAATTCAGATACAATCCGTCCTTTTCCTCCGCCCGCTCTCCCCAGCCCGCGCTCTCCTCTTACACCTGCGGAACTGGGTAAGAGGCGCAGGCAGCCAGGCCGCACATGTTCTTGCCGCGTTCAATAAGGAAGTACCTGAGGAGAGACAGACACGTGTACGAGCGAGCGTTCCCTTCTCGGTGGAGTCAGCACGACAGCCAGGGGGGTGTGAGGCAGCTGCTCCCATGAGGTCCGAGCCCCCTTCCCCTGCCAGCACCGGGAGCAAACGCCTGTGACGGAGCCGTGAGCACCGGCAGGGAGCCGGGCCGTGCTGCTCCCCGTCCCCCTCACACCACACACCAGCAGAGTCAGCTCCTGACTCCACAAAATCCCACTTGCAGCTGGAAATCCTTGTGGAGCCAGTGTGAACGCTCGCTCCCGGCACAACCCGTTCCCAGCAGAGGCAGGGTGCTCTCCCGGCACCAGCCAAGCCAGCGCCACGGCAGCTCTGCACACGCTGGCCCAGCGCCCGGTGACAACGGCGGGTCTGTGATCCAAGGGGCCGCCCTGAGCAGTCGCCCCAGGACGGGTTTCGAGGCCGGGATGATTTCCCCTGCCTCTTCCCAGAGCATGAACTAAGTGAAATTCCAGCTGGAGAGCGTAAGGGTGACCCGGGGGCTGGGACGGGTGGAATCCCACGGCCTCGTGGTGGGTCCGGCAGCGCTGGGACCTCCTTACCCATCCATGCCCCACAGCGGGCCCCAGGAGTTCTTCACGATCCAGTACGGAGTCCCGTTTTCTTCCCCGTACCCCACGGCGAGGACGGCGTGGTTCACCTTGTCAGGAGTGTGCTCACACCGCGGGCTGCAAAGACGAGGGAAAAATGATGCACATTTGTTACACGGAAAACCAGCCGATGGTGATCGTGGATCAGCCGGCCTTCTCGATTGCACCGCAGAAAGAACTACTGGACGCTCTGAACTTCCAGCTGTGGCGAGCCGGGAGGGAGGCCAAGGAGACACGGCTGTTTTCTCACTCAGCAGTCGTTACCAGCCATGTCTGAAGTCAGCGTGATCAGCCACACGGACCTTTGAGCTCAGCACCCGTCAGCCTTGTCACACAAGAACGAGCCACCACGAAAAAAACGAGCAAAGGAATTTTTCCAGTCGAACCCAGAAGCTCTTAGTGCATCCCTGTAACGGCTTGTTCTGCCCCAAAGTTCAGGGGCACCGTTCTGCATGTTGCACAGGGAACAGCTGCCTCCTCGGTCTAAGTACCCATTTCCTTGTTTTTCCTCCGAATTTCCAGCTTTTAAACTGCACTCGATGAGAGTTGTGACACAGGACAAGACAGCACAAGGTACAAACTCCCGTATCTAGAGCACCTATTTTAAACATTTCCCAATTGCAGATAACGAAAAGATCAATAATCCCCACCACAGATTGACTTTTCTTGAATCTGGGGAGCACAGGCTGAATCCACTGCAGCACCCGTTACTCCACTTGCTCTGACTTAGACTATGAATCTGCCAGATAACTTGGTGCATTCTCCCAACTGGAATCCTGTTCCAGAGCATCTTGACGGTCTCACCTGCTTTCACACCTTACACATCTGCCTGGTGCTTGCCTTAAACCTCGACATTGCTGTCTGTCTTGCAACAGCAAAGCCACTCGAACTCACGGTGCTGCCTGCTCTTTCCCTCGCACCTCCCCGGGGCAGATCACTCACGCTTACACTCTCAGTTTAGTTCTCCCTGCAGTTCTACGTGTGTGAGGATTCATTACTCTATTTTTCTAGTTCTCTCCAAACATGCACTTTCCCCATTTCTTGCCTAACAGAAATCAATCCTGCCGCAGTTAGCTTCCAGAGCCTTTCCAAAATAGCATCATCATCCTCCTTCTAAGGAGCTTTGTGCCTTGGCTATAGAGCTGACACAACACTTCTGCTCGGCCACCTCATGTCTCCAACTGATTTTTCATCTCTGCTGCTTTCCCTACCCGTCCAGCCTCAGAGGCAGGTCGGCAGCTAACGGCATCGGCACAAGGTGCTGGGGGACCGGCTGGCCCCGCAGAGAACAGCGGCGCCGGGACCCCCACCTCCGTGACACAACCTGCAAACGTCCCGGCTCGGGCGTGGCGCCGGGTGCAGGCAGCGACACCCAGGTCTCGCACTGCAGGAGCCACCCGAGTCCCACGGAAAAGTCGCTGTGGCCAGAGCTGACCCTAAGTAACCCAGACGTGTCCAGCTGCAGCACCTGGGCTGACCCTGCCACCCCCCAGGGCTGGGACACACACATCAGCCCGGGACAGGCTGCCCCCAGCTCGGCGGCAGGGCTGCAGAGGATCTCCCGAGCTCACGCGCTTGCTGAGCTTCATTCCAAATACAGACCAGCCCTCGGGTCGGACTGGTTCCGAGCAGTCAATGGGCTGCCAAGGACACTGTTCCCTCGTCCCTGTGCTGCGCTCGCTCTCCCCTGGGAAATCAGCACATCAAGGCTCGGTTTCCTTAGGGCTTCTGCTGCACCCAGTGCCACAGCGCAGGAGAAACGGGGAGGCGAGTGATTCCCGCCCTACGCCTCGCCCCCACCCTCACCACCCAGGTCCAGAAGTACTCACTTTGAGTAGACTCCTTTCCTGTAGTGCATGAAGTTACCCGTCACCTCAAACGCAAAGCTCACGGGGTTGTGCCTCCCCACAGCTTCCACCATGCCATCCTCGTCATACTGCAAGAAGAGGATCCCAGTGTCATTTATCTCCCAATTATGCTGGAACCAGTCAGGATCCCTGGACCAGCAGGCAGAGCACAGTGGGGATGGACCCCAGCTTTCTGCTTGCAGCCAAGGAAACAAGTGCTGCTTGCCTCGAAAGACAAGACCCGAGACTTCCTTACAGCCTGGAGGTGCACCCGCTGTGGGAAGCGGGCAGAGACCCGGTGCCCGTATTTTGACTAGAGCTCTTCTTTGGTGCCACCCTCAGAAAAGGGAGTCGGCGGCGTGCAGCGGAGGAGGGGTGTGCACGCCAGCGGCTCGCTCCTCTCCCAAGAGCCAGCAGGCTGCAGCTCGTGCTGCGGAGCTTTGGGGCATCCCAGCACCTTCCAGGCCCGGCTTGGCACGGCCCCGGGAGTTCGGAAAGGCAGTGCTCGGGGCCTCACCTGGGTGATGTTGATAACGTCCTTGACAAACGCAATGGCCTTCTCCGGCTGGAACCTGCAGGTGCCGTTCTGTGGGCACAGAAAGGAGCCGGTGTCAGAGCCTGCTCTGGACCCGGCTCTGCCGCTGTGGGAACGTGCCTGAGCTGCGCTGGAAATACCTTCGCCCGGTACGGGTAGGTGTCCTCCCCCATGAGCCCTTTGTTATACAGGATGTATTCGAAGGCTTGGCTTGGCAGGCCCCTGCGAGACAACACAGCCAGAACGCAGATTAATTGGGATGGTGACGCGAAGGCTACCGCAGAGCAAAGCCACCGCCGCCTCCCCGCAGCCCTACAGACTGTTCCCACGAAGCGGGGGGAAAGGGAAGGACAGGGTGTATCCCTGACCCTCTACAGGCACGAACTCCAGTCTGTTCCTGCAGGATCTCCCCGTCCAGGACGGCAGGCCTAGCTCATCACGCCGTCTGGCACGGTCTCACCCAGGCACGGGAAGGCGCGTGGCCGCCTTGCCCACACAGCACCCACCGCGCCAGCTCGGCTCTGCAGCCTCGCCCACGGAAAGGTGTTTTCCGTGGCCTCTGCCCAGCCTGGCTGGGGTCCCCAGCTGCACAGCACAGGGAGGACACGGGACCCACGCCTCCAGCAAGCAGCTGCTTCCCTCCCCAGCCACCTTCAGGGAGCGCGTCTCACGGAGCGAAGAAAAGGGAAGTGTGATCGGGGCGTGCTCCGAAGGAGAGGACTAAGGAGGAGTCACGAGAAGAATAAGAGGTACCAAGAGTGGTGTTGCTCAGCTCTCTGAGCATTCCTCAGGGACTGCTTATCTCACAGAAAACAGAAGATCTCAGAAAGCTTTACTGTCTGCCTTCTCTAGCAATGCCAGTAGGAATTTACCAAAGGGGAAGCAGAGGTTTCTGTGGGTTCCTTCGAGCGCCGTGAGCCGCGCGTGACCCACCAGCAGAGCAACAGACAAACTCCCCTTCCTTTCCCTGCACATAAAGCCCAGTTAAAGCCCAGCCTCACAGCGCCCCTGACTGTGGTATCAGAAGAAAAACTAGTAAACAAGAGGAACAACAGAGGTTAGGAAATGCTGGAGAGTTAGTGAAACATCCTAACCTCAGCCAAGGGAAAACAAAACCATTCCAAGATCTGGAAGGATCCCGACACTAGATCTTGAGGGAGGCCGTCACACGATACTCCCGTTTCTATTCTTTATTACTTTATCTTACTTACCCACTGCAGCCGTGGTTGTTAAAAGCCTGAGCGCAATCAACTAACTGTTGTTCCGCCTACAGAGAAGTTTTCTCAGTCAGTATATGCTCAACACCCGCATACAGACAAAACGCAGCCGCAGGCAGGCCCCTGAGGAGTGCTGGTTCCGCCCGTGCAGCCGGCCGGCCGGCCACCCGCCGCAAGCAGGAATCGCCCAGCTGAACGGCTCCACGTCCCGAGGAGAGGGACGAGCAGCCCCGGATGCTCCGGCTGCACAAGACATTCCTCCTCACGCCGGCTGGGCCACCGTCCCACCCCGGCGAGTGCTGGCTGAGATCGCTTTCAAAGGTCAAGTTTGTTTTTAACACTTGCACCCAACCCTCAGCTATTCTGGAAAGTCTTATAAGCACCTACCACCTTGGTAGTGCTTTGAGAATATCAGTCTTCTGGGAGTTCAAAAATAAAGTCTCACAAGGCGCTGCCTGCAGCAGGGAGCTCCTGCCGGCTGGCAGCACCAGACACGGCTCTACCCAACCATGCCTGCCCCCAGCAGCAGGGGCTCGGCAGCCTCCGGCCCCTCCGGTTTCATCCTGCTCCAGAAAGGGCTCTGCCCAAGCCCAGGGCGGTGGGACACTCGGACCCCAAGACAGGCACATCCTCGGGCACAGAGAGCTCCTGGCCACGCTGCCCCGCGCCTCCCCAGCCGTTTTGCTCGGCTTGCGAGGAGCTGCAAGGGGTCTGCAGGGCGGGGGGTGCCTGCAGGGCAGGGGGTGCCCGAGCCAGACTCGGAACAAGCAGCCGGTGGCTGTCCCGGGCAGGAGGGGGCTGGCCCCCTGGCAGCCCCGGCACATAACCGGCGGCAGGACACAGGAAAGGAAAATCTCTTACCAGAGAGAGGAGCTTTCCCGTCGCAATAGCAATAGCTGACTCCAAACAGCCTGTGGTGGAAAAGGTCCAGCAGCTCCCACAGGGGCCCTGCGTGAGGAACCGGAGAGGAACTGTTCCACAACGTGCCGTGGGGTCACTGGTCTCCCCAACACACGGGGGCCAGGGCAGAAGGGCACGCCTGGAGCACCGCGCTGCCACTCCCTGCCGGCAGCTGGGCTTTGCCTTCCGCTCAGCCCTTGCCCGAGGGCCCACAGCCTCCCCATGCCCCAAACCCTCCCAGCCCCCCCTCGCCCCAGCCACGGAGGGGCTCCCGGGGGAGCCTCCTTCCCGGTGGGCACGCACACCCCAGCACTCCTGCTCCCGGCACGATGCCCTGCCCGCAGGGGTTCCCCCCCTCTCCTGGCCCGCTCTTGGTGCGTCACCGCTGACACACGCTCCCCACCTGGTTTTTCACGGGTGTCACGTAATTTCCCTTCTTCCTCCAGTCGATGGAGTCGGGATGTGGCCCGGAGCTGCGCAGGAAGTTCCCCTTCGTGGCTGAGCAGTTCTGCAAGCGAGGCGGGAGGGCTGCGGCAAGCCGCCGTGCTGGGGGACGGTGGCCCACGGATGGCCGCCCTCCCCGGGCTGGAGGGAGCCGTGCCTGCCGCCCTGGCCCGCTGCACGCCAGCCAGGGAGCCCTGGGCCAGCCCTGGGAGAGCGCTGCCAGCCCAAACCCCCATGGGCAGCGCCTGAGCTGCTCAGGGTGCTCCTGACTCCCCGAACAGCCGGGATCAGGCCGAGGTCTAACCATAAACACCGATCGACCAGCAAAGCTGGAAGAAGCGACGATTTGGCTGGAGGCAGGGTCGAGCAGCAGAGGGAGGGTAAGGGGTGGGGGGTCTCACCTCGCTCTTACCCAGGCACGACAGGGCGCTGCACTTGGCAAGGCGGCTTTCGGGCAGCACAGCGACGGGGTGCCGACCCGCGGGTGGGTGCCGCTCGGCGCAGGGCCCCCCACGGCCCGGGCTCCACCGTCCTGCCGGACCCCCTCCTCCTCCCCGCCGCCCAGGGCGCGCGCTCCCGGCACTTACCTGGGGCTCTCTCCACAGGTACAATTTCTTAAATTCTGCGAAGGTCAGGTCTGAAAACTGGTTCAGGCTCACTGGAGGAAGGGGGGGAGGAAAGGGGGGGACGGACGTTTTGGTGGCTGGGGATCAGAGCCCACAGCGAGAGCGGGCCGGGGGGGAGGCGGCTCCTACTCTGGAAGCTGTGGTTGCCGGCGTTGTGCTCCTCGATCTGCCTCTTGTTGCCCAGGAAGACGCGCAGCCTGCGGGGGTACTCCTGCGGGCCGTACCGCCGGCCGTGCTGCGGGGGCACAGCGCCTCAGCCGCCCGCCGGGACCCCGCCGGGACCCCGCCGCTCCCCGGGGGGACCCGGCCCGGCCCTTCCCACCGCGGCGCCCCGCAGCGGAGGCGCCCCCGGAGCTTTTACCTGCAGCATCCAGGCCTTGAACTGCAGCTCCTCTGCGGGAGAGAGCAGGGGGGGTGTCAGCGGCTCCCCCGGCTCGGCCTCCCCGCCGCGGGTCTCCGGCCCGGGGAGCGCCCGGGGCGGCGGGCCGGGCCGGGCCGAGCCGAGCCGGGCCACCCCCTCCCCGCCCGGTGCCCCTTTACCTTCGGCGGACGGCACCCAGGCGGCGGCGGCGGGCGCCAGGAGCGCGGCCGCGGCCAGCAGCACCGCCCAGCCCATGTCCGAGCCGGGCCGGGCCGAACCGAGCCGAGCCGAGCCGAACGGAGCCGAGCCGAGCCTCCGCCGCAGGGGCGGGGCAAGGGGCGGGGCAAGGGGCGGGGGGGCGGTGCCTGCGGGCCCGGCCTTGACCCGCCGACAAACACATGACAAGCCTCGGTTCACCCTGAGATAGAATAGATTTATTAGCAAGAGGTAATCAGGAAACATATATTTTTACAAAAAAATGGAAATATTTTTTCCAAACAAGCTGTAAGTTGAAATAGTTTTAGGGCTTGAAAGAGAATTCTCATACCACGAGGTATTGCTTACAGCAAAAGTGTTCTGGTTGTCAGAGTGGAGCATGCCTGCCACTGTCAAGTTAAACTGTGTTTATATACTGTACAATGTAAAAAATACATGGTAATATTCACAGAATAAGCACTACATTACTATATTCCTGCTAGAAGGTGGTTAGACAGGATTACAGTATATGTAATAAAAACACTCGGTCATCGGTTTCTAACTCTACATCATGTTACTCATAGTGGCCACAAGGTTTACGGATCTACAGCATATCAACAGAAGCGCGTCAGGAGCCGTACGCAGCGAGGGGAGTCGCGGGGACGTTCCCACCTGCCCGGCTCGGGAGGGACCGCGGGCAGCGGCCGAGAGGCCCCCCCGGCGCCGGCTGGGCACGGCGGGAGAGACCTCGACAGACCTCGGGCAGAGCCGGCCCGGGGGTGTCACTGCCGATACCGCCCGGGCAAGAGCCGCCCCGTGGGGACGCCCGGGCTCGCCGTCCCGACCGCCGTCCCCCTCCGGAAGAGCAAATGACAAAAATAACATCATCATCGAAAAGAAACGGGGACTCCAGCGAGGTGTCGATGCGCGAAACCTTAAAACGATGCGGGAAATCCTACGCGAGGTCTACTGCGGCCTGGGCACGAGGGGGGCGGTTTGCTCGGAGAAGCACAGACGTGGAAGTCACTCCAGGGCGTCCGACAGAAAGGAGCAGGTATATACAGGAGGGCGTAGCGCGGGGACGCGGGCAGCCGCCGCCGCGCCGGGCTCAAGAAGGCAGTTTGGGCTCTATTCGCAGAGAAGCTTCGTAAAGGGTTTCTTCGTCCATCACAAACGACTGGTCCAGCAGGTACTGCGTCACCTGGAAAAAGGAGAGCCGCGCCGCTAACAGGGGGGACTCGCCTCTGCTGCGGCCGACGACAAACACCGAGACTAGGCAACGCCAAAGGCCCGAGCAGCAAGTGGCGGAGAAGCGCCTGCGGTTCCCGCCAACCGACACGTGCTTATCTCATCCCAGGACTGCAAAGTCTTGCCTAATCCTCAGCTGCTCTTCTGCTTTTCTTGCTTAGTTTTCCTCTCCGGTACTATTTTATCAGCCACAAAGCTCCCTCCCGTTGAGAATGCAAAATCCTGGTAATTAAGGCACCATGTAAGCAGGGAATGCCGCTCCTGCTGCAGGAATGCTGCTGATGCAGCAAGACATCTGCTCCGGTGCTAGCGGAAAATCTCGCAATTCCTGTAAGATTTTTCCCAAATTGCCTTTTGGCCTCGTTAGCCACGCGGCGAGCACCGCTGACGCCAAAGAGGGGCACAGCCCGTGCCGAGGCAAGGCACCGCGCCCGGGGTCCAGAGCCGGGCAGTGCGAGGAGCAGCCGGCAGCAGAGCCTTTGCCTGGGCAGCACCGATGGGGCTTCACCCCATCACCCACCAGAGCGTCCGGGAGCTGCTGCACGGCTGGAGCCCACCTCTGCAGGGAGACCGGGCGGTGCACGGCCACGCACGGCACCCCCGGCACTACCCCTCCCCGCTGCCCTTGGCGCCGGCTGTTTTCAGCCGGGTTTCCCGGGGCGGTGGGCCACGCTCGTGGCTGATCTTCCCGCGCAGGAGAGGCCGGGAGCAGGCGGGGGTGACCCGGGGTGTTTGGCTGGGAAACGGCCACGGCACGAGCCCGGCCCCGGGCGGGTACCGGCGGTGCGGAGGGCAGGGCTGGGGCTGCCTGGCACCGCAGAGACCAAAATCAGAGCCCGCAGCTCCCAGCCTCCACCAGCCCGGCCAGGGGTTGTGGTCCAGAGGGACTGGGGCTGCTCCTGCCACCGCACACGGGAACTGGTGTCACTGGGGGGTGTTTTGGCCTGGCCCCATCACCAGCAACGCAGCAGCTGGGGCACCGGGCAGGTTCGGCAGGTGCCGGCGGGGCAGCAGGGCTGTTTCGGGAGGGTTTGCTGTTTCTGGAGAACAGCAGTGCTGGAGGCAGCAGAAACCCCCGCCACAGCCAGCCCAGTTCCTGGGTGGTTCTGCAGCGCCACGGCAGAGGAAATGCAAGGGCGGCCGAGACCTTTCATCTCATCACACGCATGGGGGCCACCCAGCACCAGGCGGACATGCTCTGCACCCCCAGCCTGGGGAGGGGGGTGCTGCCCCACCACAGCTATTTCCCAGCACCTCCAGGGTGGGCTCTGCGGGTGCTGGGATCCCTCAGCTACACGCGGGGGGCCCAGGGGGGCCGCAGAGCCTGGCCCGGCTCCGGGCAAAGCCTGGGCAAGGGGGGAGCACTGAGGGAAGGGCAGCCCCTGCGCCGCGTCCCGGCTGTGCAGGCAAGGAGCAGCGCACGCAGAGCGGCCCCAGGAGCACCTCGGCCATCGGCCACGTGTCTGGGCACGGCCGCTGGCTACAGCGATGCCTCCGCTGCGGCGTCCCGGGGGAGCCTCGGGGGAACCCGCTGCAGCTGCTGCAACCGCCCCCCCCCGTCCCCTGCACCGCTGTGACAGCCTCCAGCAAGGCGCAGGCGCTGCTCCCGGCGCAGAGGCACCGGCCACGCTCCCGCCACGGCGATGGGCGCCAAAGGGGAGCACAGGGTGCGAGGGCAGGCGGCCCAGGAGCCAGCGACACTCGTTACTCACTCCCACAGACGGGGAAAGCTACTGCTCCTCCTTCCACCCCTCCGGCCGAGTCCCGGAGGAGCTGCTCTCCCCCAGGGACGGGACCTCCACAGCAAGAGCCACGCTCTCGCTGCGCACAGGTCTCTGCCCCAGCCAAGGTCTGCCCGAAAGCAGCTAACAGCAGAGGACGGCCCCGTCCCCAGCGCCCACCCGCTCCCCGGGAGCCCTTCCAGGCCGCCCCCTTGCCGCGCTGCCCGACCACGGCCACACACCAGCCCCAGCTTGGCAAGACCGTGCCAGGCTGCGGACCCTCGTGCCCGCGGCTGCAGCGGTTGGCAGACAGAACTGGAGGGAAAGGGCCGTCCTGTTTGCTGTGAAGGAAGGGCAGCGGAGCAGGGAGAGGCAGGGAGAGCACTGGCTTGTTCTGGCCACAGCCACATCCTTTGGCTCTGCCAGCAGCGCTGCGGAGGCGATGAGCTCTCTACGGTTTGCGTGGCACAAGAGGTGCCGGAGGTCACGGCCCGTCTCCCGTGCCTGTCCCCTCCGTTACACCTCGCCTGGCACAAGCCCCCCCACTCACGCTGGTTCTGCTAGCGTTTTTGGTGTTCAGTTTCTTACAGAGGTATCATATCTTCCCCGAAGGAGCTGCCAGAAATTGGAGGCTGCTTGGGGACTGCAACTGGAGTGGGAGACGGGGAGGACAAGGCCGTACCTTAGGCTGGTGCTCGATCTTGTAGGAGGTTTGCTGGAACTGGCGGATCTCTCTTATGATGTGTGAAATCTGTCCGGAGATAAAACACAGAAGCTGTTTACGGCCGGCACCGCCAGCACCGCGTCCCAGCACCTGGGAGGGCGACGGGCAGCCAGTGGAGCGCGTCCTCCGTCCGCCCCTTCCAACCACAGCACGACGCCAAGGGCTTTTTTGTTTCCTCACCAGGGACAGCCCCGGCTGCGTGCAGACGTGCAGCAGGACACCCGTGGCTGCCTGGTGCTGTGCGGTGATGGCCAGCGGCGGGGCCGCACGGGGTGGGCACAGACCCAGCCAGCACTGTGGCACCGAGCCGCACCGCTCCAACCTGGCGCCCACATGCCCGTTGCGGTGGGGCTGGGAGACTCACCATCCTCATTTTGGAGAAGTTCACCAGACCATCCTCGGTGTAGTTTGGGGTCCCCTCCTCGATGAACGCCAGGTCAGTCAGGTACATTCCCAGGTAGGGGACGCACGGAGGGTCACAACTTGGGGAAGCACAAAGAGGGAAGAAAACTGCCTTAGTCGGGGGCTTTGGAGAGGGGAGGAGGGTGGGACCCCACAGTTAGCAGAATGTGAAGGATTCTCTCTCATACACAGAAACCCCGCTCCCTACGCACCCGCAGCACCGGGCTCCTCAGCTTGTGGGACCAACGAACACGAAGTAACGACGGTTTGGGGACCCTGAGCGCTGGCGGAGGAGCCCGATGCCGTCTCTGGGAGGGTGCTGGCTGCCCCTGCAGCACTGCCAGCGCTCTGCTGTGCCATGCTCTGCCTTGGGAGCGCGCCCGGCGTGCCGCCGGTAAGGCCCACGCTAGCTGGCCTGACGTGCACCGGCTGGTGGGAAACCGTAGCCAGCTACGGCACATTTGGGGGTTTAAACCACGCGTCTGTAAGGGGAGGCGGGGGGGAAAAAGCTTCCCGGTGTCTGGCAATGATTTGCCCCGTTGCAATCCCTTTTATTCACGTCTCCCCACCCCGCTGCTCGAAGGAGCAGCTCATGACTCGGGGTCGCTCTGCAAGCCGCTGCCCGGCGCCTGCTGGACCAGACGAGCGTTAGCGCAGGCCCTGAAACGACCTGGTGAGCCCAGCCCCAGCTGGCAGCGCGGGAGCCAGGGTGGGAGCCAGGTCCCCAGCACGCCGGGCCGCCGTCAGCAGCCCCCTCGCAGCAGCAGCCGCCGTTCACTCACTTCTTCAGTGCCTCCCTCAGGTTCTTGAACCTGCCCTCCGACGACACCAGCTTCTGCAGCTTATCGATCAGCGCCTTCGTCTGCAAGAAACCCAAAGCATCGCCTGGAGAAGGCGCTGGGAGAAGCCCCCATCCCCGCGGCCGGGGGGGGGTGAAGCCCGCGGAGCCGCAGGGTCGCTCCCATCCCGCCCTGCCCGCAGCGGCCGCCGGAGCACGTCACCCCCGTCCGGCTGCTCGACACCTTGGCAGCCACAGACTGTGCCCTGGTCGTTACACCCGGCTCCTGCTGGCGTCCGGAGGAGCTGAGCAAGCACTCGAATGCAAAGTTCCTCCAACACGCAATAAAGACAGGCTATGCACTTGTTTCCTTCCCCTGCCTCCCACCTTCGCCAGAGCCTGTTCTAATTTACAGATTTATCACTCTGCAGGAAAAAAAGACGGTGTTCCAGATTCAGAGGAGCCCACACAGCGGTTGTGGCTTGGCAGCCCCTGGCTGCCGTCGGGCTCTGCGCTGTGCAGGTACAAGCTATTTCTGCACCAAGTAACTCAGCACAAGAATTCATTTTTGTCATCCATAATTGGTCCGAGAAGCCCAGAAAACCAGTTTAAAGAAGCATCTGTGTGCGTGTCTGTGTGTGTATGTCTGTGCGTGTGTGTGTGTGTGTACATGTACAGCTACAGTGACTCTAGAAAAGGTTTCTATAGTGGCACATCTGACCTGCACGATGGGTAAAGAGCAAAACAGGGTCTGTGCAGCTTCCACATCACCTCCCTCCTGGGAAGAACCTGCAAACACCTTACTCCGCTCTCTGTTTTTCCAACGCGTGTGTCTTACGTCACCCCAACACCATCACGCCCAGCCCCGACCCTCCCCAGAAGGGGGTCAAGCCCTGCGCCCCTACCTGCTTGGAGACCTTGAGCCAGGTTTTCTTCAGGCGGAAGATGGCACTGCGGTTGAGGGAGGAGGTGATCTCCAGCACCGCGTTGTAGTTGTGCAGGCACCGGCAGATGTCCGCCACCGCCACCCACTTCTCGATGGCGCTCACCCGCGCGTTGATCTCCTCGTTCCGGAGGATCTCCGACGCGATCAAGTTACTGACCTTTGGGGAGACACCGGTCCCAGCCCATGGGTTAGGATGACTTTGGACAACAGCCACGCGCCCCTCCAGCCTCGCAGCGCTTTGTTCCCCTTCGCTGCAGTAGCCCCAGCAGGAGCAACTGCTCCAGGAGATGCTCCACCTGCAACGGGTCCCCAGGGCTCGTAACATCCCTGGAGCACGGGTGGGGGCAGACGAACCTCACACACCCCAGTCCCTGGCTAACAGGGGCAGGTTGGCTGCGCTGCCTCGTCTTTGCCTGTCTCCCCAGCGCCCGCTGCGGCTGCACTTACATCATTGAAGTGTTTTGTGTTCTTCATGATGTAAGGAGTCCTTTCATTCTTCTCAAGCTTCATCCAGCCTTGCCCGAAGAACTCTCTGCGAACGACAGTTTTCAGGTCAACGTTTATTGCCCGTTCTTTTGGGACGCCCATGCCCTGCAAGCTCCACTGCACCCACACGGGATGCAGCTGCCGGGGCCTTTCCCCACCACACTGCTGGAAAGGGACCGCACGGGTGCGCCTGGAAGTGCGATGGGTGTGGGAGGCTCTCCCCGAGCTGGTCACCCCAGGGACACCAGCAGATAAGCCACAAGGTCAGGCCTCAAACTGGGGCTTGAGCCCAGCCTGGGCTACCTGCAAAGCTGGCGGCAGCTGGGAAGGCTCTGCACCCTCTGGGTTCAGCCTGAGCCAGGCTGGCTGTGGGGGAGCGGGCAGCTGCAGAGCCCCGGGCGACCAGAACAGCCCTTCCTCACTCGGGGGGATCACTCACTCGTAGGGGATCTTCTTGAAGACCAGGTGATCCAGCAGCGTCAGCTGTTCTGCTATTTCCAGGGCCGAGTGGTTTTCAAAAGGTTCCGCCTTGACTCCCTCAGCCTGAGCGACAAAGACAACGACGAGGGCTCGTCGGTCAAGAGCACACCAAGAGCTTCTGCGCTTCACGCACACAAAATCAGAGGCCCCGCACCCCGCATGCCGCCAGTGCTGAGAAGCGCCGGCTTCACACAGCCCCGCGAACCCGACCGTTCTAGTAACGTTATCATCCGTGCTCATGCACAGGCACTAAATTAACTGATCTTCTCTGAGTGATTAGGTGTCAGCTACGGAACGCATCCCTGCACATCAACTTCTGCCTTTTTTGCTCTGCATCTGTTTAATTACCAAAGCACCAGGGGCTCCCCGCCGGAGCAGTGTCGCCGAGCTGCTGCCTCGGGCCCACCGACCGCTGCCCGGCAGCTCGGCCAGCCTCGCCGGCACCCGCTCCACCAGCGGGGTCAGCAGCTCCCGGACCCTGCTGTGGCTTGGGATGGGTCTTCCAAGGGCATCCAGAGGCGCAGGAGAAGAGGGACATCCCCTGTTCCCGCTGCCCGGCTCTGGCCAAGCAGTGCTTGCAGGGGAGGGGGCACTCGGGGTGCCCTGTGCCTGGAGCCCCCCAGGCTGACGGCGAGAGCCGGCAGCCCCTGACCCACACGGAGCGTGCGCTGGCTTTGGCACGAGCACAGCCCGAACTCGGGGCTCTCCCAGCAGGGAACCGCCTAAAAACCTGCCACGGCATCGCTCCTCTGGGAAAGGAGCAGCAGCGTCCCTCCTGTCCGGGTCCCAGGAAAAGGGACCGTAGCAGCTCCCAGCGCGGGGAAAGAGGAGCCAGGCTGGGGTCCCCTGGCCGGGGACAGCGGTGCGAGGGGACAGCGGTGCGAGGGGACCACGCTGCGGGGCGGCTGGGGGTGCAGGGGGTGCGGGCGATGCTGCGGGCCAGCTGAGCCCCCCGCTCCGGGGTGCTGCCTCGCCCCAAGAAGAGGCATCGCCTCCCTCTGGCACCCTCTGCCAAGAGGGGCTTTAGGAACAGCGGAGGGGCTCCAGGCACCCGTGGGCGAGCCAGGAACCAGCCCGGCCAGCACGAGTTAACCGCCCGCCGCGAAATCCCCTCCTGGCGTGGGAAGGGGGTTGCGAAAGCGGGAGCAAACACCAGCTGGGCACCCTCTGCGGCTGCTCAAGGGCCCGTGGAGAGGCTGCGGGGGGAGGGTGCGCATGGGGGGGTGCAGGCTGTGGGGGGACACCCTGCCAGAGCACAGGGTGCTGCTGGCAGCAAACACCGGGTGGGCGAGCGGCAGCCGTGGCGCTCAGCAGCCCCGGTGCCATGCCGGAGGGCTCCGAGCTCCCAGGAGGGCACTCCCGCCGAGGGGGCAGCTCATGGCATAACGCGCACCCCCAGCTCACCAGGAGGGGGTCGGGGAACCCACAGCCCCCATCACCCCAATTTGCACCCCAAAACCCAGGGCTCCCTCGTGTCCCCACCGTGCCTTTGACCGCAGGTCGTGGCTGCTCGGCTGCTCAGACTGAGGGGCAGACCGAAACCTTCTGGTTTCGTTTGTCTTCTCTTCTTCAAAGGAAGTTTCCAGCACCCCTGGTTACAGACAAAAGCTTAAAAAAACCCCAAGAGGGATCAGCCACTCCAGAAGCCGGCTGGCAGACCCAGGGGACAGAGCTGCTGTTGTTTCAGGTGCACCAGGCCAGTTTAAAGTGGCTCTTGGGTTCTTCTGGGAGCCAACTCGTGGAGTTTTTTTGAATGCAGAAAGGCAGCACAAGCACTGCAGCCACCCTGGCGGTTTTAAACCCCTTGCCCGCTCCCAGGGCTCTGCGCCGGGGGAGCAGCACCGGCACCAGCTGGGCCAGCGCCCGTCACGTGGAACCAGCGCGCGGCCACACTGGCGCAGGTTTGGGGACACAGAGGACACGGTGGAAACCCGCGGGGTTTTCCTGCGTCCCTCGGGCAGGCCCTGGCAGCGGCGGGCAGGCGCGTCTCCCTGCCCGCTCCAGCCATCCTGCCGACGGTGCGGGAGGACTAATGTGGCCAGCGGGCTGGATTAGTGTTGCCTCTGCCCGTTACAGATCCAGCTGTGCTCACAGCTGGCCCTGTCCCTGGAAAACCCTTCCCTGCTTTGTAGCCCTCTGCCCAGGCAGCAGGTGAGGAAAACTGCTCTCCACCCAGCCGGGTGCGCCGGAGCACGGGGATCTTTAGCCGTTCCCCTACCAGCACGCTGAGCTACCAGGCGGAGTGAAGAAGGGAAAGGGTATTTACCATCTGTACAACCTCCTCCAGGGTTATCTGATTGTCTCCTGGATCCTCCTGTGTCAAGGTCCTATGGCATGAAAAGACAGCGTGACTCTGGCTGGGAAAACACCAGACTTGCACAATTCCCATGTGGCTGCAGCACAACGTTGTGGTTTTTCACAGATTAAACACTCGGCATGCGTAAGAACGCTTCCAAGTCCCGCTTCCCGTTTTAAAGAGGAAAAAAAACTCCTTAACCGAGGCCACAGCCGGCCCCGCATCCGTCCCTCCTGCAGCAAGACACGGCTGCCTCGGCCCCAGCACGGGGCGGACACGCGCCTGGGTGGCCAGAGCCGCCCTGCTCGCCGGCGAGCCCACAGCCCCCGGCCACGGGCAGCCTCGGTGCCACCCCACTGCCCGGCGGCGGGGAGGGCCACGTGCTCTCTGCGTTCAGCGCGGCGCCACGGCCACGGCAGGCACGAGGGTGGGGGGGTCACAGCTCGCCCGTGTTCCCCGATCAGGTCCTGATGCGCCGGGGAGATGGGTGCAGCCAACGCCGCCCGTCCTCCTCCTCGGCAGCTCCCGAGCCCCTGACGGCGGGCGCAGCCCCTCGTGCCTGCTCTGACCCCAGGCGAGAGCGGGAAGCAGCCAGAAGCCCGGCACCCCCCCGCCCCCACGGCCCTTCACCTGATGATGTTGGCGGCTGCTTTCCTCTCCTGGGTCAGCAGCTCGGGATCGTGAATAACCTCCTCCAGGAAGCCGATCACTCTGAACTTCAGCTCCTCATTGGTCTCAAAGTCCTGCCAGAGCCGGGACAGTCCCCGTGTCAAGGCTCTATGAGGCGAGGACCACCGGCTCCCAGCAGCTCCGCTCCCCTCACCCAAACCCAGCCCAGCCCGATGGCCCCGCGGTGCCAGCGCGGGCGGCTGCTCGGCCGAGGCTGCCTCTTCCCTGCCCAATCCCAGCCCGCAGTGCCCGGCAAACGGGAACCGGCCAGGAAGGCACCGGGCTCGTTCTGCACCATTGCACTGGGAGAGGTGCTGGGGCTTCCCAGTGACAACCAGTACAGCACCGCTCCCAGTGCCCCCAGCAACCAGCAGCAAAGGGGAACAGGAACAGCAAGCAAAGCCACGCTGTTTCCTAACCCTGACCCCAGCCTGAAGCCCCCTAACAGGAGTCAAACCCGGCTGCTCCCCTTCCACCCAGCCCAGCCGGAGGCACGGCCGCGGCTCCCGGCTCCCCCCTGCTGCAGCCCAAGGCCTGGCCCCCCGCTCCGCACCGGGGGCTCCCAGCTCCCCTGCACCACAGGTGTCACCTCCTCCCCACGTCCGCTCATTTGCTTAATTAAAAAAGAACTGCCAAATTGTCTTTCCAGCTGGAGCCTGGCTGAGCCACCCGGCACGCAGCGGCATTCACACTGCGGGGGGAGGGAGGGCCCCCGCGGCACTGACCCCCTGCCAGCCCCCCGCGACCCACCTGCGAGTGTTTGGAGACCCAGTGCCGCAGCACGTTGAGGACGCGGTTGGTGGCCGCTCTCCGGATCACAAACTCCTTGTCTCCGTTCCGCTGGTCCGTCGGAAAGCCTGAAACTGCCAGCGACCCCTCAGCACCGCCACGGCTCCGTCGGGAATTGCTTACGGGTGTTCCCAGGACTGCTGGGAGGAGCAGACCCCCCTTCCCCAGCATCCCTGAGCTGCCTTGAAGCGCAAGCGCCGGGGAGGCTCCGTGTTACACGGCAGCGGGGTGCTCGGCCGTGGGTGCCAAGGGCTGAGCTGCCTGCAGCCCCCACCTTCCTCGGGCAGCCCCCACCTTCCTCGGGCAGCCCCCACCTTCCTCGGGCAGCCCCCACCTTCCTCGGGCAGCCAGGGACCGCAGGCTGGAGCAGGCGGGTGCTGGGCTGTGGGTGCTTCAGGCTCCCCCTCCCAGGCGAGGGTAACCCAGCCCAGTAGGGCAGAAAGGGGCACCCCAAGACCGCACCCCCGCGCTCCGGGCAGGCTGGGGCAGGGTACCTGCGCTGGCGAGGGACATCCTGCGGTACTTCTCCTTGGTGGGGGTCCCCTCGTTGGCTCCCGCCGTGGCGATGGCGAAGGCGGAGGCGGCGGACAGGGCGCTGCGGGTGCTGTCGAGCTCCCGGCAGGACGTCATGACCACGCCGTTGTTGTAAGAAAACAACGAGAAATCTGGGGGGGAGAAGAAAGGCAACACCACTCCGGCCACTGCCGCGGCCCCAGCCAGGTCCCCGCCCGCAGCCCGGCCCCTGCTCGCCAGCCCCCCGGCACACGGGCGGCCCCCCTGGGTCAGGGCAGGCAGGGAACGGGGCTCGTGGGGGTGGTGGGTGCAGATGGCCAATGCGGGGTGGTGGCTTCCACCCCGCCGGCGCTGGCGCAAAGGAGATGAGCAGCTTTGGATGCCACCACGCCGAAAGAATTCATCCAGCACGGCTTTAGCAGGAATTAAGCCAAGAGGACGCTACAGACGGCGTCAAGGTAGCTACAGGGGAGACTGGAGCAGACAAATCGATGCCTGATGCCAGCCCAGGCTCACGTCTGGAGCAGCGTAACTTGCTCCGAACACGCCTGTCCAGCCCTGAGCAGGGAGGAAAGGGGTGAGAAGACCCAGTAAGATGTGCAAACCGGCCCCGCAACACGGGCAGATGGTTCGGCATTTCCCTGTCCCCTCGCAGGAAAATAAAGGGTAAAGTCCTGCTCCTCCTCGCGTCTGCTCCAGTTCTATGCCCGCACCATCGGCAGCTCTGCACGGCCAGGTTCAAGGGCAGCAGGCAGCTCTGTGACAGGTCCTGGCTCGTTACCTGATGAATTTTTGCACTTAATGGACTTGGGAGTCGTTGGAGATTTTGTTGGGGAAGTTTCAGCTTCTGCTTCATCGCTCTGGTTGGGATCCGTGTCTGACTCTTCCCTGACAGAGACCTCCGAGCCTGGGGGGAACAGGGAACCCAGTCACCATCACTGCTGGACATGTGCACGCTGCAGCTGCATTTTAACTCTTCCAGACTTTCCGGACACACAGCAACCGAGGACAGGAGAGGTACAGAGTCCTGCAATTACTTCGGGGGGTTTTAGGGTGGTTTTTTTTTTGAGGTGGGTTTTTTTGGGGTGGTTGGTTGGGTTTTTTTTTGTTTCGTTATTACAACTTAGCTTTCAGGTAGCCCACAGCCCGCAGCAGGCAGGAGCTCTCCATGCCGTGCATGGCGCACGTATCACCAGCTGACAGGCTCTGCCCGGGGCTGGCGATGACGAGCTGGACCACGGGCGAGCTCCAGCCCACGCACCCCGCGCGCAGCGATGGGGCGGGACGCGGTACCTCCCTCGCAGGGCGCAGGCGCTGGGAAGTCACCCAGCGAAGGGCTGCGGGAGGAGCTGGGGCAGCCTGTCCCCCCGCCCCTGTCCCCCTGCTCGGGCACCGGGGCGCAGACGGCGCTCGCACAGCCCGCAGCGAGGGAGAGGGTAACGTCGAGGTGCGAACGGGGCGGCTGCTGCGCCCAAAGCCATGCCCGGGGACATCAGCGCAGGGGGGCAGAGGGATGTTCAAGGGGACAATGACCTGTGGCCCTTGTGGTGCTTTTGTCACCCAGCTCCGGCCCCCTGCCCCCTCTTCCTCCTGGAGGCCACACCACACGACTCACGGCATCACCAGGAGCACCGCGGCCACCACCGCGGCCACCACCGCGGCCACTGGTCTCCCCAGTGCCGGGGGAGCTGCTGTGTGCCTGCTCGTGGGGAGGGGGCTCCCCGTGCCCACCCCTCACCAGCACACAGCTGGGCTGCCAGCAGCACGGTGCAGGGGGCCCGATCCCCCACACGTGTCCCTGTGCCCACCCCACAGAGCACCCACCAAAACCAGCCCCCTCCCTGCCGGCTGCCTGGGCCAGACCCCCGCCCACCTGCAAACCCACCACGACTCACTTTGCTTGCTTGGCAGCGACTCCTCTTGCTTTTCTGAGGCTGCTTCTCCTTCGTCCGGGATTTTATTGGGATAGTTACTGGAGACGTACAGTTTGTTGATGTCCAGGGTGGTCTTGCTGAAGGGAGCCATGGAGGAGTACATGCTTGCATAGCCGTTGGAGGAGCAGCTCAGCGCGGCCAGGTCCAGCGCCTTCCCCCCTGTGATGATGGGGATGTTGAGGGAGAGCTTCCTCCGCCGGCTGGGGGACGAGGACTTGGTGATGGAGAGAGGGGGAGGCGAGGAGAACTTGCGGTTGGCTCTGGGGGACTTGGGGGGCTCGCCGTAGAGCAGCTTGTTGTTCTGGCTGTTTGCAAACAGGAGCTCCAGGGACCTTGGTGGAGACACGGGGGAAGGCTGAGCTCGCAGCTCCTCTGCCTGAGAGGCTGCGAGAGCCCCGCCAGCAGCTCCACCAGCGCTGGGTCCCCGGGGCATCCCCCCCAGCACGGCACAGCCCCTGCCGCCCCGCTCCCACCGCTCAGCCCTCCCAGGAGCGGGGACACCCGCAGAGCTCGGGTCTATCCGCTTCCCCGGTTTGTGGGTATCACAGCTCACAGGGACCGGGCGAAACAGCCCTGGGGTGGCACCAGGACCAGGCAGGTCTGGGGAGCAGAGGAGTGACTCAGGACAGAAGAGGGGATGGAGGAGCGGCGCCGCAGCCCCCCTCAAACCCTGCGGTCCCTCAGGGGCAGGACAGGTCACCGGCACGGGCACCGCAGCGATGCCACCTGCAGCCTCACCGTGCGGGGATGGCGCTGATCGGCTTCTTGTAGATCGTGATGAGCTTGTCGAGGACGACCAGGGCGGTGGTGAAGACGCGGTACGAGTGCAGGAACGTGTTCAGAAAGTCAATGCTCAGGAACCGCAGGTCCGTCAGCCTCTCCAGGAGCCGTTCCACGCTTGCATAGCGGATCTGCAGGACCTTGCAGGAATTCATCGTTTTACTGAACCTAATGTCAACATCATCACAATACAAGCTGGCATCAGACCTGCAGAGAAACAAGATATCTGTGGTTCCAGCCTGGAACGAAACCAAGAGCTGCTTCGGGCGAGCAGCTTCCCCCCTGAGATGCGTGGGGACCACGGAAAGCTGTACGGGTCCCCGGCAGCAAAGAAGCCTCGTTTGTACGGGGTGTCCCCACGCAAAACGCAGGCAGGAATACTCCCAGGGAACCTGCACCCCAAAACGGGAGGCAACGCCGCGCAGGGCCCGACGTTTGTGCAAAAAAACGTGGCAGGACTGACCCACGGACCAGGACGCTTCCCCGCGCGTGACAGCAGCCCCGCAGCAGGGACACCCCCCACGCTGCCCCGTCCCGCCGCGCCCGGGCCCCCTCGTGCCGCACGTGTCCCTCCTCGGGCTGGGGCAGCCCTTGCCCCCCTGCACCCAGTGGGACAACAGCCCCCTGTGTCCCCCCCCCGGCAGTTCCCCCAACACACCCCTTTACTAATATTATTTTTCCCGATCTCTCCCCTTCGACCTTCCCACCTGCCCGAGCACACTCCCCCACAAATCCCCTCTCCCAGCTAATTAGCGCTCCTAATTAGCGCCGGGAAGAGCCCACCCGCGTGCCCGAGCCGTGGGGCCGAGCAGAGCCCTGCCCGCGGCAGCACTCACTTGATCATCTGCGGGACGGTGACCTTGGAGTTCTCCTCGAAGGCGTTCATCATGAGGCCGTTGCAGCGGATGTTGTCCACGCACTGGAAGAGACACGGGCGGGAGGTGGGAGGAGGCGGCGAGGGCGGCCCCGCTGCCCACCCGGCTTGGAGGCACCACGAGGGACCCCGAGCTTGGCCTCATCCAGACAAGACGCCTCCTGCCTGACGGCAGACCAGGGCTGGGAGCGCGCCGCCGGGAAGGGCGAGAGCTTCTGCCCGAAAACAGCAGCTTCGTGATCCCGGTCCTGCCCCCCCCGAGGCGGGGTAAGCATCCCCCAGAGCTGCTCCCCAGCGCTGCCACCGCGGACGCAGCCCAGGCTCAGGCTGTGCTGGCAGACACAAAGGCATCATGAAAGTCGCCAGAAACCCACTCTCACCCTTTACGCCACCATAATTAAACAATTAAACTCCCCTCCCCGCCTGCACTGCTGGATGCTCCCGGAGGGAGACCCAGGAGCAGCAGCGGTCCCTCAGCTGCCGGCTCACCGCCCGGGGCTTCGCTGGGCTGGAGACCCCCGCACAGGCAGGACTGGCCCTGGCCCCTGCGGGGAGTGGGACCAGGAGCTGCCACCTCCCTGCGTGGGGCCGGGCCCCCGCTCCTGCCCACAGCTCCCCTCGAGGACCGGTGCTCGGCAAGGGGACGCAGGCCAGGACGCGCTGCCCAGGAGGCAATCCCTATTTAACTGATCGTCTTTACTCTTCCTCCCACCTGGGAAAAATTATCTTCAAAGTCGTTTGCTCAGGTGTAAACGGTTACCACGTGCCTGAGTCAGGGCAGAGATCCAAACCACGGCTGGACACGTGCAGGATGGGGCAGACCCTGCTCCCACCCGCTGCGGCCGTGTCACCTTCCACCTCCACCTCCTCCTCTTCCAGCTGCAGACACCAGCGAGCTTGCGGCGACGGCCGGGCTCTTGGTGCGCCCCAGCTCCAAGCCCCCCTCGGCACGGAACCGCTCTCCCTGGGTGCCCGAGGCTCGGCAGCCCACCCGTGCTGTCCACACCAGCCCGGTGCAGCCAGACCTCAGCCCGCGGCACGGCCCCGGCACCCTGACGGCGCCGGGAAAGCCCCCAGGGTGCAAACCCAGCCGGGTGCTACCGCCGCAGCCGCAGCCCGGGGGCAGGAGCAGAGCCGCAGCCACGCAGCGAAGGCCAAGCGTCAGCCCCGGGTGCCCAAAGCCGCTGCCGCAGCCTGCGTGGGGGCACCCGAGCAGGAACCCTGCGGGGGCTGCTCGTCCCTGGGGACTCTGCGCCTCGACACCTCCTTCTGCCGGGCCCGTCCTACCTGGCTGATGTCGCTGGTCCACGCAGCCTTCTCCTGCCTGGACGAGGCCACGAGGATAACCGTGAAAGACGAGGAATCTTTCGGCTCCACCACGATTTTGAAGTCAAGGTGGTCGATGTCTTGCCCTGATGCTTTTGCTTTGGGACAGAAAAACCACACACAGTGATTGTGAAAAGATTCACCCCCCCCCCTCTCCCCCAGCATAGGTTTTGTTAAGGTCTTAAGGAGTTTGTCGCATTTTGCAGGTTGCCTGCAGTGAGGCCGGGACAGGTTTGCCGGGCGAAGGCTCCACGTTGGCCAAGTAAAGCCTGCGCACCGCGAGCGCAGCACGGCCTCGCTGCTGGGGCCCTGGCCCCGTGCGCCCGGGGAGAACCCGGCTCCCCGGCACGTGCCAGGAAACTCGTCATGAGGACGAGGGGAGGGAGCCTGTGCTTGTCCCCAAGCCTGCAGTGAAGCGGGCACGGCCGAGGACCTCCAGCGCCTTCGCCTTGTCCCGCTCGCTCGCGGGCGCCCGCTGCCTGCCGCGGGAAGGGCGACTCGCCCCAGCGCGCGCCTGTGTGGTTCCCAGTAAACCGCTGCCTTAACTAAACCCAGCCAGGAGACCATGGCGTCCCCGAGTCTGTTCAGCACCTGAACTTGCCCCGGCTCTGCCAGAGCTGGTTTCACACCACGCAGAGCAATGGCAGGAACGTCCAGGACACCACGTCCGTGACAGGGGACGCCGGCAGCGCTGACCACAGAACACGGCAGCTGCCTCCAGCCAAGGAAAACCTTGCCAGGGGCTGGCAGCAACCTCGGGCCGAGGCTCTGGCGTTAAGTTTAGCCCCCAGTGGGACCCGCACCCCCAGCACCCCCCTAGACCCCATGGGTGCGGGCTTTGGCCACGTGCTGGTGGTGCCGGCGGCCTCGGCAAGGAGCGTCCTGGTGTAGCTGCGACTTTGCTTTTTGGGATGCACCTACCGTCCTCGTCGGTGCTCTCCTGCTCCTCTACCAGGGTGCAGTCGATGAGGGAGATCACGCCGTTCTGCAGGGGCGGGAGTCGGAGCTCAGCGGCAGGATCCCCCCCGGGTGGCTGGGGGCACCCCCACCCCCCCCCCCCCCGCCCCGCGTTGCAGCCCACCGCCCCGGGGGGCCAGGGCCGGGCGATGCTGCCGTGGGGGCACACCCAGCCGGCAGCCAGCACCAGCGCCTGCTTTACTGGGAAAAGCACAGCTCCTGACTGCTGGGGCACGGCCGTTTCCCTTGTACCGACCAGCTTGTTTATCAGTTATTTGATAGGAGCTTTAAATCAAATTTTCCAAAAGTCTGTTGTTGTAATTATCGACTCTTTGCCATGGACTGTAATTTTTCAAACTGATAATTTAATGCCAGTAATGAGCAATTTCTGTAAGATCCTCGCTCAATTACCTGCAAGATTTCCACCAACAAAAGCGTGAGTCTTGGGAGGAGAGTGGGAGCGTTACGCACAAACCCAGGCTATAATTTAAGTTTCTCACTGAAGAGACTGTGGAGGTTCCTGCCGCAAAGCAGGATAACTTCTTTTATCGACAACTTCCAATTTCCCGTCCTCGCCCAGGACTCAGAGCTCTGCACAGCGCTCACAAGGCGCCTGGACCACGCGACATAAACCCACCCGCCCGCCCGCTCCCAGCCGCCCCCCAGGGAGGCTGCAGCCAGGGGACGGCGAGGCGGCCCCCGGCCCCCCGGTGTCACCAGGAGAGCCCGGCCAGCTCGGGCTCCAGCCCCTGCCCCCTCCCTGGGCGCACGACCCCACCCCGGGAAGCAGCACCAGCTCCAAGCCCAGCAGCCGCCGGAGCCTTCGCTGGGGGCCACCGAGCCCCCCCTGCCCTCCGCACCTTGGTGAGGTGCAGCTTGCCCCCGGAGCCCCTGGTGCAGATGATCAAGTGCTTGGAGAAGAGGAAGCACTGCCGCTCGCCCTCCTTCCGCAGCGAGAGGGAGCCCAGCCGCCCCCGCGTGATCTTCCCTTTCTCCGACATCGGCACTTGGATGAGGGACCCTGCGGAGAGGAGAGACCCGTCCCTGGCACCGGGGGCAGCTTTGCAGGGCACGGTGCCCGGGAGCAGGGCATTGCTGCGGGCCCGGAGCGGGGCAGCGGCGAGTGTGTCCCCAAGCCATGGGTCTTGCGGGTCCTCCGAGCCCCAGAGACCGGGCGAGCACCAGCCACAGCCCCCAGCCCACCCCCGTGCGTGTGCCCAGGAGGTCAGGATGTGTCCCACTGCCCCTCTGGTGGTAGGAAATCGGCAACGGCTAAAATGCACCTTCTGCTCCGTGACGCGATCAAACGCAGTGCCAAGGCTGGCTGAAAGGGAGGCGCTTTGGAGCAGAGGAAACTCAGAACCGGGCCGTATTCTTCAAGGCCACAGCTCACCAGGCTGTGCGGGGTCAGGGGGACGCGGGGACGGGGGCTGCAGGGCTCCGCGATAACGCCGGCGGGGGGGTGTTGACACACAGAGGGTACCTTGTCTTACGAAAGTCTGGCTGGTGTCCAGCAGAATTTCACACCCTTCAATAATCATCCTCTCTATCGCCAGGTTTTTCCGAATATTTTCGGTCTCGCTCACTTCATCGTGCATTATCCTGAAGGAGGGAGAGGAGAAAATTGGAGCTCAAATGAGACTCACACTTTTCCCGGCAGATCCCTTTGGACACACGGGAGGGGCTGCGCTGGGCAAGACCAAGACCGAAGGCCTATCAAGGGAATTGCTCCCCCACCAGCACCACCATGCCAGACAGAGGACAGAGCCAGCCCGGCAGAGCCGCGCCAGCCCTCCAACACCCGCCAACACCCGTATTTCATTATTAAGGAGCCCTGGAAAACGCAGCCCCCGGCCAGAACCCGCCGGCCCCAGGGACAGGTCGGCACAGGCAAGCAGGAGCCGGCGCTGGAACGTCTCAGCCTTCGAAAGGCAGAGGACGAGGGCCACGGGAGGGCAGGTCCCGGCTAAAACAGCGCGGGGCACCGTCGGCACAGGGCTGGGCTCGCTGCCTGCGCCCGCACGGGGTGCGTGGGCAGCCGGAGGCACCCGGGAGAGCTCCCCACGCCGCCACCCACAGCACCCCCGCACGAGCGGGCACATCTCCCTGGGCCAACGGCTCACGAGGGGCTCCGTGTCAAGGACCGAGCTTCTCCCGCGTCCCGCCCCGGTGGGGCAGCGCAGCCCATCCGTCACCATCGCCGCCGGCTTCGCCCTGTGGGTGCTGTATGTACCAGCCTGGTCCCACCAGCACTCCACCCTCTCCAACGCCCCTGGGCTGGGGTCTGCCTGCCCCAGCCCCTCTCCCCACCAGCCAGAAGGGCAGCACGCCGTGCCGGCACCCTGCCCAGGAGCCCCGAACCGCCCAGGTGCTGGAGCTGCCGCAGGGATGGGCAGCGGTGGGTCTGACCTGGAAAGCTCTTCCAGCTTGGACTTGGCGTAATCCAGGCTGTTCCTCTCCACGTGCTCGTGGGGGGTGTGCGCCAGCAGCTCGTGCAGCGTCAGGATGTACCGGGGGATCTGCGGCGCGACAGACCAGAGCGGGGCATCAGCCCCAGCGCAGGGCGGGGGGGGGTGGAGGGGGGCACAGAGAGCTGCGGGCGCCCACCCTGCGCTGCTCCGGAGCCACCGTGGCTGGGGTCACCCTGCCTCAGACCCCCTCACCTGGGAGGTTATGAAAGGTTCAAAGCTCCTTGTGCTAAAACTTAATGAAGAGGGGGAAGGGCATGGGCTTTTGCCCAGGACCCTGCTGTGCCCCGTCGTGTCCCCAAGCCATGGGGTACCAGGAAAGCCAGCGGCTTCACCCAGAGGCAGTCCTCCCGCAGCACCGACGAGCCCAGCAGCGGCCTCAGCAAGTCCCAGGAGCAGTGAGGGACCACCCCCGGCCACCTCCACCCAGGCTTTGCCTCCCCGCCACCCAAAGCCCGCTATGGGGCTGGGGTTTGCACCGCCCAGCCCGTTCCACACCACCAGCACTGGGATGGCATCCCTGGGGCCGAGCCCAGCACCAGCGGTCACCTGGAACATGGGGTAGGTCAGGAAGGTCTCCAGGGTCCTCTCCTCGCAGTCGGGCTTGGCCTCGTAGTGCTTCAGCAGCTTGTCGAAGTCCCGGTTCTGCTTGCAGTGCGCCAGGATCTGCAGGCTGTACTGGTGGTTCCTCACGAACTCCTGGTAGATGTTCAGCATGGGCAGCAGGATGTCGAACAAGTCGGCTGCGAGCAGAGAGGCGGTGGGGAGGTGGGTGTGCTGGTCCAGCCCACACCCTGGGGTCCCGGCACAGCCTCCCCCCAGCTCCTGACCCTCCTCATCCCCCGGTGTCCCACCCAGGACACCTCCCAGAGCCTCGTGCTGCTTGTGCAAGCACCAGGTCTGCCCAGTTTGGGTTTTAAAGACACCCTGTAGTGCTTGCCCAGGGTCTCATCGGACACAGCAACACCCTTCAGCATCAGCTCTCCTGTGCACGGCCCAGCCCACCCCTTCCACCGCCCGGCAGAGCCAGGAACGCAGGAACTGGGTTCCTCCGGGTTTTTCTGCTCCTGTCCTTGCCTTTGTGACCGACACGAACAAGCAACAACGTGCTGTGTGTCACCACTGCCGCCGGTTAGCAAAATGCCTGTTGAGTTGCAGGAGGAGGAGGAGGAGGAGGAGGAGCAGCACGGGCTCGGCTCCACCAGCGAGTGGGAAGGAAAGGCGGCGAGGAGGCAACACGCACTCACCCAGCACCAGCGTCGGCCAGCTGGATATCCTCGCCTTCAGGCCTTGGTAAAAGATTTGGTGCAAAAACATGATTGTTTCGCTGAAAGATAAACCAAGGGGTGAAAAGACAGAAGAACAAGTGGCAAATAATGAGCAGTCAGACAAAATCACCAGCCCCGGAGCGGGAGCAGGGGAGCCCTGGGACTGGCTGGGGAGGTTCAGGCTGGATACTAGGAAGAATTTCTTTACTGAAAGGGTTGTCAGGCGTTGGAACAGGCTGCCCAGGGAGGTGGGGGAGTCACTATCCCTGGAGGTCTTTAAGAGACAGGTAGGTGTTGTGCTTAGGGACATGGTTTACTGGTGTTGGTAGAGCTGGGACAAAGGTTGGCATCGATGATCCTGAAGGTCCCTTCCCACCGAAACTGCTCTATGATTCTGTGAGCGAACGCCAGGAGCCACAAGCGCTGCTCCCGGAGCTGCTCCCCTCCAAGGGATGGGTGGCCGGCACCCCCAGGGCTGGCTGGTAAGACTGGCCGCTGGTGCCGGTATCGTCTGCAGGACGGAGCTGTTGCAGCTGCCCTTAAACCTGGCACGCGCTGGCGACACAGTGGCATCACCGTGGCCTGGCTGGAGTCGGCGAGCGCCGCCTCCCATCCCCAGGCACGGCCGCTCTCGGCACACCTCGCAGCGGCTCGGAGCCCGCGTCGCAGCTGCAGGGGAGGCTACGCCCGCCCCTCCGCGCCATCCCCGGCGAGAGCCGCATCCTCCCCGCCTCGCTCCTCCGTCGGTACCTACGGGCTGCTGTCAGCGCCCAAGGACACCGCTCTCCCCGCCGCCAGAGCCAGCACCTCCTACAGACGGGCTCCCGGCAGCCCCGACCTGTACCGAGGCCCTGGAGCACCAGCCCCCGTGGCACCTCCTCCTGCCGGTGCCAAGCACTTCTGCAGGCGTCCCGTGGGGACGGCGAGCTTCCATCCACGGCGTTGGGGGCCAGGCTGCAGGCTCCCGGGGAACCCCCCCCAGCACCGAGCGCCCCAACACCCATTCCCGGGGGGAGAGCAGTGGGCTGCGGACCCCAGTGCCTGCCTGGAGGCTGCCGGCTCTGCCGGGGTGCCGCAGAGCTCCTGGAGCCCGGGGTGGCCCTCACCTGTTGAGGAATATGCTGCTGACATCGTCATGCGTGATGGGAGGCTTCTTGGAGCTGGCCGCCATCCGCAGCGGCCGCAGGAAGTTGTTGACGAGGATGTGGAGCTGCTGGACGTACTCGGCCTCCGCCTCCAGCATGCTGAAGACAACCTGGTTCCTCTTGCGCATGCTGTCGGCGTGGGGGGACCTGATGTAGTCCTGGATGATGGTCTTCCACTTCCTCCGGCACAGCCAGCCCCGCAGGAAGCTCTGAACCTGCCGAGGGAGCAGCGGCCGCGTCAGGGACCCGGCGGACGAGCCGGGCGGGCGTCCCGTGCTCGGCACGGCGCCGGGGCCGCGGCTCTGCCGTGAGGCGCCCTTGGCTCTGTGCTGAGGTGGGCATGATGGTGCCCGTTACTGGTGCTGCTCTGGATCCTCCCCGCTGGGAAACGAACAATAACGCATTTAAACGCACTTGCTTACTGCAGACAACAGCCTCTTTTCCCTCTCACAGGGAGGCATGGAGGACTCCTACGGGAAGCGAGGATCCCATGTCAACTCCTGACCTCCCCTGACATGATGCCGGGCACTTCCCTGGAGCAGGACTGGGTGGGTACGGAGACTCCCAGCCTGCCGGGTGCTAAGCTCTACCCAGCACCCCCCAGCCGCCCAGTGCACCGGGGCACCAAAGCCCCCCTGGAGCCAGCACGTGTCCGGGCAGAGATGGACAGGACACCTAGAAAAGCTCCCAACCTTCCTCACGTCACCGAGCACCCGCAGCACCTCCCGCTCCCTGCCCAGAGCTCCGTCCGTGCGTGCGGCCGCTGCCACCGCCCCGAGCCCACGGTTCAACCCCCCGTCCCCTGCACGGGGCAGTGGGTGCCCAGGGCCGGCGGAGGCTTTCCTGGGGGTCAGGAGAGGGCAGGACCCGCTCCCCAAGCGGTGGTAGTGCCGGTCTCCTCCGTGGCACCGCGGGGAGGCTGAGGCACCTCCAAGCTTGCCGGGCTCAGGGCATCGCCCACGGGAGCGGGGTGCACGGCCGGCAGCGCCCGCTGGCAAGCGCGGCTTGTTCTCCCCGAGAGCGCCGCACTCGGAGGAGGCTTCCTTCGGGGTCTGTTGCTCCCCGCAGGGCCGCTGCTGGGGCACTGCCTTTGTCCTCTCAAAAATAAAAGATGTAACCACAGCCACGGGAGGAGGGAGAGGCAAGCGGTGCTGTCCGCGGGCGAGCCGGCACGGGCAGGGAGCCCTCGCTCACCGGGGGACGCGGGGAGCACCCCGCGCGGCAAACACAACCAGCAGGAGGGTTTCCAGTTTTGCAAAACACATTTTCCTCCTAAAAAAATAACCCCATTAGCTGAGGCACCTCCTCAGACAGCTCCCCCAGGCCAACCGCTCCGCCAGCCCCACGCTGAGCAGCCCGCCACGCCGCCGCCAGCACCGGGACCCCACCGAGCGCCGGCGCTGGCCCCCGCCACCACCCACCTTCTTGATTTTCTTGATGTCGCTGTCGTCGTCGCTGGGCGTGCTGGTCTGGCCGGCCTGGATGCGCTCGTGGTCCTTGAGCAGGGAGGCGATCTGCGGGCACAGGGCGGGCGTGAGCGGCCGCGCCGTCCCGGCACGTCCCGGGAGCCGAGGACGAGCCCTGCCGCGGCGCGGTGCCGGGGAGCGGCACGACGGCCTGTGCCGATTCTGTCTTAGTGGGAGATGGGTGGGTGACGCAGGTAGAGAAACGCCGCAGAGCCGTCAGGGCGCTGACGACCCCCCGGCACCCCCAGCGCCCACCGAACACGACGCGGGGAGAGGGACCCAGAAATCCTGCCGGGTACCCGACGCAAACCGCACGCCTGCGCTCGAAGGAAGGCTTCAGGGGCGAGTCGTGAACAAGTCGGAGGGAAAATGCCAGGAAAACTGCAAGTCATTTGCACCCTAAAACTCGCAGACGGGGACAAACTCTCATCCAGTCGCAGCTTTCCAACACAAACTGGATTGAGTCTCATCAGCTTCGAGCATTTGAATTTTTACTGTTTCTCGCCTGTACTTTTTCTCACTCCTCTGCTCGCTGCCACGTCCCAGCCCAACCCACTGCAAGCGTTCAAAAAGCGACAGGGAAGGGTGGGAAAACCATTCAGAAACTGAAAATTAGGGAAAATGTGGTTCGAATTTTGATGTTATAGAAAATAATACAAGGAAGAAAACAACTTTGCAAGAGTACTTTCCAAAAAGTTTTAGAGAGACAGGCGTTGAGGTCTTTTTCAGTTGGAGACTCTACTTCCCAGTGACGCTGGGAGCGGAGAGCAGCGGGGACTGCGGCGCCCACCGCAGCAGCGGGAACCGCAATGCCCACGGAGCAGTTTTGGTGCCCGGGCTGTCAGGAGGGAAAGCAAAGCGAAGGACGAGAGGGGATGGCTGCCGGGGGAGGAGGGCAGGGGCAGAAGCTGCTGCTGTCGCACGGTCACAGCCCGGGAAGGGGCGACGACTTCCACAAACTGGAACACACCGCAGGAAGCTAAAAAAATGCTCCGGGCCAAGGCGGTGGCCGTGTCTGAACGAAGCTCAACAGCCACCTCTCGGCGCCGAGTCCTCCCAAAGAGACCCCAAACCGCCCCCCGGCGCTCAGCGTGGAGGCGCTTCCCCAAACCTCCGCACCGCCGGGTGCCGGGACGGAGGGTGCAGGGCTGGTGCCTGGCACGGGGCCGGCGATGAGCCCGGTCCAGCCGGCCCTGCTTGTGCCACCCGGCCACCGAGGGGCTCGGCTGGAGGCACCGGGGCTGCCCCGGCCCCCCAGCACCCCTGCTCTCCCAGTACAGCCACCCCCAGCGCCGCCGGCCTCGGCAAGAGCGGGAACACGCCGGAGAACGCGACCGCGGGCTCACGGGTGCCGATTCAGCTCCTACGCAGCTCTGTCGGTTTCACCCCATTTTATTCCACGGGGTTAGATTTTAGAAGAGATTTTAGGGAATTTTTCCACTCCCTGTGCTCTCCCACAGAGCCTCGAGTCACCAAACATCCCCTCTGCGCTGAAGTGCTTGAAAGCACCAAAGCCCTTCCCCGCGCCAGCGCATCCCAGCCGGGACCCACGGAGCGGGTTTGCCGGTGCTGCGGGTTTATTTTGGTTTCTTTTTTTTAAACTGAGTGAGAAAAATTTGCACATTAAAGTAGAAGCTGACTATTTGATCTCTGCTTCAAAGTGTGTGGAAGAGCAAAGAAAAACCCCCAAACCAACACAAGGTAAAATCAAAAGTACCTGGGCGCAGGGGACGGGACGGGCTGCAGCTCTGCCCGGCATCTCCAATCCCGACCTCCAGCTAATTTCGGGATTCACAACACATCTCCCACCTCCCCCGACCAAAAGCTCATCGGGATGCTCATCGCCCCGCCGCCACTCGCCTCCCCTGCCCCTTATGCCGGCGGCGCTCCCGGGGCAGCAGAGCTCGCCCCGACTCGGAGGCTGGGCAGGACCTGGGGAGCCAGGGAAAACCTCCAGCGAAGGCGATGCCCTCGCCCCTCTCCGCCACAGAAGGGCCCAGCCTCACGTCACTGAAACGAGCACAAATACGCCGGCTGCGACGTCCCCTGGTCCCCGCCAGCGCGGCGATGCCGCCCGCCCGCCCGCAGCCCACGGGTCGCCCCGGGGAGCGGCAGCGCATCCGCGGGGCGACGCCGGGCTCTTCACCTCGGCCTTCAGGCGCTCGATCTCGATCTCCCCGTCCTCGATCTGCTGGCGGAGTTGCTTGGCAACAGTCTTCTCCGTTTCCACGATCTGCAGGAGATGGAGGTACTTCTGCATCAGCGCCTCGTGCTCCGTCGCCAGGTTCCTGTAGCTGCAGGCGGACGCGGCCGTGAGCACCCCTCCTCCCGCAGACCCGCCGACATGCACCCGCCCTGGGGGTTTTCTCCTGCCCGGCTGCCTACGCGCTGCCCTGGCCCCTCCAGCTCGGGGTACCCACAGGGTGAACAAACCAGGAGGCAGCTCCTGCAGTTTGGGGTGCTGCTGCTCGGAACGGAGCAGTTTGGAGAGGACTCGGGTTCCCCGCGAGGATGCAAACAGCAAAGACAACGCAAAGTTTAAGGAAATGGTAAAAAAACCCCACAAACCCATGGCCAAACCCCTCTCACCTGCCGCATCCCAAAAGTTTAACCAGGAGGACACTTGTGGCACCAGCTCTTACGAGCCTCTCCTCCCGTCAAGGTGCTGCTGCAGGTGATACGTCTCCGATTTCCCGCACACAACACCCACCTGCCCCCGCTGCTCGCTGCCAGCCCCGCACCCTCCGTCGCCAGGCCGGCTCCCGACCACTCTCCCCCACGAGCAAGTGGGCTGCAGCAGCACTCCCACGGCACAGAAACACAAGCTTGGAAAAAAACCCTTTCTGACCATTTTTGCTATTTCTGATGGCCTTTGAACCCAACGGTGACCCGGGCATCCCTCTGGCACTAGCTGGGGACAGGCAGCACCAGCCTGCCGGGGCGCCCGCCCGTGTGGGACAGGGATGGGCAGGCACGGGGCAGGGGGGGCGTCTGGCTGCAGCCTTCTGCTCGGCACGAGCGTCCCCGACATGGGGCTGGGGGCCGAAAGCGCTCTGCTCGGCCTGCCGGCGGTGCCTGCCTCAACGGCTCCCTGCCCGCAGCCGCCCTCGGGCACAGCTTTGCCTCCGACACCCCCCGTCCCCGGGGCTGCGCTGGCGGAGGGCGGTACCTGGCGTGAGCGATGGCTGCCACCCACTCGTCGCAGTCCTTGGCATCCTCGGTCCTCAGCTCCAGGGTCTTCTGGTTCTCGTGGTTGAAATTAACGGTGAAGTAATGCTGCGGGAGCAAGCACAGGGGGAGGTCACCGCTCGCTCGCACAGGGCCGTGAGAAACGCTCTTTATGATCCACCACGAGTCGCTTAATTTTACACAAAACCCCACTTGGAAGCATCAGGAGCACGGCCGAGGCGCCCTGCCCTCAGCGCCCGGGAAGAGCTGCTCCTTGCCGCAGCCGAGCCGCGGGCGAGGACGGGGCTGAGAAACGCTCCGAGGGGAAACGCCGCCGGGAAACCCCAGCCAAACCCGAAACCACCGCGGAACCGGGCGGCTGCAGGGCTGAGCCTGCGGCGATCACCCTGGGGACGGCCCTCACCCGGGGAAAGGGGTGGACAAGCGAAGTCAGACCCAGCGCCAGGCTGCCTGCACCCCTGCCCGCGCGGGCAGCGAGCCCCCTCGGGCCCCAGAACGAAGCCCCGGTGGTGCCCGGGGCTTGGCGTCGGGCAGAGCCGCGGCCCCACGTGCCCGGGAGGCTCTAACGGGCGCCGGTGCAGGGGACTCGGCGCAGGGCTATATTTAGCCTCCCTTGACATTTACAGTGCCGGCGCTAATGGTGCATGGCGGCAGCCCGCCTCGGCTGGGTTTGTGCTGCTCCTGCGCTTCCCCGCAGTCTCCTAGGAAACAGGTACCACGCTGCAATGCCGGATGCTGCCCGGAATAACTGGGCTAAGACAAAACCCACTCGGAAAAGCTCATCATGACATTATCTGCGCCGCTGTTAGGTTTAACGAGGGCTCTGAAACAACAGGTATCTCGGCAAAAAAAAACAACAAACCCCAACCCAGCGAGCAAGCTTGCTCCCTGGCGCGCATCCCTGCTCCCCAGGACGGCGGGGAGCACCCGGCTGCGGCCGCAGACCCTGGCACGCCGTGAAAACGCAGGCGGGCACCGCGGCGCAGGCAGGAGCTCGCGTGGGAACCTGCCCCGACGGCGGGCGGCAGGCAGGGACGGGCAGGGCGGTGCTGCACCAGGGCAGGGCTGGCACTCCCCCGGTACAGCCGGCGGGCCCAGCACCATCACCGGCCCCGTGCTGAACACGGCGGGGGCTGCTCACCCCGACTCCCCAAAACAGGGCAATGTCTCCCACCCCTACCCTTGCCAGCGCTCCCCTGTCCTCCCCCTCCCCGGGCATCTTTACTCCCATCCCCAATCAGGCCCAGGGGTGTTAAGGAGAAGGACCTCCAGATGGATGCAGGAGCCTTCCAGTGAAACCAGGACACAGGGAGCCGAGGCACAGCCAGTCGCCGTTCCCGGGTGATGCTGGTGCGGGCAGCACGGACAGACAAACGGATGGGCACCCAGCTCCACCACCCAGGTGGGCAACAGCCTGAGAAACACCCTCTGAGCTTCCTCGGCCCACCCGGGTCCTGCAGAGGAGAAGGGGGAGCCCGGGGACCCCCCGCTGCCCTGGGGCCACACCAGAGCCCTCCTGCAGAAAGGGCTCGTTCGCTGTTGGGGGGCCACCGGTTGTTCCTGCGACCCCATGAAGATGCGTCTCCTTCTGTCCAGGATCCGTTAGGTGCCATATTTTTTTATTGTTGATCCTGTGGACAAGTTTTCCCCTCATGGAGCCTTATCCACGGTAAAACACGCCACCGTCCATCTCCCACCCCTTCCCCGACCCGTCGCGGCCGGGCTGGCGCGATCTCCGGGCAGCCAGGCTGGCAGCTTGCCTCCGAACACGGGACATGTCAGGAGCTGCAGCAGCTCCACAGCCCTTCGCTTCTCACCCCCCCTTTCTTCTCCCTCCCACCCCCAAAGGCTTTTATTGGCAACGAGACATCTCTGATGATAGAAAATTCACCAGAAATTTTTGGAGTCTGAAACTGCACAGTAGTTACGCGCCTCTGCTTCGTGCCCACCTCTCTGACATCCCTTCCCTTGCAAACAGCATCAAAAAAGAGCTCGTCAGATTGGCAAGTCTGGAAATCCTCCCCCTTGAACACCGACGCAGGAATATCAGACCCAGCCGTGCCAGGGCACGGCCAAGCACTCGCTCCCCAGCCCCGGTGTCCCGGCTGCAGGGACGTGGGGGGTGGGAAAGCCCAATCTCAGCCCCGGTGCCCCCACGAGCTCCCGGTGCCACAGGGACAAGCCACCCCGAGGGCATTCGCCGTGCCGCGCTCCACCAACGCCAACAGCCAGAGCTCGGCTGGGTCCCCCCCAGGACCAGAAACACGGGGAGACGCCTCTGTGGCTCCCCCAAACCTGTCCCTGCCCCGCAGGAGGGGACGGGACGGTGAGCCCTGGGCTGCCCTTCCCGGGTGCTGGGGGTCCCTTGGGGACGACGCAGCACCCACGTGTGCTCCCGCGGGCGAGCGCACCCGCTCAGAGCCCTGCACCCACCAGCAGGATCAGGCACCACGCCGGGTTCGAGCACCCTGACCCTCGCCGGGGCCCTCGGGGACAGCAGCACCTCGCGCAGCTTCGGGACTCCTCGGGTTTTAAGAGAAGGGGTGGCAGAGCCCACGGTAGGGAGCCGGCACAGGCGCCCACCCTGCCCACGCTGCCTCTTCCCACGCGTCGCCCAACACACCGAGGCCCCTCCCGACACGCCGGCGCCAAAAGCGCTTCAGCCGACGGCGCCTGGCTCCTCCAGTTTGAACTCCGGAAGGTTTTGCAAATGGCAGTTCCAACGCTGTCCGCAGCGGAGCCGGACGCCGCGGGGCCGGGAGCTTCCCACCGCGACCGGGGCAGCTCCGGCAGCTGCTGCGGGGCCGCGGCCAGGACGGTTCGGTCCCGACGGCAGCTCCACGTACAACGAGGAGCCGGTTCCCGCGAGCGCACGGGGTGCAGCTCCCGTGTCACTGGTGTGTCCCCACACGACACGCAGGAAGCGCAGCGCACTTGCAAGGAGGAAGTTATTTTATATTTGAATAATAAAACTCCCACCACCTTTTATCTCCGCCTAAATGATGATCCTCCTCTGCTATCACAGCGACACGTCAACCTCGACAGCCCGGGAGCGTTTCCAGCGGCGCTCGCCGTGCTGGGGGGCGAGGCGCGGTGGCAGCGCGGCCCCGGCCGGGCAGCGGGACAGACCCACAGACGGGACCAGCCGCTCAGCGGCACCGGGCAGAGAGCAGCAGGATCAGCCCCTGCCTCCAGCATCGCCCCACGCCACCCCTGCCCGGTACCCGCAGCTTCGGTTCGCTGCTTCTCACACCCCTTTTCGCTCACCTGAAGACCTCCAGAACTTGCAGCCATGGAGGCACTGACAGCCCTGACACCACCCCCGGCCAGCTAAGCGGATGCAATTCCTTCAGCAAGTCCCTCATTACCGGGTATTTTCCCCCATTTCTGAGCACCCGCTGCGGGATGCGCAGCCCCCTGGCACTGCGGGATGTGTGGCCCCCCCCAGGCCCCAGTGCTGCGACGGGGGGTTACTTCAGGGGGACACAGCAATTCCGCCTGAAAGAATGACACAGGAGCATTCCAGGTCGCAAAGTGAAACGTCAAAACACCCAGCCGGGGCCAGCTGCAGCCCTGCGACCATCGCCCGGCGGTTCCCCGGCCCTGCCTGCTGCAGGGGGGCAGGTACTGAAGCCCCTGAGGTGCAGAGAGCCCCCGGCTCGATGGGACACAGCCTGTGATGCCGGAGACCCCCGGCAACTCTCCTCTCTCCCACCCTAACCCAGGCTCATGGCCAACCAAGGGCTTGGCACCCCCTCACCCCGCAGGGCTCAGAGGCTGCTCTGGCCCCGGAGCTTTTCACCGGGGGGGGGAACACACGGCACCTCCCCGGCAGCCGGCGGGAGCCAAACCCTTCCTGCAGACCCCGAGCCACCAGGGCAGACAGCGTTTTCAGTGGAGGCAAACAACGGCTTCTGCTTCAGCCTCAGCAACCTTCAACCCCAACGTTCCACAGCAATTCGGTCGGAGGCAGAGACCAGCCCGGCTCCAGCTCCAGCGGGCAGTTTGGCAAAGTCCCGTACCCGGACACCGAGCGCTGTCCTGAGAGGTGTCGGCACCCGCAGGCACTCGAGCGGTGCAGGCAGGAGAGGGCCAGGCACGGGCAGGGGCTGCTCCTCCGCGGACCGGCCAGCAGCTCCAAGACCATTTCCAGCAGTTGCTCCCGGGGTGCCCCGGCCGGCGTGTGCCTGGGGCTCTGCTCAAGGGTGGCCCAGCGGGAGGGACCTGGCCCGGCACCCACCACGGCCGCAGCCCCCCTGAGCCCGCTCCCCAAACTCCGCTCCCTCTGTCGCTTTTTCTGCAAAAGATCCCCAGCGCCAGCTCGGCTATTTTTACCGAGAGGAGAGTACAACAGCGAAACGCTGCTGGGGAGCTATTTCTGCCTCCAGAACCTCGACAAACAACTTTGAATTGACGAAGGAGACTACCCGAGGGATTAACGGGCAGGGACTGTCTCCCCAGAAATGTCCCCCCGCACGTCTGATGGGCTGGCACGGTTAGCGCAGCGACGGCTCTGCCCTCCTGCCCTGCCCAGCGCCGGAGCAGCAGAACCTCCCACGTGCGCACCCGCGGGTCCCTGTGCGCCGCAGGACACGGGTCCCTGGTGACCCCAAGGTGAGGGTCCCTGCACGTCCCACTCTGCCGGCACAGACCCGACCGGTGCCCGGCTGCCGGCTCAGGGTCCAGGAGGAGCGAAGGGCTGGTGCCGCGGGACCCCTCAGGCAGGGACCGACACCGCGGCGCTGGGGATGAAATGGGAAATTTTCCGGTGCGTCGGAGTACGGGCAAAGCAGAGCCAGGCCTGCCAGAAGCAAACCCACCGCTGCTGGCCCAGCTAAGCTCTTGAAGGGTTTGACTTTGCTTCTTCCCTTCTAGTGAGTAAACACAGAAATTTAAATAAGCTTTAAAAAGACGCATTATTTCCAAAAGAGGAAAATCAACGTATTCCAGATGTTTATAAAATACGGAGCGGGGCGTTTTTCAGCCTGAACCATTTGCCAGAGCGCTCTGGTTGCCACGACCGGGTGCTTTTCCTGCAGACCCACGCTGGCCACAGCCGATGCCCGGCTCTGCCGAAGGGGCAACCAAGACAGAAACACCCCCAGCGCCACCGCCGGCGCCGCTGACCCTCACCCTTTCCCGCACAAGGCGGTTCCCATGTGCCATCACGGGGTCCTTTCCACCCCGCGGCGGATCCCGTCCCTCCGCAACGGGGGATGCTCCCCGCCGTGCCGGGGACCCGCCAGCCCTCGACTCGCCCGTGGGAGCTAGAGCTGCGCCCGCCTGTTCATGAAGCTGACGGTTATTGCAGCTGACACAAAGGGCAAGGAAGGAGAATTATTCCTGCGCTGGATGGATGAGTCTAAAAATCCACAGCCAGCAACGGCGGCTTTTCACTTCCCTGACCTACATACCATGTGCTGGGGGGGAGATGGGACCTGGGACTCGGGAGGAGGAGACGGGGGGTCGGGCAGCTCCTCGGCTTGCTGACAATAAGGAAAAACAAGCCCAGAGGCTGCGAGGCCTCTCCTCGGCTTCAGGACGGACCGTAAGGATGCTCAGGCAGATTTTTCTGGCACGTTATCCAGCGATGCTGGCAGACGGGCACGCAGGCATCGCCGGCACCACGTAGGCATTGCCTGTACCACGCAGGCGGAGCCTGCATGGTACAGGCAATGCCTACGTGGTGCCGGCGATGCCTGCGTGGTACCAGCACCGTAAGCATCCCCCCCCGCTGCTCACAGCTTGGAAACACAGGCTTGGCATCACCCTGTGCGGTAATTAATGAAGAAACCAGCGTTATCCCTGGGCCTATTGGACATTCATGACTCGGCGCCTTCGTCTTGGTGAGAAACCCGCAAATCGTGCACGTGAGAAAGCGTTTCTGAGGCTGCCGAGCTGGTGGGACCGGGCTGGGCGAAGGTTTCTTCCCTCTCTGCTCCCTGAACGGATCTCACGAGTCCGTTGGATGCGAATGTGGGGGGGGAAAAAAAGGGGACGGGAGCGGCACCACGGCTAGAACACCAAAGCCAGCGGGGTGATCTGCAAGCTGACGAGGAGCTCAGGTTTAGGTTCGCAAAGTGTGATTTGTGTTCAAAAAAAATCAGACTGCACGTAAATAAGTCCAGGCTTCCGCGCGGCTGGTGTGAAGGCTGCGTTAGGGCCCCGTTCAGCTCGGCGCAGAAAGCCTGGCTAAAAGTACACGAGTCTCGGAAAGAAGTTTTAATTTAACATTTGTAAAAACCCAACAGGACAGCCCAACAGGCTGGCTGTCACGGCAAAGACCCAAGCGAGCAAATCAAGGTGGATTAAGCTGATGGAAAGAGCCCAACATCTCGAGCCAAGAGAACTCTTAATCAGAAATGGTCCATACATTGAAAAAAAAAAAAAAAATTTGAAAAATGTCCTTTGAAACTTTTAAATACCATTTTCTTTTTCAGATTTTTTTGTTTTATAGATGAAAATGCTCTCAGCATTTCTGCTTTAAGAGAAACCAACCTCTACTGCCTCCCGGTCTTTGGCAAACAAAATATTCCAAGACCTATTTCACTGCTTCAGCTCAGAGTTTGGATGCACAAACCCACTTTTTCTCAACCACCCAATGACCCACAGCTGCCCTGGCAGGACGCCCCCTGCCCCGGCGGGGGCTGCTGCTCAGCACCCCCGACTTTGGAAGCTGGAGCTCACACACCTGAGACATCGATGCTAAACTTAACTCCGGATCTGGAAAACCTCGGGAAGGTGTTCGACGCCTGCGCGGGGGCTTGGGACAGGCAGGTGTAGTTACTGCCGGGCACGCGATGCCCCCACGGACCCGGGCGCCGTTCCCCAGGCCGGGGCCGTGCAGGGACACGCACCCGCAGCGTGACGGTGTGCAAGAGGCGGCTGTGGATTACGGCGGGTCTCAGCCTTTTGGAAAAGCGCTTGCAAACATTAAAACCCCACGGCCCCGACGGCCAGCGGGGGATGAGCACGTTCGACTTGCACCCCCGGCCTGGCTCCCGAGCTCGGCCAACGCCGGTTTGCCCAGCGCGGAGCAGCCCGGGCTCCAGCCGGCCCTGGGTGACGGCGACGGGCACAGCCTCAGCCGCGGCTCCCGGCGGCACCCGCGCAGCACCCCCAGCTCACCCCTGTGCGCCGCTGGGGGAACAATTCACGCCGGGACTTTCGCTCCTTCGTTAGCAGAACACCTGTACAAGGGCGATGTTGTCCCAAATTGCCTTGTTTGGGTTTACACGACAGATTTGGGGAACAGTTTTTCATGCTACGACAAAGCTGGTTCCCGCAGAGGCAAGGTGTCCTGCGCTCGGGCTCTGCCCCCATCGCTCCATCGCCGTCGGTCACACGGGTCACACCACATCACCCCGTCCTTTGAACAAGCACCGTGTGAATAACCAGAACGACGGAAATCAGGCGCAGCACTCTCGGACAGACACCCCGAAGAAAATCCAGACTTTTCTAGAAGACAAGAAGCCCGTCACCCTCCTGCGCCAAGCACGTTTCGCACAGGCTCGGCTGGACGCGCGGTGACACGGGGTCTCCGCGCCGCACGGGGATCGCCGGCTGTCTCCGGGCAGCCCTGCCGCACCAACCCTCGCTGCCCTCGTGCTGGGCCCGGCGGGATGCATCCCTCGCCTCCCTGCGTGGGAGCACCCTCGCCCCATCGCCCCCCAGCCCTGCTCGGGGTGCCCGTGGGCACCCTGCTCGCCCCAGCCAGAAGCTGCTCTGTCCCCTCCTGCCGCGGGAGCGGAGCGGCACGCTGCTCTGAGCCCTCCCCTGCCCGCCCCGACGCGGGGCCATGCTCAAAGCCACTCGTGGGGCCGCTGCTCCTGCTCGCCTGGAGCCGCCTGACCCCGGCCAGCCGGGCGCTCGCAGAGTTGCCCAGCTCAGGAACCCGCCGTCCGCGGCTCCCCTGGCCAGGGGGTCCCGGGGGGGCACACGCTGCTCGTCATCGCCACGGGGGCTGGGAGAGCACCCCAGACAGCTCTGCCCAGGTGACCCCCCGTGCAGTGACAGGCATAGCTGGGTCCTGTGGCCCGTGCTGCTGCGCCCTGGGAGAGCTGCCCGAGCTCTCCTGCTGCCAGGGACGGCTCCGAGGGAGCCAGGGCTGGCTGGGGCTGCTGCAGGTACCCCACACCCCGTGAGGGGAGTCAGAACCAGGGCACCCCAGCATCTCCCAGCTCCGCTTCCCTCTAGCTTTTCCAGCGTCTCAGGGACGGGTGCCACCGGACAGGGTGCCCTCGGTGACCGTGCTTTGTCTCCGCTCGGTGCCGGCTACTCTTTGTGCTGCCAGTGCTGAGGAGAGACGTGGCTTTCTCGTACCCCCCTTGGCTGGGCAGGGAAACGAGCAGGACCAGACTGGACACGCTCCAGGGAGATGGAAGACAAACCCCTTCCCCGACATGCTGGTGGGAACCGTTTCCACAAGCTTTCTCCCACCCCACTGGGAGACCACAGCCACGCACCCACCCACTGACCCCTCGTCCTCAGCTCTGCATCACGGTACAAAACGCTCCCTTGAGTCTCCCCTGCCCCCTAACAGCACAGACGATAAATGTTACACCCATCCCCGCCAAACACTGCAGAAATGGGGAAGAAAATCTCCAGCTACAGGCTGTGTGCTCACAAGAGCAGCCCGGGCTTTGTGGGAATAAAAGCCTCAGAGCTCCAGAGAGCTTCTGCGTTTCAAGTCAAGGGTTTTGCACAGTGCTACCACTTGACTCAGCATCATGTTGGCTCTCGTCTGAGACACAGAGGGCTGCTGGTGAAGAACAACTCATGGCACCGGGGTGCGGGTCTGGAGATCCATCTCAAGGCTGGATCCGTGGAGGGGATTCCCGCTGCCCAACTGATGCGCGACGGAGAGCCCTCACCCCACACCAGAGGGACCAGCTCCGGACCGCCGTGCCTCCTCAGCTCCTCCGCCAGGGTCTCACTTTGGCTGCACCCCACCACGGGGCACCCCATGTCCTGCCCGCCCTCCCCTGCAACGCACCTCGGACCCGGGGGGTCTCTCACGGCCCCTTCCACCACAGGGCAGGAGACGTGACAGCATGAAAGCACGTCCCAGCGTCCTCACCCTCGGGGGGGCCGGGGGCAGCAGGTCTGGGGGGCGGCACAGCCCAGACACCACACCAGAACCAAAGGGAGGGTTCACCCCCCCCCCCCCCACCTTGCCCCAGCACCACCGGGCGCTCGCCCATCGTGCCACCGCCCCGAGCAGCCCCAACGCCAGCTCCCGCACCGAGTGCAGGCGGACATGGCAGACCCTCCCTCCGGGCCACAGCCTGAAGCCCACCCCACAATAAAACGCCTTCCAAATCAAACTGAAGAAAATTTCATTTGCGGAAAAACGTAACAAAAACAGGAAAGAAAGTTTCCAGAGGCGTCCAAATCCCCTCTTTGGCATTGCAGTTTTTCAGATAACTTTGCTCCTTTATTCTCACTGTACACTAAAAGTACACTGCATTCCCAGCAAAAACAACCCCCAGCAAAGGAAAACATGGGAACTTCAAAAAAGAGGGGGTTTTGAAAGACCCACCTTTTAAAAGGTCTCCTTTGTAGAGAAATGGAAACCTTTCAGGCCTTACTCCAATCAAGAAGGAATCTAAACCTGAAACCCCTCTGCCGCAGGGAATACTGTCCTCACAGCTCCAGTTCTAACTGCCCGGATAGATAAATACCCTCAGAAAACAATTAATGGTGGCCATGGGCAATGCTAGAAATTTCCTCGGCACCGTCCTTTCAAAGGAAGAGCCGGCGATGCTGAACACGGCTCGGTACCAGGTGAGCTGGAAGAAAACGTTTTATCTGGTTTGCAGGACCCGGACGCCTTCCTCCGAGAGACCTGCCGGCTCTGCGTGCCATTTGCTCGCCTTCGCCCCCCTGCACAGACCCCGCTGCAGATCTGCACCATAAATATTCTGCTGCTCATCTCACCCGGTATGCCGTTAATTAGTTTGCAAAGCAGTGGGCATTCAAGTGCTTGAGCGCTTTCATTTAAATTTGTCCTAATGAATTATATAAAATTACGAGCCAGACGCTAAACCTCGGTAAATTGGTGCAGATCAGCGGCCTGGTAAATATTTGGTGTGGCAGGATCTCACTGCGCCGTGACAGCAGCCCTTCATTTACACTGAGGATCAACCTCCTAGGTGCATTCTGAAGCAGAAAGGGGCTGTGACACCCTCCCCTCGGTGTTTACCTGGTGGAAAATCCCTCCTGAACAAACACGAGGCGTCAGAACCCGGCGAGCAAGCTCGATTCAAACCTGGCTAGCAGGCTTGACTGAAGCCGAACCAGGAACACACAACAACATCTATTATGCCGCTTCCTAAAGGGACACAGCTGACAAAACAGGGCAGCAGCGTGACCCCCTTGCAGACACAGACCCCTCCTTGCTGCCACAGCCGACCGTGCGTTGCAGCGGAGGCTGCTCCAGTGCCAGGGCTGCGAGGAGGCACAGCTGTTGTGAAAAAAAAACACGGTATTTTGATCTGAGCAGGGAAATATTCCCGTGATCCCTGCCGGGAGCGAGCAGACGTGCCACGGAGCGGTGGTGCTGCACTGCCTCGCTCTTGTGGCAGGGCTTTTTTTGGAGAGCTGGGCTGCCATAATTAGCCAGAGGCAATTAAGGGGCTTATCTCCTTCCAGGCTGCCCCTCGCCTCAGGCGGGTCCCCCTGGGGCCTGCCCTGCAGTCCGCGGGCTGCGCTCACCACCACCTCCCTGGGAGCCCGCTCAGGCTGGAATTATGCAAGCCCTGCAGAGACAGACCCAAAATGCACGGTGCCTCCTGCAAGCACCCAGCCTGGGCTGCCAGCGCCGGGAAAACCACCCCCGCTCCTCCTTGCGAGGGGCTTCCCCGTGCCCGCTGCGACACGGACACCCAACAGGGCACGCGGCCACACGCCACACGCAGCGGTCGAGGGGTGAATCCCACCACAACGGGCCCCTCTCCCCATCCGTGACACCGGAGGGGGTTTCGGAAGCTACGGCAGGCGGCCAGGGATTTGCACCCCCAGCCTGGCAGCCAGCCCTTCCTGCCCCCCTACCCAGCACCAACCCCTTCCCTGCCCAGTCGCACCCTGAGCTCCGGCGAACGACACCAGACAAACAAGCCAGAGGTCGCCCCCATCGCACGCCGCGCTGACCCGTGCCACCCTGCCCGCCTGGGAGAGGTGCAGCCATGGGGGATGGAGAAACCTACCCCCGGGTCTGTGGGGGGTTGCCGCCCCTGCGACCGGGTCCCTGGGCACTACCTGGGGTTGCGGGGGGACACCCCGGATTCTCCCGGGGCCTCGCAGCAGCTTTGCTGTGTCCGTGCCGCTCCACCCGTGGACATCAGCAGCTGGCGAGGGGCGCTGCAGCCCAGCACCACCCTGCGTGGGCCGTGGGGGGACCCCGGCCCCGCTTGTCCCCACCGCCCGGGGAGGGGACGCACAGCCTTTCCACCGGGGTCTGTGACAGGAGCACGGACCCCACCTGTGGGGAACGGCGTGAAACCCGCGTGGAAACACGGCCGTGTGCCCCCGCCCCGCACTGAGCACCCTGCACCCACCGCCCAGGCTGCCCACGCCACGGGGCAGGGGGTCGGGTTTGCCCCCCAGCCCCCTGGCAACCCCCGGGGGGGCTGCGTCAGGCTGGGAAGGAGCGGAGCCGCACGGCCGAGCCACCGCACGGGACCCCCGGGCCCCTCCGCGCCCCGCCGGCAGCCGCTGCCCCAAAACCTCGGACACGCGTGGGGCTCCGCTGCGCAAAGCGCTTCCCGCGGCCGCCGGGGGGCGCCCCGCGCCGCAGCCCCGCCGCCAATTACCGGCGGCTAATTAGCGGAGATGGGGGGGGGGGGGGGGGGCTCCCGACACCCCCATAATGAACTCACCCGCTGCCCCGGGGTGCGCTGGCAGCGCGGCTGTGGGACCGTCGCTGCGACCCCGGGGAGCATTCCCCCCACCCTCACCCCCCGCCCCGGTCACGCGTGGGGCAGGTCCCGGGCACCGGGCAGGTCCGCTCCGCCGCGGCGGCGGGAGCCTCGGGGCTGCGTGCGGGACCGGGACACCCCCTCGCTCCCCACGGGGGCGGCCCCGGGGCATCATCCATCCCCCTCCCTCCCAGAGCGGCCGGTGCAGGGGGGGGGGTGGGGGGGTGGGCGCCGACCCCGGCTCCCCCCCGTCGCGCCCACCTGCTTCTCCAGGGAGTCCTTGGCCGAGAGGGAGGGCTTGGGGGAGGGCGCCCGGTCGCAGACGCAGCCCTCGAGCAGGTAGAGCCCCGAGGGCCGGGAGCTGGAGTCGGTCTCGAAGTAGAAGAGCATGTTCTGCAGCAGCGCGAACCACTTGGTGTGCCATTTTGTGTTGTCGGAGCTCCGCTTGCTCAGGTAGCCCTTCCGGGCGCCGTCCTTCTTCGCCAGCAGCCCCAGGTAGGTGACGTGCCCGTCATTGAGCCGCATCCCCTTCTGCATCTTGGTGGGCACCGCCAGCGCCTCACATGGTCCCCGCCGGGCGGCCGGCGGGCGGGTCCCTGGCGAGCAGCCGCAGCCCCCGCATCAACGGCGCCCGCTGCCCCCGGAGAGCCGGCGGCCGCCGCGGCGGTGGCTCATGCCGCGGCCGAGCCCCGCCGCCCTCCCCGCGCAGCGCTCGCCTCCCGCGGCGCCGGCGGCGGCGGCTCTGCCGGGGGAGCGCCGCGTCCCGGAGCCGCGTCTCCCGCAGACGGGGCGAGTCATGTGATGCCGGAGCCGGCGGCGGCACCGGGAGCCCGTCAGCGCCGGCCCGAGCCGTGCCGAGCCGAGCCGAGCCGCGCCGAGCCGCGCCGGGGCCGGCCCTGCCTTGCCGCCGGCTGCGGGGGCGGCCGCGCCGCGCTGCGCTCTCCCGGGGCCGCCAACGCCCCCCCCCCGGGCAGCGGGATGCCGGGGGACACCCCCCTGCCCGCCGCCGCCTGCACGGCACCCCCGGGCACACGGTACCCCCGGGCCGGCACGGACCCCTGCCCACAGCCAGAGCCCCGGGCCAAGAGGGACCCCCAGGGCAGACGAGGAGCCTAGGGCCAAGAGGGACCCCTGGGCACATGGGACCCCCGGGCACAGCAGGAGCCCCGGGCCAAGAGGGACCGCCAGGCACATGAGACCCCTGGGCCAGCACGGACCCCTGCCCACAGCCGGAGCACTGGGCCAAGAGGAACCCCCAGGGCAGACAAGGACCCCCGGGCACAGCGGGAGTCTCGGGCCGAGAAGGACGACTGGGACAGATGGGACCCCCAGGGCAGCCAAGGAGCCCTGGGCCAAGAGGGACCCCCAAACCAGGTGGGATCCCTGGGTGACGTGAGGCCCCAGACCCAAGGGGACCCTCAGGCCAAGAAGGACTTTAGGACAAACGGCGCCCCGGGGCAGAGCTATGTGGACAGGGACTCCTGGGTGAAGCAGGACCCCCAGGCCAAGTGGGGACCCCCAGGCTGAAATCAGCCCAGGGCTGGCACAAACCCTGGCTTGCCATGAGCCGCAGACTGAGCAGGACCCCCGGGCCAGGTGGGACCCCCAACCTGCGCTGGCTCTGTGTGAGGTTGTGCTCAGCCAGGCACCCACCCCACCCACCCCGGGCACCCACCCCAACCTTGGGTGCCGGCTCCCCCGCAGTCCCGGGGAAGCACCCCCGCTGCCCAGCCCCGCATGTGCTGCTGACCGTGGGACATCCCCACCGGTGGGCTTCCCCTCGGCGGGTCCCGCGCCCAGCCCGCACCTCCCGGCCCAGCAGCGTGGAGCTGATCCTGTCCCTGCACGCTGCCGTCCCTAACGCTGCGGTCCCTCGAGCCGGGTGGTCCCTCCACGTGCAGAAGCATCCGCACCCCTTCACCGTCCTCTCCCTTCCCACCCTCCACCTCTCCCGAGGGCACTGGGAGCGCAGCCGCTCCCAGTCATCGCACATGGGAGGGAAGAGGACCCCGTTTCTCCATTTATTTCTGCTCGCCTCTCTCTTCCATCCCTCTCCTCTGTCCTGGCCTTGTGTGCTGTGCCGAGCTGGGCAGAACTGGGAGAACTGGGCACTGGAGCCTGCGCAGGGCAGGGAGGGCCCTGGTGCTCCCCACATCCTGGAGGGTCCCCACAGCCAGGAGCGCTGGGTCGGTCAGAGGCCACGGTGATGGGCGCGTGCGAGACCCTGAGGTGGCTGCGAGGCGGCACACGAACCCTGCTGCCCACGGGCTGCTGCCCGCCCGCATCGGCAGGGGAACCGGCCCCGGCCCCAGCCCCACGCGGGACCGACAGGGAGGGCATCGCATCGGGAAAACCGTGTTAATCGGCTTCGTTTCCGCTGAAAATGCTGGCAGAGCTCCGAGGAATTCAGTGAGGTCACAGGTTGCTGTGGCAACAGGAGGGAACAGGCTGGAATTGGGAAGGGTGCGGGCAAGGCCAGGGTGGAGCCGCTTGGCCTGGCCTGGGTGCTCACTGGGACACGTGCCCGTCACTGCCTGAGGGACACGACCCGAGCACCTGCCGGGTGCCGGATGGGTGCTGGACAAGTGATGGATGGGTGCCGGATGAGTGCTGGACGGGTGCCAGATGGGTGCCAGAGAGGGGCAGAGCGGCCGCAGCCAGGAGCGGGAAGAGGGGCCACACACTGCGCCCTTCCTCCCAGCCGAACGCGCCCACCGGTACCAGCGCCGATGGCGAGCGGGTGTTTAGCTCTAGGACATCCCCCACCAGCACGGCTAACTCTTCTCCCCGGCCAGGGCTCTCCCCGTTCCCATTTTTCCAGCCTGGTCCCACGTACGGACTTGATGATCTCAAAGGTGTTTTCCAACCTGAACGATTCTGTGATCCCGTTTCGCCACCACAGCCTCTGCTTGGGGTGAAGGATGGGTCAAAGCAGCTGAACATGCTCCCCATGACCGGCCCGTCCTGCCAGCCGAGCGCTGAGCCAGAATCACCCCTGGAGAAAAAGCCAAGACGTGCTCCGGCCCCTCCATCTCTCTGCGGATTAGCCGGATCCGAGCGGGCAGCTGCCGGCCAGAGCTGGGCAGGGATGGCCGTGGCTGCGGGGCTGAGCCTTCTCGCAGCTCCTCATCACGGGGAGCGAGCGCTGGGCAGCGCTGCCTGCTTCTGTGGCAGGGACAGGCAGGACCTGCTGCCTGTGAAACGGTGCAGCTGCACGAGGAGAAACCCTGCGTGGAAGCCAGAAAAATCTGGGATCAGATAATAACCAGGACGCTGGCACTGCCAGTAATTCCTACACCGGGGGAAAGTGGAAAACCCACCTCACGCCCCGGGAGCTGCTGAGCCCTCCAGCTGGCCGTGGGGCTGTGCCCGGAGACGTAGCGTGCCGGGGGACGTGGTGTGCCTGGGGATGCCGTGCACCCACTGCCCCTGGGGCGAGGGTCCCCGCTGCCCCCCGCTGCCTCGCTGGCGCGAGCAGGCTGCCGTGAGGACGGCAGCGCTTACGGCACTGGGGACGAGCGGTGTTTGGCTGGTGGAGGTGGTGCCAGATGAGGCAGCTGGACTTTGTTCCTCAGATAGCGCTGGTTTAGCTCGGACTCCCCTTAGACGATGCGGAGAGTAATGGAAACAATAGCTGGCGGCTTGCAAGGCTTGAGCAAATACGGACACTTTGATTTCCGAAACAGAGGGAGGTTTATTTTTCGCATGTGATGTTTGCTTCGATTGATCCTAAGGCGTTGGCAGCGTGACCCTTCTGCTCCGGGAAAGCAGAGGTGAAGCGTTCCTCAGTTCTCCCAAGCGCTGCCGCACAGAAGAGCCAGACTGGCTGCTGCCGGGAGACAGGGATCTGCCCAGAGGGACCATTTCCCAGGGTTTCCAAGTATTCTAACGGCAGTGGCTTCTTCTCTCTTCACCGAAGTGTTTAACAAACATCGAAGCGGTTCCCGTGGGCGTCCCGTGCGAATCCGAGCCTCGAGCCTGAGCAGACTTGTGCGCGGCCAGAGCAGGAACAGCCGAGGGGGCCGGGAATGCTGCTGGGGAGCAGCGGGGGGCTGCAGGGGGCATGCGGGCAGCACGGACCCCCAGGAGTGGGACAGTCCCCAGCAGAGACTTGCTGCTGCCAGCAGCTCTGAGCAAGGCGTGACGGGGTCTGGGGGACCAGGGCAGAGCATCCCCTGAGCCAGCGACGAGGCAGGTGAAGGAGGGAGGGTGATGGCACCCAGGGCTTGTTAGGGGCTTGGCGGGGGTCTGCACAGGCAGCCGCAGGCCCTGACCCTCCGGTGCGGCACCGGACGGGGCTCTCGGCGCAGGGTGGCTCTCCGGCAGACCGCCTGCTCGTGCGGCACCGCCTGTCCCCGCGTCCTGCTGCTCTTACCGGGGCAGGTGCGGAGCCTGTTGCTGTGACTCCTCGTGAAACCCTCGTGAAACGCATCCTGTGATTTCCAAGCCGAAATAATCAGCTGTGGAAAACACGGCCCTTGCTGCTCTCAGCCCGTGCTTCAACCTCTCGCATTAGCAGGGCTCACGCTGACCCAGCGGGCGGCGGGCTCTTCTGTGTGCCAGCGGCCTCCTCACCAGGTCGCTTCCCACACAGTCTCCTCCCTCCGCCAAGCCTGGATGGAAGAAACATCGCTGCTCCGTACATCCAGCTCCGGCGGGGTGCACAGGCCGGGTACCCCACGGCTCGCTCCCCATGGCTGACCCCCGTGCTCAGCAGGGTGGGGGTTTCCCCACCTCTGTGTCCAAATGCTCCCCGCGGGGCCGGCACCGGGTACCCGCCTTCCTCGGCTGGCGGGGGTGAAACACCCTGGGAAGGGTCCCGCAGGGCACCACTCACCAGGGACCTCTCTGTGGCCAGCGCAAGACACCCATGAGCCAAGAGCATCCTCCCAACCAACCCCCCAGGGCTGAGACCCCCGGTGCTGCTGCCCCTCACCCCACTGGCACGAGCCACAGCAGAGCAGCACAGGGCAGGGGGGTCCCGCGGCAGCGCTGGCAGCACAGCCCTGCTCCCCCGGGGCGTTGCACGGCTCGTGTGGTGGTCAGACGTGCCGCCTGTTGCACTCCTGTCTCCTTTCCCCCAGAATTTCAGACGTTCGCTGGCCCCTCGGGCTGCCGAGCCTCTCGCTGGCTGAGCCTCAGGCTGAGACACTAACCATGTGCACAACAAAAATAAAAAAGCCACCAAAACCCTCCCAGCCTTCCCAGCTCCCCACATGCTGCTGGGTTCTGTGGGCGCTGGCATTTATCGGCGGCTCCCCCAGCTCCCGCTCAGCCTCTCCTGTAAAGGCCGGGCTTGGCTGCCGCCCCCGGGAAGCTGCCGGCAGCGGGGAGAGCCAGCAGGCAGCTGGGGAGGCGCAGCCGAGAGGCTGCTCGAGGAGCTCCCAGCCTGACAGCGCAGAGACCAGAAATGGGAGGTGGTACTTCTGGTGACGAACTGCTTTCCTTCACTTGGGGCGGGGAGTAAAAATGGGCATTTTTATCCACTCAGGCTCAGAGGCATCAACCCAGGGCTGAGGCATCGACCGGGCAGGTGCTGACGTTTGTGTCATTAAAATGTGTTTTCCCAGGACACAGCATTGTTCCAGGCTGCCGACAGCGGGGCACACGCTTGCTTTCAGTGCAGAGCGTGGATACTTGTTTCACATCCCCCCGAGAGCTCCCCTGCGTACGGCGTGCTTCCATCTGCTCCGCGGGACGCAACGTCTCTTGGACTCTGCCCAAACTGAGCTTTCCGAAAGGAATCCGCACGAGCTGACGACGAAGTCAAGAGCATGGGCTCGGGCTCCCAAATCACACCAGCACGCTTGGTGGAGCAAGTTAAATCCGTGCTGCAGGTTTAGCTGCGGCAGATGTGCCGCTCGGGGAGGTTTCAGCTGACCCGGGCAGGGCTGGGCCGAGCGGGGACGAGGGGGGTTCGGAGCAGCTCTGCGGGTGCGAGGGAGGCAAAACCCACCAGGCTGTAGTGCAAAAGCAAAGTTTTTCTGTTCGCTCAGCAGCAAACTTGGAAGGAGCAGGAACAGAAACTTCCCGTGTACTTCCAAGGCGCCCTGGCAGAGCTGACGGTGTACCAGATCGTCTGTGGACAGGACGAAGCGACCTGATTCGAAGGGCACCCTCGCTCAGAGCTGCTCTCAAGTGTGCCCTTGATCTTTATCCAATTCCCCAGCAGCGCTCTCTGCTTTGTGTTCTCAGAAATATTGCTAGGGCAATGGCAGGACAGAAAAGAGACTTTTTTGAAAGCACAAGTAGGCATCTGTTGTGTTCACACAAAATATCAGTGCTCCAGCGATGCCCTCTCCGATACACCAGCATCGGGAGAGTTGGACTCAGCACTTTATTGCTCAGACAGTTCTCTGCTAATTGGCCCCATCCAGTGTTTGGTTTTGGCAGCCCGGGTTCCCATCGCTGCCATCACACATCTAACCCTCCCTGACAGAGTCGCCAGGGGAGAGACAAAACCTGGCTCCTGGGGACAACCTGCGAGTGCAAATCTGCGGCCAGCAGCCCCTGCTGCTGCGAGCCGGAGCAGCGCTGCTCCCTCTGCCCGCGCTTCAGCCTCTCAGCCTTTGCTTTCTGCCCCGGGCAGCTCCCCTGGGTGAGGACCAGCCGTGCTGCCGTGGGCCAGTGCGGTTCCCTCTCCTCCAGAGGCTCGGAGCAAAGCTCCGGTGCTGCGGCACTGCCCTGCCCAAGCCGGCAGGTGCTGAGAAGCCCGGGGCCGGTGCGGGTCCTCTGCGCTCGGTGCCCCGGCAAACCCGCACAAGACCCTGCCCCCCGGCCGGGAAGCGGGAGAGCAGGAGCCCAGAGCCCACAACCCAAGGGCGGCAGCACCGCGACGTTGCCGGCGAGGCGCTGGCTGCCCGGCGGGCTCCTGCCATGGCAGAGGGCAGAGCAGTGGCCGGGTCCCTGCGGCGCAAGAGGCCCCTGGGCTCGGGGTGTTGCTGGGCTGGTGGCACGCTGCCACGTGGGCTTCTGCAGTGCAGCTCCGCCGGGTAAAGAGAAGCCACCAAGGCTTCCCATGGATCTGCAGAGACAGGCGGCCTCCTCGCAAAGGGAAAAACGTGTGGAAGCGCCAAACCGAAGCTTCGGTGTGCAGCCGCCTCTCCTCCTTGCACGCGCGTTCCCCTCCTGCCTTGGCACCGCGGCTGCTGTGTAACCCACGGCTTTGCCACGTTTGGCTCGCTCAGGCGGTGGCCGCTGGCCAGGCTGCAGGACCGGGCACGGCCGGCACTGCCCCATGCGGAGCTGCAATCCATAACACGCGCCTGCGAATAAACCATGGGATGAATGCGGATTTGCCGGGCAGTTTACATGGGAGAAGCATCTCCAACCATAAATCCCTCAGGAATAACCGGTGTCACAAGCAAATGGTTCTGGAAACCTGCCAGGCACTTCGTCTTTTTTGGATTTTAGTGGTGCAGTGGCTGGTGAAGCCAGAAAACAAGCCCTGCAGGGAGAGGTTCTCCATGAGCACGATGGAGTCAGAGGCAACCTCCTCCCTCTTTCGCGAGGCAGCTCCGAATATTATGTAAAAACGCAAATACTGTCCTGACGAAGCTGCAGAGCCGTCAGTGCCCAGCACAGGGCTCCGGCGAGGACTGACCCGTTGCTCCTGGACGCGTGAATCACGGGCACAAGCAGTTCGGTTTACAAGCGTTCGCAGCACAATGTGCGCTCGGCGGCCGTAAAGGACCCTTTGCGCCGGGGCTGTGCCGCGCCGCGCTCGCCAGCGGCGTGCCAGGAGGGCAATCCAGACGGGCCGTGGTAATTTCCCTCGCTCCTCCTGAGCGCTTGGAGCGTTTGCAAAACTTAAACGCTGAGCAGAGCCGCCTGGTGACTCCTCGGCTTGAGGAGCCCAGCAGGGATTTGGAAACCATTGCCTTCCTGGAGCGTGAGCTCAGGGGCGGCGGGGGAGCTTTGTGTGTGCCAGGCAGGAGAGGGACAGGAGCAGGGACCGGGGCAGGAGGGATGCCAGGGAGGTGGCACAAACCTGCAGCTTGAGGACAGCCCTGGCCAGGGCACGGCGCCAGCGGTGCATGGGGCTCACAGGGGAGCAGAGTCCCCTCTCCCAGACTGAGCCCCACTGGTCCCAGCTGCCCCAGGGAGTAGGGAGGTGAGGGGAGTGGAGTCAGGAGATTTGTGATCCCAGAGCCTTCAGCCGTAACCTCTTCCTCCTCTTCCCAGGTTCTGCCTTTGCGTCTCCTTCCCTGAGCTGAGCCTGCGAAGCTGCAGCTCTCCCTGGCCAAATCCTGCCAGCCTGGAGCCCTCTCGCATCAAAGCATGGCGTAGGGTGTCCTGGCACCGGGCTGGCTCCTGTGCCCTGGGGACACCGTGCTGTCACCCTGGGAAGATGCTGGGCTCCAGGAGGGATGAGGTGCCCCACGCACTCCGTGGCTGACCGCTGGCCAGAAGCAGGAACGTCCGCTGAGCTGCGGGGCCGGAGCTGGCAGCACCAGTGGGAGACAGAGCTCTGCCCCAGCCCCACCGCCTGCCCCAGCCCTTCTCCAGCCGCCTCCAGAGGAGGGGACAGGCAGCGAGCGCAGGCTGTGGCGCAGGCACTGCCCTTCCCTGGCTGCGTGCCCGCTGCTCCCACCGCGCTGCCAGCCGGAGCCTTCCCTCCTGCCCACACAAGCGATGGCTCCCGGCGCCAAGGACCCGCCTGCAGCCGGTGCCTGGGGTGGCTTCGTCCTCTTGGGACCGACACGCGCAGGGAACGGGCTCCGTGTGCCCATGGCTCCGAGGGCGAAGGGCTCGTGTCAGCCCCGAGGCTGAAGTAACTCGTCAGAGGAGGGAACGGAGGATGCCCCGAGAGGTGCTGGGGCGCGCCGGGCTGGAGGAGCCGCGCTCCCACCGCCACACCATCTCCCGTCTCGTGGCTGAAGTAAAAACCGTCGGGGCAGCCTGGGCAGGGTGAGGAGCACTCGCTGGGGCCAGCGGGCTGCATCCTCACCAGGCAGCGGCCGTGCCCGGCAGGGTGAGCGCCACCAGCCCCGCCACCAGCGCGGACGTCCCTTTGCACCTCTCGAGTCCCGTTTTCCCGCCGGCCGCCAGCGCTGGAGCTGAGTGACATTTGTGTGAAGTGCTGTGGGGGGAGGGGGATGTATAAATCAGGGCTCCTCACCCGCACGAAGACGCTGCGAGTTCATTAGGCTAATTTGTCACTTAGAACTGAACTCTCAGCGCCGGGTGTCAGGAAGGGGCTGGCTGCGCTTGACCCCCGGGTGACAGCAAGTCAGCCGCGCTGCAGAAATCATGTATTTGTTGACATTTTTTAAATGGAAAGTTTAAGGACTGTTATTATGCCGTGCAAAATTATTTCAGCAGCCTTTTGAACCGCTAAGCTATTCTCTGGGAATCTCAGCGCCGGGGATGACAACGTGGTAATTTATGCCAGCAGCTCTCGCTCACTCTTGAGCCCGCAGAGAGGGCTGCTGGCACGGCTCCTCGTTCCTCGTCGTGTGCGCTTGGGTGCCAGCTCCTTCACCTGAGATACGTCAGGGGGACAAGGGTTGCCTTCCCACGTTTCAGCGAGTCATGGCTTGCTCGGGTCCTTCCCCTCCTGGAAGGGGTGCGGAGCAGCGTGGGGCACGGCAGCGTTTTGGGCATCAGAGACCTGCGTTCGCGGGGAGCGGCTCCGAGGCCACCAAACCCCAGCGGCCCCTCCAGCCCCGCGGCACATGGAGCAGCCAGCGAGGAGAAGGGCACTGCCTGGAAAAGGCACGGCGGCTCTCTGCGGGGGAGACCGCGCAGCCCAGGCAGGAGCTGCGGGAATGACGGTGCTCAGGCCCGGGTTTGGGTGCTCCCGGGCCCCCTCGGTGTGGCCTCGCTGCCGGGGGGGTGCACAGCCCCTCGGCGCTGACGGGGGCTGGCAAGGGCACCGGTAACCAGGCGGTTGGGCTGAGCGCCTCGTCTCCCAGCCCCAGAGCTCGTGGATTTGCTTTCTCCACAAATCCTTTGTGCTGCCCCGGGAAGCTTCAGTCTCTTTCTGGGTGGTCCCAGCCGAAGCGTGGCCGGGTGACACGGTGCCCACCATGCTTGCTGGGGCCACGGTGACGGGATCCTCCCCACCCGCCTGGTGCTTCAAGGCCAGCAGCGTGTCCCCCAGCAGCCCTGGCCACGATGGGCAGCTCCTCTTAACACGGGGACAGCCGCTGCCCTGCTGTCCCCTGGGGACACCAGCCTGGTGGTGCCACATGTCCCCGACGGGTCTGTGCATCCCGGCTGTCCTCAGCCGTCCCCACGCCACCTTGCTCCACTTGGACAGGGACACAGCGTCTGCCCAGCCCAGCAAGACCACCAGGTACCCGGGCACAGACAAAAATTGTCCCTGTCCCATGGCAGGGTCAGGCAGAGGGGAGAGGTGCCGAGCACCCTGCTGTGGCACCCAGGGGTGCTGCCCCTCGGGCTGGAGGAGGATGCGCGTCGCTCCTGCGTTCAGCCTGTGCCATCGCCTCACGTGAATCACTAATATCCCCACGGAGAGCTCCGGGGGGGGCACGCAGCCACCAAGGGGGCCAAGTCCCATGCAGGGGCCGGGGCTGCCACGCACACAAGGCCACTGCCAGCCCCACGTGCCAGCACCGGGCACCCGAGCGCACCGGGGAGCGGTTACGGGAGCTCTGCCGCTGGTGGCAGTTTGTGTCACGAGCAGCACCGCGCTGGGCTTCCCGAGCTGCCGCAGGAAGGTTCGCTCAGTGCACACACAGCAGCGATTCGGTAACAGAATGTTATTTTTAGGCATTTCTGAGACAAACTGGCGTGTTTTACAAGCCTCTCTGAATGTATTGCAGCTAAAATGTACTTAATATGTCTGTGTGATCCTGTACTTCACAGGCCAGGGGTCCCTGCTGTTACATACAATATTTGCCACATGACAGACAGAACAACACTGAAACCTCCCCTGAAAATCACAGCTGCAGACTTTTAAAGACATTTCCCGTCCCTGCAGGTACAAAGCATTTTCAGGCACAAACATCCCCACTCACCCTGTGTCTGACTTTATTACTCTTCATTTGACTGGCAGCTTCCACGCTGCATCTCACAGCACTGCCAGCCGCTGCTGCACAGCACCCTCAGCCCCACACCCATGCCCTGGGCGTCCCCTGGAGCCCCCCCCCATATCCTTGGGGGAGAACTCTGCATCCCCAGGAAAACATCCCACATCCCTAGGGAAGCAGCACCCATCCCTAGGAAAGCACCAACCCACATTCCCAGGTGAGCACCCTGCATCCCCAGGAAAACATCTCGCATCCCCAGGAAAGCACCCAACAGCCCCAGGGGAGCCCACCATGTCCCAGGGGAGCATCCCAGCAGGTGCCAGCCCGGGGTGGCTGGGCAGAGAGCAGCGCTGGCCGTGGCTTTGGGGCCAGGAAGGAGGGACACGGGCCCCTCTGGCCCCTAGAACAGGGGTGGGGGGTGTTGGTGGCAGCTTTCGGAGGCAGCTGCCCACCCGGGGCGAGCACAGCGCAGGCTCACGCCGGGGCAGGTGAAGACCCTCCGCCACTTCGTGCTAAAGCTCCTCCGAGCTCCAGTGCACAGCGACGTGGGGGGGGTCTGCAGTGCCGGCGGCTCAGCCCCCGACCCCAACACGGGAGGTGGCACAGAGGGGGCACAAAGCAGGCAAACCCCGACCCCCGGTTATGGCTGCAGCCAGGGGCTGAGGCACAGAGCCAGGCTCTGTCGGCGGTGGGGCAGCCCCAGAGCCGGGTGTGCAGGCGTGCGTGGGCACACGTGTGCGTGCACCCGTGGGGGTGCGTGTGGAGAAAGCCCAGGGCCTGCTCTGACCAGCACACGGAAAAGGAGGAGCTGCCCCAAGTGGGGAGGGGGTCTGGCACGTCTCTGACAAAGACCATCCTTCCAGTCCCAGCAGGCTCACCCACATCCCCAAAATAAGTTATTTATTTATGTGTAGATATCTAAACCAGCTTTTTTCCCCTGATTTGCTGGTTTTGCAAAAGGCTGAGGGCTCCCATCCTTCCGCCCGCCTCTCCAGAGCCCGCCAGACCTTTGTTCAGCAGCACTAAAAGCAGGTCTGGCAAAGTCTATTTTTGACATCCCCCTGGACACCTTCAAAACCCGAGCTCTGCTCCCCGAGCCGGGAGGGCAGAAACCAGCAAAGCTCTGCCTGCGAGCTGCCTGCACGCCAGGCAGCCCTGACCTGGGGGGCTGGGGCTGCTCCGAGGGGCTGCCTGCTCCCCACGGGGCACGGGGGTGAGGGGCAAAAGCAGAGCCCGAGCACCCTTTCTTGGGGAGAGCCGGGGCTGGGAGCCTGCGCTCGGCCGGCCGAGCCGGCGGCCAGGGGTGCTCGTGGAGGGGCAGCAGCCACAACCTGGGCTCCTGCCTCACCCCCTGTTTGCAGCCGGACCGGAGACAGGCGGCTTTTCAAACCTCTGGGGCAACCGCTTTGGAGGGCAGCCCTGCACACCCAGCATAGCGGGACGGCTCTTGTTCAGACCCCTGAAAATTAAGACGAGGGTTTTTCAGCCCCCTCCAAGCCTGGGACAGACAAGCTGCACTGATGCCACAAGAGCCTTTGGCAGCCAGGTACCGGAGAACCGGACGGCAGCCGCCGAGCTGGGCTGCTCTGAGCTCGGCGCGGGTGCGGAGGGTGCTGGGCAGCGCGGCTGGGTCACCTTGGACAATCCGTCCCGGGGCTGGACACACCGTGCACGATCCCCAGGGCCGCCGGGATTAGCCCGGAGAGGCAAGGGCAGCACGGTGCTGCTGCTGCTCCCGGGAACAGAACTGCCAGGGCAAGCCTCTGGCTAATGTTTTTGTACACTTTAGCCCAGCTCTAATTAAGAATTTAATAACTGAGTCTCTGGAAACAACTAATTACCTATGGTCATGGAAAAGCTGTTTCTCCCTGTCTCTACCAGCAGATTTGGAAGATGACAAAGCACTCCTGTATCTGCTGAGAGGCTGTGGATTGAGGGGACGCAGGAGCCCCAGGGCTTGGTTTGAGTGGGTAACCCAAGCCCTGATAGTGACACCGCCGTAAATACACCAGGCAACGCAGGCAGCTGTGGGCAGGACACGGGTGTCGTTGGCTAAACCAGTTAGTTCCCCACTTGCCACGTGGCAAACGCTCCACAGTTACCCACCGATCAGCTCCGCGTTAGCTGCTTACCCGGGCGGGGGGGATTATCCGCACCAAGGGCGCGGTGGGGATGCCGGCAGCCCCGACGTGGTCCTCCCACGCCCCTCGCAGCGCCGCGCCGCAGCCAGGGCTCCGCAAACGGCAACAACCTCCCGCCGAGGCGGGCTGCCTGCACCCACCCGCTGCCGGTCGGGCAGAGCATCCCGCTCCCACCAGGGTCGTTACCCCGCGGCGTGATGAGGGCTGCGAGGGCAGGGCTGATCCCCGGCACCCCGGCCACGCGCGGAGAAGGGAGATGGGCAAGCTCCCGGGCGGGCTGGAAGGACAGACCGTCCCCGACGGCAGGATGCTGGTGCAGGGGCACGGAGGGGTCCCACAGCCAGGGCCGGATTCCTGCCGGGTGCTTTTGTGCCGCCCTGGGGCGAGCAGCAGCTCCCCCTCCACACCGCAGCCCGTGGCAGGGGGAGATCCTGGGGGACAGGGATTGCTCCCATCCCCACGGGATCTGCAGCTCCAGGGTTGGAGGCTCACGGCAGCCAGCGAAGCGTCCCGGGGTCCGGCAGCGTCGCCCCCATCACCCACGGCAGCCCGGGGCTGGGCGAGAAGGGCCCCGCTGGCACTCGCCCAGGGCCGTGCACGCTGCCGCCAGCCCTACCTGCCTCCGCGATGCACCAGCGACACGCTGTGCCCGCTCCTCCTCTCCCAGGGGAAGAGTCAGCCCAAAAAACAGCAGGGACGGCTTCGTGAGCCCAGCGACGCCGCAGCCTGCACCAGGGGCAGCTCACGGGGCGGCTGCACCGGCGAGGGCTGCTCCCGTTGGCAGGGGTGCAGGGACTCACTGCCGGGCTGGGGAGAGGAATTCCAGTGTTTTCAGGAACCCACTGGATTCCCAACGTGGGAACACGCCAGCCTCACCCCAGGCCAGCTGAGAGGGAGGGAGGGACCCCCCCGCCCTCCCAGCTGGCAGGACCCCCAGGTCGCACCTCCCACGGCCCAGCAGCAGGGACCGAGGCTTTGCTGCGCTTTCCCCCTTTCGCTGCTCCCGTTGCCTGCAACAGAACCAACCCCGAACACCTCTCCATCGTTCAGGGATTTAATTAGCTCGTCACCCACTAGACAGAGGGCAGAGACCCCTTCTGCACCCTGGGGAAGAAAGTGCCATGTCAGGCCTCCAGCCTCGTTAGCTGCCGGTCATCAGCAGAAGGACTTCGGTGTCACAGCACATGGCAAAGCCCCGCCACCTCCCAGCTCCTGTCCCCGCGCTGTTGTTGGGGTTTTTTTTCAGCTGCTGGACGGAGCTGGGTTCACTTGTGGATGTTGGGGATCCTTCTCGTTCGTCCTGCATTCTGCCCGGCGTATTTCAGCCACACGTGTACCACTACCCTCACCACACAACAGCGGTGCACAGAAGGCAAAGTGATTTGCCCAAGGTCGTACAGACAGCCACCAAGTCTCCCTGTCCTCCCTGGGTGATTTCACAGCTATGTCAGTAAATGGGCACTAACGCGTGCAGAGAACAGCGAGCGCCCGGAGCTGCCCTGAGATCCGCAGCAAGGGGACCCAGTCCTCCCCCGGGGCTCCACGGGGAGAAAGTGCCAAAGTTTGGCACAAGCTGCTCGGTTCCACATTACAATGAGATTTGCTGTAACAGATTCCCATCAGTCAGGGAAGAGTGACAGATTTATTTTTAAACAGATTAAGCATCTGCTGCTGACAGAGCACATCTCCGCACAGTCCGGGCAGGCTTTCCTGCAGGCAGTGCCCACAGGGGAAACGTAGCAGGAAAACACCGGGGAAGCAGCACCCCAGCTCCCCTGGCTCATAAATATGTTCGAGGATCATTTTAAGCCAGATGTGAGAGTGTCCCACCAGGGCAGAGCCGACGCTGGGCTCACTCTGTCCCGGCTCGCTGCAGGCAGGCTGCCGGGGGCTGGCACTGCCACGGGTGCAGATGCCGGGCTCTGTAGGATGTTTTCGTGTTGGTTAGAGAAACAAATAAAACAAAACATTTGCTAATTCAGGGAGATTCTTCTGGATAAGGCAAATTAATCAGATGTGATTCATTCTTGTGCTTTCTCTGCAGGACAGAGGCAGACTGGGGGGATTAGCGAGCCGGACGGGAACGCTGCCGTCATGTGGATCTGAGCTGCCCGAAGGCTCTCCCGCCTCGGGTCCAGCAGGAGCCGCTGGGCTGCAGCCCTCTGGGCTGATTCAAACATCACTGGCAGCAGAAGTCAATCACAGGCTTGCTCAGTTGTCCTAATGAATCCAGAATTAGCCAGGTCTGTTTAATGCCCATTTCCAGGCACCAGCCCTCTCCTGCTCCGGTGAAGAGGTCCCTGCTGCCAGTGTTTTCCCTCTGAGCAGCTCAACCCACAGCAGTCTCTGTGCAGGCAAAGACATCCCAGCCTCCACCTTCAGCCCCTTAAATCAGAACTCAAACCTCTTCTCTAAACGGTCTCCAAGCTTTCGGTGTCCTTCTCCTCCTGCAGACCCCAGGACGGGGCTGGCGGCAGCGCTGCAGCCTTCACAGCGCCGTGTGCTCTCCCATCGCACGCCCAAAGGCCCCTCGGGCTCTGCAGGACGCGGCCGTGCCTCGGGCTCCCATCCCTGCTGCCACCGTCCCCCGTGAGCCCCAGCTCCTTGCCGGGGCACCAGCCACCGGGACAGGGACCAGCCCGGGCAAACGGCTCCTCTTCTGTCACCAGATGCAGGAGCCGATGTTTGCACAACCAACGTGTAAACGGTTTGCTCAAACCTGATGTTCCACCCCTTAAACCGGTGTGTCACGTCGCCTGCAAACCCTTACGACTCTTTTCTGTGTTCTTTCAGGTCACCAGCAAGACACGTTCAATGTGCAAGTCCAAAGTCTCGTCCCAAGGCCCCACCACCCCGTTCCAGTGGGGTCCATGGTCTCAGTCCCACTTCAGGGCCGACCCACCCATCACCTTAAGCCTTTTATCGTACGGGCTGGGGACAGCAGGTACCCAAGCCGCTGGCTGCCCTACCAGAGCCCGCAGCAGCGCTGTCGCTGTACCAGCTCCGGCTCTCATCCCCGCCACAGCCACCACTAGCCCTACTAGAGCCTCCTGCCAGAAAAGGAGCTTCTTGACCTTAATTACCCTCTTCCATCTCCTGATTAATGAAGTCTGGTCCCAGCCATTGCCGAGCCTCGGGTCGGGCTGGCGGCGGTGCAGGCAGCCTGGCCGGATTCGGCTCTCGCTGCCCTCGCTGTGTCGCACACCAGGGCTGAGCACACCCCACCAGAGCACGGGTCCGTCGCTCTCCATGGGGCTGCCCTCCGGCACGGCTGGGGCTGCAGGGGGTTCTCCCAGCCCTGCTCCCACTGCAGTGACCCAAGGGGACGGCCTGCCAGAGGGGTAAACCAGCAAAAATGTTGGGGTTTTTTTTTTTAAAAAAAAACACCACTCAAAGAGCTGCTTTCCAGCAGGTCAGCCTGTCCTGCTGGAGCCAGGAGTGCTGACATGAGCCGGCCGTCAGCACAGTGAGCAGGACCACATCACTTCAGGGATCGAAGTCCCAGCGAGACGCATCGCACCAGCGCCTCGTGGAAAATGAACCACTTGCATTTTCACACCCTTCAAAACAAAAACCCCAAAGCACCTTTTGTGCAGGGAGCAGGGGCCACGTGCTGCCCTTCCCTGACCTCCGCGGGGCACAGGGAGGGGATTTGTCACCCGTGCCCTGCACACCCTCTGCCAGCCTCCGTGAGCATCTCTGTGCCTCCAGCTCCAGCACACTGCCTGCACCTCTGCTGCCCTCCCCTGCCAGCTCTAACCGGGGCATCTCCTCACCCAGAAAGACAAACGGAGTGACGAACCACCGAGACCAACACTGTCCATTGCTTTTCCCAGCCTGAATAGCCTCGTCCAGCTCCTGTGGTTTTAGATTAACGAGGCATCGATGCCCAGCCAGGGAGCTGTGCTGCCCCGTGTCCCCTCCTGCTCCCCGGGAGAGGCGGGGAGCATTTCGGGTTGCAGGCAGCAGGTGTATTTTCTGGGCTGGTACTCTCCGAGCTCGCTGCCCACCGCTGGTGCGATGCCCATCACTTGCCGAAGCTCCATCTTCAGCAGAGCCGGGTGGCAGCACTGCGGGGCACACTGTGTCCCGTGCCAACCTGGCACCGCTCAGCACTAGCACAGCTCTCCTCTCTCTTAAAGAGGGTGTCTAATTTTTAACATTTTTCTCCAAAAGGTATCTGCACATTTCATTCACCCAGACCTTTTAAGCCAATTGGCCACTTTTACTTCTCCATAAGCACATGGCATTGATCCCCCTTGCTGGTCCCAGGCACATGTCCCCCGCACCCCAAGCACCCAGAAACCCCAGGGGGCAGTGCCTGGTGGCCCTGCAGCAACGTCTGAACACCACCAAAATGTCAACTCAAGTACAGATGCTTGAAACAGGCTTTCAGTCACACAATTTCCACTGTCATGGGCCAAAGACTCTGGGAGACCCGAGTTACACCGATGCCTGTGATAACCCACCAACCACACTGTAAAAAACCACCCGACAGAGCCCGGTGCCACTCCTGTGTCCCGGGGGTTTCTGTTCCCTCACATCCAGGTCCTGCAGGGACACTGCAGCACATCCCCCTGTCCGTGGGGTGAGGACACGTGGGGTCCAGCGCGCACCTGCTCACCCACAGCCCCCCAAAATCAGCTCTCTCCAACAGGCCCTGCAGCCCCGGATCATCACATGTGCAGGCTCGAAGAGAAACAGAGCATTTTTCCTACACTGCCGCTGTATCCATAGCTCACTAAAAATAAAGATCGCTTTTTTCCAGCGGGTGGAAACCGGTGATAAAAATCCCCATGAATACTTCATCAGGCTGCCTGCTTTCCCATAGATTTTCTGTCGCCAGGAGAGCGTTTCCAGCAGCCTCTGGTGCCTGGAAACCAGGACCATGGGGGAACCCGCATCAATTGCATCTGAAAGAGGGAATTTTCTGCTAAATCCTACTGCTCCTGGAGGCATTAGCCACGCGGGAGCTCTGGCAGCAGCTGGAGCAATGGTTTTTCCCCAGGGCACAGGGCAAGGGGGTCGGGGACTAGGGCTGGTGCACTCCTGGGCACCTTCACCTCCCCAGCCGGAGGAGCGTGCACAGCAGACACAGAGCGAGGACAAGCAGCAACGGGATGAACATACAGCAAGAAGAATCCATCTCTGAAGGTTTGGATCCACTCTGGCAAACTGCTCCTCCTGCCTAAGCCAGGGGCGGGTTCCCAGACCCGGGGCGAGATGCTTTCTGCCTTCACCATGGAGCCACAGAGCCCACCCCTGCCCTGACCCCTGTCACCAGGGCAGGACACAGGGACAGGGACACGGCACTGCTGCTGGGCTGCCCAGGCTGAGCCCTGGCCCGTGGGGTTTCTGACTTCAGGAGATCTCCGTGGGTCCGTCCCACACCCCCTCCCGCTCACAGGCATCCTTCCCGCAGCAGAGGCACACAGAACCAGACCCGCTTTCCAACACCGGCCCGAAGGCCGGAGCCGTCCCCAGCCTTTCCCCCCGCAGGGCTGCGTTAGCTCCTACCGACCCCACCACCCAGCGCCAGACCGAGCTCCCGTTCCCCGCAGCCCCGGGGTCCCTGCTGGGGGCTGCTGCCCAGCCCAGCCCCCTGCCCAGGAGGCTCTTCCCAGGTGCTCACCTCTGTGCTCCTCCAAACCAAAGCGTGTGCTCCAACGAGCCCGGGTCACCCCACCAGCATTTACATAACCTGGGAACTTCAGCAGCAACCATTTGTTTCTCTCTAAATTGCTTATAAAAAAAAATAAATTAAAAAAGGTGAACAGCAGAATTGCCTCCCGGGCACCAGCTCCCAGCTCACCCGGGCTCCAGCAGGCAGCACAACCGAGCCTGCCCGAACACACCAGCCTTACCCAGCTCCAGCATCCTCTGCAGGCACCGGCAGCACCACAATGGCCCAGCTCTGGTGGGGCTGCAGCAGGAGATGGGGAGCAGTGGTGGCCCCAGAGAGAAAGGGACTGTTTCCACTTACCTCTTGTGTGAGTCTCGCACAGCTGGAGCGAGATTCCCACGGGACTCACCAGCACTTGGCCTGAGCAGTCCCTACACAGCCACCCCAAACCCCACCAGCACAAACCCAGCAACATTCTCCCCTTTTATCCCTGAAAATGACCCAGAAACACCCACCCCTGCCCTCCTTTTGTGTCACTCAATGCACCTGGTAGTTGATGGCTAACGAGGGCTAATCAGCCTCCAGCCCCCACCCTGTGGCTTCCCAAGAAGCTGCTCTACCCCACAGCCTGGGGTTTTTTCCTGGTTTCTTTCCCGGTGCTGAGCCCTGGCTGCTCCCTGCTCCCTCCCGGTGAGGAGCTGGACCCGCTGCATCGCTGCTGGCGCGGCTGCAGAGCGCGCCCGCCCCGGGGATGTGGGTCTGGCCAAGAGGTGCCAGCAGAAACCTGGCTCAGCCCCGGTCCCGCTGTGCTGGGGCACCGGGCTCTTGGCCCATCGCCTGCGCAGACCGGGAAAAACTCCTCTAAAGACAGGCAGGAGGGCAGGCAGCTGCCTTCCCCGCCGGGTTTGCAATCGTTTTCGGCAGCCGTGCCCGAGAACGGGCGCTCGCACGCCGGCACGTGTTAACCCGGGTGCTCCCAGCAGGCAGGAGCCCATGGGCAGCTCCAGGCAGGACGGCAGGTCCCGCCAGCCGGGGGGTGCAGGATCTGGCCCACCACACGCTGCTTCAGCCCCCAGCCATGCTGCACGTGGCTGCCCGACGCCAGCGGATCGTTTTGGCCACCTCCACGCTGGTGACAGCGATAAAACCTCCCAGCACGCTCCCCGGGGAAGGGTGGGGGTAAAGCCGGGGGCAAGGCGAGGAGACTCCCCAACTCGGGCATCGCTTCCGAAGCGGCTCGGGAGCCGTGCCCAGCGAGGGCAGCGCCTCTGCGAGGTGTCCCGGGATGTGCCGGCTACTCCCAGGCGCTGGAGAGGGTCCCCGGGCCGGGGAGGCCAGGGCAGCGTTACTCCCGCCGGCACCGTACAGCTCCTACGGAGCAGGGGGGAGCGGTGCTGGGGTCTGTGGGAGCCCCCAGGGTTGGTGTCTGTTTCGGGATGGGCTGCTGCTCGTTTCGCCCTTTGCTGTATCACCCGGCGAGCGAAGAGCAGGGGAGCAGGAGCAGGGGCAGGTGGTGCTGCGGGCGGAAGGCGAAGGGAAGGATGGAGCAGAGCGGGGCGGAGGAGGCGCAGGGGGTTGACAGCTGGGTTACAGGCTGCTCCCAGCATCGCTCTCGCTCTTGAACCACATCCCAGTGCGGGAACACATCCCAGGGGCAGGCAGGGCCAGGCAGCGGGCTGCTCTGGAAGGGTCCGTCTCTTCAGCTGCAGGAGGAGAAAGCCAGGCAGTGGCTGGAGAGCGGAGCCCTGGCAGGCCAGCAGGCTGGAGGTGGGGGCACAGGGTGCCCGCTGCATCCCTCCCTCTCCATCTCTCCCTCTCCATCCCTCCCACTCCATCCCTCCTGCTGCATCCCTCCCTCTCCATCCCTCCCTCTCCATCCCTCCCTCTCCATCCCTCCTGCTCCATCCCTCTCGCTGCCTCAAGGTGAACCCATGAGGGGCAACTTCTGTGCAAGCAGGAACGGGCCCTGGACAAGCGAGCGCCCCCGGGCTGCTCGGTTTGAGGAGTGAGAGGAGGGAAAACGAAGCTCGGTTCCCTTAAGCGTGAGATTTTGGATAGCAGCAGCGCACGAGTCTGTGAGCGTTTAAAGCACAGCTTCTCGCCATGCCAGGGGAAAGGTTTTCCAGGCATGCACATGGCAGCACCTCAAGGATCATTATTCAGGACGCAAATTAATTCTAAAAAGCCAACCACCAAACAATCTTTTAAAATTTCTCATTTCACGTGTTTTAGGTGTTGGGAACAGCGATACAATGACTGCGCACACCCCCATTGCTGGTGACTATGGGCGAGGAACAAAGCAGGCGTGTGGGTATCCAAGAGCTCCCCCTGAGCCTGGAACCACATGGACAAGCCAGATTTCTGCTATTTCAAAGCCAATTTTATTATTACAGCAGAGATTTTTTTTTTTTTTTCCCCAAGCTGGTCTGTTCGTAATGGTATGAAACCAGAAAAAATAGGAATTCCTGCACTGAGGAACAGCAGGAAAAATACAGTATAAAGGCATAAGGTTTTGCCTGGCAGTGAAATAAGTGAGTTTCAAATGTCAAGCCTGCTGAGTTTTGCTGCATTCGAAGGAGCCCTTCCAAGCTGTCTGAGATGTCACAAACGTTGGATTTTGTCTCTCTCTTCCAACTGACTTCAGTAAATGGCAAAAAATGCCACTAAAATACAGCAATTGGCAGCAGCGGCTGCACAAATAAATAAGCTTGTCATCATATTAGGTTTTTTCCATTTTCTAAGTTAAAAATCCTCTGGATGCCAAACGCCACCCTTTGGACCGATCTCGGTGTGTGCACACAATTAGCAGGAACAACGGGACTGGAACAGAACTGGGGGAGGTGTAAATACAACCTCTGCATCTCTGCACCTTGGCTAACTGAAATGCGTTTGAGACAAAACGAAGGACAAAAACCCCCAACTGATGGGCCAAGAGCTGAGCAAAGGGAGCACCTACTGGGAACCCGGGTTTGGGACAAGGGCTGGCTGTCCCGCTGATCGCCTTGCCAGCAAGCAGGGGGTGAAGGGACCCCAAACCAGCCTGAATGTGCACATGCCAGATGGAGCAGACCCCAGCTCCCGTGGGAAGAGGATGCTCCAGGAGCCGCTCGTCCCCTCAGGCTGCTGCTGCTCTTCCAGGGCTGCACTGGGGGTGCAGGTACAGGGGGTCCAGGACACCCCGCAGTGCCGCAGCCGCCCCGGGAGGAGCAGCAGGGACACGCAGGGACACGGCAGCCACCGGGATCTGGTACATGGTGGATTGGAGAGCACCAAAGATGGTGCAAACACACGGCGCCGCTCGCAAAGGCAACAGTATATTTAGCTTGTCTCTGCCACAAAAAGACTGCCATAGATCCAGAGCGGCGGCTGGGGCTGCATTTACATGCGCTAATTTAGCGAAGGCCTGTCAGAGCCGTTTATCTCCGGCTGTTGACTGTTGGCGTGGAAGCTTGTTAGCAAGTTGTCAGAGCAGATACCGCTGGTGAATCTGAATAACAGATCAGGTGTCAATTGCTGCGGAGCTGTTTGTTTCGGGGATGGATTTAGGAATTCAGCTGAAAGAGAAGGAGCCGTGTCTGTAATAAGGACTGTACGATGTCGGCTCTCCATGAGGTTTTGCAATTCCAGCACAGGATGGGACAAAGCTGCTCCTGCCTCAGTAGTTACGAGGAAAACCTCCATCCAGGGCAGCGCTACTGCGAGCCCGGGGATCGCTCCTGGATCCCTGCTGCTTGCTCCGTGAGAAAACAACTGGAAAACTGCAGGAGCAAAGGCTCTTCCCACCCGCACAGAGCACGGCTGGGATGGCACGGACCACAGCCGGGAGGTGCTGCCTGCGGCTGGGTGGGGGGTCACTGTGTCCCCCCACAGTGGGCAAGGCTCAGCCACACGCCGTGCTCGGCCGCTGGCACGTCGGGTGGGCATTTCCTCGGGCGTCCCGGGCCGGGCTGCGGCAGCAGGAGCTCCTGCTGCAGAGCCAGAGCTGGGCAAAAGCCACCAGCTCCCCGGGGCCAGCGCAGCCCCCAGGAGCATCCCTGCCCCTGTCCGGGTGTTGGCAGCCTCCTGCCCTGTCCTGCGGCAAGCGGAGGCACATGCGAGACCCGGGTGGGAGGGCAGGAGCCCCCCAGCCCCTTCCCCTGCAGCCCCAACCCGCCACCTCAGACCCACAGAGCCCCCGGGACGGATCCAGCCCCGACTCCTCTTTTCCCGAGGAGCAGCACAGCCATCGTGGGACTTGGCTCCGAGTCAGACCAACATGATTCAGTGCCGTAACATTTCCCAGGGCCTCGCCGAGATCGGCACGTGGGCAGGAGGGAGCTGGCAGCTGCCCGTACCGGCGGAGGAGGGCAGGGGGGTGAAGATGTGCCGATGGAAGAGAAAGGACGAGCCCAGCCGAGGGGGGTCCAGCTGGCCTGGGACCCCATCCCAGTCACTCGCAGTGGGCTCTGACCCCTAGCCGGGCTGCGACCCCCTGCACAGCTCGGCACTGCCCGGGGCTGTCGGTGCTGCCAGCACGGACCCCCGGCACCGCTGGCTCACGGGCTGCTCCTGCTCCTTGGAAGAAGGAGAAAACCCCAAACCCAGCGTGGCCCCAGGGGCCTGGCCCCCCTGCCCGGCTGCTGGGAGGCCACCGGCCGCTTCCCACATCCATGGGAGCCCAGGGAGAGCAGCCCCAGGCCGCAGGGCTGGGACCGTCCCCTCCTCCCCTCCACATGGCCATGGGGGCACTGCTGTGGCCCTCCGCCACCGCCGCAGGTTACGTGTAGAACAGAGAAATACAGAGCAAAAACCCCGCGCTCTGCCAGCCCCCCGGCAGGGACCAGACCCCCACGAGGGCAGCAGCGCAGCGGGGCAGCAGACGGGGGGTTACACGTGCCCCCTTGAAACGCCACATCACGGGCAGCAAAGCCAGGGGCTGTCACTGGTGTCCCAAGCATTTAGAAGCAGGAAAATGAAATTAAATTCAGTCCCTGGGCAGCCTCGCTGCAGCGACAGAGCACACAGCCTCCATGCACGGGTATCCTCACCCGTCCCGTGCCGAGGATGCAGAGCTGGGTACGCCAGGAGAAACCATCCTCCCCGTGCACTCCACAGACAAAACCTCGCTGCTACCTGCGAGAGACGTGTGCCAAGGGGCAGGGAAACGTCCCGAACCCTCCCCGCAGCCCGCAGGCAGGTGCTCGCCTCTGCCGCGCTGCCCCTTCTCCCAGGTTGTCTTCAGCCAAGGTCCAGAAGCCCCTGGCCAGACCTCGCCTCGCCTTAGAGCCCCCCTGGGCACCGTGGCGTTACCCCCGTGTCTGCGGGCGCCTTCTCCGGAGAGCCGGGGCGGCGGAGGCGAGAGCTTGGCACGGCCCAGGGCAGGGCAGTGCCTGGCATGTCCCGGCAAAGCCGCCCACCCCGGTGCCGTCGCTCCCCGGGCAGGGGCTGGGGTACCGGGATGGGCAGCCCCGGCTCTGCGGCACGACTCCTGCCGCCACCTCCCTCCTTTTTGCAGCTCGGTAATCTAAGTGGTGAATGTAAAACAACAACAGAAAAATCATGATCTAATTAGCAGCCTTCAGCTACAGCATTGAATTAGCAAAGAAAAGTGAAAGTGGGTTTAATTAAAACTCTTGCTGGAAGAGAATTTTGATTAACTGATGTAATGCATTAAAATTGCAAATCCCAGAAGCTTAAGTGACAGATAAAATAGCGCAAATGCTTTACAAATTAATTTACTTTTTTTGAAAACAAGCATGCTGCATATTATTAAAAATTAATTAGTCATAGAGGGAAGATCTCGCACAAAGGTTACACCAGCCAGGATGATGTACGTGGTGGTGTGTGGCCGGTTGTTCACCGGCGCTGCAAACACAAGACGTGCCTTCACGTGCAGGGGAAGTGGCAGGAGCCGGTGACCGGCCGGGCGAGCCGGAGGGTACCGAGACATGGGCCAGCAGCACGGGCCGTCGCTCGGTGATGCCCCCGGGGGGCACGCAACACCCCGAGCGAGACTGTGTCTGGCGCCCGGTCGTGACACCGCGCCAGCCCCTGGCTACGCCGAGCAGCCCCAGCCTCGCGCTGAGGTTGGGTAATTGGGGAGCGCAGCGCCCCTGCCCCGTGGCATCCCCCCACCCCTGGGAGGCGTCCCCGGGGTGGCAGCAGCGGCAGCAACACGGGGACCTGCGAGGAGGGAGCCCCAGGAGCCGCTTCCCACGCCAGCACCCACCCCCCTAAAAGCCAAGACGTCTGACAGTGACCCTGCTCGCCGAGGGACAGCCCCGGCGGCTCTGCCGCAGGGAGCGCCGGCGCAGGAGCCGTGTGACGAGCGACACGAGGGTGCAGCCGAAATTGTGCCAAGAGCAGAAAAACGTTAAACTAAAATGTTTATCGACACCATGCTGTATTATCTTTTTTTTTTTTTTCTTTAATTCCCCTCGTTTGACACATTCTGATGATGTTGCCATACCCGGTTGCCATGGTGACTCACATTCGCCTCCCAGCTGCTCTGAACCCTTTCCTCCCGAGAGCCGGCGGTGGGCCGCGGCACCACCACCACCCGGACCACCGCCCGCGCCCCCGACAGCCGCCGCGGGGTCCCTCTGGACACAGGGACACCCCAGCACCAAGAAATGCCACCAAAGCTTCCCAGAGACCTGGGTCCGCAGGCGGCTCTTCAGCCGGGGGCTGTCGGTTCGTGGGGGTCCTGGGTACAGCCCTGCCGCCTTCTCCAGCGCTGCATTCCTCACTCGAAATCCCCCATTTTGCTGCCCCCCTGTCGGCTGCCTGGTTCCCAGCGCTGAGTCGACCCAGAGCGAGCTGGGAACGGACATCGGCCCCTTCGTGCGATGCCTCAGCGTCGTGTGAAGCGGGGCTCAGCGCTCCACGGCGCCCTTCCCCAGGCTGCTTTCCTGCTTCCACCCCAGCGTCCCCCGCCACAGGGACGGCCCACAAAGACCCCATCACATCCCCACCAGCAATCCCCGGCAGCCCAGCCTGATAAACAGCTGCTTTCCTCCTCCGGCTGCTTCCCCAGCCTTTCCGCCCCCGGAGGCTCCAGGGCTGATGCTCGGGGAAGGTTTCGTGCCCTCCGTGCCTGACCCATGAAGATCACGGAGATGATTTACTCGGGCGTCGTGTTCCCCGAGCACCCGAGCACACGCCGCGCCGCAGGCAGAGCGGACCCATCACCCCGCCGGCTGCACGCCGCAGGCAGGAACGGGCAGAGGGACCGGCAGCCGGCAGCGGATCGGAGCTGGGTCCGGCACACCGGATTGTGCCTGACCGCGGGGCGGGGGTTCCTGTTCGCCATCCGGCCCAGCTTGTCACGTACCACCTGTCACAGCTGGGTTGGCCGCAGTTTGAGGAGCGCCGGATCTTCAAATAATCCTCCCGGATTAAAAACAACTCGCAGCCACCCAGGACCGTGTCCCCGGTTCGCGTTGCCAGCGGGCGACGGCAGCGACCCCTGCGCAGTCGCCGTCGCTCCCGCGCGGTCTGCGCCCACCCCCCCTTTCCCCCACACCCGGCACCGCTGCACACCAACCAGCTCGGGGACGGGTAGCGCAGACCCCGTGCATGACAGCCAGGATTTCGGGAAAAAGCCTTAAAAACCCCAACCCCCCTCAGGTTCATAGTTTGCTGCCTAAAGGAGTGACCTGCTTTCAAGAGCAGCTCCAAGTGAGGCGGAGGGTTTGCTCTTGCGTTGCAGATGTCCATGCGCAGCCTTTAAGCCCCCCTTTTCGCAGGCGTGGGGAGCTGTGGAGGTCCCTCCCCGCACACCCGGCGTCCCAGCAAGGGCTGGAGCGAGGCACCAGCAGCCTGGCTGGGGTCTGAGGCAAGAGCTTTCCCCCAGCCAGCGGGCAGGACCCCGCAGACCCCTGCCCCCCCAGCTCTGGTCGGGCTGGACCAGCACCCTGCGTGCCCGGGATCCTAGTTCTGCCTTCAAAACCCACCGTTGGTGGCCCGTGGCTCACACAAACCCCTCGCAGCACAAACCACAGGTCGGAAAACACTTGCTGCTGCCTGTGTTTAGTGGCACACGAGTTTTCTTCTCCAGGCACTCGGTGCTTCGCAGGGCATGTCGTGTTCCCAGTGTCACACCCGCAGCACAGGGCCAGCCTGGTTCAGGGGTACCTCCGGCGCTGTGCTTCCCCTGGCTCGTCCACGGAGACCTACATGGCCTTGGAGCGTTCAAGGAGGCGTTGTTTCTGCCGACAAAACCAGCACTAACAAGTAGGACATAAAACAGCATCTACAGTAAACCCAGTACCTCCGTGTGCTGCCGGAGCCACAGCTCAGACAGGGATTTAATTGTACCCTTTAGGTGTCAGGGAGAGTTTTTAAAAGATACAGCAAAATGTAAAGCGATGCAAATTTGCCAAAGCATCGCACTTCTAGCTGAGCACAGAGGGGGGGACAGCGAGTTAGGAAATGGAATATCCTCAAAGAAAGCCGGTAACCCTTGGTGGACTGCGCCGCTGCGGTTTCCCCAGGGCAGCAGGGTCTGTGCGTCCGGAGAAAACGAGGAGTCGTTGCGTGAGGGGCAGAAGGAGCTGGGGCTGGCTGTCCCCCCGCACCCCACACCCCGTCCCCCCGCCGCCTCCCACACACCCTGCCAGCCCGCAGTGCCTTCGGTCCCCCCGTGGGGATGCGGCCAGATGGACTGCCATTACGTGTGTGCCTTTCCCTAGGAAACCTGGCTGAAAACCCCACAGAACGCAAAAAATAGGAAAATGCTCTTTGGGGAAACGGGATATCGAGCCAACGCCGCTGAGAACACGGCCAGGTGATCCCCCACCGCCTGTCCGCCCAAAAACCTTCTCCCAGCCTCCGCATTCTGGTTTCCTACTCAGCCAGCGTGGTCCCGCTCTCCAAACCCCACAAAACGCGAGCGATGGCAGCCAAGCCACCAGCAGGTCTACTGGGACGGTGCCCAGGCCCAAATAACCCAGTTATACCCCCCAGTTTATATACTGGGCACGCCTAGTTGGGGTCAGCTGTCCCGGCTGCTCCCTCCCAGCTCCTTGTGCAGCTCCTCGCTGGCAGAGCGGGGGAGACTGGAAAGTCCTTGACTGCGGCTCAGCACAGCTTGGCAACAGCCGCGGCATCAGCGCGGGACCGACGTTCCTCTCGCGCCAAACCCAAACCACGCCGTACCAGCCTCTAGGAAGAAAATTAACTCTGTCCCAGCCGAAACCAGGACACTGCCCACCCCTTTTCCTGCACCGTTGACGTCATGCCCACCTCGCGCTTCCCAGTACATCCCAGCTCGTCCCCACCAGCTCTCCTGTCCCTTGATATCCACACGCAGCTCTCGCTCCCGCAGCCGACGGGCCGTCCCTATCGAATGTCCGTGGAGTTCATCCAGCCCGTGACTCTGGGCTCCGGCTGCCCTGAGGGTCTCCCAGGGCAGGACCGATGGGATGGGGTGTGGTGCTGGGCTGCTGCCGCGGACGCCAGTTCTGGTCCCAGCGCCGCTGCGCTCGGCCCGTTCGGTCGCGTCAAAGGTCGTTCTCCGTTCGTCTGGGTGATTCTTGCTGTGATACCCTGGGCAGGGCACACAGCCGCCGTGGAAGGGGTAGTGGGGGGGGTTACAGAGCAATTAACATCGCACAATCGGTGGCTCCGTTCACCGCCGGGTGTCCTGCCATCCCCCCCGAACCCCAGCAGCGAGTGGGGCAGGCAGGGCTCGCCCAAACCCTTTGAGCTCCCGTCCCTGCAGAGTGACCGTGGGGGAGAAACAGACCCAGGAGACTCGTTTGCGCAGCCTCGGCTCAACCCTCTGCTCCCTGGCACAAACCGACCTGCTTTCGCGGGTAACAGGGCCCCGAACAGAGCCAGACCGCAGCCCCCCACGCCACGGTCACGGCACTGCACCGAGACGTCGGGGCATGGAGTGTCACCGGCCTCTTGCCCGCAGTGGCGGGGAGGGCGGGCAGGGACATCGTCCCGCTGGAGCACGGGGTGTGTTTGCGGGGTGAACTGGGGAGGACTCGTCCGGCATGAGAAATGAGCTTTGGCTCCGCGGTAGCTGAGCGGCAATTCCGGCTGGCTGATCTCATTTCATTGCAGATTACATCGATGTTCCCAGGAAGATGGGCTGTCAAATCCAATCTCATTACGCATTCCTGGTATGTTTGCCGCACGCCCTGCCGCAGCAGCCGTCTCTGGCGGCGCACACGGGGTGCCAGCCCGGCCCTGCCACAAAGGCTGCCGTGGGAGCGTTAATGCATCCCAAGTGGGGGCAGCACCCCCCCCGAAAGCCACCACCCTCACTCAGGGTCCCACCGCCGGCTACCTCCAGGTAGCAGCGGCCACTGATGTATTTTGCCGGGAGATGCAGAGGTCGCGGCCACTCGCAGCGCCTCCAAGTGACACAAAAACCGCCGCCTCAGCCTGCAGCCGGCTGCGGTACCCCCCTCCACTTGCCACATGCCAGGCTCTTTCCCCCCCAGATGCTCGAGCTGGCACCCCAGTCCCTGGCAGTCGGCACAGGAGAAGCCATGCGACATCCCTCTGTCCCAGTGGGTGGAGAAGGGACGGTGACAGCCACCGCGGGCACGTGGGGAAGGGATGAGGCATCGGTGGTTGCATCTCCTGCTTCGAAGCTCCCATTGCTCAGCACCATTATTTCGGGAAATAATGTCACCTGGACAGCCATTCCTGGCTTGTCTACTCACCCTTAGAGCACACCCTGCGGCTGCAAACCAAGGGCAATGACAGGGACCTGTGGCATCTTTCCTCTTTTGCCCAGAGCAGAGAGCACTGTTGATTTACAAAGGCACCACCTAGAACAGCTGACGCTGAACACGGGTCTTTAATCGATACCTTCCGTGTCTGTCCCCTTGCAGACACCCCTGGCCACCTGTGGATTCTTGCTACCACCAAACTATCCAGCTGGTTCAAGCCCTCATGTCCCGAATCCTCACTCCAAGGAAATCTCTTCATCTCCCCCAGCCCTTTGGGCAGGGACCTGCTCTCCCCGGGCAGGGCAGCAGCCGGTGCAGGCGAAGCAGGGAGATGAGCGGATGCACAACCCACCACGCTGATCCCAGAGTGTTTGCAAAGAGCAATCGTTTCATGGCCAGTTTTGCTCATGAATAAACACAACCACTAACAGCATGGTTTACGTTGGCCCCTGGGGAAGCTTCTTTGCAATTTCTTGCTAGAAAACCTCTAAATGCATCACTTCCCTGATCCCCCGTGGAGATGTTTCCACAGACAGAAGCTGCTGGGCTGCTGCATGTGAACACAACCTCCTGAATTCTTTAAAAATCCCGTCTCGCTCACCTTTTCGAGGAGAGCGGCAGCGGGGAGAGCTCAGGCTGCTTCACCGAGGCTGAAGCCCACAAAATTGTTTTGTCTCCCGGCTCTGTCCTGGGAGCAGATCTCGGCCTTAGACCGTGAAAGGAGCAGCAACAACGGGAAGAGGGTGAAAAGACAAGTGGCACCGCTCCTGTGCTGCCGCTCGCGGGGAAGAAACCCCGGCTTCTGGGGTGCTGCTCCGGCACGGCAGCGCCCGTAAGGCACTGGGAAGCGTGGCTCACCCACCCAGGGCGAGCAGCCTCGGGGCGGCGGGAGCCCCCTCCCCACCCCACCATCCCGGCTGAGCCGGGATGCCCTGGCTACCCCGGCGCAGACCAAAACCTGGCAGCAGAGTTTTGCCCCCATCCCCTCGGCCGGGCCGGTCAGCCTGGCACGTGTGGCACACACGGTGGCCGCCCCGGCGTGGAGCAGCAGGGCAGGCTGGTCCCCATCCCCGGGCGGGAGGCGCTGGGGTACCGCCGGGCTTGGAAACCCCACTGCGGTGAGCGAGGGTGGTGCAGAGCCCAGCCCGGCCCCCGCGAAGCCCCTTTTCCAGGTGGGTCGGGGCCGAGGGGCTGGGCTGGGCTGGGCAGGCAGCGAGCGCCCACCGTGCCCTCCCCGCTGCGGGTTTCCCGTGGGCTGGCTGCTCCAACGGGCTGCGGACGAGCTCGGCTGCGATGCGCTAAACAAGCAGCCGGGATTTGAAAATACCCAATCTGTCAGGCTCGTTCCCGAGCGTTTTCTGGAAAACCCCGCAGGCAGGTGCAGGTGCCACATCAATATGTCAGCGCTCGGATGACGAGTTCATAATATTTTCTGCTTGCATTCCACTGTCTCCGCGTATTAGCAAACAGGCTGCTCCCAAGCGCGGCTCTCCAGAGCCAGGGGTTGCAGATTTAATAACAAAATCATCGTTGTAAATCATTAGTTGGTGATTCAGCATGGAAATACCTCATTATCACTTAAGCATGTGCAGTATGTGACTTATGAAAACCTCTGAATTATGACTAATTAAGGGCAGGACAAAAAAATATCCCAGATCAGAACTACGGTCATCCACCATGGAGAATAAAATAGGTGAGGGCAACAGCACTCCCGGACCCTGGGAGGGGAATACACCCCTGCGAGGTTTCCATTGAACAGCATGTGGAGAGCAGCCCCGTGGTGCTCAGAAAGCTTCTTCCATCCCGAAGCACCGGGATACCAGCAGCACGAACCTCTAATTAACAGAACTTTTAAAATACGCGACGTGCTAACTAATGTCTGTATTAATCACGAGAGCTTTGAACTCTTGCGGATTCAAAGCCCCTTTGAAACAAACCCAGTTTGCTTCGCAACAGCCGACCCCCGAGAAGCCCGTAACTGGGCACCGTGCGCCCGCTCGGCTCCTCCCGCTCTGCGGGAGCCATCGGCGTTGAGAAACCGGGGGGTCTCCGCTGTGCCCCTGCCAGGACAGCGCACCCTGTGGCCCCCACGCCCGACAGCTCCCGGTGGGATTTCCAGGCTGGTCTCCAGCCACCAGCGGGAAGAAGGGGGGACCAAAGCACCGCTGAGCGAGCCTCTCGCGCTAAGAAAGGGTCTAAAAATAAGATTTTAATACACTCCTGCATCCTGTCAAGGCTTTAAATAGCTGTTTGGAGATCAAATTTTAAAAACTGTTGAGCTCAAATCATTTATGACAACTTGGGAGCCAAAAATAAATGGGAATGAGGAAAGAGGAGGAGCCCGTCCCCCAGCGTCGCTGCCGAGGAGCGGTGCCCGTGGGCTGAGCCCGCTCGCAGCCGGTGCCCCCCGGGGGCCTCTGGTGCCTAGGGGTGAAAGCAGGTTGGTGCAGGGGTCACCCCGGGGGGGTGCTGGCCCCGTGGTCGCCCCATCGTGTGCCCAGTGCCTCCGCATCGCCCCGTGCTGTGCCAGCACGGCCGGAGCCCTCCTGGTGCGGGGGCACACAGTGTGCGCTAGCCACCGGCTGCGGCAGGGCAGCCCCGCTCTGCCCACAGGGCTTTGTTGGAAGAGCTGCTTAACCCCCCTGGTGTCCTGACACGCTGCCGTTGTCCCCTCCGCACCTCCCGTCCCAGGTGCCTTTGCCCCGCGGCAGCCGGCGGGCGGCAGAGCTTGCCTCGGGACGGCACCGCCGCACGGCCCGCAGCCGGCACAGGCGTCGCTCGTGTCCTGCGTGGCTGGAGGGCTCGGCCGTGGGGACCCTGCAGGGCGGAGGGGGCAAGGATGACCCTTTTGACCAGGAAATTAGGCCAAAAGGGCACACGAGCCAAGGAAGGAGAGCGTCTCTGAAATGCGAGGTCACCGGAGGGACCATCCGATCGCGCAATCTTGGTCCACAGTGAAGGTTTTCTTTTAACCTCTAAACCATTAGACCCACTTCCAACCAGTTTGTAACACGAAAAGTGCAGGGAGCGCTTGCTCGTCTCCCTCTCCAAAGAGAGAGACCTGCAGAGCTCATTGCGTGTTTCTCCGCTCTTGCTAAACAGGATGAGCTCTCGCGAAGGGACGAGAAAAAACAGCCCGCTACGTCCCCGGTTAAACCAGCAAATTCTTGTCTCACAGCCCGGGAAGCCGCTGTGGCCCAGCAGGCTCTTTGGAAACCCGCCAGTCCCTGCTGTGGGGGGTCCATGCCCTGCCCGTGCCGCAGCCACCCCCTGCGCTCGCCCTCTGCCCCGCGGCTGCCAGGCGGTGGCTGCGCCCGGCTCTTGTGGCTCTTCCAGGGTCGGTGGTCCCTGGAGAAGTGGCTCGGTGGGGAGCACCCCGGAGCAGTCTATCCTCTCAGAGCAGCGTGTTTCAGGCCGCCCTGCAGCGAGGGCTGTCCCTGCAGAGCCGCTTCGGCGGCCGTATGGGGTCTGAGCACCTTTTTGGTAGCGCCTGCGGGGACACCTGCGACCCTGCCACCACCGCTGCTACGGCAGCCCGGGAGCAGCTCCTGAGCTGGGGACGTGTCTGCGTCTCCCGTGGGTACCTCTGACCGACACCTCGGCCGGGGTGGGCTCTCAGGGCGAGGAGTTTTGGGGCCGGGTCCTTACGTCTGTGAAAAACCTCCCGCGCGCCGTACAGCGACACCCAGATGCGTCATCGCGCCTTGCTTTCCAAAGGCCCACCCGAGGAGCGGGGTGGTCCCTGTGTGACGCAGGTCTGCCCCTGCAAGCACCGCCGCCGGTGGGGTTGGGTTGCCCACCACTGCGTGGGGCAGCCCCACGCCGGCCCCACCGCTGCCGCCGAGCTGCGCCCAGCCACCTCCGCCGCCTGCCGTGTGCGCCGGGCTGTAAGCAATCGCTGCTCGTGGGCTTTCCAGAAATATTCTGCTCTCTCGTTCATTGAACTTTGATCTTTTATTCAATTTTCATTCTTCTGGAAAGCTAAGAGACAAAAAGGGTGCCCCGATCCTCTTCGCCAGGGAGGAGGCTGCGAACGATGCCGGTGCTGCCTGCCTGCAAAAAACAACAGCGGGGCTGAGCAGGGAGGGGGCTCAAGAAGGCAACGTCAATTATTTCTTTTTTTCTGGACCTGGCAGGAGCCGACCCCTCCGCAGCCACCGCTCCCCGGGTGGGAAGGGAGCAGAGCGTCTCCCTGGGCCGGCTGGGCTCTCCGCTCGCTGGCGCTGGGGGCGAGGAAGCAGCGAGCTGCAGCTCGGCGCTCTCCTCCTGAAACCGCTGAGTAGGAGGTGGTGGAAAAAACATGTTTTCCCAAATCCCCGGCACTTTCTGCTGCAGCACTTGGCTCTGGCTCCACCTGCATCTCGCCGCGCAGCCCAGCACGCTGCCGGGGCCGGCCCAGCACCGGTTTTCTCGCTCGCACACGCACGTTCCCAAGGTGGGAACACAGCCTTCGTGCACCGCTCCCTTCCACCCTGCAGCACCTGCTCCACAAACAGCCTTTGAGGGGCTCCCTGCGCACCGCAGCGGCAGGGTTTCCCATGCCGCCGGCTGTGCCGCCGCCACCGCCCCCTCGCCGCGGTGCCACCGGCCCGAGGCTGCCCGGGACCCACTTAGCCAGAACCACGGGCTCGCGCTGCGCCGCCGAAAATCCCCAGCTGTGATTAATCAGCGTTTTCCTTGGTCGTGTTGGAAACCTTTCAGGAGCGCAGCTTTGTCCCTGCTTATTTCTGGTGAATTGCTTTTAGGGGGGCGAATTCCCAAACAGATGCCGACGCAGGTGCTTGCCAGCGGAGCGTGGGCTTTGTGGGAAAAGGCTGGGTTTGTACCCGGGGCGCAGACGCGGCTGCTGCCCGCCATAGGGGCGAGGAACGAGGGAGCTGGTGCTGGGAGTGGGAATCGGCCTGAGCAAGTCAGTCGCTCACAGAAAGCAAGGAGAAGCGGTGGGGTGTGCACCCGCTGTCGGGGGGTGCATTAGCTCTGCGTCGTGGGTCACGCTGGCTGGAACGGGTCCTGGCAGAGGGGGCTGGCAAAGCTGCAGCCCCCGGGGAACCTCGTGGGTACCCCCGGAGAGCAACAGAGGCAGCCGAGGCAGCTGGTGGCAACAGCAGGGAGAACAGGGCGGTTCTCCTGCGTGGTGAGCTGGGACCTGCCCATCTCCTCCTGGCATCAGGCACAGCCCAGCGTGGGGACAGAGGTGCCACAGAGCCGAGGTGGCTCTGCCGCTCGCCAGATAGGGGGTACATGCAACCGGCAGCCCCGGCGCCCAGCACCAGCCCTGGCCATCCAACACACGGCCAGGAGGAAGAGCCCTGGCTGGTGGGGAGGAGAGGGGGTGCTGGCCCCGCCGCCACGAATCCACAGCCCTTGGGGAAGCAGCTTGGTAGAAAGCACTAGTGCAAAACTGGGACCAACCGTGCGCCCTCCTGTTCTGCGGGTGCCAGGCGGGAGGGGAGGCTCAGCGCCGGGAGGATCAGGCCCTTTCGGCACAGCAGCGCAACGAGACGCTCCGCCACCCAGCCTCCCGTTCCGGGTGCTTTACAGAAGCGCCTCGGTGCAGAAGCCGCACTGAAAACAGTTTTGCATGCAGCTCTTCCAATTACTGATCTCGAATGTTAAAAGGATGTATCCCACAACAGCAGAACAATGTGGATGTGAAAATGAAACTTAATCATGAATAATTTGCTCTCTAGGGGAAAAAAATGCCAAATGGAAGTATATTGTACTTGCAGTCATGTCATTACAGATGTAGTAATTTCGTGGTTCTTCCCAGCCCCTCATGGAAACAGCCCTCCTGAGCAGCCTCCCCGCCAGCGCCCGGGAAGGCTTCCCGAGCCCACCGGGGCAGAGCCCTCGGGACAGCAGCCCCCCGCTCCAGGGGCTGGCGGAGAGGTGTCGGGGATCCCGAGCGGTAAAACGAACACGAACGTGTCACCAGGAGCAGAGAGGCAATAAGGAGCCGGGAGCAGCAGAAAGGGAGCCGAGCCTCGGGGAGCCGAGCGTGGAGGTGTCAACAGCAGCGGGGAGGGAACAGCAGAGCCAGGCCTTGGGGACGGGTAAGAGCTGAGCGAGTCCTAAGCTTTTGCTCGCCCGGGTTTTTCCTTTTCTTTCTGTTTTTCCCCCCCTCGCCCTGCACAATCGTTATTGCGACTCGCTGCACGTTCAGGGGCAGCGCAGGCAGAGGGCTCAGCTCCCGCCCCCAGAGCAGCTCTGCAGGACCCCTGGACTGGGCTTTGCGGGGCACAGATGTGGGTTTTGGCCAAGGGGTCCAGCGCTGGCAGCACCACGGGCAGGGGGTGGGCACAAGCCCTGCGAGGCGCTCCTGTGCAGGCGGGTGAGCAAGGTGGGTATTCGCACACTGGAACAAGCACCCGCAGAGCTGACCCCTGCACGGGGCCGAGTGGGGTCGGGAGCTCGTAGACCTGTCTTCTTGGGCCCTTCTTTTCCAAGGAGAAATGCTGGAACATCTGCGCCCTCCCTTGAAGCCCCAGCACCCTCCTGCTGCTGCGGCCAAGACCTTCCTGGCACGTCCCCTGCTCGCCCGCCGCGGGGAGGAAGGGGAGCACGGCAGAGGCACTGGGCACTTCGCAGGGCTGAGCCCCACGTCACCCTCCTGTGCCCCAGGAGAGGTTTGCAGTCCCATCAGCGAGCGCCCGGGGCCGGCCAGCGACGGGCGCAGGGCAGGGCCACAGAGCTGGCGTAGGGGCTCAGGATTTGAGAGGGGTCTTCACACCCTCCTGCTAGCCCAGCCTCTGACTTTGCTTGCTGGCAAGTGGGGTGAAGGCAGAGGGTCCCCCTGCACTCCTGGCGTGTCCCAAAGAGCGGGTTCCTGCTCACGTCCCACGTGGGCTCCTTCCACCCCTGGAACCTGGGCTGGGGATGGGGACACCCCGCAGCGGGGCGGGGGGCAGCGGCACCGCTCAGACCCCGACAGAGCCGCCACGGGGGCGCAGGGTGGTGGCTCAGCCGGACAGGTTGGGGCTGTGCAGAGGCAGCGGTTGTCATCGGGTGGGCACCCTGTGTGCCCCGCGGGTGCTGGCGGTGCTGGCTGGGGTAAATGCACTCGCCAGCGCGGCCACGGCGCGGCTCTTCCCAGGACGTGTGTTTCCAGAGAAGGGTTCGGCTTCGCAGCCCAGCCCGCGCCCGCCGCAGCGGGGCATCGGCCTGGGATGGGTGTGGGGCGGCACATGGGTCTGTGGGTGCCGCACTGGCACTGGGGGGCACCAAGACCCAGAGCAGGAGAGCCCTGGGGTGGGAGCTGCAGACAACCACAGCTCTTTGGGGGTGTCTGGGGGGGACCGTGAGCGAAGATGCTGGGTATGGGCTGTGCTGCTTGCACCCATGGGTGCTGAGGGAGAAGTGAGGGACCTGCAGGCCGGTGTGTGCCGGGAGAAAGGGAGGGACACGTGGGGAAGCTGCTGTGCCGGAGGGCGTTGCTGGTCCCAGGCGGAGGGAAAGCTGCACCTCTGCCCGGCGCCCTGGGCAGCGCAGGCCGTGCTCGGGACGGGCTGGGTGGGTGCTGGACCTGCACCTCGCACCCACGTGCCACTGTCAGGGTGTCGATGAGAGGAGCGGCCACATCGAGTGTCCCAGGGCTGCCCTGTCTGGGCGGGTGGCGAGTCCCTGCCTGCTGCTGCCGGACTGGCCGCACCGGCCCGAGCATCCTGCTGGGACACCCAAGGGAGACCCCAGACCCTTGGCACTGCCAGGCAGAAGCGGGGACTCGGGCCAGGGGTTCAGGCAGGGCTGGCAGCGGGACAAGGCTGCCATCTACAGACCACCGAGCGGCTGGAGGGGGACCCTGCCTGGGGACAGGGATGCTGGTGGTCCCCGGAATCCCCCAGCCGGCATCATGAGCGGCCTCAGCTGCTGGGAACCGGCTGCTGCCAGAGCGGCTGACCCCGCAGCGACGGGCCCGGGGAGCACCCGAAGCCCCCATGTGGGGCTGTGCAGCCGTCCCCGCCGGGCTCCCACGGGACCCCCCTCGCTGCCCGCAGCCAAGCACCCTGCCCGCAGGGAGCGCGCGGGCAGCCGGGCGAGAGACGGCTCCGTTTGTGCCACGTCATTTAAATTGATAAATCATGCTAACGAGTGCCGCATCCGCCACAAATGTCCTCATTAGGCTTTGGTCATGCGTTAAGATTTAATAGGGATCTCTCGCCTGGGGTGAGCCGGGCCGAGCACCCGGATTCCCAACCCCTGGCAGCCGTGGGGCGGCGTGGGGCTGGGGCAGCTCCAGGCAAAGAGCTGAGCGGAGAGACGTGTTGCAGCGAAACCAGCCTGGCACGTCCCAGGGGAGGCACAGTCCTGGTCAGGTCATGGCTCAGCCCTCCCGGGGCCAGGGTGGGACACTGGGCAGGACGGTCCCGTGCATCCCCCCTCACCTTCCCCGCCTTGGTGGTCCAAGGAAAGTCGTGTCCAGCCGCCAGCCCGCAGCTCCTCCGGCTCTGCCCGGCGCAGCCCAAGCAGCTCCGCTCTGCGCCCTCCCCACGGCCAGCCCGGCGGGGAGCTCTGCCATGTGCCGCACGCTGCAGGCGAGGGGCTGCCAGGGCCCACGCCGGCGTGTTTGACTATTGCGGCGATTTTCCCGGCGCACAACCGGCACACGCCGCGCTGGCAGCAAGAGGCACAGGCTCCGGCATCCCGGCTCTGCAGCCGCGTTGGAAAGGTTTGCCCAGGCTCTCTGTCCCCAGCTGGGACCCGTCAGGGGTGTCACACCGAGACCCCTGGGTGCCACCCTCCGGGGTGCCGGGGGATGCTGCCTCTGTGTCCCGGCCCTGGCGGTGGAGCCGTGGGTGCGGCACAGGCGGATTTGCCGGCTTTGGCCTCTCGGCTCGTCCAAGAGCCCTTCTCCACGCCAGGGCGGTGCCGGGGCCGGTGCCCTGTGCCGGGGCGCTGCTGCTGGCACCCTGCACCGCTCCCGCAGCCCGGGCCCGGGCAGGAGCCGTGCGGTGCTGGACGCGCACAGTCCATATTGCAGGTGACATCCAGCGGCTGCGGGGAGGCAATGCAGCACCGGAGGACGCGGCTGCCGGCCCCCAGCAAGCCTGGATGATGCTGGTCCCTGCTCTGCTCGAAGCGTCGCGTCGATGCCCGGCGAGCCGGAGGACTCGTTGATGGAGATCTGCCCGACCGGCGCGGTGCTCCCGCGCTCCGAGCATCGCTCCTGCCTCCCCGCAGCCTCGCAGTGCGTGGCCGAGCCCCGAGCCCTGCACCGTGCTGGGGCAGGACAGGGTGGGAGAGGGGCTGAAGCGTGCAAAGCCCCAGCACAGCCCCAACCATACCTCGTTGCTCCCCAGCAAGCTCCCCCCCCGAGGTGCCATTCAGAGGCCGGGACCCCCTGCACTCCTCCCAGCGGGGCCATGCTCACGCTGGGATGAGGTAGCTGCTGGAAGAGCCTTTCTCCTCCACCTTGTAATGCTCGTGGGATCCTACAGCACACGTCTGGGCCGTCACAGTGCTGCTGGCGGAATACGGGGACAAGGGACCCACGTGGCCTCAGCCCCGGAGGGACACCCAGAGCGCCCCCCCATGCCTCCCTCTGCTCCCCTGTGACCTGATGCTTCCACAGGGAACAGGGACCCCTCTGTGCACTGATAGGTGCCTCTGATCCAGGGAAAGCTGAGATGTCCATGCCAGGCCAGGACCCATGAAAACCAGTCAGAAGACAGCCCTAAACCGGAGCTTTGGGGCGTTGAGTCTGCTGCCGGTCCTGGCACATCACCACGAGACACCCGCCGGGCATGAGGCTGCTGCCGTCTCCAGAGCAGGCTGGACGTGCCAGGGCCTCCTCACCCCGGGTCCAGCTGCTTGGGAGAAGGGAGCCGCTGGGGAAGGGAGGCATTAGGAGGTATTTGCAATTTCCTCCCCACCCCAGGGGGATTTTCTCTCCCCTCTCCAGAGGGCGGCAGGAGAAAGCTCACTTTTTGCCTGCTTCCAAGAGCTACTTTAATAACAGAGGTATGTGGGGGGAGGCCAGTAAGCACAAATATATCTGTGGATGGGAACACCAGTGACAGGAGCTCACCTTGCCCGAGGGCCTTGCCGGGAGCCCCGCACCAGGCTCCCACAGCTCCCCCACCCTGGTCCCATGGCAGCCGGGTCCCCCCGGCCAGCGAGCATGTCCTGAGCTCTCCTGCCCCCTGCCAAGGGGGGGTTTGCCCCATGAGCAGCAGGCATCAGCTAGCACCAAATGCAACCTGAACGGAACTCCCCAGCCCCACAGAGCTGGGACCTGGAAGGGACCCCTCAACCCTGCAGAGCAGGATCCAACAGGACACCCCAGCCCCACAGAGCTGGGACCTGATGGGATCCCCCAGCCCTGCAGAGCAGGGTCCAGCGGGACACCCCAGCCCCACAGGCAGACCAGCCTTTTGCTTGGCCGCTGGCAGCGGCAGGAACGCGTGTGTCAGCACCAGGCTGTGTGAATTCACGCGACATCTCCGCAAGCATTGCCAGAGCCCCCCTTGCCGTCCTGCCCGGGGCTGTGCTCACCCCAGGCACATCGGCCTCGGCGCGGCTGGGGGACAGCAGGTCCCCGGGTGCCACCTCCTTCCCGGTGCTGCTCAGTTCCATTTCTGCCCCTCCTTCTGGGCCACCAACCCCACCGCCGTCACGTCTGCATCATGAATGAGCAGCATCTGCAAAGCAACTCATTTTGGGAGCGAGCCCTGTTTACTCTGAACCAAATGTTCACATCCCTCGGAGCTACTCAGCTACATAATCATCAAAACCAACACGGGACCCAGGGCTGCTCGTTCTTTTTGTGCTTGTCCACTGGCCGCTCACAAAGATAAAAGGCTTGGCTCCGGCCGGCCACAGCCAGTCCCGCGGGCTTTGTCTGGCTGAGCCCGCCGTGCTTTCCCACCACGCCAGGGCGGTGGCACCTGGTCAAGGCACGGCAGCGCCGGGGCAGGTGGGAGCGCCGTGAGAGCCACCAGCGCAGCCGGCGATGCCGCAGGACTCGAGCTGCTCTCGCACAGGGCTCGAGCCTCCTGCTAACCCTGAAACACGAGGCTCTTCTGAAACAGCCTCTTATGGCCCTTGGGTGTTGCCACAAGTTCGGTGTACCCTCGCCTTCTCTCCCACCAGTGAGGACATGGTTGTCACTGTCACCCCCTCTCCCCCACGGGAGAAACACGGGCGGCTGCGATGGGGCAGACCCCGAGGCAGAGCCAGGGAGAGGGATGGGGTCCCAGTGCAGGGGGACATGGGGAGCACGCAGCCAGGTCCCAAGGGAGGGCTGGCGTTGGGACAGCTCCTCACAAGCCCCCCTTTGCCCAGGACATACCCTGGGGACACCGTGGGGACGGGGTATCACTCCGGACATTTCTGCTCGTGGGCAGAGACCCTCACACCCACACACGGACGCCTTTTGTTGGTCCAGTTTAGCCTAGTCCAGCCCAACAGGGCCCCCAGGTCATGCTCTGCATCGCAAAGACTGTCCCCACGTGTGCCGAGCTGTGACCGTCTCATGGGACTTGGACAGCGGTGGGACAGAATCGGCACCGGGACGCGTGCCCAAGCGAAGCTGCCGGGGTGTGCGGGCAGAGGGTGCTCCTCCCCGGCATCCCCGGCATCCCCGGCAGCGTGCAGGGAAACATCTGTGTCCTCTCCCTCCTCCTCCACTCGCAGATGTCTCAACTGGGACGGTTTGTACCTTCCAGTGAAGGCAGATGCTGAACGTGGCCTCGTCCGACGGCCCGAACCCCCGGCTCCGCACAGCTCGGAGCTGGGGCGGCCACGGCGCCTCTCGCTGCCGCCTGCCCCAGGCCCCGGCGAGCTGCCGGCTCCAGGCCGGGAGCGAGGGTCCCTGCGCACGTCCCCTGTCCCTGGCAGGCTCCTGCGAACTCCGGTCGGCGGAAACGCTCCCCAGCTGGGTTCCCTGGGCGGAGGGAGGCCGGATCGGCGGGGCAGGCTCCTGAGTCAGCGGGACGTGCGTGGGTTCCTGAGCGTGCCTGCGCCGGTAGCCCGTGGCAAGCGGCAGATGCCAAAGGGCTTCAGGCCGGGCCACGGCTCTCCGAGGCGACGGACTTGGCTGAGCCCCCCGCAAAGTGCAGAGGGACCAAGGGGGCAGCGAGGGGCGGCACTTCGAGCTTGCCAGCGCCAGCACCGTCTCTTGTCGTTACGGTGGCAGATAAACCTGGAGCGAGAGAAGAGTGAATCGAAGATGCAGCTGCCCTGAGCTCGCGGTCGCAGAGCCCACGTGTGTTGAAGACCCCACAGCTCACACTCTCCAACGGAGCAACTAGGCAAAAGTTTTTAATTTCGAAAAAAATCGTCAGTTTCCACCGAAAAGGTCACCCTGTGCTCACTCCGTGCCTGTGCTCACCCCAGGAAAGGGTGACAAAGCCCCCAGGAAAGCAGTGGGTGAGGGGGAAGGGAGAAGCCTGGTGGGGTGGGGAGGACAGTGACCCGAAGGGAGGACACCGGGTGTCAGTATCGACGGCTCTTTTATTGCCTCCACCCTTCCCTGCAAACCTTCCTCATCGCTGCCTTCAAATCCAGTTTACATCAGCCGTGCAGGCAGCGGGGCCAGCTGCAGGAGCAGGGGACACGCCAGCCCCAGAGCCCAGGCAAGGGCTCTGCCACCCGCCCCCAGCTCCAGGGGACAGCGGCGGGGGTCCTTAGAGCTGGCGAGGACCTGGTGGGTGTTGTACTGGCCTTGTTTCAGCCCAAAATGTGCCTGTGGTGAGTCCCCACGGCCCAGCCCACTGCCGGGTGGCTGGGGCTGCGGGCTGTGGGCGCTGCCGTCCGCTGGACCAAGCTCACCAGCTGGCCATCGCCCCTGAGCACTGGTGATGGCCGGGGCCAGACCCACCCGTGCAGGGGTGCCCCACACCTCGAGGGGCATCGCTCCCACCTCGGCGATGCCCAGAACTGTGACCAAAGGACAGGAGGACCCTGGCCGTGGGGCGGTTAAGCCAGGAGCACCCACCTGGCATCACCCCACCAGGCAAACCCTGGGGGTACAAGCCCCCCTTCACGCTCAGGACCGTTCCCCCGGCGGCTCGGTAACGCCGGCGGGGAGCGGCCGGACGGCTGGGACGAGCTCGCACACGCCCGAGCTGGGGAGCGGAGATCCAGATTCCTCCGCTCCGGCCTCGGCCGCGCTGGAGCTGAGAACAGGAGGGGTTGGGGTGCTCCAGGGCGGAGGCGCCAGCGGCCGGAGCCGGTCACAGCCCCCCCGGCCATCCCGGTTCAGCCCTGGCCAGCAGCGCTCGCCTCACCCTGACACCCCACCCGGTGCTTCCCCCGGCTGACCCGCCGCACCAGGCTCGGCCGATCTCCTTGAGCCGCTGCCCTCGAGGGCGCTGAGGGGCAGGAATCGCTGCCAAGAGAAGGGGAGGACAGCACGGGGACACGGGGACACACGGGGGGCTGCCCTAGGCCGTGGGATGGGGCGGCACCACAGGCGCAGCCGGAGCAGCGAGCGGGAGCCAGCTGCCCGCGATGGGGTGTTTGTGCCTTTTGGAAGTGGGGCACCCCCAGCCCCGGTGCCCCGGCACCGCCGCGGCGGCGGGTTGGGGAAGGCGGTGGCTGTCGGTGCCTTTCTGCAGCGTCAGACGAATCCGCCCAGCCGAAACCCCGCGATTTATACAGCTTAATCCATCGGCGGGCAGGTCCCCACCCGCACCGGCCGGGCCGAGGTGCCGGGCTCAGCCCCGACGGGCGCGGGGCCGAGGGGGACGGTCCCACCCCGCAGGGAGGGGACTGAGGTTATGAAATTTGTGAATGGGGAGTGTCTGTGGGGCTGGAGCAGAGGGAGCCCACGGGGCGCGGGGCACTCGCTGCGGGCAGCGCAGGCAGGCTGGGGCTGCGGCGCAGGCAGAGGCGACTCGCACCCCGAGGTCCCAGCGCGGCACCTCCCGCCCTCGCCAGCACAAACCCCGTCGCCTTCCCGCGTCCGACAGACGATGCCGACCGGAGAGAAGAGGCAACCGGTGATGTCCTAACCTTTATTTCACGCATTGCCGGTCTAGCTCGCTTTTTGCATTGCCTATTCTCAAGTTTTAGGGGGGGAGACGTCTCCGGAGGCCATTCTCATCCCCTTATCACTTTTCCAGCCCAGCTTCTGCACTGTAACTGTTGGACGGAGAACTGATAAGGGTATGCGAGTGACACGAGCGACCGTCCCAGCACGCCGGCCCCCGGCTGTCCCCGGGCTGTCCCCGGCTGCGGTGCAGCCCCCGCGGGCTGGGATGCGGCAGGCGTGCGCGCTTGCTCTGCTGCAGATGTCGGCTCGAAATAAAACCGACTGCAAAGCAAACTCAAGGGTTAAAGAAACATATTTTTTTCTCTCAGAGCTGGCAGGTCCTGTCATTCAGGCTTTTTCTCTTTCAGCGTCTACAACAGGTCTCCTGCCGGAAAACGCATTTTTCACAAAGGTCTTGAAATCCTGTTTGTACGAGGGGTCCTGAAATGTTGTTCTGGCACGTTACCGTTTGCCTGTGTTTCGGTGGAGTTAGCTTGAAATTCTCTGGAATCGGTGTAAAGAGAATCCTGAAAGTAAGAAATAAGTGTTGCGTAAGTGTGACACTCCTATGCTTTATACGTGTCTGGAATTGTTTACATTAAAAGTTATTTATTCTGAATGTTTGCATGATTTTAAAGGTGAGCGCTCGCAACACGGCTCGAACGGCAGCTGATGAAAGGAACCAGTTGCCAGAAAGGCAAATACCCCCGTGAGTCAGAGGACCGAAGCCGGGACTTAGGGAAGCAAGCCGAAGCGTGAGGTAAGGGGGTATTTGCTCGGCACGGAGGCGTGTGGTGGAGCCCCACGCTCGCACCCAGGCTCGGGGTGCTGCTGGGGCACAGCCCGCGTCCCCGCCGAGCCCGCGGGATAAACCGCTGCTCTAAAGCACCTGGGATTTCCTTCACATTTCCAGCCTTTTTTCCAGTTTTCCAGCCATTCCAGCCAACCAGCTCTTCCCCATCTCCTCTAAAGCGTTTTGCACAAGCGGGTGCTGGAAGGGCTGCGCCTCGCGGCAGAGCCCATGCCGGCGCTCCTGGGTGCTCGCACCACGGCTGGAGAGGAAGGAGCCGGCACCGGGGGGGTTCCTTGCAGGGGGAGACAGCCTGGCTGGGCTGGGACCCCTCGGCCGCACCGCCCTCGCCCCAGGGCCGCCCTGGTCCCACACGACCCCCCAGGCACGGAGCACTGCGGGGCTCCCCGCAACGTCGCCGCCCTCCCAGGGACTGAGACCTTGGGGAAGGGGCAACGCTGGTGCCGGCAGCCCCTGCCCGCAGCTCCCTGCGTGCCTCTCGGCTTGACAAAGGCTGGAGGGGGGGTCCTGGAGCCGCCCGGGGGTGGGTGCCCCAAATCCCCTCAATTCCCAGGCGCGGACATCGGGGCAGGGATCGACATGGCTGAGGCAGCTCCATGTCAGGCACCGCAATCACCGTCTGGCCTGTGGAGGGGACGAGCCCCTCCAAAACCAGGTGCTGCCTCCAGGCACCCTCCTGCCCAGACCTTCCCGCTCCCAGAGCATGGGCCCGATCCTGAGACCTGGTCCAGCCCCGGACAGTGAGTTGGAGGCGCAGCACCAACGTGGGGGTCTTGGTCCCCCGGGCTTGTCCTCTCATGGCCAGTGGCCACGCTGCCTTGTGCAGGGCACGGCTCGCTGCACCCACTGCGACGGTTTGGGGAGCACCAGGCTGCACCGCGGGTGCTCTCCCCCAGTCGCAGGTGGCACCACAGCAGCCCCCGCTGCAGCCAGGGGGATGGGGCATCGCCGCTAGCTCGTGCTCCTGCTGCAGCCAGCCCTTCCCACGAAATTCAGGCATCCTCTCGGAGCAGAGAGGGAAGGGCTGACACTTGGGACAGGCTCTGTCGCCCCTCGCTTTCGGCTTTCACCAGCCAGAGCTGCAAGACAATAACCTCGTAGTGCAACCCCTCCCCCCCCACCCCGCTGGCTCAGAACCCAGGACAAGGGTGGCAGGATCGGGACCCCCGCAGCACAGCTCTGCAGAGCTGGGGACGGGTTTGCAGGGCTGGCAGCAGGCAGACACCCTGATTGGGCTGGCACCAGCGGGCACAGAGCACTCAGGGGTCCCAGGACATTCCCCCCCCCCAGCCCACCAGGGAGCAGGAGGGGCAGAGCGCTGCTCTACAAACAGCTCCTCCAGCTTCTCAGTCAGGCAGGGCAGCTCCCATCCCCCAGGGAGGTGAGGAGGCAGAGGTGAGCCCCAAAAACCAACCGGGGAGAGAGGAGGCTCCTCCTCAGCATCCCCCTGTGCGCTGCTCCGAGGGAGCCAACCCAGGGTGCTCCCGGCATCCCTTGGCCTTGGCTCGGCTGCCAGCGGCTCTGGGGGTTTTCCCCCGGGGAGGCGGCAGCGGCGCGGGGAGAGCCGAGAGCCGCCGGGAGCCACGAACCGTCCGGGCGCGAGCGCCTGCGTTCTCACGGCCGCTTCTGCATGAGGGGTTCAGCGGTGGGACGGGACCTCATCTGATCCCTCTCCAAACAGAGCCGCCAGCGAATTGTCAGTGTGCATTTGGATTTCACCCCTGGCAGGTGGTGTGATCAGCCATGAAAAGCGGGCTTAGCGCCGGCTGGAAAACTACTGAGGCAGCCGAATTCCCTGCACTGGCCCCAGCCCAGCCCCGGCGATGGGGAGCCGAGCTGGGGGAGACGTGGCCGGGGGGTGTCCGAGCAGGGGCAGAGCGATGGCTGAGCCAGCACCGGCGCTGCCGTCGTGCAGCCGCTTTCCTTCCAGAGCACGTAGCCCTTATATTAAATCCATAAATAGGAAATTCCACTTCTTCAGAAAAAAACAGAATCCGGATATTTCATAAGTGTCCCAGCGGACATGAAAGCCGAATCAGGAAATTTCACTCAGCAGAGATATTAAAACTGCCGCAGCCCTTCAGCCAGCCGTGGCAAAGCACCCGCGCCGCGTGCCCGGGGCCCGGCGCGGTGCAAGGGCTGGCTGCGGGGACGTCCATGCGCCACGGCCCCAGCCCCGCACACGCAGCTCCTCGGCCGCAGCAGCTGCACCTTTCACCACCCCTCGCGTCCCTCCTCCCCGCCACGGCCACCGATTTCTCCGCAGTAGGTGACCCCAGGCCCAGCAGAGCCGGGCTGCGACTCTGGCATCGCCTCCCACCCGTGGCACCCCCAGCTCCAAAAGCCAGGCCCCCTCCTTTGCAGCCACGGCCCCGGTGCTGCCCGCACCGAGCCCGCCACGGGCAGCCCCACACGCCACTGCCTGCGCCGGCGACGTGAGCTGCGCCGCCAGCGCCCGTCCAAGCCCTGCGGACGGAGGTGCCGGCTGCGAGGGCAGGGCCACGGTGGCCAAGAGGCTCTTCCCGACGCAGCCGCGGGGAGAAGAGCTGCGGCAGGGCCCGGGGGGCAGGCAGGGGTGAGGCAGGGCGGGGGGCATCAGGCCCTCCCGGAGAACGTGCTGCGGGTCGGCGGTGCAGCCGGCGGGGGCCCGTGCTGGGACAGGCCAAGGGGTCTCCCCCTGCATGGCTGCAGCAGAGCCGGCGCTGAGCTGCACCGATGCCCTCCTCGCGCCCCTCCGCTTGCAAACCACAGACCTCCCGGAGCGAAGCCCCCCGGCACAACTCGCTGTCCCACCCGTGCAGCGCGGAGGCACGGTTAGCCCAGGGCAGGGCAGCGGTGCAGGAGGGCGAGCAGCCGGCGGTCTGAGCTCCTGTCTCACTCGCCGAATCAGGGCCTCTCCATCGCCCACCGCCGACGCAGAGCGGCTGTGTCTGTGCCGGGGTCTCACAGAGCAGGGTTAATGATTTCCAAGGGGGTTGGGGTCCTTGTGTGCCATACAAGTGCTGTTGGTAGAGATTTCTCCATCCTATTTCTCTTCCCTCAAGCTCACGTCCCTTGAAAGCAGCTGACCCCACCGCTGCTCACCCCTCTCCAGGCGGTGTGTGCCACCGGGCTGGGAACAGACAGCCCCAGCGGGCTCTGAATGACACGTGCGGTGGGACCCCCGCAGCCGGCAGCGCAGCCACGGCTGAGACACGGCGAGACGCCGGCTGTGCCGCGCCAGAGCATCAGCCCTTGAGGGCGCATGGCTCACCCTGGCTGCCGGGGTGCCGCTCTGCCCAGGCGCCTTACCGCCGCCCTTCGCAGGGTACCCCTCGAGTGGAAAGCAGCAGGGGCTCTGCAAGAAGGCGATGAAACGGCAGTTTAGTCGCTGAGCTGGGGCGATGCCGCAGGGAGAGCTCTGCGAAGCCGGCGGGCTGAATTACCTGCGGAAAACTGGTGGTGGGAGAGGCACCCCTGTCCCCTGCCTGAGAATACCCCCTGGCTGATCCTGTAGACGGAGGTGCTCTGGGTCTGGAAAATAACTGTGTGGTTTGAGGTGTCCGTGTCCATGAGGTGTCCGACACGCGTCGCACCCTCTGCCGCCGCTGTGGCACGATGCACGTCGCACCCTCTGCCGCCGCCGCGACGCGCCACGGCTCCTGACGGGTGAGGAGAGGTGCTGGGTGGAGGAGGGAGCTGATGCGAGTTTGCATTACACAGAGCGCCTGTCGGAAGAGAAGTGATCCGTATTTAACAACAGAGCTCTGTAATAACCTGCAATTACCTCCGCGCGGGGCCTGCGGGGGCGGCTCGCTGCCGGCGGAGCGAGGGGGGCTGCGCGCTCCCGCCCCGCGCGTCCTCCCTCCCCGGCGCGGGGCTCCCGGCGCCCGGCACGAGGCGCCGCACTCGGCGTGCACCAAGCGTGGCCGAGCGGCGGCACCGTCGGGTGCCAGGACGGGCTGCGAGAGGCGCCGGTTGGCAGGGCCGGGGCTGGCGGGGCCGAGGCCGGTGGGCAGCTCTGGCACGAGCACGGGGTGGGCTGCAGAGGAGCAGCCGCGGCCCTGGGCAGCCGCAGCCTGACCTCTGTGCCCAGCGCCACGGGCACCCGTCACCTGTCCCCAGGGGTGGCATCGCCCCACGGCCCAGGTGAAGCCAGCCGCAGCACCCCAGCCCCTTGTGTGCCGTGATGGGGGCTCGGCTGCTGCCCCCTTTGCATTTCATGCCCGCGGGGTGCCCCCTGAGCCCCTCACCCGTGCGCCCCGAGAGGGCTGGTGCCCCTCCTGCTGTTGCTTGTCTGCTTCCTTCGAGGATGGCCCCAGCCCAGCCCGCCCCAAGCCAGTGGGGGTTTCCAAAGCGGGAGTCCTTGGCTTCTTGGCGATCTTGGTGGTGGGCAAGGAGTGCTGGGGAGCCCGGGGCAAACCGCCGCAAGGGTCTGCCTCCTCCCAGAGCTCCCGGCACCGCATGCTCCGGGTGGGAGCGGAGCACGGTGCGAGCACCGGCCCCGCAGCCAGCACCCGCAGTCTCCGACGTGCAGCCTCGGCAGGGCCAGGGTAGCTGCCTGCTTCCTCAAGCCATGTCTCCCCCCGCTCCCACGACCGCCTGTGGACGTGCCGCCACGTCGGAAAGTGCAAGCGATTGTCACGACCCCCCTGTCCCACCTCCTCTGCCTGCGCGGCGCAGGGAACGCGCCTCCGCGCTGCACGGGTGGGACAGCGAGTTGTGCCGGGGGGCTTCGCTCCGGGAGGTCTGTGGTTTGCGAGCGGAGGGGGGCGAGGAGGGCATCGGTGCAGCTCAGCGCCGGCTCTGCTGCAGCCACGCAGGGGGAGACCCCTTGGCCTGTCCCAGCACGGGCCCCCGCCGGCTGCACCGCCGACCCACAGCATGGGCTGGAAAGCCCAGGGGCGAGGGCAGGATGGGGACGGGCTGCCCCCAGCCCCGCTGCCCGCCGGGGCTGCTCCCGTCCCTGCTCGGAGCGAGGGAGGGCGACTCCGGGCACAGCAGCATCCCCTGAGTCCCGCAGCCCGTGGCCCGCCCGGTCCCGCAGCCCGGTGCCCTGGAGCCAAGCGGTCAGGATCCACGGGATGGAAACTGCGGTTGTCCGAGGGCCGGCACAGGGAGTGAACTGCGCAAAATGTCAACCGGTAATTAGGAAATGAGAAGCGCTGGCTGTTCAGTGACACATGGCAGTGGCATTGCTATTTTCAGACTTTAACACAACTTATTAGAGTCAAAGCCTAATTAATGCACCGCGCTGTGGAGCAGAGGATGGAGAGTGACCCAGATCTCGCCCATCCCCGAACACTCCTCGCTTACAGGAAGGTCTTAATCTTTGTTCCCGCTTCAGACACGGATCAGGAGGAGGAGGGCACTGAAGTCGCCAGCGCAGGGCAAAGCGCTGCTGTTGTGCAGGGTCTCGCTCCCCGCCCCGCTCGCTCCCGGCACAGGTGCCATTTAGCGCGTCGTTCGCAAGTGGAAAACAAAGTAAAGCTGGACTCATCCTCCCGGGGAGGAGCTGGCAAAGGGGGCAAGTGGATTCCCACATCTCTGCAGCAGGGAGGGATGCCCTGAAGCTGCTGGCCCCCGGCCGGGCTGTCCTGGTGGCACATGGAAGAGGCCACCAATGCCCCCGAGGTCCCCAAGCCTTGGTGCAATCCCTTGCAGAGCCCTGGTCCCGCTGAGCATCGCTCCTGCTGCCGCGTGGAGCTGGACCGACAGGACGGCCACAGCCCACGGCAGTGCGTGGCACCGGAGCGAGGGGGTCTGTACAGAAGGGGCAAAGCCCGAGCCTGCCACACGTCCCCAACCCCAGGGAATGGCCCACCCCAGGGAGGGTCCCCAAACCACGGGGAGTCCTTGGAAGCAGCAGGGCCCACCCCCGCCTGGGGACAGCCCTGCCTCTGTCACCCCAGCAGCACCGCTGGGACGGCAGCGAAGCCCCAGTTCTCCTGTGGCCCCCCTGTGCAAATCACTGGGGGCGACTCATGGGCCCCCTGACCTGTCCCAAATCTGGGGTGAGCCCTGGCTGGCTTTGGTGTAGCTGGAAATCCTCATCTCTGACACTCGGAGTCGAGCACCTAAACCCCCCCTCGAGGCCCCTCAGGCTGGCCCCCAAAACCCACCACCCCCAAGGGCGTCCGGTGGGATTTGGGCTGCACCCTGTGCTCACCCGATGCTGGCACTTTGAACGCCTCCGACCTCCGCACGCCGAGCAGCCAACGCCGTCGCCCAGAGGGGCCTGAGCCGCAGCCCCTGCCTGGGGTGCGTGGCTGAGGGCCGGGGCAATGCTCTCTGCACAACCAGGGCAGCCCCAGGCGTGGGGAGGGGGACAGCAAGGCACGGGGGGGGGGGGGGGGGGCAGCAAGGCACAGCCACCCGTTAAGGTCCACAGCGGCCGACGCAGCCCTAGAGCTGCGGATCCAATGCGGGACGGAGGCAGGGGGGGCACCTTGAACCCGAGCTGAACCGCGCAGCTGGGACCATGCACGTGTGCTCCGGGCGCAGAGGGCCCTTTACGCTTCCTCGCCCACGGGACCCCCTCGTGCGCAAGCGCCCATCGCCGTGCCTTTGGCCAGGAGGCAGGACGGGGAGAGCCCAGGCACTGCGGGGCCAAGGGGACCGGCAGGGGGTCACTGCAGGAGCCCGCAGCCACACTCACGTCCTGAGCCCCACGTCCTGCTCCCTCCTCAGCTGCCCTGGAGCAGCCGTGGCATGGACGTCAGCTCCCAGCAGCATGGCGAGCCCTGCTCCCCCCGTGAACCCCTGCTCCCCCAAGCACCGTATCCCAGGAGCTCTCCCTGACAGCTCCGAAATTCTCCAGCACTATTTTTACCCTGCGGTTGCTATAGAGACATCAGACCCACTCGCCGTGATGCAGCTTCTTTCGGAAGCGCTGCATCACCGGCTGCCTCCTGCCTCCAATAACGCACGGGGCAGGAGGCCGCTATTTTGGGCAGAGCCCCACGGTAGCTGGAGATAACCCAGCCCTGCAGGACAGCCTGGCCTGGGAAGACCGACGGGTCTAGGGGAGAGGGGGAGATGTGGATGGGAGGAGGAGGACAGCAGCATTTTGGAGCCCCAGGAGCGTGCCCCTACAGTCCATCACCCTGACCCCTGCCCCTCCATGCAGCCCTGCTGCTCTTTATCCCCGGGCAGGAGAGGGTTAGACCTGGGCTGCTTTGAAAAGCAAGAAGGGAAACGTTGAGGTTGTCCGACACAGGCTACGTCAGGGTTTGGGGCCCGGGAGTTCACAGAGCTGGAGGTGAGAGAGCACGCGTGCAGGACGCATCGAGCCCCGGAGAGCTTTGCCAGCTCCCCCTGCGCTGCCGAGGGGCGATGCCGCAGGACGTGGGTGCAAACAGCCGCCTGCTCCATCGCTCCTGGTGCCCCCAGACCGAGGGTGAGCTGCCGCCTCCCCCCAGCCTGGCCGAGGTGCAGCCATGCCCGGGCGATGTCCCCGTGGGGGGCTGCGCCTCCCCAGCACCGCAGCCAGCCCGACCCTCCGGCCAGCGCCGGGGACAGGAGGGGACGTGGAGCGGGCTGTACGCAGCGTGGTGCAGCGCTGCGTGGCCACACAAGGTGTTAGGGGCAGGGCTGTCACCAGCAGAGGCCATCACGGATGTCAGCTAATTAACCTCCATTAAGGCCGTGGGAAGCTGGTACTTGCTGAATTTTTCCAGCAGGAGAAATCAGGGTCAAAATTAAAGCAGATGCAAACCTGCACCAGGCTTTGGCCCCGCTCGGGGCTGCAGGGAAAATGTCAGGATGCTGCAGGAATGGCCGGTCCCCTCACCTGCAAAACCCCCCCACGAGCAGCACACGGCAGGGACCCGCTGGCCCCCGAGGCTGCACGTCCCCGGGGGGCGCGGGCAGGGCTGGGGGCCTAACCCCGAGCTTTATAAACCCGTCCTCCCTCCTCAGCAGTAACGCACCCCGGCAGCATCCTCCGGCAGCAGCAAGGCGCAGGACGAGCTCACGGCGGGGCCGAAGCACAGACTGCTGCGAGCACGCTGAAGGGCCGCGACCCCCTGCCTGTAGACCCCCCCCCCCCGTGCCCTGGGCAGCCCCGTGGCCCAGCCAGGGCGCAGGGCGGCAGCAGCATTTGGGGCTGGTGGTCCCCTGCGAAGCGCCAGCGCTGCCAGCTGCCCCCATCGCCTGCGCTCGCCCCTCGGGGGCCGCGCGGTTATAAAAAGGCCGTGCGTGGATGAGCCGGCAGAAATAGCTGCGCGCAGCCCTCCCGGCGCGGCGTGAGGGCTCATCACCAGCTGTGCCGCACAACGCCCGAAATAGAACCAGCGCCAGCACCACGCGGCCCCCGGGGAGACGGCCCCTCCGCAGCCGAGGCTCTGCTCACGTCCCACCTGCGTCCGCGTCCCCCCAGCTGCCGGGGGCTGCAGCTGCTCCCGGGGCTGTAGAGGGACACGGGGCCACGATTGCCCCTTGCCGTCCTGCCCCGGAGCCTGCGCCCATGGCCTCATCCTCCCAAAGCGTCGATTCAGCCCCTGCCCAAACGCCCCGGGGATCCCAGCTGCACCGCGCACAAACCAGACTGGCCCATTGCGGTCCCAGCAAGAGGCTGAAAGCAGCTCCCTCCTCCTCTGGGCTGGGCCAGACTAAGTGTAGCTTCAGAGGGCTGCAATACAGGGATGAGAGCTGCCCCACAGCTTCTCTGGGGTGAGGTACTGCTGCAGTGGCCCCACGAGGCACTTGATGTCGCTGCTGTGTGGGTGTCACAGTTGTGTCACCTCCTTGTCTCCCTGCCCAGGAGGGAGGCACCATGGGGCAGAAGGTGCCCTCCGTCGGGATAAGGGATCTACATACCAGTATCCCCCGTGCTGCTGCCCCATGCACGCCGGCAGCACCTCCACGTCGGTGCCCAGCCCTCCTCAGCCCACCCGGGCAGACCTGAGCAGGGCCCCGAGCACACGTGGGGTGGCACCCCGGGCGCCCACAAAGTCACCTCCATCCCAGTCTTGCCCCAAACGGGCTGGGTCTGGGCACGGCTGCAGCGCTGAGGATCAAACCGAGGGCTCGGAGCCCTTGCACCGGCGCCGCAGCATCTCCTCCCGCAGCCATCCCTGCCAGCCCCGTTGCCATGGCATCCTCAGGGATGGCACGGATGCCAGCGAGGAAGATGAGGAGGATGAAGGTAGGTGGACACGGTGGCTCTGCATAGCCAGGGTGGGGCTGGGGCAGATCTGGGAGCCCCCTTGCAGCAGGCGGGGGCTGTTCCCCTCCCGGGAGGTCCCAGCTCTCTGGGATAACTGGCAGCAGCGGTTCCCAGAGAGCCCTTTGCCGTCTGGCCACACGGGCATCGCCTTGCCCCGGGCCCCGCTGCTGCCTACCCCGTCCCTCGGCACACCAGCCAGGAGAGCTCCGCCTGTCCGCAGCTCTGCCGAGGGCACCGGAGGAGATCGGCGCCTGTGGACACCCTGCGCCGGGTCGTGAACAGCAAACGAGCTGCAGGCCGCTGCCCCCACGCCTGCCCCTGCCTCCACCTCCCTCGGTCCAACCCTTTCCCGGGGGTCTCAGGCCACGCTGTTTGCATCCGCACCGGCAGAGACCACGGAGCGAGCCGTGCGGACGCTGCTCCCGCAGCGGAGGGCAGAGAGATGCTCAGCCCAGAAGGACGGCGGGGTTAAAGCTGAGACAACGCAGACGGCACTTTTGAGGCATCTCTACCCATCCCTGGGTTCAGGCAAGCCCCTTCGTGTTCACTGCTCCTAGTAAAGCAAGGGAGGAGCAGGGATATTCAGCCCAAATCTCCTATTTTACCCATTGCCTGTTTAACCAAAATCTCCCATTTTAGGCACCTCTCGTTTTCACAGTAACTGAGCTTCGTTCTGGGAGCCTGGCGAGCTGGCACGGGGCACGCAGGGCCCAGAGCCCTGGCACCTGGGCAGGGAGCGGGAACGGCTCCCCCAGGTCCCCCGGTGAATCATCAGGGAGCAGACCCCAGCCCAGGGAGCCGCACAGACATTACTCAAACAACTACAAATAACTAATAGGCCTGAAAGAATGCAACCTGTGGTTGTGCGTGAAGAGGAAGGGGGGGCCCATCTCCATTAATCACTCATCACGAATTATTCAGCACAAGAGGAAGGCGGCAAACGCAGAAACGGTTTGTACAGAAAGAGGGTGGGTATCGCCAGCCTTCAGACACAGCCAGCCCCAGGCTTGGTCCCACCTGGAGCGAGCTGGGAGCAGCCCTGCCACGGCAGCTCCTCTCCGGACGGGCAGCCGAGGGGAGATGGAGCTGGCATCGCCGCACTCGTCCCTCCCTGCTGGGAGCGGAGCCGGGGCATCTCCCACCCCACAGACACCTGGAAGCTGGTGAGTCCAGGCTGGTGGCACACAAAAGCCACGTCCCAGGTCTGAACACCTGCAGGGAAAGGTTATTCCTGCCCTCCAGCCAGGACCAGCCCCAGCAGCATCGCAGCCACCTCAGCCGCTAGCAGCAGAGCCCGGTGCTGCGGCCGGGAGCTGGCCTGGGCTCCGGCACCGGGACGGTAACTGCCGGGAAGGTCGGCAGAAGAGGAAGGGTCGCTCGCAAGTAGGGGGTCGGCTCCCCCTCACACGTTGCTGACACTTTCCTAATGGAGAAGGGAGCTGCCAGAGGGGTCATTAGGGCCTGGAGAAGGTTGTGTGACCCACGGCCTCCAGCCACGCCGCCTCTCTCCGTGCAGCAGCTCAGGCTGGGAACGAGCAACCCCCCCATTTGGAAACAGCCCCACCAAACCTTTCAATGCAGCTGCCGGTGGATCTCCTGCCCCCTAGGACGTGGCCAGCCCAGGCGCCGCAGGGAAAGCCCACGGGTGGGAGATGGGGCCCCTCCAGCCCCTGAGCACCCGACCCAGGGGCCGGTTCCCACCAGCGAGGCTGCAGCTTCTGTCCCCCACGACCCAACGGCGAGTGCCGAGGCAAAGGCAGGGCAGAGCGGAGAGCTGCTCTCTGGAATTGCAGACCTGAGGTAGAAATTGCCCCACATTCACACAACCCCACATCCCCACAGTCCCAAAGCACGCTCGGTGAGAAGCCAGCACCGTGCCGTGAGGCAGGAGCACCAGCTCCGCTCCAGAAGCGCCCCCGGGTGCGAGTGGCCCTGCACGCACGGCTGGCGGGTCCAGGCACCGGCTCCTGACATCTCCGATGCCCCCTGCTCCCTCCCTCGTTGTGGCTCTCCCTTCCCTGCCCCTTGGACCCCCAGGCCCCAGGGCAGGCATGTGAAACCCGCCTCGACCCGGCACCAGCACCCAGCGCTGGGATGCTGCGGCACCTTTCTCTGGTGCTGGAGAACAAACCCCCACTCCCGGGCAGTCTGCGCTCATCCTGCCAAGGCAACTTGTCTGGTTCTAAATTTGTGTTTTTAAGTAGAGCTTTTCTACAAATAACCTGGTGTGCGTGCAGGCATCTGAAAATGAATGGACGAACACATACATTTTCAGAGCTCATGTGGCCGATTTAGCAACCTGCTGAGAAGTCTCTGCATTACTGGAGTCAGCAAAGAAGCTGCTGTAAGGTTTTCCTAAATGCTTACTAATGTAACAAGACCTACTTCATTTCTCTGCTAGCTCTGATTATTATTATTACCATCTTTTACCCAAGAAGGTTGCAATTTTAGATGATATTTTAGTAATTACAAGAGAAATTTCCCCTAATGTTAACCTAATCTAAGAGAGTGCAATGACAAATACCGTTACAGGCAGAAGCAGCTCGCTAAATTACAGAGCCATGTGTAACTGCGTGTTTATTGTGAAGTTATGACCATTTCCCCACCTTCCACCCAATTACCTGTTTCTGCTGGGACTGCTCCTAAAGAGCCAGTCTTCTCCCCAGCCACAGACTAAAACAGGCCGGAGTCCGCAGGAAAGCGGGTTTCTGCCCGGATGAGAGATTTGGGGACCAGAGAGGTCTGCCCAGGGACAGCAGAAGGGTGCTGGTCCCGGTGACTTCCCACTGACATCAAGGGGGGCTTCGTGCCCTAGAGAGCAGCGCACAGGGACTCCAGCTTCTGCCTGCACAACACAGAGCACTCGGGTACCCCAGATGGGCACTGGGACCACAGGGAGAGGACCTCAGGGGGTCCCTAGTCAGACCCCCCTGCTCCAAGCGGGGTCAGCTGTGGGCTCAGACCAGTTTGCTCCCGGCTGGGTCCCACTGGGTCTGGAAACGCACCCTGGATGGGACAGCAGAGCCTCTCCGGGGAGCCCACGCCAGCACTGGACGGCTGCGGTTACACCTGGGCGCCGTGACACCCACGGGGCACATGGGCGCTGGCAGCACCCGTGTGCCAGTGCATGCCCACCCCCAGGGCACACGCAGGCACCAGGGAACATGCGTGGCACAGGTCCCTGCCCCACACGTGGGCACGCAGGGACACGGACACCCCATGCAGACACCCCCCTGCACAGGGACCCATGCTTGTACGTGGGCATGCACGCAGCTACACGCGTGCAAGGACGTGGGCACGCAGAGGGATGCCACCCCACAAAGGGACACTGACCCCCCCCAGCACGCCCCCCCCGACAGGCCCCCGGCACACCCACACGTGCACAGGGCCACACGTGTCGCACACGCGTGGGGGGACACACCCACACCCCCCCTCGCACACCAGCACGGACGCGGACCCCTCCGACGTGCGCTCACCCCCCCGCACCCACTGCCTGCGCACACAGACCCACCCCCACGGACACCGGCACCCCGACCCCCCCCCCCGCACGGGTGGGCACGGACACTCCCACGCCTCCCACTCCCGCACACGCCCCCCCCCCCCCCCAGCCGGGCAGGGACACAGACCCACCCCCGCGCACGGACACCCCCCCCCGCCCCGCCGCTCCCCGCACCCACTCGGGGGGCGGACGCGCCGCCCCCCCCCCCCCCGGGCCGGGCAGCAGCGGGCAGCGCCGGCGGGTGACGCAGCCGCCCGGAGCGCACATAAGGGACGATGCGGGCGGGGGCACCGGGGTAGCCCCGCACCGGCACCGGGCACCGATACCGGCACCGGACCCGGCACGGGGGCGGCGGGCGGCCCACACGCCCCCGCAGCACCTCGGACAGGGGCCGGCGGGGGGCGGGGGGCACCGGCGCCGGGGTCGCCGTTCTCCCCTCGGGGTCTGCGGAGCCCCGCGGAGCCCCGGCGGGCAGCGGGAAGGGACGGGGCTGCAGCCCGGGACTCTCCGGCGGCACCGCGGAGCGACGAGGAGCTGGGGGTGAGACTTCGGCGGGAGCTGGGGGGGCTCCCCGAGGGGAAGGGGCCGCGGGCAGCTCCCGGTGCGGCTCCGGGGAGGGGGTGACACCGCTTGCGCCTTTGAGGGGGGCCGGGGGGGGGGTCATGCCCCCGGTGCGAGCACCTACAGCCGGTCCCAGAGCTGCAGGAGCCCCACGTCCTCCAGGGCGGGGAAGGGCAGGGGCCGGCGGGGAAGGGCAGGGGCCGCTTGTGTGCAGCTTGGGGAAGGCTTTCAGAGAGCCCTGATGAGCCCAGGCTGACAAGCGCTCCGGAGCGAAGCGGATAGGGATGTTCCAGGGAAGGGACGAGCACGGCCCGAGGATGGAAACTGCTGCTCGGGGCCGGAGCGGCAGCAACGGGCATCGAGAGTGCGGGGCAGGCAGGGCAGGGCCCCCGGACACGCCGGCTGAGGGTCTGTTTCTGTGCCCCTGACGTTTCCATGGTGCTGGTCCCTCCAGCACAGCTCTGAGCTGCTACCTCTGCCTTGTGCGTGGAGCCCAGCGGGTCTGGGAGCTGCGGGGGACGGGTGCTGGTCCTCAAGGACACGGGCAGAGCCAGAGGCGCTGGGGTTGCGTATCATGGCTATGGAGCAACGCACCGGAGCCTTACCTGGCGGAATCTCCCGTAGCCAGCCCATACCAGGGAAGCGCTTGCCAGCAGAGATGATGCCTGTTGATCCTCCCAAGCCAGTCCTGTTGCAGAGACTGCTGCGAGGGGAAGCTGCTCTGACAGCACTCTCCTACACAAGCGGCTCACGCCGCTGCGAAGCAGCACGGGGTTACAGGCAGTGTGACCGCAGCCACTCTGCGTTTCCTTCAGCAGCAAGGAAGCAAAGACCACGGCTCCAGCCCGAGAAGCCCCGGGAGATGCTCACGCCGTCTTCAGCGAGCTCTGCGTTACAGCCCGAGAGACCCAGAAGACTCGGTGGAAACCATCTCGGCATCAGGACCATTCAGATTCCTCCGGCACTTGGGGAAATCAGCTGCATCCACGCAAATGTCAGCGTGGCTCCTGGGGAAGCAGAGCTGGAGAAGAGTAAGGCGAGATAGACTGAGACGTGCTGCCAGGGAGCAGCGAGAGCAGAGCTGCTCTGCAAGGGGAGGCGAGCTGTAAGCTGAGGGTGACCACGGCACAAGCTGGGGGAGAGACCTCACCGGCAGGACAGGGACGAGCCAGCGACAGGTCCCATCCTCAGCGATGCCAGGCCAAGGCAGGCTGGCAAGTCGGGTCCCAGGTCAACGAGGGATGCCCAACCAACAAGTCTGGTCTGACAGGGGTGAACAGAGCCTCAGGTGCCTTCAGAGCTCAGAGCAGGACTGAGGGGCTGGGCCAGTGCTTAAATAGAGCCCAGGGGCAGAAGGAGGGTGGGGTGGTCTCAGGTGAGGCTGGTCAGGGCGATTACAGGCAATGGGTGCACTCGTGGCCCTGACGGCCAAGTCCTCTGGCACGTCGAGAGCAGAGGGAGGGCAGAGGCTCCACGGTCGACAGAAAACACAGTGCATCCTGGAGTGGGGATTATTGACCATGAAGCGATGCGTGGGACGGCTGGTGAAGGCAGGGCCGAGGCTCCTCCCGGCTGGCAAAGGTCAGCTCTTCCTCCCCAGGAGACCCCCGAGGAGAGCAAGGCTTTCCTCCCGCTGCCGCTCACCTGCCTTGCACCCCGGGCAGCAGGAGACACTGCGTGCAGGGGGCTGTGGTGCTGCACACGGGCGGGGGGGGGCAGCTTTGGGGAGCTCCTAGTGCCACGGGGTGGGGTGGATGTGGTCCAAGTGGGATGTGGGGCAGGGCCAGGAGCATGACACCCCCAGGAAGGCAGGGCAGAGGCGAGAGCCAGGGCGGAGGAGCAAGCCTCACCTCTCCTTCACGGTTCCTTCCACAGCTGCCAGCCGACACTGTCTTTGCCCACCAGTGAGGAGCAGCTGGTGCCATGGACAAGGTGACGGAGCTGGAGATGGGGGGAAACTCCCTCCTGAAGGCAGTGTGGCTCGGCCGGCTCCGGCTGACCCGGCTGCTGCTGGAGGGGGGGGCTTACATCAACGAGAGCAACGAGAAAGGGGAGACCGCCCTGATGGTGGCCTGCATCACCAAGCACGTCGACCAGCAGAGCATTAACAAGGCCAAGATGGTGAAGTACCTTCTGGACAACAGAGCCGACCCCAACATCCAGGACAAGTCCGGGAAAACAGCCCTCATGCACGCCTGCATCCGCGGTGCCGGGGGGGACGTGGTGTCCCTGCTGCTGGAGAACGGGGCAGACCCCAGCCTGGAGGACCACTCGGGAGCATCGGCTCTGGTCCACGCCATCAACGCTGATGACAAGGACGTGCTGCAGCACCTCCTGAACGCCTGCAAAGCCAAAGGGAAGGAGGTGATCATCATCACCATGGACAAATCAGCCTCTGGCACCAAGACCACCAAGCAGTACCTGAACATACCCCCCTCGCTGGAGTTCAAGGAGAGGGGCCCCCCCGAGGCGTGCACAGCACCCTCCAGCACCCACCTGAAAAATCCCATCTCGGCACCTTCCCCCACTGAGAAGGAGAGCAGCATCTTTGTCCCGCACCCATCGCACCCCGGGGACAGCCCCTCCGCCAGGGCTGCCGACGAGCCGCCCTCCCCGGGCCACAGAGCCGGCGTGGCCAGGAGAGCCCGCCTGCCCCGGCTGAAGCGGCTGCGGTCAGAGCCGTGGGGTCTGGTTGCACCCTCGGTCCGTGACAACACGCGGGTCAGCGTGGACGACGAGGTGGTCATGGGTGTGGGTGACCTCTCGCTCTCCAAAAAGGCTCCCCTCGCCCGGAGCGGCAGCAGCAAGGGCAAGGACCCCTCTCTCTTCCCGCCGGTAGACGAGCAGGCTCTGAGGACGCCGCCAGCCGCTGGGCCGCTGGCGAGGAAAGCATCCTACGAGAAGAGCCAGGCCACCCACCAGCGCCTGCCCCGAAGGAGCACGGTCCCCGAAGAGCCCGAGAGCGTCGGCTCCGCTGCCGCCGGCTCAGCCGCGGCGATGGATGCGCCGCACTGGCGGAGGCTGGGCGCCGAGCACTACGACTGTGACCCCCCGCTCTCCAGCGTCCCCGGCCCGGCCGAGGTGGGGAAGGTGCCGCCGGAGAGGAGGAAGCTCAGCGGGTCCCACCTGGCCTTGCTGGACGGCTCGCGGGAGTCCCTGGACAGCATCGCCAGCACATCGCCCGGGACCGCCCGGCGCCGACCGCCTGGCTTGCTGGAGAGGCGAGGGTCCGGGACCCTGCTGCTGGACCACATCTCCCACACCAGGCCGGGATATCTGCCCCCCCTGAATGTGAACCCCAACCCCCCGATCCCCGACATCGGCTCCAACAGCAAAACCTCCTCCCCGCTTGCTGCTGGCTTGAAGTCCCTGGTACCCATCGCTCCCAGCTCGCCCAGATGGGGCGACTTGCGAGCCAAAAGGAAGCTTCTCCGGAGACACTCCATGCAAGCGGAGCAGATGCGGCAGCTCTCCGACTTCGAGGAAATAGTGGCCCAGTAGCCCTGTCGCCGTTTGCTTCCCAGGAGGGTTTCCAAGCCAGTGCTGTCCCCGCAGAAACGTGACGGTTCCCACGCAGAGGGGTCACTCGGCCCCGGGGAAGCGCTGGCAGCCACAGGGGCCAGGCCTGTGCCCAGGGGCTGAACGGGGAGGTTCCTGCTCCCACTTGCCAGAGCCGCAGGGAGATCCCAGGCACCCAGCCCAAACAGCTGAGGTCTCTCTTGCACCCTTCACTCACTTCCGGACCTTTCCCCAGGAGCGACTGCCGGAGAGATCGACCCCAGCCCATCTGAGGCCATCAGGCTTCGCACGAAGGCTCCTGCCTGCCGCTCGCTCCCTCCTCGTTCCTTACAACCCGCTGTCTTTCCATCCCGCTCGTTCTGACACAGAAACGCGCCCGGAGCCCCTCGCCGGTGAGCCATGGGGCTGGTGTGTCTGTGAGGTGCCCACTGGGAAGGGAAGGAGCTCGATGCTGCCTGAGGTTAGAAGAGCAGAAATACCCGTTCCCGGCCCTCAAACGTGTTGGTGACCTCCCCGTGCTGGGGAGGAGGCGATTCTCCACCTCGGAGATTTCCCAGGGCTTTGACACTCCATAGGCCGAGCCCACCCCGTGGCTGCTGCAGCCCGGTGCCTTCAGCGGGCCCAGACCGGGCACGGGCTTGTCTCTGCCACTGAAGCGACCGAGGTTCAGGGGCATTTCCCACCACGCCGAGCAACTCCGAGCACCGAATTCCCGGGCAGGGAGCGCTCCCGGCTCATCTGCGTGGGAAGCTGCCGCCAAGGATGGGGGAGCGAGGATGCCAAGCTGCCAAGGACGGCACGTGGTGAGGACCGGGCCGGCACCTGCAGCACGGGGCAGCTTTGCCGCGTCAGGGCGGCCAGGCCGTGCACCGCAGGCCCCGGGCTCAGCCAGGCCCCGGCTGGCGCTGGGGATCACCCCTCGCCCCGCGCGTCGCTGGGACCAGGGGCTGGACGTGCGGCCGCGGCTGCCGTTGGCGCCGGCCAAACCCACTGCACGGAGCCGGCCACGAAGAGGCAGCCCAGCCCACAGCCCTGTGCCGCTGCCCCGGTGAGCGCCGGGCTGCTCCCGTACACCCGAGCGAGAACAACTCCCGTGGGCTCGGTCAGCGACACCTCGCGTGTCCTGACACCGAGCGGCACCGGGGCCGCTCCGCCAGGGCCGCGTCGGGCTCTGCCGTCGCCCCCGCCAGTCCGGCACACGCTTCGGTCCGTCCTCCCGGCGCGGCTGGCGGCAGGCCGGGTCCGTGCGCGGGGCAGCGGCCGCCTTCCTCCGGGCCGCCGCGGGGCTTCGCCCGGTTCCTGCGCCGCGTGTCGGTTCGGAGGGCGCGGGACCGCTCCCCGAAATCTGGGGTTAAATCCACTGTTTGGAGTAAAGGGGGGGTCTGGTTTCACAGCCTTGACGTTCCCGCTTCCCGAGGGTCGCGCGTCCCACCGGGGAACCCTCAGGCGTGTCCCCCCACCCCAGTGACGTCAGCCTCGCGTTCCCGGGAGCGGCGCCCCCAGCCCCGCCGCCCACCCCTCCCGCCCGTCTCTGAACCCCCCGACGTTCGGCGCTCGCCGCTCCTTCCAGCGGCGCTTGTCGCCTTCAGCCGGCGGCGGGTCCCGGTCACCCGCCGGGGCCCCGCGCGTCGCGCCGGGCGGCGGGAGCGGCGCGGCTCCGCCGGAACGTTCGAGCGCGTCCCCGCGAGCCGGCGCGCCGGGGCGCGCGCAGGTGCGGGGGGGGGGGGATGACGTCGCGCGGCAGCACGGGCTGGCTGACGTCAGCGCCGCGTTCACCCGCCGCTCAGCGCTGCCCGCGCAGCCGCCGCGCGCGGCCCCGCCGCACCGGAGCGGGGCGGGGGGGCGGGAGGAGGGCGGAGGCGCCCGGGGCCGCCCGCAGCGCACGCGCCGCCGGTGCCGGGACCGGGCGGGCGCCACGTCAGGCGGGGCGGGGCCGGGGCGGGGCCGGGCGCTGGCGCGGGGCAGGGTGCGGGGCAGGATGCGGGGCGGGCTGCGGGCGCTGGCGCTGGCGGGGCTGCTGTGCGCGCTGCGGGCCGGGCCGGCCGGCGGCACCGAGCTGACCTTCGAGCTGCCCGACAGCGCCCGGCAGTGCTTCCACCAGGAGCTGGAGCGCGGCCTCAAGTTCACGCTGGACTACCAGGTACAGCCTGCCCGCACCCCTGCCCGCACCCCTGCCCGCACCCCTGCCCCTGCTTGTGCCCATCGCCCCCTGCCCGTGCCCCTGCCCGCGCCCCTGCCCCTGCTTGTGCCCATCGCCCCCTGCCCGCACCCCTGCCCCTGCTGTGCCCATCGCCCCATGCCCGCACCCGTGCCCCTGCTGAGCGCATCACCCCCTGCCCACACCCCTGCCCGCACCCCTGCCCCTGCTGTGCCTATCGCCCCCTGCCCGCACCCCTGCCCCTGCTGTGTCCATCGCCCCATGCCCGCACCTGTGCCCCTGCTGAGCCCATCACCCCCTGCCCGCACCCCTGCCCCTGCTGAGCCCATCACCCCCTGCCTGCACCCCTGGCCCTGTGCCCCCAGCCCCGCATGCCTGCCTGCACCCCTGCCCCTGCTTGTGCCCACCACCTGCTGCCCGCACCCACGGCCCCATGACCCCTGCCCGTGCCCCTGTTGTGCCCCGCAGAGCCCCAGGCAGGGTTGCAGCCTCCCGGCCCCACCCCCCCACCCCCCCACGCTGGACCGGCAGCCGTTCCCAGCCCTGGCCCCGTGCCCAGCAGTGCCCACCGTGGAGCCAGTACTGAAATGTGGCCACAGTGGCCATGGGAGCCCCTGGCCCGGGCCATCAGGGCTGTCCCCCTGCCCAGGCACCCTGCCTGAGCTGCTGGCACCGTGGGGCACAGCCCTGCCGGGGGCTCCCCCCTTCCCGTGGCCGGCAGCCGTGGGCACGGCGCCCGCTCGCCGAGGGCACGGCTGCGCACGCAGGCCTGGCGCTGGGCAGAGCTGCTCCCTCGGGGGCGGGGGGGCTCTCGCGGCGTGGTTTGGCAGGTGCCACCTGCGTCTCCTTGCGCAGGTGATCACCGGGGGACACTACGACGTGGACTGCTACGTGGAGGACCCGAACGGCAAGACGATCTACAAGGAGACCAAGAAGCAGTATGACAGCTTCCCGCACCGCACCGAAGTCCAGGGCGTCTACACCTTCTGCTTCAGCAACGAGTTCTCCACCTTCTCCCACAAAACCGTCTACTTTGACTTCCAGGTGGGCGACGAGCCCCCGATCCTGCCCGACATGAGCAACCGCGTCACCGCCCTGACACAGGTGGGTCGCTGCACGCTGCCGCGGGGGGAAGGTCCGGCCGCAGCTCCCGCTTGCGGCCAAACAGCCCTGCGGGATGGCAGTTGGGGCTCGTCCCCCTTCCCCTCTGCCGAATGCAGAAGTGCCAACCGCCGGCCAACCGCCCCGCCGCATGCGAGCCACGTCCTCCTCCCAGCGGCACGGGCAGAGGGGGACGGGGGGGCTGCTCTGGGCCTGAACCTCCCCCAGCCTGAGCACCCGGTTTCCATCCCGCCCAAGGGAAGTGCAGCGAGGCTTTTCCATCCCTTGGCGTGGGCCCGCAGGGGTGGCCGCGTCCGGCCCCCAGCGCCTCGGCAGGGCTCTCGGTTGTGTCCCAGTGCTCCCAGCAGGCTCCCTGCGTCAGCTGGTCTCCAGCGTTGCCCCTTGGAGCAGAACCGCCCTCGGGTCGGGGCTGGCGGGGACCCAGCAGCACAGGGTGCTGCCGTCCTGCTCGCGGGTGCCCCAGCGCGGTCCTCAGTGTCCGCGAGCGCCGGGCCCGAGCCGTGCTGCCTCAGGGGCAACGGACCGTGCTTGTCTCCCTAGATGGAATCCGCCTGCGTCACCATCCACGAGGCTCTGAACACGGTGATCGACTCCCAGACTCACTACCGCCTGCGGGAAGCGCAGGACCGGAGCAGAGCCGAAGACCTCAACGACCGGGTCTCATACTGGTCGGTCGGGGAAACCCTCATTCTCTTTGTGGTCAGCATTGGGCAAGTGGTGCTGCTCAAAAGCTTCTTCACTGAGAAGAGACCCGGCAGCGGTGGGGCTGGCACCTAGAGCCGCCGCCGTGCCGTGCCCGAGCTGCGGCGGGGAGCGGGCAGGCAGCGATCTCCTGGGTCACGCTTTACCTCTGTTTGTCGCAGGGTGCTGCCGTGGGGAGGTGGCTGTGAGGGGAGCAGGGGATGACACGGTGCTGCTGAGCCAGGTGGAAGACGGTCACCCAAGCACGGGCATCCCCCGGCCAGTCCCCCCAGTGTCACCTCCCACTTTGCCTTCGCCCGCCCTGCGGCCCCGTCCCCTCGCCTGGCCGGTCTGTCCCCGCTCGCCAGCTCCACTGGGGAAGAGGGTGGGCACCCTGGGGTGTGCATCCACGCTCTGGCCCCTTGGCTGACGCCTGGCGCGCCTTGAGAGCCCAATGTGGCTGTAAGGTGCAGCCCGGCATCTGGCCGGGCCACGCGCTGCCAGGGAGCTCTGCCCAGGCCCGTGAGGGGACGGGGCAGCGCCAACCCACCCTGCGCCCACCTCCCGCGCGCTGCTGCCCCGAGCCAAGTGCCCTTAGCCTGGAGCAGAGCCGCCCTGGGGGCTCTGTGTCTGCAGAGGGGCGAGCACAGCTCTCCTTTTTACCCCGGGTCAGGCAGGGCCAAAGCCGTCAGCAGCGTCCCAGGAGCCGCTGGCTCAAAAACGGAGGCGAGGTGTCAGCGGGGGCTTTTTGCTCGGTGGTGCCTGTTGCTTTGCAAGCCCCTGTCCTCGCAGCGAGCACTTCCCAGGCCTTTGCTGCGGGAGCAAGTGGCGTGCCTCGTACAGGATGGTATTTTCATACTTACACAAGTCCGCGCCCGGGGCTTGGCCCCCACGTGTCCCACCATGCCCAGCAGACGGTGGGAGCGGGCACAGCGCTGCCCCACCCGTGCCGAGGAAGCCCCATCCCTGCCCCCCCAGCAGCAGTGAGGACCCCCCCTGCGCCCCTGGGACTGCAGCCCCATTCCCTGGAGCCCCACCAAACAGAGACCACCCTGTGCAAGAGCCCTGGGGAGACCAGCGTGCCGGTCACCGCCACCAGCCCTTGGGCGGGCACGGGATTGCTCCTCCGGAGCCAGAGCAGCACCACTGGCGTTTTACTTTGCCACTTCGTAATAAACCCCTGCGACCGTGGCTCGTGCTGCCGTTATTGGGCACGGCTCCCGGGGTGGGCAGCCACGGCCGCGCTGGCTGGCCCTGCCTGCCGCAGCCTGCAGCCCCCCGCCCACCTCCCCAGCCTCTCCCAGCCCCACCAGCTCCGGCGGCAGCGCTGGCCTTGGGGCAGTTGCGGCGCAGCCGGGAGCAGCCGGGCCCCCGTTGCCTCGTTGTGCCTCGCAACGACCTTCGGCAGGAGCCAAGAGCTCCCGTTTCAAGCGGAGCCGGTGGCGGGTGCAAGGCTGCTGCAGGCAGCGCCCAGGGACTGCTGCCAGCTCGGCGCTGCCAGCGGGGACCAGCCCCGCACCCCACTGGGACCAGGAGCCCCGTGGAGGGGACAAATGGCCCCAGCAGCCACTGCAGAGAGGGCAGCACCCAGCCCTGGCCGATGTGCGGGATGCCCTTGGATCTTCGCCTCCTGGGAGCACCCCACGGCAGGGACAGGAGCAGCCAGGACTGGCTCCGGACCCCCCCAAGGGTCAGCAGGTTCCCACCCAGCCTGTCCCCAGTGGCGCTGGCTCTGGGGACTCCAGCCCAGCTCGCAGCCGGGGACACAGGCAGGACGGGAGGTGGCTGTGGGACACTTTATTGCTGCGCTGGGCTCTGCTCCAGCAGCTGCGCGGGGCTTGGCTGGTGTAGAGAGGGCAGAGGTGACATGGGGACACCCATGCTGGCCCTGCCGCCCACAGAGGCACTTTGGGGCGCGGGAAGAGAGCGGCAGCGACCCCATCCCTGCCAGACCCGTCCTGCCCTCACTGTCCTGTTCCCCATCCCCTCCTGCCCACAGCCTCGGTGCCTGCTGAGCACCCCGGGGCGTCCCCCCGGGCGCGGGGCCGTCCCCATCTCACAGGGAGCTGCTCTGGCAGGAGCTGTCCCCAACGGGCAGCCCCGGCCCGGTGGGCACCCGCTGCCCCCGCGCCCCTGGGACACCCCGCTTGGGTGGCAGGGAGGAGGCCGAGCAGCGGAAGGAGCCGGTGGCCGGGGAGGGCGGCTGGGGCTCGGGGCCGTGCCCGCAGGGGCAACCCCAGCCCCTCCGGAAGGGGATGGTGAAGAGCCCGTAGGTGATGGGGTCCAGGCACGCGTTGAAGAGGCCGAAGATGAAGAGGATGTGGGTGAGGGCTGGCGAGACCCTCTTCTCCATGGCCCGTGGGCAGAACCAGTACCACAGCCCCAGCAGGTAGTAGGGGGTCCAGCAGAGGATGAAGGAGGAGACGATGACCAGGCTCATCTTCAGCATGCGCAGCCGTGCCCGCGGGATGTTGTTCCTGGAGCACCGCAGCGATGCATCCCGGGAGGAGACTGGGGGGCGGCACGACCCATGAGCAAGGGGCACTTAGCCACCCAGATGGGACAGGGACCCCACACCCCGAGGGAGGGCCAGAAGGTCTGTGCACAGCCCCAGCCAGGGCTTCTGCCCTGCTCCCCCTGCGCAGGGTCCATGCAAGGTCCCCCCGGCATGGGGACACGGCAGCGCGGTGGCCGGGCACTCACAGAGGCTGGAGCCCATGCGCCGGGAGATCTCCAGGAGGATGCGTGCGTAGCAGCAGACCATGATGAGCAGCGGCAGCAGGAAGAGGCAGGCGAAGCCCAGCATGTTGTAGAGGGTCTCGTGCCAAGGCTGAGGGAAGCTGCCCCGCGTCGTGCACTGGGTGAAGTTGTGCGGGGGGCGGAGGGTGACCGTGCGGAAGAGGAACAGCTGGAAGCAAAGCAGAGGTGGGACGGCAGCCCCCTCCCCGGGGCTGCAGGGTGACGGGGGCTCCGCACCTCCCAAAGGCAGGGCACCGGGGTCCCGAGCCAGGGACCACCAGAGCCATGGGTCAGACCCTGCCCATGGGAGCGGGACCCACAGTTGCCCCTGCGCTGGCTCCGCTCCCCACTCCCGGGGGGCCGGGGCACACAGCGGGGAGGGGGGCAGAGCTGGGTGGAGGGGGCACGCTGCCGCAGCCCATCCTTCGCTGCCCGGCTCGGCCGCCTCTCCCCCAAACCTTCTCCATCCCCATCCCACAGGGCTTGCGGCAGCCCTGGGAGCAGGCACAGCCGGCACAGCCGGGCACCCCGGGAGCCGGCACCGGGGCCAGGCGGGCATCTGCCGTGGGGCACGGGGCCAGGGAGCATCCCTGGGGACGGGTACCTGCGGCACCGAGAGCCCCGCGCTGAGGAGCCAGGCGACGTAGAGCATGATGCGGTTCCTCCGCCGGGCACGGGCGATGGCCAGCGGGCGCAGGATGGCGGCCTGCCGGTCCAGGCTGATGACGACGGTGACGAAGGCGGAGGCATACATGGCCAGCAGCCGGAGGTACATGAGGAGGCGGCAGGCCAGGTCGCCCGCCCGCCACTGCAGCGTGATGTTCCAGACGGCGTCCAGCGGCATCACCGCCACCGTCACCAGCAGGTCGGCGGCGGCCAGGTGCAGCAGGAGCAGGCGGATGTGGGACCGCCGGCCGCCCCGCCGGCCCCCCGCCGCCCGCAGCACCGCCAGGTTGCAGCCGGCGGAGAGGACGAAGAGGGCGAAGGTGACGGCCACGCGGGCCTGGGCGGCGGGGGAGAAGGTGGGCAGCCGCAGGGGCTCCTCGCCGCCCTCGGCCTGGGGGGTCCAGGCGCAGCCCCGCTCGGGGGCAGGGGGCAGGCTGCCGGGGGTCTCCGCGCTGGCGTTCCCCACTGCGGGGTTTGGGTCCAGGTGGTCCCTTCCTGCTGTGACAGGCAGACAGGCAGCGGCAGCCTGCCCTGGGGTGGGGGCTCCGGGGAGGGGACGGGTCACGCTCAGCATCAGAAGTCCGGTCCTGTGGAGCCCTGCTCCCTGCCCAGGGCCACGACACCTGCACCACAACCCCTACCCCAGCTCACCGCTCCTCCAGAGCCCCCAGCAGCCCTCAGAGCCCCCCCCAGACACACACCCCACAGAGCTGCAGGGGTCCTCGGCACCAACCAGGGCAGAGGGTGACAGTCTCAGCTGACCCCAACCCACCGCCTACCCCAGGCCGCTCCTGCTGCCCAGCCATCCCCCAACCCGGAGCACCCCTCATGGTCTGCATGGGCATGGAGACCCTCCCAGCCCAATGCCGGAGCCCCTGGGGGACCAAGCGCCTTGCTCCCCCTCCCACCTCACCTCCAACCAGGGTGTCCTGCCCAGCACTGCCCAACTGGGCCATGTCAGAGCCGCTGCTCACACGCTGCCGGGTCTCCACGCCGAAGGATCCTGCATCCACGCCGTGCCCGGCGGCAGCAGCGAGCCAGCGGGGGCCAGGGAAAGAGGGGGAGCAGGGCAGGTACCGCTGTCACGTCGGTGCTTGCAGCCACCTCCGTGCCTGCTGCTGGGCCACGCTCAGCAGGCGCCGGTGGGATGCCCTTGGTAGCTCGGGTTGCTCCTTGACGTAGCCAGCCCGCTTGGAACAGCTCGGTCCTTCGCCCCGCGCCACCCACCCACGCAGAGACACGTACGTGTGCACGATGCTCGCACACACGGGCTCGGGGGCACGTTCCCGTTGACGCACGCACAGATCTGCCCTGAATCTGAGTCCCCCCTACCCTCCCACCCGCGGGCAGGCAGCTCTGTCCCCCTCTGCCCACTCCCACTTCACCGGCTCGTCCCAAATCCCGTCCTAACCGGCGCGGGGCTGGCATGGCCACCTTGTGCGGCCGCCTGCCCCAGGAGAGCCGCCTGGGTCAGCCCCCACCCGGGGCAGGGCAGGAGGTGCCCAAGGCAGGGGGGCCGAGGAGCTGGGCGTGGGGAGATGCCCCGCAGCCATGGGAGGGAGCCCCCCAGCCCAGGGAAGGACCTGCCCCAGCCCCCAGCCCGGGTGGGTGCTGCAGCCTGCCCTCCCCAGCGCTGGGACTGCTGCTGCCAGGGCCGGGCAGCGGGGCGCACAAAGGCTTCTTGTTTTGGGGTACATCATCTGGGGAGCCCCACAGGTCCTTTCTCCCAGCCCTGTCTCTGCCAGCTGCTCCCCCAGACCGTGGCTGTCCCCACGGCTGGAGCATGTCCCCAACTCCCTTGAGCCCTGGCCAGGGGGGAGCGGCAGCCTGGGGGAGGGCAGGGGGGCTGTTTTGCATCTCAAAGGCTTCGCCCCCCCCCGGCAGAGGGAATTAACGTTATTAGCAAGTCATTTCGCAGATAAGTGGGGCTCATTCGCCTTGCAGACCCCCTGCCCCAGAGCCCCCGGAGTGGGTGGAGAAGGGCCCCCGGTGTATTAGCACCCGGCTGTCAGGCCCCAGTGATCCCAGTAATGGGCTCCGCAGACCCCGGCCAGCCATGGGCCCCCACGCCCTGCAGGGAGCCGCCAAGGGGGCTGGTGGGCAGAGGGGCCTCATCTGCAGCCCCCCCGGACTCCCCTGCGCCTGTGGGGTCCCCAGCTCGAGGGAGTCAGCCCCAGTCCCACATCAGAGCCCTCCTCCTGTCGCTGAACCCCAAATACCCCCATTTAACCCTACCCCAGGCACCCGCACGGGGGGCAGGTGGTGGTCAGCTCACACTGAGCCCCAGGGCTGGATCCGGAGGGTGCTGGTGACCCCCACCCCTCGCCAGACAGGGGGCAGGTGCCGGGCAGGAGGTGTCCGTCCCAGTACCTCCCTGCAATTGCTTTCCCAGCTGTCACCCAGCCGCCCCACAGCCGCGGTCCCCAGCCCCTCCAGCCCAGCAAGGCAGCGCTGGACCCGTGCTGGACCCCCTGCCCACGGCTGGTGGGATGCCCACGGCCTGCCCTGCTGCAGAGCGGGAGTTTCACCAGCCCAGCCATCGTCTCCCGGCCCCAAACACTCTCCCAGAGCCGACATGGGGGCCCAGCCGTGCTGCAGCCCGTCCCGTGCCCAGCTCCTGCCACGGGAACAGCCACACAGTGACACACGGAGGGGTACAAGGGTTTATTTCTGTACAGTCGCAGCTGCCCCAGCACGTCCAGTACAGCTCCAGGGTCACACGAGAGGCAGCTCATCCCCCCCCCACCTCCCAGCTGTCCAAGGGGGGGACACGCGTCCCCCACGCTGCAGGCATCCGGAGGGTGCGTCGTGGGGCCCCGTGGCACCAGGGAGCTGGGGGCTCCTCCGGGTCAGTCCTGGGGTTGCGGCGGGAGCAGAGCTTCCAAGAGAGAGAGCAGGTCTGCGGAGAGGTCCTGGGGAGCAGAGGGTGGGTGAGAGAGCGACTGGCCAGAGCCAGGGGTCCAGGGCAGGGCTGGGGTCTCAGGGGTGCAGGAGCAGGGATTGACAGAGCCCACCCACCAGGAGGGCCCCCCGTCAGGGACAAGCAGGACTGAGGCCTCAGGTCTGTCCCAGCTGCTGGGACCCCAACAAACAGGAGGGAGGGTGGCACTGGGGAGGAGCAGAGCAGGCTGAGGGATCCACATGCACCCGCTGCAGGGAGGAGGGGGGGGGGGACACCTCTCCGTTCCCAACCCCAGACAAGGCTGTTGTTACCCCAAAACCAGTTCCCGCACTGCCCCGAGCCAAGGGGGATCTGAGCGCAGCAGGGGGGGTGAGGGGGCTGCCTGGGCTCACCCCAATCCCTGCCAGCACACGTACCTGGGTGACTGTCCCTGCATCCACGAACTCCGGCAGCATCAGCCCCGCATCCAGGAGGGCGTCACCGGGGAGGTCCGGGGGAGCCCCTGCGCAGTGAGGAGGGGTCAGCCAGGAGGACGCATTGGAGGTGACAGCCCCGTGCAGCTCTGGGGGGGTCCCCGTTGTAGGGATGTAGGAGGGCGACCCCCAGGCCCCCGTCCCCATGTTGGGAACCCCAAGCACCTCTGGAGGGGTGCCCGCAGCAGGGCCACAGGGGGGTGACCCCCAGGCCCCCGTCCCCAGGCCGGCAGCCCCGTGCAGCTCCAGGGGCGTCCCCGCCGTGGGAGGTGACCCCCAGCCCACAGTGGACGAAGCATCCCGCGGGGCCGGCGCCGGGGGGTGCAGGCGGGGGTCCGGGCTCTGGCAGCACCCCAGGCCCTGGGGGCAGAGGGGGCAGTGGCGGGGGGCCGCCCCCCGCCGCCGGGCCAGCGCCTCCTCGCTGAGCCCCAGCAGGGCCGAGAGGTGGGCGATGTAGCGGATGGCGAGGCGTAGGGTCTCGATCTTGGTGAGGCTCTGCCCGGCGGGTGCCAGGGCGGGGGGCAGGTAGTGCCGCAGCCGCAGCAGCGCCTGTGCCAGCCGCCGCATCCGCAGCTTCTCCCGCTCGCTGGCGCTCTGCCGCGGGCCCCCCGGCCCTGAGCCCCGCACCCCCTTCCTGCCCCGCAGGCGGGGGGCAGCAGGCCCGAGGCAGGGTCCCCGGGCAGAGGCGGGGGGCGAGAGGCCGCAGGAGTCGGGCGAGGGCGCGGGCGAGCTGCTGCTGTAGCCCTCAGGGTCCGGGGGTCCGCGGTAGCCCCAGTCCCGCAGCAGGGCTGCGGTGGGGAGCGGGAGGCCGGGGGCTGCCGAGTGGGCCATGGCTGTGGGGCCGAGTGCTGGCGACCCCCGGCCGCCCCGGCTTTATGCGGGGCCGGAGGTGTGAAGTGGCACCTCGGTGGCCGGCGGCAGCAGCAGCACTTCAAAGGCCGGGGGGGGGCCGAGGGCAGCCGGCTTTGAACACGCGGGTGACGAATTTTACCCCAGCGGTGGGAGGCTGCTCCGTGCTGCCCACGGCCCCGGCAGCCCTCGCCCCCTCCCCACCCCTCACCCCCCCACCACCATCCTGAGGATGGGGCTCGAGCCCCACGCGGGGGCTGCAGTGGGGTCTGCTGTGGGGTCGCAGTGGGGTCTGCTGTGGGGTCTGCAGTGGGGTCTGCAGTGGGGTCTGCAGCGGGTTTGCAGTGGGGTCTGCAGTAGGGTCTGCCGTGGGGTCACAGTGGGGTCTGCCGTGGGGTCTGCAGTGGGGTCGCACTGGGTGCCCGCTCCAGGTGCCCACCCCCCCCCGCGCAGCCTGGCCCCAGCCGCGCACCCCCGTGCCCAGCGTGGCTCCGCGGGACACCGACCCCCGCGCCCGGTGCCGGGGGGGCCCGGCCCGGCCCGGCCCGGCCCGGCCCGCCCTCCCGCCGCAGGTCCCCCGCAGCCCCCGCTAATGGCCTTTCACACGCAGCCCCTAACGAGCGCGGCCGCAGCCCGGGGCCGGCGGGTGCCGCCGAGGGGGCGCGGTGACCCCCACGGGGGGGGGGGGGCGGGGGGGCGGGGCTGGGAGGGGCCCCCCCGCCGCGTTCCCAGGCCCCGCAGGTGTCGGTGCTGGCGGGTGCGAAGGTTTCCAGGGAAACCTGGCCCCGCCGCGGGAAGGAAAATCCATCAGGGACGGGCGGGGGGGCCGTGGCACCCCCCGGCACCGGCACCAGACGGCAACGTGCGCAGCCCCGGGTACGGCGGTGGGCACGGGACCCCCGTACCGGGCGTGCGTAGCCTCGGGTACGGTGGTGGACATGGGACCCCCGCACTGGGTGTACACGGGACCACCATACCGGGTGTGCACAGCCTCAGCGTACGGCAGGCGGCGTGAGACCCCCATACTGGGTGGGTGTGGGACCCCCATACCAGGTGTGCACAGCCCCCAGGGTATGGCAATGGGTATGGTACACCCCCCCACACTGCATGTGCACAGCCCCCCCCAAATACCAGGTGTGCACAGGCTCCCCCAAATACCGGGTGTGCACAGGCTCCCCCAATGTCAGGTACCCGCCACAGAGCTGGGCGGGGGGCACAGGGCCGGCCGCGGGGCAGGGAGCTGGGCACAGCACAGGGTGCCAGCAGTGGGGCGCAGGGCCAGCCCCCCCTCCCCTGGCAGCGCGGGTGACACGGCGGGTGAGCCAGGCCTCGTTGCTCACCGGCTCGTGCTTCCCACACAAAGCCTGTTCCGTTTTCCTTCGTGACGCCGTGACGCAGGGGGGTGAGATAAATCCTGCTTATCGCTCACCACCGGCCGAACGCTCCTGCCGTCCTTGCCACGCTCGCCAGAGCCCAGCACACGGCTCAGCCCCGTGGCAGCCCTGGGTGCCCCAGCCCTGTGGGGAGCCTGGGCAGGGGCACCCCGCCGTGCCGCAGCCCCGTTGTGCGGGTGCTGCAGGGCCCTGGGTGCCCGGCGGTGCAGGGGCCATGGGGACAGGGTGCTGGCCTGCAGCGGTCCCTGCCACTGAGCATCCCACAGCACCCAGCTCCCACAGAGCCGTGTGCCCCCTGAGGTGTCACCCCTGCAGCCCCAGCCCTTGGCCGAGCTCCCGGCACCCACGTCACCTGCCAGGCACCCCGAGGACACAGGCCTTCGAACTGGCCACTACTTCCCCACAGACGTGGCCAGCCTGGCACGCACACGCCAGCCGGTAGCTATTGCTCCCCTGTGCCGCCCAGCTGCTGACCCGTCCGAGGTCCAGGGGTGCTGGTGCCCACCCGGACCCGCAGAGCATCCCTGGGCGCACAGGGGCTTGCGGGGCTGCAGCGGGGGGTCCTGCAGCAGCCTGGCCCTGGGAGCGTGGCAGCGTGCTCTGGGAGGTGCGGCGCACCCGGCAGCACAGCCTCGGGCACGGCCCCTTCCCCGCTCGCCCCTCAGTGCCTGGCCCCGCTCCCCCCCATTCCCAGGCCCCCTCCTGGGTCTCATTAGCTGATGAGCTCCCGGGTAATGAGTTCTGCGGCCCCGCTGGGCAGGCGCTTCCCACCTCCCTCTGTGTTTAGACAAGTGCTGGAGCGCGGCTGGGCCGTGACAGCGCTGGCCGTGGGGTCAGAGCCCCCCGCGAGGGAGAGCCCGCAGCCCCTCACCCCTCAGGGAGATGGGGTCCCCCCACGTCCCTCCAGCCCACATTCATGGAGCGTGGGCACAGGGCCACGGGGCAGACGTGGCGAGAGCACGGGGACGGAGCTCAGCAGTGGAGCCACGGGGCTCCTGATGGCTACAGCTGGCCAAAGCCCTCCCCAGGTGGCCAGCGGCCCGCTCGGACCCACGCCCCCTGGAGCAGCCAGCCCCAGGGCTGGGAGCTGCACAGAGGACAGGGGAGGTGTGGGGACACCGCTGGGTACCAGGGCTGGTGGCTCCGGATCCCGGCACGGGAAGGTCAAGTCTCCGCTGCCCACCGCAGCGCGGCCGGCCTGGCAGAGCAGCCGTGCGGGGCGGTGCGGGCGCTGGCAGGGCTGGCCGGCGCGTTAGCATCTCTCACGGCCGTGTGAATTGGTCCCTGCACACTTCCCAGCGCCGGGCAGCGCCAATTAAGGGTCGGAGGAGTCAGAACTGACACCTCTGCAAATGGGCCCGGCATTCCCAGGCTCCCGGCCGGCCCCAGCCCGGCTCTGTAGGTTTTGACACCTCCAGGTGGTCGCAAAGGTGTCACCTCGCACCCCAGCCCCGCATAAAGCCAGGGCTGCCCGGGTACCCCCAGACGTGGGCAGCGGAGCAGACCCCAGTCATGGCTGGACCCCCAGACCCGCTCCGGGACCAGGCCAGGGGCCTCACCGATGCCACCTCAGCAACCCCTCCTGCGAAGCCCCCCGGCACATCCCCGTGTCCCCCACGGGGCCGGCGGCCGGGACCCGGGGGCAGGTGGGGTGGTGGGGGTCCGGGGGGCCCGCGGCAGAGCGCCAGCGAGCGGGAGAAGCTGCGGATGCGGCGGCTGGCACAGGCGCTGCTGCGGCTGCGGCACTACCTGCCCCCCGCCCTGGCACCCGCCGGGCAGAGCCTCACCAAGATCGAGACCCTGCGCCTCGCCATCCGCTACATCGCCCACCTCTCGGCCCTGCTGGGGCTCAGCGAGGAGGCGCTGGCCCGGCGGCGGGGGGCGGCCCCCCGCCACTGCCCCCTCTGCCCCCAGGGCCTGGGGTGCTGCCAGAGCCCGGACCCCCGCCTGCACCCCCCGGCGCCGGCCCCGCGGGATACTTCGTCCACTGTGGGCTGGGGGTCACCTCCCACGGCGGGGACGCCCCTGGAGCTGCACGGGGCTGCCGGCCTGGGGACGGGGTCCTGGGGGTCACTCCCCTGTGGCCCTGCTGCGGGCACCCCTCCAGAGGTGCTTGGGGTTCCCAACATGGGGACGGGGGCCTGGGGGTCGCCCTCCTACATCCCTGCAACGGGGACCCCCCCAGAGCTGTGCAAGACCCCTAGCTCCGTCTCAGGGTCCTGGTCATCACCGCTGTGCAGCCTCGGAGCAGTGACCCCCCTGGAGCCCCCCCGGAGACGCACCACAGCCATGGGCACCGGGACAGCTTCCTCCTGCGGCTTGGAGCCTGCAGCCCCCTGCCAGCCTTCTGGGGCAGGACTGATGGACACAGGACCCCCTGGGACCCCCGTGCATGGCTCCCAGCAGCCTGCGCACCACCAGGTACCCGCAGCCCCCTCCCCAGCCCAGCCCCTGCTCCCGCACCCCCCGGGCTGGGGGAAAGCCCAGGGACGGGTGGGAAGTGGGGTGGATGCTCCTCCTGGGGTGCGGGCAGGGCTGCACCCACAAATCCCCCTGCATATGGTGCTGGGGTGTCTGCAGGGGCTGGGGGCACAGCAGGACGCATGCTGAGGTATAGGGTGGGGGGTGTGGGGGCGCGGGGGACAGGGCAGGGGGCACAGTGCCATCCCACAGACAATCACCTAACGCAGCTCTTTCCGCACAGCTCGGCAGCCCACCGGCCCCGGACAGGCTCGTCTCCCCAGCCCCCCGTGCATCCCCTGTCCTGCCCAGCTGCACCCCAGCACGGCACTGGGGGGGCTGGAGCTGATCCTGCACGCCTGGCCACCAAGGTAGCGGGGGGGACGGTGGCATGGCCGTGGCACAGAGCCCCGCGGGATGGGCACCGGGGAAGGGCTCCTCATTAAAGCTGCAACTCACCACTCAACCCGACTCGTTCCTGCGGGACCCTGCTGGCTGCCCCCCAGCACGGGCATGGTTGGGGGCCCGGGGCACCCCACAGGCTGGCACCCACTCAGACACAGCCAGGCGCTGCCTCCGGGGCTCGGTGCCATCTCCCAGCCCACCCCGCAGCCCAGGGATGTCCCAGAGCCGGGGTGAGAGAGACACCCACCACCCGGGGAGTTCCCCCAGCTCCACTGACCCCTGGAAGGGCAGCTCCCACCTGCCCATCGGGTCCCTTCCTGGTGCCCAAAGCCCCCCGTGAGGGTTTGGAACTGGGGCTGCAAGAAACGCCCTTGTGCTGCTGGGACCACCCAGCTCCGTCCCTTTGGGGACCCAGGTAGCCCACGGGCAACAGTCCCCGGGGGGTCGGCTGCCAGCACCCCCTCCTGCTTGGCATGGAGGGGCACAAAGAGACATCCCTGCCCCGGCAGGGGCGGGCACGGCAGCCCCCCGAGCAGGGCGCAGGGCTGCGGCCCAGCAGGAGAGCTCGCACGCAGCCGTCAGACGGAGGGGACAGGGGGGCTGGCGTCGGCGAAGCCCCCAGAGCCACTTAGCACCAAGCTCCTAATGGCCCGGGGGTCTCTGCATCCCTAGCCTCCGCCCCGTGCCCACCGTGGGGTCCCAGGCGCAGCCCCCCCCGAGCCGGCATCCCCCCAGCATCCAGGGCCGGCGGTGGAAGCTGAGGTGCAAGACTTTATTTACACCCCCAGGCCTTGCACCAGCCTGCAGAGCCCAGCGCCGCCCCAGGCAGCCGAGGGCAGCGGGGCCCCCCCACCAGCCCAAAGCCCCCCGCGTCCCCCCTCTGCCGCCCATCATGCAGGCATCGGGCCCTGCCCGCGGGCAGCCGCCCCGGCCCCTCACGAGCAGCGAAGGACCCGGCTGGGTCTGCCGGGAGGGAGCGTTTGGGGCTGGGGGCCGCAGAGGACGGAGTGAGTGGAGATGAGGAGTGGGTGAGGGTCCGGACCCCAGCCCGTCCCGCAGCAGCCGGCACCGCAGCCGGGCCAGGAGGAGGGTGCGGAGCAGCCGGGGCCGCGGGGTTAGCTGGAGGAGAGCTCGTTCTGGAGCCAGGCCAGCACCGTCTCCTGGTTCTCCTGCACCCAGTTGATGTTGGCGCGGGTCCTCTCCAGCGCCTGCTCCAGCGCCCGCGTCCCCGACCCGAAGCCGATGTCCTGGTTGTCGGCCTTGAACTGCTCCAGCTGCCGGCGAGGAGAGGAGCTGGAGCAGGCACGGGGCACCCCGGCAGACCCCCAGCAGACCCCCGGCAGACCCCCGGCACCACCCCAGCAGCCCCTGGCAGACTCCAGCAGGACCTCAGCACACCCCTGCCCCTAGCACCCAGCAGCCCCCCGGCACCACCCCAGCAGCCCTCCACAGCACCCTGACAGCCCCTGGCAGCACCCGGCAGCTCCTGGCAGCACCCGGCAGCCCCCCAGCATCCCCCCCATCAGCCCCCCAACAGACCCCTGACAGTCCCCAGCAACCGGGGATGGGGATGGAAGCTGCCTGGACCCCATGGCACATGCGGGGCAGGGGCAGGAGCCCCCCTCCCAAGGGCTGCTGGCGAAGGGCAGGATGCAAGGCACAGGCAGCGCAGAGCTGCGTCCTGGCTCCTGCTGGGGCTGGGGTCCCTGGTGCCCGATCCCACGGACCCTGCCAGTGTCCAGCCTCACCTGCTGCAGCTCAAAGTCTGTGGAAAACCGCTGGGTCACCGACAAAATCAGCCGGGAGAAGGAGAAGGAGCCACCACCGTACCTGGGAGGGCAGAGGGATGGCTGACCCAGGGGCCCCAGGCAGGGCAGTGCCAAGTGCCAAGGCTGCCCGGACCCCGCACAGCCAGGGGAAGGGATGGTGCCACCCCACTGAGGGGCACAGGCAGCTGGGGGATGCTGCCTGCCCCGGCCGGCCCCCCGCAGCCCCCTGCGCGGTGCTCACTGGCCGAAGAGCGTCCTCCAGTTGCTGCGGATGAAGTCCCAGGCCAGGGGCTGCCCCACCACGTTGCTGGCGATGCTGTTGATGGTGGAGGTGGCATCCTGCTTCCGAATCTTGCTGGAGTCGAGGGTGTACTGCAGGTACCTGGGGGGACACGCCGCTGGGTGAGGGGACGGCCAGGGCAGAGCCACGTTGCCCACCCGGGACCCCCACACCCACCGGTTGAGGATCCAGGGGTGGGGGCTGCAGGAGAGGGCCGTGCGGAGCTTGTCGGCCTCGGACACGACGGCGGCCTCTTGGAACCTCGCCCAGATGAAGTCCCAGGCCTCCTCCCCGCCCGTGGCCACTATGCTGCAGTAGATGGAGGAGCGCAGGTTCGGGGGGATCCTGCGGGAAAGAAGAGCCGTCTCAGCCGGGAGCCCCTCGTCGTGCCCATCCCGGCCGCCCGCCGCGGCACCAGGGCACCCTGGGGGACTCACGGGTTACGGGAGACGTTTTGCTGCCACTGATAGAAGTAGCTCTTGGCCAGGTCCTGGCACTCGACGATGCCGTAGGAGCAGGCTGTGCTGATGGCGTTGACCTCGTTGTACCTGGGGACAGAGGGGCCGCGCGGGGCTGGGGACCGGCACGGAGCAGCTGGGCACCCACCGGAGCCAGGCCGCAAGCGGGGCTGTGCCCTCTCCCCAGCACACGCTGGGATGACCGTCCCGGTGTAGCTGGGGAGACCCCAGGGGTCCAACCCAGCTCCGGAGCCACGGCACTCACTGGTCCATCAGGCCACTGGGGATGGTGGTCCAGTCCTGGGTGATGTTCTTGTAGTGGTTGAAGAGGGGCATCACTTGCTGCTGTATGTATTTCTGGGGGGCAGGAGGACGGTCAGCACCCGGTGGCACCGGCGGCAGCCCCCCGCCCCACGCTGGGTGCAGACAAGCCCCTCACCCCTGTCCCCCCGGCGCGGGGCAGTGCTCACCGTCATCACCCCGAAGACCTCGCTGCGGTCGAACATCAGCTGGAAGTACTGGAGGTTGTTGAGCGCCGCCTGCCAGGGTATGTACTCCGTCTCCTGGCTCAGGAACCGCGTGGTGTTCAAGGGCAAGGCCACGCTGACGTGCTTGGCTCTGCGAGGGGTGACGGCACCGTCAGCTCCCCGGCCCCGCGGCCGCTGCCCGGTCCCAGGGCACCCACCCCGCCGGTCCCCCTCACCCCGGTGGGCACCTGGCACGGCTCACCTGGCCAGGTTAAAGGCGTCATCGATGATCTGGGCACGGTTGAGCACGGGGATGACCTGGGAGAGGGCAGAGTCAGCGTCTCAGGGCAGCCCTGACTGGGGTGGGGTGCGTGGGGTGCATGGGGTGTGTGGGGTGCGTGGGGTGGCGGCCCACAGCCCAGCCCCGCCCAGCCCCGCGTACCTGGTGGTCGGTGGAGAGCTGGTTGAGGAGCTGGTTCCAGTTCTCCTGGTTGTAGTTGACGCGGAAGTACCCGCTGACGTTCAGGTTCAGCAGGAGCCAGCTGGGGCCGTTCACCCTGAACTGGGTGTTGGTTCCTGGGAGAGGGAGAGGAAGGTCTGCCGGCGCCGCTCCCGAGCCCGCGAGGGGGGCCAGGCTCAGCCCAGGGGACCCCGAGCTCCACCAGGGCAAGGGTGATGGCAGCGAGACCGCCGCTCCCCGCCTGGGCAGGACGCGCCGTACCTGAGACTGTGGTCAGCCAGTACCTGTCCCCAGTGGTCTCGCTCGTCATCCAGGTGATGGGGATGATCCAGGTGTAGCTGCGCCGGGGACAGGCAGGCAGTGGGACCGTGTCTTGCCCACCCAAACCCCCCCGGCCCCCCACCGCCGACAGCCCCCAGCCCCACTCACTTGAAGCTGGAGGGTCTCTCCACCTTGGAGGTGGGGTCCAGCAGGAAATGGGTCTGGCTGATGATGCCGGTGAGGGTGTTGACAGTCACCATGGGGAAGCCCATCTGCAGCGTCCAGCTGTCCATGATGGTGCTGATGGAGCCGGGCAGCGGGACGTTGTTCTTCACGACAGCCTGCGGGGAGGGGAGCGCCGCGCGTCACCGGTGCCGCGGGGTGCGGCGGGGCGCAGGGCTCGGCCGGCGCTGCACCCCTCACCCAGTGCGCGGCGGCTGCGTGCTCGGGACCCCGTCCCACCGGGCAGCCCCCCAGAGCCGGGGCAGCAGCGGGGAAGGGGCTGGGTCGGGGGGAGCAGCCGGGAGCAGCCAGCCCCCTCCTACCGTTTGCAAATGGGTCCAGAGGTCCGTGTAGATGGTGTTTCCGTAGGCGAAGGTGTGGAGGTAGGACTGCGGCACAGCACCAAGAGAAACGGGTGGGCTGGGGCAAGTCCGGGGTGCAGGACACCCCCAGAGCACCCGGGGAGGCCCCTGCCATGGGACACCCACCCCACACCGGGGCTCAGCGCCCCTCGGCACCGGCAGAGCCTCACCTGCAGCCCCTCCTTGAACACGTCCTCGGTGAGGAAGTCGGAGAGCATCCGCAGCACCGACGCTCCCTGCGGTGAAGGCAGCTCAGAGACCCTGGATGGGCGGAGGACCCCGCAGCCCACCCCACCGCGCCAGAGACCCCCCGCGCCTGGTCCCCGTGTGCCCGGGGCTCGCGCGCCCACCTTGCTGTAGGCGATGCTGTCGAAGACCTCGCTGATCTGGGCCGGGGTGTTGACCTCGTCCTCGCTGAAGGAGAGCGGGTGGGAGGTGGTCAGGGCATCCGTCGCCATCACCGTGTACACCTCGTTCAGCACCATCAGGTCTTTCTGCGGGGGCAAGCGCCAGCGCCCGCCTCAGCCCTGCGTGCGCCCTCCGGGGGGTGCAGGGGTGGAGGGGGTGCCCGCACCCCCTGCCCGCTGGCCCCAGCACTCACAATGTTCCAGGAGGTCTCTGCCGAGTCGGCGCCCAGGTACTCCACGTAGGAGGCGAAGCCCTCGTTCAGCCACAGGTCGTTCCACCACCGCAGCGTCACCAGGTTCCCAAACCACTGCGGGGGGGGCACAGCACCCCATCAGCCAGGCCCGGCTGGCTGGCGGGGCGGGCGAGGGGCACGGTGGGTACCTGGTGGGCCAGCTCGTGGGCAATGACGGTCACCACCCGCTCCTTGTTGCCGATGGAGGAGTAGGTTTCGTCGTAGAGCAGCGAGTTCTCCCGGTAGGTCACCAGCCCCCAGTTCTCCATCGCGCCCGCGTTGAAGTCGGGGAGGCCGATCTGGTCTGGGGATGGAGGCGTCCCGTTGGCGCGTTGCTGCCGGGGTGCTGCACCACCCGCCCCCGCCGCAGATGGCAGCTCGGCTCGGTGCCCCCGTTCCCCCACGGCACCCACCGGACTTGGGCAGCGGGTACGCCGTGTTGTAGTGCTTCTCGAAGAAGTTGAGGATGGGGCCGGTCACCTGGAGCGCGTACTCGCCCTGGCCCTCGGCGATGGCCTTGGGGCGGCCCCAGATGCGAATCTGGAAGGGAGAGACGTGGGGCTCGGCCGCTGCCTGGGCTCAGACCCCCGGGTGGGCGGGCGGGGGGTGCCCCCCACCCGCAGCCTACCAGCACGTTCCCTGTGTCGTTATACACGTAGTCGAACTGGCTGACAATGAAGGCCAGCAGGTAGGTGGACATTTTGGGGGTAGTCTCGAATTCGGTGATGTTCCAGCTCTTCCCGTCGATGTCCTGCTGCCGGGTGCCTGCGGGGAGCAGAGGGAGGGGGGTCACCCCGCAGCCCTGCCGCGTCCCCGGGCCCCGCTGCCGGGGCTCCCCCCGCCCCACTCACTCCTGACAGGCATGTTGGAAATGGCCTCGTAGTCGGAGGGGTGGATCAGCGTCACCGTGAAGGTGGCTTTCATGGCCGGCTCGTCGAAGCAGGGGAAGGCTTTCCGCGCGTCGGCCGCCTGCATCTGCGTGGTGGCCACCACCTTCCTGCAAGCAAACCCCGTCAGCGCCTGGTGGCCTCCTGCAGGGCCAGCACCCCCCTGGGTCCCTCTGCTCGCCCCGCGCCCTGGGTCTCATCCCCGCTGGGGTGACATGTGGATATAGGGGGCCACAGGGGCTCACCCACACCCATCCTGCCGTCCCAGCAGGAGAGGAGCCCCAAACCCAGTCCGTGCCCTCCACCCCCCCCCAGGCACCCCCTGGCCCCCTGACCTCCACCTACTTGGTGCCTGACTCATCCACGTATTCACTGCGGTAGAAGCCGGCCAGGTCATCGGCCAGCTCCCCCGTGAACATGAAGAAGAGCACATAGTGTTGTCCCGGCTGCAGCTGGCCCTCCAGCTGCACCACCAGGTACTGGGTGGTGGTCTCCAGCCAGGTACTAGAGATGCGGGGTGCAGTGGAGACATCCAGCCCCTCCAGCGAGGTGTGGAAGGAGTCCTGTAAGGTGTAGTTCAGCTTGTTGCTGTGGATGAGGATGAGGTCGGTGGCTTCATTGCAGGCAAAGACCACGGTGCTGTTGCCCTTGAAGATGTACATGCCATTGTCTTCAGGCTCCAGGAAGGGCTGGAGGGTGATCTCATAGAACTCTGGTGTCAGCGTCGTCGGCAGCCTCCACTCATTCCAGGGATATCTGAGGCTGGCGGTGGTGGGGTGGGTGGCATTGGTGATGGTGGTGGTTGCGGGCGCAGCCATGGTGCCAGGATTCGCCGTCTTGTTCTTCTCCTGGGAGTACACCACCGAGAGGGCGATGATGGTGGCCACGGCCCCCAGGCCCAGCACGATGGCCGTGATGCCCACAGCCTTGCTGATGAAGAAGCCGGCTGCCATGGCGAGGATTCAGAAGCGGTGCTCGTGAAGGAGGCACTGCCCGGCTGGCACGGCTTTTAACCTCTCGCTTCCACAGGGTTTATTAGTCCAAGTTAATGAGTGAAGTATTAAATGACCATGAGGCTCAGCGCAGCAATGGCCCCCGGAATGAGCTCTCCACCCGCCTGCCTCCTGGCCTTGCAGGAGCGCTAACACCCAGTGCCACTGAGGCGGCGGGTAAAACTGGCAGCTCGGGATTGCACCGTCAGGGATGGGCAGCGTGGGAGCGGGCACGGGCTGCGGGCCAGGACTCCCAGGGTCCCTCCCGAGCACCAGCCTGGCCCTGCAAAAGGAGGGACAGAGCGTGTGGTCAGAGCCGGCAGCCACGTCCCCGCTTGCCGCCCGCACCCGAGCCCAGCCTCTGGCTCAGCATCTCCCTGTTTCCCTTCGAGTGACGGGGTCTGAGCTGCTGCCGGGGGGTCCCCGTTGCCCCTCTGCCATTGAGGGACCTGCTGCTGGGGCTGAGGGCACGGCAGGGGGGTGCAGTGCCTGCACCCTGGCAGGGGCACACCCCGCCGGGCTGCCCACGCACAGGGAGGAGAGCGGAAGAGTGTGGGGTGCAGCGCCAGGGGTCCGGGCAGCATGTGGGGAGCCCTGGCGTGTGCTGGGGAGGAGCCCACGCTGCGCACAGCCCTCTCAAAGTCCAGGGTCGCATCGCCTTGCTCGCTCCTGGAGGTCAAACTCCAGCCCAAGCATGGCACGTGCCCGCTGCCACCAGCCGCAGGGCACCCCGCAGCCTGCTGCCTCCCGACATCCACGGCCCTGGCGAGCTGGGGGTCTCAACCGAGACAGGGGGTCCCAAGGGCACAGCCTCGCCTGTGCCCCCACGGTACAGAGACCCTGGCCAGGGTCTGGCTGGAGCCAAGCGAACGCACCAGGGCTCGGGGTGCTGGTGTGCAGGATGGGGGCACCAGCTTCCCTGCAAGAGCTCTGTCCTGGCCGGGGAGAGCAGCCCGAGCCCCCCAGGCCATGCGGGTCAGCCCTGGGAGCTCTGCCAGAGGCTTCCCCAGGCTGGGGTGACCAATTGGGCACTTCGGAAAACCACGGAGCGAAGTCCCTGTGCAGGGCAGGGTGGGGAAGGGAAGTGCTGCATCTCACCCTGGGAACAGAAACTCTTTTCCCAAGGTCTGATGACTCCAGCGGGGAGAGATGGGCAGGTCCCGCTGGAAGCCGCAGCCCTGGGGCAAGGGGCGAACCCGGGAAGAGGCTGAGCGGTGTCCTCAGGGAACCAAGCCCTGTCCCCGGCAGCGCCCAGACGCACCCGCCGGTGTCACTGCGCCTGGCAGAGCATCCCTGGGATGCCATGGGGTCCCCGGGCACCCCCTGCCCTGCGGACCCCAGCCATCCCCGTGGCCTGGCCCGGGCCCTGCCACCGCCTTGGCCAAAGGCACAAGGTTTGGGCGACAGTGTGTGCCAAATCATGGCTGGGACAGCTGCCCCGTATGGGGGCCACAGCCAGGAGGGTGCTGGGCACCCTGCACACCCTCCGTCCTGCACTGATGGGCACGCTGCGCCCCTGCCCGGCGCTGGCCCTCCCCTTACAGACCCCTTGGGCACGGCATGCAGGCACCCACCCCGGCTCGCCCCCGCTCTGGCCTCCTCGTGCACTTGTCCCCCACTAACGCCAGCCACCCCCTGTGCCCCTCCTGAGCCCCCTCCCCAGGCTGCCTGCACCGCCCCATGCCGCCCTGCACCCTGACTCCCCTAGGGTCCCGCTCCCCCCACTGCAAATCCTCCCCCTCCATGGAGCTGTGCAGACACCACACACGCGTGTCCCACGTCCCCCACGCATGTCTCATGACCCCCACGCATGTCCCACGTCCCCCACACATGTCCCACGTCCCCCACGCATGTCCCACGTCCCACACACCCGGGGTGCAGACGTTGGCCGTCACCCACGTGGACACGCAGCTCCCTTGAAGCTCTGACCCCACACATCCCATAACCCAATACGCACACGCACCCCCAGAGCCCTCCATAGCCTCACGCACCCCCATGGACCCCCCCAAAGCCTCCCACCACCTATGGGCTCCACAACCCACACGCACATGAACCCCACAGCCCCACCGCCCACCCCACACCCCCTGCAAGCACCCATTGCCGCCCCTTCCCCTGCTCAGCCCAAGCCAACGATCCCCCCAGCGCGGGGACCCCCAGGACCCCTGGCTCGGTGTCTGCCCCCCACCCCCCTCCCCAGCCCCGCGTTGGGGGAGTTCTGGGCGGCGGCATCGCCCCCCCACTCACCTTCCTGCGCTCAGCCGCGGGGAGCGAGGGGCAGCGGGGCTCCCGCCCGCCCCAGCCCCATGGAGGCACCCGGGACTGCGCCCTGCCTGCGCCCTGCCTGCGCCCTGCCTGCGCCCTGCCTGCGCCCGGCTCTCCGGCGCCTCAGCTCCGCCAGCCCCGCAGCAGGAAAGTTTCCTCCAGAAGCTCCGGGGGAAGGAACCCGAACTTCCAGCCCCCTTAACCCCTGGGCTGCTGGCCGGGCCGGGGGCTGCCGGGGGCCAGCGGAGCGCAGAGCCCGGTCCGGGCGCGGGGGGTGTCCGGTCCCGTCCCGTCCCGTCCCGTCCCGCAGCACGGGGTCCCGCACGCCCGGCGCACGGACGGGGCGAGGGGTCTCTGCCGGAGGACGGCGCCTCCAGCCCCGGGCAGAGCGGGACCCCCGGGGCTGCCGGGCGCCCAGGACTGCGGGACCCCCCACCGCCCCAGCTGGGAGGCGTTAGGCGGGGATGTGCACCGGAGGCTCCGCGGTGCCCAGACAGACCGACCCTGTCTGCCCGGTCCCTACACCGCGGAGCCCCCTGGGGTCCTGCTGGGGGTCCCCTCCCTCACACCAGCCTTGGCCAGCACGGGGGGGTGGCAGGGAAGGGGACAAACCATCACCCAGCAGCCGGGCTGTGCCCCCCGTCCCCAGCACCCAGAGCGCCCAGGCACACTGGGAACGGTGTCACTCCTTGGAGGGGTGCCCCTCGCTCAGCCCCCCCAGCTCAGCACCCTGTGTCCCCAGCCCCACCTGGCACCCCCTGCCCTGGCGGCAGTCGGTTCAGCGGTGTCTCCGTCCTTGTGGGCAACCTGCGGGGCGGCAGCAGGGGCACAGGCGGGTTTGTGGGGTGCAGCGCCCCAAGGCAGCCGGGCCCCAGGGTCTCCCCGCTCCAGGAGTGACCTGGCACAGCCTGGGCGTGGGGCCAGGGCTGGGGCTCGCCCGGTGCTCCTGTACGGCGGGTACTGGTGGAGGAGCTGGGCCGGCGCCAGGCCCCATCGCCTGCACCCCTCCACCTCGCTGCCAGGGAGCGGGGCCCGGAGCTGGGGGACACGCTCTGGCAAGCGAACCCCAGCTGAGCTCAGCAAAACCCAGCGCCCACCGGTGCCAGAGCACAGCCTGGCTGGGGATGGGAGCCAGCCCCGGGACCCAGCCACATCTCCCATCTCCGGACCACGAGGGCAGCTTGGGCAGGAGACCACCGAGCCCCTGGGCACCTCCACATCCCTGCACGGTGCTTTGGACCCCCAGCTCACCTTGGGGTGCAGGAGGGGTCTGGTCGCCCGGCCGCAGCCCCTTGGGGCACACAAAGTGGCTGCCAGCACCGGTGCCTCACAGCCCTGCCCCGGGCAGGAACGCTGCTGCCCTGGGCAGGAGCCAGGTGTCACCTTCAGCGCCGCCTCCTCCCTCAGCTCTGCCAGGTCACTCGGGGCTCCTGTCGCTGCGCAGGACCCCGGGGTCCCTGGGCAGGCAGCCCACCAGCCCCGAGGAGCCAGGGCTTGCGGGGCCACCTCCGCCCCGGCCAGGCTGGGGCTGCTCCCGCATGACCCCACGGCCACCGGGGTCAGGGCTGCAGCCCTCCTGGGTGGGGAAACGGGGGTCCAGGGGTTTGGCCCGACTCAACCCGGGGCGAACCACCCCGTCGTCTCTGCCCTCGTCCCCACGGGCAAGGGGAAAGGGAGCAGCCGAGGGACTCACCCTGCCCCAGTGCGGTCCTCGGTCTCCTGCAGACGCGGGGCCGAGGCTCCGTCAGGTCGCGGGAAGGGGCAGCGCGGCCAGAGCCGTTATCGGAGGCTCCGCACAAACATCTCATCGCCGCAGAGGAAGCACGTGTGGCCGGACACGTCCTGTATCCGGGACTGCCGTGCCACGGCACGCGGCTGGACCCAGGCATGGCCCACTGCGGCCAGGACCCCCAGCCTGACCGCCCCGGCATAGGGCAAGCCGGAGTCTTCCCCTCTGACCATCCCAGAGCCTGCCGGACCCCCTGCCCCAGGCCCAGGACACAGCCCGGGGCACCGCTCACCTGCTCCCTCCACCGAGCTGCTCCGGCCGCCGAGAGGAGGAGGAAGAGGAGGAGGAGGAGGGCTGGTGGAGAAGAAGCAGCAGCAGGTTGCCCGGCTCCTTGACCTCCAGGAGCCGCTAGCAGTGGCTCATGGCCAGTTGAGGAAGGGTTAAGCTGCAGGGAGCGGAGAAGGCAGTAAAATTCCTTCCAGGCAGAGTCACGGTTTCCCGGTCAGGGGAAGTGGAGGCAGAGCCCGGGGAGCGCAGCTGGCCCGGCCACGGCCACGGCCACGGCCACGGCCACCAGGGCAAGCAGAGGAAGGGGCCCCCGGGCCAGCCCGGAGGCTGGTGGCCAGATGGAGCCCCGCTGGCTGCTCGGGGACCTCGCTGCCTGGCCTGTCCCCTGCAGCCAGGCTCAACTGCGACCCCCGGGGCCAGCCCCACATGCCCCGCACAGGGCTCGCAGCATCCAGGGATGCTCTGCGGCAGAGAAGGCAGAAAGCCGGCAGGAGGGCAGCGGGCACGGGCAGGCTGGTGACCTGCCTCCAAAGGCCCAGAGCAGGGGACACCGCTGTCACAGCCCCAGCAGGGCCATCGCGCTCCCCCCCGCCCTTGCCCCCTCCAGAAAGCAGGGCAGGGTGCACCCAGGGACCCTGCCCCGGAGCCCACGCTGCAGCAACCCCAGCCCTCCCCGGGGTGGGGTCCAGGGCCCGTCTCCCACCCCCATGCAGCAGCCCGGCCACCGGCCTCTGCCAGCCGAGAGCCCCCCAGGGCTGCAGCTGCCCCATGAGAGCTGTGCCGAGGGCCCCGGCCCCCACAGCCCCCGGCCCCCACAGCCCCCTCCCGGGGCTCCCCCCGGGGCTGGGCCAGCAGCACCCACCACAGACACAGACACAGGCTCACACAGTGGTTTATTGTCCCTGTGCTTCCAGGCCTGGCGTGCCAGATCCAGGGAGCAGGACCAGGGTGGGCGCGGGGATGCCGGGCAGGGGACAGCCTGGCCCGGGCAGGGTGGGGGAGACGACGACCTACAGCTCCTGCGGGAGCCACCAGCTACAGGTGCGTTTTTACAACTGGGAATCCCAAGAAGTGCTGGGAGAGGCAGGACCCGGCTCTTCCCCCACAGCGAGGAGAGGGGGCTGTGCACCCGTGGGGATGAGGAGTGAGGGGAAGAACGGCCACCCTTCTGGGTGGGAGACCGGAGAGCAGAACTGAGCCCACGGTGAGGGACAGGCAGCACCACCCCGTTCTCACCGAGCCCCATCACGGCTCCCCACCCTCTGCCAGCCAGCCCAGACACCCGGCAGCACACCGGGCAGAGACCCAGAAGGGGCAAGGGGAGGCCAGCAGAGCCCAGCTCCTCCCCCCAGTTGGCCCAGCGCGTGGGCAGCCCTCCTGGCCGCCAACCGCTCACATGAACTGGGACAGGTTGGGCACTTTGATGTTGATGTCTCCGATGATGTTGCGAGGGATCTCCGGCAGGTTGATGTTCTTCACGGCCGAGACGGCGCGGGAAGGAGCGGCCGAGAGGCCTCCCTGCCGACGGGAGGGACCAGTGAGCGCCGGCCCCGAGCCCCAGGGCCTGGCCACGTCTCCCCACACCCACCTCCCCCCCGGTGATGGACCCAGTCCTATTAATAGCACGGGGCACGGCTGCACCTTCCCGACGACAGCACAAACAGGGGCAATAAACGTGTCACCATCTCAGGTTATCAGCCTTGGCGGAAACAGCCATTTCCATGCTCAGGCTGCTCCCTACGCTGCTGAACAGAGCACAGCTCGGGGGAGGATGCCCCCAGTCCTCCCCACCAGGACTCAGGCAGGCAGAGGCTGGGGATACTGGGGATACCCAACACGGGCCAGCTCCAGACCCCCCAGGCTGGCCCCCCGCAGCCTGGGGTCCATCGGCCTCCCGTGGGGGAGGGCCACAGCACCGCCGCTCACCTCCGCCTTCTCCAGCTTGCTCTGGGCCTCCACCTGCGCCACGATCTCGTTCATGTTGGTCTCCAGCACCATGCCGCCTATCACCACCTCCTGCAGGATGTGGTGAACCTGCGAGGGAAGGGAAAGGACAGGATGGGATGGGATGGGATGGGATGGGATGGGATGGGATGGGATGGGACGGGACGGGACGGCTGTGAACCCAGCCCAGCTCACGGACCAGCTGGGAGCAACAGCAGCCACAGCGCCTGCAGGCTGGTGTGGAAGCACATGGAGGGTCTGGCATTTCCCTGAGAGACCCAAATCCAGCCCCAGCCTCCCCTCAGCCCACACAGCCCCAGCACCCGGCTGCAAGCGGGCGGCCATGGTCCTCAGCATGGGGGGAGTGCCGCAGCCCCGCTCGCTCTGCTCTAGGGGACACCCAGCTCAGGGGCCGGAGCAAACGTCACCCACGGGAGCAGCAGGCACAGGGCAGCCCCAGAAAGGTCAGGTCCGACCCTGCCCGCTGGTACACCCTGGTTGCGCCATCTCTGAACCCCACCTGAAGTTTGACCCCTCCCTGGGCTGGGGACCCAGGTCACACCCCGGAACAGCTCCCTGCCTCGATAGTGTGCTGGAGAGGAGCCCACGGGGCTGGAGAGGAGCCCACGGGGCTGGAGAGGAGCCCACGGGGCTGGAGAGGAGCCCACGGGGCTGGAGAGCCCCAGGGCCTCCCTGAGCCACCACGCAGGACGCTTCTTCCCAGAACCAGCATCTTCTGCCCAGAAAGCCAGGCCAGAGCCCAGCTTCTTTCCTTGCTCTTAGGCAAGACAGGACTGTGACACAGGCGCAGGAAAAAGCACAAAGCTGCTAAGAGGGTCTGCCCCCCTCCCCAGGGACCGCCACGGCAGGACCGGTGATACCCCCCGGCGATACCCCGCAGCCACGGCAGGAGCAAGGGCCTGCCCTTGTTTGCAGCCCAAGATCACACAAACCGCAGCCCCGCCGAGCCCAGCCTGCCTTGCCCAGTCAGCAGCTCCCAACAACCGCCCAGCACAGATAATGAATTTATGGGTCTCTGGTTATTTCCGTGAAATGGGCTATTCCTGCAAGATGGTTAAGTTATATCACATCATTTTATGGCTTCACAAGGACAGGTTGCCCTGTGAACGCCCTGTGGCAAATACTGCCAGGGAAATGCTGTGAAAAATAAAGCCGGAGAAGCTGCTAGAAGGGGGAAACGCAGCTTTGTGCAAAGGGCGAGCCTGATGCCCCGCAGGGCTCCCCGCAGGTCCCGTCCTGCTCCGACAGCAGCAGCGAGTTGCGAGGGACCAGCACCGCACAGGCTGAGCCACGGGCGATACAGCACCTTCCCGGGACACCGGCAGCGCCAGAACCGCTGCCCCGCAGCACGGCCTCAGCCCAGCCCCGGCAAACACCGCGCTGGACGGTGCCCGCCGCTCCCCGCGGCAGGAGAGCACCTGGGCTGCAGGAAATGTTGTTCCTTCGAGATCTGGCTTCAGCCCGAGTTGGACCAAAACCAACAGGGCAGAAATCCCAAGCAAGCTTTGTTTTCCAAACCGAAACACGGCACTTCCTGAACAAACCATGTCCTCCCCGGGACCCCACAGCTGCTGAGCAAAACTTACGTTCTCCTCCAAGGTACGAAGAACATCCAGGGGCCGGGCAAGAGCCTCCTCAGAGCCTTCCCACAGCTTCGTGGCTCCAGCCTCCCCGTGCGAAAGAGGGATCCCTGCAGCTCTGAGGTTGCTGCTCCCAAAGCTGGCAGCACTGGTGTCACTGGTGCCCGAGAACCACAGACCCGATGGCCCCATCCAGCTGCCTGCTGCAAGAGCAGGGACCCAAAACCCGCAGCTGCTCCCATTTCACACACCCCCTGCTGCACACAGAGCGCAAGGTGCACCCTAAGGCCGTAACAGAAAGCCACAAGACCCAGACAAAGCTGTGCCCAAATCCCAGCCAGCACCTGCTGGGCTGGGGACGTTCACAGCCAACGCCTCCGCACGACAAATCAGCGCCGTCCCGTCGACGGCGGCCTCGCTCCTCCGGTCCCAGCCGGGAGCTCGCAAGCTCGGCAACCCCTCGGGCCGAGCGGACGGCGGCACCGTGCCCCGCACGGCTCGGGGTGAGCCGCAGTGCTGGTGGCAGGGCTCCGCGGCACTGCGGGGACCAGCAGGACCCACCTGGGTATGCCCAGCCCCCGCCGAGCCGCCTGCCCGCAGCCCGGCTCCTGAAGCACACCGACACATCCCAGAAATAAACACGCGCCAAATATAGAAGGAGAGACCGGAGAACTGACCGATAGTGGCCAAGGACTGGAGTCAAGGCTGGGAAGCAGCGGGAGCACGGGACGGGCAGTAAACAAGCCTGACTGGTGGGAGAGCCTGGGGGTGGCCAAGCCCAAGGTCTCCCTGGTCAGCAACGCTCCCGGCTCCTTTGAACCCTTTGCCTGGCGGGAGAGTCCAGAGGAAGGGCAATCCCTGCCTCTGCCGGTAAAACAGCCAAGCTCCCACCTGCGGATCGAGTGTAGAGCTGCCGGGTCTCGGTCACGGCACAAAACGAGTAACCGGGAGCGCATCCTCCCCCAGATGTGGCCGGAGGTGATCTGGGCGGCTGCCACCGCTTCTCCCGCAGGTACTCCTCCCTCCTCTCCTGCCGGCTGCTTTGATAAGAGCGCTTCTGCTGATGAGATAATCAGCCTTTAACGCTCCACACGCCCGGGCAAACACGGAATCAAAGCCTGACTTCACCAGCTGCTGGTACCTTCAGCTGATCCAGATCACCTTCTCAGACGATTTGCTAACTCCCTGTCTCCGCCAGAGTCCCTAAGTTGGGACTCCCAGCAGAAAGGGAACATTTTACAGCCTTACCTATTTTGCTCCACTCCTCTTTTTTTGTTGACATGTTTTGTCTCCAACAAAACCCTTATCAACACCAACACAAGCCCAGCACATGTCAGCCACCAGCCGAGCCTCTCCTTTCTCTAAGCTAGCCCTGGCTATCTCCAGCTCCATCTAGGAGATGATCAAAGAGGACAGGTTTCCGCAGAAACTCTGTCCAGCTACAGAGGAAGCATTAAAGGCCGTGGCTCAAACAAAAGTTCAGCAAACACTTTGTGTATTCCAAACACTCCCATTGTTCCTTCCCTTTTTTTTTTTTTTTAACTGCAGCTCTCAAGACTCCCCACGGGTGCCCCAGCACAGGGGGAAGAGGCAGAACGCCGGAGCCTGCCCAGCTCCACCAGCGCCGGCGCACGCAGCAAACCACGAGGGAAGCCTCAGCGTGGACCCCCGCCACTGGAGCGCGGGGTTACCCAGGGCGGGTGGCGACCACCAGGAGAGCCCCCACGCCCCCGCCACGGCTGGGCTGCAGCAGAGAGCGCAGCCCTGCACCAGCAATGCCATGGGGCGAGCGCCGGGAGCCAGCTGGCCCACGGAGGGCCCAGCAACCCAGACCTCTTGTCGGGAGCACGCGATGTGAGCGGTGTGCAGCTTCCCCCAGCCAGGGTATCAACCTCGCCCCCAAAAGTGACCCTAACCTACCAGCGGCCCCTCCCGAAAGGCTCCCGAGCTGAAAGCCGGGCCGGCTCCCGCCCACGGGAGCGCAGGCAGTCGGGCGGGCAGGGCTGCGGGGCAGACGGGCGCTGGGAGCACGCAGAGCCCACCACCCACCTTGTCCATGTGGAAGATGAGGTCCAGCTCACAGACGTTCTCAAAGCACTTGTCCAGCGTCTCCACAAACACCTGAGGAGGCAGGAGGGGAAGGTCAGTACGGGAGACCACGAGATGCTTCCCCCATACACAGCCCCTGCGGCCAAAAAAAGCTGCAGCGCCGACCAGAAACTCGTTGCGCCCCAGGGTGTCACCCCGAGTGGGGACACAACCCCCTCAACAGCCCCACCGCCCTTCGGTGGTAGGAAAGTGCCCGTTCCCAGGCAGGCCCAGCCCGGGGGCTGCCCGGCACCCCCAGCCCCACGGCAGCGGCAGCAGCGTGGGGCCGGGGATGGCCGCGCAGGCACCGGTGCCAGCCCTCGCTGCGCCGCAGGAACCAGGTGGGGCAGCTCGGAGCCGCTCAAGGAGAGAGCTTGCCTTGGCGAGGGCCACGGCTGGAGCGAGGGGAGGGCACAGTGGGTCCAACCCGGGCGGCGTGGAGGGCTCCTCCTCCGGCCCCGGCCGGGCTCTCGCCGGGTTTGCACCCGCTCGCTGCCGCCTTCAGGTGCTGCCGGTGCTGCCCGCACACCCAGAAGGGGACCGGCACAAGGTCGAGAGCACCGAAACACATGGCTCGTCTGTTCTGGGGGAAACACCTCGGGTGCTGATGTCCCGACCCGCCGCAGGGCTGGGGCAAGGCTGGTGCTGCCTTCAGGGCAGGGCTGCGGCGCCCCACAACAGCCTGAAAGGGGCCGAGTGACGGTGGGAGCTGCCCGGTCACAGGGGGGTGACCCGAGCAGGGCAGGCGGCTCCTGCCCCCACCCCCTCACGCCTGCCGTCAGCCGGCCTCAGCAAAGGTCCCCTCACACGTCCGTGCGGTGTCTGAACCCCGTTTTTAAAATGCACTTGTAGTTCTGGGCCCCTCACTGCAAGGAGCACATGGAGGTGCTGGAGCGTGTCCAGAGAAGGGAACGGAGCTGGGGAAGGGTCTGGAGAACAGGTCTGTGAGGAGCGGCTGAGGGACCTGGGGCTGTTCAGCCTGGAGAAGAGGAGGCTGAGGGGGGACCTCATTGTTCTCTACAGCTGCCCGAGAGGGGGTTGTGGGGCGAGGTGGGGGTCGGTCTCTTCTCCCAAGGAACAAGCGACAAGACAAGAGGAGCAGCCTCAAGTTGTGCCGGGGGAGGTTCAGATCGGATATTGGATATAAAATGTCTTCACCAAAAGGGCTGTCAAGCCCCGGAACAGGCTGCCAGTCGCCATCCCTGGAGGTGTTTAAAAGACGCGTAGACGTGGTTTAGTGGTGGACGTGGCAGTGCTGCCTTAACTCTTTTTAACCCTTTTTTTGCTTGCCAAAGACACCCAACTGAGCGGGCAAGTGGACTCTTTGGAAGGCAGAGCCTCCCTGTGGGAAGACTTGGATAGGCTGGAAGAGTGGGCGAACAAGAACCTTACGAAGCTCAACAAAGGCAAAGCAAGGTCTTGCCCTGGGAAAACACAACCCAGGAGCGCAGCACAGGCTGGGATCTACCCGGCTCTGCGGAAAGGGTGTCCTGGTGGACAACCCCAATATGAGGGATCAGCGTGCCGCCACGGCAAAGAAAGCCAGGAGGACACTGGGTGGCATCAACAAGGGTGTCACCAGCAGGGATAAAGGCCATCACCCCACTCTGCTCGGCGCTGGCCAGGCCACACCTGGAACATTGTGCTCAGTTTTGGTCCCCATTACACAAAAGCGCTGTGGCCAGGCTGGAGAAGGGCCACAAAGCCGATCCAAGGACCGAGAAGCCTGCATATGAAGAAAGGCTGAGAGAACTGGGTTTGTTCAGCCTTGAGAAGAGAAGGCTCAGGGGAGACCTTCTCACCATGTTCCAGTACTTAAAGCGTGGCTACAAAGGAGGCGAGTCTCCCTTTTTACAAGGAGCCACATGGAAAAGATGAGGGGTCACGGGTACAAGTTACTTCTGGGGAGATTCCGATTAGACACGAGGGGAAAATTTTTCACAACGAGAACAATCAGCCATAGGAAAAGTCTCCTCAGGGAAGTGGTGGAGTCCCCAACATCAGACGCTTTCACGCTGCAGCTGGACAGGGGGCTGGGCATCTTGTCGAGGCCCTGCTTTTCCCAAGAAAGGCTGGACCCGGTGACACCTGAGGTCCCTTCCAACATGCTGCTCTAGGACCCTCAAGGGTCTTTTCCAACCTAAATGGTTCTACGACTCTATTTTTTAAAGAAATTCATTGGGATTCACTTCCCCGGCTGCTCCCAGGTGGAGGAGCTGTGTACCGGCTAACGCGCGGGCAGCTCCCCCTCCCCACCGCAGCCCCCTCCGCAGCTTCCCCGTCGCTTCCAGCAGGGCCGGCGCAGAGATGCCACAGACACAAAGTGCACCTGAAAGGTGTCGGGGCCGGGACACTGCCCTTCGGGGGTGGGTGGGGAGGAACCTGCTGGCTGCGCCCGGGCAGTGACCCTCGCTGCAGAGAGACCGACCTGGATGAGGTCGAGGATGCCCAGCTCGCTCTCCGAGGAGTCCACGCAGAAGACGAAGTACAGCGTGGCGTAGTGGCGGTAGATCAGCTTGTAGTCCGAGCCGCCAAACAGGCTGCGGAGACACGAGGAGAGGTGAAGGGTGTCGGGGGGGACACACACACACGACACGCACACGCACAGGCAGCCCAGGCGCTGCCCCCCTCGCCGGAGGGGCAGGGGGTTACCTGCCGCACTCCAGGAAGTTGCAGATGTGGTCGTCCCGCTTCAGCACCAGGTGGAAAGTCTCTCGGATAATCTGCTGCTGGACCTCCTCCGCCTGCAAGGAAGCAAGGGCAAGCACCCATGGGTGCACAGCCTGGAAGCCCCACGTCCCCCCGATCTCCCCTGCGGGACGCCGTGAGCTGGCAGCTCGGGGGGAGAGGCAGGGCCCAGCTCCCCGCCAGCCCTGGCACCACAGGGCCGGCCGTGGGGCATCCCGAGGGACCTGGCCAGGGCGCTGGTCCAAGGCAGGCAGGGCTCCCCTGACCCACAGCCATAGCCCCTGCGACCCGGGACCACCCTCAGCCCCAGCAGAGCCCCCCAGCCCCGCACCGGGCTCAGGTACCGGCTGCCACCAGCCCCCCTGGCAGCCCCGGCCCTGTCCCCGTCCCGGTCCCCGCACCAGGTGCTGGTAGAAGCGGACGAGCCGCGGCTTGCCGTGGTTGTTGAACACCAGGATGGCGTTGATCATCCCGGCGGCTGGACGGGCCGGGCCGGGCCGGACCGGGCCGGGAGCAGAACCGTAGCCTCCCCGCAGGAAACCCCCCGACCGCCCCGGAAACGGGTCGGCGCTCCGGCTCGCTCCCCCGGGCCACGGTAGGCGCCCCGCGGGGACCCTGCGCCCCCGGAGCAGCCGGGGCCCGGCCTCAGCCCAGCACGCAGTGCCGGGGGTCGAGGGAAGAGGGGGGACGCTCAGAGCCGCTCCTCGGGCGGCGCCCGGGCGCGGACGCAGCGGCTCTCCCAAGGCCGGGGGCTCCCCGGGGCCGGGCTGCTGGACCGGGGCCTGCCCTTTCCGGGACGGCGACAGCCACCGGAGCAGACCGGGGAGGGGCAGGGCCCGCGCCGGGCCAGAGCACGGGCAGGTCTAGAGCCGGGCTGCTGCCGCCGCTCGCGCCGGGAAGGCGCTACCGGGGCCCGCACCGGCTCCGCCACCGGCCGCGCCGCCAGGGGGCGCGGCAGCCCCAGAGCGACGGGAGCCGCGCGGTGCCACGCCGCGGCGGAGGGCGCGCGGCGGAGGGCGTGGCCGCGCGGCGGAGGGCGTGGCCGTGCGGCGGGGCGGAGCTCGGCGGCAGACCACGCCCTCCCTTAAAGAGCCAGCGCCCCTGCCTGCCTGGAGGAGGGGTCGTGGGCGGGGTCAGAGGTCACCGGTGGGGCCTAGCGGTGATGGCGGCCGGAGCGGACCCCGGGCTGTCCTGCGGGGCTGCCGCCTGCCCGGGCAGCCCCCGCCCTGCCCCAGCAGGATCTGCCAGAGGGTCCCCACAAGCCCCCCAGGCCCAGCCCTGGGCACAAGCCCCCCTGGCCTGGGGGGGCCGCTGCTGCAGGGCATCGGGGTTGTGAGGGGGACAAGTGTTACAGCCGCGGGCTGTCCCCAACCCCCAGCACCGAGGGGGTCCCGAGGGGGGCTCAGCCGCAGCCGGGGGGAATCACACCCAGGAGCCCCCCGGGAACGGTGCTGCTGCCTGGGCACCACCCGCAGACCGGCAGCTGGAGGTCTCAGAATGACTCCTTCTTCTCCTGAAGAGGAAAGGGAGGAGGACTCCCGCGCGACACCGCGGTTGCACCAGGTGCTTTCAAGGGACCAGGAAATCACAAGGCAAACGGCGAAGGGCGGGTGGTGCCGGGTCAGTGTAAAGACACGGCGCAGGCAGGTGGGGCGCGAGCTACAGACCTCGGCGTGACGCGAGTTACGAGCAGCAAGGGGCAGCGAGGGCAGCGAGAAAAGGACTCAACGTGCTGTACAGAAGTGCTGGAAGGAAGAGAGAGAGAAATGGGAAGCTGAAGATCCATAACTCAGTGGGGAAAGGGAGGAAATAATCGAGGATACAGAGAAACCCCCGTTGCTTCATACAAAAAGGCTGGCTGTGAGCGGGGATTTAGCATTAGCGAAGGGAGGAGGAGTGCAGGGCAGCACGGAGGAGAGCTGGGGCAACAGGCATCGAGGGCCACCGGGTTTGGAGAAGGGTAGCCCCAGCACCTGGTTTTGGAAGATGGAGGGGAATCGTCCCCAGGGCCATGCAGCCGTCCTGCCGTGGTGCCCGCCTCTGGGGTGATGCCAAATGCAGCGCCGGCCCCTCACCACACGTGCCGCAGGGGACGGTAACAGCGGTCACAAACGGTCCGTGAGGATGACGCCGAGCCCTTCCTCTGGCGGGGGAGCGGTGAACACCGCGTGCCTTGATCCCACCGAGGCTCTCGACACACCGCTGTGTGAGGCCCTCGTCAGCAGACTAACGAGCTGTGGCCCGCACGGGAACACCGGGTGATGGCTCAGCTGCACCCAGAGGCGGTGGGCGACAGGACACACCGACGGGCAGCGGCTGTGCCGGAGGAGGGCACTTGCACCGGGGCTGGCCCGCCCTAGCCCCCTGAGGACCTGGGTCACCAAGATGGCAGGTGGCGTCGAGCTGGGAGGGCCTGAAGCGCTGGGCAGGACGAGCTCCAGGCTCAAAACCGTCTTGAGAAATTAAAGACGTTGTCCAAGACCAACAGGCCGAGATCCCGCCGAGAGAGGTGTGAGGAGCTGCCGGCAGGAGGACCAGGAGATGTGGAGGGAGGCGAGAGCCCCCTCGCACCCCCAGCATGGAGGTCGCTGGTCTGCTGAGCACGAGGAACACCCCGGCTGCAGCCGGTGCCTGGTCCAGGACCCCACACTTCATGGGGGACAGGCCCTGCATTAGCAGCGGCAACCAGCGCTGGTGGCCACAGGCCATGGGCCAAGGCCAGGCCGCCCACTGATGGAGACCCCCATCTACCCTGGGCTGGCGCTGGCCACCGTGGGGTCTGACCAGGCCAGGCTGCCCCTGGGGACGTCCCGCTGTCCTCCAGGAGGGGCCGGAGGAGGCACCGTCCTCCGCAGCCTCCACCAAGGGACGCCGATTGGCTGAGCTTCACTTTGACCGCCCCTGATTGGCTGTGTCCTCGACAGCGAGAGGCTGTGGGTGCTCCCGGCCTGGCATGCTGATTGGCTGAGGCAGCCGCAGCCTCGTGTCTCCATGTCCTGATTGGCTGAGGCAGCTGCAGCCTCATGTCTCCCTGTCCCCATTGGCCGAGGCGGCTGCCGGGTGGGCCGGGGGCTGCTCTTCACCGTTGCCCCACGGCTCCCTCCGGCCCTGGCCGTGGCGCCCGCTGGGCCCAGTCCTGTGCCGCCCCACAGCGATGGCCACGGCGCCCGCAGCACGAATGTCCTTCGGCCTCGGTTACGGTCCTGTGACATCGGCAAATGCTGGCATGGGCGGGCTCGGTGCTTGGCAGAGCCGGCGGGGCGCGGCAGGATTGGCAAGATGGGGAGAGAAACGTCGGTTTTGGTGAACGTTCGCGTCTGCTGGGCCTGGTCCCTGGACACGCGCTGAGCTGGGCCGGCCGGCTGGCAGCCACAGCGCGGCGGGGGTTGCTTGGCCAGCCCTCCGACACGCGGCATGGATGTAGGATGCCGTGAGCACCGGCGGTGGCAGCTGAAATGGATCGGCGAGATCGATTTTCACCCAAGAACACAAAAAAAGTCTGAAAACGAGGAGTGCGTCTGCCAGACAAAGGGCTGCATCTTCAGACAAACTCTTTGCTGCGATTAGTCTGTCCGGCCCCACCTGCTTCCATGGAGATGAGAATCTCCGTCTTCCCGGCGCACCAGCCGAACCCCGGCTGCCTTCGCCGTACCCCTTCTCCTGCGAGGAGGAAGACCCTCATCCTCCTCACCATGGGAGCCAGCGCTCCCACCCACCGCTGTAAGGCCCTTTGCCACCCGCTCCCCTCACCACGCCGTGTTACGACCCCCCTGTCCCCCCACCTCGGCCACCAGCCACCTTCTGCCACCACTGCCCCATCCTGCCTCCCCACCGCGGTGGGCCTCGGCTTCTCCCATGACCTCCCCGGGGCGGGGAGTAAACAGAATCTTTTCCCCCTGCACCACCACCAAGACCCAAATTCTGCTCAGCCCTTTCTTTTTTTGGGGGGGAGGGGGGGGGGGGTCCTCGCCACCAACCCCCGCGAGGTTTCCGGGGTGCGGATGATCCCACCGCCATGGCGGAGGACGGCGATGCCCAGCGGCCAACTGGGAAAGCGGGGTCCCATCACCCCCCCACCCCCCCCCAGCATCCCTCTATGGGGTGATAACCCCCCCAAAACTGAGCAATACTCATCCCTGTGGTCGGGGGTCCTGGGTGGCCACCGCGCCGTGCGGGGCCGGGGCCGGTGCGGGCGCGGGGTCGGGATGGCCGCGACCGGTGGTCGCGGCCATCCCGACCCCGCGCCCGCACCGGCCCCGCACGGCCTTGGGGGGTCCCCACCGGACACCCCCCCCTCCCCAAACCCCCGTTACCATCCGGCAAGCCGCGCCCCGCAGCTTTGTTCCCCGCAACCGGTACCGAGGGCGGTCCCGGTTACCGGGGGAAGGGGGAGGGGGAGATGATGGGGAGGACCGGGGCGGAGGGGGGGACGTGGATCTCGGGAAACTTGGTGGGGGGGACGCGGGGCGGATATAAAGGGCGGGCGAGTTAGGAGGAGCTGTTTTGCATCCCTTCACGTCAGCCCTGCCTCATTCCCTCCTTCTTCCTTCCTGCGCACCCAGCGCCGGGCCCGGAGCCGCCGCCGCCGCCGCCCCGCGGAGCCGCCGGTGAGTCCCCGCCGCCGGGTTCCCCCACCGGAGAGAGGGACGGGGGTGGGACACACACACAAACACACACACACCTCCCCCCTAGACGCACATACCCCCCCCCCCCCGGACACCGTCGGTCCTTCCACCGGGGGCTACCGGTGCGTCGCCGCCTTCTCTTTCACTTCCACCCCGCGACGGAGACGGGAGCGATGGCGGCGGGGGGCGGGGGTGTCCGCTCCGCACGTGGGTCCGCCGCTCACACACCCCCCCCCACCCCCCCGCCCCCAAGTTTCCCCGTGGCCGCTCGCAAACTTTGTCCGGTAAAGTTGCGGGGAGGGAGCGGCGGGGGCGGGGGGGGGGGGTGTTGGGGGCGGGGGGGATGCGGCCCGGTCCGGCTGGGGAGTCGGTACCTGTTGAGGGCGGGAGCCCGGTGGAAGCAGCACCCCTGGGCCGGGATCGGCTTTGCGGGGGGGCCCACGCAGGTAATGCGCGTGGGTGGGGATGCCCGGAGGGGGAGAGGGGGGGTTGGGTGTCGGGGTGGTCGCCGAGCAGCCCCCACCGGGGTGCCCCGACCGCTGCCCGCCTCGGGGGGGGGGGGGGGGGGGCGGGCCGGGCCGGTGGGTTCACAGCGCTGCTGGGGGCCGGGATGGGACGAAAAGCCGGGGGGGTTGCTGCGCGGGCCGCCCCTGAAGTTTGGGGACAGTTCCCGGACACTGGGGACCGGCCCGGCGGCGGCTGTCCCGGGTGTGACCCGCCCCGGTTTACAGCGACAGAGGGGAAGTGCCACGGGGGGGTGTGAAATGCGATGGGTGGGTGGGTGGATGGGTGACCCTGCAGGGCCCAGGCCCCCCGGTCCCGCACCGGGCAGGTCCTGCTTGGGCTTTCCGTCGGGGAGGCACCCCCAGATTTCTCGGTGTGGGACCCCCCCCACTGGCTCCATGGAGGGTCTGGGGGCACCGCTGCTGCCGGACCGGGGGCCGCTTTGTCCTCTGCTCCCCTGCGAGGGACAGTCCAGGGCTCCCTGTTTGTGCAGCCCTTTGAGAGCTCCCTGTTAATCAACAGGATGCGGTGGTTAAATTAGTTATAATTAATTAATTAGTCAATCATTAGTAGTTTCTTTGTAAGCAGCCTGTGTGGGCAGAGGAGGGGGAGCGACTGGGGTGGAGGGCGGCATCCCGGAGCCCGACCTCACGCCGGGTCAGGGCCCGGTGTTGCCACCGGCTCCCACGCCTCCGCCCGGAGGGACCCCCTCCACGCCGCGCTCCCGGCCCCGGCTCGGTGCCTTCTCGCGTCGCTGGTTCCCACCCGCCTCTCGAAGCCGAACGTCCTGCGGTTCCGGCAAGAGCAGTTTCGGTCTGATTTGTGCCGGCAGTCCGGGCCGGCCACAGGGTTTTAGCAAATGCACCTTCGTTGGCGTGAGGCCCCAGACCCACGGCTTTCCTTGGGGGACTCCTGAGAAGGGCCACAGGGGCACTCGTCTGCACATCCCCCTTGGAGCTCCGGAGGGTAACTGACCCCCTGCAGCCGGTTGGGGAGCAGCAGCTGTGGCAGCCACCCCCAAGGCAGCGCTGTGCCCGGTCCCCGCTGCTCCCACCCCTGGGTGACCCCTTCCCCGCCCGCGGGAGCCAGGCAGAGCCTCACCAGCACGGGCAGAGCCCAGATGACACCCCAGCTGGGCCGGGCTCCTCTCCTGCCAGCAGGCTCCCCTTAGTGCCCTCTTTGAGTCGTGATCCCGTTACGTCCCTCTAAAACGGTGAATTAGATCACAGGAACACACCGAGAAATGTTCCCAACCTAAATTCGGGAGGTGACTCGGAGCATCAGACGTGGGTACCTGCGATGGAGGGAGCGGGAGCATCTTCCACGGTGCCCGGGGAGCCTGTCTGCTCTTGGTCCCTCTGGCGTCGTCAGGGTTTGGGTTGATCTTGGAGAAAGTGGGTTTAGTTGGTTTTACTGGACCACGATGCAAAGAAGGTTTTTCGTTTATAAATTACTTTGGGAAACACCGTGTAGAGAGGGACGGGCACAAGCGTCGTCCGGCTCTGCTGTAGAGCTGGGGGTGTCAAGGAATAGGCAAAATGGTGGGTTTGCACCGCAGAGAACGTGCCGGCGTGACGTCCTGCGAGTGAGAGCGTTGCCTACGCTCCTCACGTTTATTTTACATCTGTTCCTTGCTGGGAAGCAGCTCCAGCCCAGCGTCCGCTCGACCACGGCCTCTGTAATGTCAGCTGGGCGGGTCGCGTCCTTGGTGTCCCGCCAGGCCGGGGCCGGACCAGAGCCAAGCGGGGAGCTGCGAGCGGGGGGTCCTGCCGGTTTTATGGCCGTCGCTCCCCCTTCCCTCCACTGCCTGCCGCGGGGCTGGGTCTCCCTTGGCCCTTACGTCTCCTCCTGTGAGACAACCCCCCTCCTCAGCCCTCAGAGCCAGCCCGGGCGCCCCGGCACCAAGGGCAGCCCCCGGAATGTCCCAGATACCTGCTCGGGGTGTGCTTGCCGTGGAAGCGGCGGAGGTTGGACCGGCAGGATGTTGCTGGATGGCCAAGATGTGCCGGGAGCACCGTGGTCCGTCCTTTGTGGAGCCCTCGGGATGAGTCACGGTCCCCGCTGACGTCCCTGAGCCCTTCCCGCGGGGCCTGACCTTGGGGACAGAGGACTGTGATCCGGTGAGGAGCATTTTCCCTTTGTCCCGCTGTCCCACATTTTCCTCCTCCAGCCCCGTGCACAGCTCTCCTCCTCCTCCTTGGTCCTCCTGGCCAGCGGCAGCGTGGCGCGGTGGCATTTGTGTTGGGAGAGGGACCCCGCTCGGCCGCCCGCCTCCAGGCACGGCTTTCCCCAAAAAGCCAGTTTCTGTCAAAAAGTGTGGTGCAGCGGAATGAAGTGGGGCGGGAAGGGGGCTCCCGCTGGAGTTTCTGTGTTTGAGAAAGCAGGAGGCTGCTGCTCTTCTTCGCCCTGTTTTGATGGAGCAGCGGGGTTCTCTCCCGTGGAGGGAATGGGCACGTAATGCAGTTTCTTTCCCAAACTTTAAATTAAGGGGGAAAACAGGGTTTTTACATTTTCCTGGTCTTTACTCTCAACTGTGTGTCTGTCATTTGAGTGACAGTAAAGTATTTCTAAGGAAAATAAATAGAAACGGCCTGTGAGCACCCTGCCTAAAAACCTCTTGGTAAAGCAAGTAGCTTCCACGGTGCCCTTGTGCTGTCGCCGCCCTCCCGTTTCTCTGCACATTTCTACAGTGCTCTCCGCCATTATCAGCTCTTTCAGTAAAGGAGAAGTGACCAGGGCGGGGAGGCTTCTTGTTTTTCAGACACCAGGTCTCCTGGGTCGCTGTGAACCTTCTCAAGTAGGAAGAAAAGCCTCGTCGCCCACCCTTCCTTCCTTCCTTCCTCCCTTCTCGGGCCTTCTCTGATTTCCCAGCAGAGAAGAGGAGGGAGCCGCGCAGTGTCCGGGCTGCTCTTTCGTGTAGGGCAAGGAAAGAACTTGTAGAAAGTTCATGTGGAGCTTCGCCAGGCTTGTTCCCGAGATAAAAAAGAGAGTATTGGGCGGGGGGGAGCACCAGGGGCGGCGCAGGGCAGGATGCTGAGTTAGGAGAAGGTACCTCCTGCAGCCCCGGCTCTGGCCGGGGGTCTCGAGGTCTTGAGGGGCATCAGGGTTGTACAAATGCATTGAAAAAAAACCCAAGACATTATTTTTAATTCGAAATTCAATGCCCTCCTCAAGGCCAGGAGGCTGAAAGCATTACGCTGGGTTTGTGCGAGTCTGTTGGGAGTGAGACGGGGGATCAGGAGCCAGGGGGTCTCGCGCTCGGTGATTCGGAGGGACCGGCATCACCGGGGGGTCCCGAGCTGGCAGGATCGTGGTCTCCCCCAGCGCAGGGGGTCTGTGCGGTGTGTTGGGGCAGTAGTGGACGAAGGGGGGTCGGGGCATCACCTGCTCGGGCTGCCAAGGGCGCGGGGAGGTCCCGGCCGGCGCAGGGCTGCCGGCACGGCGCGGGGCGGTGAGGGGCAGAAGCGCCGGGGTTTTGCACCGGGCCCCGTGCGGCACAGCAACACGCAGCTCACGCGGGAAGGGATGGTGGGACATGAGTGAAACCCTCTTTTACCCCCAAAAGTGGCACTTGCTCTTCAGGAGCGGCTCAGAGGAGGGAAAGGGCAGCGTGGTGGGAGCACGGTGACAGTGACATTCCGTGCGGGCAGCTGAGTAGTAACCTACAAAGGAGGGAAATTTGTCACTGTTCTTCACCTTAGGTGGTTAAAAATTAACTGGATCAGCCAAGGATCGGAGCTGAGCATTGCTGCCGGCAGCTCAGGTGAAGAGCTTTGGGATGCAGCTACGACTGGAAGTGCTGATGGAAGGGGTGCTGCTCCCTGAGTAAAGCAGGAGGGACAGTGCCCCTGGAAATGCCGCCAAGTTTTCGGGCAGAGGGTGGCGCAGAGGTGGTCACGGCACGAGCGACGGGCAAGGGTCTGACAAACCCACCCCGGAGGCGGCGGCCATTCGGGGTCACAGGAATGAAAATCCGTGCGATGTGCTGGGGGTGTAACACACGGGCTGCGAGAGGTGCTGGTGCGGGCAGACGTGCCAGCGGGCACATTTGGGTGGAGAACATCCAATAACAGGAACCCTTACGGCTCTGGGAGAGCAGCAGCTGCGGCGGGTGGGTGGGCGCTGGAGTGGGAGCGACGACCGGGGCAGGTTTGGTCTGCGCCGCCTGAACGGGAGCCCCTGCCGAAGAGGGGCCGGGGGGGCTGGCACGGGGCTGGGCTTTTGGTGCTTGGAGGTGGCCCCAGTGGTTGAGGATCCCCCAGCCAAGGCTGGAGGGGGCAGCCAGAGGGGTGGGGAGGGCTGGGGGTACCTGCCCGGGGCTGCAGAGGAAAGGTGGGGGCAGCACCGAAACCCACCCTCAGAGCAGGGGGCTGGAAAGGACCAGGGGGACGTGTTATTGATGCCAAGCAGACGGCACAGCTCTGGCCCAAAAACCGCCTGGAAATGGCACTGCTCGGCCGCTCCCACGGCTGCGGGTGGGCGCGCTCGCACCTCGGAAGCGGCCGCGGGCCGGGGGTCTCGGTGGCGCAGGCAGTGCCGCGGTGCCTGGCGGATCCTGGTGGATCCGTACCCGGCCGGGCAGGGGGGGCTGGAGACTTCAGCTGCAGCGAGGAGAGCAGCTCCCAGTGCAAGTGTGTTTTGAATGGATGCTGTGACGCAGATTGAAATGAGTGACTTTGGTTAAAAAACTCCGTTCTTCCTCTGTGTCCCCTTGCTCTTCAGCGCATTCTGCGGGCCTCTGCGCCCTGGCAAGCAGCACGCTTCCCCCTTGCATGCAAAACTGCGAGCGTCTCCAGCGCAGCCTGCGAGTGACAGACACAAAGGGGTTTTGACTAAGAAGGAAGTATCAGTCAGGCCTTTAAAGGCTTTATCTCCGCACGTCAGTTTGGGGAAGAATGTGTTTTAACTAGGAAGCAGCACACGGACGTGTTCGTTGTTTTACTTCCACGTCTTGCCCGTGTGAAACCGTACTTCTGCGCCGGCGCTGGGCGCCCAGATGCGCTTTGCTGGGCAGCGCGGGAGCCGGTGCAGTTAAAAGGGGGATTTCGAGGGGATCGCGGGCTGAGGCCGCGGGCGGCTGGTGCAGAAATGAAATCTGTAGGGCCTGCTGCTCGCTGTCCCTCTGAAGGCTTTAACGTCCTTCCCGGTGAGGTGCTGCTGTTTCCCACCGCTGCTCCCGCAGCCGGCACTGCGGCAGGGCTGGATTTGTGTCCTGGGCACGGCCGGGACCGGCCAGTGGCACCGCCGGGCTGCGGGGACAGCCGGGCTTTGCCTCTGGCGGGCGGGAGCCACACCGGGCTGAGCCCGTGTGCTGCCTGTGGCCATGGGAGAGGAGGAGGAAGGACGGGCAGAGCCGCAGGAGGAAGAGCGCTCGCTGGCTGCCTCTAAATTTGTCCTTCCTGTGTGTTGGTAGCAGCATTGTCTCGTGTCCGCGCGCCGTGGTGCGGGGTCACTTCTCCCCTCTCTGCCCTTTCCCCTCCCTCCTCTGCATTATCCCAGGTTTAACTCTCCCGGCACACCTTGCTGCCGCCACGCCACCGCCCCGGCTCTCCCGCTGCTCCCCTGACGCCAACCACGGCTCTGGTTTGAACGCTCGGGACAGTCTGAGCGGAGGTTTCGGCCGTAACGTGCCCACCGGAGCGGGCGGCGGCGGCAGGCAGGAGCCTGCCCAGGGGCAGCCCAGCCGTGCTCATCCTGGACCTCGCTGGGGAGATGCCGAGCGTGGCCGGGTCGATCGGAATGGGAGGCGTTAGCGGTAAGGATGGGTGTTCTGGGGAGCTGGCTCCCGTTCCCAGCCATGACACGTGCCCCCGGGGACTGAGACTCTCCTTCCTCGCAGAGAACTTCCCGCTCTCCAGTGCTGATCCCTCAGCCATCTGAAACGAGGCACCATCAAATCTGAACTTTAATATCTCCCTGCTCTGTGCCAACTGCCATCTTTCTTTTTTCTTTTTTTTTTTGAGCCATCTGAGAGTTACCGTTTTCAGGCACCGATCGACCTCCCCTCCTTGGTTTGCCCCTTGGCTTTGCTCCGGAGACGTTGGTATTTGTTCTCCGTGGCTGCCCTGGGAAGACCAGCTCGTTGCAGGCTTCTGCCGCAGACCTGGGGCCCGGGCTCGTAGGCACAGGTGCCCCCCAGAGAAAAACCCCTCTCCAGAAGGCAGCACTGTAGGCAGAACTGAAAGAGCCTTTTCTGTCTGTGGTGCCAAGCCTCTTTGCCGAATTTCTTCTCTCCCTTCCCCGTTGTACGCCTCAGCCGTTCAGCAGGCGCTTGTGAAGCCCGTCAGGGTAATTGCAGAACCCGTCTGCAGAGAGCGAGCCTTGATTTATAGGGGCTTGAGGGGTTTGATTTCACTTTATGATTCTCAACAAGGGACCCATATAAGCAAATTATTTCAACAGCTGAATATTCTGTATATTTATAGGACTTTCTTGCTGTAAGAAGAAAGAGTCGAAGTGCAGCCATTATGCAGATTGTGGTGAAAACAGGGACTGAGGTGGCTCAAGCAGACCCGAGCGCGAGCTGGCCCTTGGTGCTCCAAAGCGAAGGCAAAACGCCGGCGGACAAAACCGGCCTTGTAGGCACTTGATAAAATATTTATTGGGATGAGTAAAAGTGCAGACATCCCACCCTCCTCCAAACAAGCCGGTGTTTGTCCCCCGCGTGTCCCCTCCTGCCAGCCCTGTCCGAGTGCGTCGCGCCGGGGGTGCTTCATCCCTCCAGTGCCCACGGCCGCCCCCTGCCCGGGGTTGCCCGACGCCTGCTGCGGTGCCGGGGGCGCGGTGGCTGCGGGCGGCGGGGCTCTGGGCGGCCGATGCTCCAGCCAGCGGTGCCGAGCGCTGCCCTTCGAACTCCATTTAAAAAAAATACATAAATATGTGGCACTTGTGTAAAATTTCAGCCTGCACTCGGAGTTGGGAGTGCTGGGTGAATCTCCACTGCATGGCGATGTGCACAAAAACGTGAGTGCAATAAGGGGAAATTTCTTTTTGGCTCGGTCACGTAAAGCCCCCCGGAGCGCGCCGTGGGTGCAGCGGGCCTCCAGCCCCGCGAGAGCCTTTGCCTCCCCCCTGAGACAAGCGGTGGCCCTCTGGCCGCCGTGGTTTTCGGGGACAGCTGCCGTGCAGAAAGGCCAATGCTTTCACGGGTTGTAGGCAGCCGGTGGCAAGCACCTAAATCCAGTCCCCGGTGGGACCGTGCGGAGCGCCACGGGCAGCACCCAGGGACCCCGCTGCTGGGCGCACCTCCTGGAGCTCCGGGAGAGCGGAGGTGTCACCCGGGACCGCTCTTCCCCCTGCTCGGGCTGCTCCAGCCTGATGCATTTCAGGACTCAGAGTTCAAAATCTTAAGCTCCTGCTCCCCTGAAGTCGCCAGGAACGTGAAGGATGGCAGATGCGGAGTCCTTTGTGCGGGAGCCTTGCTGCAGAGATCACCCCGGTGGTGTCTGAAGTGGAATAAAAAGTAGCTCAGCTTAAAGGAAAAAAAAAAAATCCCCAAACTTCACTGTCTCAGACTCCCAACTAGTCTGAAATTACATACACAGCCTTTATTTCCAGCAGCACCCGTCCTGTAGCTGCCGTACATTCATTATCCTCCGTCAGGGCGGACGCAGTGCCTCCTGGCTTGAAGAGGTGTTTTCCATATCAGTCACCGACTTCACTGGCTTGAATTCTACCTGTCACTGCTTCAGACTTTTCATCTGTGTCAGGTTAGGCTCCGTGCCGGAGGATTTTTTTTTTCCTTTACTGACAAACTTCGGTATTTTGAAACAGACCCTTTGTGTTCCGGTGGTGCCGCCGCTCGGGGCTGAGGGGTTCGGGACAAAGCGCCGGCCCCGGCCGGGCGGACAGAGGTGGGTACGGACGGGTCGGTGGGTGCAGAGCGGAGCTCGGAAACCTGTTTGCTGAGCTTTGAGAAAACGAAAGCGATGCGGGGTGTTGACCACGATCCCGACAGCCCCTGGGGAAGGATCTCAGCCCGTGGCCATCTGCTTCCCGCCCCCGTTCCCCCTCTTGCTCTGCGTTACCGGTTTGGGTGTCACTGGAGACCCTCTGTGGTGAGGGTGCCCCAAGCCACAGCTGCCGGGTGGGCGCTGAGGCCGTCAGGGCTCGGGGTGGGGGGCACTCTGGGGTGACTCCCCTGTCACCCACCCCGGGGTTTGCACCCTGCGGAGCAATTCGGAGGAGGACTGGGTGGTCCGGAGGGGCATCGTGGGACAGGGCAGGGGAGCAGCACCCGCAGCCTGCGCAGAGCCCTGGCCAAGGCGCTGGGTCCCCGCGGCTGCTGGAGGGTGTCGGGAGCGTCAGGAGTGCAGGAGGAGAGCGGACACGGCTGGCTCCCCTTCATCCCTTAAAACTGGGGGAGACGGGGCACCCGCGGCTGGAGGGGCTGGATGCTCACGCTGCGCCGGAGCAGGGCAGGCTGCCCCCACCCTCCCTGCCCTCACCCTCACCACGGGCGCCGGGGCCTCTCCCAAGGCGAGGCTCAGCACGATTGCTTCCTTGGGTCAGTCCTGAGCTGGGATTTCATGAACTGCCACCAGCGGGGACCTCCCGCCCCGTTCGTCCCGAGCCATGATTTCCTCACGCTCCTCCCGGAGCTGCTCAGCTGCTCGGAAAGGGATCTGAAACACTTTTCACCTTGCGGATCTGAAAGTACGCGGCATTTGCGGCTGAGCAGTCAGTTTTGCTCCTAAAATGGCGCAACACGTCCGGTAACGGGAGAAATCACAAGTGGGACATTCCCAGAGGGCCCAGCCTGGCACCTGGCGTGGGTGGGAGGGGGTCCAGTGGCTCCCCAGCCCCTGCCCGTACCTCTGCCCACTTGCTGTGGGAAAGCTCCGATTCTCCCTCCTCCTTTACACCCATGGGCTGTAGAAAATTGATGTGTTTGTTGTTTAACCTTTCTACCCCCACGGCTGGTGTCACCCATGAGCTCTGCAGGGGAGATTTCGTGGGTTGGAGGTAATTCCCTGAGACACTGAGCCGGGCAGTCCTGTGTTCCTCCTTGGGGATCGCTTCCCCTCGCTAAGAGCAATCCGCCGTCGGCGGTGCTGAGCGCCGGGATGTCCCGGTGGCTGCTGGTGTGGTTGGTAGCAGTTTTCTCCGAAGCAGAACAGCCTGAAAGCCTGAAGCTCATGGAGGAGACACAGAGCGAAACGTCCCCTCGCCCTCCCGCCAGAGCAGCCTCCGTGCGGCAGCAGGGCCTTACCGATAACAGCGAGCTTCAGAAGCTCGGACAAGTTTTACAGACGAAAGATTATCCAGTCGAGTATTAATTAACACGCTGGGATCAGAACCCCTTGGCTGGGATTATCCTATTTCCAGCATCGGTCCTTGAGGTGTGGCGCGGCGGCAGAGCTCAGCCGATGCCCACCCGCGGTGGGCGCAGCATCCCTGTGGGCAGCAGCCGGGGAGGGGTCCGGCCCTGGCAGGGCTCAGGGACCCCCTTGTCCCCAGCGCCGGGAGCGGCTGTTGGAGCAGCAGAGTGTTGCGTGACCGTACTGGGGGTTGTGGTGAGGTTCTGTCCGTGCTCGCCCCGGGGCCATCAGTCGCCCTCTCCCCCTTCCCCGCACCGAGAGGGGTAACGCCTGCCCGGGCGCGGGGGCTCGGGGAGCGCTTCGCGGCCGGGCATTGCTCAGCTCGTGGGGAGGCTGAGCTGCTCGGCACAATCACGCGCAGTCCGGAGCGTTCTCCTTCCTCCCGGCCTTCAGCTCGGGGTGGAGGCGTCCGGCCGCCGAGCACGGACCCGGGCAGTCCCCGTGTCCCCGTTTCCCCGTTCTGCAGCCCAGCGCGGGATGGAGCCCGGGGGGAAGGGGCAGCACTGCCTGTGTGGGCAAGCTCCACACACGGGGAATATGAAAACTATATTAAAACTGTCTCCAAAGATAAGGCAGCAGCAATCTCAAAAGCGAGGCTGTCTTCCTGCTGCGGGGGTCTCCCCTCCTGTTCCCTTTGGGGACGCACACCTCCCGTTTATGGCATTCCGGTTGTTCTCCCCTTTTACAGCCGCCAGCCGGGTTATACGGACAAGGCTGCTTCGGCTCCTGCTTGCCTATCGGTCCCTCTGACCTCCAGCCACTTTTATGGCTCAGCTTTGAGGTCCCCGCAGTTTATGATTAACCGCTGGCACCGGGGGATGCCGAGCAGGAGCGATGCCGAGCGGCTGCGGAACGGGCTCCCGCGCGGGAACGTCGTCCCCTGCCAGCGCCCGGGTCTGCTCCGCTCTCGGGCAGCGCTGCAGCGCCAGGGCTGGCACCCGGGCACCTGCCGCCTCTCGCTCGGTTTCCCGCTGTCCCCGGGGGACCCCGCTGTCCCGGTGGGCTCCATCGTCAGCGTTTTCTTCTCGCTGTGGTGGTTTCGCTCTCCCTTTGTCCCACGTCACCGTGCCTCTCTCCCAACCGCGCTTTTTGGTTCACCGTCACACGTGAGGGGCCGTCAACCCCCCACCTCTGCTGAAGGTGCTGAACAGAACGGGACGGTGCTGGGGTTTGCAGACCCACGGCAAAAGCCCCGTCAGGCCTCTCCTGGCAGGGGTTTGGGGGCTGCAGGGCGAGCGGGGCCGTGCCGAGCACCAGCCCACCCTTTGCCCCACCACACCCGCAGCGCCTGGCCCAGGATCTGGCCCGTCACAACCATCCCTCGTCTTTCTGTGCAAGGTTTGGGTTTTGACCTAAATCCCCGGCGCCGGTTGCTTTTCATGGCCGCGCTTGTTTCTGCAGATTTGTTTTCTCTGGGTATTTGCTCCGTGGTTTTTCCTAGGGGCGGCGTGGTGGCTTTTCATCTGGGGGACCTTCTGCGTGAGGACAGGCCTTCCCAGAGCCTCTGTGCAGAATTTCGTTTACTTTTTTTACATATCTGCATGTGTGATTACTGGGAGAGGTATTTTTAAAAGTAGCTCGGCGTCTCTTTCAGGGAGTTAGCAAAGAGCAGATTTATTTTCTGCTATGCTGAGAATTAACTCCCCTTTCTTCCTCTTCCCTCTGCCCCCGCTGGAAAGAGAGAGAATGCAGAAAAGAAGAAAGGATTTACATTGTGGTGGTGATTGGCACAGGCTGTGAATGAGAGGTCATTTCATCTGGCTGTTTCTTTTCAAGCGCTCTTTTTTTCATGCACACTGTATTCAGGCTGGGAGCATTCTTTCTTTTCAAAGCTTCTCTGTCTGTCTCTCTCTTCCCCCTCCTTTATTTTTCATCCCTTTTCTTTACTTTTGCTGTCTTTTCATTCTGTTTTTCTCCACCCCCTTGGGGCTCCATTTTTTCTTTCCTCTTTCCTCTATTCAGTTCCTTTTTTCTTCTTGCATCTTTTTTGAATAGCTCTTCTATTTTCGGAGAGGAAAGGGAGTATGTCGAAGAGAAGTCGTTGCAGCAAGGAGGAACTTGAAAGTCTTTCTTTCCCTGTTTATTTCACTTAAAAGCAAAAATTGTTTTCCAAGGGAGAGCGAGGTTTCTGTGCGAAGCCTTTGAAGCGAGGCTGGGATGGCAGCGGGGCTGCCCGGAGGGGGATTTCTCCCTGCTCCTCACCACACCGCCAGCACCGTCGGTCCCAAACAGCTGACAAACACCCAGAGCCCCGTCAAGCACTGGGAGGTCCGCGGGTCAGTGGGGTGCGGGTGCCCCCGCTGCGAGAGGGGTGTCCAGGCAGGAGCAGCCCTTCTCCCTCGGCTCTGGCCAGGCTCGCCCCGCACCCTCGACACCAATTACTTGTGTTTAATTGCTGTTTCTCTCGCCGGTGCTCCCGTGCAGGCGAAGAGCAGCATTTGGAGACATGGCACGACAACGAGCTGTGAAAGCGAGACCCCGAGAGCTCTCTGCACGGCGCTGGGGAGGAGGGAGGTGGATGGGGACGGCGACGCCACGTTTGTGTTGTTTTGAAGGGGCACACGTGGCCCATGGGAAGCCGTGGGGCGTGCTGGAACGCGGTGCCGGGTCCCCGGGGTGCAGGGTGCCATTGGCCATGGGCAGTCACTGCGCTCAGGCCTGACGGACACGGGGTGCCGGCGTTAGGGTCATGGAGTCACGGAATGGGTTGGGCTGGGAGGGACCTTAAAGACCATCCAGTTCCAACGCCCCACCATGGGCAAGGGCACCTTCCACTAGAGCAGGGCGCTCCAAGGCCCATCCAGCCTGGCCTTGGTTCTGTGGGTTTGGGCACAAGAGCAGGAAGGGTCTCGTACACGTCCGTAAGGCCACAGCGATTCCGGCCGGGTCTGAGGGGAATGCCCTCGCTCGGCAGGACGAGGCTGGCCCCGAGCCGCTGCTCCCCAGACGCGGTTCGGTGCCACCAGCAGCTCGCCATCAGCGCTCCCGGCAGCTCCGTCGTCGTGCCTCGAGCAGAGCTGCCCGGGCAGAAGGGCTGATGAATCAGGCTGAAAGCTTGGTCGGTTTGGGCTGCCGAAGGAGAGGTGGTGCTGGGCCGAGTAGCAAGGCGGAGGGAGTTTCTCACGGACGGCAGCCGTGGGGGGCGATGGGAATCCCCCTCCCCGAGCGCTCCCAGCCCGAGCGCTGGTTGGGGCATTCACCATGGTCAGGCTTCGGTGCGGCTTCGGCTGCCCCAGGAGGGAAGGCTCCGCGATCCCGTGGCGGAAGCAGAGCGCTGGCTCCAGCGTTCGCTTTGGCTCGGTCCGTCCGTGCGCGGCCGTTTTCTGAGGAGACTTCCCTGGTGTGGGAAAGCACTTGTGGTGACGAACCGGCTCCCATGGGCTCCTCGCTGCGCTGGTACCCCAACATGGGGGTCCCCTGGAAGTGACCTGGCGCTGCCAAGCCAGACCCAGGCCCCCCCTGCCCCTTCCTACCGTCCCCCAGACCCCGGAGGAACGTATCCTCCCTGGGCAGCTCTTATCCTTCCATCACCCCCCTGGCCAAACTGATGCAATCAGGACTCTGATTTTCAGAAAGTGTCTTTTCCCCATTAATTTTAGTCTCCCCTGGTTGCTTTGAAATAAAGTAGAGGTTGAGGCTGATCTAAGACACACAAACAGGCGCTGGACTGGAGCCACCAGCTTTCATGCTGGCTCTGACAGAGAGGGGCTGGAGGACGGGGCTGGGGACCTGCTGGCGAGGCTTCGCCCAGCACCCGGGTCCTGCTGTGGAGAGCAAGGCCGAGAGCGTGGCTGCATGCCCGGGGCTGCTCCCCTCCTGCTGAAACAGCGGTTCTGGGTGAGCAGCGTCCTCCGGAGATCACGGCAGATCGGGGAGTGCTGGCAGGGCAGGTGAGCCCTGCGGGCAGCTCAGGAGGGGTCTGTGCCCCGTCCTGGACATCTCGTAGTGCGGGAGGGGAATTCTGCATCCCCTTTGTCTGAAGGGCTCTGGAGGAAGGTTTGGGGGCCTTGCCCGAGCACGGTAACCTCGTGGTCCTCTGGCAGAGGCGGGCACTGGGGGCTCGGGCGTGGGCAGGGGTCCTGAGCCGCGCGGGTGGGCTGCAGGGGAGTGGGAGTGAGCTGGTGGCACGGTGGTTAACGAAGTCGATTATTTTTTTAAAGTGAGATTCAAATAATTGTAACCCCTGAGATGGGGAAGACATTGGAGGAGATGAAAAGGCAGAGAGAAAGAAAGGAAGCAAGGGACAGAGGTTGGGAATAGAGAGGGAGATTAGGAGATAGATGAAAGAGAAAGGAGAAAGATAAGAGGGAGAGAGGGGACAGATCTCCCGTTCGAGATGGGCGTTGCCAGGGAAACGGGAAGAATGAGGGAGCGACGGAGGGATGGAGGAGCGGAGGATGCTGGGGGCGGGGAGCCGTGATGGAGGGATGGAGGAGGAAAGTGGATTCTCAGCAGAAAGGGATGCAGGAGCGGGATGTCCCGGCTCGGCACAGGTGCCTGTCTGCGGGGAAGCCATGGCAGCATTCGGGGTCGTGGCTCCATCCCTCTGCGGTGACCGGCTCTGTCCCTCCGCGGTGACCGGCTGCGGCATCTGCTGCTGCTGGCAGGCTGACCCCTCTCACCCTGCGTTTCCATCCGCCTTCGGAACGTGGCTGGCCCACGGCAGGGAGGCTGTCCTCAAAACGGGACGCCACGCTGCGCCCGTACCGAGGCAGGCACGTGGATCTTCTTCTGGCAGGAGGCGGGAGGGATCCGGCCTGGGAGCGGGAGCCCTCGCCTCTGCTTGGCCTCGGTATTTATATTCCACTTCCAGAGGCGGCTGCTGCGTTTCAAAGGTAAAACCAGTGTGTGACGGTGAGGCCAGGAGGGCAGAGCAGCGACCCGCTCGCAGGGGCGGATGGGCACCAAGGTGCCCTGCACGGTGGGCGAGGGCAGCGCCAGAGCTCCGCCGGTGACACTGGCACCGGGGCCAGCCTGGCCACCACGTGCGCCTGCACCGGGGCGGTGCTCGGTGGGCAGGGACGGCCGAGCATCCCCCTGCCTCGCTGGCGGCAGGACGGTGGCTTCCCGGCGCTGCCACCCTCCTCGCAAAGCAGAGCCTTGCCCGATTCCCATCCCGTGGTTCCCCAGCAGAAGCCGGGTGCCAGGTCGGGACACATCCCGGTGCCATTCGTTGCGGTCGCAGGCGACTCCCGCAGCCGGAGCGGGGCTGGGAGAAGAAAAAACTTGCTTAAAAACGAGCCCTGCCGTAATGGCGAAGGGGGGCTGCGAAGCAGAACCGTCCGTGATGCTGCGAGTGTCACTTCAGAGCCCAGAGAGAGTTTTGTGCTGGGCTCTGGCTCGTTCTGGGGAGGTCCCGACAGCGCTGGCTGCTCCCGCATCCCCGGGCTGGCCGTGGGGGGACCGGGTGGCTTTGTGCTCCGTACGTGGTTACTCTGCAGAAACGGTAATCACCAGTTATTTGGAAAACATTCCTTTTTCCCTTCCAGAGCTCACCAATAGCCTGGTGGCTGCAAACATCCATATTTACTTCTTCCAGTGAACACAATGGTTGGGGTGAGAATCACTGAGAGCGATCGGGGAGGGGTTTAGCGTGGTCTGACAGAGCGGGTGCTGCTCCGTTCCCGACACGTTGTCTGTCACACCGACCTGAAGTTGTCATTTTCCACAACGTGTTCTTCCACCTAATCTCGCTGAAACGCGTTGTCTGTATCACGCTGCAAACTGTAGGTTGTGTCCTTTTATTTTTTTTTTTTTTTTTTAAATCAAAGCCCCCAAAGACGGTGATTCCTCCACCCAGAACCGTTTCACGTGGCACACGTGACACCACAAACGTCTCTCCTTGTCAGAAAGCACATCCAGGGCCGAAGGCGGCAGTTCTGCTTCCTCATCAACTTGCAATAAGTAGGGTTTTTCTTATTTTCTAGAGAAGTCGTTAACCAAAGTTTTCCTTAGGAGCTGGAGCTCGATGGCAGCTAAAGTGGAGACGCTGATTGAATGAATTTTGAAAGTGTTTTGATTTCTTTCAAGATTTGTTTGGCAGCAGCAGCCCAGCACCACGCGTCCTCTTCCCCGTTCCTCAGGACTGCGGCTCGCTACCGAGAGCCCGGTTTACCTGCCTCGGGTGCCGGGGCGAGGCGAGGAGCGGTGTTCTCGGCTCTGCCGCAGGCTGGGCGGCGGTGGCCGGTGGCCACCCCGTGCTGACAGCCCCGTGCCGGCAGCCCCGTGGCACACGCTGCCGCGGCCGGCACAGAGCAAGGTCAGGTGCGTGTCCCCAGCGTCCCGCGGCTCTTGGCCCCGGCCAGGGGGCTTGTGCAGCGGGACGGACCCCTGGGCTTGGCCGTACCCGGTGTCTGAGCCCGGCCGCAGCGCCGGACGGACCGTCCTGCCCGGAGGAGCTGTGGTGGCCCCGGCTGGGCACGGGAGGCCCGACTTGTCCTGCCCTGGCTCAGCGCCGGCTCGGTGTTCAGTACAAACGAGATGAACTCGTAAATCCTCGGGCCTGGTACAGGACAAATGTTCTGGATCGGGTTTATGAATAATTTCGGTTGTTGTGATTTTCAGGAAAAAAATATTTTTCTGTCTAGAATTTTTGTGGGTGCTTTGAGCAGCTTTATGTGAAAAACACAAAAAAGATGAAAGACTGGTTTTTCCTTTATTAAATTTAAATGAAAGCTGCTTTTAAGAAAGGAAGAAAAATAAAATCAAAGGTATTCTCACAAATATTACGGATCTGTTGATCAGCCATTTTCCGTTAAAAAACATTGAAAAGTTTTGATGCCCCCTCCCCTACCAGATCACCCCCGCGTGCCCAACTTCACCCAGTCGTCTTCAGCCCCCGTTTATGCTCGGGCTCGACCCCAGAGCCCCGCGAGCTTTGCACCGTGCCTCTGCCTCCGCAGCCTGCGACCCCCCTGGGCACCGGCGTCAGGGGGGGCTCTGCGATGGGGGTCCTGCAAAGGGTCCCACAATGGGAGGTCCTGCAATGGGGGTCTCACAAGGGGTCCCCCCATGGGGGTCCGGCAGCCACCCAACCCTGACAGCACCGTCTGTGGGGTGGGATCCCACCGGAGTCAAGGCGCAGGGACACGGGCTGGGCTCCCGCAGCCCCAGGGACATGCCGCTGCGCCGGTTGCAAGGCGAGGAGCTCTAAGGGGGTCCCCCATCCCCCCCACCCAACCCAGTGCACCCGAGTTGCACTCGATTTTGGGCACTTGCACCGCTCGGGTCGCACCATCGGTTTTCTTTCGGCAGAACGAGTCCTGAGGGCCCTCCCAGCTTGCTGCCGGTCTGTCACGCAGCCCGTGGGACAAAGGCGGAGCTGGCTCCGGTGAGACCAGCGCTGCCGGTGCCAGCTGGGCCCTGGCACCCGCTCAGGTGCCCGCGCGTTCCTCTGACGGGGCAGAGATAACGGGGCGGGGGCCGGCGGCAGGGAGGGCTGCTGCGTCCCTGGCAGAGGGGTCCCTGCTCCTCAGGAGGCTGCGGAAGGTACCTCTCACGAATCCTTTGGCTCCTGGATGCCCTTGATGCCCTTTCCCGCAGGAAGGGTGAAGCCTGGTGGCTGCGCCGCTCGCCCTGGGGGCCGGCGTGAGGACAGCGAAGGGCGTTTGGTCGGGAGCCTGGGAGGAAAGAGGGGGCTCTGCAGCAGCCCGTGCCCCCAGTCGGGAGCCGCGGTCGCTCGCAGAGCACCTCCAGCTGGGGTGGCGCTTTGTGGGGCCTTGACCCTGGGTCCCCCCGTCAGGTCTAGGGTGTTGCCGGCAAACCCCTTATACCTGCACGGGTGAGGTTTTCATGAACCAGACATCGATTTTTCGCTGGGCTGCTCAGTTTAGGGTTACCAAGAGTCTCAGCCACAGCAGGCACCGCTGCAGCAGCTCTGGCGCTGGTGGAGGGGACGGGTGGGACGGTGGTGCAAGGTGGTGGAGCAGCCGGGTGAACCCAAGGGAGCTAAAACAGGGAAGGGAAAAGTGTCCAGAGGTAGATGGCTCTGCGTGGCGCAGTGGCTGGAAAATCCAGAATCCATCAAGAAATATGCTGGGGGGTGGTGAGGCCGTTGGGCAGAAGGGTGCTGCAGGAGGGGACCCATCTGGTGTAAGAGGCCCAGGTGAGAGGTGGGTGTTGGGTGGTTACAGGTGAAGCAAGAGGTAAACAGAAGTAAAATTACGTAAGGAAGTGAAAGCTATGTAAAAAAAAAAAAATCTCTTCGTGTGCCTAAAGACCGGGTGGGTGAGGAGCTGGGGGAGGCTCGGAGGCGGTGGGCTGGGGTGGGCAGGAACCGCGGGGATGTGCCACGGCAGAGCCAGATCCTTCCCAGCCGTGTTGAGAGAGACGGGAGGAGGAGAGAGATTGCACCGAGACCGAAACCTCCCAGGAGTGGGAGGAGAAATGCTGAAAGAAAAGTGAATTTCACAAGCCCCACAGGAGCAGGGATGGGAGCGGCCGCTGCTGCCAGCCCCAAGTGCGTCCCTCCCACGGGTGCTGGGGACAGGGGGACCCGGAGCACGGCACACCCGGCTTTTGGAGGGGATGCCAACGAGTGTCTTGGTGCAACTCCACGGGCGGGCGAGCGTCTCCATCAGCAGACGAGCTGGAGAGCTCCTAAACCCCAGCAGAGGTCTTGATTTGAGCCCAGAGGTGGGTTCAGTTCCCAGCCGGTACACGGGCAGGGACGGCTGGGTTTGAGCCAGAATCCTGCCCGGTACAGCCACGGGAAGGATCTGGAGACTCGAGCTGGGGAGGAAGAGGAGTTGCTCATGTGTTGCTACTGAGATCAATATTAAGACCCATTTAATTTGTTTTCTGTTTTTCTGATCCGAGAGCTGGGACAGAGGGATGAGCTGAACACACAAAGCTGTAGTTGGAAAAGGGGATTAGGGAAGTCAGCGTGGAGGGGTGTGGAGGGGGTGATGGAGCCGACAGCCATAGGAGAGCAGACCCCTCCCCGGCAGAAGGGCCTGGCCCCTCGGGCCGCAGAAATGGTGGGATCCCACAAAACCAGGAGCATTTAAAAAACCCCATTGCCCGCAGCAGAGCCGGGACCCCAGCCCACAGCCCCGCTCACAGCTCTTCCTCAGCGATGGGTCTCGGCATTGCACGTAGTGAAAGGGAAAGGGGCTTTGCCCCCCGAGAGCGGGCAGTCGAAGAGCAGGACGGGGCGAGCGCAAGGACACGAGCCCCTTGCCGGAGCTGCTCCGTCGCTGCTGGCTGTCGGCAAGGCCCGGCTGTGCTGAGGGGAGATTCGGAGGAATCGGTGTAGTAGCGGACTTTTCATAGGATTGTTTTCCCCATGAAGTTGTGAATTTGTTGAAAAATGGGGTGATGAAATTTATCATGGCTGGTGCGGTTGTTTGTTGGCAAGCAAGGAGAGATGGGAAGAGAAAGGGCTTGAAAGGCTGCCTGGTGCAGAGCCGAATGGTGGGAGGGAGGAATAACGGGGTCGCAACGAGAAGTCGGCGGCACGGCTCCTGCACAGGCATCTCCCGCCCGTCCGGCGGGAGCAGGACGCTGCCAGCCAGCGCGGCACAGAGCTCCGCACCGAACCGAACCGTGGGATGATTCATTGCTGCCGAAAAGTTCCATTTGTGGGTATGGAAAAGCAAGGCAGGTCTTGGATTGCACAGAAGCTCGAGGGCAGATGGGGGAGGGCAGTGAAGGAGCGTGTGGGGTGGTGGACACGAAGGCAGGAGGAGAGGAGAGGTGTGCAGGACTGGGATGGGGCGGTGTTGGGGGGGTCAGTTTAAGGTTCAGCCTCGTTTGCTCTTCATGGGGTGGGAGATGGGGGAGAGTGGGATTTGCCCGGCTCCTCATCTTACCCTCAGTGCCCGTAGCCCACCTTCCCTGCCCAGCCTGGGGGACAGAGTTTACTCGTTTATTAGGGGCGTTATCAAGGAGCTGCGACCCTCTGTAAGGCTCCTAACAGCCTCCTTTTCCCCAGAGGGATGGAATTTACTTGTTAAAGCATCCTTACACCAGCCTACACTGGAGCAGCACTGGGACGGTTGCTTTGCCAGGGTGGACTGGCTGCTGTCCCCAGCCTTGGAGGGATGAGCCTTTGGGACAGCTCAGCTGCTGGGTTTTGTCAGCACCCGGGAGGAACGAGGTCGTTTGTGCTGATTTTCCTTCGTGCCGCTGAGGTGGGTCGGGGCTGGGCGGGTGCCGCTGGGCAGCCCCTGTCGCCAGCCCTCGGCTCCCCCGGCAGCCTGGTCACTGCCGTGCCGGGGCTGCGGAGGGCTCCGACGGCGGGATCTTCTCTCCGGGACTTCTCAGGAGGCCGAGATCCCTGGCTGGGTTTTGGGTTCACGCGTGCGGGCGCTGGACAAGCCTCTGCCCAGCGTCTGGGCACGCTGCGTGCTTCCCCCCCGGGCACTGCGAGCTTCCCCCGGGAGCCGTTGCTTCGGGTGCGACAGGCTGCGGCGGGTCCGTGCGCTGTCGGGGCGCTGGAGCCGAGCCCCCCCGGCTGCTGCTGCGGCTTCTGGCACAGGATTGGAAGTGTCTCCCTGGAGAGCAGAGGTTTAGGCAGTGCTCTGCACCCCGAGGGGTGTCAGGGGGTTTCCTGGGGGAGTTGAAATACGTGACCTGACCTTACTTGCCAGCGTGTTGGGAAACAGCGTTTCCAGCTCGCTCTGCAAGACCCGGGAAGGCCGAACGGGGAAGTGAAAGCGGGAAGTGAAACAAAAGCATCTGTCCCGTTCCCCACTTCTCCCTGCGGTGTTTGTGCAGCTGCAGCAGCGGCTCTGCGAGCTGCGGTGGCCTCGCTCTCTTGAATAGCAAAGCTCCGCGTCTCACGTACCGGGGCTCGCCCGTTCGATAGAGAAAAGTGCAGAGAGTGATTTGTGTAACACAGGGCTTTTATTTTCCTGCTGAGAGCCCGGGGGAGCGGGGCTCGTCCCCTTTCCCAGAGTGCCCCGGAGTAGGAATCCACCATTTACTTCCTTCTAAAAGCCTCTGCTTTTAGGAGTGTTGTTTTTAAAACGTATTGGTGCTGGTCTCTGGAGTGTGTCGTTCTTTCAGCTTCCTTGTCTCGTGGTGCTCGTGCTCGGGGGCAGAGAGCCGGAGCTGTGCCGGGGGGTCCCGCGGACCCCTCCACAGTGCTGGAGCCGTGGGGAGCGCAGTTGGGTCCTGTCCCGTGCCCCTTCTCCCCTCTCCCATGCTGGAAGCTGCCAGCTGGCTGCGGGGCTGTCCAGGTCCGGTGTTGCCCTTGCACGGCGCTTACTGGCACCTGCCCTGGGGAGCAGGATCCAGCGGTGCCCCCAGTCCCGGGGGAGCTAGGGTAACCACGTGCCCCTGCAGGAGGAGTCCTGTGGGTGTTCGTCGTCCTGTCCCAGCGGCTGTGGAGAAATCCTTGGGAAAAGCGAGATATTCACCGGACTGGAAGAGACCCCCAGTGTGTGTGGAAACAGAAACGGTGCCCCAAACCAAGGAGGAAAACAAAACCCAAGCCCAAACCAGGCGGCCCTCCCTGCTTCCCAGCCGCCTCCAGCTCCCCTCGCCGGGGCAGAGCAGAGGGACCCCGGCTTCCCCCTCTGGGGCGAGACCCTGGGGACCAGGCTTGTGGCTTTGGCTTCCTCCATTCCACCGAGAATTACATTAGCAGACCCCCGAAGGTCGGCTCCTCCCAGGACCCCGCTGCCCACCCCTGGCTGCCCCAGACCCCCGCTTTGCGGTGCCCAAGCCCCCGGCGGGGGACCGGGTCTGGCTGGGCAGGGGGGCGCACGGGTGGGCACGCTGCCCTCGGAGCAGGGCTGCGGCGATCGCTCCAGCCCCTGCGAACCGCAGGGTGCGATGTGTAAGGAAGCGGCAAGTCCGCACCGGGGGGGGCACCGGGGCAGGGACCCCCGGGAGGAGGAGGAGGAGGAGGAGGATGAGGATGACAACCCACCCTCGCACCACAGCTGCCCGGGCGAGGGGCTTGGGGTCGGTCAGCCCTGGGAAAGGGGGTCCTGGGTCAGGGAGGTCCCGGCCAGTGAGGCTGTGTGCGCTGGCAGCCGCCTCCCCGGCTGCTCCCTCCTCGTCTTCCTCCCCATCCTTCCTCCCACCCCTCCTCCTCCTCCTCCTCCCGCTGCCGCCCTCCCCCGCTTCTCGCTTTGTTTCTCTGCCTCTGCGCTCCCCCTCCCCCCTCTCCACCCCATCCTCTTCCTCCTCCTCCTCCTCCACCCATCCTCCTCCTCTCTGCCTGCTTCCACAGGGGGCTGGAGGTGCGAGGGGCTGAAGCCGCCCCCTTGTCTCCCCTCCCCTCCATCCCTGGCCGGATCCAGCACGGCGGGGGCTGCGCACACGAGCGGGATGCGGAGGAAGGACCCGGTACCCGGGTACCGACCACCGGGCAGCAGAACCCTGCGTGGTCCATGGCTCTCCCTGTTTCCACACCGGTTCTTCCCCCCTTCCCCATCGCCACCCCCTTCCCCAGGGCTGTGTGCCGTGGCCTGGTGTTTCGGTGGGCGCCGCACCAGCAGGAGAGGACGCACAGGGCCGTGCAGGAACCCGCCAGGGCAGGCAGCTGCCTGTGGCTTTGCCCGCCGTGGAGAGGGCAGCGTGCTCGCTGCAGCCACAACCAGCCCGGCCGGCGGGATGCAGCGGGGAGGCTGCGTGGGTGCCACCGTGGGGACGATAGCCTGACCGAGCGGGGCCTCTCCCCTCGGGGAGCGGGGGTTTAGCCCCCGATTGTCTCTCTCGCGCCGTGCAGGTGCTCCTGGGACTGCGACAGCATCTGGTTTAGAGTTTATTCCAGGTTTGCCTCCCCCGGAGGATTTCTCTTTGTTGTAGCTGCAGAAATAATTGTATTTAGGAGAACGTTCTTCACGGCAGGAGGAAGCGGCAGCCTTCTCGCTTTCATCTGGTGGCGGCTCTGCAAGCACCTCCCGGCCCGTCCTCGCCGGCCCCCCCAGGGCTGCTGGGGGGTGGCTGCTGGGGGCCCTGCGCCGTGCCCCATCGATGGGGGTCCTGGGCTGGCTGGGCCCCGGGGAGTCTTGTGTACCGCTCCTCGCTTCTCCACCAAAGGTCCCTTGTCCTTCCCGCTGGAGCTGGCCGGTGTCTGCCTGCCCGTCCAAGTCCGTGCTTCCCAAACGGGCCGGCGCCATGCGCTGCTCCCACGCCAGCTCTGCCGTCGCCTTTTCCCCGGCCGTCACCGGGGTCGGATGCAGCGAGCGGCAGCGCTGGAGCGGCTCCTCTTGTGCCGCCTCTCCGGGGGGCTCTGGCTCTGTCGCCCGCTGGGGGCTGGGGGCTCCGCACCGCTCGCGGGTCCGGGCTGCTCCTCCTCCCTGCGACTCGGGCACACGGTGCCTGCTGCCCCGGAGCTGACGTGGGCACGAACGCTGGGGGAGCAATGGGGGAGGGAGAGGACTCTCAAACCTCTGCAGCCTGGCGGGGCATTGGCTGCTGCTCTTCTGCCGGGACCCTGGAGAACTGTGGCTTTTACGGGGATTTTAACTGCCTCCGAAGCCCCCTGAGAAGTGACCGTGTCCCTGGGTCAGCAGGCTGTGCGGGTCGGTGCTGCAGGCTGGGGGAGGCGGGAAAGAAACCACTTACAAAGCCTGAAGAAATGCTGCTGGGACCTGGCGTGCTTATCGCTGGGACAAAACGGCGCTGCTGAAAGGCGTTAAGGAAAGCAAAGGGCAGAGGAGGCGCTTGCCGCGGTGGTGAGGGGGCTGCGAGAGGAGAGGGGTGGGCCAGGCAGGGAAGGTGAAGCCAGAGACCGGAGCGGTGAGGGGGCTCACGGGGCACCAGTGCAGCCTGCCCCGGGCTGGCGTGCCCGGACCCTGAGTGCCTCCGCGGCGCGGCGATGCTCGGGCCCCCAGGGGTGAGCGTGCCGGAGGCGCCGGCACTGGGCCGAGCAGAGCCCTTCCCTTGGGCTCGTGAGCCTGGCGGTTTGACTGCTCGCCAGATGTTCCCAATGGGGAGGGTTTGGGCTTTGGTTCCTCCAGCTCCCCGCGCCCGTCACTGCCGCTTCTCACTCCTGCAAGGAGCGGCACGTCTGGCTTTCTTCTCTGGTCCCTGAACTGCACGGGCGCCGGTCCCCGGGAGTTGCTGCCGGGGAGCTCTGGGGCACGTGAGAAGCCAGACCTCAGCCTTGGGGTTCGATAGCCCGGCCAGAAGGGCTGACGGCGGACACAGAGCTGAGCTTCCCCTCTGCAGCCTGGCTCCCCAATCCCCCCTGCAGCTGAGACCCCCGGGGCCATGTCCTGGGGCACATGGTGCCAGGCACCCACGCTGGCAACACCCATGTCGGTCGGGGGTTCGCTGGGGACAGTGATAAGGGGAGGGGTGACTGCTGGCACAAGCCCCCCACGGGGCTTCGTGGTGGCAGGGGTGCCGGGAGGGCTAACGGCCGTCTCTCTCCCTCCCCAGCCATGACCGCGTAGTCAAGCAGCGAGAGATGGATCGCTTCACCGAGTGCGGGACCCAGACGGACGCGGTGGTGGTGCTGTCCCTGGCGCAGGCTGCGGTCCTGGGCTTGGTGTCTGAGAATGAGCTGCTCGGGGCCACCGTCAGCCCCGCCGGCTTCTTCCCAGGGCTGGGAGGGGAGCTGCCGGACGCCGCCGCGGGGGAGCCCGGGGAGCCGGACGGCGAGTGCCGGCTGGAGGGTGAGGGGCAGGCGCCGGGGGACGGGCAGGAGGAGGACGCCTTGGAGGCCGAGTCCTCCCTGGAGAAGCACGCCCGGAGGAGGAAGCGGCCTCCCGTGAGGCTGGTGCCCAAGGTCAAGTGCGAGAAGGCGGAGGCGGAGGACGAGGTGCTGTACGAGGTGTCCGTCCCTGGGGACGAGGAGGGCGAGCGGCAGCGCGGCCGCCCGCCCCCTCTCCAGGAGCCCGGCCAGGAGCAGACGGTGCAGAGCAGCGCCGTGAAGATGATCGACCTCGGCACCTTCAGCAGGAAGCCCCGGCGCCTGCGGCACCTGCGCCGGCACGCGCGCCAGGAGCTGGAGGGCACCGAGCGCCGCCTCGGGGGCGCCGACCCGGCCGGCGCGGCGGAGGGTGGCACCGCGGGGGCCCTGCGGACCGAGTGCGCCTTTGAGGCGGGCGCCCCGTCACCCGGTGAGGAGGAGGCCCCCGCGCCGGCGTCCCCCGAGCCGGTGAAGAGCGAGCAGGGCTTCGCCTGGCAGGAGCCGGGGGAGCTGGAGGCGGAGGCGGCGGGTGCCACCAGCGAGCGCAACAAGAAGGCGCAGCTGGACCGGCTGGACATCAACGTGCAGATCGACGACTCGTACCTGGTGGAGGCGGGGGACCGCCAGAAGCGCTGGCAGTGCCGCATGTGCGAGAAGTCCTACACCTCCAAGTACAACCTGGTGACCCACATCCTGGGCCACAACGGCATCAAGCCCCACTCCTGCCCGCACTGCAACAAGCTCTTCAAGCAGCCCAGCCACCTGCAGACCCACCTCCTGACCCACCAGGGCACGCGGCCCCACAAGTGCGAGGTGTGCAGCAAGGCCTTCACCCAGACCAGCCACCTCAAGCGGCACATGCTGCTCCACACCGACATCAAGCCCTACAGCTGCCGCTTCTGCGGCCGGGGCTTCGCCTACCCCAGCGAGCTGAAGGCGCACGAGGTGAAGCACGAGAGCGGCCGCTGCCACGTCTGCGTGGAGTGCGGGCTGGACTTCTCCACGCTCACCCAGCTGAAGCGGCACCTCTCCACGCACCAGGGCCCCACGCTGTACCAGTGCCTGGAGTGCAGCAAGTCCTTCCACTACCGCAGCCAGCTGCAGAACCACATGCTGAAGCACCAGAACGTCCGGCCCTTCGTCTGCACCGAGTGCGGGATGGAGTTCAGCCAGATCCACCACCTCAAGCAGCACTCCCTCACGCACAAGGTAGGGGCCGGGGCGCATCGGGCACCCGAGGGGTGCTGCCCTTGCCGTGCCCAGAGGAGATGTGCCGGTTCTGGATGCGGGCTCTGGGGGAGAGGGGTGTTGCAGCACCCCGGCGTCCGGGGAGGAAGGCGGTGCGGGCGGGCAGGGGCAGCCGCGGTTGGCCTTTGCCGGGGCCATTGGTGAAAGGGGATGGTTGTGGCCGCCCAGCTCCTTCCTGGGGGTTTCCACCCTCAGGGGGGCTCAGACCTACGTTGGCTGCTGCAGCAGGGTGACTTGGGGGACCCTAGCCATGCGATGCTGCAGCCCCCCAGTGGGCTGTGAGCGAGGGGTCTGCCCTTTGCCGGGGCTTCTGTCAAGGGGAAGCAGTCGACCTGAGCCAGGGAGGAGCGCTGGGCTCGCAGCTGGGCTGGCAGAGCCCGTGCAGCCACGCTGCCCGCAGCCGGGCTCGCCCAGGGCCCTCCAACATACCTGTGCCGGGTCGGCTGCCCAACGGCAGCCACGCTCCCCGGCCAGCCCCTTCCCACGGAGCTGCCCTCGCTCTGGCAGCACCGACCTCGTGCTGGGTGTCCCATGTGCTGCCGACGCGTGGTGGTCCGGGGGTGGCCCCCCAGCTCGTGGTGGCACCCACTCTGGGCTTGCAGAAGGGGCAGGGAGAGGGGAGCAGGAGATGCTCTGGGGAGGGTGAGACGAGCTGAGGGTAAATCTGTCCCCCCAGCTGCTGTGGGGTCTGTCAGAGCCCCCCTCCCGTGCCGCAGAGCCCTGCCTGCTGCCGCTCTGCCCCCCACCCACGGCTCTCCCAACCCCTTGCAGGGCGTGAAGGAGTTCAAGTGCGAGGTGTGCGGGCGGGAGTTCACCTTGCAGGCCAACATGAAGCGGCACATGCTGATCCACACCAGCGTCCGTCCCTACCAGTGCCACATCTGCTTCAAGACGTTCGTGCAGAAGCAGACGCTCAAGACCCACATGATTGTGCACTCGCCGGTGAAGCCGTTCAAATGCAAGGTACCGTCGGGGGTCCGGGGGGGGGTGAGCAGGGGCCCTGGTGCGCTGTGCTTCTGGAGAAACCCGCCCAGGCTGGGCCGAGCCCTCGGTCGCAGGAAAGCAGTTTTGTGATGCCTCCCTCTGTCCGCTCGGGCGAACGGCTCGTCCCGACGCTGCTGCTCGGAGCTGCGCAGCGGGGAGCGGCTGCTGCGGGCAGGGCACGGGCACCGCTAACGGAGGGGGACAGTTAGTGCCCCTCTCTGAGCGGGGCTGGGCGCGCTGGAGTTCCCAGCAACACCAGCACAGCGTCCCCGAGGCCCCCCGCCGCAGCGGGGCGAGGAGGGAAGCAGCCCCGTTACTCTCGGAGGTCGGTGGGAGCGAGGGGGGAGCCCTGGGGCGAGGCGCGCTCTGAGAAGCGCCCGTCCCTGCGGCGGCACCGGCGGGTACCTGCCGCCGTCCCCCTTGGCCGGGGCCGGGGGGCAGAGCCCTCACTGAGGCCGGGACCGCTGCCCGCAGGTCTGCGGGAAGTCCTTCAACCGCATGTACAACCTGCTGGGCCACATGCACCTGCACGCCGGCAGCAAGCCCTTCAAGTGTCCCTACTGCTCCAGCAAGTTCAACCTGAAGGGCAACCTCAGCCGGCACATGAAGGTCAAGCACGGGGTGATGGACATCAGCCTGGACAGCCAAGGTGGGTGCGGGCTGCGGCCGGGCGCTGGCGCTGCCTATCGCGGTCTGGGCGCCGTGGCTTTCCCCGCGGCGGCCGCTCCCGGGAGCGCCCGGCTCTCGGCCGTTGGCTTCGGGAGCTGGGCCGTGCCGCGGCGGCTCCGGCAAGAGCCTTCGGGCGAGCTCAGGTCCTGCCGCCCGAGGGCTGCCCTCGGCTTGCCCGTCCTGCCAGCACCCCGTGGGGGTGGCGGGCTGTCTCCCCAGCCACACGCCCGTCCTCCACCGAAAGGTACCGGGCAGGAGCTCAGTAAGCTGCGTGAACTCGATACACATACAAATACTTCATTTAAAAAAAAAAAAAAAAGTTAAAATAAATAGCTCCTCAAGGAGGCATTGAGGCTTCGGCGTCCATAGACAGGATGGTGCCCTCTGGTGACGCCGTGGTTGGGATTTTGGTCGAAGGGTTTGCAGGGTGGGGGGGGTAAATGCCGCTGCTCTTGCCCCGGCTGCCCCCTAAAGGCACCAGGGGGGTCGGGGGATGCCCCTGCCGCGGGTTCCTGCACAGCACCGCGCAGATGCTCTGTCAGCAGCCTTGGGCAGGACCAGCCCTGCTTCGGACGGGCAGAGCTGGGGACGAGCTCCGGCTGGCTCAGCCCCACGGTTGCCCCGGCAGCTCGATGCCCACCCAGCGCGCGGCCTGGGGGCCCCTGGCAGGATCCTGCCCTTTCCTTCCCCACCCGAGACACCTCCAGCCCGGCCGAGCCTCAGCCGGTGCCTGGCACCGCGGCGCTGGGGGGACGCCTTCCCTGCACCCTCTCCTCGCCGCCCTCGCGGTGGGACGGGTGCTGCAGACCCCCCGTGTGTGCCACAGGCGCCGGTTGGGGCGAGCACACCCGTGCCGGCTCTCTGCCCCGGCAGCGCTCTGCCGGCAACCGTCCCCGCCGCGGCACGTGGCTGGAGGGCCTCCGAGCTGAAAGCCCCCCACAAGTAGCCCGGCTCGAGCAGGGCTGTGGCTCCTGGGGAGCTTTGGGCTCTAAACCCGGGGTGTCCGGGGTGCCGTTGGCGCCGGCCCTCCATGCGGTGTCCCTGTGCTGCACCCTAGATCCCATGATGGACCTGGCCGGGGCCGACCACGCCGAGCTGGACGGGCAGCAGGAGATGGACGACTTCGAGGAGGAGAACTCTTACGGCTACGGGGGGGTGGGCAACCCTCCGGACGAGCACGCCCTGACCGAGCAGGCCATGAAGGAGATGGCGTACTACAACATGTTGTAGCCGAGGCCGGAGGAGGCTGCCGGGGACTTTGCGTGGTAAGAGGAGCTGCTGCCGGCGGGCTGCGGCACCCAGCCAGACCTGCACCACCGCCCTGGAGAGGGGGGCTCCGGCTGAGCTTGGTGAAGGAGAAAACAGGGATGTCCAAAAACCTTTGCCGGGGCGAAGGCAGGAGCGGAGGCTGGAGGCGGCACGGGGCACGCCGAGCTCGTGTGGCGAGGGCTTGGCTCCAGGCTCCTGCCAGCCCCTCGCAGAGCCTCGGTGGAGCTCTCGCCCCCGCTGGGGTCCTTCCCCACCACCCCAGGGAGGGAGTGCCGAGCCCTGCACCGGCCGCCTGCGGCTCTCCCGCCCGGTGCCGGCCTCCCTTCGCCCTGCTCCTGCCCACCTGCCCGTTGCCAGCCGGGACCCTGCCTCTGCCTTCGCCCTTGCCGCTGCTCCGGCGTCCGTGGAGCTGCAGGCAGGGGAAGGCTCGTCCCAGAAGATGAGGAGCATTACTAATTATTCTACCTCCTGGGTCCTCCCCCATGGGTGTGCTGGGGCTGCAGCCCAGCCAGCCCCCTGCTCCCCCCGAGCACCCCGTGGGGCAGAAGCCCCTCTGCCCGCGGGAGGAGGTGGGTTGGTGTTTCTTGCCCTTCCCCGTCTCCCGGGCAGGCGAGAGCTGTCCCGCTCGCCCTGGCACCGGCTGCGGGCTGGCCCGGGCGCAGCGGAGGTGACCTGCGCCAGGCCACGGGGCACAGACAGAGCAGAATATTTTCTTACAAACTGATGGCGAAGCTCGGCAGGAGCAGCGGCTCTGGGGCGAGCGGCTGCAGCGAGCGGTGTATTTAAAGGAAGGCAAACCCTGGTCGACTTGAGCAAATGATGGTATTTTGAAAGTAATTTATTTTTTTCAGACGTGCCGCGTGGTTGGATTTATCTTTTCACCGAGTTCAGTTTCCTTCAACCAATGTGCTTTGTAAACCTGTGTAACATGTGTGGTCTGTGCGGGGGGAGCGGCCGGGGCTGCTGTGGTGCTGGGGCGGGGGGGGGGCTGAGGACCAGCGGGGGGTCCTGCCGGCACCCCCTCCTCACCCCCCAGAGCTGCTGCAGGGCTCGAGAAAAGGCTCTGGCCCTTGGGGGGGTTTGCCTCCTCCGCTCCCGGTGTTTTCAGGGGGGGAAGAAAGGAGCTGGGGCAGCACTGGGGCCAGGACCACCCTCCTGGCTTTCTCCGCTGCCTGCTGTGGGGCAGGGGGCCGGGCAGCACCCACAGCGTTGCTCCCCTGGGCCGGGCAGGGTCCTGGCAGGCACCGGCACCTCCTGGGAGGCTGCAGAAGGACCTGGGGTCCAGCCGGGGCACAGGGGCCGGGACCCCTGAGCTGACCTTCTGCCCCAACGCCACACAGGTCCCCCCACACTCCCCAGGGCAGGGCACCATCCACCCCATCCCTGAAAGCCCCAGGCTGGGCTCTTCCCCCCCTCCAGGCTCCCAGCGCCCCAGCAAGGCAGCGTGCCCCCCCACCCCACCCCACCCCAGCCATCCCCTGTTCCCCCCTGCCGCCAGTGTCCGCCGGCCTTGGGGCAGGACGGAGATGGCCGCAGCGCTGGCCGGCCCAGACCCCCTCCCCGCAGCCCCCACTACCTCAGTTCCGTCACCAAAAAGCTGCGCCCTGTGTCCCCCCGCACTGGGCTGGCGAGGCCGAGCCAAGGGGGGGCTTCGCTGTGGCCGCTCTGCCCCCCGGGGCGAGGCGGGGGGTCCTGTGCCGGTGGCCGCAGGGCTCCCTGGGGTCCCCCCCTCGCGCCCGCAGAGCAATCCAGTGTTTTGGGTGGTTTTGATCCAGGCTGGAAGAGTTGTTGGGCAATAATTCCAACCAACGCGTGCTCTTCAGCTGCCGCTGCCCCTGCGGCCGGCACCCCCCGCGCCGCGAGAGCCGGGCCACCACCACGCGCCGTGGGCCGGTGAGGTGTTTAATGGCTGCTGGCACCGGGGGGTGGGTACAGGGATCAGGGCGGGACGGGGTCCCCCCCGGACCTCCCAATCCCACACACCCCTGCTAGAAATGCTTTAAAAACACTGGTAAGAAAACTGCTTATAAAAATTATCCAACTGTTCCTGAGCCGTGTCGGTGAGCTGGAGGCGGCGCTGGGTCCCCGTCCATCTGGGTGACGCCGGGGCCGGGGCTGGGTGGCCCCCCCTGCCCCGCTACTGCTTGCCCAGGGCCTTGTCCAGGTTGTTCTTGATGGCGTCGAGGAAGTCGGTGGTGTTCACAAAGTGCTCGTTCAGCTTCACGCTGCGGATGAGGGCAGAGAGGGGCTGGAGGGGTCCCGCGGCCGGAGCGGGGGGTCCCTACCCGCCCCCGCCCCGGCAGCAGCCAGCCCAGCTGGGGGGCAGAGCCGCGGCCGGCAGCGCAGCCCTGGGCGTGGGACGTGGCCCCTGCCCGGCCGCAGGCACAGCCCGACCCCGCGGGCTGTAAATAGATGCCCCGAGTCCCCAGGGACCGTCTGGAGGCCAGCGGCCACCCCGCAGGGCCAGCCTGCCTCCGTGGCAGGCGGCTGCCCCGCGCCGCTCCGCCCCGCCAGCCGCACGTACTTGGCGAGGCCGTGGATGCAGCCGGCGAGGTCCTTCGTCATCGTCCCGCTCTCCACCGTCTGGACGCAGACCTTCTCCAGCGTCTGGGCGAACCTGGGGGCGGCAGCGTCGCGGGCAGCTCCAGCGCAGCCGGCGCCTCGCCCGCACTCCTGTGCTGCAGTCCCCGCCAGGACCGGGGTGCTCGGCACCAGGGGCGGCTGCCGGCAGCGTCCCCCACCCCACCCCACCCCGCTCACTTGATCAGGTCCGGGTTACTGTCCAGCTTGCCCCGGTGCTCCAGGCCCCGCGTCCACGCGAAGATGCTGGCGATGGGGTTCGTGCTGGTGGGTCGCCCCTGCAGGAAGGGAGCGCTCAGCCGCCCGGCGCCGGCTGCACGCCACCGGCAACCCGGCACGGGCAGAGCGCACCCACCTTCTGGTGCTCCCGGTAGTGGCGGGTGACGGTGCCGTGGGCCGCCTCGGCCTCGATGGTCTTCCCATCCGGACACACCAGGACGGAGGTCATCAGCCCCAGGGAGCCGAAGCCTGCGGTGGGACGGGCGTCAGGGCGGCCCCGGGAGGGCGACCGCAGGCAGCCTGCCCCACAGCGCCCCAGCCTGCCCCACAGCACCCCACAGCGCCTCAGCCTGTCCCACAGCGCCCCAGCCTGCCCCACAGCACCCCACACCGCCCCACAGCACCCCCTCCCACCACCCCACCTTGGGCCAGGATGTCCGACTGGACGTCCCCGTCGTAGTTCTTGCAGGCCCAGACGAAGCCGCCGGAGGACTTCAGCACCTGGGCGACCATGTCGTCGATGAGCCGGTGCTCGTACCAGATCTTCAGCTTGTCGAACTCTGTCTTGTAGTGCCTGGGGGAGCCCGGGGCAGGCGTCAGCCCTGCCAGGCTGGGTCCCAACCCCTGGGCAACGGCCCCCTCCTCAGGGGGCAGCCAGACCCCCCCGGGGCAGCTCTCATAGAATCATAGAATCACAGAACAGTTTGGGTTGGATTTGGGAAAGCTCAGCTGGTTCCAACCCCCTGCCCTGGGCAGGGTCACCTCCCACCAGAGCAGGTCGCTCCCAGCCCCATCCAGCCTGGCCTTGGGCACTGCCAGGGAGGGGGCAGCTCCGGCTGCTCTGGGCAACCTGTGCCGGGGCCTCACCGCCCTCACAGGGAAGGATTTCTTTCTCATGTCTAGTCTAAATCTCCCCTCTTTCAGTTTGAAACCATTACCCCTCGTCCCATCACCACACTCCCTGATAAAGAGCCCTCTCCCCCCTCAGTAGCCCGAGCTCCTCCAAGCCCGTACTTATCGAAGATCTCCTGGAAGATGTCTTTGAAGCGCCCGTCGTAGGCCTTGAGGATGGTGTTCTTGGTGCTCATGTAGAGGGGCCACTTCTTCTGGATGGCGTACTGGAAGCAGCTGTGGGCGAAGCCCGAGATGGACTGCAAGGGAAGCGCACGGATCCCCGTGGGAACCCTGTCCCGCCAGCCTGGCTGGGTCCACCACAAACGGCAGGGCACGCCGCCCCACAGGGACCCCGCCAGCTGCCCCCGGCCCACCCCGTTACCTCGTCCGTGTTGTACATGCCCATGCCCACGCCGCCGCCGGGGAAGTTGTACACCTCCCACTCCTTGGCCCCGCTGCCGTCCTTCGGCGTGAAGACCATCTTGAACGTGCCGGACTTGCCCACCACAAAGTCGGTGGCTTTGTACTGCAAGGGGCAGCGCGGAGCGTCAGGCAGGGTCCAGCAGGGGCTGCCAGACGCCCCCGTGCCGCCAGCAGCCGCCGCGCGGGGCTCACCTGGTCGCCGTGGGCATGCCTGCCGATGGTGATGGGCTTGGTCCAGCCGGGCACCAGGCGGGGGATGTTCTTGCAGATGATGGGCTCTCGGAAGACCGTCCCCCCCAGGATGTTTCGGATGGTGCCGTTAGGGCTCTTCCACATCTTCTTCAGCTTGAACTCTGGGGTGCACAGAGGTGAGGCCCCTGAGGGACCCCCCACCGCCAGGCACAGCCCCGGCGGTCACCCCAGCCCGGCGCCCGGCCCCTGCCGGCCCCCCCGGCTCCTCCGTGCCTTGTGCTGCTGCCAGAGCCCCGCGGCCCGGACAGCCAGGGAGAGGGACAGCCGGCACGGGCTCATGACTGGCACCGGGCAGAGGCCGGTCTGTCCCCAGCCCCGCATCCGCAGGGTCCCCGCAGCACCCCCAGGCACCCCAGGGTGGCGAGGGGGGGCACAACACTGAGCACAGGGTCCCCAGCCCTGGCAGCGGCGCAGCCCCCCACGCACCAGAAACCTGAGCCGGTGGGGGGGCGGCTGACGGAGAGGGGCTGGGCACGCACGGGGGGCTCAGCACCCCACGGGGCTGCCAGCACCGCCACCCTCACCCCCTGCCCACCTTCCACCCTGGCTTCGTCCGGCGTGATGGTGGCACACTTCACGGCCACGCTGTACTTCTGGGTGGCCAGCGCCGAGTCGATGGTGACCTGGTCGTCCGTCTTGTCCCGGTGCGGCAGCCCCAGGTCAAAATATTTCAGCTGGACGTCCACGTTGGGCAGGATGAGCTGGGGGTCCCAGGAGAGCGTCAGAGCAGGGGCACGGTGCGGGGCGCCCAGGGAGCAGCACCGAGCACCGTGGCGCAGCCAGCCCCGGCCCCCCCACCACCCCGGCTGCCCGCCCAGGACAGCCCCCCCCTGCCCAGGATGGTCCCCCTGCTCTGCCCGGGATGTCCCCCCTCCCCGGGACCTCCTCACTTCCAGGTCTTGCCGGAAGCTGCGCTGGTCTCACCACCTGCTTCCTGCGGATGGACAGACGGACAGAGGGCAGCGCGCAGGGACGGCCTGTCCCCAGCACAACGGCCACCTGTTCCCCCGCGTGTCACCCCTGCGGTTCCCCAGGCAGGACCCCGATACCTTCTCCTTGATGAAGGCCCAGATGATCCGCGTCATCTCGTCTCCGTCCATCTCCACCACCGGGTTGGCCACCTTGATCCGCTTGTCGGCATCTGGGGAGCGCCCGCGGGGCGTCAGGGGGGCGCACCTGGCCCCGCAGCTCTGCACCCCGGCGTGGGGCCAGGAGTCGTCCCGCAGGGACGTCAAGGTTTCGGGTGCCGCCCCGCTCAGCGCCGGGTGCGGGTCAGGCTGCAAACACCACTCGGGTGCGGGTCAGGGCTGGTTCACGGCACCAGCCCTGCTTGGGGCCGGGCTCGGGTGCAGGTCCGGGTGCAAAACCCCACGTGGGAGCGGGGCTGGGAGCGGGTGCAGACCCCTCTCGGGCGGGACCCAGGTGCAAACTGGGCTGCAAAACCCTGCGTGGGACTGGGACTGGGACTGGGAGCAGACCCCTCTCGGGGCCCGACCCGGGTGCAAGCTGGGTTGAAATCCCTGCGTGGGATCTGGGCCAGGAGTCAACCCCTCTGGGCGCCAAGCCTCGCCTGGCTGGGGGTCGGGCTCCAAAATCCCGTATAGGACCAGGAGCAGAGTCAAACCCCTCCGGGGCGGGACCTGGGTGCAGCTGGGCTGTAAAACTGTCCGTGGGACCGGGACCAGGAGCAAACCCTTCTGGGGGCCAAGCCGGGCTGGGGGGGGGGCCGGGTTGGGCTGCAAAACCCCGCGCGTGGAAGCGGGACCAGGAACAAACTCCTCCAGGTTCCAACCCGGGCAGACGCTGGGGTGCAAAGCCCCACGTGGAACCGGGACCGGGAGCAAACCCAAACCCGGCTGCGGGTCGGGCTGCAAAACCCCCCACGTGGAACCGGGACCGGGAGAAAACCCCTCCGGGGGACCAGACCCCGGCTGCAAAACCCCGCGTGGGTCCGCGATCGGTACCAAACCCCCCCACCCCCGCGTCCAGCTGTAAGCGGGGGGCACGGATCCACTTCCAACCCGCCCCCCCCCCGCTTCCCAAAATAATAATAAACCTCGGTGGGCCGGGAGCCGTGCAAACCCCATTCGTGGTCCCCAAGGACATGGGGGGGGGGGGGGTTCCCCACGCACCCCCCCTCACCCCCACCCCCCACCCCCCAAGGTCACCCCCACTCACAGTGTCGGCGCTGCCCCGCGGAGGCGGCGGGGAGGGGGCAGCGGGCCAGGCGGCCCAGGGCCGGGGCGGCGCGGAGGTAGCGGGCGGCCATGGCGGGGCGCGACGGGGCGGACGCGACGGGGGCGGTGGCGGAGGAGCGGGGACGCGGTTCGCTCCGCCCCGGGGAGGGGCATGACCGTGTGTGGTTCCCCCCCCCCCCCCCCTCCCCCCGTGGGGCCCCGAGCGGGCCCAGGGGGCCCGCTCGGGGCCCCACGGGGGGAGGGGGGGGGGGGGAGCATTGCTTTATCCCCCATCAAAACACCCACGGGCGGGATGATGCCCTCCGCGGGTGGGGGGTTGCAAGGCTAGAGGATGCCCTCCCCCCCCCCGCGGGTGGGGGGTGGGATGCCACTTGCTGGGTGCAACGGGTGCCAAAGCACAAGGTGACCGGGATCAGCTTTCCGCGGGGTCCTTGGGACAAGGTGGCAAGGGCGGGAGCGTGTGGCGTCGTGTGCTTGTCGTCACCTCCCCCCCCCCCCCCCCCCCCCCGTGTGTGTGCGTCCCACGCACCCGTCCGGCTCGGTGTGGGGTGCGAGGAAGAGGAGGGTTTGCTGCGGGTGGTGGTCCCCGCGGTTCCCAGCCAAGCGACACGGGGTGCGTTCGGGGGACACGCTGCCGGCCGAGCGCAGGGCTGGGAGCCGGCTCAGGGTTTCCCGACATGGAAGCGGGTGATCCGACACGCTGCCGGCGCGTGACTCAGGGCAGCTGGGCGCAGCGGGGACGGTGGCTGCCGCCATTTCCCCCTGGGGGGGGACACGGCGACACACCTTCCCCTCGCCTGACCCCCAACGTGGGGAGGAGGAGGAGGGTGATGCACCTCGGGGGCACCCCGAGAACGTGCTCGGGAGCCAGGAGGTGTGCTGGCATGGCCAGGAGGCCGCTCGGCCCGGGAGGTTTGCTGTCGCTCCGCACCGCGGGCCAAGCCGATGGCTTTTTTTAGCCACAGGGGACGGGCAGATCCCGCTCCGGGAGGAAAAACAGTCCTGGAGCTGCTGAGCCCAGGCAGGGGGCTGGGGGGGAGGCAGGGCCGGGCGCCCTGACGTCTGCCCAGATTTAACATTAACCAGAGCAGAAACCTGCGGGGCTGCCAGCCGTGGGGGGACCGGCACCCACTGCTCCAGGGCAGCGCTGGGGTCTTGGGTGTCCCCACTCCCACCGCCCTCCCCGTGGCACCCCGTCCGGCCAGGCAGCCGAGCACCGCAGCAGAGCAGTGGGTGGTGTTGCCCCCCGGGGGGGCTGCAGCGCTGCCCCCCGCCCCCATCCCGGCTGCCCTCGCCCCGTCCCCGCGGTCAGAGCCACCCAGTGACCGCGGCTCTTGCAGGGACGAGGTCACGCCAGCGCGGCGGCCGTCCCCCCGCAGAGCCCAGCGCTGGCGAGAGCGGCCATGTGGCACCGTCCCAGGGAAGGGCTGCCTCCAAACAAAGGAGTCCATCCCTGGCCCGGGCCCAGTCCGCACACCCCAGGATGCTGCCAAACCAGCTTCCCCCGAGCGCAGCCGGCCCCGGGAGGGTCCCCGGGGGCTGGCAGGGCTGGGGGCCGAGGGCCAGGGCCTCCGGGGAGTGACGTGACCTGGGAGGGCTCCAGCTCTGGTGGGTCAGGGTCACCAAGAGCCCAGCCAGGGAATTAGCAAGGAACGGGGGGGGGGCGGGTTTGTGTGTCTGTCCACACGTGCAGGCTGCCTCCAGGCAGCCCCATGGGAGGGGGGCACCAGGGGGGCTGACGGGAGCCATGTGCCCAGGGGGGCAATGCCCCCTGTTTCCCTGTGCAAGCGGTGCCGCCCCCAAACATGGGCCTCCCTCTCTGGCACTGCTCCGAGCTGCCGGCGTGCGCCAGGGGTGACACGGGCCGTGGGGCAGAGGCACAGCCCCTGGCAGCACTCCTGCCCCGCACCCCCTCCCCACGGCCCCCCTCGGCCCAGGGGTGCACAGAGCAGGCAGCTGCTGGCGGCAGAGCCGCACGCACGCCGGTGGCGATGCCAAGCGCCGCACGAGGCAAGGTGGCACAGCTGCTCCGGGGACACGGCGCGACGTCACGGGGAGCAGCCGGGCTGCCAAGGGGCTCGGTGGCCCAGGCGGGCAGATGGCGGCGCTCGGGGATGGGAGAAGGGAGGGAAACCGCACGGCCGGGCTGGAAGGGTGCCCTGGGAAGGGGGGTGCAGGGCCACAGCTGGATGGCCTGGGGACCCCTGCCTGGGACCCCTGCCCAGCCCAGTGATGTCCCGCAGGTTGGTGCCCACGACACTGGCTCCAGAGGCTGGGAAGGGGGGGGCTCTCCCTGCTGGACCCCCACACTGAACACAGCTGTGTGTCCTGCCCAGCTCAGCCCCGTCACACCCCCGTGGCACAGCCCCCCGCCCCACTCACCCCACTGCGCCCAGGGCATGGCTGCCTCCCACCCTGAGCACGGGCCAGACCCTCGCCAGGGCCATGGGCTCTGCCGCCCCGCTGCTCCTGCACCCCAGGAGTGCGGCGCTCCCGTCTGGGCTCCCTGCGCACCCCGGCAGCGCTGCACACCGCTGACACCCGGCCAGCAGCCTCCGGCTCCGAGCGTGTCACCGTGGGCCACCCCAAACCGCACGGAGCCGTGCGTCACCGCCAGATGCCTGGAGCCACGAGTTACCCCAAAACGCCCCGAGCCGGGTGTCGCCACCAGGACCTCATGGCGTCGCCTGGAGCCACATGCACGTGCGCTGGGTGTCCCCGCAGCCGCCGCGTAGCACCGCCACCCCTGCTCCGGGGGCTGCCGCCCCACTGCACCCCCATCCCTGCGGGCTCTCTCCTGGGAAGGGCTCCCGGGGGGCACACGCTGCTGCCCTCGAAAGCCAGGCTCCCTGCGCACCCCACGGCCCTGCTGAGCCCCTCGCTGCGCGGAGGGCGGCAGAGCAGCATGCAGCCAGCCTTGCCGGGGGGGGACGACACACCAGCCTCCGCCCGCGGTGGGGCCAGCACCAGCCCGGGGCCGGCATCCCCCCGTGGGGAATCGGCCCGCCGGGACTCGACGCCCCCCCCCCCCCCCCCCCCACGACGTCGAGCCAGGGTCCCCCCAGCTCCCGCAACCCAGAAATGGGACTGACCCCCCCCCCCCCGCGCCGGCAGCAACCGCCCCCCGGCGGGCGGGACACCCGGAGCGGTGCCGGTGGCGGTGCCGGTGGCGGAGCAGGACGCGGGCGGCGGCGGGGCCGGCCGGGCGGGGCGGCCCTTTGTTGCGAGCGGCGGGCGGAGCGGGCGGAGCCGCCCGGAGCCGCCCGGAGCCGCCCCGCCGCGGGCGGGGACCCCGGAGCCGCCCCCGCTGCCGGCGGGTCCCGCCGCACCCGCCGCCGAGCCGGTGAGCAGCGGGCGGGCGGGCCGGGCCGGGCCGGCCGGGGGGCGCGGGGGGCACCGGGGGGGGCGCGCGTGTGTGTGCGTGTGCAACGGGGGGTGCACGGAGGGGCGGCTGCCTGCGGGGGGTGGGGGGTGTGCGCGGTTCCTGCGAGCCGTGCGGCGTGTGCGGTGTGCGAGGGTCTGCAGGGGGGTCCACGGGGGCGCGGGGGGGTGCAGGGGTCTGCAGGGGGGTGCAAGGGGGTTCGGGGGGGTGCAGGGGTGTGCGAGGGTCTGCAGGGGGGTGCACGGGGGTGCGGGGGGGTGCAGGGGTCTGCAGGGGGGTGCAAGGATGTGCGAGGGTCTGCAGGGGAGTGCAAGGGGGTTCGGGGGGGGGTGCAGGGGTGTGCGAGGGTCTACAAGGGTCTGCAGGGGTGTGTGTGTGCAGGGGCTGTGCAAGGGTCTGGGTGGGCACGTGCACGGGGCTCCCCGAGGGACGTGTGTGCAGGGGGCGGCGGAGGGCCTGGGGGGCTGTGTGTGTGTGTGAGTGTGCATGTGTGTGTGCATGTGTGTGTGTATCCGTGTGTATGTGTGTGTGCATGTGTATGCATGCGTGTGTGCATGTGTGTGTGCATGTGCGTGTGTATGTGTGCGTGCAGGGTGCAGGCGTGCTCAGGGTGGGTGCACCGAGGGCAGCCCACCCGCAGCGTGGGGCTGTTCCCCACGGGGTGTTCCCGGGGGGGGGGCATGTGCCGCCCGGGGGGGTGTGCAGCCTCCCTGCGTGTTTATGTGTGTGTCGGGCGTGCGTCACGCTCGGCGCTTGGCTATGGGTGCAGCGCACGCACGGTGCCCTGGACGTGTTGGGGATTGCTCGTAAGGAGGCGTGTGTCGGGGATGGGGCACGCGTGTGTGCGGCGTGTCCCACGTGTGTGGACATGCCCTGGGCACTTGCAGGCTGCACACGTGCTGCATGTCCCAGGCGTGCGGCCGCTGCACCTGACGATGCCATGAGGCGCCAAAGCAGCCCTGGGGCTGGGGGTCACCGGGAGAGTTGGGGCCACACAGGCTGTGGGGTTTCCCTGCCGGTCCCCGGTGTCTGCCCCAGCTGGCGCTGTGGCTGCTTTTGGGGTCTGGCACCCCCTCCTCCCCGCAGCAGCACCACAGCAAGGGTGACACTGTGCCGAGGGTGAGCAGGGCCAAGGAGAGTGGTGCTGGTTTGGGCTCTGTAGGGCCAAGGATGGCTGGGAAGGGGTCACACCTCCCTGAGCCAGGACCCCCAGCGGTGCAGAAGTGCCTGCGCTCAGAGCCCACCACGTCCCTGCCCGCCGAGGGGTGCTCGCTGTCCCTGTTCTGCCCTGCGCCAGGGGTGCCTGACGAGCAGCGGGGGCCCAGGGCAGCACCCTGTGTGTCCTGCAGCCTCCCGGGCAGGCAGCGTGCGGGTGCAGGCAGCATGGGTGTGGGTGCAGGCAGCCGCTGGCACTGGGTGGGGGGGAACTGGACCAGGGGGGATACCCCATGGACCCCAGGGCCGGGCTTGACATCACGCAGGCGCACGGGAGCGATCGGAGTGATGGGACGGGTGCGTTTTGTGCCATGCCTGGCAGGCTGGGACCAGCACCCTAGACAGGAGGTCCTGCCGGTGGGGTCCGAGCCGGCCGGGGGGCTGCCAGGCTTCGTGGGGCTGTAGAGGGGCAGCACGCAGTGCTGCGGCCCCATGGGAGGCCCCTGGCACGGGCGAGGTGGCATGGCCAGTGCCCACGGGAGGGGGAGGATGCCCCTGGGCCCTGTGGGGAGCCCTACGGTCCCCTGCTCGGCTGGCCATGCCCCGCGGGCCCTGCACCGGGGCCGGCACCGGGCTTTGCCCTCCTGTGCCGCAGGCTGGAGGCTGCCCCGGCCCTTTCCCCTCGCCCCGAGCGAGGCCTCTCCCCTGGGGCTGCCGGGGCGCAGCGAAGCAGAGCCGGCGTGGCGTGCCCGCGCCAGCCACGGCTATGCCGTCCGGGGAGCTCGGCTGCGGCGGGCGCACGGCGTTCCCCGAGCTGCTGGCGCGGAGCAGCTGGGTCTGGAGCATCTGTGCGTGAATCAGCAGGGCCCGGGAGCCTGCGCGGCTGCAGGTGTGCGTGCAAGCGCGCTCACGCTCTGCGCGTGTGCGCGGCCCAGAGGAGGCCTCGACGTGGAGGGGGGGCTCGGTGAGCCCGCCTGGTGGTGTCTGGCAGCCTCCAGGAGAGAGCCGAGCCGGGGGCGGGCGTGCGAGCCCCGGGAGATGGGCGTCGGGAGGAAGAGCCTGGGCACGTGGGCTGGGTGCGAGCCGGGAGCGGGTCTCTGAGCAGGGGACGTGCCTGCGCTGCTGCCTGCGCTGCTGCCTGCGCTGCTGCCTGCGCTGCTGCCCGCGCTGCTGCCCGCGCTGGGGCCGGCTGCAGGAGGAAGGCGTGAGCCCACCGTTGGCGGCAGCAGCAGCAGCAGCAGTGGGCCGCACGCAGCCCTGGCCCTGCTCCTCACAGGCAGCAGCACCCTGCTCCGCAGCACCCTGCTCCGCAGCACCCAGCTCCGCAGCACCCAGCTCCGCAGCCATCTTCCCAGGCTCCCACTGCCTGCGGGAACAGGGCGGAGGGCGCTGGCGTGGGAATTTGGTGCAGAAACCACCGCCCCGCCTGCCCGGTGACCCCAGGCCACGGGTTTTGGTGCTGCCTGGGCCTGGCACCCTGAGCGGTTTCCCCACCACCAGCCACCCTTGCGGGCGGAGGGCGAGCTGGGGCGTGTGTGCATGCGGGTACCTGCCGAGCGGCACGGGTGCGTGAGCAGGGCAGGGTGCTGCAGGGTGCTGCAGGGTGCCCCTGGCGCTGCCCCGCGCCGGCGAGGCTGCGTGGGCAGGCGGAGGAGATAAATGGGAGCTGGTGGTAAACAGGCCCGGCTGCCAGCGGCCGTGGGGAGCGCCTCGCAGCCCGCGCTTAAAGGCGCAGGCCCTGGCCTCGCTCCGCTGCCTGCTCGCTGCCTGGCCTGGGCCAGGGCTGCCTGCCCTCCCCTGCCTGCCTGCCTGCCTGCCCTCCCCTGCCTGCCTTCCCTGCCTGCCCTCCCCTCCCCTGCCTGCCCTCCCCTGCCTGCCCTCCCTTGCCTGCCTGCCCTCCCCTGCCTGCCTTCCCTGCCTGTCCTCCCCTCTCTGCCTGCCCTCCTCTCCCCTGCCTGCCCCCCCTGCCCACCAGAGAGCAGCTGGCCTCCCCACAGGGAGGGGGGGGGGTGTCCCATCGCTGCGTGCCATTACACCGGCGTGTTGGCACGGTGCTCCCACGGCCACGCGTGGGTGGTGGCGCTGGGTCCCCAGAGTAGCGTGTGTGTGTGTCCCCCGGGATGCCGTGGGGCCGTGGCTGCGGGGGTGGGTGCCTGCTCCCACCCCACACAGGGTGACGCAGAGCCCCGTCCCGTCTGCGGCACTTCCCGGGCAAAGGGTGCGATAAGGCAGGTGGGGTGGGGCCGGCGGGGCTGTCCCCGGCCCGGGAAGGGACGTGGGCCGCGGGAGCAGGAAGGGAGCCCAGCCGAGGCCGAGCCGAGGAGGGAGGCGGGGGGCACCGTCCGGCAGCCCCCGCCCCTGGGCGCCAGGTACGGCCCGGGCAGCGGGCACCGTCCGGCAGCGCCGAGCGTGGGCGCAGGGGACTGGGGAGCGTGGGGGGCGCTTTTCCCGGACAGGGGGCTCGCAGGGGGCTCTACCGGTGGGGGGGCGATGGCCCGAGGTGCCAGGGCCGGGGCTGGCCAAGCAGGACGGCGTGGAGCTCTGTCCCGCGTGGGGAGGGCAGCGGTGGGACAGCCGCGGCCCCGGGAGAGCTGCCTGCTGCCAGCAGGGACCCTTTCCCCCCGTTGCCATGGCGAAATAAGCAGCTGTCATTAATAACGCGTTGCCGTGGCAACCGCTGGACGAGCGGGCAGTTTCTCTGGGGTCTGCGTGTGCTGCTGCCGGGGGGGCTGCGAGCTCTCCCCGCACCCTGCCCCGCGTGCGGAGCCCACCGTGGGCCCAGGCGGGGGGTCCTGCCCGGCACGGTGTGCCCACGCCACCTGGCCCACGCTGCGGCCCCGCCGGGACCGTGGTCATCCCGGAGCCCCCGGGGACGGGCCATGGGGGCTGGCGGGGACGTGTCCCGTGCCCCCGGGTGCTGCCCTGTGTGGACACCGGTGCCGGCGAGCTGTGCCCCGTGGGGTGGGCTGGCCCAGGCATCCCGCCGCCTGGCTGTGCTGTGCCTCGTGGGAGCCCATCGTTCCCCCAGGGTTAGCGGCGGAGGCCGCAGCCCCCAGCAGAGACCCCAGCCCACCGCACGCCGGGCAGCCGGGGAAAGGCTCTGCGGAGAGCGGAGATGGAGCAAAGCTTGAGCCGAGGGGCTGCGGGAGCAGCAGCGCTCCCCGCCCCGACCGTGGGCTCTGGCTGCAGACCTGTCCCCAGGGCAGGCAGACACCCCCGGGACAGACAGACACCCCCAGGCCAGCCTTTCCCGGGACAGACATCCCCAGGACAGACAGACACCCCCAGGACAGACAGGCATCCCCAGGACAGCCTTTCCCGGGACAGACATCCCCAGGACAGACAGACAGCCCCAGACCAGCCATTCCCGGAACAGACACCCCCGGGATCCCAGGCCAGCCGGTTCTCCCTGCTGTAAGGAGAGGAGTGTGGGTGCGGGGGGACCCCGGCTGCTGTTAGCGCCTGGGACACAGCACCGGCCCCCCCGGACCCTGCTCGCCGGGCAGGGTCCTGGCACGGCCGGGTGCCGCGGGCAGGGCACTGCGGGGGGTGAAGCTCGCAGCACCGGCCGTGCCCCGGGAGCGCGTCCCGGCGGGGCGGGGCGGGGGTGGGGGCGGTGCCGGCGGGGAACCGGACCACCTCCTCTTCCGAACCGCCCGCCCCACCCGGGGCACCGGCACGGCTCGGTGCAGCCCGGATCGGCTCGGTACGGCTGGGCTGGGCTGGGCTGGGCTCGGCTCCGCGCCCCGCACCGGGACGGGGCGGGCGGGGGCGGTGCCGGGGCGGGCGGCGGGGCCGGGGCGGTGCCGGTGCCGGGGCGGGCGGCGGGGCCGAGCCGAGCCGCGCCGCTGAGCCCCTCTGTCCCCGCAGGTCTGCATCCCGGGCGGCTTCGCGGGAGGCGGCGGAGGCCCGGCCCGGCCCGGGATGGCGGCGCGGCCGGCGCTGCCCGTCCTGGCGCACTCGGTGCTGGCGGCGCTGCTGCTCTCGGCGGCACAGGAGCCCGTCCCGCGGGTCAGCCTGCCCTACGGTGAGTGTCCGGCACCCGCGTCCCCCCCACGGGTGTCCGTCCCCCCACCGGGTCCCTCGTCCCGCCCCCTGCGCTCCCCACGCCGCGGGACGGGGCGGCCCCGCGTGGAAACGCCTTGTGAGAGCCGGCGGTGCTGGGGCTGCCCGACCCCCTCCCAGCCCGCCCGGCAAGACGGGGCTCGTGTCCCGCCGTGGGGCTGGGGCTGGGGCGGCCGCGCTCCCCGGGGATGCGGGGGGGACCCCCCAGAGGGGCTGGGGGCAGGCTGGTGGGACAGGGCAGAGCCCCCCGGGCTGAACGCAGGGCAGTCGGGGAACAGAGAGGCGTGCTTCCATCAGGACCCCCGCCGGGGGGGGCGAGCGGGTCTGGGGCACCCAGGGGTGCTCGTGTCCCCGCACGCAGGGCAGCGGTGGCAGCCACGTCCCGTGTGAGCGTGGGATGGGGTGAGCTGGCTGCGGGGGCTCTGCCTGCTTGCCCGCTCTGCCGTGCAGTTTCATCCTCGTTGTCTGGGCAGCTGGGTGCCTGCGGGCCCCCTCCCCTCTCAGCTGTGTCCCTGGGGCTCTGCACAGCCCCTTGCTGTGCTGTGCCCGTCCCCAGGCTGCTCCGGGACCCTCTGTGCCCCCCATCAGCAGCGTGGCCCCAGCAAGGCTCAGGGCTGCACTGGGGCAGGGGCTGGGGAAGGACAGCCGGGAGGCTGCTCGGCCAGGCAGAGCCCCTCACAAGTGGGGGGCCTGGCATACAGACCCCCCTCACCCTGCAGAGAGTGCCCCCCCCCCCCAGCAGCTGGAGTGGGGTGGGTGAGTGGCAGGATACGCTCCGTGGGCAGCTCGGGCTCGGCACAGGCAGCTGCTGGGCCCAGCTCCATCGTCCAGCGCTGGGGCTGTGGCGTAGTGGGGGCTGCCCACGTGTGTCTGGGCTGGCTACGCTGCCAGAGAGGATGGCTAAATCCAGCTGCTGCCGGCCAGCGGAGCCCGTCCCGTGCTGGCTGCCGGCTGGGCAGTCTGGGAGGGTACAGTGGTTTGGGCCGGGCCGGCTCTGGCAGCGAGGCGCGGGCAGCTGGGAGCACTCCCTGCCTCAGCACGCTGCGGTTCGTCGACGTGGACACGGCCCCGCCACGTGCTCCCGTGACTGCTGGCCACAGCGGTGGTGGCACCAGCAGATCTGGGACCCGCCGAGCTGGACAGGAGGCCCGGGAGCCAGCGGGACAGCCCAGCTCGGCGTCGTGCCATGCCGTGCCACACTGCATCAAGCCGTACTGCCCGGCCCTGCCTGCACAGACCGGTTCTGGCCCGGCTCTGCCCACCTGCAGTGGCTGCTTTGGCTGCAGGGGCTGCAGCTCATGGCCTGTACCCGGGGGTCCTGACCTGGACCCCCAGCACTGCCATGGGGAGCTGGGCGAGGGGCGCGGGCTGGCTGCTCTGCCCGCGGCAGTGTGTGCCCGGCGGTGGCTCCTGGGGAGCGCGGCCATGTGGGGCTTGCGGTTGGTGGGAGGGAGGAGCTGGCAAGCTGCTCCCCTGGAAGTGCTGGATGTGCCTCCAGCAGGTTTGTCTGGAAGAAGCAGGTCTTGTCCTAACAGGTCCCCTGGCAGCCGGCACCGGCTCCTGCAGCTCCCCGGGCCGGGACAGCTCTGTGGGGCACAGGGGCCCCCGCTGCCCCTCCGCTGCCTGCGCTGGGCCATGCCCAACGAGGGTGGCATCACCTGGTGCTGGGGTGCAGGACCCCCTGCAGGAGGACGCCCTGGGGGGGTTGACATCCCTCCCTCTGCAATGCCACCGGAGAGACGGGGCGGGCGCTGGGCTGGGGGCTAGCTGAGCCCCCAGGGCCGGGAGACACACCGTCCCATCCAGCAGTAGCCAGGGCTTGTGGAGCAACAGGGGAGGGGGAGAAGAGCAGGGTCCAGCCCGGCAGCACGGCTGGCACCGCAGCACCTCGAGCCCTCGCGGTGGCTTGCACCGAGCAGGGGCTTGTGCCAGGGCCGTCCCGGCAGGGATCCGTGAGCAGGCAGAGGGTTGGGGCAGGTCAGGGCATCCCTGGGGCGTCCCTGGGGCGTGGGGTGTCAGGGGTGAGGGAGTTGGCAGCGTGAGTCAGCCCGACGTGTCCCGCTGACACAGCCGGGCCCATCTGATTCAGAGCGGCTGCGGCAGAGGGAAGGCTTCTGGGGCCAGGCCACCCCCGCGGGACAGGCGCACGGCGCTGCCTGACTCAGCCGGCAGCCTCTGCCCCGGCGTCCGGCACCGGCAGCTGCTGGGACCGACCCGTGGGCTGGTGCGGGCCGCCAGTCCCGGCACGCAGCTCTCCCCGCCGCGATCTCTGGGTCCCCGCGGGGTCAGGCTGAGCCCCAGGGGCTGTATGCGGCCGGGCGAGCGCAGACCTGGCGGCGGTGCCCAGTGCTGGGCAGGGCTGCTGTGGCGTGTCCCGGGGCCGTCCCCGGGGCCAGGACAAGGCGGTGGCTCGTGCTGGCAGCGGTGCAGGTGCCGCCCTCGGGCGCTATCGCGGCCGTGCACGGTTCACGCTGTGCGGTGCTGTGTGCGTCCGACCGTGTGGGGAGAGCCGGAGCCGGCCACGGCAGCTCCGTGCGGGCTGAGGCGCGAGGCCGAGGCAGCGGTGCCAAGCAGGGGGGCCAGGAGTGAACCATGGCGGGGGGGCCCTGGGGAGTCAGGTGCTGACCCGCATGAGGCTGATGCCCGTCACTCTCCCTCCCCAGACTCGGCCGAGCGGGTGGTGCAGCGGTTCGAGGTGCCCGGAGTGTCCAACTACACGGCCCTGCTGCTGAGCCCGGACGGCGGCACCCTCTACCTGGGGGCTCGCGAGCTGCTCCTCGCCGTCAACACCAGCCGCTTCCAGCCCGGGGCACCGGCTCGCAGGGTGAGCCCGCGGACAGGGGCTGAGCCCCGTGCAGGACCACGGAGTCCCTGGGGCTGGGCTGCCCTCGGGGAGGGAAGGGGGCACCGAGCCAGCTCTGGTGTGGGGGTCCCCTCCCCGGTGGTCCTGGGCACAGGGTGCTCGGGAGAGCCAGCGGCTGCCTCGCCAGCCCTGTTAGGATGGGGAGGACACCAGTGCTGGGGGGGTGGAGGGTGAGCTCTGCCTGCCCGAGGAGAGGGTGTGTGGGGACCAGCCGGTGACAGGGGGCTCCCGGTGACCGTCCCCTCTCTGCAGCTGCCGTGGGGCGCGGATGAGGAGAAGAAGAGGCAGTGCGTGTTCAAGGGCAAGGACCCCCAGGTGAGCCCGGCAAGCGTCTGGGGGCTGCGGCAGGAGCGGGCGGTGCCCCGTGCCGAGTCTGTGCGGGCAGGAGGGCTGAGCCGGGTCCTCTTGCCCCTGCAGAGGGACTGTCACAACTACATCAAGATGCTGCTGCAGCTGAACAGCACCCACCTCTACACCTGCGGGACCTGCGCCTTCAGCCCGGCCTGCGCCTACATCGTGAGCACAGGGAGCGGGGCTGGGGGTCCCGCTGGGGGTGCAGGGGGGGTCTCAGGCGCTGGGGTGGGCGCTGGAGGTGCTGCCAGCTCACAGCCCAGTCCCGTTGCAGAACGTGCAGCGCTTCAGCCTGGAGCGGGACGCGTCGGGGAAGGTGCTGCTGGAGGACGGGAAGGGACGCTGCCCCTTCGACCCTGAGTACCAGTCCACGGCCGTCATGGTCGGTAAGGCACGGCGCCCCGGACCCTCGCCCATTCTGCAGCGCCCCAGCTGCTCAGCTGGGATGAACTGGGGCCAGGCCGGCACGGACCCCAGCGGGGGAGCAGGGCTGTGCCGGGCGGCATGTGCCGGGTCCCAGCAGGAGCGTGTCTTTGGCAGATGGGGAGCTCTACGCCGGGACTGTCAGCAACTTCCAGGGCAACGAGCCGACCATCTACCGCAGCCAGGAGAGCCGCATCGCCCTCAAGACGGAGAACTCCCTCAACTGGCTGCAGGGTGAGAGCCGGGGCCTGTGTGGAGGGTGGGGGTCTCCATCCCCTGGGATGGGGGAGGCGTGGGGACAGGGGCCAGCCCCAGCGGCGGGGCGATGCTGAGGGTGCCTGTGTCCCCAGACCCGGTCTTCGTGGGCTCAGCCTACCTGCGGGAGAGCCTGCCCGCCGGCAACCCCGAGGGCGACGATGACAAGGTCTACTTCTTCTTCAGCGAGACCGGCAAGGAGTTCGACTACTTCGAGAACACCATCGTCTCCCGCATCGCGCGTGTGTGCAAGGTGGGCGCGGGGCAGCAGGGGTGTGCAGGGGGGGGCCGTGCCCAGGATGTCACTCACCACTGGGGAGGGGGGGGATGTGGAACCACCCTGCACATCTCCCTCCCTGGGTTCCTGGGCGCCCCAGGAGGGGACCAGCGCCCGTGGGAGACCCCTCTGGGGCAGTTACGGCTCCCAAGTGCCCAGCATAGCGCTGCAGCTCGAGCCCACTGCTCCCACCGGCCCCGTTGGTGGCAGCAACCCTTCCCCACCTCCTCTGCCCCCCTCACCGGAGGGGACACAAGCCCCTTCCTCCTCTTGGTTGTGTTTCCCTTCCCCTGGGCGCCTCGGACGCTGCTTTGCTTGTGCCTCCCCGACGCCGGGGCTGCTCTGCAAGGGCCTCAGCACTGCTGCAGGGACGGAGAGACCCCTGCCCCGCTCGCCCAGCCCTGGGGGGCTCCCTGCTGCCGGGCGGCCGTGGCGTCGCGCCCTGACCCGCTGTGCCACGCAGGGGGACCAGGGCGGGGAGCGCGTGCTGCAGCGGCGGTGGACGACCTTCCTGAAGGCGCAGCTGCTCTGCTCGCACCCCGAGGACGGCTTCCCCTTCAACGTGCTGCAGGACGTCTTCGTGCTCACCCCGGGGGAGCTGCGCTGGAGGGAGACGCTCTTCTACGGGGTCTTCACCTCGCAGTGGTGAGCAGCAGGCGGCGGCCGGTGGGGGACCCGGGAGCGCTGCCTGCCGTGCCGCTGGGCAGGCAAGCGGCGTGGGTCGGCTCCCGTTCCTGGGGTGGTGCGGGGAGCTCGGCGGCGCCGGGGTGCCTGATCTTGCCCACGGGCTTTGCCTCTCCCCTGCCAGGAACAAGGGTGGCCTGGGCAGCTCGGCCGTGTGCGCCTTCCCCATGCGCAGCGTGCAGCGAGCCTTCAGCGGGCTCTACAAGGAGGTGAACCGCGAGACGCAGCAGTGGTACACGGACACCGGCCCCGTGCCGGAGCCCCGGCCGGGCACGGTAGGTGCTTCCCCGGTGCCCGCCCGAGTGCGGGATGCGGGGCAGCCCCTCGTGCTCTCCCGGTCCTGGCGGCCACCACCGCATGGCCGCCCGCCCGCTGCCCCGTGCCCCGGCCGAGCCCCTTCCTCTCTCCCCAGTGCATCACCAGCCACACGCGGCACCTGAAGATCAACTCGTCCCTCCAGATGCCGGACCGGGTGCTGAACTTCATCAAGGACCACTTCCTGATGGACAGCCCCGTGCGCAGCCAGCCGCTGCTGCTGCAGAGCCGCCTGCGCTACCAGCAGATCGGCGTCCACCGCGCGCAGGGCCTCCATGGCACCTACGACGTCCTCTTCCTGGGCACGGGTGGGTGCAGCCGCGGGCCACCGACGGGGCGGGCGCCGGTGCGCTGCGTGCCCCCGGCCCCGCTCAGCGCGGCCCTTGGCGTTTGCAGACGACGGCCGGTTGCACAAGGCGGTGCGTGTGAACCACGGGGTGCACATCATCGAGGAGATCCGCCTCTTCCCCGCCGGCCAGCCCGTTCTCCAGCTGCTGCTGGACCAGGACCAGGCAGGAGCCGGCCACGGGCGCGCTGGGGCGAGGGCGGGGGGTTGCTGTGGGCTCAGCCTGTGTGGGGCAGGTCCTGTTTGCGGGGCGGGGGCCAGGGAACCCAGAGGGCTGGGGTGTGCAGGAGCCGACCCTGCTGCACGGCTCTGGGGCTGGGGCCGCCCACTGACCCCCCCCTGTGCCCCCTCCCTAGGGCCTGGTCTACGCAGCCACCTACGCGGCGGTGGCTCAGGTGCCCTTCGCCAACTGCAGCCTGTACCGCAGCTGCGGCGAGTGCGTGCTGGCGCGGGACCCCTTCTGCGCCTGGAGCCGGGGCGCCTGCCGCAGGGCCACGCTGCACCCCCCGGCGCACCCACAGTAAGTGCCGCACCCCCTCTGCATCCCCCTGCGCCCCACAGCACCCTGCGGCACCCTGACCCCTCTTTGTCCCCAGGCTCTGGGCGCAGGACATCGAGGACGCTGACACGGAGCGGCTCTGCCAGCTGGCCAACGCCTCCCAGCCCCGTCCCCGCATCCTCCTGCCCCCAGGTGAGCTCCTGCGGGTGCTGCCGTGGGGCCGGGCTGCCTCGAGGGCTCCCATGCACCCCAGGCTCCCGCTTGGCACCCCCCATCACCCTCACACCCACTGCTGGGGTCCCCGCAGCCTCGCTGATGTCCCCGTGGGTTGTCTCCCCGCAGCCTCGGGCACCCCGTGCCAGCGGATCCAGCTGCCGCCCAACGCGGTGCGGCCGCTGCCGTGCCGGCTGCTCTCCAACCTGGCCTCGCGGCGCTGGCTGCACGACGGGGCCCCCGTCAACGCCTCCTACCTGGTGCTGCCCGACGGGGCCCTCATCCTGGTGGGCAGCCCCGAGCGGGCGGGCACCTACGAGTGCTGGTCGCTGGAGGAGGGCTTCCGCAAGCTGATGGCCAGCTACTGCGTGGGCGTGCAGGAGCTGGGCCATGGCCTGCCGGACCCCAGCAGGAAGGTGGCCACCGGCCGGGACGCCCTGGAGACCGTGAGCACGTCCCGGAGCACCTCGGCGGTGGGCAGTGCCGCGGCCCAGCTGGACGGCAAGACCTACTGGACTGAGTTCCTGGTGATGTGCGTGCTCTTCGCCACCGCCGTCCTCGTGCTGGCCCTCTTCCTCCTGCACCGGCACCGCGACGGCATGAAAGCCTTGCTGGAGCCCGGCGACCCCGGCCGGCACCAGAAGCCACCCCGCAAGCCGGTGGAGAGCCTGCCCCTGAACGGCAGCAGCCTGCCCAGCGCGGCGTCTGAGCACAAGGGCTACCAGGCCCTGCAGGACAACTACATCGTCAGCACCCCCGTGCACGAGCCCCCGGGCCCCCCACGCGCCTTCTCCGAGTCAGAGAAGAGGCCCCTCCACGTCCGGGACAGCTTCGTGGAGGTGTCTCCCGCCTGCCAAAGACCCCGGGTGCGCCTGGGCTCCGAAATCCAGGACTCGGTGGTGTGACGGGGACGAGAGCCGAGCCCTCGCCCACGACCGCCTCTGCTCTGCTGAGCCTCACCGGACCGCGGCGCCGCAGCCGGGGTCGGTGTTGTCTGTGTGTGCATGCCCGGAGCCCGCGCCCCGCTGCGGCACCCACCCAGCCGGCAGGGCCAGCGTCACCTCATCCCATCGGGGCTTGGCTCCCCCCGGGAGCTCCCCAGGCATCACCTCGGCTGCTCTGGCCGTGCTCCTCGGGACGTGCTGGCGGCTCCGGGTGCGAGGGGCGCCGCGTGCCTTCCAGGGACGTGCGGGACTTTTGCCCCAGCCCGTCGTCGCCGCCGCGGGGATGGACATGGTGCCTGGCTCAAGCTGCTGGTGCAGCCCCGGCTCTGCGGGGACCCAGCCCCTCTATGCAGAGGGCAGGAGGGGGCGGCTGCAGCCCCCTTGCGCCCCCAACTCACTGTGATGTCCCGCTGCGGGACCCAGAGCCAGGCGTGCGGCCAGGCGGTGCCGGCTCAGCGACCCTGCGGCATGTGCTGTGTGTCTGTGCTTGGTTCGTTTTTAATACGTTGAAAATGTGAATTGTGTCCCGGGGAGGGAGCGGGGAGTGGCGCCGGCCCTGCACCAGGCTGGGCAGCGACTCGCCCCCGCGTCCCCATGTGCGTGTGCAGAAACGTCTGTGGTTTTTATATAAAGTCCAGGTGTCTCCTTTGGACACGTGTGTGGTGCCACGGCGGGGCTGGGTGCCTTCCTGGCAGCCCCGCGGAGAGGAACTGGGGCTGGTTCTTGCTGCGGTCGCGTGACAACCTGCCCGTGGCTGGCTGCTCCTCGCCCGGGCAGGGATGGACGGACGGACGGGGCAGGAGGGTTGTGCTGGCGGTCAGATCGCCTGCAGTCTGTGAAGTCCCTGTGTGCCTGGCCGAGCGCTGGTCGGGGGCACGCGGGGCTGCGCGGGGAGGTGGCTGCGTGCCCTTGCGGTGATGCTGCCCAGGGCTGCTGCCAGAGGGTCCCGGTGACCCCGCGGTCGGGGTGTCGTGCGTCCACAGCAGCGAGACCGGGCGGCCCATGGCTGCTCTGGGGCCGTGCGCGGAGGCGTGTGCCGCGGTGGGCAGGCGGGTGGGCGCAGAGAGCGGAGTGGCCCCTGCAGCGGGGGGCAGCTGCAGAGCGATGGCGTGAGGCCGTCCCAGCTCCGTGAGGAGCAGAGGAAGGCCGAGGTGGCTGGGAGGGAGGAAAGTGGGTGCCGTGGGGCAGCCCCCTTCCCCCAGACCACGGTGTTGTGCTGCACACAACTGTCAGGACCCGGCTCCGTGACGGCAGGGACGTGCGGTGCGGTGCTGCTCGTGAGCCCTCGTGCCTGGGAAGCGCCCGTAGCGCGAGCACGGGGCTGGGGGAAGCGGTGAGCTCCGCACCGCGCTGGCGTGTCGGGGCAGGCTCACCCCCGGGGACCGGCGCTGCCTCGCTGCCGGCTGGACCAGCGCACCGCGCTTCCTGCCCAGCCTGTTCTGGGACATCAAAAAAGCCACCGGAGGCGTTGGCTGGTGCCGTGCCAGCAGACACGGCCCCCGGGGCCCCAGGGGCGCAGGCCGCAGCGGGCAGATCCCATCAGCGCCGCGAGGCACCGAGCTGGAAGGGCCAGCACCGCCGGGAACGAGGAGCCGGTACGTGAGAAACGGCCACACCGGCGCCCCGAGACAGCCGCCAGCCCCTCTGCCCCGGCGTGGGCACTCCTGCGGGGCGAGCCGGAGCCTGGGCACGGGCACCGCATCAGCCCCAGCGTGCGGTGCCGTGGCCAGGCAGAGCGAGGAGGCTCGCTGGGGCGGTGGGACCGCTGCTGGGGCAGCCGGGCTGGCCGGGGGCTCCTGCGAAGCCGTTGACCGCGGTGGCCGAGGGCCAGGGCAGAGCCCAGTGGAGGGACAGACCCAAGGGGCTGCGGTGCTGCCCGCAGTGAAGGTAGCTGCTCGCCTGCCCTGGATTTCCTTCGGCGCCTCTCGCCGGAGAGGCGAGCTCTTTGTGCTGCTGGGAACAATCCCCGGGGCTGGAAGCGGGAGGTGGGCCACGGAAAGGGCTGTCACCGAGGGGGACGTGGGACCCGTCCCCTGGAGCCGCGGCTGGCGCGCAGGCAGAGGGCCTGGCAGGAGGCCGTGTCCCCAGCACCCTCGTGGCACTGGTCCCACCGCGCTGCCGGAGCAGCCCCCTCCGCCGTCCCCGCAGCCAGACAAAGGCGGCACAGAGCAGAGGGGGAAACCAGAGCCCTTTATTTGTGTCCTCGCAGGAGCAGAGGGAGGAAGAGGCCGGGGCAGGCAGAGCAGCTGCTGAGCCTCAGCCAGAGGAGGGGGCAGAGGGAAAGGGGGGGAGGAGGAGGAAGAGGAGGAGAGCAGGCCCCAAGTGAGCATCCCTGGGCTGCCCGTGGGGCTGTGCCTCGGCGGGGGAAAGTGTCCTGTGCAGCTGTGGGGGGAGAGCTGGGGCTGGGCTGGCACATCTACAGCGCCACTGGGTCATTGCTCAGGGAAACGGATCCACGTTGGCTCATGGCTCAGAGAAACGGATCCAGTTTGGTCATTGCTCAGAGAAACGGATCCACGTTGGGTTATTGCTCAGAGAAACGGATCCACGTTGGGTTATTGCTCAGAGAAACGGATCCACAATGGGTTATTGCGCAGAGAAATGGATCCAGTTTGGTTATTGCTCAGATAAATGGATCCACGTTGCAGGAGGAGGCCCCCATGAGACGGGAGAGCCGGGCAGGGGCTTGGCAGGTGGAGGCAGCTCCCTGCCTGCCAGTGGAAGGCACGAGTCGGTCCTGAGGGCAGAGAGGGGCTGTGCTTGGTGCAGTGTAAGGAGTTAAAATCTGGCCCTGGGAGAGCAGAGCGGCTGCAGGCAAGGGCAGAGACCTGCCACCTTGCCGGGGACAGGGGGGCAGGAGCGGGTCCTGCCCAAGGCACGTGTGGCACTGGTGAGGAGCGGGGCCCCTGCCGCTCCGCTGGCTGGAAGGGGAAGCGTCTGGGACCGCAAAGAGCTGCAAGAGCCGGCGGAGCAGTTCTGCTGCAGAGGGGCAGGGCTCTCACAGGACGATCTTGAAGGAGCTGCAAGAGACACGACAGGTTGCGCACCGCCGCGCCGGCCACACGCAAGCAGTTTGCGACAGGGTGCGGTTCCCTCTGCTGTCATGGGAGGCCTCGTGGCCTTGTCTTGCTGCCACCGAGAGCTCTGCCCCAACGCCAGCACCGCCATCAGGGTGGGCGACCCCCCAAACAGGCCCCCCAAGACCAGCTGTGCCGCTGGAGCTTACCCTACCTGGCGAAGTCCGGGGAGCGGGCGACGACGTGCTGGAACTCGGAGAGGTTGATGGTTCCATCCTTGTCGATGTCGGACTCCTCCAGGATCTGGAGGGGAGGGAAAGGTGAGCGGTGAGCTCTGCGTGGCCGGGGCCGTGCAGCGGCCTGTGCCCCACCTGGCAGTCCTCACGTTTTGGATGAGCTGCTCCATGTCCTCGTGGCTCAGCCGGGACTCCTCGCCTTGCCCCGTCAGACAGTTCACCAGTTTCTCCAGGTCCTTTCTGTCCAGCGTCCCGTCGGCATCAAAGTCTTTGGGGAGAGGACAGTTCAGTTTCGGCAGGGCCACCACGACCCCAGAGAGTCACGAGCGGCCGCGCTCAGCGAGGAGAGGGCCTGGGTGACCGGAGGACATGGCAGGCTCCATGCCGCACCCCTCGGTGCCAAATCAGCACTTCCCACGGGGAGTTCCTAAAGCTGCCCTCCCCGTGGGCGCTCTGAGGACGCTGCCAGCCCTCCTGAACACGGATTCATCCCTGCCCGCCCCAGGTGCGGGGACCCCAGGACAGGGCACCCGCCCCCAGCCTCACCGAAGATGCGGAAGGCGTAGTGAGACTTGATGGGCAAGGTGGCGGCGTCGCTGAAGACGCTCAGCATATCAAGGAAGTCGTCAAAGGACATGCTGCCGTCCCCGTCATCGGAGGTGGAGAACACATGGCAGATCCGGTGCCGGAAGGGGTTTGCCTGCGGCACAGGAACGGCTCAGGGCAGGGCTGGGCAGCGCCGGGCCGGCTCCCCCGCGGCAGCCACAGGCTGGTGCCCACCCCACGCAGGAGCAGGTGCCCCACTCTGCCCTGTCCCGTGCCTCCCCGGGCCGGCAGCCCCGCGCAGCAGGGATCCGCAGGATCCTCTGCGGCACGGCAGGGACAAGGAAGCCGTTCGTCGTTGGCACAGGTGACGTGCGGCAAGTGAACGGCTTCTCCCAGTGACCGTTGGAGCAGCACGCCGAGGGCAGAGCGCCGGCACCGCGGCAGGTAAACAGGGCCCTGCCCAAACACGCCCTGGCCCGGGGAGCAGCAGCGAGTGCCGCTGCCGGCCAGGCACCGTACCCGCAGCTCAGGCAACGTCAGGATCTGGTCCTTGGGAACCCGTACGGAGCAGGCGTCCTCCCTCTCCTCCTTTGGCAGCAGTTCACTGAACCTCTTGTAGGCACTTGAAGAGGCAAGAACAAGAGACGCTGTGTGGTGCGAGGGGCGCGGGAGGCAGCCCCCTGGGCGCGGGCAGCTCTTCCCAGTGCCGCACAGAGGCGGGCAGCCGTTTCCCACAGCTCCCTGCCAGCGGCGCGCAGAGCCGGCCCGGGTGGTCCCGCAAAGGCAACGCCTCAGTGCCTGCTCCCGGGACCCCAACGGCCAGCAGCGGGGGGAGAGGAGCTGGCCCTGTTCCTGCCCCCCCCAGACAGCCGGGACTTCAGAGGGGGAAAGAGACACCTCAGGGCTGGGCCCACAGCCAGCACCCTGCACCCCCCCACCCAGCACCCAGCTCTGCAGGCTGCACCCCACAACCTGCACCCCCCCACCCAGCACCCCGCTCTGCAGGCTGCACCCCCCCCCACCCAGCACCCCCCCCACCCAGCACCCCACTCTGCAGGCTGCACCCCCCCACCCAGCACCCAGCTCTGCAGGCTGCACCCCATAGCCAGCACCCAGCTCTGCAGACTGCACCCCACACCCTGCACCCCCCCCACCCAGCACCCCCCCCACCCAGCACCCCACTCTGCAGGCTACACCCCCCCACCCAGCACCCAGCTCTGCAGGCTGCACCCCACACCCTGCACCCCCCACACCCTGCACACCCCACCCAGCACCCCGCTCTGCAGGCTGCACCCCGCATCCAGCTCCCCGCACCCCTCTCGCCAGCAGCACCCACAGATCTTCGCCCCCCGAAGCCCAGCCGGTTGGCAAAGGCCCGTCCTGGGCTCGGCACCCCCCGTCCTCCGCTCGGCGGCGGGGGGGCCCCGCAGCAGGACCGGGCCCCCCGCGGCAGAGGCGAACCCCCTCGTGGGGGTCCCCGGGGGGAGCAGCGCCCCCACCCCGGCGGGGCCCGTACTTACAGCAGGATCTCCTGCTTGCTCAGGAACGTCAGCTCCTGCCGGGAGAGCGCGGGTCAGCACCGGGCACCGGGGCCAGGGCCTGGCCTGGGGCACCCCCGCTCCGGGGTGCCCTGGGCCTCGGGGCACCTTCCGCCCCGGGGCACCGCCGTTCCCCTCGTGCCCCCCCCCGGCCGAGCCCGCCCCCCCGGGACTCGTCCCGGTCCCGTCCCGGTGCCGGTGCCCCCGCACCTGGTACTCGTCCAGCGCCTCCGGCGGCAGCAGGCTGGCCGAGCCCCCCATGGCGGGCCGCTCCGCTTCCGCCTCGCACGTCACTCATCCGGCTCCCCATGGCAACGCCCCGCCACGGGGGCGGGGCTGACACGCCCACCCGCCCCGCGCAGCTCCGCCCACCCGCGCCGCGTAGCCCCGCTCTCTGCGCCGCAAGGCGCGTGCACGGCGAGCACCGGGCGGCACCGGGGCCGGGGAAGCCGCGGGGTGACTGTGCCGGGAGGGCGGGGTGAAGTGGGCGTGGTGAAGTCGGCGGGGGGCAGCGGGGCCGGGGAAGCCGCGGGGTGACTGTGCCGGGGGGCGGAGCCGGGGAGCCGGCCCGTCCCCGCCGCGCCGGGCCCCTAGCGAGCAGCATGGCGGCGGCAGTGGCGGCGGGCGAGGGTTCGTGCGACCCGACGGTGGCGGAGTTCCTCTACGGGGAGGAGGACTTCATCCTGCAGGGCGGCGGCTGGGGCGGCGAGCCAGGCTCGGCGCTGTCCCGCTTCGACCGGGCGCTGCTGGAGAGCTGGGACGACAGGATGGAGCGGGGCCTGTTCCGGTACCGGCTGGGGCCGCTGCCCACCCGCCTCCTGCCGGGGCCCCTGCGCCTGGTGGCACAGCTCAACGTCCAGCGCGGCACCGAGCGCCGCCCGCCGCAGCCCGTCCGCAGCCTCCGGCAGCCCTTCGACCCCGCCGCCTTCAACTTCACCCGCCTCCGCCCCGCCGAGCTGCTGCTCCGCCTGCGCCGGCCGGCGGGCACCGGCCCCGCGCCCCCCGACCCGCTGCTGGTGGCCATCAACGCCAGCCCGCTGGAGCGGGGCCACGTCCTGCTGCTGCCGGAGCCGCGGCGGGCGCTGCCGCAAGCCCTCACGGCCCCGCTGCTGCGGGGGGGGCTGGAGGCGGCCCTGCTCAGCGCCCACCCGGGCTTCCGCGTGGGCTTCAACGGGCTGGGGGGCTGCGCCTCCGTCAACCACCTCCACCTCCACGGCCTCTACCTGGGCCGCCCGCTGCCGGTGGAGGCGGCTCCCGCCCAGCCCCTCGCCCCGCGCCGCCGCCTCGGCCTCCTCCTCCGGGGCGTCCCGGCCCCCGCCTTCCTCTTCTACGCCGCCGGTCCCGCCGACCTGGAGCCGCTGGCCCGGGACGTCTGCCGGGCGGCGGAGCACCTGACGGACGCCGGCCTGGCCTACAACGTCTTCGCGACGCGGGGCGACCCGCCGGAGGGGGCGGCGGCGGCGGGCGGGGGCGCCGGGCGGGGGCTGCGGGTGCTGCTGTGGCCGCGCAGGCCCAGCTTCGGCGCCAAGGAGGGCGCGGCCTTTAACGTGGCGCTCTGCGAGCTGGCGGGGTACCTGCCGCTGCCGGCGGCGCCGGTCTTCCGGGACATCACCGAGGAGCAGGCCCTGCGCGCCCTCCGCGAGCACCTCCTGCCGGAGCCGGAGCTGCTGCGCCTCGGCGGGGACCTGGCGCGGCTCCTGGCGGGATGAGCGGAGCCGGGGCCGGGGCTGGGGCTGGGGCCGGGACCGGGGTCGCTCCCGGTACCGGGACCACCGCGGCTGCCTCCGCGCCGCTCGCGAGGGGGCGCTGCGCGGCGGCGGGGGGGGGGGTGCGCGGCTGCTGCCCACGTGACCGCCGAGGGGGCCGCTCTGGCTGGCGGCGCCGGGGTCTCGATGGCCTCTGGGCGCGGCCCCGTCGCCATGGGAACGGCGCCCGCCGTAGGAACGGTGCCAGCCATGGAGGTGGGCGGCAGTGGCGGAGTCCCCGGAGCGCCCGCGGCCCCCGGCGGCCCCGAGCGGCAGAAGAAGCGCAGGCGAGTGCAGTGGGAGGGCGGGAGGCGGCCGAGTGGGCCGCAGCCCCCCCCCAGCCCCCGGCAGGGCCCGGCCGTTGTGCCCGGCAGCTCTCCGACCGCCTGCCTGTCGTTAGCGCGGGCCCTGCCCCCCCCCTCCCCCCCCCTCCCACCGAAAGCCACCGGGCCGGTGTGGGAACGAGGGGCAACGCTCAGCCGGGGTCCCCTGCCCCTCGGCCTCGGGGAGCTTCCCCGGGCCCTTCTGGATCAGGAAATAAACACTTAAATTGTCCCAGTAACCCCCCTGGTGTGCCCGAGGGGAGCCCCGTGTACGGGAGCCCCCCGTGCCGTGTCACCTCACGGCCGGCTGCGTCCCCCCGGTTCCCGTTAGCTCCCCGTGGCGCTGTTGTCTCCCTCCCGCTCGGGACGGCCCCGGTCCCTCACTGAGCGGCCCTTCTGTCCTCTCTTTCCCTTCCAGCGCACCCTCCATCAATCTGACCGGCTGCAAGTATGAGAGCGGTGAGTCCGGGGCGCTGCAGGGTGTCCCTTCGCGGCAGCCCCTCGACGGCAAGGTCTGGGTGCCCGCGCAGCCGGGCACGGGGGCTGGCTCCGAATTTCCTCTGCGCAGTCCCTTTCGGTTGATGTATGTACGGGTTTAAGCGGCTCTAAGGACACGTCCACACTTGGGGCTGAGGTGCCCTCTGGTTTGGAGAGACACAAGACGTGCAGCATCAGCGCAAGCCCTCGCCCCGTGCGGCTGCGCTCACCACACGGCTGCCCAAACCGGCGAGAAGGGGTCAGTGAGGAGCAGTGACGATGCCAGGCTGGTACCCGTGCTCGGGGGAATGGCGTGAGAGCTCCTGGCTGTTGGACATCAGGCCGGCGAGGGGACAGGCAGGATCGGCACCCCGGACCTCTCCCTTTGCCGGCCGCCTCTGGTGACGTGCTGCGGGGATCCGGTCCCCTCTCCTGCCCTGCTCCTTGCCGTACCCTCCAGAACAGCACCGGGGGGCTGTTCCCAGCCCGTTTGGTACTGGCTGTTCCTGCAGCGCAGCCGCGTGTGCGCGGCTGAAGGTCACGGCCTGGGCAGCGGCACAGGGAGCAGCAGCTTTGCACAGAGGGACAGGGGACGTGCTTCGCCTCGGGGGGTGGGTGGGCACCCGCAGGGGGAGGTGGGGTGGCAGCGCAGCTCACAGGACCCAGAACCTTTCGCAACGGTTCCCAGCATGTGCTGGCCTCCGTCACCTCCCCGGCACCCTGAGAGCCAAATTCGGAACGGGCACTGGCACAACCTGCCCCAGCCGTGACCTTCTGCTCCACAGCGAGCGTGACCTGCCGCCAAACGGTTCCGAAGGTGAAGCTCTCACCTTCAGTTGACTTGCATCTGCCCACGTGGCATCAAACCCATGGTGGGTTCAGGCCTGCTCTAGTTCGGGAGGTGCTCTGGGGCCCCGAGGCGTGGGGACTTGGGGGGCTGACAGCCCCCCGTTCACCTGCAGCCAGAGCCTGGGGTGGTTTAGCCGGGGAAAGCTCGTGTTCCTGCCGCCTCCCGAAGGGTCCCGGCAGTGCCTTGTGTCTCTGAGCGGAGCTGCAGCCCGGGGAGGTTTGTTCCGTGCTGCGCCCCTGGGTGCTTCGGGGGTTTCACAGCCCCTGGCGCTCACCCTCTGCCCGGCCCCTGCCGGTGGGCTGGCTTCGGTACAGTGCGGCGGGCAGCGCGGCGCTGCGGGCTGAAGGAAGCAGGAGAAAACGAAGAGTGGACAGTGTACTGGACGGACGGCTCGGTCTCTCTGGAGCGCCTCATGGAAATGAAGCGGTTTCAGGTAAATTCCCACGTACGGGCTGCCCAGCAGGACGAGCTCAGGAGAGGGGGGGCGAGGCAGGGGCAGGTCGTGGAACAACGTGTCACAGAATGATACAGAAGTGCCCAAAGCAGCCGCCCTGCCCCTCGCTCTGCGTTGGCTCCGCAGGGCACAGGTTCACAAGCCTTTGCTGCTGCCGTGGGGCTGGTTCGGTGCCACCAGCAGCGCGTCGGCAGTTCGTGGCGTGAGCTGGAGAGCCGCCAGCCCCGTTAATGCACCATGAAATAGATGGTTGTGGATGACAAGCGCCTTCCTGAAGCTGTGATATTGTGGGGAGAGAGAGCTTCAGGGCTGAGATGGAGCGAGCAGATAAATCACACTGGTGACGTTCAGATAAAGCGGTTGCAGCCTAATCTTGTCCCTGAGCAGACGTTCAAGGCAACCGCCGGCCCAGCTCCCTGTTCTGCGTGCTGGCCTCTCTGCAGGCAGGCTTTCCTCGAGTCTCGAGGAGGATCCCTGCGGTTCCTCTGCTGATTCTCTTTGTCTGCACCTCTTTCAGAAAATCAACCATTTCCCAGGCATGTTGGAGATCTGCCGCAAGGACTTGTTGGCTTACAACCTGAACCGCATGCTCAGGCTCTTCCCCAAGGAGTACAACATATTTCCCCGCACTTGGTGCCTGCCAGCCGAGTGAGTGATCCCCGTTAATGCAGCTGAGATCGGGGGTGTGCGGCTAGGAAGCGTCTCCGAGAGCTCACCCCTTGGGCTGGGCCTTTGTAACCCTCCCCGGGACTGAAGCGGGTGCTGAGACACCTTTCTGGTTTCACACATCGTTAACTCCTTAGACGGGATGAGCCCGTGGAACGGCGTCCTCTGCCATGCGTGCCTCGCTGCGGGGCCGCATGCCGAGGGGCTAAATCCGGGGCGAGGGACCCAGCCCGTGACAGGGACCTGCTGTGCTGCTCTGGAGCTGAGCGCTCCCCGTGGCTGGAATGGGTTTCCTTAACCTCTGTCCTAAAGCGGCTTTGCTGGACCAGCAGCACCTGGTCCTTCTGTTCGCCCTGCCCGCGGAGAACAGCGGCTCTCAGCGTTTCGCTGACGGAGTGTCATGTCCAGGAAGGCCACAGCCACGTGTCCTCTCAGTCTCCCACCCAGTTCCCTTGTCTCGCTTCCCAGGCTGCGTTTCCTGGACCGGGACTGCTCCTGGGGCTGTTTTCGGGGGTTTGTCCTGTTTGCCTCTCTCTTTCCCCAAACGTGGTGCCCTCTAGAGAGACGGCGCTTCTCCGTCTGCAGCGGAACAGCTGATCGGGGCGTAGGAGCTGCTGGTGGAGCTCAGCTCCCAGCTCTGCACCCGCTCGGAACGCGCCGGCCGTGGCCTCCTGCCCGCCTGCGGAGGAGCCGGCACAGAAGGGGATGCAAAGACTCGTGACCTCCTCCTCCTCCTCCTCTGCAGCCAGGGCTCGCTTATTTTCTCTTGCTCTCTCTGGGGCAGCAGAGCCAAAATCTGGCTGGCTCCTGTACGCAGGGGGGCGAGCGCTTGCCATGAACCTCGCGGCACAGGTGGAGATGTGGGGATGTGCGCGAGGAGAAGGTGGCACCAGGAGAGCTCTGTCGGGGCACACAAGGGCCAGCCCGTACCCGAGGCAGATGGGGAATAGGTGCGCTGCCCCTCGGGCCTGCGGCGCCGGGGCTGAGCACCCGGCAGCTAGGAGGGCGTTCAGGGGTAACACTCACCCCTCCCTTGCACAGCTATGGAGATTTCCAGGCCTACAGGCGCGCGAGGAAGAACAGAACATTCATCTGCAAGCCAGACAGCAGCTGCCAAGGGAGAGGGATCTTCATAACACATCATCCAGAGGAGATCAAACACGGAGAGCACATGATCTGTCAGCAGTATATCTCTAAGGTGAGGGGGACAGCCTCAAAATACAGGCGGAGGATCGCGACCTCCCAGCTCTTCCAGCGTCCCGCATCCTCCTCGTGTCCTTTGCAATGTTTCTCTGTCTCATGCTTGCTCCTGCCTTTTTTCTCACAGCCTTTCCTTATCGATGGCTTTAAATTTGACTTGCGTATCTATGTGCTCCTCACATCCTGTGACCCGCTGAGGATTTTTGTCTACAATGAGGGTCTGGCCCGGTTTGCCACCAGGAGTTACATCAATCCCAGCAGCAGCAACCTGGTAAAAAAAGGACGTTTCCAAAAAACTCGCAGAGTATCTGTAGGTGTTAGTCCCTAATTTGTCCCAGGGGCATTCCAGACCTTGAGAAGACAGGGACTGGTAGGTTTCATGGGACTCAGCTTTCTTCTTGCCTGTTCTCCCCTCCCTCTGTACCTCCTCCTCCTCCTCACAGGAGGTATTTCAGGAGTGTCTGAAGTAGGTCCACTCCCAGGCCCCGCACCCGGGCTGTTTTCTGACATCATCACGGAATCATGGAGTTGTCTTGCTTGGAAGGAACCTTGGAAGGTCTTGAGTCCAACCTTCTGCTCAAAAGCGGGTCACCAATAAATTCAGATCTGATTTCCCGGGGTTTCACCCAGCCAGGTGTTGAAACCCTGCAAGGACGGAGACCCTGCGGTGTCTCTGGGCCACACTCCTCCTGCTTCTTGCCTTTGTGAGCATCCTCAAGTCCGCACCATTCCTTGTCTGCCTGTGCTTCAGGTGGAAAAGAGGGACCTGGGGGTTACCTGGTGGTAGTGGGTCAGCCTGGGAGAGCCAGGGAGGGGAGCCGGGAAGGCAGGGGCAGAGTATGGCCATGCCTGTCTCCAGGCAGGGGTCTGTCACCTCTGCCACCCCAAGAGCAGACAGACTGTGGTGCTGGATCGCCGTGCTACAGCCACGGACGGCCCGGAGACAGCCCGGCCTCTGCCTGTCTGCCCGTGTGGCCCAGAGCTGCGTCTGCTGTGCCCTCCCCGCCAAGACGTGGTGCCTCGGAGAGCTCTGCTTCGGGCCAGCGAGGGAGGAGGAGGAATCTGCAGCAATTGGCTGCAGCTTCTGTCCTGAGGAGTCCCTTGTTCGCTGGCGAGGCCATTCATGGAGCTGCCTCCGGGCTCTCCCCAGAGATGAGGACAGAGGGAGGAGCAATGTTAGCTCGGGCTTGGGCTGGAGAGGGGATCACCAGCGTGATTGACTCCTTGCTGCAAGTCACCGCCCAGAGGGGGACAGAAGCGGGCGAGGCCGGTGCCCAGATCCCTGCCAGAGGGGCTGCTCCTATTCGCTCTCTGTGGTTAAGGGTAAATGAAAGTCTCGCGGTTCCTCCCTCAGGACGATGTCTGCATGCACCTGACCAACTATGCCATCAACAAACATAACGAAAACTTCGTCCAGGACGACAGGACGGGCAGTAAGAGGTATTGTCCTGTCCGGGCACCGCGGTGCCCCGCACCCAGCCTGCAGGAAAGCGTTACTTCCATCTTTCTTGGGGCAAACGCGGTACCACAGCTGAGCTCTTACCACCTCCTGTCCTCCACACAGGAAACTGTCCACCCTGAACGCCTGGATGGCGGATAACGGCTACAACACCGCACAGCTCTGGGAAGATATTGAAGATACTATTATAAAGACGATTATTTCGATTCAACCGGTTGTGAAGCACAATTACCAAAGCTGCTTTCCAAACCACACGACGGGCTGTGCCTGCTTTGAGATCCTGGGCTTTGATATTTTGCCAGACAGAAAGTTGAAGCCGTGGCTGCTGGAGGTGAGAAAAGGCGTCTCCTGCTGTGTTGGGGCAGCTCTGGAAGCAGCAGGTAGCCGAGAGCTGGTTCGTCTGGGGGAGGCTCCAGGGCAGGGGTGGTGGGATGGACAGAACTCTCATTAAAAGGGGGCACCTCCTTTGCGAAATTGAGCAGGCTGTGAAGACTGCAGCGAGCGACCTGCTGTAGGCTGAGCGGGATCCAGGAGCCCCTTCCCTGTACCCCCTCACTAACTCCCCTCGGGGGTTTCCCGATCCGTGGGACTCCCTGACCTGTAACTGGACCCCAAATTCCCGTCCGCCGCCCCTGGCCCGTGGTCCGGCAGGGTGTGGGATGTGAAGGAGCTGCCGTGCGGCGGGCGTTACGCTGCAGAAGGACGGAGCTAGCTGCCGTGTGCAGCCTCCGGCTGTCTGTCGCTGTTCCAGGGAAGAACGTCCCTGGGAAGCGTGCGGTGGGGCAGACTGGGGCCAGCGAGCTGGGAGCTGCCAGGTTAGACGGGCTGCTTGTTTTGGCAGGTGAACCACTCTCCCAGCTTCACCACAGACTCTCGCCTAGACTATGAGGTGAAGGATGCTCTTCTCTGTGACACCATCAACCTGATAAACGTGCATGCCTGTGACAAAAGGAAGGTGCTGGAGGAAGACAAGCAGCGGGTAAAGGAGCGGCTCCTCCAGGCCCACCAGGCTCTCCGTGCAGCCAGGTATCGCTCTTCCCCTCAGCCCTGCAGGTCCCCAGTGAGAAAAGACGGAGCAGGATGAAAGCAAGGCTGGCTGTCGCCCAACTAAAGCTCCCAGAGGCCATGGCACGACACAGCCTCTGCGAAGAGATCTCCCAAGCCATCCGCACCCCGCGAGGAAGAGCCAGGGCCGGTCTCTGGGCACTGGGAGGTCTGAGGCCCTGGTGCTCCGGGCCCTGTGCAGAGTCAGCCCTGTCGAGCTGTGCCCACCTGTCACGTCCTTCTGTGCCGGGCGGTGCCGGCGTCCCTGTGGGGCTCGCAGGACTGCGGCACTGCTTCGGGGGCCAGGAGCACCCGGGGCCCTTCTCCAGCGCAGGGCTCCTTTCCCAGGGCTGAGGGTTCCCTCCTTCTCTGTCTGCACGTCCTTTCGTGAGGCCACGCTAGGCCAGCCTGCGCCCGGGCTCTTCCAGCCACGCAGGGCGAGGCAGGAGCTCCCTCCAGCTCCCATTTGAATGGGGAGACCTGAGACGGCACCAGGCTGGAGATGCCGAGCACGTCAGCCCTGTGCTCCGCCTGCCCCTGCTGCCTCGGCTGCTCCCAACTCCCCGCTAGCGAGGAAGCTCCCCGACAGCCCTGAGTGGGCACACGCGGCCCGAACTCCTCTCGTGACAGGGTTAGCTGGGTGACAGGGCCGAGGGGCAGGGCTGGGCGGCAGGGAGGTCTGGAAGCGCTTCCCCAGCACTCCGCAGGTGGAGGAGGAAGCAGCGCGCCCGTGTGAAACAGGCTCCCCAACGGGGAAGGACGGGGGAAGGTGCCAGCCAGGCCCTTGTCCCTCGGCCGGGACAGCACCGGAGCCTCCTCTCGCAGCTCCTGCTTGTGCTTCCTCCCGATGCGCAGGCGCGAGGAGCTGGAGAGCACCCAGGCCGCCTGGCTGTCTCGGGCGGAGGAGTACGAGAACTCGCACCTGGGCGGCTACCGGCGCATCTACCCGGCATGTGGCACGGAGAAGTACGAGCCGTTTTTCAAGCAGAGCCGCTCCCTCTTCCAGGAGACGGTGTCGTCCAAAGCACGAGAGGAGTGTGCCAGGTACGGCGCTCCTGCGGAAAGCCCCCTCCTCACAGGGGCTGCTCGCTCCTGACCCCTTCCCAGGAGCAACTCTGCTGCTTCAGGGATGGGAGTAACCTGGTGAGAGCTGGAAGGGAAGGAGTCCCCAGGTGCTACGTCACCTCAGCAGAGCAACTTCCTTTCGCTTGTACCCTTGAGAGGCAAATGCAATATTCCGTTGGCTTTTGGCCTCCGGAGGTGCCATGTCACAAGGGCCCTCCACCCTCCTGGCAGGCACAGCCTAATTCGAGGACATTTCTTACAGCATCTCTTAAAGCACTCCTGGCCCATTTCTTGGCACACTTTATTACAGTCTATTCGCCACAGAACTTCTGACTGCAGTAAAATGTCCCTGGATTGAAGGCTTCATGACAGCCTTTCGCTGTTACAGCTCTTACTGCATCAGTGACACTGTTCCTATGGCAGGCAGCAACTGGAGGAAATTCGCCTGAAAAAAGAAAAGTTGGAAGCTCTTACCAGGAAGATGAAGAGGAAAGAAGACCTGCAGGGAGAGTCAGCAGGGGACAAATCCCAGATCCATCATAAAACCGCAGCCCCTGCAGCCCGCTTCACCTGTAGAAGGACCAGGACGTGGGACCGAAAGGTACCTCGCTCTGGTCAGCGCTTGTCCCGCGGGCTCTCAAAGGCAGTAACATGGCTCTGGGTGGGTGTCCCCCGAGGGACAGAACTACAAGGTTGGACTCCCCTCACGATGTCCAGAGAGTTGACAGCTTGTGCAGGGAGGTACTTGCACCCGTGCTGTCCCTCCCCTGTTGGGGCTCCCACAGGGATCTTCATCCCACTCCACCCCGCAGTCCGTGATCTCCTCAGGGCTTGGAGGCTCTGGGGCTTTGGCTCTCCTGCACGTTATTACAGCTTCCCCTTTGCTGTAACTCGGGTCTCTCTGCCCTACAGTGCATGCGGTACGACTCCATGCAACCCCAGGATATTGCGGAACGCGAGGAGAAGAAAAGACTCGATGCTCTTCGGCAGCGTGAGAACCTCATCCGAGGCCTGGGCATCATAGATCAGCTCTCGCGGCTGCTCCCCGCAACCCACAGACCAGCCGACACCCAGGGATCCTGCCCCGCCGTCCCCAGGAGCCAGGTAACCGAAGGCTGCTCGGGCCCACCCCGCAGGCCGACACGGGAGACGCCCTTTGCGGGGGGTCGCGAGGCTCCGTTAAACGCGATCCAGTGCAGTGCCTGGGTCCGTGGGTCGGACGACCTCGCCTTTCCAACACCGCTGTCCCCAGCTGGGGCCGCGGGGTGAGCTGCTGCTTCGGGCAGCCGTGTGGTTCTCCGAGCTGAGCACCCCGGCCGGCGGGGTGGGCAGCAGCACAGCGCGCTCGGAGCGCGGCAAAGAGGGATGCGAGGGGAGCGTAGGGATGTCTGAACAAACCAAAAAATCTTTAGGTGAGTTCTGCGCTGCGACCAGCGCCTCGCCCTAAACGTGCCCCCTCCGTGACAGCATTCAGGGAAGGGGATGAGTGCATGCATGAGCCTAAACCCCTGTCGGGCTCAGCCCTCGGTCTGGGGCTCCCTCTTCAGAGCCGCCCTCGCTCTGCAACAGCACCCTGTGGCCTAAACCCTCGTCACCGGCCTCTCTGAGGGCCGCACCCGGAGCAAGCTGGGCTTCACAGAGGACTGAACCGGGGTTTGGACATCGAGTTAAAGGAGATCTGCGGGGTTGTTTCAAACCAAGTCTTGGCTGCCCGGCTCCCGGTCTAAAACCGGACGAGGAAGCCCGCGGTCGGCCGTCTGTGCGCTCCATCAGGTGACGGGCTGCTCCGGAGCACTGACGGTGGCTGTCACCTGCTGTGTTGGGGAAGGGCTAGTTCTGGACCTGCAATTCATGAAAACCCTTGCAAGGTCCATTGCCTTTTCCAGGGGCACTGTCTGCTTCCAAGGCTGCCCGCTCCTGGCTGGAAGGGTGACACTGCTCAGAAGGATGCTGACAAACTCAAGGTACCAGAGTTGCAGGATTTATTCAGGACTTAGGAGTCTTCTAGTACCTTATAATTGGAAATGGTCCATTTAATTTAACAAAAGAAGTCTAAGGTGGAATTTGATCTGTAAGAACTGACGGTAGCTGCCTTTTCCTCTACCAGACAAAGCAGTACGGAACCTGAAACCCAAACTCTGCCTGAAATCTGGATAATTTTTTCAGCAGTGAAGGATTATGTGGGGGTGAGACCCTCCATCGCTGGGTCTTCCCAGCCCGCTCTGGCATGTCTTTCTGCAAACCCTGCTCCAGCTCAGCCCGCTGTGCTGGGCAGAGCACCGGAGCCTCATCACGGCTGCAGGCGGCTGCCATGACCCCTGGGGTGTTTGAAGCGGGGACGGTGACTGGGGTGTGCCTGGGGAGGAGGTGCAGGGTGACACTTCAGCGAGCACCCGTGGGTGACCAGAGAGGACTTTCCCTCCCAAGGCCCCCGGAGCTAAGCCGCGGGCGCTTTCTCTCCTTGCAGCCGCAGTTTCTCTGGGACGCGCTCAGGGACCAGGACAGACACCACTTAGTGACGCTCGCCCCCCTCTCGCTCCTGGGAGGCCCAGTCCGGCCTTTGGGATGGCGGCTGGTGCACAACCCCAGAGCCGAGGCCCCGCTGCCAGCCAGCCTGGGCTCGGATCCTGCTGCCGCAGGCACCCTCTTCGTTCGAGGCCAGGGCATCCTTTACCACGAGCGGCACATGGTGCGGCAGGGCCTGCGGGCGCAGGCGACGGGCTGGCTGCGGGGCCAGGCAGCACCAACGGCAGCAGTTACCCAGCCCTGCACCGAGGGGCTGCAGGCGAGAGGACAGTGGCTCCCCGATGCCGAAAACAAGGCTGAAGGCTGTGAGTACACACTACCTTCCTTTGGCTCTGAGTGTCCCCATCGTGGAGGCTCAGGGCAGTGAGCTGGAGCCATGGGCAGGCGCTTGGGAACTGTGGATGCTCCTGGGCTTGCCAGGGTGGGAGGAGCGGGTGGGCTGGATGGGGCTCAGAGACCCTGGGGTGCTCAGACCCTGCAGCGGGGACGCTGCCCTCTTCTCTGGTACCTGGTGACCACTGGAAGTCTCTGCCCGAGGGCGGTAGCATCCCATTTGCAGGGGCAAGGAAGAACGTGGGTGGTTTCCCAGGACCAAGGGTTGATGCGCTGGGATGGGGGAGCGTAGGAAGCCCAGAAGTACTTGAGAGTCGGGTCAGAGGCACAGCAGACAGGACAGCTGTTAGCTGGGGGGAGTACGGAGGAGGCACTTAGTGACCCCAGGCCTCGCTCCGCCATGCTGCTCCCTGCTGCCCACGGCCACTCCGGCCAGCCCTGCCCACGGAGCTCCCCCCACGCTCCCCCCACCCACCCTTTCACCCAGCCCTGCCCAGCGCCCCCGCTGTCGGCCTCTTGCAGCCTTAGAGGCAGGCAGGAGCAGGGCCAGGGGGCTCTGCCAGGGCCTCGCAGGGCCGAGCGCCCTCACGGAGGGCAGAGCTGCCGGGGTCCGCCTGCCCCCCACGCCTGCTTCGCTCCCCAGGTGAAGCCGGCCGGCTGTCCTCCTGCGCGGGCAGCTGCCACCCGCCATCCCCAGCCTCAGGCACCTCCAGCCCCGCCGCGCTCCCGAAGCTCCCCATCCCCATCGCCGCCGCCGCCCACGGGCAGCCCACGCGTGCCCCGCACCCTGCCAGCGGCCCCCACGCTCGCCGCCTGAACAGCCCAGGTAACGGGGCGGAAGGGACCCCCGCGCTCGGCCTTTCCCCCCCCGTGGGTGCTGGCCGGGGACGGCTGTCTGCACCCCCGGACTGGAGCCTGCGCCCCCAAACGGGTCCCGCCGCACACCCCGGGCCGCTTTACCTCCGCCGGGCCGCGGGCCGGCCCCCGCACCGGGGGACTGCCCTGCTCCCCGCCCGCCGCGGGCTCTCCCGCTCCCTCGTCCCCGGGATCGGGATCCCTGGGGCGGCTGTGCCGGGCCCCCCCCGCGATGCGGAGCCGCCCCGCCGCCGGCCCCGCCCGCTTCCCGGCCCCGGTCCCCGGCCATGGCGGCGCTGCTGCGGCGCGGGCTGCGGGTGGCCGCGCTCCTCGCCGGGACCCCGCGGCGGGCTGTGGCGGCGTGGCCGGGGGACCCGGAGCCGCCGGACCCGGCGCTGGAGGAGGCCAAGAGGTGCGGGGCGACCGGGGACGGGGACCGGGGCCGGGGACCGGGGCGCTCACGTCTCTCCCCCGCAGGTTGCGGCGGCGGCGGGCGGCGGCGCGGATGGAGCGGCTACGGCGGGAGATGGGCGGGGGGCGCGGAGCCCCCGAGCGTACCCTGACCTGGCAGGCGATGGAGCAGATGCGGTGAGCGGCGGGGCCGGGCCGGGAAGGGGCGGGCCGTGCCCCGGGGACCGTGCCCCGGTGACCGCGCCCGTGCCCGCAGGTTCCTGCGGCAGGAGCTGCCCAAGGAGTGGCCGCTGGAGCGCCTGGCCCAGGGCTTCGGTGTCAGCCCCGACGTGGTGCGGCGGGTGCTGCGGAGCCGGGGCTGCCCCCCGCCGCGCCGCCGCCTGCGGCAGGACGAGAAGGCGCGGAGCGCCGCCGCACCGGGAGCGGCACCGGGAGCGGCACCGGGAGCGGACGCGGGTCGCGAGGTGCGCGCCCCCGACGGCACGCTGCTGTACCGGCTGCCGCGGCGCTGGGGCGGGCCGGGACCGGACGCGCAATAAACGGCTGAACGGGACCCGCCTCCGCTGCGCTGCTTCCGCCGCGGCGGCCATGGGCTCGGAGGCGGCGGCGCTGCTGGAGGCGGCGGATTTCGCGGCCAGGAAGCACAAGGGGCAGCGGCGGAAGGACCCCGAGGGCACCCCCTTCATCAACCACCCCATCGGTGCGGAGTCCCGGCGGCCCCCGCACCCCGGCCCTGGGGGAGCCGCGGCCCCCGTGTCCCGCCCCACGGGGACCCCCCGGACCCCTCCTGCCCCGGGGCGCCGCCCGCCCCCGAGAGCCCTCGGACCTCCCCCCAGCCCCCGGGGACAGCCGGGTCCCCTGTCCCATCCCGTGTCCCTACCGCCGACTGGGGGCAGAGCCCCCCGCAGCGCTGCCCCCCAACCCCAGAAGAGAGACCCTACCCTGTGTTTGGCCGTGGGGGCTCCCCCCGTGCTGTGGTCCTGCCCGGCTCAGTGCCCCCTGTCCCCACCGCCCCCCACCTGCCCGGCCTGGGGGCAGCCCCCAGCCTCCTCCTGCCTGCCCCAGCCCAAGGCTTTCACCCCACAGGCTGTGCCCATGGGCTCCCCCCCTGCCCCGGGTGGATCCTCGGGGACCCCTCCCTGCCTGACGCCCACCCATCACCCCTGGGAGCCACTGCTCTGGCCCAGACCTGCCTGCTTCCCCCCCCCCCGCTCCCCCTCCCCACCCCTTTGCTCTGCCTTGCAGGCGTCGCCAGGATCCTGGCCCACGAGGCAGGTGTGACCGACATCGTCGTGCTGCAGGTACCGCCCTGCCCTGCCCGCTCCCCGCTGCGGCGGGCGCCTGGGCCCCCGCAACCCCCCAGAACCCCCCAGCCTGTCCCCTCCTGGTGCCAGGCTGCCCTCCTGCACGACACGGTGGAGGACACGGACACGACCCTCCCGGAGCTGGAGGAGCGGTTCGGGGCGGAGGTGAGGCGGGTGGTGGAGGAGGTGACGGACGACAAGGCGCTGCCCCGGGCCGAGCGGAAGCGGCTGCAGGTGGAGCGGGCGCCCGGCAGCAGCCCCCGCGCCAAGCTGGTCAAGCTGGCCGACAAGCTCTACAACCTGCGCGACCTCAACCGCTGCACCCCGGAAGGTAGAGCCCGCACCGGGGACCGGCACCGGGGACCGGCGCTGAGGGACGGACGAGCGCTCGGTGGCGCCGAGGCTGGCCCGGCGGCGGGGGATGGCGGGGGTCGCCGTGTCAGAGGGGCGGCTGCGGGCGGGGCTCGGAGCCGGACCCCGGCGGGTGCCCGGAGCCGCTCGGCCGGGTCCGGGCGGGGCTCGACCCCAGGGCTGCCCGGTGCGGCCACGGCCACGGCCCGCCCCGCCGGCGGCACCGACTCCAAGCGGGCCCGGGCCCCTGCCGCCGCTCCCCGCGGCCGGACGTGACGCACGCCGCGCGTGTCCCCGCAGGGTGGTCGTCGGAGCGCGTGCAGGAGTACTTCCGGTGGGCGGCGCAGGTGGTGGCCGGTCTGCGCGGGACGAGCCCCCCCATGGAGGCCGCGCTGCGGCGGCTCTTCGAGGAGCGCGGCCTGGCCCTGGGGCCGCCGGGGCCTGGGACCGGGGCCGCCGCCGGGGACGGGGAGCCGCGGGCGGGGCGCGGCGGCCAATAAACGTGCGCAGAGCCGAGAGTCCCGCCTCCCCGCGTTGCCATGGCGCCGGGCACTTCCGCCGCAGGGTTTCGCCGCGCGGCCGTGGCCGCGTTCGAGGGTTCCGGGCGCCGCCCCGGTCCCGCCGCCCCGCCATGGCCTTCGCCGGCCGCCGCGATGTGCCCGAGCCGCCCGACTTCGGTATCCTGAAGCGGCTGGCGCGGGACCAGCTCATCTACCTGCTGGAGCAGGTCCGGGCCGGGGCGGCGGGGACCGCCCGGGGGACGGGGGGCGGGCTCGGCCCGGGGGGACGGCGGCCGGAGACGGGCCCGGGACGGGGCCCCGGAGGGATCCCGCGCCGGGGACTGGGGAGGCGGCGGGATCAGGGTGGGCCCCGGGTAGGGGGTCGGACCGGGGCGGGCGGCCAGTGGGGCGCCGGCCCCATGCCCCGCCTGCCCTCAGCTCCCCGGGAAGAAGGACTTGTTCATCGAGGCCGACCTGATGAGCCCCCTGGACCGCATCGCCAACGTCTCCATCCTGAAGGTACCGGGGGGGCCGGGGCGGGCAGCTGCCCGCACTGCCCACTGCCCGCACTACCCGCTGCCCGCACTGCCCCTGCCCGCACTGCCCGCTGCCCGCACTGCCCGCTGCCCGCACTGCCCCCTGCCCGCACTGCCTGCCCACCCCCTGCCTCTCCCTGCAGCAGCACGACGTGGACAAGCTGTACAAGATGGAGAGCCGGCCGGGCCCCAAGTCCAGCGACCAGTGAGTCCCCCACCACCGCGGCACCGGGGCTGCCCGCCCGGCCGGGCCAGAGGGATCTGCGGAGCCGGTGGCAAGAGGCGGGGGGCAGGCGGCTCTTCCAGCTCAGAGTTTGGCTCCGCCGGACCAGATGGGTCCCAGGGCAGAGCTGCCGAGGGAACGGGGCGGGCAGGGCTGGGCGCAGGGGGCCTCTTGCTCCCCTCCATCGCTCTGTGCCCGCAGGTTCTGCTTCCTCGTCCGGCCGCGGATCCAGACGATGAGGTACATCACCGGTGAGTGCGAGCGGCCCAGGGGCGGTTGCCTGTTGCCCGCCATGTCAGTGGGCGACACCTCAGCCCCGCGCCGAGGCTCGTCTGCCGCTGCCATGTGGGCACAGAGTGGCGCGGGGAGCCCCTGCACTGTGGGGCTGGGGCCGGGCTCGGGGCTGCCGGTGTGGATTGGGCTGGGGAAGGGCTTTTGGTGATGCCGCGGCCCCGGCAGAGGGGCCTCGCGCCCGGCATTGCTCTCTCTGCCTCAGGTATTTCGGGTCCTGTGAGACAGGGGACCCCAGACCTCCCGGGACAGGAGGCGCTGTGGGGGCTCGGGGGGGCGGGCAGCCTTTGCAGGGTCCCTGCGGTTCTGTTCACAGGTATTATCAAAGCGGACAAGATGTCAGGGAGGAGCAGGAAGTACAAGATCATCTTCAGCCCCCAAAAGGTCAGTCTGACCGCGCTCTGCTGACAGGTACCCCCTCACTCTGTGTTTGCCCGGCCTTCATGCCTTCCGCCCCTTCTGTGGACACCAAAAGCAGATCGTTTCTAACCCAGAAACGTTTAATTAAAACCAAACGTTGCGATGGCTGGGAACGAGCGGGTCCCCTCCATTGCCAGCTCTCCCGTGCACGCTCAGAGCCTGGCTGGGCCCTGAGGGTCTCCCCTTCTCTTCCAGTTTTATGCTTGCGAGATGATGCTGGAGGAAGAGGGAGTGTTTGGTGGTGAGTGGGGCTGTGGTGCCTGCCCCTTCCCCTCCCCGAGGGCTGGCTCGCGGTAGCTCTGGCGCTGCAGAATCCCAGTTGAATCCCAGTACTGGGAGGGATCCCTGTGCTGGCAGGGAGGGGAGTGTGGGGAGGAACAGCCGGTTCCCTCGAGCCTGGCTGCCTGCGGCAGTTGGGTGCCCACCACGGCATCGGCGCCTCTACGCTGTCTCCTGGGAGGAGAGGGGCTCCTGCCACCAGCCCCTGTGAAAGGCCCCGTCTCTGCTCCCCACACCCCTCTCTGTGGGGCTGCTGTGGTTCTTGGGTAACTGTCGCCTTTCCCTGCCCTGAATTTAGACGTCACCTGTGATGAATGGTCCTTCTACCTGCTCCCCCTGGACGAAGACATCATCAGCATGGAGCTGCCCGAGTTCTTCCGCGACTACTTCTTGGTCAGTGGGGCGGCGCTCCCGGGACACTGCCCGGCAGGGTGGCAGCTGTCCCCTCGCTCGCCTGCTGGACTGGGGACACAGGGGCAGCTGGGGACATGGGGGTGTTGTTCCGAGGGCTGAGGCGTGACGTCCCGCTCTGTCCCTCAGCCCCCACCGCAGGCCCTTGTCTGCCGTCCCGGGGTGGCTTTTGCTGGGGGCGGCTGCTCTGAGGGGCCGTGATGCCTCCCCTCCACCTGCACTGGCTTCTCCTCTGCTTCCTCCCGAGCAGCTTCGGGGCGTCCCAGCACGTTCCTGGGCTCGCTCCTCCTGGAAGCCCAAGCCCGGGACCCACCCCATCCCCATCCCCGGTCCGTCTCCAGCAGCCGTTTCCCAGCCAGCCCGCCCAGACTCGCTCCCCGAGGTCTTGTTGTCCTGCAGGAGGGGGATCACCGCTGGATCAACTCCGTCGCCCGAGCCCTGCAGCTGCTGAACTCCCTGTACGGGCCTTTCGGCAGGGCCTACGGGATCGGCAGGTGTGCCAAGGTATGGCCGCGCCGCCGGGCTCAGCCGGGCAGCCTCGCTGGTCCCGTAAGGGGTACGGAACTAAACCATCCAGCCCCGTGGCATCGTGTCGCCGTAGCAGGGGCACCGCGCTGCTGCCTCGTCCCAGGCGGCACTGGGGGCTCGGCAGGTTTGCCGGGGGTCCTGCGGCCACGGGACGTGCCGAGGTTGGGGGGGGGGAGCTGCAGCAGCCTCTGCTGCTCGTTGGGGCATCGCGGAGCACCCCGTGCCCTGGAGGGGGAAGTGCTCGTGCCCACCCTCGGCCGGCGAGCCCCGTGCCACCGCAGGCGGTTGTCCCTGCGGGACGCCTCGGCCCCAGCCCTGGCTGGCACACCGCGGCTCGAGGGGCTGGCGTGGGGGCAGGCGGCAGCCCTCGGGGGGGGAGTCTGGGGCTGCTCCCCCGGGCCCTGGCACGCTCTGCCCGTCACAGATGAGCTACGAGCTGTGGCGGGACCTGGAGGAGGAGAGCGAGGGCGACGGCCAGGGCAGGAAGCCCGAGATTGGCAACGTCTTCCTCATGGACAGAGGTGGGCTGGAGCGAGGGGGCAGCGGGCGAGGGCTGGCTGAGGAGGAGCAGTTGGGGCCGGCAGCTTGCCTGCAGAGGGATCTCCCGGCAAACGGGGCAGGGAGAGGCCGTGCTGGCTGCAGGCAGCAGCAGGAGGTGCGGGGGGTCGAGGCCGGGCAGGGGGGGAGCGTGAGGGCAGCCCGGGCACCGGCTTTCGTTGCAGACACGGACTACGTGACGGCGCTGTGCTCCCAGGTGGTGTACGAGGGGCTGGTGGACGACACCTTCCGCATCAAGTGCGGTAGGTCATCGGGGGAGGGGACGGGGCGGTGTGGGGCTCCGCACCCATCTAGCGGGAAAGCCCCGGGGTCCGTGCCCAGCACGGTCGGAGGCAGGGCCTGCGCGCTGCGGCCGGGGCTGTTCCCCGCGGGGACGCTGCCGCGGACCGTCCACGACTCGGTCTGGCCAAGCGGCTGGGCGGGCACATCCCCTCCCCCTGCTGCCCTTACGGCGGGGCCAGCGCGTGCGGGGGTGTCGCTGTTCTGGGGCGAAGCAGCTCTTCCTCCTCCTCCGCAGGGAGCGTGGATTTTGGGCCAGACGTCACCTCTTCTGACAAGAGCATTAAGGTCCTGCTCAATGCCCAGGACAAAGTGAGTCCTCGCCTGCCTCGGGGGAAGCGGGTTGCCCCGTGCCCGGTGGCACCAGGGGGAGGCTGAGTGGGGAGCGGTGGGGTACTGCCGGGCCCAGGAGCGCAGGTTGGGATGGGTCAGGGCACGGGGACGGGAGAAGCGTGGTCTGCAGGCACAGGGCTCCTGTAGGCAGCACAGTCCCTGCGGGCAGGGGAGTGTCGTGCTGGCCAGCGGGTGTTTTGGGGCGCTGCCCACCCCGGCGGGGACACCAGCTCGTCTCGCTGCCATTGGGGCTGCTGGCCAGCCTCGGCGCCGGGGGCTGTGGCTGGGCTGGCGCAGGGGAGCGCGGGGTGCGTGCCCGGCGCCGACCGCTGCGGTGCTCCCCGGGCAGGTCTTCAGCCAGATCCGGAACGAGCACTTCTCCAGCGTGTTCGGGTTCCTGAGCCAGAAGTCGCGCAACCTGCAGGCGCAGTACGACGTGAGTGTCGCCCCAGGGTGCGGGGCCACCCCTCCGCAGCCGGGCCCCCTCCCTGGAGGCTCTCTCTTCCGCAGCGGCGCCGCGGCATGGACATCAAGCAGATGAAGACCTTCGTCTCCCAGGAGCTGAAGGGCCTCAAGCAAGAGCATCGCCTGCTGAGCCTGCGTAGGGGCCGGGGCTGGGGTGGCGGGGAGGGGGAGGCCCTCGGCCGCGGGGGCTGCAGGGCCCTGGTGGTGCCCAGGAGGGGCAGATGATCTGGGCGGTGGGCAGGGTGGCGGAGCCTGTTGGTGTGCGCCGGTGTCCGTAGCGAGGCTGGGGGGACGAGCGGTGCGCAGAGCCCGTTGCACCCCCAGAGCCGCCGTCTCTCCTGGCCGCGCAGATATCGGCGCCTGCGAGTCCATCATGAAGAAGAAAACCAAGCAGGACTTCCAGGAGATGATCAAGGCTGAGCATTGTGAGTGCTGCCCCCGTCCCAAGCCTCGCTCCCCCACCCTCCACTTGAACCCACTTGCCCCAGGCCGGGGCGGCCTCCCACCTGGGTGCCCCCTGCGTGACCACAGTCCTTCCAGACCGTGTGTATTGGGGGGGGGGGGGGTCCTTGGGGCCCTACAGAGGGACAAGCTGCATCCCCGGGGGGCTGGTGCGCGGCGGGGTGGGAGGCCCGGGATCGCAAGCCTGCCCCTCGTTCCCCGGGGGTCAGCGGGGGGAGGCCGAGCCCAGGCTCCAGCTCGGTGACATGGTGGGAGAGAGCCCTGGGGGTGGGCGAAATGACGCCGCCTCTTCCCCCACCGCAGCTCTGCTCGAGGGCTTCGACATCCGCGAGAGCACCAGCTTCATCGAGGAGCACATCGACCGGCAGGTGAGACCGCGCCGAGCCCGAGGGGCGGGCTGCTCCGGGCGCCCTGGCCCGCTGCGGGGGCTGCAAGCGCCTCACCCCCTGCCCCCCCGCAGGTGTCCCCCATCGAGAGCCTGCGCCTGATGTGCCTCCTCTCCCTCACGGAGAACGGTGAGGGGTCTGGCGGGGATGGGCAGCCCCGGGGCTCTCCAGCCTTGGCGCAGAGCTCACCCTGCTGCTCCCCGCAGGTCTCGTCCCCAAAGACTACCGCTCCCTGAAAACCCAGTACCTGCAGGTCAGTGCCCAGGGGCTCCTGGCAGAGCAAGCGTTATGTCGGACCGGGCTTCCCCTCCCCGCCCGCTGCTGGCCACAGCTGCCCCCAGGGGTGCTGGGGCCGAGCCCTGGGCTCTGCGTGCCCCTGCCCTTCGCCTGCCGGGCTGCTCTCCGCAGCCTCCCCGCGGGGGTGGCGCCCGTGCCCGCAGCTGGGGCTCTGCGCTGACCCGGCTGCCCCTTCCCCAGAGCTATGGGCCCGAGCACTTGCTGACCTTCCACAACCTCAAGCGCGTCGGGCTGCTGACGGAGCAGTCGGCTGGAGACACCCTGACCGCCGTGGAGAGCAGAGTCAGCAAGCTGGTGACGGACCGCGCCGCCGGTGAGAGCCGCCCTCCGCCCCGCGTACCCCGGGAGCCACGGCTAGGGGAGCCCGGGGGCAGAGAAGCACGAGGGAAACGGGGGCGCTGCAGGCACGGAGCACGTCCCCAAGGGTGCTGGTGCTGCCAACAGGGCGGTGGGCGAGCCCTGCCCGCGGGGTGGCAGGGCTGGCAGGCACCGCCACCACGTCTCTTCTCGAGCCGGCAGCTCCGCGCGTCCCCCTGCGCAGCCCGGGGGCTCTGAGCTGTTCCTCCTCATCTCCTTCCCCAGGAAAGATCACGGATGCGTTCAATTCTTTGGCCAGGAAGAGCAATTTTCGAGCCATAAGCAAGAAGCTGGGGTTGGTACGTCCTTGTGGGGCTCCTGGCCTGCCGCCCTGCCCACGGGGCTGGAGCTGCTGTCACCACTCCAGGCAGCCAAGGGGCTTCTCCCCTAGACAGGGGGTCCCTGTGGGCTTCCCGGTCCACCCTGAATCTGGGCCACACGGGTGCGGTGGAGGGACGGGTGCTCTGGCTGTGCCCACACGGGGGGGCCTCGCAGCTGCCTGGCACTGGGGGGCAGCTCTGTGGCCTCTGGTGGAGGGGTCCTGGGGCGGTGGAGGGGTGACATTCCCATCCCTGGCACTCCAATGCACAGCCTGCCCGGGCTGCGTGTTTGGGTGCAGGGGGGCAGAGGCTTGCTCCGAGCGGCCGTCCCGCCTGCCCCGCCTGCGCCTTTGAGGGGGTGGGTGAAGCCCCGATCAGGCTGGTCCCGTACCCAGAGCATCGCCCACCTCTGCAGATCCCCCGGGTGGACGGAGAGTACGACCTGAAAATGCCTCGGGACATGGCTTATGTGTTCAGCGGGGCCTACGTCCCCCTGAGCTGCAAGATCATCGAGCAGGTGAGCCCTCCTGCTGCAGGGGAGCACTGTGCGCGGCCCCCCGAGCCCCGGCCTTCTTCTGGGGGGGCTGGTGGGTGTCTCTCCACCCAGGGCAGGGGCTGGTAGAGCTCGTGTGCTGGCCGATGCCTCCCTCTGGGCTGAGCCTGAAGCCTTCCCCTGTCCCTCAGGTGCTGGAGCGCCGGGGCTGGCTGGGCCTGGAGGAGGTAGTGCGGCTGCTCAATGGCAACGAGTTTTCTGACTCAGGTAGTGCCAGCATGGGGCTGGGTGCAGGGGGGCCTGGGGCTGGTGGGTCTGACAGCGCTCTGCCCCGTCCAGACAGCACCGTGGAGGACAACCCCGCCTGGGAGTCCCAGCGCGTCATCCTCGCCGTCTTCCTGGGGGGCTGCACCTTCTCTGAAATCGCTGCTCTTCGGTTTCTGGGGAAGGAGAGAGGTAGGAGCCGGGGTGCTGCCTGCCAGGGGGGCAGGGACTGCCGCGGTCACGGCTGGTGAGCAGGGGCCGTGCTGGGTGTCAGCGGTGGCTACGGCCCGAGGGGCAGCGAGGGGCGAGACCCGCAGGCGCTCCCAGGGAACGGCCCTGCCCTCGGCTGGGGACCTGCCCGGGAACGGCCGGGGCCGGCGGGGCACTGGCGGGGCCTCTCCCGCAGGCTGCAAGTTCATCTTCCTGACCACGGCCATCACCAACAGCGCCCGCATGATGGAGGCCATGATCGAGGCCAAGGCGTGAGGCCGGGCTGGGCCTGGCCGGGGGCGGGGGCCGTTCCGCCGCGCTCTACTGCCAATAAACGTCTCTCCTGGCACGGCTCCGGCTCCGGCTGTGTTGGGGGCCGGGGACCCCCCGGGGGCGGCTGCGCTCCGGGCCGGGGGCGATGCGGGACCGGGACGGTGGCGGCGGCGTAGCGCATGCGCAGTGGCGCTGAGGCACCGCCCAGGGTGTGTGTGGGGGGGGCACCTCCCGCGCGAGGTCACGTGGTTGCTGTCAAATGCGGAGCGCGCGCCCAGGAGTGCCGTTACCTGTGCCACAGCGGCGCCGGTCTCGCTTGTGATTGGTTAGAAGCCCCGAAGGTTTTTCGCTGCCATTGGCTGGCGGCCGGCTTGGGGCGGGACTGGCAGCGACGAGTAGGTCGAGAAGTCTGAGGGAGAGGGCGGGGCGCGAGCGACGGTTGTGGGCGGGGCCGCAGCGCAGCCAATGAGCGCGCCCGGGAGGGGAGTTTGAATCGCGGAGCGAGCGGTGGGCGCAGAGCGGAGCGGCCGCTATGAGGAAGAGGTGCGGGGCGGCGGGGGGGGGGGGACCGGGGAGGGGGCCGGGCCGGGCCGGACCGGACCGGACCCGAGCAGGGGGACGGGATGCGGGGCCGGGGGCGGGCGGGCGCGTGGCTGGGAGGTGCGGTGGCGGGCGCGGGCCGCGGCCGGCGGCCGCTGATGTCCGGCGGGCCCCGGTTCCCTCAGCGAGGTGTTGGCGGCCGAGGCCGTGTCGTGCCTGAACCGAGCCATGGCGGCGCTGCGGGACATCTGGGAGGAGATCGGCATCCCGGAGGAGCAGCGCCTGGAGCGCACCGACGTCGTCAAGAAGCATATCAAGGTGGGAACCGGGGACCCCCGGCGGCCGGGGCGGGGGGCCGGGCCCGCTGTCGAGCCCCGCACTCCCTAGCTGCCGAACCTGCGGCTGCCGCGAGACACGCCCTGCCCTCCCCTCCCCCAGTGCTCGCCCAGCAGTGTTTTCCCAGAGCCCTGGGGCCAGCCGAGGATACGGCTGTGCCCCTGCCCGGCCCTGCCGGGCACCCCGTGCTGCCTGCCCCTCCCTCCGGCCCTTTCCTCGCTTGGCTGGGGTCCCCCTGGCCTGCCCGGTCTCCCTGCGTGTTCCCTCCTTGCTCCCCGTCCCCACGGCCTGCCCCTCTCACCGCGCCTGTGCCCCAGAATCTCCTGGACATGATGGTCGCAGAGGAGGAGAGCCTGAAGGAGCGTCTCTTGAAGAGCATTGCCCTGTGTCGGAAGGAGATTGACGTCCTCTGCAGGGAGCTCCAGCTGGACCCCTTTGAGGTAAGGCACTGCTGCGCACTCCTGGGGTCCAGCTGGCAACAGTTCTGCTGCTTGGCCTCTGCCCGGGGGTCTTGGCGAGGCCGGAGCTCACAATGCAAACGCTTTCACCAACACTTGGTAGAGCCGAAGGCTTTGTGGCTCCTAGTCGGGTGCTGGGAGATGGTTGTGAGGAGACCGGGGGTCTGGCAGCATCTTGTTTTGGGCGTTGCTGCTGCGTTTGCACCTTCTTGGGGAAACGCCTTGCTCAGAACTAGGGCTGGTGCCCCAGGTCTTCGTTTAAAAAGCCCAAACGTGCAAGTCAGGTCTGTGAGAGTTGTGAACGAGAGCGCTGATTTTTGGACTCTCGTAGGCAGAGGAAGAAAGTACCATTCTGCAGATGGAGAAGAATCTGCGGACCCACGTGGAGGTGATGCTGAAGCAGAAGAGGGACAGGAAGCAGGAGCTGAAAACCCTGCAGGAACGAGATCGGGACCTGTGTGACATCCTCTGCACCACCCCCTTCTGCATCGACAGCAACGCCGTGCCCAGCCTGGAGGACCTGGATCGCTACAGGTGCCACGTGGCCTCCCTGGTCGCCGAGAAGGTGAGCGGGAAAGGGCGAGGGTCCCGCCGCACGTGGCACGGGGGGGTGCTCCCTGGTTTCTAACGCTGCTCCTCGCCTCCAGGAGCAAAGGCGGGAAGCGTTTGTCAGCAGCAAGCGGCAAATCATCCTCCTCATGGAGGAGCTGGACCACACTCCAGACACCAGCTTCGAGCGGGACGTGGTGTGCGAGGACGAGGAAGCTTTCTGTCTGTCCGAGGACAACATCGCTGCCCTCCAGACCCTGCTGCAGCAGGTACGTCGGTGCTGCTGCTGGGGGGGCTCCCGGTGGGTCCGGGCAGCCCCTGGCGTCACGGTGTGAAGAGCGACGGCTCGGCTCTCGGCACGTCTGCCTGTTGGGGCGTCCTGTGGGAGCTTTACCCAGGAGACCGTGGGAGGTGGGCTTTGCTGGGCGCGGCGGAGCCAACAGCCCCCCTGCGGGGCCGGGCTGACCCTGTGCCCTCCCCCCTGCAGCTGGAGGCCCGGCGGTCCCTGAACGAAGCCGTGTGCGCGGAGCTGCGCTCCCGCATCGTCGCCCTCTGGGAGAGGCTGCAGGTTCCTGCGGAGGAGAGGGAGTCTTCTGCGGTGCACGCGACCGGGTCCAGAGCCAAAACCAGGAAAGCTGTAAGGACCCCCCTGTGCCCTTGGAGGGGGGGAGGGCTGGGGGGCAGCAGCAGCTCCGGGTTCCACGCTCCGGTTGGTTCGGCCGGGGCGGGGGAGCTGCTTCCAGCGGGGCGGGTGAGCAGGCCCAATCCTGCCCTCGCGGGTGGAGGAGCTGGGAGTTGGTGCTGGCCACTGCCTCATCTTAGAAAGTGGCTTGTGCTGAGGATAAATCCTGTTCCACTGCTCTTCTCACGCTGCCTTCTCTGATCTTGTCGGCAGCTGCAGTTGGAAGTGGACTGTCTGGAGGAGCTGAAGCTGCAGAACATGAAATCCGTGGTCCAGGCAATCCGGGCAGAGCTGGCTGACTACTGGGACAAGTGCTTCTACAGCCAGGAGCAGAGGGAAGGCTTCAGCCCCTATTACGATGGTGGGTGCAGGTCCTTCCTGCTCATCACCTTCCCCTGTGGGAGCTGCAGGCTGCCCGCCCCAGAGACGTGGGGATCCCGGCCCCCTCCTGAAGGTGCTGTTGTGTCCTTTCCAGAGGACTATACAGAGACCCTGCTCGAGCTCCACGATGCTGAGGTGGGGAAGATGAAGAGCTACTACGAAGCACACAAAGATCTGTTTGAGGCTGTGCAGAAATGGGAGGAGAATTGGAAGCTGTTCCTGGAGCTGGAGGTATTGTCTCTGCCCAGCTCAGGGTGGGGTGCCAGGCAGCACCCACCTCCCATCTCCCGTGTGAACTGCAGTTGGGAAACACCAGGGAGGCCCTTGGGACCCGCAGTGGGTGGGTGGGTGAGGGGGTGGGGCACTTCTCTGGGGCGCTGGTGTGGTCCTCCAGAGCTTTTATCCCACGGGGGGCGTGTGGGGCCGTGAGAGCGGGCGGTGTGTTTGGCACTCCCCTGACCTCCCCTCTGTGCTAGAGGAAAGCAACGGACCCCAGTCGCTTCGCCAACCGCGGGGGGAATCTGCTGAAAGAAGAGAAGCAGCGAGCGAAGCTGCAGAAGACGCTTTCCAAGGTAGGTTCAGCCCTGGGGAAGGACCTGGGTGGTGTTGGCCGAGGAGAAGGGCAGCGCTTGGAGCCAGCGAGGGCTGTCTGGGCGTGGGGGAGGGCAGCCTCTACCCTGCCCTTGTGTCCTCACCAGCTGCAGGAGGAGCTGGAGAGCAGGGTGCAGGCCTGGGAGCAGGAGCACGACGGGGCTTTCCTGGTGAAGGGGCAGCAGTTCATAGAGTACGTGACGGAGCAGTGGCAGCTGTACCGCCTGGAGAAGGAGAAGGAGAAGCAGGAGCGGGTGAGTGCGAGGCCGAGGGCGAGAACCGCAGCTCGGCCCCAGGTTCCTGTGACCCTCTGGGGAAACCCCCGCCGGCGGGAGCCGGCCCTTGCCCCGGCAGCGCGGGGGAGCGGGCGCCCCGCGGCTCCCTGCGGCCTCAGCGCGGGTCTCTCACACAGCAACTGAAGAAAAGCCGCCAGATGGAGACGGAGATGCTGTACGGGAGCACCCCCCGGACCCCCATCAAGCGCCGGGTGCTCGGCCCCCACACGCCTGGCAAAGTAAGGAAGGTAAAACCGTCTGTGGAGGGGCGGGACCCCGTGCTTGGCTGGGACCCCGCGGGGAGCCGAACGCTGCCGCCGGGCTGGAGCTGAGCCTTGGGCCGGCCTCGGGCCCCCGCGGGGACACGGGAGGGCTCGGGGCGCTGCGGCAGCGCGAGGGAGAGGGGCCACAGGCACCCCAGTTCTCTCCGGGGCCTGTTGGGCTCTGGAGGCAGCGGGTTCTGTGCAGCCAGGACTCCCGCCCCTGGGGTGACCCGTGCTCTGCTCCCCCCTCAGCTCAACGGCACCTCCATCTCCAGCGCCACCCCCAACAGCACCGTCCGCTCAGCTTTTGGGGGAACCATCTACCACTCGCCAACGTCTCGGCTGCCGCCTTCTGGAGGGAAGGTGAGGAGCTTGGCCGGGAGCCCCTGCCCCGCAGGGTGGGCTGGGGGGGTGGCGTGGGGTGGGGGAGTCGGGACGGCGGCTCCTGTCACGCTGTGCTTCACTGCTTCCCCTGCCAGGCTCAGGGGGGACCCGAGCCTCTGGCTGTCCTCAGCCGGCTGGGCTGGGCTGCTGCGCTCCCCGCGGGATGTTTGTGGGACCTGAGAGGGGAGGAGGGCGGTAGCAGCATTTGGGAAATCTTCCCCCAGGCCAGACTTCTAGCGTACCTCTGGTCCTCGGTGCTGAGGCTGCAGCCTGGGGGGCCTTCAGAACGTGGGTGTGGTGCCGTAGGTCCTGGGGACTGGAGACCCTGGAGGGCTCCTGGAGCTTGAAACTACCCTGGCACCGCAGAGGGACAGGGACCTCCCCAAACTGTCCCGTCTAACTGTTGCTCCTTCTTGTAGCTTGGCCAGGCTCGGACCCCCAGCCGCGTGGCTGCGAAGCCCCCCCGCCCCAGACACAGGGAGCAGAACAAGGAGAACGTGTCCCAGCTGAACGGAACCACCCTGAGCGGTGGGTGCACCCCCACAGCCCCTGTCCAGCGTAACCACAGCGTTAATTCTGTTGCCAGCACCTATTCTGAGTTTGCGGTAATTCACCTCTTCTAAACCCACCTCCCCTCGCTGGGCAGCACAGGGGCTGTGCTCCCCCCCTCCCAGAGGCCCTCCCCCCCCCCCCCCCGGGGCTCGGTGCTGCACAGCCCCCTGGTGTCCCCACGGCAGCAGCTCTCTGCTCTGCATCGAGAACGCGGCGGAGGTTTGGTGGCTGAGGCTGAGCACAGCTCGTGCCACGCAAAGGCCCTGAGCACCCAGTGGGGACCAGACACGAACACAAGAGAAACGCTGATGCCGGGGGCACCCCAGCCCCATGCAGACGTGGCCCGGGCCCCCCTGCAGCCGTGGGCCTGTCTCCAGCTGCTTGAGCCAAGTCTCCCCCCGGCCCCTGAGGCCCGAGTCACTTGTGGTGTGCTCTGGGGGTGCCCATGCTCCCCGGCTGCTCCAGGGGCTGCAGCGTGGTGGCCTGGGCCGCTGGCAGCAGCAGCGCTCTGCAGGGAGAGCAGAGGGAGGGTCTCCTGGCCCACCAGGCGGGGAAGCCTTTTCCTGCTGCCTGCACTGGCTCAGTGTCCCCCCCGAGCCTGGGGACCTTGGCATCTGTCCCCCCACGTCCCCCCATTTCCGCTGGTCTGTGCTGGGCAAGCACAGGCTGGGCAGCTGCCCCGCTGCTGGGGAAGGTCCTCCTTGCTGGGGCTTTGCTACCTCTGGGTGCCTGGAGCCCCTCAGCAGCCTCTGCCCTTCCATTAGGGTGGGCTGAGCCCAAGCTGTAGCACCTTCTGACCCTGGAAAGCCACGAGAGTCCTGTCCTTGGGGCAGCTGAGCTGGTATATGGAGTGTCCTGGGTGCTCCCAGGCTTGTGGTGGCAGCAGGTTCCTCCTAGGAGTTCTCTTCCTCCCACAGCGGGGCATGGCTGCCCCTGCCCTCCTGCTTCCCCTCCTTTCCCTGGGTGCTTCCAACCCAGCCAGCTGCCCCCTGCGCAGCCGCCCCCTCATCCCTGTCTCCCCCTTCTTCTTCCCACAGCGCGAACTTTCAAAGGCTTCCAGGTCTGACAGCAGCTCCCGCGTCCTCAACTCCACCACCACCACCGCCTTCTGCTGAGGCGCTGCCCCCCACCCTCCAGCCCCCCGTAGCCGTAGTGAGTCGCCCCTTGGGCAGAGCGTTGCGCACCAAACCCGCCGCCCGCAGTGTTCCCTGCTCGAGGCTCCGCGTCTGCCTGGGTCCCAGGGGCTCCTCTGGCCACCCTGGCTCTGCAGGGGGGGTCCTGCCTGCCAGGGCAGGGCGCAGAAGGGCCGCTTTTAGAAACTTGCTTTTACTTGGGGAATTCTTGCCAGTGTTTGTGATTAAAGATTTGAGTTAGGGTAGCGTGTGGGGGGGTGCTGGTTCCTGCTGCTCTGGGACAGACGGGACCTACTTGGAAGAGCGGCCTGGGTGCCTTTCCTCACGGGCTCCTTTCCCCTCCCTTGCTGTAGCTGTTGCCCAAAACATCTTTCTTACCCTCCCCGCAGGGTCGCTTTGGCGGGCACTTGCCTTCACTGCGCTCCCTGGGCAGGCTCTGACCTCCCGAGCGCTGGGCTCACCCCTGCCCCCGGCTGGGCCCAGCACTGGGGGGCTCATCTCTCCCACACCGGCTGGGGGTCCCTGGGGGAGCAGCAGGGCTGGGGGTCCCTGGGGGGAGTAGCAGGGCACTTTGCTGGCACCCTCCTGGAGCCCTGTTGCTCACTCCGCCCCATCCCCGAGCTACTTTGCCAGCCACGAAGTGAGCTGCAGGGGGACGAGGGCTTCTTTTTCCCTGCCCTCAGGAAGGGGGCAGCCTCTCCCACCCCCAGGACCCGCTCTGCCCGCTCCAGCACTGCCCTCGCTCCAGTGGAGGACAGTGAGCCGGTGCTTCCACGGTCGGACACAGTCCTGGGCACAGCTCCGGGGGCCTGTTTGCACCTTTATTAACAAAGCTCTCCACGTGTCTGTCCCTGATGGTGACTAATTTGCACCTTGTTAGCACTACAGTCCCCCACTTGCTGTTGTTATTTATTTTCCAGGTTCTGTCCCCTTGCTCTGTAACTGTATATACTGTTCACGGGAATAATACAAGTACGTGTATAAACCTGCTGCCCTCCGTGTGTCTGTGGGGTGACCGACGGCCTCCCCTGGTGAGGCCTTGCAGCTGGGGAGGGTCGGGCTTGGCTTTGAGCCGGGGCTGGGGGAAGCTGGGGCTGCCCTTTGTACACAGCACGAAGCACCAACACAGCCGTTACGCACAAACAGATGTAATGAACCCGTCCAGCCCTTCCCTGGGTTGTGTTCAGTGCTGGGGCAGCTGCAGCCCGGGCAGCGTCAGGTTCCAGCCCAGCTCCAGGGTGCGAGTTCAGGTCACCGGGGGCTAAACCCGGCCGGGTCCGGCCCTGGGGGGCTGCCTGCCCCGTCTGTGAGGGCAGAGGGGCTGGGGCTGGGGCTGGCAGCGGGCAGGGGGGAGCAGAGCTCGCCTGTGTCTTCCTCACCAATGGGGCTTTGGGGCCCTTGCGGCTCCAGTGCGCAGACGTAGGTGGTCCAGGGTCCGCACACCACCTCCTCTGCCCGCAGCCCCTCAGCCACCAGGTACTCCACGCGGCGGGGCCGGTCGGAGCTGGCGTTGTCCCCGTGTCCCAGCTGCCCGTATTTACCTGCAGACACACGGTCGTGCCACGATGTGGCCCAGGGGCCTTTGCCCTCGCACGGCGAGGGCTCCCTGGGCCTTTTTGGAGCGGGGGAGGGAGGAAATGTGAGAGCACCCCCGGCTGCAGCCAGGACCTCGTGGCCCTGCTCCGCTATGAGACCTCGCAGCGACAGAACAACTCGTTGCACATGTAACGGCGGCCAAGGAAGCAGAAACCAAAAGCTGGTCCTGGGGGTGTCACACCGCCCCAGAGCAAAGGCTCCACTTACCCCAGCCCCAGGTGTAGAGCTCGCCGCCTCCTGCCAACGGGACAGCACCCATCAGCCCCCCCCGTGGCGCAGGGGGCTGCCGGCCCCCAGCCTCTGCCCCGGTGGGTCCCGGTGAGCCCCCCACCAGCAGCAGCACCGAAAGCGGGGTGCAGGTGCCGCCCGCCACCCCGAGCCGGGCACTCACGTGTGACCACGGCCGTGTGCCGGGACCCGCAGCCGACCGCGCTGACCTCCAGGTCCTGCGGCAGGTCCAGCAGCGCCGGGAACGCCTGGATGGAAATGAACGCCGCGTCCTCGGCCGCCGCTTGCTCCTGGGGGGGCGTCAGCTCGGCGTCCCCTGGGAAGAGCCGACCCTCAGCCCCCGGGAGTGACTGGGCCCTGCCAGGCTTGACCTCCCCCAGCCCCAGCCCCACCCACCGCCCCCAGCCCCACCAGCAGCACCCTCACCTGCGCCCGTGTCCTCGTCCCGTGCCCGCTCCTCCGCCAGCGCCTTGGAGGGCAGAGCCAGCTGGCCAGACTCGTTCCAGCCCCACACATAGAGGTCTCCTGCCTCTGTCGGGGGAGAGCACCCAGCATCAGCCCTGAACCCCCGCGGTGGCACCAGCACCAACCGGCATGGCACAGCGCCGTGCCCCGGGCTGCCCCGGGACGAGGTCCTGCCAGGGCCTTACGCTGCCGCCGGCCGCCCCGACCACCCGCACCCGGCGTGGCCCCTCACCACTAACGCTGGCCGAATGCCACCCGCCGGCCGCCACCGCCTGCATCGGCACGCCGGCCAACGCCTCCACCAGCCGCGGCTCCGGTTCCAACTCCAGGGTCCCGTGGCCGAGCTGCCCATGCCTGTGGGGAGATGCACACAGACAGACAGATGGACAGACACCTCTGTGCCCCACTGCACTGCCCTGGCCCCTGTGAGCCCACCGCCCTGCCCCAGCCCCTCCTGCCCCTGCTGCTGCCCCTGCTGCTGCCCCCCAGGACCCCCAGCGTGGGGGCCCAGGGCCCAGCTCGCGGAGGGGGACGGAGGGTGCCCCTGTGCCCCGGTGACCAACACGTGCGACAAGGGTCTCTGTCGTTGTGCAATGGAGCGGCGAGGGACACAGCGCTGAATTAACGAACACGTCTGCAGTTCATGGGTCATCCAGTGGCTGCTGAGCTGATTTGGGCCGTGCTGAGCCGACAGCGCAGTGTTGACAATCAGTTTGGCCCCCAAGGCTGAAAGCAAAATCAGGGGAGCTGCCCCCCCCCCCCCCTCTCCGAGGGGGCCAAGAGCAGGACCAGAGCCCTAACAGCCCAGTTACAGACTGGGAGGGGCTGGTGGTGAGCAAATGGAATATAAGACTCCAGTGGCTTTAGTTGTCAAAGCTGCTGCAAAAGCAGAAGGAGCTGGAAGGGGCTGTAACGGCCAAACAAGGAGCTCAGCCACACACGGCAGCGGCGTCCTGGGGAGCATCAACGTGTTGGCACGGGAGGACAGAACCGGTGCTAATGCAACCACAAACACCAGGCAGACGTTTCGCTTTCCTTCACAGGGGCACCCACAGAAGACCCTGGCAAAGCACTGCACCCAGTGGGCTGAGTGTGGGGCTGGCTCCCAGCTGCGGGGGCTGGGGCCGACGGGCAGGGAAGAGCTCGCAGCACCGGGAAAGGGGCTCCAAGTGCTCCCTGCCCGAGCAGGCGAAGGCGACCACAGCCTGCAGTAAGGAAGGGGCTTCGAAGGCTTGAGCGGCCAGTGGCTGAGGAGCAGCCATTGTACAAAGGAGCTGTAATACTGCAGGACACGACAAGTCCCAGCCTTGTCAAATAACCAAAGCCTAAGCACAGCATTTAGCTTTTCTAAAAAAAAAAAAAAAAAAATGTTAACCCTAAAATACATGTTCACAAATGCAGACACCTTCCCTCTGAAGGGAAAGCAAGAAGGACAAGCTTATGCAGTGTCTGCCAAGCAACAACGCTGATTTAAACTGAGCTTTATGTTTGCTCTCAGGACCCGCTGGCCAAGACCCGCCCCCCACCCCAACCAGCAACAACCAGAGAATGGGGAACAAAACACTCCTGAGCCCATCAGAAACCCCTCGGGAGGGCGATGGGCCAGGTCACGCAGCTCTGCTGACCGACCGACAGGCGCTGCGGTTCTTGTCTTCCACACACAGCGAAGACGAACACGCAGCCCCTTGCACCCTGCGGGCAGTAACTCACAGCTGCTGCGCTCAGGGTGGAGTGTGCACGCGGCCCCCAACCCCACGGCTTTACCGAGCTGGGGGGGGGGGGGGGGGGGGCTCAAGGTGCGACGAGACCCAGCGATGCCTCAGCTGCGCCCAGAGAGGAGCCCTACCGTGCCAAGGCTGCAGCAGCCCATGGCCCCAGCGCCTCTTCGCAGCCCTGGGGCGGAGGCTGCATCGCCGTGGGGTTTAGCCCGCTGTGCCAGACCCAATGGCACCGGACGGGGCGGGAGCCCAGAACCGCTGCGGGGGCTGCGACGCTGCGTATGAGCGACACAGGCTGCAGCACGGGTAGGAACCGGCACCGTGTGCGGGCAAACGGGTCACCTCGGCCTCGGAGCCAAGGGAGAGGCAGGAATCCCCTGACGCGCTCCAGGCAGCAGAAACCACACGCTGCAGGGGAGGGACGGCCCAACGCTGTGCCCTCGGTCATCTCGGAAAGCATTGCTGGAAACAGGGCAGCCGGGGCAGCACGCGCAAAAGCAACACCAAAACTAACCAAAAACACCTTTAAGAGCCTAAACTGACGGAGGCCGCTGGTATTTATTGCACCCAAGTGCAACTGCTGGCCAGCGACACGGGCAGCCGGGAGCCAGATCCTGTTGCCAAGGGGTTGCTCCTCTCCCGCAGGGCAGCACCAGAGGGACCCTCTGCTGAAGTGTTAACAGCTGGGTGGTACCGACCCCCATCTCCGAAACAAACCAACTTTTGGTGGCGGGTTGGTGGTTTTGTGGTGTGTCACAGAGGAGCAGGGACAGAGGGAGCTGCATCGTGCACGGATTTGAAGCCACCGGGTGAAGGACGAGGCAGGGCACAGACACGGTGCCCACAGAAGGTTTGTGCTGAGCTCACGGACCAACCGCTGCAGCCAGGACCCAGCCGGGCTGACGGGGTGCAGCGCCTCGGCCTCACCGCAGCACCCGGAGAGCAGCCAAGAGGCTGGAAAGCCGACAGCCTAGCGAGTGCCTTGGAGAATAAAAACCTTTTAACTAGGGACAAGGGTGACCAGCCGCTTGCACATCACTGGCGCGACGGGCTTACGGAACAGTTGCCAAAACGTGTGGCGGTGTTACACGCGATACCGTGGTGGTGCGGGAAGAATTGACCTTTATCACCCCACACGTGTAGTGCCGGGTACCACGGGAGCAGTGCTGCAGGAGCAGACGGGAGGGTTACGTGCCTGGGTACCCCAAAAACCGCAGCAGACTCAGCCAGAAGGGACCGCAGGGACCTTGGTGGTCACGCAGAGAGACCCCCGTGTCTCGCAGCCCACCCTGACGGGGGCACAACCCAGAGGCCCTGCAGGAGCCACAGCCCCAGCACCCACAAGGAGTCAGGGCTGCCCGAGGGGGCACCCAGTGGGGCTGGCAGCGCCCTTCGGGGAGAGCACAGCAGGTGCATCAGCGATGACATACGAGGCTGAGATCGCCTAGTGACAGTGTGAGAAACGCCAAATTTGGGTCCGAGTGGGAAAATTGGAGCCGATAGGGAGCAGCATTGGGGATGACCCACTGGCCTGAAGATGTGGTGTGGGAGAGCCGAGGCAAGAGGGACAGACTTGCACAAGTGATCAGGGAGGGTAAGGAGGGACAGGCTTGCACCCCAACACCTCTGTCCCTGCTGCACCCTTTACCCGCCCGCTGCCCCCCAGCCCCAGGCAGTGTGGCAGGGTAAGGGGGGGTCAGACCTGCACCCCAACCCCAGGCAGCGCAGGAGGGCGGAGGGAAAGGAGGAGGGGGCTGTAACTCCACAGCAGTTGTACGTAACCAGACGGTTTCAGGGTTATTAACGGCAGCTCAACAATTAACGTGCAACGCCAGGACGAATCACAGGGTCACGGAGCGATGAGCCGCGTGTTTGCTGGCCAGCTTACCGATCCGGTGGTCACTTTATTACGTCATTTTACTGTGGGGACTGACCCATCAGCCTCCACAGCCCTGAACCAGCTTGTCTCAAGCCTGCAGCTAACAGGGGGGCCCAGACCCTGAGGTGCCCCCCTGCCCTGACACCCTCTCACCTGCATCCCGCGCAGTCCTCCCGTACGCCCCACACCCCCCTTATTCCCTCTGCGCCCCCCGCCCCGCACACTCACCAACCCTCCCCATCTTCCCAGACCTCTCCCCGTGTCCTGCACCTCCCGCCCTCCCTCCCAACCGCCCGGCAAACCCCCCGCCGCCCCCCGGTGCTCACCTCCCGCCGCCCCAGGCGTAGACCTCCCCGGCCTCGCCCAGCGCCAGGACGTGCTCGGTGCCCAGGGCCAGCCGCCGGGCGCGCACCCCCCCGGGCAGGGGGGCGAAGAAGGGCGCCCGCGGGGTGGCGAAGCCGCCGGGCAGCAGCGGCAGCGGCGGGGGGTGGCGGGGCCCCGGCGACAGCGCCCGGCTCCAAGCGGCCGGGCCCCCCCGCAGCGCCGCCGCCCGCGGCCAGGCCCGGGCCGCCGCCGGGCCCCGCAGCACCAGGTGCGTCTCCGAGGGCAGCGCCTCGGCCCAGCCCGGCAGCCGCCGCCGCAGCCCCGCGCTCTGCACCTCCAGCCCCGCGCCTGCCGCACCGGGGCCGTCAGCGCCCGGCCCGGCCCGGGGCGGGGAGGGACATCCCGGGGGGACCGGCACCGACGAGGGGGGGCCATCCCGGGGGACGGGGACAACCCGGGGGGACCGGCACCGCGGGGCTGGGGGCGGGGAGAGGGGGGACATCCCGGGGGACGGGGACATCCTGGGGGCACGTCCAGGGGCACAGGAGCATCGCGGGGGGATCGGCACCGCGGGGCGGGGGAGAGGGGGACATCCCGGGCGAACCGGCACCGCGGGGCTGGGGAAAGAGAGGGGCACATCCCGGGAGGACGGGGACAGCTCGGGGGGACATCCCGGGGGGACCGGCACCGCCGGGGGGGCGGGGCGACATCCCGGGGGATCCGGCACCGGGAGGGTGAACTGAGCATCCCAGGGAGAACCGGCGCCGTGGGGCTGGAGGGGTAGAACGGGACATCCCGGGGTGACCGGGGCCGTGGGGTCCCATCGCGGGGGTGCGGCGTCAGGGGAGAGGGCGGACCGGACAGGCCGAGGGACGCGGCGCGGAACGGGGACCCGCCGTGTCGGGGCAGCGGAGGGGGGAACCGGGCACCCGGCCGGCCCGGGAATCGGGGACGCGGCGCACCGGCCCCGGGGGGCGCTCACCGGTCTCCACGACCACGTAGCTCCAGGCGGGCCACACGCGCCGGATCCCCTCGGGGCCCGACTCCAGCCGCCGCGGCCCCGGGCCCGGCCCCGGTTCCCCCGCCGCTTCCTCGGTGCTGAAGCCGAACACGAGCCAGGCCCGGCGCGGCGCCGCCATGGCGGGGCGGGGCCTGCAGGGGGGCGGGGCCTGCAGGGGGGCGGGGCCTGCAGGGGGGCGGGGCTTGCAGGGGGGCGGGGCCTGCAGGGGGGGCGGGGCGGCGCAGGCAGGGGCAGAGGCCGGTGCGCGGTCCCAGAGCAGCTTTAGTGCGGTGTCACCGGGCGGGCCCGCCCCGCGCAGGGCCCCGGGCCCCGGGCCCCGGGCCGGCCCTCCCGATTAAGGCAGACGGTGGCAGAGGCAGCGGTGAGCCCCGGCCCCGGGGCGGCGGGCAGGAGCCCCGAGCGCAGCCCCCGCGGGCAGCCGGGCCCGGCCGGGGCAGCCATGGTGTGCGGGCAGCCACGGTGTGGGTGCGGGCAGCCCCCGCCGGGTCCTCACTCCTGGCCCGGGTTGGGCTGGATGAGGCCGTAGGCCACGGCCTGGGCCAGGCTCTCCTTGGCCGCCTGGGCCACGCGGGGCTTGTCCTGGTCCTTGGCGAGCACCGAGAGGATCTCCAGCATCTCGCTGGCCATGAGCTGCTCCGCCACCTCCCGCTCGGCCGCCACCATGTTCATCACCACCACGGCCCCGCGGTGCTGCAGCTCCGTGCTAGGGCTCAGCAGCAGGGCCTGCAGGATCTCCAGCCAGTGCACCGTCTAGGGGGAGGGAGCGGGACCACTCTCAGCACCGCCCCCCACGAGAGGGGGGCCAGCTCCCCGCAGCCCTGATGGCCCCCTCAATACCCCCAGCCCTGGCTCAGAGGCAGGCTCAGGTCAGGACAGGGCGCTCCAGCTCCCCGGGCACTCCAGGACAGCAGGTGCTGCCCCAGGGGGTCCCATATGCCCCCACCCCACCACTGGGCACTCACCACCTGGGGGATCCGCTTGCAGATGGGGGGGTGCAGGGCAGTCAGCATGGCCAGGGTCCCCGAGGCTGCCCGCCGCAGCTTCTCGTCGTCCTCCCCACTGTACAGGACCATCAGCTTCAGCCGGTCGCTGTCCTCAGCCAGGAACAGCTCCTGCACCTGCAGAGGAGGAGGGGGTGGGTGGGGGCGCGGGGCCGGGAGCCCAGTGCAGACCCCCAGCCCGCCCTGGCCCGGCCCTCACCTCCCTGCTCATGGCCATGTTGCACATGCACTCGGTGGCAGCCAGCCGGATCAGCTCGTGCTCCTCAAACATGTACCCCTCGATCATAGGCACCGCCTTCTCCTTCAGGATCTTCTGCCTGCGACGGGGGGTGCGTGAGTGCTCCCTGCCCAGGGCAGGACCCCTCTGGGCCAGCCAGGGACAGGACAGGCCCCCTCTCTCCCCCTGGCCCAGTCCAGCTGAGCCCACCGCCCCTACCGCAGTCTCTCGCTGATGCCAGCCAGGTTGGTTAATGCCATCAGCCCCTCAAAGTTCTCCAGGCTGGTGCGCTGAAGGTGCAGGAGGCTTACCAGGGGCCGGACCACCTCGTAGATCTGCGAAGACAGCAGTGCAGGGCTCAAACCCTGAGCGAGGGGCAGGGACTCTGCACCCTGTGGAGCAGGGGATGCAGAGAGCCCTGAGCCCTGGCTAAACGCAGAGTCACTCCCGTGGCCAGGCCCAGACCCTCGGGCCGTTGTGGGGAACACCAGGGGCCTGGCACTTCCCGCTCCCCAGGGAAGGGCAGTTCCCACGGTGCAGGAAGCCCCAGGGCTGCCGAGCCCTTTCCTGGCAGGCGAGGAGGAGCTGAAGCCCACCCCATCCCAGATGCTGCACCCAGGGCCTAGGGTGAGGCTGTGCCCACCGCTGCTCCCACGCGAGCCCCCAACGGCCCACGCAGGGCCCCTGCCCGGCAGAGCCGTCCCACAGCGGCGACACTCACCCGCTCTCCGGGAAATGCCATCTCCGGGTTGGAGGTGATGGTGATCTTTGCCAGGGCCTGGGCTGCCTTGGTCTGCCCCACCTCGGTGCCCTCCAGGGACAGCGGGATGAGAGCCTGCAGGCAGGGACACAGCAGCCAGGTCACAGGAGCCCCAGCTTCCCCAGAGACTCCTGTACGAGGGAGCCAGCACCAAACCACAGGCACCCCCCGCAGAGCCCCAGCCCTCCCCAGAGCCCCACGGCGTGGCGCAGGCCACCAGGGCCTGTCCCCTTACCTTGCCTCCTCCCTGCGCAACCACACCGCCCCGGTCCTCCGCCTCCTCCACCAGTGCCAGGAACACTCTAGGGACAACGGGGGAGTAGCTGGAGCACCCAGACACCCGCAGTGGGCCCAGGCTGCACCAGACTCCCAGACATCCCCTTTCTCCTCCCAGGAGCTGGCATTCACCACAGCCACAGCAGTTCACCAGCAGTTCACCAGCCGCCTCAGAACCCGGCTCCCTCCCTGACACCCCCTGGGCACGCCCGTACCTGGAGATCAGCTCCCGGCAGGAGTTGGTGAGCGCCAGGTTCTCGCTCTTCACCATGCACGCCAGAGCTGACACCACACCGGCCGTCAGCAGCTTCCGCACCCGGCGCTTCACAAAGTCCGGCTTGTCCTGGCCCGGGGGCAGGGTCACCGCTCGGCTCGGGGGCACCAGCCTGCCGCCACCCGCTGCGAGGTCTCCGGCCTCACCCCCGACGGCCCCAAGGACACCCCATCCCCCCTCAGGACCCCGGGCTCCGTCCCACCCGCACGCTCTCCTCCGGGGCCCTGCTCACCTTGGGGTGCTGCTCGGGAATGTGCTGCTTGGCGTACTTGGCCAGCTCCAGCATCTGGGGGTCGGGCTCCTCGTGGTCGTAGCTGTTGGTGCAGTTCACCAACGTGGAGGCAACGGCGTAGAGCACGCTCCTGTCCTCCGACTGCGGTGACAACGCGGCGCCCGTCACACCCAGCGCCACCGCGCCCTTCCACACCCCCAGCCCCGCAGCGGGAGCCCCGCCACCCCCTCCCCAGCGCCCCGCCGGCACCTTGGCCAGGTGGAACATGGCCTGCATCGCGGCCTTGTCCTCCACAAACTCCTCCTTGACGTCCGCGTCGAAGGTGAGGTAAGCCAGGCCCTCCACCGCCCAGCGCCGCGTCCCCGCGTCGATCGCCTCGTTGCAGAGCCACCTGGCAGAGACGCCCCGTGAGCCCAGGCCGGGGGTCACCCCGCCCGGCTCCCCCCCGGCCCGGCAGCGCTCACTTGCGGCATTGCTTGGCCAGCTTCATCGTGGAGCCCTCGGCGAACTGCTTCATGCTGAAGTCGGTGCCTCCGGCGGATCCCAGCTTGCAGAGCCCCTGCGGCGTCAGAGCAGGAGCGGCCACGGTCACCCCGAGAGCCCCCCCGCGCCGGGAGGGGACAGCACTGAGGACCCATGGGGCCACCTGAGGGCTCGGCCCGGCCGCTCCGCCCGCCCCGCCGCGCTCACCACCAGCGCCCGGATGCGGATGCTGTCCCTCTCGCTGCGCTTGTAGATCTCCTTGAGCAGGCTGACGCCGTTGGCGGTGATGAAGGAGGCGCGCTTGGCCTTGTCGGCGGCGTGGATCAGCGCCTCCACCGCGACCAGCTGGTGGGCCTCGCGAACGGAGGCGCAGAGGGACAGCACGCTGTCCATGATCCCCTCCAGCTCCAGCACCCTGTTCCCAGCCTCCGAGGGGCCCTGCAGCAGGCACGACACCGTCTGGATGGCCCGCAGCTTCCCAGCCAGCTCATGGCCCTCGAACCAGCTCCTGCAGGGGAGGACCACCAGGAAGGACGAGGCTGATCCCACCCTTCAGCCACACGCAGCTCCACCCGCTCAACCCCAGCACAGCACGCCTCTGGCACGTCTCCGCTCCGCTTTTATCACCAAGAGCGAAACGGTCTGGGGACAGGGGTGCTGCTACCCCCCCAGAAGGCTGCTGGCTGTACAAGACTGAGCCCCCCCCTCCCCCAGGGACACCCAGGCTCACCTCACGTAGTCCTCGCACAAGTGGTGGAAGTTCTCCCTCTCGGCATCGCACTTCAGGTCGTCGTAAAGCTTGCTCAGCAGGACCGAGGCGCTCATCCGGCTGTTCTCCGTCACGGGCAGGCTGCCCGGGGTGCCACACACTGTACTTCCCACCTCCAGGATCTTCTTCAGGCCTAGGAGAACACGAGGTCAGACAGCCCGGCGAGGAGCAAAACGGGCCAAGACATGCAGCACGCCGAGGCAGACGGGTGCCGTGCCCCAGCGGGACGCTGAGGGCCGTGCCGCTCACCCTGGTCAATCACCCAGAGGCTCAGGCTGTTGTTGGCCTCCTTCGGCGACGTCCTGGGCACCACCTTGATGAGCAGGTTCAGGGCGTTGTCCCGGCCGTGCGCAGAGGCCCCTTCCAGCGCCAGCAGCTCCAGCAGGTGCTTGATCAGCAGTTTCAGGTCCTTAGAGGAATCTTCCAGAAGAGACGGCGCCCAGCAGTCAGCACCCTGGGCACAGGCCTCAACCCTGCTGTGGTAAGGCTGGCAGGAGATGCCGCCGTGGCCAGGGGCTCCCGCCTCCCAGCTCGGCCTCGTGTTAACTCTGGAGCGGAGCGACGGCTCTGCGGCAGGTAGTAGTGACCAGGCGGGCAGCGGGAGGAGAACCCGCTGCAGCTCAGTGCCCTCCCCACCCCGCGCCAGCCCGCCGGGGCAGCCAGCACTCACCCAGCACCACCGCGTCCTCCTTGCCACGGAAGTCCTTCTGCAGCCCCTCCTTCAGGGAATCGAACATCACGTGCAGAAGGTTGCAGGCAGCCAGGGAAACCTGCTCGTGCTCCACACCCAGCACCGCGGAGAGACGAGGAGCGCCCAGCTCAGCCAGGATGGCTGCCGTCTGCGGGTACAAGCACAACCGTCTGCCTGAGACCTCAGGGAAGCCTTGGCGCTCCCCAGCACCCCACCGGGATCGCTCCCTGCCACAACAGGCCGGAGCTGACAGCCCAGAGCTGCCTGACACGCTTGGCAGCCTCCCTGACCCTGATTCCCCGGGGCCAGGCCCTGCCATGCAGGAGAGCTGGGCTACGGCGGGACGTACCCGGGAGCGGTGCCCAGAGCACAGCCCCGCCAGCGTGCGCAGGGCCGCCAGCATCAGGTCAGCCTTGGCCGTGTCGAGCAGCTCCGCCAGCAGCCGCACACCATCGCTCTGGAAGATCTTCTCTGCTCCGGCCTCCTCTCGCGCCAGCACGATCAGGTTCTGCGCAGCCTGGGAGAGGGGAGTCGCGCCCGGGTCACCCGCCCACCAGGACACAGCCCACCGTGTGCAGGGAACCTCCCCGGCAGCAGCCAGCCAGGCACCCAGTGCAGCCGCAGGCACCCGTCTCCTGTCCCCGGTCTTTGGGAGCACGTCCTACGGGCAGGGGGCCTGGCCTCCCCCGGGCAGCCCCATTCAGCCAGCGGCGCCGACCTGGGAACACTGTTCCTCCCCTCCTCGCCTTCCAGCCCAGCCGTGTTGCCCTCCGCTCCCCAGAGCTCAGACCTTCTGCTTCTTGTCCGCGTCCTTTTCTTCAGGATCCAGCAAGATCTGGAACATCTGCTCCACCTTTGAATCCGTGCAGGACATGGTCTTCATCTGAGGCAGAGCAGAAAGAGCAGCTCAGCCCTCACCGCTTCCCCGAGCCCACCACACCCCAGCGGGGGCCACGGCGGCCCCACCCGCTGCCAACCCGCTCACCTTCTCGTGCATGCTGCTCCCCAGGGCACGCAGGGCCTCCTGGAAGGCCTTGTTCTTGGGCTCCAGGCTCACGCACCGCTGCAGGTCACTGACAGCCTGGTCCAGGCGGCCCAGCTTCTGCAGCGCCTGGCTCCGGCGGAACAGAGCCTTCATGTCCCGGCCGTCGGCTTCAATGGCTGCGGGTGAGCGGGGGATCTATCGCAAAGGCCCTGGACCGCTCCGGTCTGCCCGGGCGGGCAGCACGCAGGGGCCAGTCGCCTGCCAGCCGCCGCTGCCGGTACCTTTAGACGCATCAGCCTCCGCCTTGGCATAGTCCTCCTGCGGGGAGAGCGAGTCAGCGAGAGGGGAACGCCCGGGGCGCTGCCCGTACTGGCCCAGCCTGCTGCGCCACTTTGGGGAGGAGAGCGGGGAAGGGGCTGGAGGGTTGAGGATGGGAGCAGCGTCACGAAGGACACCGAACTGGCCCAGCAGGACGTCCTGTCCCTCCCAGGGGGCAACCCTCGCAGGGTCCCCGAGGAGCCCTAGTGCCCCGGTGCTTTTCCCGATCTACTCGAGCCCCTGAGCTCCTTGTGCTCCCCCTCGCCTCAGAGATGTGGGAGACGTTGTGACTGCCCAGGGCGTACGCACAGCCCCGGCACGGGCGGGAGCGCCCTGCCCCGGCCCCGCCAGCCCACCCGGGTGGTGGGGCAGCACGGGACAGCGGGTCGGGCCCGGAGAAAAGGTGAGCGAACGCCCGGCGGCGCCCCGCCCGGGGCCCGGCAGCAGCTGGCCAAGGCGGAGCGGCCCGGGCGGGTTCCGGCGGGGCCCAGGGGGGGGTGCAGCCGCCCCGCACTCACCAGTTTGAGGTAGCAGGCGGCCCGGTTGCGGTGCAGCACGGCTCGCTCCGGCTCGGCGTCGCAGAGGCTCAGCGCCCGCGTGTAGGCGGCGAGGGCCGCGCCGTGGTCCCCCGCCTGGAAGAGCGCGTTGCCCCGCTCCCGCAGCTGCCCCGCCGTCACCTGCCGACGGGCACCGGCTGGGACGGGGGGGCCGGGCACGACCCTCCCCCTGCCACGGGCGGCTGCCCCGGGACAGCGCCCCCGGGTCAGGGCCCCGCCGCCGCCGCCGGCGGCAGCCCCAGGCACCGGCCCCTCGTCACACCGGGACCGGCAGCCGCCGCCCCCCCCGGCCCGGCCCGGCGCCCGCTCACCGCCTCCTCCATCGCGCCTCTCTCGCCGCGCCCCTGACGTCACCGCCGATCGCCCGGGGAACCCGGACGCCACCGCCCGTGTCACGTGACGAGGGCGGAAGGGGCGGGGCGCCTCCAGCGCCACCGTGCGGCCCGGCGGGGCCGGCACCGGCCACGTGCGACCTCGTGGGTGTGGGTGTGTGTGACACCTCCCGACCCCCCCCCCCCCCTCCGCCCGTCCACCCCCCCCCCCCGGTGCCCCGGGGCACCCCCGGACAGGGACCCGCGGCCCACCTCCCCCCGGGCCCCCCAACCCCGGGCCCCCCCTCAGCAGGCCCGGCTCAGGGGCGGCGGTGGGAGCCTCCCGGGGCCGCGGGGTGGGCGGGAGCGGGGCGGGCGGCCCACCGGGGGACCGCGGGGCGGGCGGCGGGCGCAGGACAGGAGGCGGCCGAGGCGGCAGCGCCGGGTCCAGTAGAAGTGGAAGAGATCGATGGCCATGAGGAGGAGGACGAGGAGCCCGTAGAGCCCCACGAAGGGCAGGGCCAGCGGGTTCCTGCGGGGGGGGGCACCTCAGGAGGGGGCGGCCATGACCAGCCGCCCCCCCCGCCCCGGCCCACTGGCACCCCTACGCCAGGGAGGGCCCGGCTGGGGACAGCTTTGGGCCCTGGGTGACACCACACCAGCCCCTGGGGCCATGCCACGAGCCCCTGCCGCCCCCTCCCACCTCCCAGGCATGGCAGCCCCGGCCCCGAGCAGCACGGCCAGGCGGCAGCCCCGCTCACCGGAGGAGGCCGGGGCCGGCCAGGCTGGAGACGTTCACACCGGTGAGGGCCTCCAGGGCCAGCTGGGAGCAGCAGGACTTGAGGGCGTGCGGGCTGGGGCGGCAGCAGTAGCGGTGGCCGGCCGGGTCGGTCAGCCGCGGGCAGTAGAAGCCAGGGTGGTAGCGGCCGTCGGGGCCCTCATAGCCCTCGCAGAGGTGCAGGTTCTGCACCGAGACTGCCGCGAGGAGCGGGCGCTTGGCGAGTGCTGGGGCTCAGCCCCCGCTGCGGGGGGCTGCACGGGTGTGCTCTGGGCTGCGCCCCTGCGCCGAGGCGAGGGGGCATGCCGGCAGCCGGCGCGGTGCCGGTGGTATGGGCTGCCAGCTCCAGCCGGGTAGCCCTTGCAGGGATGCTGTGGAGCAGAGCCTGCCCCAGCTGGGCTGGGAGCGCCCTGGCCCCATGGGGCCTCACCACCGTGGCATGGGAGCCCCCTGTCTCGGTCCCTGGGGTGGGCTTCAGCCCGACAGCCAGCAGCGGCTGAGCACGGCCCCACCAGCGTTGCCTGCTGGTGGCCCTGGCCCCATGTGTGCTGTGACCTCCAGTGCTCACCATCACCCGGGCAAGGGCAAACGCAGGTGAGGAGTGTGATGGCAGCAGAGGGGAGGGGAAAGGCCCCGGGGACAGCAGGCCAGCCCCCGATCTCCCGTGCTCAACCCCCTCCCCGTTCGCCACCACCCCACAGACGGCTGCAGTGGGACCAGCCCCGGCATCACCACACCAGCGCCACCATCCCCAGTGCAGACCACCGCCACCCGGCACAGAGCCCCCCAGCCTCCATCTGGGACCATCGGGGAGCAGCCCACAAGGGACAAGGCCCCAGCAGGGAGGGGGAGGACAGGTTCAGGAGCAGGAGGGGCAGGAGCGGGGCCGTACCTGTCCCGAGGAGGCCGGGGCACACAGCCGTGGCAAGGAGCAGCCGGAGCAGGAGCCCACCCAGCATCTTCCTGGCTAACCCTGGGCAGAGGCAGCTCTGGCTCCGGCGGAGGTAGAAACCACAGCCCCTCCTGCTCCCGCCTCCATCGCGGCCCATCAAGAGCCGCTTGGAGCCATTAGAGCCTCCTGCACTCGCTGCCCGCTCCGCAGGGACCGGGGCGGGAGGAGGGAGCATCACTAATGAGCTTCTCGGGGGCCAAGTGCGGGATGAGAGGCGCCTTCCCCACCCCGCAGCAGGGTCCACGGGCCCCGGTTGGGCATCTCAGCCTGTCTGCGGATCCTGGTGTGGCAGGCAAGGGCCACAGCCCAGGCTGGGGTGTGGGGCAAGCGCCAGGCCCCAGGGCCGTGGGCAGGCAGGCTGTGCCGCAGTCCCTCAACAGCCCAGCCCCGGCGGGCAGCAGGCCCTGTGCCAGCAGTGCCATTAGCCAGGCTCCGGCAGAGTCCCCGGTGGCAAGTGGTGCCAGCACAGGGCTGTGGTCCCCGGCTCCCTGGCACTTGCACCTCCCACCGTGCACCAGACCCGGGGTCCTGCCCCGCTGCGCTGCCCCGTGCCAGGCGGTCCCCGGGGCAGTGTGAGGGTCCGAGCTGTTGGCGCCAGTCTGCACTGGCTCCATGCACGCTGCCCGTTCTTGGGGCCGCGGCCGAGCCCGGGGGATGCGGGTGGTACTGGAGGCAGAGCTCCGCCAGCACCACCTCCTCGCCTGGCCCTCCCTGCGACCCTCTCCCCTGGCACCCCTTCCCAGTAATTAGCCTCGGGGGGACCAGGGGAGCTTGGCAGCCCCTGCGGTCCCCGCAGCAACCAGGAGGATGCTCCAGGCAATGTGGCTTCCCACAGCCCCTGGGGTACTGGAGACCAGCCGGGCTCCCCGAGCATCGCCACTGGCTGAGGGCTTCGCACTCCTCCGCACCGCTCTTCTGCACCGCTCCAGCTCGGCCTCAGCTCTCACTCGGGCCAGCTGGGCACGGCTGGCAGAGCCCCACAGAAGCGCCCCACAGCAGCACCCCACGGCCACGTGCACAGGAGCAGGGCCTGGCTCCCCAGGCAGCTGTGGGCGCTTCAGCCCTGAGCACAGCCGGTATCCCCCAGCCCCAGGACGCTGCCATGCCAGCCGCTCGCCCCAGCATGGGGCATGTGCGGGTGCTGCAGCAGGCACTGGCCCCCCATCCCCTCCCCACTGGGAGCTGCCTGACTTTGGTCTGCTCCCTGTCCCCCTCACTCCCGCCTGCACCGGTGCTGCCTGCCCCCCACCATGGCTGGGCCTGGCCCCGCCACTGGGCTCTCACACGTGCCCGGGGCCCCACAGCTGGCTCAGCCCCGGCAGGGCAGGGACCCCACGGAGCACAGCGTGGCACAGCCCCGGCAGCCCACCCAGCAGACCCAGAGTGGCACTGGCCCCTGCCTCCCTGCTGCCTGGGGATGCTCCCCGCTCCCTCTCCCCCATACAACCAGTACGAGAACCACAAACCAGACACAGACCCGGGCCCTTGGAAACAGCCTCGTGTTTCCTACAAGCTCCAGGCGAGCTCAGTCTCCAGTCCACAGCACCGCCCCGGCCGGCTGCCCCAACCCCACCAGGCTCCTGGCAGCCCCCGCGCTGCCCCGCGGGTCAGGGGGAGCCCAGCACAGGCCCCTGCCCCAAGACACCGGGGTGGGCACCCTCCCGGGCAGCCGTGCGAACGCAGCAGGGCAGCCGTGCCCATCCTGCCGGCAGCGGCAGAGCCCAGCCCGCTGCCCCCACAAGCCGTGCTCTGCTCGGAGCAGTGCCCGGCCCGGGACCTTTACACCCAGGCAGCGGCCAGCAGCCTCTGCACAGCCGTGCCACAGCAGTTCGCTCCTGAAATCTATCTGAGAACGCAGCACTAATAAATTAGAAGGCAGCAGTCTTTGCAAGTCCGGCACCTCCTGCCCAGAACCCGCCTGCCCGCCACGGGCCCGCTGGCCCAGCCTCTCCCGGGCCGTGCTGGTGCTGCTGGGCTCAGCAGCCGCTCCCACACTGCCCAGCCAGTCTGCTCCTCTCCCGCTCCGGGAGACGCTACCCCAGGCGGATGCGGAAAGTGGCGATTTCCATGGGGTCCAGGCGGATGTTGGTGCTGTTGGAGGCTGTGCCCAGCGGGTACATCAAGGTCAGCGAGGTGGGCTGCAGGGACCCCAGCTCCAGCCCCTGGAACAGGCTGCCCAGAGCCAGCTAGGGAGAGAGGAGGGAGGGAGAAGGGCGGGGGGCCCGGCTGAGTGGGACGTGGTGCCTGGGAGCACAGCCCCATGCACCGGGCATCCCCACACGCGCTGTGCCAGGGGCCAGTTTGCAGGCCCCCCCGTGGCACCCAGGGCATCACGCTGACCCAGCCCAGGCTCTGCCCTTCCTCACTGGGGGATGCAGGGCTCACGAAAGGCTCCAGACCCGCTTTGTGAGAAACAACACCCTCCAGCTTTGCCTGGGCAATGGGCAGAGCAGAGCTGCACCCTGCACTGTGGGACTCCTGACCAGCCACTGTGTCTGGGACGCTCGTGCTGGGGGACCTGTGGCCCACTCCAGCCTCCGTCCTGGCTTGGCATGAGCACAGGATGCAGGAGGCAGGGCTGGCACCAGATGTGCCGGGGGCCTCAGCCTGGCTCTGACCCAGCGGTGGGCAGAGGCGGCAGCCGGGTCCTACCTTGCCCTGGCTGGTGGTGCAGTTAAACCCCAGGTTCTTGGCCTCCAGGCTGCAGTCAAAGCCTTTGCGGTGCAGGATCAGGGCTGCCTCGGCCGAGGGTAGCGAGTCATCCTGCCAGGGAGCCGCGGTGTGAGCCGCGATGCTGGGGACAGCGGGTGCGAGACCCCCCCCCCTCCAAGAGTCCTGCTGCCCCCGGGCCGTGCCCGCCTCACTCACAGGGCGCAGCTCACCTCTGCCTGCAGCGTCCGCAGGTTAAGGATGTGAAAGTCGCAGGGGAGGGTGGTGGAAAGGGGCACGAAGGAGCGCAGGGCTGGCGGGGCTGGCTTCTCCTGGGCCACAGGCATGACCAGGGCCTCGGCGTTCAGGTGCACGGAGGTGATGTGGCTCAGCAGGGAGGGGAAGCTGATCGGGCGGCCGTCCTGCACCTGCCAAAAAGCGCACGGGTCAGTGTGGGCCGGGGGGGGGGGGTCAGGCAGAGCCCGGACAGGGCCCACAGACCTCCCGCTCCTTGCGGCCTCTCCAGCAGCACCCAGAGAACAGGCACCCGCCAGCACGGGGCACCCAGAGCTGCCCCCGCCCAGGCACGGCTTCCCTCCCCAGCACCCAGACCGGGAGGGCGGCTGCCGGCCGGGCAGCCTGCCCAGACGCCAGCTCGCCGGTGGTCAGACTACGGGCCTGCTACGGGGCCTGGCTAGGCTAGTCGCTAGCAGCTAGTGCACGAGACAGGGAGAGACAGCGGGGCCAGGCCGGCCGTTACCTCTGGGCTGCCAGTCCTGGCGCCGGGGAAGCCCAAGGCTTTAAACACGGAGGCCAGTTTGGAAAAGAAGCTGGAGCTCTGAATGGGTGACATGGCGCATGCATAGTGAGCGGCGAGGGGACGGGACAAGAACACCGTGATTACGAGGGCAGCGTGGCTCCACGGGGACGGACCCCGCTGCACGGTCCCACCCTCTCCGTACCCCCTGCTCCAGGCCCATCCCCGTGCAGTGCCAGCGTGACGGCCAGGGGGGCCACGGGGCAGCAGGGAGGAAACCCTGCATCCAGTGGCAGCCGTGGCTTTCCACAGACACCGCCACCCTGCTCGGTCCCAAGGCGGGGCTGGGCTCTCCGGGCAGGCAGCACCGCACCCAAACCCCATCCTGCGACCTCAGAGCCCACGCACCTTGTTGGCGGTGGCGCGGCGCTCCAGGAGGAGGCGGAACCGGTTGCAGGTCCGTTTGTTGTCCTTCAGCCCTTGGCCCAGGCCCCGGTTGTCATCCTGCATGAGGCGCCGGTCCAGAATCACCTCCAGCTGGCCTGCGGAGAGCGGGTCCCAGCACCCCGGGCTTCAACAGGAGCCAGACGCCCCGCGCAGCCCCTCTGCTGCCACGCACGGAAACGCTCCCGCAGGACCAGGGGTGGCCGGGGAGCCCCAGAGATGGAAGGACTGGGGCACCCTGTGCTCGGCCCACAGCACCCTCCTCCCCAGCATCCCCCGCCGAGCGCAGCCCCAGCTCTGGGGCAGGTCCCTCGAGGCACAGCCTCGCCGCCCCGGCTCACCGCTGCCGAGGCTGGAGACCCCCAGGGCCTGGGCTGTGTGCAGCGTCAGGCGGCTCTGCATGTCCTGGATGTAGGCCATGGCGGGCATGGGGTAGAAGTTGGCCTGCAGCGGCAGCTTCCGCTGGTACCTGCGGGGCTGGATCTGCCGAGGGACAGAGGTCAGCGGCTGGAGGTGGCTCCCGTGGGGCCCGGTGCCGGGCGGCAGGGTGCTGCCCCGCCGTGGGCAGCTGCTGTCCCTCCCCAGGCTGCCGCATACCTGGAAACCGTTGAGGTCCGTGAAGAAGGTGTCGTCGCTCTCAATGTCAGTGCTGAAGCGCAGGGCCAGCTCCTTGTTGATGTGGTCACGGATGTCCACCAGGCAAGAGACATCCAGGGACAGGCCCTCCACCCCTGCGAGCAGGCAGTGAGGTGCTGGGCCCCGCGGGCAGCGTCGCCCAGCAGCCCCGGGCCAGCGACCTCCCTGGCACAGGCTCACGTTGTCTCACCTGGCACGTTGTAGAGCCGCACCACGGTCTGGACATGCTGGTAGTAGCTGGCGACCTCCGAGAAGAGGTGTCCCTCTGTTACCCGCACTACTGGGGGCTCCTTGGGGGCGTAGGGCTGTGGGGGAAGGAGGGCTGTGCTGAGGCTGCTGTCTGTGGGACTGTCAAGTGGCCGCGGGCACGGCTGCCAGCTGGCTCTAGGAGGCAGCTCCTGTACCTTGGCCTCGCCATCAGGCAGAAAGAGATAGGCTCCGCTTTTGTCCTTGGAGGTCCTGGTGCCATAGACGAGGAACTCGCTGCTCACCCTCTGCTCCCGCTCCTCCCCAGCGCGGCGAATGCTCTGCGGGGCGTGGGCCAGCACAGCAGTGAGCGCACCTTGCACGGGGCGGCGCCGCGTCCCCCTCCCCTCCTTCACCCCCACGGCACCCACCAGACCCCTGCACTCACCTGCAGCAGGCCTGAGCGTCCCGAGAAGCAGGCCTGCAGGTGCTGGTTCTCCAGGCAGAAGTCATCGGCGGCGGCGGGGAAGACGTGCACGGGCATGGCCTCCTGCTTGCGCACGGGCAGGTCCCGGCCGTGCAGGTACAGGCGCACGGAGGACTTCGGGGTGGCGTGGCTGTCGAAGGACTTGTGCAGCTGCAGCACACGCAGCCCCAGCGCAGGCAGGCGGGCCAGGACAGACACCTGCGGGCAGCACGGACACCTGAGCCAGCCCCTCTGCGGAGGGCAGCTGGCGCGTGGGGACCCGCTGGCTGTCAGCAGGGCAAAGACCCCGGCTCAGCACTTCTGGGGCCTCTGCCGAGGGGGGACGTGCACAGGGGTCTGGGGGCTCCTAGGCAGTGGGAGCTTGCGCTGCAGTGAGGAGACACTACAGAGGTGGGCTCACAGGGTGTCCCAGCCGTGGGAGCAGTGTGCGAGGCCAGGAGCCCGGCACACACGGGCTGTGCAGGCTGAGGATGGAGGCAGGCGGTGGCACCAGGGCACCCCGTACCTGGTAGACGTCGGGCACCGTGTCGGTGGCGGAGCCCCAGTGCGCGCTGAGCTGGGAAGGCAGCGGCTGCCCCTCCTCAGAGAGCACACGCACGTGCGGGGAGTCCACCAGCACCGGCACGACGCTCAGGCGCTCCTGCTCCAGCGGGTTGAACACCACCAGGAACCTGCGGGTGGGGTCACGCAGCGATGACCACCCCAGCCCCACAGTGTTCTGGGTGCCCCACGCGCCCCCCACCACCCACGGGTCCCATGCACCCACCCCCTGCTTCACAGAGTCCCAGGTACCCCCCTCACTGCCCCCGCAATCCCCGAGAGCAAGGCAGGCAGCCCCTACCGTGGCGAGGTGTCCAGTTTGACCACTGTTCTCTCCGGGAGGGAGTCCTGGTTGGGGCGCACGTCGTCCTGGGGAGAGGAGCGGTCAGAGCCATGGTGCGCCCACCACCCCTGCCAGCCTGGCCCAGGGACACAGGTGCAGGCTGGGACCCTTTCCCCGGACCCCCGCCCAGCATGGAGCGGGCAGGCAGGGCTGTGCTCCCAGGGGGCACGGGGAGAGCTGCCCCAGTAGGGCTCAGCATGCTGGGGTGTGGAGAGCCACGGGGCAGGGTGCTGCTCACCGTGCCGAGGAAGGGCGCAGCCGGGTCGTGGCGGTAGGCGTCCTTGTTCCCCAGCACGAGGTAATGCGCAGCGTTGGTGATGACGCGCTTGAGGTTCGTGAGGGAGTGGAGCAGCCTGGGGCACGGGCAGAGTGAGCCACGCAGGACTGTCCCAGTGTCCCCCCAACATCCTCTACCTCCCCCCCAAGGAGAGGGGCTCCACAGGACCCCCATGCCCAACCACGCTGCCAGCCCCGTGCCCACCAGCCCCCATCCGAGCCAGGTCCCTCAGGGCTGCGCCCCGGCCCCTGCACGCACCGGACTCCATAGTCCACCACCACGGCCTCCTTGGCGGTGCCGGTGATGGCGTCGTGGTGCTGGAAGAGGCCCAGGTTGCGGCGGGCGTTGCTCAGCAGGGCGTAGTCGGAGAGCGGGTACCTGCCGTCAGCGCCGGCGCGGCGGGCGTGGGCGAGCGCCAGGCTGTACAGGATCTCTGCCCCGCTGCGCAGGGACAGAGTCACCAAGGGTCCCTGCCCCGGCGCCCCAACGCTGCGGGCCCAGCAGTGCCGGACGGAGGGCAGAGCAGCCAGCCCAGCCCGCGCTCTCCACGCACGGGGGCCCAGCCTCGGGGAGGGCAGGCGGGGGCACGCGCTGCCCTGGGGCTGGGCGAGGGTTTGGCACCGCCCGGGCCATGCCTGGGTCACCCCCGGCACGTTGGCGGCTGGGCGCAGACCGGGGGACTGCCAGGGCTCCCGGGTGCTGCCCCGCCAACCCTTCTGCTGTGCCCCCCGCACACAACCCCTGCCCCGGGGCCCGGCGCGTCCCCTCACCGGAGGTGGGCCTCCAGCACCCGGTCCAGGCTCTTGTAGAAAGGCCGGGAGGTGTAGTAGCCCGTCCAGTAGTGATCCTCCCGGTCGGCGTAGGAGAAGAAATCCCCACTCAGCACCGGGAACCCGGGCAGCTTCATCCCCGGCACGATGCCCACCTTCTTGTACAGGGCATCGAAGTAGTCGGAGAGCGTCCCAAACTGCGCCTGCGGGACGGCACACGCAGCCCTGAACACGACGGGGAGCTGCTGTGGCTCCCGCAGCCAGAGGCTCCCACCACCCCTCCCAGCCCTGCCCGCGCTCCAAGTGGGCTCTGCGAGTGGCCTCCCCACAACCTCCGCCTTGCGGCACCCTGCTCCCCCCAGCCCCCCGCACTGCCCCAGACCGCCCTGCGCGTACCTGGACGTGGAGGTTGGGCCGAGAGTTGAGGAAGTCGAAGATGCGCTGGTAGTTGAGGAACTGGGCATCCCACTCCTGCGGCTTGTCGTAGCGGAAATCGTCCCCCAGTGGCACCAGCAGCACCTTGCTGCGGTACAGCTTCGACTTCTTGCGGTACTGGTCCAGCAGCAGCTGGGCTCTGCCGTGGGGGACCAGGGCGTGAGGCTGGCTCCCGCACAGGGCCGTGGGGCTCGGAGCCGCTCGCCCCCACAGCACTCACCGCTCCGCCACGTTGGCATCAGTGATGGCTCGGGGAGGCACCTTCCACGGGCAGTTGATCCGGCCACCCGGCAGGCGCTTGAAGTCGAACTGGCAGCAGATCTTGGGGTCCGGCCCACAGGTGTGGGGCACATCGTAGCTGTAGAAGGGCATCATGTGGCAGAAGATGTCGGTGCTGGCGTCCGGATCTGCGGGACCAAGGGCAGCTGAGCGCCAGCAGTGGCTCTCCCTTGCCTATCCCCAAGCAGGAGGGCCCAGGGGCACACGGACGGCTGTGGGGGCAGAGCAGACCTGGCACATGGGCTCGCCCGCCCAGAGCCCACAGAGCACAGCAGCCTCCCCTGGCGCACCGGGCACAGGGGTGGCTGGGGAGTCACCCTGGGGCTGTCCCGTGGGGCAGAGACATCCCCTCCCGGCGCTCGGCTCATCTGCGCAGGAAAGTGGTTGGTGGCTGTTCCCTGCTGCCACCCGTCCCGGCAGGGCCCCCTCTGCGGTCGCCCCCCAGCAGCCCCTCACCCCACGTCTGTCTCCACATGAACTCCAGGTTCCGGGTGGCAGCGAAGTGCTTCTTGATGGCGTAGTGCACGCGCTGGATGAGCATGGCCGTCAGGTTGGAGCGCTTCAGCAGGTAGGGCATGGTGGAGCTGTGCCCGAAGGGGTCCACAGCCCAGCCCGACCGGGGCGTCACGCCTGGGGGCACAGACACCCGTCAGCCCCGCACTGGGCCCAGCAGCACCTCGTGTGAGGGGGCTCCTGCCAGGGATGGGGGCACTTGCTGGCCCATCACGCAGGCCCCCAGCCAGCACTCTGCCCCTCCTGCCCAGCATCCCACCCAGCTCTCACCGATGTTCTTCTCCAGCCACTGGTGCCCCTCGATCAGCTGGTCGATCATGGCAAAGTAGTGGGAATTGGCCTCGTCCGGCATCACCCAGCCGCCCGTCACCATCTCCAGCTGCCCGTTGCCAACCAGCCTGCGAGGGGGACACGCGGGCTGCAATCAGCTCCGGGCAGAGCCCTGCCGTGAGCCGTGTGCCGTGGCAGGGCCTCCGCTGCCTTGGAGCCACCCGGGTCCCACCCGCAGCCTCCACAACCACCGGCTGCCATGGTCCCCTGCCCACGCTGTCCTCACGCGGGCAGACGTCCCTCCACAGCACCACGCTGGATGAGGCCCCAGCCAGAGCCCATCCCCACACAGGTCCACACCCTCTGCTGTGCCGTGCAGCCCATGTTCCTTCTGACCTCCACCCTCAGCGCTCCTGGGGCAGGGGGGCTGACAAGGGGGCCCTCTCCCACCACACAGTCCTGCTTTCCCGGTCTCTCACTACCCTGAGGGCGCCCTGGGCCTTGCAAGGCGTTGGCACTGCTCAGGCTCTGCAGCAGCGCTCACATGCTTGGGGTTACAGTGATGAGAAGGAGTTTCCCAGCCCCATGAGCACAGGGAGTAGCGCAGGGCAAGACCTGCCTCCTCCAGCCCCTCAGACCCCTGGTGCTGGCAGCACCCTGGCTCTCCCTCACTCCACACTGCTGTGGTTTTGACGTCTCACGGCACTGGGAGGTTGCTGGCAGAGCCGGGGCACCCCACGCTGAGCAGAGTGGAGCCCACGGCCGCTGCCCTGCAGGCAGGGCAGCCTTCGTCTCCCCAGGGCCCTTCCCTCGCACACCCCGTGCTCACAGCCGGTGCCTCCTGCAGTGCCCTGCCTCCGGGCAGCGACCATGCCGGGCCGCGGGGCCAGGTGGGCAGCCCTACCTCCGCACCGCAGCCCGCTTCTGGGCACTGATGTTGTCCCACCACTTGGAAAAGAAGGAGATCTCGGACCAGATGAAGCGCCGGCGCGAGTCCTCCTGCATCTTCAGCACCATGCTGTTGAGGATGTGCTGCGTTTGGTCATAGTAATACTTGTCGAAGGTCTTGATCCAGCCTGCCAGCACAGTGTGGGGGTCACTGCGGGAGGCCCAGCCCTTCTCCGCCAGCAGTGCGGGGCAGCAGGGGCTGGACTAGCCCTTCTCCTCCCCTGCCCACCTTCGCCTGCTGCTCACCCGGGTCGTTGTGGGAGTGCGGCACCACAAACACCTGCAGGGGCTCAGCATCCCACTCGTTGGGCTCATAGGTGATATCGAAGCCCTGCTTCCACACGCCGCCATCCTGGTTGTCAAAGGGCAGCAGGGAGTACACAGCCAGCATCTGCCGGGTGGGAGACAGGGCTCAGGGCAGGCACCAGACTGAGAGACCCCCAACGGGGTAGGACCAGGACCCCACGGATGCCCTGGTGTGGAGCCCCTCGCGCTCGCAGAAACGGTCCCCGAGCTGCTGGGCCGAGATGCTGGCCCCTCACCTGCAGGTCTGGGCTCTGGCCCTTGCCCCCCAGGGCGAACTGGCAGTCCTGTGGGGAGACGGAGAGGAAGCTCGGGCGACTCTCAGGGGGCAGCACCCAGGAGCTGTTGGGCGTGTGGCGGGGCAGCGCCGGCTGCCCCTCCGCGTGGGCCGTCAGCTCCAGCACCGAGTCCTTGATGTGGCTGATGATTTCATGGTTCTCCTCCAGCAGCTGCTCCAGCTGCTCGATGCGGTTCTGCAGCACCGAGATCTGACTCTGGGGACACAGAGGCCGCGGTGAGAGGCAAAGGGCCCCCCGTGCACCGACAGCAGCAGGGAACAAGCCCTGGCCCAGGCAACCGAGTGCCCTCAGGCTGTGCCAGCTGGGCCCCCCAGACCACTTGCCCCCTTGCCCGGCCCCACCACTCACCCTGGGGAAGTTGCCACCGCTCTGGTGGCGCGTGGGGTCGTGCTGCACCCGGTCCAGCATCAAGTAGAGGGAGAAGACGGCCACGCAGAAGATGGCAGCTCCACACACTGTCACCTGCTTCTTCAGCTTCATCCCGGAGCGCCGCAGGGACAGACCTGCGCCGGGACAGCGCCGCACCGGTGCCCCTGCCAGCCCCGCCGCGGGGCCGGGGCCGGGGCCGAGGACGGGGTGGGCGCCGGGGCAGGACGGGGCACCGGGGAGGGCGGGCCGGGCTGGGCCGGGCCGGTGCCTCCTGCCCCGCGGCCCGGACTGACCCTGCCGGGGGGCCTGGACCCGGGCAGCGCAGCCCGGTGCCCCCGTGCCCTGCCCGGCCCTTGCCCACCGCCGCCCCTCACCGCGGCCGCCCTCCTCCTCCTCCTCCTCCTCTTCGCCCCCCCCGCGTCCTACTTCGCTTAATCCGGCGCCGGGTATTTATAGCCCGGGCTGGCGCTGCACGGGCCCGGGGGCGCCTCGGGCCCGGCCCGCCGCGGGGCTGCGGGCGGCGGAGCGGGCCGGGGGCCCCGGGAGCCCCGGGAGCCCCGGGAGCCCCGGGAGCCGGAGCCGGAGCAGGCCGCGGCGGCCCCGGCGAGCCGGGCGGCCCGGGGCCTCTGCGCCGCGGCCCGGGGAGCGGGGCGGGCCGGGCCGGGGCCGGGCTGGGCTGAGGCCGGGGGGGCCGGGCCGGGGCCGGGGCTGCCCACCGCGGGGCGGCTCCGGGGCCGCGGCCGCTCCGCTCTTACCCTGGACGGCTCCGCGGCCCGTCCCGGCTCCTCACATCGCCCGCCCCGGGCCCGCCGGCTGCCGCGGCCGGGATGGGCCAGGCCCCGCCCGCCGCCCCGCCCGCCCGGCCCCAGGCCCGGCCCCGGCCCCGCCGTCCGCCCGCCCCGCCGGGAGGTGGCTCCGCCGGGCGGCGCAGCGGGGGCGGGACCGACCCGGCCGGGACCCCCGAGCTGCCGGGACCGAGCCGGCTGGGCCGTAGCCCCGGGGACGGGCCCGGACAACCCCCCCGTAGCCCCGGGGACGGGCCCGGACAAACCCCCCGTAGCCGCGGGGCCGGCTCGAGGTCCCGGTGCTCCTTGTCCCGGTGCCCTGTCCCGGTGCGCCCTGTGCCGGTGCCCCCCTGGGCCCTGCACCCCCCGTAGCCCCCCCAGACGCGGTGCTGCAGAGCTCGTTTGTTTATTACACAGATGAAGCCCGGCGGGAGCTGTGGGTGCCGTGTCCCGGGGCGAGCGGGACCCCCCTGCCCCGGGCTGGGGGGGGGGCACCGCCGCACCCCGCCGCACCCCGCAGCCGCCGCTTCCCGGGGCGGCCCTGCCCGAGGGACGGACGCTGCCGCCGGCGGGACGGGTCCGGGGCACGGGGGGCGGCGGACGCCTCCCCTCACCGGTGCCTCTTGCGGAGGGCAGTGAGGTCCTGGTGGATGGTGCTGAAGCTCGGCCGCTTGCGGGGGTCGTACTCCCAGCACCGCTGCATCAGCCGGTACACCTCCTCGGGGCACTGCTCGGGGGGGTCCAGCCGCACGCCTGCGAGTGGCGGGGACGGGGACATGGCAGCCCAGGCCACCAGCCCCCACGGCCCCATCCTGCCTGTCCCACGGGCACGGCTCCGCAGCGGATCCGCTGTGCCAGGCCCACGACCCGCAGTGGCCCTCGGGAGCTGGACCCCGGCCACGTCCCTTACCCTGCTCCACTGCCTCTCGCGTCTGCTGGTTGCTGAGGTTGGTGTAGGGGACAGCGCCCAGGCTGAAGGCTTCCCACAGCAGGATCCCGAAGCTCCAGACATCGCTCTCTGAGCTGTATCGGCCTGGGGACATGGGGCAGGATGGATGCTGGCAGCTGGGGACACCCATGGCAGCGCTGCCCTGGCTGTGCCTGTGCTGGCGAGGGCTGGGGTGCCCTGGATCTCTCTGCCTCCCTCCCCAGCACCAGGCATGTGGGAGTGCGATAGCGTGCCCCAGAGCCTTGGCTCCCAGCTGCGCTGTGGGGCCGCCGGCCCATGCCCGGCTCCATCCCGTACCATAATTGAGTGCTTCTGGGGCTGTCCACTTGACAGGGATCTGCTTCATCCCCCCCGTGGAGGCGTAGATGCCATCCTCCTCCTCCCGCGACATCCCGAAGTCGCTGATCTTCAGGGTGTTCTTCTCCGTCACCAGGCAATTGCGAGCGGCCAGGTCCCTGGGACGGCCCAGAGCCATCAGCCACGCACCCGGCCATCCCCAGGGGCCTCTGTCTGGCACAGGACGGTGGGCAGCAAGGGCTCCAGCGTTCACTCTGCCCTGCCCAGCGCCCACCTGCACCACCGGAGCCCACCTGTGGATGCAGTGCTTGCTCTCCAGGTACTCCATGCCGGCGGCAGCGTTCTCCGTCATCTTGATCAGCTCCTTCACACGCAGGTGGGGCCCCTCGCTGCGCAGGAAGCTCAGGAAGTCCCCCCCTGCACCCAGGATTGCGGAGCTGGCGGGCGGCTGCCCTGGCACGCCATGGCGCACACACGGACCGGCTGCCCCGGCAGTGCGGGGGCCGCAGGACCAGGCCGCTCACCCTGCACCAGCTCCATGACGATGTAAATGGGCTGCTTCTGGGTGCAGACACCGATGAGCCGGACGATGTTGGGGTGGTTGTACTGCTTGAGGATCCTGTGGGGACAAGGAAGGGCACCGTGAGCAGGGGGGGCCCGGCTGCCCAGGCACTGGTGACCTCCGTGCCGTCCCCAGGACACTCTGCTCAGACGGCCCGGGGACACAGCCCTCCGCACACAGACGCTGCAGTCCCAGGGGGTTTGAACAGCCCCAGGTCCCGAGGAAGGACAGACAGGCTGGGACAAGTGCGACGGCTGCACAGACCTGGCTTCCTGCAGGAACTTGGCCTTCAGTTCGGGCGGGAGGGTTTCCCGGCAGGATTTCACAGCCACGGGGGTGTTGTCAGCACGCAGGCGCCCGCTGAACACCTCCCCAAAGTTACCCTGCCGAGACACACGGGTGCACTGGCCCAGCTTGCTGCGGGGTGGCCCAAGGCAACCCCTGCCCTCCCGCAGGCCCCCTGGGATGACCCTGCCCTCCCGCAGACCCTGCGCAGGCAGGGATCGGAGCACCCCAACTCACCCGGCCGATGCGCTCCCCCAGCAGCACGTCCTCGTGGTTGAGCACCCATTTGTCCTGCAGCGAGAGGACCCCGAAGGCGGTGAGCCATCACCCAGCCCCCCCAGGCCCAAATACCCCCTGCCCCTGCAGCTCCTTCTCAGGCAGCCTCGGATGGGGGTTCCCAGACCCTGGCCCCCCACCCCCAGGGCTGGGTGGCCACATCTGGCTGGAGGACCATGCTTGGGGCTCCCAGCCCAGCCGTGGGCAGGAGAAGGGGCCGGGCAGGGCTGCCCCGTGCACAGGGGCTTCGTCTCCCTCCCCACTGCCCGCTCTCACCTTGGGCACGGCCCTGGCCAGGATGATCCCACTTTTCCGGGTGATGGGCTGCTGGCTCTGCAGGAGGTGCTCGATGAGCAGTGGGATGGTGGGGAAGCCCTCCCCCTCCAGCCGGTACATGTTCTGTGGGGAGGGAAGGCTGAGGGGTCGTGCCTGCACACACACGTGGGTGAGGACGCACACGGCGCAGGACATGCACGCACAGCGGGCAGGGTGGGTGTGCACAGTGGGAGTTCACACGCACGATGTGGGGCTCACACCCCGCGCTTGGCCCGTGCAAGGATGAGCACACTCAATCTGTACCGTACACACGCGTCCCATGCACTCACACCTGGGACCCCGTGGCTGCTGAGCCGGGGCTGGGCCTGGGCAGGGCCCCCCACCTGCCCACGCAGGGCCACCCCCGGCCGTCCCTCCCCGCCCGGGGTCACTCACGTCGGCAGCCTGGATGATGAAGTGCCGGGGCTGCCCGTCCCACAGCACGCTGAGCACGTACTCCTGCTTGCCCTGGCTCTCCCGCACCAGAAAGTCCCCGCTGCAGCTCAGCAGCTCCTGCACCTCCGCCCGTGGGATGGCCCCGTGGTACCAGACCTGCTGGCACAGCGGCTTCTGCACCTCCGGGATGAGGGGCACGGGGGGCGGCAACTGGATGGAGATGGGGTGAGCCCAGCCGTGCCCCCGGGTCGTGCCGGAGGCGGGGGCAGAAGCTGTGCCTGGGGCAGGGGGCAGCAGGCAGCGGGGAGCAGGGGCTAGAGCACAGAGGGGAGGGGGCTGCGGGGCCGGAGAGGAGACAGCAGGGGATGCCGGGGGTCCGGGAGGCTCGGCGAGGCAGCTGGGCAGGAGAGCAGGGTGGCCGGATCTGCCCCTGGACTCACCGAGAACTTCGGGCTGAAGATGCCCGAGATGTGGTTCTTGAGGGTCTCCAGCGCAGTGGCCCCGCTCCGCTCCTGCTCCTGGGGGGAGGCGTGAGCTGTGCTGGCTGGGGGGCGACCCGAGCCCGGCGTGCCCCGTCCCTGCGTCTCCCGGGGCGCGGTGGGGCAGGACTCACCACGGAGGAGACCGACTGCCGGTCCTCCTGCAGCGGCAGGGCGGGCAGGGGCTCCCCGGCCCCCAGCTCCGCCAGCTTCCCCGCCAGCAGGTCCCGCTGCGCCCGCAGCTTGGCCTGGGTGCAGAGGCAGCCCTCGAGCTGCTGCTGCACCTCCTGCAGCCCCTGGCGCTTGCCCAGCAGGTGCACCCTGGGGACGGGACAGGGCAGTCAGCCCCCGCAGCCCCCGGCCCCTCGCCCCCCGCCCACCACACCTCACCGCTCCCCGGGGCTCCGGCCCTGCTCGGCGCCCCGGATCTCCGCCTGCAGCTCCAGCGCCCGCTGCTCCTTGCTGCTCACGGCCTCCACGGCGGCCGCCAGCTCCTCCTCGACCGACGTCAGGCTGCAAGAGACACGGGTGCCCAACGGCGCTGAGCCGCGCTGCCGCCCCCGCCAGCAGCCCCTGCCTGCAGCCCGTCCCCGCTCACGAGTGCTGGACGCTCTCGATGGTCAGCTCGTTCAGCTGCAGCTCCCCCGGCGCAAGGCTGTCCGTCTCCTCCAGCAAGCTCTCATCGAAGGACACGGCCGGCGGCACCTCGGAGCCGTACCTGTGGGCACCCAGCGTGGCTTGGCCTCCCACCTGCCCCGTGCCGGCTGCCGGCACCTGTGGGTGGCAGAGAGGCCGCAGCCGCGCGGGGCGGTACCTGTGGCTCTGGACAAAGCCGCTGTACTCGGTGGCCGGCTCGATGGCCTGGATGGCACCGGCAATTTCCTGGTGCACGGCCAGCACGTCGTCCTGCACCAGGCTGCTGATGCTGCAGTACTCGCCGAGGATCTCCTTCCTGAGGGGACACGGGCGCTGGGTGCTGCCAGGCTCCCGTGCCCCCCAGCCCAGGGCCCCTGCAGCAGCCAGGTGCCACCGCCGCGGCCCCAGCCCTGACGCTCGGTCCCCACATCCCGCTGCCTCGTGCTCTCGGTCCCCACACCTCGTGTGGCACTGCGGGGCATCACCCCGAGGGCTGCAGCGTGCAGGGCAGGTGATGGGGCAGGGAGGGTGCAGGCGGCTGGCAGGGCTCTGGCAGGAGGAGGGAGCACCTCTGGTTCTGGGGGCCACAGGGGTGCCCAGGGACGGGCGGCGGGACGTGGGGCAGGCAGGGCTCTTACAGGACGAGGACCATCTCCTGCTGCAGGCTGTAGAGGGACTGGTGGAGGCTGGGCAGTGCCCGCTGGTAGTAGTGGTGGTGGTGGAGCGCGGCCGCCTGCACGGCCAGCACGTACTGGTTGTGTAGGGCGTAGAGCTTCCAGAGGCTGCGCACGTACTTCTCCTTCGCCTTGTCCCGCTCCTTGTCTGGGGGAGAGGCCGTGGAAAACACCCTCCGCTGCTGCCACGTCACCGGTCCCAGCGGTGCTGCTCATCCCCCCCGAGCAGCCGGTGAGGGGCACAGGCACCCGGTGGGGCTGGGACAGGAGTCGCAGCGTCCCAGGGTAGACTGGGGGGTGGCACACCTCCCTGTGCACGGGGAAGCTCCCGACCCACATCACTGTGCCCCAATGCCATAACCCCCCAGATTTTTGCCTGGCTCCCTGGAGTCCAAGCCGGGATCTCCTTCCACTGCCCTCCCCAGGGCCCCCACCCAGTCCAGGCTGCACCGTGGGTCCCCCAGGGCACTGGGTGCTCCGGCCACCCCTGACCCATGAATGGAGCTGGGAGGGGCTGCAGAGGGACGAGGCAGGGTGCCGGGGGGTGCCGGGATGGCAGGCACCTTTGCTGGCCTCCTGGTACTTGCGCTTGGCCTGGGCGCTGTCGCGCGCCAGGCTGCGGTACTGAGCCTTCAGCTTCTCCATCTCCTGCTGCGTGGTCTGGGGAGGGAGATGCTGTCAGGGGAGCGGAGCCGGGCTGTGCCCCCCGCTCCCCCCACAGGGACCCGCATACCCGGGTGTACTCCTGGCTGAGCTGCTGCCACTGCTCGGCAAAGGCCTTGCGGAGCTGCTGCTTGTCACGGATGAGCAGGCTCAGCTTGGCCAGCGGCCCCGCCGCCAGCTCCTCCGCGTGCCGCCGCAGGATCTGGCTCAGCGTCTCCGTCTGGCTCGCCAGCACCCACCAGGACTGCGGGGACAGGGTGTCAGGGACGGCACGGAGACGGCCATCCTCCAGCACCGCACCGCGCCGGACTCTGCGGGGCACGCTCCCGCACCAGGGTGTTCCTACCTCCCCAACCCGGCCTCCATGATCGCCAGCACGGAGCTGCCCGGAGCCCTCCTGCTTCTCCAGCTGGGAGAACATGTGGTGCAGCATCCCCGCGTACTCCCGGTCGCTCTTGGCACGCTGCGACATCCACTTCTTCATCAGCTCCAGGAGGCGCAGCTCGCTGTCCTGCAGCCGCAGCAGCGCGCTGTGCCCCTGCGGGCACCACAGCTCCGGCCCGAAGCCCATGGCACCGCCGTCCCGGGCAGGAGGAGGCTGCGGAGCGGCGAGAGAGCCTGAGCCGCGGCTGCCGCCCCGTGCCCCGCGCCGCCCTCACCGGTGGCCAAGGCCCTTTGCATCTCACACCCTCCTGCCCCATCGCCCCGTCACCGGGACATGGTGCCTTGGCCGCCGGCGGCGGGGGCTAGATTCCTCCCTGCCCCACGCATCTGCCTTGCAAAGCGTATTCAAAGCAGGCGGGAGGGCTGATGCACCCAGAGCCCCGTGGCAGCTGGGACCCGTGGGGCCGGTGCCAGGGAGGAGGAAGTGTGGGGTCAGAACCAGCAGCGTCACCTCTGCTGTGCACGCGAGGCTGCTCCCGAGGGCAGCGCAGCCATGCCCCCCGCCCTGGCACGGGCCCCACGCAGTCCGGCAGTTCTGCCCATCAGCATGGTCACCCTGCGCCCATGGCAGGGGCAGCTGAACACGCCAGGACAGGGGAGCTCCCGGGGGCCAGGGCACGGGTGGGGAGCTGGCAGGAGGGGGACGGGGCGCTGAGCCCTGGAGGAAGGAGCCAATCCTGGACGTGTCCCACACCCGAGACTCCAGCATGGCCATTGGGAGCTGAACTGGTCCCAGCCACAGTCCCAGGGTGCCCTGTCCTGCGGCAAGGGCACAGCAGGAGCAGGAGGGTGCTGGGGCACATCTCTGTGCTGGGCAGGACGTCCCCTGGCACAGCCCTCCACCCCGCAGAGGGACAGGGTTGAGACCCCCCCAGCCCCGCAAAGGGGTCCTCTGTCCCCACCAGTGCCCTGCTGGGGCACGGCCCCTCCAACCTGCGTCTGCTGCGAGGTCCCTGCCGTGGGGCTGGCGCTGGCGTCCTCCCAGGGCCGGGGCTGGCGCAGTCTGGACCTGGTGCAGCTCCGGCTCCTGGGGAGGAACAGGAAGCCCGGTGCTGACCATACAGCCATTGCGAGATTTCCTGCCCTTCCTCCCCTCCCTGCCAGTCCCCACGCTTGGGGCCAACACCGGCACACGGCTCTGCCGTAGCCGGGCAGCTCCCAGCCCCGCCATCCCTCACGGCTGCCTCGCACCAAGGCCTGGCACTGGCAGGATCCGGCCCTGGAGGAGCCCAGGGCTTTTTGTCGCCCCTGCTGTGGTTTCACCCAGCAAAGCCCCTTCAGCCATGCCCGGTCCTGCCTGTCCTCCAGCCCCTCTCCGTGCTCCTGCTTCCCCGAGAGGCTGCAGGGACTGGGGTGTACCTGGGAGGGGCGGTCCCCAGGGATCTGAGCAGCCCTGCTGAATGGGGACCATCCCGTCACCACCCCCGAGCCTGGTCCATGGAAAGGCCACAGGACAAGGCATCCACTACACAGGCACCCATGGAGCTGTGCCCCAGCCCACGACGCACAGCTGGGACCCCGCTCCCTGCAGCACCCCAGGCGCTCCCCCCCCTCAAAGCGCCACGGTGGCACCGCTCAGCCCCGGCAGCCGCCCCGCAGGGGCAGCCGCCGCCTCGGCCCAGCGCCGCCGCACACGTCCCCATCGCTGGCACAGCCCAGCTCGGCTCTGTGATGGGTTTGTGCTGAGCCCCCTCCTGTGCCTGGCAGGGAGGCCCCGGCCCAGAGGCGTGTCACAGGCACCTGCAGGACACAGCCAGGCTGATTCCACTTTCAGAGGAAGTTGGGGAAAAGTGTGTCAGACGGGACTTTTGCTCGCTTGCGTTCCCACAGCTGAGCAATGCCTGGGTGGTCACACCAAAGAGCAGCACAATGGCACAGCACAGCCAGGGGCTGCCACGGTGCCCCAGGCACAGACCCCAGCCAGCACTCCAGCTGCGCTGAGTGGCACAGATCCTCACCCAGAGCCATCCCGGCCCCTCCAGGCAAGAGGAGCCCATTTAATGCCCAATTTGCACCTGCCCAGTGTAGCAATTTGAGAGCTGCCATGTGCCGCCAGGGTCCCCATTCGCCAGCCAACCCTGTAACTGGCCCTAGTTCCCAAGGTGTCCTGTTTGCCAGAGGGGCCCTGCCTGCCCGTCCCCACAGAGTCCTGCCCACCGGGGGGGCTCCGCTGTCCCAGCGCCCCGTTCAGCCGCCCAGGGCACTCAGCATCGCTGGCACTCCCCAGCACCACCAGTGCCAGGCTCCCTGCAAACCTTCATGACTCGTTTGAGGGTGACAGCAGCTCTGCTCGCACCGGTGCTGCAGCTGCCCCGGCCTGCAGCAGACGCCATCCTGCCTCGAACCCCCGCTGACCCAGAGCCTGCCCAGGAACAGTTTTATTTTCTGCCTGAGCTGCGGGTCCCACCGGCAGCGTCCACACACCGCACCAGCTCCAGGACAGCACTGTCACAAGCTTAGCAAGTGTTTTGCAAGCCAGGCCGAGGGGCTGCTCCTCCCCACCCCCAGCATCCCACCAGCATCCCCGGGCACCTCCCCACCTGCACCGGGCTAGACCAGGGACACTGGGCACCTCTGGTGCGAGGCATCCGGGCCTGGGGGGCTGCCCCCTACAGTCGTGCCAGGCCGGTCAGGATGGTGCTGTGAGGCTGCGGGTGCGACAGCGAGTGCAGAAGCTCGCCTTTCCTGGAAGCCCCAAGTGCTGCCTGCAGCAGGAAGGTCGCTGCGGGCCCCACCACAGCTCATCCAGTTTCACATCCTCTGTCTGCCCTCCTGCAGCCTGCAGAGCCTGGCAGGGCTGTGGCCCCCGCCTGCTCCCCGGGCCGGAGCCATCGCGGCAGCACATGATGGCCACAGCCCACCCGCTCGGCCGAGGGCAGCTGGGCCTGTCCCCCCTCCAGCCCCACGAGAAAAGGACGCGTGGGCTGAGAAGCGCCTGCACGGCACGGGGAACTCGCTCCTGACCACAGGAAGCCGCTGTGGCCGTGGGTACAGCGAGGCCGAGGGGCTCTGCAGAGAGGAGCTGCCTCTGCGAGTGAGTGCAGCCCCGAGAGAGCCTCCTCGGGGCTTGGGTGGGCTCTGCCTGGGGCTTGGCCATGGGAAGGTCAGGTCCTGTGTCCAGGCTGGCCATCCCAGGACTGCCCGTGGGCATCGTGCTCCAGCTGCAGGATGGTGCTCGACATGGGAGCTGCAGCATGCGAGTGCAGCCAGTCCCCGGGCTGTGGTGGAGGAGCTCAGCCCACACGCTGTGGGAAAGGGGTGCAAGTTCCCCAGGCTTTTCCCCCCCCCCCCCCCCCCCATGCACCGCAGCTGGCTCCCGAATTAGCTCCCTTCTCTGTGGTTTCCTGATAAGCAGCTACTTCCCATTGCCCAGGTGAGGGGGGCCAGACCCTGCCTGGGTGCTGAGTCTCCACCGTGTCCCCAAACAGCAGCCCCTGCCCAGCACCAGCTCCTGCCCGCAGCCCAGGCGAGGCAGCCGCTGGCTCTGGGGGGCTTCTCTGTCCTTCCCGGGGGCTGGGGGGGGATGTGGCTGCAGGCTCCTGCAGCCGCTGGCTCTTTGCCTCCTGGGGGGCTTCTCTGTCTTTCCTGGGGGCTGGGGGGGGATGTGGCTGCAGGCTCCTGCAGCCGCACCAAAGCAGGCAGCGCAGCAACCGGGGCTCCCTGCCTGCACCACAGGCACACACCTCAGCAAGGTGACCCCCGCTGCAGGCAGGGCTGCAGGCCCCATCCTGTGGCTGCAGAGCAGATCTGGGCACCCTACGGGCCCAGCGCAGGGTGATGGCCCCCGGCCCGACACCCTCCTGCCCCCGGGACCGGGCTGCCATCCTGGCACACAGAGCACAGGCAGCCGAGCTGGTTTGCATAGTTCTGAACATTTAATAACTCAGTCTCTCTAGCGTTATATCCACATCCATTAAATTAAAAACAGGCTCAGGAGGCAGCTCCTGGCTGATTAAATTACAAGAAAAAATTACTGTGCACCAAAAAGTTATTATAGAAAAATAGTCCTGTGGCCCCCGGCCGGCAGCTCCGTCCACAGCAGGCCAGGGCTGGCACTGGCACGGGGCGGGTGGGAGCCCGTGCAACGGCCCCGGTGTGCGGCAGCGGACGGCGAAGGGGCTCGCGGCACCAGCCCCCAGCCCGCGGGGAAGGGGCAGCGAGGGCAGGCGGTGCCGGGACAGGGCACCGGCGGGGAGCGGAACGGATTGTCACCAAGTGGGGGGGCAAGGCACGTTGGGGGGCAGGGGTGCTCTGGGGACTGGGGTCGCAGGGATGCCGGGCTCCGCCCAGCACAGGCAGAGCGGGGGCAGTGCTGGCACCCGTGCTGCCCACCTGCCCCGGCCAGCAGTGCCTGCGTGGGGGCAAAAGATGAGGGGTCCTGGGGCAGCCCCACAGAGCAGGGTCTGGGCGAGGGGGTCCCTGCCCAGGCTGGGGGCTGAGCCTCGGGCACAAAGGAAGGCGCTGCGCTGCCCTGCCCTGCGCTCTCCGGTGCAGGGGGGCTCCTGTCCGCGCTGCAGGAAGCCGCAGCCGCAGTGGGACGTGCAGCAGTGGGCAAGCAGGCAGCAGAGGCCGAGGCCTGGCCATTATTGCTGTTGAGGGGCACGGTGGGAGGCCAACAGGCCCTCGGGAGGTGGCCGGGAGCCAGCAGGCAGCAGGCTGAGCCAGGGACACAGGCAGGGAAAGGCCTGGCAGGTTTTGAGGGCGGCAGGGGCAGGGGGACACCGTGCCATGGGACAGAGCATGTCTTGGCTCAGGGCAGAGCTGCCCCTGCCCCAGGCAGCCCAGCCTGAGCAATGACAACCCCGGGACCCCATGTGCTGCTGCCCTGGGGGACTCGCGGGACCCCCCAGCAGCAGCTGTCTGCCTGGGGCAGGGAACAGGGCTGCCAGCGCAGGGCCAGTGAGTGCCAGGGGCCCCGCTGCCATCAAACCCCCCGCTGTGGGGTGCAGGATGGACACGGGGCCAAGAGAGATGGTGCAAGAGTGGGACGGTGCCGAGCTGGGGACAGTGTCGACAGGGCTGTGCCCAGCCACCCAGGCCGGGGCCGAGGGACAGTGCCAGCGGGTGGGGAGCCCCGGGCTGCTGCGGTGCAGGAGAGGGACGGGGTCAGAGTCCGGGGCCCCTCGGCCTCACCTGCCCCGGCCCCGCGGTGCTGGGCAGGGAGGAGGGAGGGGCAGGAGGGCTCATCAAAGGGCACTTTGGTCTCTGATGAAGGCAGTCCTCTCACTGTGGGCCTCGTACTCCTCACCGTCCGACTCTGAGGGGCCCTCCTCCTGCCAGATGTCGGAGGGGAGTCCCTTGTAGGAGATGATCCCGCTGTCCAGGGCGTAGACCTTCACGCCCCGCAGGCTGAAGCCCGAGCGCGCCTGCAGCACCAGGAAGACGGTGACGAAGATGACGACAATGAGGACGCAGCTGAGGCTGGCGATGAGGACGGGCAGGTTGGCTGGAGGGGGGGCCTCAGCCAGCCCCTCGCCGTCTGCCAGGGCAGGGGACGCACGGCTGCTCTGCGTCTGGTGGGAGCAGGAGAGGTCCAGGCTGCTGAAGTGGGAGTGCGCGGGGCAGGTCAGGCACTGGTTGGGGCCGGGCCCCGCGCAGGTGGCGCAGGAGGGGTGGCAGGGCAGGCAGAGGTGGGGCGCGATGGGCTCCACGCTGTTCTCCAGGTCGTAGTGCGTGCTCTGGACGCCGGGCGCGAAGCCGGGAGGGCAATGCTTCAGGCAGCTCTTCTGGTGCAGGTAGTACCCCTCCTCGCAGACTGGGGGAAAGGCAGGGTCAGCGCAGGCCGGGGGGCCGCCTGCACCCCGTGCCCCCATCCCCTCCCCGCCGGCCCCACACTCACCCACACAGGTCTGGCTGGGGGTCAGGGTCTTGCAGCCGCTGCTCTCCAGCTGGTTGGAGAGGCTGGGGGAGTCGGTGGCCGTCCCATACAGCACGAGGGTAAACTTGGTCAGTGTGCCTGCAACGAGGCAGGGTGAGGACCACCGACGGGCCTGCGGGACCCCCCGCACTTGGGACAGGCACAGGGAAGGGGGCTTGCACTGGTCCCCACCATGGGCTATCAGGGGACAGCATGGCTGTGCCCACCACCTGGATGAGCGCCCGACGTGGGACCATGCCCCTGCACAGGACTGCCTGCAGGGCGGGGGGCCAGGCCAGCTGGCATGGGGGGCACTGCTGCCCCCAACCCCTGCTGCTCCAGAGTGGCTGCAACCCCTCCCCACGCGCCCAGCTCCAGGCTCTCCCCCGCCAGGTCACCGCAAAGCATCCGAGGTGGCACCAGCCCCTCTGCTCAGGGGTGCTGGGGGACACCGGGCACCCTGCTCCCACTCCCACCTCAGGCTCGTGGGGAGGCAGCGGTGGGGGTGAGGCTGGCCCAGCCCTACCGTAGTTGTTGGCATCGCTGGTGTTCTCGATCTCCAGCACCCATTCCCCGGAGGGGTCCTCGTCCCACGAGTGGGTCGTCATGAAGGCCCAGTCGTTGAAGCCGTCAGCCGAGAAGTCGTGGGGCCTGGGCGAGGGTGGGGCGGGGGGGGTTGAGAGGGGGGCACCAACATCCCACAAACCCACTTGTGTCAGCCTGGGCTGGGGGCACCCTGCCGCACCCTGCAGCCCAGCACCTACCTGGCAGCCAGGAGGGTGGAGCGGGTGCCCATGGGACTGACGAGGTGGATGGCCAAGTCCCCCCGCCGGTTGTAGGACAGTGTCAGCCTGGCCTGCGCGTGCTCCAGCCGGCTGATGTAGTTGGCTTTCCCCAGGCAGGCGTCCACCTTCCGCCGCACCTCCAGGCGCTTCCCGATGTCCCTGTCAAGGACAGGCAAGAGTGAGCCCAGCCCCAGCCCTGGGGCACGCGTCAGGGTGCCCCAGCCCTGGTTCTCCGCTGCGGGGCTTTGCGGCTGTCCCGGGAACCGGGTGCTGTGCTGGGGGCAGCTGGAGCAGGAAGCAATCCAGCAGCGGCTGGCAGCACCCCTCTCCATCCCCGGACAGGGCACAGGGCGGGGGTTGGCTCTGCCGAGCACAGGCTGCCCCGTGCCAGCCCTGAATGGGCCCTTTCTCTGCCCACTGCGGGCCGGCTACACCCTGCATGGCCCGGCCCATCCTGCTGCTCATTGTGCGGCCATCCCTCCCGCAGCCGCCCGTGGTGACGGCGCTGGTGCCAGCGCAGGATGCCAGTCACAAGGACTGCCCGCTCTGGATGGGCAGGGCTGGGTCCCAGGGGACCGGGGCAGGGCCCAGCCCTGGCTCCCTCCGTGCCCACAGATGCCCACCCCCCTGCTACCGAGCGCCCCCGGGGAGCGCCCCAGCCGCACACGAGACTCGGCACATGTTGCGCTGTAGCGGCAGTGGCCAAGCAGGAGTAAAAGGAGCTTCTGTCTGACCCCTGAAAAGCCCCTCTGTCCGGGGATGACTCGCGCTTGCTGCTCCCAAACCGCAGCGCCCCAGCCGGCCCGGCCCCAGCTGCAGCGGGCAGGCTCAGCAGTCAACATCAGCACCGGACGGCCGAAGGCGCCTTTCCCGGCTCTCCCCAACCTCTTGCAGGAGGATGGCCTGGGGTCTCAAAGGCAGGTCAGCCCTGGAGATCCTCCCCACTGCCCACCCTGGACCCAGGAGCGCTTGGGCTCCAGCGCGGTGCACGGGGTGGATGCCGGGCAATGCCCTCCAGGGCTCACCAGCCCTTACTTCGGCTCTGTGAGGACGTCAATGACACATTTCCTCTGAGGTCCCACCGTGGTCCAGTTCTTGGCCAAGTTCACCATGGCCCCGGCATCCAGCAGGCCATAGCCGTAGGAGTGGCTGACTGTGGACAGAGAGGGGGTCAGCACCACTCCCGGGGTCCCTGGCAGTGGACCCGTGCCCAGCCACGCGGCTCACTGGGGCCTTCTGCCCAGTGCTCTGCCCCAGCACCCCTAGGCGAGCGGTGCTTGCAGGAGCAGGAGCACCCCGGTACCTTTGCGGCCGACACCGTTGGTGACCCAGTCGTTGGCGTTGAGGTGAGCCGGCTTCGACGTCTGCACCACCAGGTGCTGCATGTCCCGCCACGTCAGGTTCTTGCTGCGGGGAGACACGGGGCTCAGGCACTCGGCTCCTCCCGGCCCCAGGCAGCTCTGTGCCCAGGTGCCACTGCCTCATGGGGCCTGCATGGCCACCCCCACCCCAGCCCCGCTCGGTGCCTGCCCTTACTTGGCCTCTAGGGCAAGGGCGATGATGCCAGCAGCCAGCGGCGCCGAGGCAGACGTCCCCGTGTGCGATTCGGTGCATTTCTGTCTGAGGTCAGTCGTCACCTGCAAGGAGGAGCGCCAAGGTAGGAGGTGCTGCGGGCACCGGCCATGTCCGGGGGCCAGCTTGGGGGCTTGTCCCCCCACCACGGCCACAGGAGCCACCGCTCCTGGGGCCACTCACGAGCTCCCTCCAGAAGCCCTCAACTCACGAGACCGAGCCCCAGAGGGCGGCAGCGTGGCAGAGTGGGGCCAGCCCTGCTCCCCGCACCACGGCCGCAGCTCCCGGTACGTCCCACCCCCGCGAGCTCCCGGCCTGCAGACACCAACCCCCAGCCCCGACTCACGATCTGCTTCTCGTTCTGGTTGCCGCTGCTGTAGGTGGTGGCGAGGGTGGAGGAGCAGGCCTCACTGTACCAGGGCACGTTCCCGTACTGCGTGGTGCTGCTGATGGACAGCGTGTAGATGCTGTTGGTGTAGCCGTCGCAGTTGCAGCTGTCGTGCTCGCGGCCCCCATTCCCGGACGCCCAGACGAAGATGGAGCCCAGCCCCCCTCGGCCCTAGCGACAGAGGCAGGGTGAGGGCCAGCACCGGTGTCACCCACGCTGCCACATGGCGTGAAGCCCCAGGCTGGAGCTGGGGACAAGCAGATGGTGCTGGCCCCAGGGCTCAGAGTGGGAAAGACGGCGCAGATGCAGCTGGGATACTGGGACACCCCCAGTCACAGCCTGGCAGCCTGGGCACCCAGCACCGCCATCCCTCACCGCTGACATGCCTACGGGGGGTGCTGCGCCCTTCTGCAGAGGCTACAGGGGCTGCCCCAGCGGGCGGCAGGAGGCTCTGCCAAAGGAGGGCTTCCAAGAACCAATGTCCTCTTCTGCTCGGGAATCACCCCGGCTGACTCTGCCTGCGTGGGACTGGCAGCCGCCCGGCAGCGCCGCAGGAGCCGGGCAGAGCGGTCCCAAATGGCACCCAAAGGCCCCAGCTCCCCTCGCAGCACGCGTGACGGAGCTGGCGCGGCGCAGCGGGGCGGGTTGGCCAGCACGCCTTGCACCGCACACGCGCCTCTCCGCGCAGGGAGTCCCAGGCAGAACAGGCGGCACAGCGAACTGTGCCGGCTGCACCACGGTGACGCCGAGGCACGGGCTGCACCGGCAGCACACGGGGACAGTGGAGGAGGACAGGCAGAGGAAGCGAAGGCGAGCAGCTGGCAGGAAACCAGACAGGAACCAGCACAGGGCTTCGGAGAGCGGGGAGAGACCGCCCCAACGCGGGGCTGAGCAGAAGCCCTCCGAGCAGCGAGGACAGCGCTGCTCAGAAAGGTGAGATAAGCACCCGGCCAGGGAGGGGCCCTGACTCACAGCCTTCCCACAAGAACAGGAAAAACCAACGGAGCCTGCTCCTGGAGATCGGCTGGAAGACAGCTCATCACGTGAGGGCCAGGACAACTACCCAGGCAGGCAGAGCGAGGGAGACCTGGGGGAAGGGGCAGGAGCTCAGCCGGCGCTCCCCAGCAAACTCTCCCGCTCACCTGGCTGACCCCTCGGAAGAAAGCCTCCTCCGCCAGCCGGGCCGGGCCATCCACAGTCTTGCCGTCGTCCTCGGGGCCCCAGCTGGCACTGTAGATGTGGATGTGGTTGGGATTGAGGCCCAGGGAATGGGCCTCCACAGCATCAGTCACCTCCCCATCCAGCATGCGCACGCCTAGGGCCAGAGAGCAGACGTCACGGGCGACGGGACGGGGCAGGGCGGCCACACGCCACGGGGCAGCGGTGCCGCTGGCGACAGCCCTCCATCCACTGCTGCCGCCCCGTGCCACAGGCCGTCGCAGGGCTGCCCTGGCCAGCAGCGCCGAGATCCCCGGCACAGCCCGCTCCTCTGGCCGCAAGGCGCCCACGGAGCCCAGCGCAGGCTCTGCCCTCGGTGCAGGGCAGGGCGGCACCCACCTCCGATCCTGGCATTGTAAGCCACGCCGACACCACAGATCCCGTTGTTTGCCACAGCAGCCACCTCCCCGGCGCAGCGCGTGCCATGTCTGCAGTTGAAACAGGACCAGGCGTGCTCAGGTGGGGCGTGAGGAGCACCGGGCTGGGCACCGGCCGCAGCCAGAGGGACCAGAGCCCAGGCTGCCGCCCGACCCTCCCGAACCAGGTGGCCACAAAGGCCCCACAGGGCTCCTCCATCTACCCTGCTGCTCCAGAGCAGGGGGACTGAACGGCCCGTGCTGGCGCTGGGCAGCCCCAAGGGATGCTGCTCGCATCAGAACGGGAGCCAGGGGGTTTCTCCGTGGCGCAGAAGCGTGCCGCCACCGCTGCACCCTCCCGCAGGCCACGAGAGCTGGTGCTGCCGCTGAGTCCCTGCTGCAGCCGGGCTCTGCCGCCCTCGCCCCGGCCGCCTGCCTCACCTATTGTCGTTCATCTGCGTGTAGCGGGGCTGCGGGTCTGGGTCCTGGTCGTTGACATCAAAGCTCGCTCCCGGATCCTGGAAGGCAGATTTGGCAGTTAGAGACCATCTACCGGCCCAGAGCCACGCCTTGCTCCATGGCCCAAGGCTGGGCTGAGCAGGGGCCGCAGGCTCCAGTCCCACCTCCAGCCCTTCCCTCCATGTCCCACCACTGCTCGAGCCCTGTGCCACGCAGCTCCGGGGCTGCAGCCGCCCGGACAGGCTCCCGTGGCACACCGCCCTGCGACATCATCCCACACTTACATAGTTGCCTTCCAGGTCAGGGTGGTTCTTCTCAATCCCGTCATCCAGGATGGAAACCACGATGCCCTTGCCCGTGTAGCCCTGCTCCCAGGCCTGACGCACATTCAGGTCCCGCTGGTTCGTGTTGTACTGCCGAGAGAAGCCCTGGCAATAGGAGCTGCGCCCAGCTTCTGGCACTGCAGCAGGGGTGTGCCCGGGCCCCTCCTAGGCCCCGCTGTAAGGGCGGGCAAGAGGCAGCCTTCACCCCGCTCCGCTATGGTGTGGGGACAAGGAAACCCCAGGGGCCCTGGACACAGAGGGCTGGGCACGGCTGGCCGCAGTGCTGCTCTGGAAGGAGACTGAGTCCCAGCCTGTGCTCGGGCCCCATAAAGGTGTCTCCCTGCGCAGAGATCGGGCCTGTGCCCAAGCTCAACGACGCAGACAGGCATGGGCATGGACCCCGCTCCCGGGCCAGGCAAAGGGCTGCTCCCCCCTAGTCCAGCCCCGGGCTCTCCCCAGCCCTGCCAGCGCCCCCGCCAGGAGCCGCAGCTCCACAAGCATGGCCTCTTCCCCGGGGTGACCCCAGACACGCAGCACTGGGCGGCTGCCTCAGGCCTTCCTCCTCCTCCTCCGTCCCGCCAGCCTGGCTGGCAGCAGCAGCAGCTGCCTGGCAGCCATCCTCGGGCGCCACGTTCACACCCCCAGAACTCGCACCCGCTGTCACGACTGCGTGGCTCCTCTCCTGGCCCACGCAGCCCCTGCTGGCACTCACCAGGTACCACTGCTGCGGGAACTTGGGGTCCGTGGGCTCCATGAAAACGTCTCGCTTGGTCCTGCGCTTTGCCACCTGCTGCTCCAGCCACTGCACCTGGGGGCAGAGAGGGCATGGAGCTCCCCCGCCGTCCCCGCCGCCCCCTCTGCAGCTCGCCCCCATGCCAGCAGCTCACCGGGCCCCCCGCCCCCCAGAAAGCAGCCTGCCTGGAGGGGCTCTCCCTGGGGAGTCGCAGCCAGCCCTGGGCTGGCAGAACATCTGACCCCACCAGAGCCACTGCAGCACCCAGACCGTCCCTCCCGGCCTCCCCTGCCCACCCACGCCAGGGCGGCAGCGCCGGGTGTCCCGTGCCAGGCTGCGCTCCAGCGGAGCGGGCAGGTCAGAGCGCGGAGCTCTGCCGAGATCCTGTCAGCTGCCGCACGCCCCGCTGCGCTGCCAGCGTGCCGGGCCCCGGGCCAGAGCCAGGGGACGGAGATCATGGCAGCCCTGCCACACCGCCGTGCTGGGATCTGGCACTGCCGGCGCTGCCCTGCACACCTTGCCCCGTGTACGAGAACGGAGAGCCCTCCAGGGAGCAGAGGCTGCCCCGTGCCCTGGGACCACAGCAGCCCACAGGATGGTGATGCCGGCTCTGCCAACCCCCTGCCCTTGCCAGCCATGTGCCGGGCTCCCAGCCGGTTCTGCCACAGGCCTCAATGCCAGGGGATGGTTCAAGGCAGCTCAGCCCCATGCTGTGCCCAGTGCTGGCTCACGTGGCAGTGTGAAGTGCCCAGGAGCAAAGCCAGGCCCCCGCAGCTGGCAGGCAGGGAACCCCGCTGCACATACCTGTGGTTCCCTGGCCAAGCGGCTGTGCCAGGGCTGGTGGGGCGAGAGGGAACGCTTCACCACGCCGCGGTGCCGAAAGTGGTAATAGTCGCCAAAGATCTGCCACAGAGAAAGGAGCGGGATGGACATGAGAGTTCCGTCTCCCCAATTCCCCACCCCCCACCTGCAAGCCCGAGCCCTGGGGCTGCGTCCCCCTACTCCAGAGCAGCTGCTGGGGCTCATGTCCGGGTACGTGGGGCAGGACCTCCTGCAACATGCTGGGGCAGCTGGTGAGACCCTGGGGCCACAGCAACACAGCCTCTGCCCACCTCACCCTCCCATGGGTCCCTGGAGGGCAGCAAGTCCTGAATTGTCCAACGAAACTGCTGCCCTGGCAGGGAGGCCCCGGGCAAGCAGCCTTTTGGAGCCAGCCTGGAAGAGGCACCAACCTCAGGAGGAGTCACCGCTCCTCTCCCACAGCCAACCTGCACCCCCTGCTACAGGTGAGGGGCGGCCAGGAGGGCTCCAGGCGCCGCTCCCCAGGTGGCCCCAGCCAGGGCAGGGAGGGTCTGAGCCAGCCTCTGCTCCTCCGCACAGGCCACTCACAGAGCCCTTCTCCCCACAGACCCCAGGCCAGCGCCCCACTGGAGCACCCACCCAGTGCCAGTCCCTACCTCAGGGCACAGCCAGCTCCAGCAGACCAAGGCAAGGGGGCACACAGGCGTCCGGCCCCTGGCTGGGGCAGCCACCAGCTGAGGAGCTGCGCTGCGATGGCCCCAGCTCAGCTCCCACACATGTGGGGACAGCCTAGACGGGGCAGGACCGGACTCCAGCACAGCCTGGCTGGGCCAAGAGGCCACGCACCCACCCAGCTGGTTATTTTTAAACCCCAAACCCTCTCCAGTGCTGTCATTTCCTGATCCCCTCCTGCACGTCCCGGAGGCTGGCCTGGCCACAGCGGCCCCACCCCTGCCACCCAGGGCCTCCCAGCCCAGCAGCCTGCCTGGAATGGGGAGAAGGAGGCCAAGAGCCCACCCTGCCCCCCTGGAAGCCACAAAGCCCGGGCAGCGGCCGCAGGCAGCATGTGGCTGGCCTGGCTGCGCCACTGCCTGCCGGGCTGGGCTGCAAGGGCTACGGGAACATGAGGCAGAGGACATCTCGCCCTCCGCCGCCTCAGGCTGCCAAAAACCAGTTTGGTTGTGGTTAACAAAACCCCCCCAAGCTCATCTGAGCTCTGCAGATGTGCCACCACCCCGGCCAGCCAGGCAGCCAGCTGGAGCCGAGCAGGGGAGAGAAGGTGCACCCGGCTGAGCAGCACCCTCAGCCCCAGGGCAGCAAATCCAGGCTGCGGCTCTCCAGTCACGCACTTCACTTCAAAGCCCCTCCGTGCTCGGTGGGGCAAGGGAAACACCCTGGCACCTGGAGCCAGGCCTGCACCACCCCTGCTCGGCAGGATCCACATGCCAGCAGGCCAAGCCCCTACCTGCCATGGGAAGCGGAATTGCTCCGCAGGGCTCCCCCCTGCGGCACGGCCCCTGTGCACCAGCTGCTCCGTGGGCAGGAAAGGGAATGGATTCAACTTGTGGCAGCCCAGCACCAGCAGCATGGAACGGCAGGAGCTGAATGCTGGGGTCAGGACTTACGTCCACGGCTCCATCACCAGGGGAGTCTGGTGCTCGCAGCACACCGGCACACAACAGTCCCCACGGAAGGGGCAGGCAAAGCCCCCAGCTGCCAGCTCAGGACCCTGCTCCTCTCTGTGTGCAGCCCCCAGACAGTGGTGGGGAGCACGTTCAGGCGGGGGACAACGCAGCGTGCAAACCAACTCCACACCACGCCAGCTGGTGTCACCCAAGGAAGTCACAGACCACACCGGCTCCCCGAGACGCTGCACTCGTGGTGTGGGGCTGTGCTCCCCGGTGCCGGTGGCAGCTGGGCGCTGCTCCTGCCCTGTGCCAGCGGAGGAAAGGCCAGGACTCGGCCTGCAGCTCTGCATCCCTTCCCTGTGGGGCACAGCCAGCTGCAGAGCTGCAGCCCTGCCTGTTAGGGCAGCATCACACCGTCAGAGTCACTGGGGACAGAGCCGAGCCTGTTCCCCACAGCACGCCATATCCCCCCAGTACAGCCTGGGACACCCAGCAGCTCAGAGCATTTGGGGAGGCGTCGAGGTGACAAGCCTCTGCACTGGGCTGGCAGAGCGGAAAGCGAGCTGCAGGCGAGCTGCCCTCCCCCAGCAACCCCCACACCCCCTCTGGGGGTAAGGACAGAGCCCCGATTGTTCCTGTGTGCAGATCGCGGCTCTGCCTGGTCATCCGACTGGATTAGGTCTGCACAGACACTGCGGTGGCAGCCAGGAGCCGGCCAGCCCACACGCTTCCACCCTAATCCCCGCAGTCCCTGTCCTCAGCAAGGGCAGAGCCACCCCCCAGCCCCGCGGGTCCTCGGGGAGGGCAGTGCTGATCCTGCAGAGCATGGTCCCCTCTCACTGCTCCTGCCTCGACCTCCCACCACAGCCTGAGGCCACCCTGGCCGGCTCCAGGGCCAACGGGCTGCCGCACTCCCACCGGTGTCCCCCGGAGCAGGTTGACGTGCCGAGTGGCAGCAGGGGCTAGTGGGGACCTGCAGCCCAGCAGGATGGGAGGTAAGAGCACTCCTGCCCGGGCTGGTGCTGCTGGGGCCGCTCGGCCCCGGTGTCCTGCCAGTGCAGCCCACGGCCAACGCCGGCACCAGCAGCCGGGCCCTTCCCCGGTGCTGCCGAGCCCCCAGCCGGGGCAAGCAGCGCCTGCACCCCCTCCTCTGCGCCAGCCCCACCGTACTCCCACCTCACTGCCGCATCTGTCCCTCTCCTCTGACCCCCCACCCCTGCACTGTCCTTTGGGTCCCCTTCATGGCCACTGGCACCAGACCCGGGTCCCGGCACCGCTCTGACAGGCACCGCTGGCCCAGGGGGCTGCCCGCCTGCCACGGCTCCGCAGGCAGCACTGGAGCAGGGAGTACGCCAGGACAGCACGCCTCCGAGGACAGTGTCCAGACCCCACGCTGAGGCCAGGATCCTCTCAGATAAGCACCCTGGGGGCCTCTTACTGGGGCACTGCCAGAAGCACCCGGTTCCCCCCCTTCCAGCCTGGCTGCCGCATCCTGTCCCAGCGGCACACACACACACACCGCCCGGGAACAGCAGCCCAGAAACCTCCTGGAGGGAAAGCCCGGGTCCTTCCAGCCCTGTTCTTCCCACCGGGCCACCACGGCCCCTCTGAGCGGGCTGCCCAGGCTGGCCAAGCCTCGTCCCACAGCACAGATACCGGGACGGGCTCCAGAACGTCAGAAAACGTGCCCAGACCAGCAGCTCCTGCCGCAGCTCAAGCTGCCGCAGCCCCCGGGGCTCTGCCTGCAGGTGCTGTCTCGCTGCTGCTCCGCTGGCAGAGCCGGGGGAGAGGTGCCAGCCTCCAGCCACAGAACGAACGGCACGGGGAGAAGGTGAGTGCTGCTGGGCAGAGCTGGTGCAGAGCCTCTGTGGCTCACGGGGACAGACCCCGAACAGGCCTGGGCTCCCCGCTGAGGCACGGGGCCTTGCGCGGCTCTGCACTGCAGCCTGGGGACAGACGGGCACCCCTGGGCTAGTGGAGACGTGGCCACAGAGCCCGGTGCCCCTCGGCCCTGGCAGACGGGAAACACTGCCGGGAGTGGGTTAATGGCACCTCAGCCCCGTCTCCACTCCCAAGGGTCTCGGCAGACCTGGCCCAGCGGGATGCATCTTGGGCCGCTCTTCTGGTCCCTTCTGCAGGGCAGCAGCCCCGGCCCGACATGTCCTTCGCCCTGACATCGGCTCTACGACATTTCCACACAGACAGCACCTGTGTGAGGCTGCCCCATTGCCCCTGCAGTGCAGACACCCTCAGTGGGGCCTGGCCCCAGACCCCACAGAGCTCCCTCCTCTGGCACGAGCCCCGGAGAACTTGGGGGTCCCTGTCCCCAAAGCCCTGAGCATCCACTGCCCTGCACAGGGCTCCTCTTGCGCAGCAGGACGAGGCACCCGCCGGCTCCAGCGCAGCCACCTTCCCCGCCCGCTCGGCAGCTGCTCACAGCGAGGTCCTGACACCGCAGCCACGAGTTGTGCAATTTCCTCTGGGACTTCACCCCTCGCTTCCTTCCCGGAGAGTCAGCCCAGCCCGGCAGCAGCGCCCCGCTCTTGGGGCCACAGACCCCCGGGCAGCCCATCTGGGGCTGGCCAAGCCATGTGGGCTCTGCTCTGTCAAGCACCAGCCTCACCTTGCCAGAGCAGCACTGGTGCAGCTCCCCGTGCCTGCATGGGGGCTGGGGGGGCGTCCCTCTGGGCCAGCCCTGCTGCACCGGCTCCCATGGGATCCCCTTGGCCCCTGCCTTGGCGATGGCAGCCACGCTGGCACCAGCTCCATCGGCAAAGCCCCCAACTGCTGCCAGCCCGGGGCCAGCACCCAGCCCGTGGCGCAGGGCAGAGAAAAGGCCCATGGAGCAGCCTGCACCGAGATCACGGGGCAGCCGGCATCGCGCTAGAACAGTGGCATCAGGAAGCGCTGGCCAGCAAGAAGCAGAGTGCCAACAGAGACACGTCCTGCCCGCAGCACCTTGCTGGCAGTCAGGAGCCCGGCTATCGGCACCCCCAGCCCTGTGGCTCTCAGCCAAGGCCCGGCTTTCATACCGATGCCTCAGGAGCCAGACCTGCGAGCGCCCTCACTACCAGGGAGTGCGCAGCCTGCAGCTGGCCAGGGCAAGCAGAGCCGGCTGCCTGGGGCCGGGAGCACAGCAGAGCTGGGCCCTGCCAAGGCTGCCAGGAGGAGAGCGTCACAGAGCTCCTCATGCTAGGGAGAAGGCCGGGAACAGACGGGACTGCCCAGACCACAGCAGGGCCCACAGAGGACACCACTTCCATGGGGAGAGGGATGCTGGGGACTTACCGGGCCCAGGTTGAGGAATCCATGCTTCCTGGCCAGCCTGTCAGCCTCCTGGGGCCCTGCGGGGACAAGCACGGCCCAGGTGTTGGTGTAAATACGCTGGGCCAGCACCTCCTGGGCCAGGAGAGCGAGGGCAACCACCAGAGTCCAGAGCAGGAGCAGCGAGCAGGGCCTCAGATCCATCAGAGTATCGGGGTTCCTCTAGCTGGGGAGCAGGAGGGTCCCGGGAGCGGCGGGTCCAGCAGCCTCCCGACGTCAGCACCCCGAGGCGCGCCGGCCTCTCTGCCCCGCTGGCCCCCGCTCAGCCCAAGAGAGCATGGGGCCGAGCACACAGCAGCCGCGCCAGAGGGTGGCAGCAGGAACAGACCGTCTGGGACAGCAGCACGATCTGCAGAGAGAGAGGTAAAAGTGGTCAGGCCCCGAGGTGCCTCTGCTCAAACCCAGGGAGGGCAGGCTCTGCCAGAACAAGCCACAGCTCCGGCACCGGGCAAGGGGGCTCTGGCACACAGCACCCACTGCCCGCCACAGCTCACAGAGAGCCGCACGGGACCCGAGGCCCCGAGGAGCCGCGGCAGCGCTGGCTCAGCAGGGCACCCCGGCACAGAGCTGCTGTTTACCTTGCCTGTTGCCCAATGTGTACTCGCACTCCACACTCACAAACAACGGGAAACAAACCGGGAGGGGAGAAGGGCACTGAAGGAGGGGAGAGGCAAGGCGAGGGAAGCCATGCCTCCTGCCCCCATGGTCTGCAGTGGACGGGAGCCCCTTCTCCAACTGGAACAGGCCTATCTGGGCATGGGAAGCCTGCCTCTCCAGTCTCCTCTGGTCTGGAGGAGATGCCCCTAGATGCTGCACGAGGGACCCCAGCTAAACGAGAGACTGGATGGAGGAAAGCCAAGGAGAGTCCTTGCTCTCCGGTTAGCAGAGCCCCAGGCCCCGGCACCTCCACAGTCGGCGATCGACCAGACAGCACCCGGTAGCAGTGCCGAGCACCACGCTGCCTGTCACCGTCAGCTCAGCTCTGCCCTTCCTCCGGAGCACAACATGGTGACACCGGTGTGACTCATCTTCACAACAGAAAGGAAACTGGCACAGGGACCAGGAAAAGGGGCATGCTGTCACCTCCAGCACGCACCTGGAGACCTGCACCATGCCTGGGGACAGCTCACATCGTGTTGGAGGGCAAACACAAGAAGCTGGGAAGGCAGGTGGGGAGCAGAGCAGGGAGCAACCCCCTCAGCACAAAGGAGCCGGCAACACGACGGCGCCAGTGCGAGCTCCACAGGAACCCTGAAATACCTGGTCGTGTTTCAGAGACAGAGGGAAAGGCGAGAGCCGGCAGTGCCCTGAGGAGCCCCATCCCCCTCTGGCAAGCAGCGGCCACAGGGGGCACGGAGCCGGCAGCGCTGCCAGGGGAGCAGAGCAGCTCCTGGCAGCCGCCTGAGCCCTCGCCGCAGGCTGCAGCGCAGACAGTGCCGCGATTCAGGCACGCTGCGGCTCCCCCTCGGCGACCAGACCTCGGCCGGCTGCGGGCCTGGCCGCCCTGCCACGGCACCTGGAGCCACGGGCACCCGCCGGAGGCTGGACGGGAGCCCCGGGCCCAGATCAGAGTTTCCAGTGGGAAAGGCTCCCGGAGCTCCAAGGGAAGCGAAAAAGCTACTGCCCGGGCGGAGAGAGCAGCGAGCACAGGACAAGGGGACACTGTCTGCCGTGGCCAGCCTCCCTGTCAGCGCCTCGCCCCCCCTGCGGGTCCCTGAGCCGGGCAGTCTCCTCCGCCTGGCTGGTCCCAGCGCCAGCAGCCACCCCGCTCACCGGCGATGACCGCTCCACGTGGGGACAACGCTGCCGCGGACCCCGCCACAGGGTGCGGGGCCCAGCCCGCCGCAGCTCCGGCACGCCGAGTCTGCTGCCCCAGCGCAGCCGGGCGGGCTGGCGGCTTCAGACCCGGGCAGCTCCGCTGCTCGCCCCGGCCCTGTCTGCCCAGCCCTGGCCTCTCGCCCCGGGAGCGGGAGGGGGAAGGCGAGGCGCAGGGACAGCCCCGGGCTGCCGCAGGCCGGCCTGCACGGCGTGAGCGGGGACGCCAGTCCCTAACGGCCCACGGGCCGCCGCGCCCTCTGCTCCGCGCCCGCAGCCCCACGAGCGGCGCAGCGCCCAGCGCGTCCGGCCGGGGTCCTTCCCGCCGCCGGCGGACACCGGCACGTCCCCACGAGCGGAGCCCCGCTGCCACACGGCACCGACGCGGCGGCCCCGAGGCCGGAGGAGCCCCGGGAGGCTGCGAGGGCGGCCGGGCCGGGGCCGGCGGGACGAGGCCTGGCTCCCTCCTCGCCCTCGGCTTCCCGCAGCGGCTGCTCCGGCCGTCCCCGCCGCCAGCCCCAGAGCGCGGCCCAGCCGGGCCGGCCCCCCGCCCGCGCCCCCACCGGCCCCGGGGCGACCGCAGCCCCGCGCCCCCGGCCCGCGCCCCCCGCCGCCGGCAGCGCCCCGAGCCCGGGCTGCCCAACGGCCGCGGCGCCACCGGCCGCGGCGCTACCGGCCGCCCCCGCCCGGCCCCGGCCCCGCCGCCGCCGCCGCCCGGGGTCCCGCCCGGCCGGGGCCGCCCCAGCTGTCAAACCGCCGGCGCCGGCGGGTCGAGCCCGTCCCCGCCGCCCGCCCCGCGCCCTTACCGCGCGGCCTGCCCGCTCCCGTCCCGCCGGCGGCCGGGCCCGTCTGTCGGCGGCGCCGCGTCACGCCGCGGGGCGCCCGGAGCGCCCGCCCCGAGCCGGGCCCGGCCCAGGCAGGGGCGGCCGGGGCGGCCGGCGGGGCCGCTTGTTTACGCCGAGCAGCTGTCAGCGCCGCCCGCCGCCCCGCCCCGCCCCGCGCCGACCCACCGGCCCCGCTCGGCTCGGCCCGCCACGGCCCCGCCCGGCTCCGCTCGGCCCGGCGCGGCGCGGCCCGGCCCGGCACGGCGCGGCACGGCCGCCGCTCCGCCGGGCGCCGCCGGATGCCGTCACCGCCGCCCGCCCCGCCCGCCCCGCCGCCGCCGCCGCACCGGCGCCGCCGACCGCTCCGCACCCCGCCCCTCTGCCCCATGACCCCCGCCCCGGGGCACCGCGAGAACCGGGGCTGCGCCCCCTCGCCCCGGACTGGGGACACCCACCCTCCGCCGACACCGGGCACAGCCCGGGGCGCAGCGCTGCTCCCCCCCCCGTTCCGGCATGGGGCTGCCCGTGCCCACCGGGGGCTGCCCGTGCCGGCCCGAGCGGGAGCCCTGGCTCTGCCCCGCGAGAGCCCAGACGCCCCCCGGGCCCGGGCACCGAGCAAGGGTGCGAGGGCGCCCGCAGAGAAGGGCACCCAGGAGACGCCCTGTCCCGCGTCCCCGCCGCAGCGGACGGGGGGTTGCTCGGCAGCGCGGGACTGGCGGGACACAAGCCCACCCAGACCGGCCCGTTCCAGCGCCGGCAGCCACTGGAGCGGGGGATCCCTCAGCCGGGCTGACCGGAGCGGCACCGGCCTCCCTGCGAAGTCCGTGTCGCCGGGGCTGTGGCCCGGGGCCAGTGCAGCAGCCTGACAGAGAAACTGCCTGGAAAGCAGCAACGCGAGGAAAATCCATCAGCCCAGTTTCAGGTTTCAGAGAGCGACTTCCACCAAGGAGAAAAGGTGAGAAGTGAACCGCGGCTCATCTCGGCTTCGGTTGTTTGTAACAGTGCGCGCTTGTCCCTCGCCTGCACGGGACCGCATCAAGAGCAATGCGAAAGCCGGGGCAAGAGCAAAAAGCAAGAGCAGCAGAACCCAAACTGACCTGAATCCTCCGCACCTCGGAAGGGGTCTGGGCAGCCCCACGTAGGAGCAAATCCTACCGCTCCTCACAGAGAAAAGGAAGTCACTCGGATATCATGATCGAGATCATGAAGCATTAGCAATCGCACAGGAAACAGTCACCTTGGTAACTGAGATGCTGAGAACAGCCCAGAAAATCTGTCATGGGCAGGTTTCTCCGTTAAACTGGGTTGGGTTTGCAGGGCAGGCACCTGGGGCAGCGACTCAGGCCAGGCCGACCCCAGCGTCCGGCCCCGAGAGATGCCACCAGGGACCACTGCCTGCAGGGGCTGCAGTACCCCAGGCCCACACTCTGGGGCCACGGTCCCGCCGGGCAGCCCGGGGGTCCCCGCACCCCACGGACGCACAGCGCTCACCCTCACGCCACCGCAGCCTGGCCAGGAGCCGTCCCCTGGATGCGCAGCTGAGCTGGCAGCACCTGGCAGAGTTATATGGGTGACATGTGCTGGGGCAGGCCCTGAGCTGGACCCTGGCCCCAGGTGGGAGGGCGGGCGGTAGGCTGGCTGCCTCCCTGTGCTCCTGCCAGTGCCTTATCGCCAGGTGCCTCATTTGGGCGCTGGCGGCCCTGCCCCGCAGGTGACAAGCCCTTGCACCTGGCCCCGGTGACATGTCACACTGGGGAGAGGAGCTGACAAAGGGCCCTTGTCACCACGGGGCTTATCTGGGCGCCGCAGGGCAGGCAGGCAGGAAGCACCGCTCTCTTGCATAAACTGCTGGCTTCGGACCCGCACGCTGACCCCGCGCCCCTGCCAAAGACAACACCTGGAACCGGGGAGCACCTGGCTGCGGCACGAAGCCACCGACGCAAACGGGACCTGCTCTCCCAGCAGCCCCCCGTGGCCGGGGGCCAGCTGCAGACGGAGCAGAGAGCAGGGCTGCTGGGCTGGAGCCGAACGGCTGCTGTTCCCCCCGCGCCTCTCAGGGCTGCTCAGCATCCCTCTCCTCAGCCCCTGCCTATGGCACAGCGAGGGGGTGAAGCAGCTACTGCAGCCCTGTCTGCCAGGACCACGAACCCCCGCCTTGGATGTCTCACCGACTCGGGGCCATCGCTTGGAGGCACCGGCGCAGCCCAGGGGATGGCCGGGAGCGGGCTCCCTGCACGCCATCACACCGGCACGCTCTACCACCAGCCAGCCAGCAGCCCCCCGCCAGGTCGGCCCTGCCTGGCGACGTGCCGTGGCATCCCCTGGAGCCCACGCTGTGGGCACAGGGGCCAAACTGCTCACCGGGGTCGGGGGTAGACCCCCTGTGCTCCTCAGCACCAACCCCACTATGCAGCCCAGCAGCGCACCCAATCAATAGAAACCTACTTTCATGGAAAAATCAGGTCAATTTTTGGCTTTTGGGTTGCAGAGATTGCACAAGCCCCAACAGTGACGCAATTGCCCATCTGCCCGAGCTTTCTGGGAGGCAGAGCAGCGATGGGACTGCGCCCCTGCCCGCAGGCACCCCCGGCCTGGGGGAGCTCGGCAGGACTGCGGCAGTGCCGCTCCCAGCAGCCGCCGCGCTGCGGGCGACAGCAGGCCAGTGAGCGGGGAGCTGGCGGAGGAAGGGCAGGGGGTCCTCACGAACGGCAGAGAAAACCCAGTAACAGGCAGCAAGGGCAGGCAGGGGACACCCAGAGGGACCGAAGCCATAGCGCCATGTTTACCTGCAGCGCAGCCGCCCGCTCTGCCCCCCATGCCCGTGCTGGCGCAGGGGCGAGCCCGCAGCCCCTCTGCTGCCCTGCAAACGCGTTTCCCCAGCACCCCCCTGCACCCGCCTGCGCCCTCCCCCAAAGCTCCGGCCGCAGTCCCCTTCCCCTGGAGTGTCTCCGACCCCTCTCCTCCCCTCCCCTCCCCGCTGGACGCTACCGGCAGGCTCCTGGGAAGGCTCCGGTGCCCCAGAGCTGGGAGTGCCGTGGCCCAGCCGAGTGCTGCTCTCCGCAGGGCCCCGCCGGCGCGAAGGCTCTGTTCACCGCCACGCTCCCAGACACAACATCCCGCTGCGGTCGCATGCCGGGCACTCAAGGCCTGGCCTGAACAGCCTGACCTTGCCCTGCGGTGCAGCTGCAGACACAAACAGCGGCGGCTCATGGTGGTTCTGTAACTTCATCTGCCTCTGCCTCTGTCAGCAGCGGCCGTAATGCTGCCAAGGTATCGACCCACCGCCCGCCACCGCACGGCCCCGGCGCTGGGCTGCGGCACGGCGCACCCCGCCATCGCCCGTCCCCCTACACCGTGCAAGTGCAAGGACACCCCTGCCCGGCCTGAGCACCGCGAGGTGCCTGCGGCACTCGGGGGGTCTCCACACGAGTGGAGGAACCCAAGTAGGGGTGTGCAGGACACACCAGGGCGGAAAGCCCACCTGCGGCCCTTCGGCAAGAGCCCCGTTCGCCCGTGGGCTGGGGAGGGGGTGCTTACGGGTACGGACACACAAATCTAGTCCAAAGCCTGGTGGGCGCAGGTTTTCACCAGCAAACTGGGCAGTGCTGGCAGTTGGTTTCTCCAGCTCGGCCGTGCCTCCGGAGGGGACGTGGGGCAGAGAACTCCGGTCACGGGCCGAGGCTGCTTCTCGCCACGGCCTCCAACGCCTGCGGCCACAGAACCGAGCCAGGCTGTGAAAGCATTTCCCTGTTTGCCGAGGTCTTTAGTTTTGCTTCACCTGAACGGGACATTATGTGCTTTGTGTGCAATTCCTGCTTTCCTTTAACTGGTGCGTCCAATTGTTTCACCGACGCCTGTGCCGAAGCTCGCTCCTTGCCACGGTGGCACAGGACTCACGAGGTGAGAACACACTGTGATAACCCCCAAGATCATTATCTCATCAGATGACCAAACGCAGAGCGGGAGCTCTAATTGTCGTCCGGGCGTAAAGGCCAGGAACACACAAAGGAGCTCTTGCTTATCCCTGGGCAAGCTGGGGAGGCCGCCAGTTGCTGTAGGGTCATAAAGCTACTAGTGCCTCGCTTGCAGAGCTGAACAAGCCACGTGGCACCACGGGAGCCCTGCAGCACCGGGGTCCTGCCACGCTCCCCGTCCCTCCTCCCTGCGCAGCTCTAACAGGGCTGTCCTGGCTCCTCCAGCTGCTGCAGGGCCGCACTGGAGCAGGGGGGCCCGCAGAGAGCCTGGAGCTCTGCCTGGGGCAGGAACGGGGCTGCCTGAGAGTGCCTGGTGGGCACTGCAGGGAGACCCTTCCCAGCACCACAGCAGGGACCGAGCCCCAGCCAGCCGGTGCAGCCAGCGCTGCAAGGGGTCCAGCTGCCCCGCCGTGCCGGAGGCAGGCCCCCCGCCTGCAGCCCAGCACAATCCCAGTCACCCGACTGGGTCTGCCCAGCCCCAGGAGAGTCCCTGAGGACAGAGCCTGCCGTCACGCCAGCCCACAGACTCTGCAGCCACCACTGGGACCCTCCGCCCCACCAGAACTGGGCCCAGGCTAGGGCCAGTACTGCCGCCAAGAATCGTGTCTGTGCTCCCCGAGATCCTCCCTGGAGGACGTGGCCCAGCCCAGAACCAGGGACACCGAAAGGAAAAAGAATTCCCTGTGCTTCTGCTGGGATCGTGCCCCGGCACTGGAACAGCTTGGGGGTTTCCTGGCTGCCACCGCCGGCACAGGCCTTGCCCCATGCGGCTTCCGCTGCGTGGCCACGAGGGCACCTGCTCCAGTACGGGCAGGGCAGGGTTAAAGCACGGCTCTGGCCCCTCCGCTTCCCAAATTCCCGGTAAGGGCAGGGCAGGGCAGGGTTAAAGCACGGCTCTGGCCCCTCTGCTTCCCAAATCCCCCCGCCCCCAGCATCGGGGTGCCCCAGCAGGCAGACTTCCCCGAAGACAAAACCTCTTCCTTTCTTTCAAGAAGGAGGCACAGGATGGCAGATGCGCCTGCGGTGGCTTGTGACGCAGTCTTGCCCAACTTAATGAGAAACCTTATCTCCTGCGGCCGGGTGCCAAGGCAGGGGCAACTCCCGCGAGCCAGTCGCCCCCGTCTCTGCCCTCCCCACTTTCCTCTAAGACACCTCTCGGAGGCTGACGTGTGGGGGTGTGGGAAGCGCTCGGCCGCTCACAGAAAACCCCTCACACCTGCCACAAAGCAGCCGTGGCCCCAGCCCTTCCTGACACACGTTCTACCGTCGGTGCCAGCGGGAAGCCCAGGGGCTCTCCCGGCCCTGCACCGCAGCACAGCGGGAGGCCCCTGCTGCACCGGGAGCAGCCCTGCCTCCCAGCGCCGGCTCCCCCGAGGGCTGCGCGGACAGGCGGTGCAGAGGCCGCTCGTCCTCACCGCCCCGCAGGTGGGAGCCAGGCGGCAGCGCTGGGGCAGAGCAGGAGGGCTGGGGCTCGGCGGGGGCAGCCACGACCGCCCGGCTCCGGCAGCGGCACAGCGCAGACCCACCGGCGGCTCTGCCACCACGGCGAGGGAGCGGTGGTTTTCCCAGGCTGTGCCAGGGGGAATTTGTCAACTCCGCCAGGCACAAGACGTGTCCCGCAGGCCGGCGAGGCCCCACGGTGGTCACGGGTGACACCGAGCACTCGGCGTCCAGGCCAGCGGCGCCCGGCTGAGCCCCCGCGTTGATCACTTCCAGCCCAGCCCCGCGGGGAACACTCCCACACCCAAGAGGGTGGCAGCAGGCGGCGGCCGGGGCCTTAAAGCCAGCGCCGCGGCCTCCACGGCACCGGTCAGACACAGCTGGGTGCCCCGGCGAGTCGCGCCCCAGGCGGGAGGCCGGGCTGGAGCCAGGCTCCTCCGGCCGGTCAGCGGGAACCCTACACGGGGCGCCTCGGTGCCGCCCGAAGGGCCCCGGCCTGCCACGGCCTTTCCCTGCGGCCGGAGCTCTACCCGCGCCCCGCCTTAACGCCTCTGCAGGTAACGGAAAAATCGCACCGTCCCGCCGGGAAAGGAACCGGCCCCGGCCGGGCCGGGAGACCACAGCGCCCGTCCGTCCCCGAGCACCCGGGGCCCCCGCCAGGCACAGCGCCAGGGCCCCGCACACCCCGCCGGGCGGCTCCGGGCCCGGCCGAGGCCGCCACCGGCTCCGCGGAGGACGAGCCGGGCCCGCAGCACCGGGCAGACACCGCCCGCAGGGGCCCGCGGCGCCCCGGAAGTGACCCCCACGCAGGGAATCGCTTCCGGCCACCGCCGCAGGCCGCTGGCGGGTTCCGCTTCCGGCGGAAGTGGCGGATCGCAGTTCCGGGTGAGCGGCTGCAAGGAGCCGTTCTCAGCCGCCGCTACTCGACCCCGGCGCGGCCTGTCCCGGCGCCGGCCCCGCCGCCACCATGTCGGTCCCCAGCGCCCTCATGAAGCAGCCGCCGATCCAGTCCACGGCGGGCGCCGTGCCCGTCCGCAACGAGAAGGGTGAGTGGGGGGGCCGCGGCCGGGGCCGGCCCAGCCGTGGCGGCGGGGGAACGCGGGTCCGGGCGCGGGGCCCCTGGTGACGGCCCGGCGCCCGCAGGGGAGCTCTCCATGGAGAAGGTGAAGGTGAAGCGGTACGTGTCGGGGAAGCGACCCGACTACGCGCCCATGGAGTCCTCGGAGGAGGAGGACGAGGAGTTCCAGTTCATCAAGAAGGCGAAGGAGCAGGAGGTGGAGCCCGAGGAGCAGGAGGAGGAGCTCGCCAACGACCCCCGGCTCCGGCGCCTCCAGAACCGCATCGCCGAGGATGTGGAGGAGCGGTGAGTGCTGGGTCAGTGAGGAGCTGGGCCCTGGCGGGTTTGGCCTCGCAGGGGGCTGGGGAGCACAGACCCCGCCTGCCGCCCTGCAGCGAGGGGCAGAAGCTGGGAGAGCTCTCCAGGCAGCACGGGAGAGGCTCTGGCTGTTCTCGCACCCGTGCTGCCCCGTGCCTCAGGCTCTGGCCCTGCCATGAGCAGCCCTGCCCACCCAGAGTCACCGTTTCCCAGGGCACAGCCCCGTGCCCGCGTGTGGCCACTCCAGCGTCCCAGAGAGGAACGTGCGGGGTCTTCCCACGCTTGGCAGCCCCAGCATTAACCACAGCCTTGCCAGAAACGGCTCGTGATTAGCCAGCTTCTTGCAGCCTCTTTGTGCTCAAAGCGCCGTCGTGTCACCGGGGTCTGTTGCAGGCTGGCGAGGCACCGTAAAATCGTGGAGCCTGAAGTGGTTGGAGAAAGTGATTCAGAGGTGGAGGGGGAGGCTTGGCGCCTGGAGCGGGAGGACACCAGCGAAGAGGAAGAGGAAGAGATCGATGATGAGGTGCGCTTGCAGAGCCAAAAAGCGGGCCCAGGGAAGCCCCTGGGTGGCCCAGGCTGGAGCTGCCTTTTCATGGACGTGTGGGCTGTCTGGCGGAGCTGGGCAAGTGTCACAGCTGGGCAAGTGTCACAGCTGGCCGTGACTCCACTCGTGGGTTACCTCCTCTGACGCGGGGCAGGATGGCGGGAGAGGCTGCCCTGCCCCTGGAGGGATGGGTGTGCCGTCTCTTAGCCAGCTCTCCAGATGTGGCACGTTCTGGACAGAAGGGCGGTAGGGAAGCGGTGGCAGGGCTGGCCGGCCGACCGCTCTGCGTTTGTCCCCGTTAGGAGATCGAGCGTCGGCGTGGGATGATGCGTCAGCGAGCACAGGAGAGGAAAACCGAGGAGATGGAAGTTATGGAGCTGGAGGACGAGGGTCGATCCGGGGAAGAGTCCGAGTCAGAGTCTGAGTACGAGGAGTACACGGACAGCGAGGATGAGATGGAGCCGCGTCTCAAACCTGTCTTCATCCGCAAGTGGGTGACGCGGCCGCGTGGGGCAGCCCTGGGTGAGGACACGGGGGTCGGGTGCTGGGGGCCGGGCAGGCGCCGCTGCTGTGGTCTCCCCGCTCCTCGCCTCCCTGGAGGGGAGCACTGGCCGCAGCCTGGCAGGTCACCGTTGGGGAGCGAGGGACGGTCCCTGCGCCGACAGCCCCTCGTCAGCTGCCTCCGGTCTGACCGGAGTGCCGTATGGTGGTGAAGGGGAGCTGCCGGGGGCTGTGTCCCACAGCCAGTGGCTCGGTCTCCCGTTGCTCACGCCTGCAGCTGCGGGGGAGCGGCGTGGTGGTGGCACTGGGGAGAGCCCTGGGCTGCGGCCTGTCCGGCTGAAAGCAGCCGTGGTGCAGTGGGGGGAGGTGTGGCCGACGGGAGGGCTGAAGGCTGCTGTGGTCCCTGCCTGCAGGAAGGACCGGATCACGGTCCAGGAGCGGGAGGCAGAAGCCCTGAGGCAGAAGGAGCTGGAGCAGGAGGCAAAGAGGCTGGCGGAGGAGAGGCGCAAGTACACGCTCAAGGTGCCGAGGGGCGGGCGGGGGATCGCAGTGGGGGTCAGCCACCGCAGCAAGCTTAGCTTGGTCCTTGCTGCAGATCGTGGAGGAGGAGGCAAAGAAGGAGTTTGAGGAGAACAAGCGCTCGCTGGCAGCACTGGACGCGCTTGATACGGACGATGAGAATGACGAGGAGGAGTACGAGGCCTGGAAAGTGCGTGAGCTGAAGCGGATCAAACGGGACCGTGAAGAGCGAGAAGCGTAAGTATCGACAGTGCTGACACGAGGCTGAGAGCCCCGGGCCCTGCGGGCAGTGGAGGCCTCCCTGGCTCAGGCTTGGCTGGACCAGGTGCCCAAAGCCCTTCCTGACCGCCCTCGGGTGCCCCTGCTCCCCTGGAGCCCCTGCACGTGCGCTCCCTCAGAGGGCAGCTGGCCCCAGCAGCTCTCCCAGGAGGGGGCTGCGGGCGCTCAGGGGTTCCTCTCCCGCCCAGCATGGAGAAGGAGAAGGCGGAGATCGAGCGTATGCGGAACCTGACGGAGGAGGAGCGCCGCGCCGAGCTTCGGGCCAACGGCAAGGTCATCACCAACAAGGCGGTGAAGGGCAAGTACAAGTTCCTGCAGAAGTACTACCACCGCGGCGCCTTCTTCATGGTGAGTGGTGCTGCGAGGGGCTGGGCCCAGCCGCGCTGGCAGCAGGGGCTGGGGCCGTGTGAGACCGCAGGGACGTCCTCACCCCGTGGGGAGCCCTGCACCGCAGTGCCCTGGGGCTGGGGGTGCCGGGGGACAAGGGCCGGCCCTCAGAGGCAGCAGAGGGTGATCTGAACTCGGCTGGCTCTTGTGGCAGGGGGTGAGCGGTGACACCAACATGGGCAGGAGAGGGTGAGTGGTGACACCATGGGGGCCTGCCAGGAGCCTGAGTAGGATGGGCGCAGTTCCGCCCAGAACCGGCCTGTGCTGCCTCACCAGAGCACAGGGGGTCGAGGGTTCCCAGTCGAGGCAGAGCCGAAGCAGCAGGGCTGTCCCCACACTGCTGACAGACACTCTCAGAACCGAGCCAGCTACGTGTGGGCTATGGCCCAGGCTCTGGAGAAGTGGCCTGAAAGGGTTTTCCTGGGGGACAACACTGGCGCCCCCCACCTTTGGCAGTAGGTTAATAGGGCTGCAAGCACCGCGGCAGCTCTCGCTGGAAAGCTGGGGGCTGAGCAGGCTTGTCCCTCTCCCACAGGATGAGGACGAGGAGGTGTACAAGAGGGACTTCAGCGCCCCGACCCTCGAGGACCACTTCAACAAGACCATCCTGCCCAAAGTCATGCAGGTGGGTGTGCTGGCCAGGGGTGCCTGGCCTGGGTGCCGCGCCGAGGGGTCCCGGTTCCTTGGCGGGGGCGGGGGGAGCCGCAGGTCCTGTCCTCCCTGGACAGCTGCTGACGAGCTCTTCTGCTCCCCAGGTCAAGAACTTCGGGCGCTCAGGGCGGACAAAGTACACGCACTTGGTGGACCAGGACACCACCTCCTTCGACTCTGCGTGGGGCCAGGAGAGCGCGCAGAACACCAAGTTCTTCAAGCAGAAGGCGGCGGGTGTGCGGGACGTCTTTGAGAGACCCTCGGCCAAGAAGCGAAAAACCACTTAAGGGCGCAGGCAGGAGGGCGCAGCGCGGCCGGTGCTTCTGTGCCAGCTGCCGGGGGCCGGGCAGGGACAGAAGGGACATAGCGCTGTGCCAGGACTCGTGTGGCAACAAGCCCTTCCTCTGCCCTGCTGATGCGGTGCTGCGGAGACCCAGTGGGCTGCCTGCCTGGGTGCTGTGGAGGAGGATGGCCGCTCCGTGCTGGCCAGGCCCGTGGCCAGGCTGCCGTCCCGTCAGCAGCCGCCCAGAGAGCCTCCGCGGTGCCCGACAGCGCTGTGGGACTGTGGCAGCATCCCCAGCTCCAGCATGCCCACTTCTGGAGCAATTAACGGACTTTTATACCTGTCTGGTCCACAGCACCTCCCTATTGCTTGTACTTTCCCCAGTGTCAGTGTGGGCCCGTTTCTGGGCGTGGACCAGGGGTGACTCTGTCTCCTCGCCCTGGTCCTGGGGGGTGTGTCAGCTTTTCTACCTGCGTGGGGGGGGTGGGTTTGATTAAAGCAGTCGTTTTCTTACACGTTCTGGCTGTGTTGTCTGTGGAACATGGCCGTCCCCTTCTGCACCTTCCTGGGAGCTGGGAGGCACCGGCCAGGGCAGGCGAGGGCGGCTGTCCCCACGCCTGGCTGTCCCCACACCTGGCTCCCTCCCACTCCCTCGTCCTCGTGCCGGGGGCTGCAGCTCCCCAAGGACAGGCAACATGAGGTTCCTGCCGTGGCTCCCGGGACACGGCCCTGTCCCACGGGCAACCCACCGGGCAGGCCCCAGGCGCTGCGCAGACCACACCGACACCCCGCTCCCACCAGTGCCTTTATTGGGGAGGGAACAGGCGGCGCTCAGTTGGTGAGGGTGATGAGCGCCTCCACCACGTTCCCCATGTGCTCCCGCAGGCTGCGCTCGGCGGCCGCCCGCGAGATCTCCATCTCCGTCATCTGCAGGAAAACAGCCACGGGACGGGCCGGGGTCGGCAGCGGGGCGGCGCATCCGGCAGTCACCAGCCTCGTCTTCGGGGGCGGGTTCGGTGACCAGCCGCCGGCTGCACCCAGGGTTGGGGACACACCACCGCCCGCCCAGTGCCCCCCTACTCACGATCAGCTCCAGGTCCTCCTTCTTGATGGTCACTTTGGCCAGTTCCTTCTCCCTGCGGCAAGAGACGGGCAAACCTCCGGTAACCGACGGCCCACCCCCTCTCCAGTGACCGCAGCGGGGCGTGCGCTGGGGGGAGGCCCGGCGCGGCTCCGGGGGAAGGGCTGGGGCGGCGACCGGGAAGCCGTGGGCCGTTGTCCGGGCCGTGACGGGCGCGGACTGGGCCGCTCCCCAGAGCCCCGAGCGCGCACGGGCGGTTACCTCTCCTGCTTCGCCTTCTGCTCCCGGGACCTCCGGTCTCCGATCACCGACATGGCCTGCCAGGACGAGCGCGGTCACCGTGCTGCGCAGCACCGGGCGGCTCAGCGCCGCGCCCGCCGGGACGGGCCCCGCGGCGGCCGTGCAGGCGCGGTGCTCAGGGCCCGGCTCGGCCCCCCTCCCGGTCCCGTCCCGGTCCCGCCCGCCCGCCGCACCGTCTCCAGGTTGGAGCTCTGGATCTCCTTCTCCTCCGCGTAGTCGGTGACGCGCTCCAGGTCCGCCGCGCCGCTGTCGTGCTTCCGCGGCTTCTCGGCCGCGCGCCCGCCCGCCCCATCGCCGCCGCCGCCGGAGCCGTTGGGCTCCGTCTCCAGCTCCAGCTCCACATCACCCTCCGCCGCCATCCCGCCGCCGCCCCGCTTCCGGTCACGTGCGCCGCCGGAAGCAGCCAGCAGCGTGCGCCGGCAGGACAAGCGCGGCGGCGGGGGGCGAGCCCCGCCCCCTGGCTCGCCCCGGCCCCGCCGCCCCGCCCCGGGCAGCGGCCCCGTCCCGCCGCCGGCGGGCGCTGCGGAGCCCGGCGGGCCGAGCGGCGGGGGGGTCCTCCGGGGCGCTGCCCGCGCTGCCCGCCACCCCGGGCCGCCCGCCGGCGCTAAGCCGGGTAAGAGGGCTGGGGATCCCGGTTCGGCTCCCGCCGCAATCGCACGCCACCGGCAGGCAGAGCCAGCGCACGGCGGAGGGGCGCGTCCCTACCCGGGGCGGTCGTGGGGCGGTCGGTGGGTGCCCGGATGGCCCGCGGGGCCCTGCCGGTGCCGGGAGCGCCCTTCCCTGCAGGGCCGCGCAGCTGCCGGGCCGCCGGGCAGCCCCGGTGCCGTCTGGACGCTGCCGTCATCCCCGGCCCGGGTGGGCCAAACGGCGGTGGCAGCCCCGTGCCTTCTCGGCAGGGCCGGGTGCCCGGGCTGGGGCGGTGGGGAGACGGGGGGGCTGCAGACCCCGGGGGAAGGGGCGGCGGGCGCAGCGCTCCCCGGCCCCCGCCCTGAGCCGAGGAGCGTCCCCGTGGGACTGCAGCCACCCCCTCGTCCCTGCGGGGCAGAGTGGCCGCCCCGGCTCTCCGGGGTTCTGTACGAGAGCCCAGTGCTGCCGACCGGGGTGGTGCAGGGCTCTGCTGCGGCCCCGGGACAGCACCGGGCACTGCCCGTGGCGCTGGCTCCACAGCGCACCTCGTCTGGGCTGACCTGCTCGTGTCCCCAGGAGCGGGGTGGGCGAGCACAGGCTGTGCCTGACTCGCTGGCCTCGCCGGGCAGCCGGGGACCCTGCGCCACCGCCGCTGCTGGGCTCTGCCACCGGCCGGGGACAGCTCTGCTTCCAGCTTTACGGGTCGGCACCGGCGCCTCGCGCCGGCCCTGCGGCACCTACCGACCAGCCTGAGTGTCTGCCCTGTCCCCATCGTGCCTGGGGCTGACAGCGGCCGTGCCATGCCGGCCTGGCAGACCTGCCAGGGAGTCCGACAGAAACCTGCCCCGAGAGCGGCCTCCTGTACGGGACTTGGACTTGTGTCTGCCAGCCCCGCGCCAGCTCCTCCATCCCCTGTGCCTGCTGTGCCACGTGCTGCACCCACTTCTGTGGGAGCCTCCTGGCCCTTCCACCCCCTGCTCCCAGCCTCCTGCCACTCCTAGTGCAGGGACATGTGCCTGGGGTGAGCCCTGGGATCTGGGGGTCTGTGGTGCCCCGATCCTGGCCAGCAGCTGAGCACTCACACAGCTGCTCACACACCCCCGCAGTGGGATGGGGAGAGAATGGGAAGAGCAAAAGCAAAACCACTTGTGAGTTGAGATACTCTTCAATGTGTGAAGGAAGTGGGAAAAATAAAACACACCCAGCGCTGTAAAGGCAGTCGCTCATCGCCTCCCACCAGCAGCCGGGTGCCCAGCCAGTCTCCAAGCAACAGCCACACTGGGAGCCGAAACCCTTCCCGCTGCCGAGGACGATGCTGTGCCACGGACCGTCCCTTTGGCCACTGGGGTCAGCCGTCCTGGTTCTGCCCCCTCCCAGCCTCCTCGCTGCAGGGGAGAATGGGAAAAGGGAGAGCCTTGACGCTGGGCGAGCCGGGCGCAGCCACAGCCCAAACACCCCCACAAAGCCAGAACAGCTGGGGAGGAACTGGAGGAGGGTGACGCCAGCACAAGGCCTCTGCGGCAGCAACGGGCCCCGTGCACCCCCTGGCTTGTCCCCAGCTCCCGTTCGCTCCCCAGCTGGATGTGCCTCCTGCCATCCCCCTGCCTGCTCAGCCCCTGCCCCGTGGGGTACCCTTGTTCCCCTGCGCCCACGGGTGCCTTTGCATCCCTCCAGCCCTTTGGTACCCCCACAACCCCCAGCACCACCGCCCAGGGACCGGCCATCACCACACAGCTGACGGCACCCTGCGGACCCCACGTGGCCCCCCGTGCCAGCCCATGCCCAAGCCGGCTGCCATGGCATCCCAGATAGGGGTCCCCATGGGCAGGGGTCACTGGTGGACGCTGGACAGGCTCCCTGCCCCAATGGTGGCTGCCAGGAGGTAGCAGCGAGCAGATGGCAGGGCGGGCCGAGCCGACAATCCCCCTAATCCCATCAGGGCAGTGGGGGCCGCGCAGAGCCGAGCCGGGCCATGGCGGGCACAAGGGCGCACGGCCGCCTCCTGCACTCGCTGCTCTGCCAGGTGGGACCAAGGGGACTGTCAGGGCGGAGTGGGGCTGGACAGGGGTGGGGGATGCCAGGCCAGGCTGGGGGGCAGCTCTGACGCTGATGGGGTCCCCCCTGACCATGCTCCCCCCAGCTGTGCTGCGGTTGTGGCTGCAGCTCCTGCCGTGGGCTCCGTGTGTCCACGGGCACCCGCGTCCTCTACACGCTCCTGCATGTCCTGGCCTCTGCCGTGTGCTGCCTCATGCTGTCCCGCACCGTGGCCCAGGCCGTCAGGGAGAAGGTGACGGCGGGACTTGGGACACCCAGGGTGCTGGGGGGTGCTGGGGTGCCGGGGGGGGGGGTGTCCCAGGGGCACTGGGGCTGCTGGGGGTCCCAGAGTTATCATGAGTGCTGGGGGTGCTGAAGGTCCCAGGGGCACTGGGGTGCTGGTGACACCAGGGTGTCAGGCGTCCCATGGGCACTGGGGGTGCCAGAATTGCCAGAGGGGCCAGCAGTACGGTGCTGCTGGGGATACTGGGAGTAACAGGGCTGCTGGGAGTGCCAAGGGTGCTGACGGGGCCAAGGGGGAAGGGGTGCCAGGGGCACAAAAAGATGTAGGACTTGCCCAGTGCGCTGCGGATGCCAGGGTCCTGGGCGTCCCAGGGGTGCTGGGCTGTAGAAGGTATTGGGAATGCTGGGCTTGTCAGGAGTCCGGGGGTGCTGAATGCTATGGGTGCCGAGGGGTGCTGTGCACACCAGCACGCCACCCCGTCGCTCGCTGTGCCTGCAGGTGCCCTTCTCGGCGGTGCTGTGCGAACACCTGCCCGGGGGCACAGACTGCGAGCGGCTGGTGGGCTCCTCGGCCGTGTACCGGGTCTGCTTCGGCACCTCCTGCTTCCACCTGGCGCAGGCTGCCCTGCTCCTCAACGTCCGCTCCAGCACCGACTGCCGTGCTCAGCTCCACAACGGGTGCGGACACGGGGTGCAGGGGTGGGCCGAGCTGCTGGGGGCTGCCGGGGGCCCGGTCTCCCTGATGCTCGCTGCCCCACAGGTTCTGGCTCCCAAAGCTGCTGGCGCTGGTGGGGCTCTGTGCCGCCAGCTTCTTCATCCCCGAGGACGGCTTCATCCGAGGTGCGTCCCCCACCCCGCCCAAGCCAGCACCCCGGGCAGCCCCCATGGCCCCCTGTGCTAGCCCTACCACTGCCCTCTCCCCCCAGCCTGGCACTACACGGGCGTCTGCGGGGGCTTCGCCTTCATCCTCATCCAGCTGGTGCTGATCACCGCCTTCGCGCACACCTGGAACAAGAACTGGTGAGTGCCGCGGTGCTGGGCGGGCTCCTGCCCGCTGCCGCTTCTCACCCGCTCTCCCGGCAGGCTGACGGGCGCCACGCAGGACAAGCGCTGGTACCTGGCCGTGCTGCTGGCCACGGCCGCCTTCTACACCCTCGCCTCCGCCGCCTTCTCCTTCCTCTACAAGTACTACACCCACCCGGCCGCCTGCCACCTCAACAAGGCACTGCTCACCATCAACGGCAGCCTCTGCGGCATCATGTCCTTCGTCTCCGTCACGCCCTGTGTGCGGCTCAGTGAGTACAGCACGGCACGGCACGGCAGAGCCTGCCGTGTTGCAGGGCCAGCCACATCCTGGGGCTGGGGGAGCAGCTGTGGGGTCCCAGCTTGGGGCCAGCACTCGGGCACCTGGGGAGGACCCAGCTCCTCAGGCCTCCTGCTGGATTCTCCTGTGCCTCGGTGCAGGGCGGTGGGCACGAGGGTGGTGGGAGGGGGCTGCCCGGGGCCCATGGGGAGCCCATCCGCCAGCTTGTGGCACTGCGGGGGCTCCAGCAAGGCCTCTGACCCCACCCTTGCAGAGCAGCCACGGTCGGGGCTGCTGCAGTCCTCAATCATCAGCTGCTACGTGATGTACCTCACCTTCTCCGCACTGTCCAGCCGTCCCCCAGAGAGAGGTGGGTGCTTCTGCCTGCCGCCGGCAGCCCCCCTGCCGGAGTGCGAGCCCGTCTCACCTCCGCCTCCCCGCAGTGCTCTACAAGGGGCAGAACCTCACCGTCTGCTTCCCGGGCGTCCGGCAGGACGAGCTGCAGACGGAGGACACCACCGTCGCCATCCTGGGCGCTGCCATCATGTACGCCTGCGTGCTCTTCGCATGGTGCGTGTGCCCGTGGCACGGGGCGGGCAAGGCACCCGCAGCACCGTCCCTTCCAGGCACGGCCAGGCACCGCACAGGGACCGTGTCCCCGGCCTGTGGCACGGCCAGCAGAGCTGGGGGATGTCCCAAGGGATGGCAGGGCCAGAGCGGGTGGGCAGGAGTTTGTGCGGATGGCCATGGCACAGCAGGTCTCCTGCGGCCACGTTGGATCCAGGGGGTGGGCTGGGGGCCTGGAACAGGGTGGTGGGTGCCGATGTTACAATTTCTGCCTCTCTCCTGCGCACAGTAATGAAGCCTCCTACCTCGCTGAGGTCTTTGGGCCGCTCTGGATGGTCAAAGTCTACAGCTTCGAGTTTAAAGTGAGTAGGGAAGCTGCCCCCCGCCCAGCTGTGCCCAGTGTCCTCCTGCCATGGGCACCCCAGACCCACCACCCCAAGCTGCCATCCCAGCCTGGGGCAGGTTTGTCCAGCCAAACATGGGGGGCTTCCCACGGCGCTCCCCTGCCCACGCTGGCTCCTTGGAGCCAGGCAGCCCCAGGGCTAGGCAGGGCCGGATCCTGTGGCAGGGCTCAGCCCAGCAGCAGTGGCCATGGGGCCAGACCACCCTGCCCCGGCAGCAGTGGCCACCACACTGCTCTCTCTGCAGAAACCCTCCTGTTGCTTCTGCTGCCCTGAGAAGATGGAGGAGGAGCTGAGAGGTGGGTGCTGGGTGGATGCTGGGTGGGCAGGCAGAGCCTGCCCTCGGGCTCCTGTCCCAGCCTGGGGTGCTGGCGAGGAGGGGGTGCAGGAGCTGCCGTGCCCCTGTGCTCTCCCAGGCGCAGAGCCAACGTGTGAGCAAGTGGACGAGACCGATGGGGGACAGTGCCTCGTCCAGGACGAGCAAGACCGGGTGGTCTACAGCTACTCAGCCTTCCACTTCGTCTTCTTCCTCGCCTCACTCTACGTCATGATGACCCTCACCAACTGGTTCAGGTAGGGCCCCGTGCTGCTGCCCAGCCCTCCTTGCTCTCACTCCCCTTCCCTCCTGCTAGTGCAGCCGCCCACCCTGGACTGCACCCCGCCAGTGTCGTCACCCCCCCAGTGTCGTCACCCCCTCAGTGTTGTTACCCCCCAGCTCTGACCCGCTCCCCACGCGGGCTCAGGCTGCAGCATCGCACTCCTCACTGGACCTCTGCTCCGGGCCGGGCCGGTGTCACCGGGCTGGCGCCTGCAGACCCGCACTGCTCCGACCAACAGCCCCTGCCAGCGGCAGACCTGCGCTGCAGCGAGATGGGCTGGGGTCTGTGGGGCCGGGGGGGGGCTCCGTGGCAGGTAGTAGGTGCCCAGGGGCACGCAGCTGCTGGGACACGGGGTGACCTGGTGGCTGTGGCTGGTGCTGGGGTCCCTTGGGCACCCAACACCTACCTTCTCCCACCAGCTACGAGAACGCGGTGCTGGAGACCACCTTCACCCACGGCAGCTGGTCGACCTTCTGGGTGAAGGTGTCCTCGTGCTGGGCCTGTGTCCTGCTCTACCTGTGGCTGCTGCTGAGCCCCCTCTGCCTCCATGGCTCGCCCCCGCGCCGGCGCAGCAGCCCGGCTGTGCGCGTCCTGCGGCGACGACGCGCTCCACAGCGCATCAGCGTCTCCACGTAGTCCCTGCTGGGACAGACTGTGGCCAGCCCTGTGCATGCAGCAGCTGGGGCCGGTCCCTGCCATGCCCCGTGCCTGTGCCCTGGTCCCACTGGCCTCCCCTGACCCCTGTCCCAGGAGACGGCGGCATCCGAGAGCCTGAGGGGGACCCAGGAGGTGGGCGCTCCCAGGGACATGGGTCCTGCACCGAGCTGGGGCCACCCGAGGGGGCCGGCCGGAGCGAGCTGGGGTGGTGGGTGCTCAGCCGTGGCCGCTGCCAGACCCCCTCCGGGCAGGGAGCCGCTCCTGCCACTTGCCGGCTGCCAGCCCGGCTGCCCTGGCCTGGGGCCTGCCGGGGGAGCAGGGCTCTGTCCTGGCCGCCTCCGCACCTCCACTCACCCGCCAGCGGTGTGCTCATTGTAAATACCTCCTTGAATACATTTTTATATAAAACTCTGAGCTGAGCCTATGCCATCCACCCCCACACAGGCCACAGCCACGGGGCTGCGCATGGAGGTGCCCAAAGCATCCCAGCACTGGCCCCATCCATGCAGCATCCATGGCCGAGGGCACCTTCGGGGCAGCTCTGCTGGAGGTGGGGGGACGAGCTAGGGAGTGGCAGAGCAGGGAGCACTGGTCTGGGGTCTGGAGCTCCAGGAGGGAGTGCAGCCCATGGCCGGTGCTCCCAGCATGCTCCCAGCTGAGCCCCTGGAGGAGCCAGCTGCCCCCCAGGACACAGGGATGGCTCCAGCATGACATGGCGCTGGGTGCACTGGCCCTGTGAGCCATCAGGGCACCGGCCCAGCCCAGCAGTAGGGCCAGCACAGGGACGGGAGCCCCAGATGAGCACCTGCCCAGGCAGTAGGGACTGCCCCGAGCTGCCTGGCCAAGGACCTGCCAGGACACCAGGCACCATGCCCAGCCCCGGCTCCAGCTGCTCCTGTCCCATCCCTTCCCATCCCACCAGAGCAGCTGCGCCTCTCCCTGGGGACCGTGGCCACAGCACCCCCAGACTGCCCTCCACCCCATCTGATCCCGGCAGGAGGGGGGACCAGGGGGAGCTGGAGGCACTGGGTGGGGGTACCGGTGAGGGTACTGGTGCGAGCCGGGGCATCAGGGTGGCCCAGCCCGGCTGGCGCGGCAGCTGCGGTGCAGCAGGGTGGCAGGCTGCCCTGGGCCCCCACCCCGCCTGCAGAGCAAAACATGGTGGGGCGGTTCCGTGGGGCCCGGCAGCACCAGCTGCACCCGACGGGCCCCACACCGTGGTGGCAGCGGCTGGTGCCAGACGGGGACCGACACCCGTGGCCAGGGCTCCCGCCAGGCCCCTCGCCCACCAGCCTGGTGCAGCCGGCAGGATACAGTCCCACAGGAGCTGAGGGCAGCACCACGGGGTGGGTGACACCAGGGTCTGTCCGGGTCCTGATCCTGGTGTGGCCGTGCAGCCGCCGTGGGGTCCCCAACTGGAGCAGCTGGGGCTGCACTGGGAGCGGCGAGTGCAGCGGGCTGGAGTGCCCAGCACACCCCTCCCTCTCCAGGAGATGGAGGGACCCACTCAGGGCTTGGGGACAGGCGTTGGGTGGCTGCAGCACCAGCTTGAGGACATCGCCCAGGTAGGGCTGGGTGGGGGTCCCTGCAGCCCCAGGCACCCGAGGGCTCCCCAGTGCAGTGGGCTGTGCCCCAGCAGGGACCCATCTCGCCCTGCCCAGGAGAACGACCGGCAGCGTCGTGCCCTGCGTGAGGCCAAGTGCGACGTCTCCCAGCTGCAGGCGGAGCTGGAGTGGCTGCAGGGGGACTTCGAGCAGGCCCAGCAGCACAAGAGGTGGCATTTCAGGGGACAGGGATGACCCCAGCTCTGTAGGAGACCCTGCCCATGCACGGCCCAGCACCAGCCCCATGCACTGCTCCGGCCGCCAGGCAGGCAGCACTGCCAGAGGTGCCCCACAGAGCCCGGCCGCAGGCGGGGGGCTCTGCCAGACCCTGTGCGCTCCTGCCTGCCCTGCTGCCGCGGGGAGGGCAAAGCGCCCCTCTGGGAAATGCTGCCTTGCTTGGCCCCGTCATGAGCGTGGGCAGCTGGGAAGCTTGCCCAGAGCTGCTGGCACATCCCTCCAGCCCTGCCGTTGGCAAGTCCTGTGATGCTGTGTGTCCTTGGGGCTCCCTGGCTGTTCCAGCCCCTCCACAGGCACCCCTGCCACTCCAGGAGCAGGGTGCCCGCTGGGTTGGGGCTGGAAAGCCACACACAGCCCCTGTGCCAGCCAAGGTGGAGGTCCCCTCGGGGGCCATGCCATGAGGGTGCTGTGTCCCTGCAGGGAGCACGTGTCCCTGCGGGAGATGGCAGAGGAGAACCTGACGTTTGCAAGCTACGCCAGGTTGCTGCAGCATGTCCCACCCATCCTGGCTGGGCAGCAGCAGGGGAGCAGCCACTGGGGCAGCCGGGGATGTGATCCTGCCCGGGGGGTGCCACTGCAGTGGGCAGAGACCTCCCCTGGGTCAGACCCTGCTGCTCCGGGCCTCAAGCTGCTCCCTGCCTGCAGGACAATGAACAGGAGCCTCTGCGAGAACAGCAGCAGCCCTCGCTCAGCCCCTGCACGGGGACCTGCGAGCGGTGAGCCCCGCAGCCGCTGCAGAGCCTGGGGCTGGCACCCGTGCAGGAGGGCAGGGCAGGGCCAGGACTGGCACCCACCCAGGCAGGGGAGGGCAGGGATGCTGGGTGCTGGCCAGCCCCGCAGGGCACAGGGCCAGGCTGCCCTTGCTTGCCCTGCTGGTACCCCCGGCTCATGGGGACACAGCACATGGGCTGCTGCCAGGACACTGGGACCTGCGTGAGCCCCTGGAGCTGGAGGCCACAGAGCACACACACACCCCCCCCCACGGGTACCCCCACAGGGTGCCTGAATGCCTTCTGCCTCACAGCCATCGCCCCCAGCCCAGCTACGCAGCCCCCTCGCCGCCTGCCTGGAGGGCACGTGCAGCAGGTGAGCGATGGAGGGTGCAGGGGCAGCACTCGCTGCAGACCCCCTCCCTGAGCACTGGCCCCCGGCACACGAGCTGGGGGGACAACTCCCCACAATGCCCGCTCCCCAACACAGCCTCCTGGGCAGATGGGGACCTGGGCTGTGTCAGTGCCAGCCTCGGGCAGCAGTGGAGCTCGGCCTCCAGCACGGACGCAGCCACCTCGCTCAGCAGCATGGGCAGCCGCAGCTCGGAGGATGGGCCTCCCCCCAGCTCCCAGGGCACCGAGGTGAGGGATCTGTCCCCAGCCTGGCACCCTGGGCTGGGGAAGAGGGACACAGCTCCCAGGCTCTAGGCCCTCACAGTGATGTCTGTCACCCAGCAGGCCCCCAGCCGTCAAGGCAGAGGGACCCCACCACTCCACCAGGCGCTTCGGCAAGAGGAAGCTTCCCACCTTCACGCCAGAGGTAACCAGCAACTCCCCATCCGGTGCGAAGGGCCAGGCTGGAGGGGAGGCGGGGCGCACCCACACCCCGTGCCGGCACCCCACCGCCGCTTCCCTTGCCAGGGGTGCGAGAGGAGAGAGGAACCCGCACCCCCCTGCCCCATGTACCAGCTGGTGTTGGCAGGGGACAGGGGCACGGGGAAGTCCAGCTTCCTGCTGCGCCTCTGCACGAACAAGTTCAGAGGAGACATCCCCAGCACCCTTGGTAACCCCAAGCACCCTTGGTACCCGGCTGGGGCAGAAGCACAGGCGCAGCACCCAACTGTCCCTCCCTGCAGGGGTGGACTTCCAGATACAGCAGCTGCTGGTGGATGGGGAGCAAACCACATTACAGATCTGGGACACAGCCGGGCAGGAGAGGTGAGAGCACAGGGGTGGGGGTCCTGCTGCCGTGCTGGGCCAGCCAGGGCTGGGTCCTGCTCCAGCAGCAGCCCCGCAGCCTGGCAGTCCCTGCACCAGCAGCAAGGCAGCAGGCCCGGCCCAGCCCCACAGCAGCGATGCCCCCGGCCCCAGGTACCGGAGCATCGCCCAGTCCTACTTCCACAAGGCCCAGGGCGTGCTCCTCCTCTACGACATCAGCTCCCCAAGCAGCTTCCTCAGCGCCGGCCAGTGGATTGAGGACATCAAGGTAGGGGAAGGGTCTGACAGGCACCCAGCCCCCACAGAGAGGGGTAGGAGCTTTGGGGCTTCCTCAGGGACAGGTGGGCTGTGCTGTGCCCCAGACGGTCCTGGGGGAGCAGGAACAAGACAGGAGTGAGCCGGGCTGCTTGCTAAGCAAGGTGGGGGGCCAGCCCCTGGGAGCACTTCCCCCCCAACTTCTCCCTTCTGCTGGCTCGTGTCACATCTGCAACCACGCTCTGCTCCCGGGCACAGCACAGGGGTGTGATGGCAGACAGCCGGTGTGCGCGGCAGAGCCCTGCGGCTCCCAGGGAGACTGGCCACAGCAGAGCCCTGAGCCACCTGCCCTTCCCTCCCACAGGCCACCGAGAAGCCACTGCCGCTCATGTTGGTGGGGAACAAGACAGACCTGCGGCCCGGCCTGCCAGAGGCAGCAGGAGTCCACACAGCCCACGGGCAGCAGCTGGCTATGGTGAGCAGGCACACCTCGGGGCCCCCGGGGCAGCAGGGACCCCACCAACACCTGCTGCGCCCCCCAGGCCCACAGCTCCCTGTTCTGTGAGACCAGCGCCAAGGACGGCACCAACATGGTGGAGGCGGTGCTGCACCTCGCCCGGTGAGGAGCCGAGCCTGCCGCGGCACCCAGCTCCCTCCTGCTGGGGCGGCAGGACCGGCTGACACCGCTGCTCCTGGCCCTGCAGGGAAGTGAAGAGGATGGTGGGCCAGAGCAGAGACCACAGCGCTGGACTGGACCTCAGCGTCCCCCCGAGGGCAGCCCCGCGCTGCTGCTGGACCTAGCACCGGCGATGGGCCAGCCACCAGCTTCACGTCTTCTCTGCCAACAACCACCCGCTCCGAGGGTGCCCGCGGAGGTGCTGTGGAGCAGGCAGCTCACCCAGCTTCAGCTCCCGCCTGCTGGTCCCACAGCGGCAGGAGCGGCTCAGCCGGTGCACAGGCCTGGCCGCCATCCCCCAGCCCCGCATCGCCTCGTGCTGACCACCCCCCACCCACCCTCACCTGCACAAACCTCTCCTGGCTTCGTTCCCCGGGGCTTCCAGCCACCCCACCCACCCCAGGACGTTTACCCCTCGCCTCCCTCTGCCCACACCTCACCTCCGAGGCTCCCCACACGCTGCACTCGGGGTCCCACCGGCCGCTCCGGCCCCCCAGGTGATGCCCACGGACATCTCCCAGGCCAGGACCATCTTTGTTCCTCACCATGAAAATGCAGCTGCTCCACACAACAGTCGTGTTTTGTCCATTCCTCTTCTTCACCAGTACCGAACACGGCCGCAAACGCTCCCTTCCGGCGGGGGGCCACGGCTGTGGTGCCCCCTCCCGCTTCCCCGGGAGCCCCAGCCACCCCCCCGCTCGGGCGCAAGGAGGGAGGAGACGGGGCCTGCAGGGCTCCACAAGCTACTTTAATAGGAGATGGACCCGAGGCGGGCGCAGGGCGGTGCCGGGGTCCGCGGCGAGGCGGCCCGGCCCCGGGGCTGCGCTGGGCATCCTGCCGGCGGGCGGCCCGGCCCCGGGGCGGCGGCGGCGGCCCGGCCCAGCCGCGGGCTACTTGGCGCCCTCCTTCTTCTCGTCGGCCTTCTTCTGCTTCTGCTGCATGATCTCCGAGTCCCTGCGGGAGAGCGCGTCGCGGGCTGGCAGCGGTACCGGCACCACCACCGGGATGGGCCCGTGGATCGGGGTGGGGGGGGGGGGGGGGGGGGGGGGCGGCGGGGCCGGCCCAGTGCTCACCTCTGCTTGCGGGCGGCAGCCGAGAGCCCGTCGTCCCGCCGCTTGCCCTTGCCCGAGTCGCTCTGCTTCTTCAGGTTCTTCTGCCGCGCCAGTTCGCGCTGGTTCCCGCCTGCGACGGCGCCGCTGCCTGAGAACGGCCCGGCCCCAGGGCCCGGCCCCGGGCCCAGCCCCACGACCCAGCCCGCGCCCCGGCCCCGCGCTCACGGCGCCACCCCCCACCCCCCAGGCCGGCCCCGGCCTGCAGGGCGGATCACAGCGCAGCTGCCCGCGGCGCGGCACGGCCCGTGCCCGGCCCCGGCCTGCACTCACGGGTCATGGCGCCGCTCCCTCCCGCCCTCCGCTCCGCCGCCACGTCCCGCACTGACCCCCCCCACGCCCCGCCCCGCGCCGCTCTTTAAGGGCGCGGCGCGGCCAATCGCCGCGCCGCGCCCACCTCCGCCGCCCTCTTATTGGCGCGCCGCTTCGCTAGGCTCCGCCTGATTGGCCGCGGGCTACGACTGCCATTCTGCCGGCGGGGGAGAAAAAGCCGGAAGCTGGGGCGCAGGCGCCAGAGCCGCGCCCACGCGCCAGGGGGTGGGGCACGGCGGGACCACGCCCTGCCGCGGCGCGTCGGATGAGCGGGGCCGCGGGAACCGGTGCGACACGGGGGCGGGGCCGCGCGGGGCGGGGCCCGGAGCTGCTGCGGCCCCGAGGTCCGTCCGTCCCGGTGGGGCGGCTCCTCTGGGGCGCCGTTCAAGCCGTTCATTCCGCCGCGGGCGGTGCCGGGGCTCTGCGGGGAGGGACCGCCGTGAGCGCCACCCGCGCCGCCGGGGCCGAGCGAGGCCCGGACGGGCTTTAACACATAACCCCCATCCACCGACGGCCCGTCCCTGGGCGGCCCGGTCCGCCGGAGCGCCTACGCACCCGGGGCTCGGCGGTGGCATCGGGCTGTGGCGGGGCTCCTGGGGGGCGGTGCTGGCCGGGGGGCTCAGGCGCTTCACCAGCCGCGAGAGCTCGGCGTGGATCACCTGCGGGCAGCGGGGCGGCTGCGGCGGGCAGGGCTCCCTCGGAACCACCGACCGTCCACGTGCCCCCTCGAGCCGGGCTCCGTCGGGATCCCCGCCCGCCTCGGCGCCCCCGCACCCGGTCGGGCCGGACCTTGCTGGTGGGGTCCACCTCCAGGGCTCTCCGCAGGACAAGCGCGGCCTCCGCGTCCCGGCCCTCCTGCGCCAGCAGCTGCGGGGAGAGGAGCGGGCGGGAGCGGGCGGCCGGGCCGGGGGGGGGTGGCGGGGTGATGCGGGGCTCACCTGCCCCCGCCGGAGCAGCGCCCGGCCGTTGTCCGGGCTGATGCGGAGCACCGCCTCGCAGGCCGCCAGCGCCTCGCCCGTCCGCTCCAGCTTCACCTCGGCGGCCGCGCAGTTGTTGAGGCACTTGACGCGCTGCTCCCGCAGCTCCTCTTCCTCCTCCGGCCCGGGCGGCGCTGCGGCGCGAGAGCGGCCTCAGCGCCCCCGCACCGCAGCCCCGGCCACCCCCCCCCCCCCCCCCCCCGCCCGGTCTCACCGTCGGCGGGCCCGTCGAGGGCGCGCAGGGCCAGGCGGTAGGAGCGCAGCGCCGCCACGAAGTCGCCCCTCGCGAAGTGGAAGTTGCCCCGCTCCCTCCGCTGCGAGCCTAGGCGCAGGCGGGCGGCGGGGGACAGCGGCCGCGCCTCGGGGCCGTCCCGCACCTCCAGCAGCGTCACCTCGAACAGCAGCGGGGCCTCGGGCGGCACGTCGGGTTCCCTGTGGGCACAGCGCCGGCTGCCCCCGCCGCTGCCCCCCCGGAACCTTGGCCCCCCGGCTCCTTGCCCCTGCCTGCTCCGGCTCCTGCCCAGCCCCTGCCGGCCCCCCTGTCTTTGCCCGCCCTGGCTGCCGCCTACCGGGTCCCCCGGCCCCTGCTCGCCCGTCCTACCTGCCCGGGCGGCCGTAGGCGTAGGGGAAGGCGGCGAGGAAGAAGGAGACCTCCCCGGGCTGCATGGTAGGGACGCCCAGCTCCAGGGCCTGCGGACGTAGTCACGGTGGGGCTGGCCGGGCGCGGCAGCGGGCGGCGCCCAGCCCGCCCCGCACCCCGGCCGGGGCTGACCTGCACGACGTCGCCGTGGCCCGGCACAAAGGTGAGCCGCGGGTCCCGCTCCACCAGCCCGCCGTCCTCCAGGGCGCCCAGCACCTTCACCGACACCTCCTGGCCCGGCCGCGGCGGCGGCCCGCCCTGCCCGTCCCGCACCAGGCGCTTCCGCAGCAGCCGGTCCTCTGCGGGCGGCGGCGGCCCTGAGAGCCGCCCCGGGACCCCCGCGGCCCTCCCTCCTCGGCCCGGCTCTCCCTGGGGCCGCCCGCGGGCGCTCACCCGTCAGGTCGCTCCAGCCGTCGGCCGCGAAGAGCGGCCCGAAGCCGCCGGGGCCCGGAGCCGCCAGCGCCTCCAGCCGCCGGTAGAAGAGCCGCTCCTCCTCGCGCACCGACGGCAGCGCGATGGCGGTGTGGGGCAGGCGGAACCGCACCCGCCTGCCCCGGCCGGCTCCCCGCGGCCGCCCCCCGGCTCCCGCCTCCCTCTCCGGGGAGCCGCCGGGCGAGGGTCCCAGCATGCCCGCCCCCGACCCGCCCCACCGTCCGCCGCTACCAGCCGGCCTCAGTCCGGCCCCCCCGGGGTCCCCAGCCCGCACCGGGCGCGTCGCCGCCGGCCCCGCCGCGCCGCGACTGCCCGGGACCGCCCGGGCCGGGGCCGCCGCCGAGCGCATCCCGCCGCGCCGTTACTTAATGCCGGGAAGCCGCTCAGGGGATTAGCCCGAGGGAGGCAAAAATAGCCGGCTCAGGCCGAGCCCAGCCGCGGGGCTCCCGCCAGCCCGCCCCGCCGCTGCCCCCCGGGACCGGCCAGGGACCGCCCGTCCCGCCCCACCCGCCGCCGTCCCGCGCTTCGGGCCATGCCGTGGCCGCGGGCGGAGCTGTGCGGGCGGCCCCGGTACCGGGGCTGCGGGACGGACCCCCGCATCAGCATCCTCCACGTGCGGCTCTCGGCGGCGGCGCGGCTGCGGGCGGCCGCAGGTGGGACCGGGCGTGGCGGGCCGGGGGAACCGGGGGGCGGGCGCAGGCGGGACTCATCGGCGCCCGCTGTTGTTGCAGGGGGCGCCGGGGCAGCCGAGGCCTCGGGGCACGGGAGAGGTCGGGTTGTATCGGGGAACCCAGGGCAGCCACAGCGTGGGGGGGGGCGGGGAAACCAGGGAGGCCGAGGGCGAGTGGATCGAGGGACCTGGAAGCTGGAAGGGACGAGACGGGTCCCTGCGGGCCGGGCCGGTGGCAGCAGGGGGCGGCGGGCGGTGCCGCGGGGTGGGTCGCCGCGCCCAGGGGGACGGGGGACGGTCGGGGGGGCCGCGGCCCTAACGGCCCGTCCCGCCGGCAGTGCCTGACGGTGCCGGGGGGCCCCGGGACTCCCCCGCGGCGGGTCGCCTTCTCCCTCTCCCGCTGCAGCCGGGACGATCCCGGGGCCAGCTCCGCGTGCGTGCGGCTGGCCGTGCCCCGGTGAGCCCGCCGGACCCCGAAGTCCCGGCCGCCCGCCCTCCGGTCCCTCCGCGCTCGGGCCTGCGCCGGCGGCACCACCGCGAGGTCGGCCCCAGCCCTGCTCCACTGGCGGGGCCGCGGGCACGGAGGGGTGGGAGGGCTGCCCCGGGGTGCCGGGTCCTCCGTCGGGTTCGCTCCTGCTCGTTGTGCGGCCCCCGATGTTCCCGGCTGAGCAGCCCAGTGCTTTCGGGGTCTAAAAGTCCCCGATGCCCTTCCCGAGCTCACGGCATCCTGAGCTACCAGTGCCCGTAGGGGCGTCCAGAGTGCTGGGGTCTGATGACTGCGGGGGCCCTGCTCTCCCCTTGGGACAACAGTGCTGCCTCCTCCGGGACCAGCTGGCCCTGGGCTGTGGTGGCCACTGCTCACTGTGGCCAGGGCGTCAGCTCTGCACATCTGGGGGTCTCGGGCTGCACCAGTGAGCAGGAGGTAGCAGTGGCCCTGGCAGAGCTGTCTGGTGTCCCTGTCCCATCAGCTGGGGCGGGGGTGGCCGTGGCGGGCTGTGGGCACAGGGCTCAGGGGGCTGTGTGTCAGGACTGCTGGGGGAGGAAAGCAGAACCTGGTGTGGTTCTCCTTGGGGGCTGACCCCATTCCACCCAATGTGTCTGCAGGCGAAGTCATTGTGGCTCCTGAGAAGGCTGGCATGACTGGCGTGCCAGGGCAGGGCTCTGTCTGCCATGTCCCAGAGAGCAGGAACTGGAGGACTGCAACAGCCAGCCCCAGGGCTTCTCCCCAAAGCCTGTCTCAGCCCCGGGCCCTGCGGCCCTGTCACGAGCAGGAGCTCCTGCAGCGGCCGGAGGGGTGTGTGGTCCAGGAGCAGCAGCAGGCTGCCCTGCTGCAGCGCAGGTAGAGCAGGGGCCCCAGGGCAAGCAGCAGCGAGAGCGATGGGGTCTGGGGGTGCTTGATCGCTGCTGGAGTCCAGCCATGGGCATGGTGCATTTACTCCCAGGTACTCTGCACCCTTTGGGTGAGACTGGACCCACCCCTCTGCTGCTCGATCACTTGCGTTTGGAGACACTTTCCCCAGCCTTGGTCTCTGCTGTCTCTTGTGCCCCAGGAGTCAGGACTGCAGATCCCTGGCCCCATCCTTCCTGGTGCCTCTACAGCAGCCTCCAGAGCAAGGCTCCCCTCAGGCCACCGGCAGAAACCTTCTGGGGATGGTAAGTGCTCGTGGGCTCCGGCAGCAGAAAGCCCCTGAGGGGTATGTGTGTGTGGGGAGAGTCCTGTTCAGTGTAGCTGCTTCCCGAAACCATCAGGCTTCTTCCTCTGCGCCTCCTTCCCAGAAAATCCCCCCTCACCCTGCAGCCCAAACAAACACTCCAGGGCTCTGGGCTCTGCCCCTGCCTCGTGTCCTGGTCACCCCTGGGCACAGTGCAGCAGCAGGAGGGATGGGGGGGATGCCCTCCTGTGACACCCCAGTAGCAAGGTTCCCCTGGGAGCATGGGGCCTCTGGAGTCCTGACAAAGCAGGAGTCCTGACAAGCAGAGAGGTCTTGGCCAGGAGGCCAGGGCAAACACGGGGACCGTGCAAACCTGAGTGAACTGCCCAGCCTCGTGACCCGAGGCTGTTTCTGCTGCAGCTGCGTGGCCGAGCAGGGCAGCCCCCGCACCCTGCATGCCACCGTCCCCCGAAAGACCCCTGGCATCTCCCTGGTGAGCCAGGGGCTCTATGGCTACCAGAGCCACACGACTGCAGCCTTGGCTTTGGAGAAGGGGCCTTGCAGTGAGCCCAGGAGCAGGACAGGTCCTCGCTGAGGTGGAGGAGAGGTGCTCCAGAGAGCTTTAACCTGTGATCTTCTGCTCCCTGCCAGACACTGGATCCCAGGCTAGCAGAGATCCCGGATGACTTGTGGTAAGACAGCTTGGCACTCGCTGCCATGGGGCTGCCTGTTGCTTACTGTGATTTGGCCCAGCCCCGCAGCATCAGCGGGCTGAGATGAGCTACCTCCAGCGGCAGCAGCAAAAGGGCTGCCAGCCAGGCCCCAGGCGCAGCCAGGGCACAGCCCTGCTGCTTGCTGCCCTCGTGCCAAGGGCCTCAGTGAGATGACACAGCACCTCCAGCCCCCGCCCCGCCAAGAGCAAGGGCTCTGCTCTGCTGCAGGGGTCTTGCAGGTCCAGGGAGAACGAGATTCTCACAGCAGCAAATACCGGAGCATCCACTCCGCGGAGCAGCACAGGGCTCACGGGGCAGCGTTTGGTGCAGACGACACAGATACTGCAGTCTGAGCGCTCACGTTGGTAACGTGAGCTGGAAATTCATTCAGCTGGGAGCCAGAATGAAGACATTGAAACAGGGAACGGAGGAACGTGAGACAAGTGGGAGACCTGGGGCATGATGGCACGATACGGCCATGCTCCGGTTCTGCTCACCCTCTTCTTTCAGGTTTCAGGCACTTGAAGCTACAATTGTGCATGAGTACAGCCGCTTCAGGAAGGTGACGCTGGATGAAGGGCAGGGACGGGGTTCCCTGCTGGAGCTGATCCATTCGTACTTTTTTTCCCCCCTTCAGACTTATCCGAACTACCAGCAGAAGAGTCGCTGTGAATACCTCTGCCAGAAGCTGTCTCACATCAAAAGCCCGACTCTACAGTTTGAAGGAAGTGGGAGCTCCTACGCAAACCGCTGCTGCAACTCTTCTTATCAGGACCTGTCCCTGGAGTGGTGGAGGAAGCAGATCCCTGAGGGTGCATTAGATTAAAGACAAGGTTTAGGAGTGCCCTCCTGCCGTCAGCACTTCCCCCAGTGCCCCACAGCCCAGCTGCCAGGCAGCTCCTGCTGCCCTGGGTGCCTGGGGCAGCTGGTTTCCTGCTCCCTGCAGGAGAGAGGAGGCCTTGGCTGCAGAGGGGAGGCAGAGCCGGGCACTCGGAGACCCTTTGCCAAGGTGTGAGCCAACCCTCGTGGATGTGTTACGTAAACTTTTGGGTGGTGGCTGCCCTCTCACAGGGTTGGTCCAGCTTTCCACACAGGTCTCTCGCTAAAAGCAAGGCCTGTGTCAGTCATGTTTGCTGAGTTAACCTACGAGCCTTCCTCAGATGTCTGCTTCTCCTCAACTGAAGCCTCATTAGCTCCAGTTAATTGTGCACACGTCAGGGGACACCCGAGCAGCCAGCAGCGCTGCCCTGCGCAATGTCTTCTCATGTCCTTCGTCCCTCTTGCCAGAAAGCTTCACCAGGTCTGGGCTTACTTTGCTTCTGCTGGTCCAGGCACCAGCACCAAGAGAGGGCTCTGGGCCAAACCTGCCAAGGGATTTAACTCGTGCTCAGTGTCCAGCTGCCACCAGGTCTGAAGTCACAGACTAGGGAGCAAAGCGAGGATCAGAGAAGCTTCCTCCAGCTCTCCCTCCCTGGGAAGTACAGTACTACACAGGGCAGTAGCCTCTCCGTTACGGGAGCAGTGCTCCAGTTCAGTGTTACAGGAGGAGGTCGTCAGCAGTCAGTAGAGCCTGTTGTCTTCCTCTGTTCCTTGCACTGGTGCCTGGAGCCAGCTGCAGGGGTCCTGCCAGCCTGAGGTGCAAGGGCCACTCAGCATCACACACGTAGTCCCCCCCAGGGTGCCCTGATGTTTGTGCTGGGACACAGCACGTGCTAGCCAGCAGCAGAGGACAGCAGGTAGATGTGGTTTCAGATTCTGATGTAGCTGGGGAAGAAATTGTTGTACTGCACAGCTGCTGTAGACAGAACCACTTGCTGAGCGTTGCATGATCTACCGTACCTGGAGAATTCCAGCAGCAATAAATAATTGTTACACAGCCTTCAGGATTGCGGAGGAGGAATCCAGAGAAAGCTCTGGCTCTTACCATGGTAACTGCTCAACACAGCAGCGCCTTGCGAGTCTGCTGATCCTCACTTCAACTCACAGGCAGGCCAAGAAATGCAGAGCGCCAGGGCCACAGCCCACCGCTGTTCACCCACCATCTCACTCCCGACCTTCCCAGTCAGCACATTCTGGGCCAAAGGGACTGCCTGGACCCAGAGATGGTCGGTCACAGCCCACACCATCCACCTGCAGCATAGGATCCTATTCCTCTCCTTCCCGAAGGGAAAGCCACGGCTACCAGCCTGCCTTCTACCAAGAGGAATAATGATCTTGCAATTAACTGGTCTTAACTGTCCTAACCACACCCAAGCCACAGACAAGCCTACTGGCTGTGAGAAACACCCTCGGCACCGGCCCTACCCGCATCTGGGTTGAGTATGCGGTCAGTAGCGCTCCTCCCCTGCACTTGCCTACCTCTGCACCAGCTTAAAAGCTGATTTACTGCTGTTGCTTGTATGCTGCTGAGCAAGCCCTACGCTCTGTAGGCCCGCACTTGTCTAGATCCGAGTCACGCCAAGTACCACCTACCTCTAAACTCGCTGAGGCAGCACGCAGGCAGCAAAAGCATTTGTGACCAGAGACCCTGAGCCCAAAATCTGCGTAAATGTAGCACCTGAAGCCCAGCACACTGGGACAGCTGCTGCTGCCACCACCACGTTCTGGAAGGACTCTGGTTTAGCTGAGGAAGGAGCAGAACAGGCTAAAGCCTGAGCTTAATATTTAGAAAGATTTCCAAAGGCTCACTGAAGGAAACTAGACTCACAGTAGGAAGCTGCTGCCTACAAAGAGCAGGATCCTGGTGTTGGGTTTGACAGGTCTCCATAGGACAGGTGACACTTGGTCTTAAGGGGGTCATTTTATTGTTTCACTTCTCCAAATGTACAAAAAAAATTAGAAAATAACCCTACCCCCACCCCCTCCCAAACCACAAAACAAACCAGCCTGGGCAGCCCCACAACAGTGCAGCTAAGAGACGGCAGGAAATTAAACAGAACTAGATACAGCAGCTGGGTCCCCTCGGCCCACATGGTCACTGGCTCTCCTCAACCCAGAATTGGCCCCCATCTGCCCAGTGCTTCCCCAATTCACACAGAGCTCATCCTGACAAGATGGCGAGCGGGTACTTTACAAATCCTCTTTCACCTTCTTCTTGGACTTCTTGGGTTTATCTTCCTCCTGCAGCACGGGAGTGTTTGTCGCCTCCCGCTTCAAGTAGCTAACGAAGTCGCTCACTTCTCTGCCACCCTGCAGAAAGCACGAGACAGTAAGGCAGTGCCTGTGCTCCCTGCAGGCCTCCCGTGGCGAGGAGGGGTTCAGGTGCCAGGCAGGGGACCAGAGTGACTGCCAGCAGAGCACTGCCAGCAGGCACCACTGGCTGTGTTCCCAGGGTACCGGGACAGAGGGCCACCGGCAACTCCAGAGAGGCTCGGCATGACCTGGACACCTGGAAGCCACTTCACTTATTCTCAAAGCAGCCAGAGCAGCAAAATACTCACCTCGTACTTCTTTGGACTCTGCTTCTTGCCAGCTGGAGCAAAGTAGATGGTGGGGAAGCTGAGGAGAGAGAAGAGATGTCTGAGCTCCTGACGTGCTGTGTTCTTCTGGAGCAGCAGGCTAGCTCTCACCAAAGGGACTCACACCCTGCACTCCCCTGCCTGAACATGGCAACGGCTTCAGCAGCTCTTAAACCAGCAGGTGTGGCCTCCAAAAGCCTGGCCACATCCACAGGGCTGGCTGAGCTCAACCACGCCCAAGTTTGCTGGCTGAACTGTTTCCAGAACAGCGAGCCCAGCGTTGTTTTCGCATTGCTGTGAACGAATCACCGCAGAGGCAAATGCAGCGAGGCAGACCCCCAGGCACAGCCGGGGCACCAGAATCCCAGAGAAGCCGGGCAGACGGATGTCCTTTGTTTTCACACTCGATTTCTTCACACTAAGCAAACGCCTGGCCATCGCATGCCAATCGCCCCCACCCATCCTCCCCGTGAGACTTTCAGCGCTTTGTTGTGGTTGCTGGTCAGAGACAGGAGCCTGAACTCATCCACTGACGCAGTGGTGTAACAACAGTCAGACCTACCCTCTGACTTCATACGGAGAAGGCACATCATTGGCTGTAGCATCCATTTTGGCAATGATGATATTGGGGTCTTTACTGAGCTGTTGGCAGAAAGAGCGTGTTAGTAACCAACCCACAGCAGTAACACCAGGAACTCGCCAACCAACCTCATCTGAGACAGGGACGCCAGAGAGGGCACACAGCACGCTGAGAGGCCAGCAAGTTTCTTCCGAGCAGTTTACTTGTGCCTCAAGAGGGGCCTCAAGAGGGGCCCAGGGAACAAAGTCCCTCCTCAGCCAGCTGCGCACACCTCCCAGCGGTACCTGCCGAATCGGTCTGGCGTAACTTCTGGAGGGTGCTTACCCCAGAGCAACCACTCACCCCCCCACCTTGGTCAGTGAGCTGTGAGGACCTGCGGCGCTCAGGAAGCAGGGCTGCCTGACAGCCAAACCGCAAAAGGCTGGTCAGACCTGGGAGAACACGTTTGTTTACTGCACAAGTGTGCGGGGCAGCACCACCCTGCACCAGATGGGAGACTATAACCATGCAGAGGGAAAAGACCCAGAAAGGAGCTTTGGCAGTTGAGACCAGTCACCGAATCACGGAATATTTATGTGCCACAGCAAAGGGCACAGGCTAAACCCACGAGTGTGGTTGCTACCACGCTCCAGGTCCTGCCAACGCACTTCTGCACTCACAGGAGATGCCAAAACTCACGGTTCTCAGGAAGGCACCATTATGCCCTGTTACCATAAAGGCCGGACAGACAGAACCTGCTGGATTGTTTAGTGCTGCAAAATTCTAGCTTGTGTTTGCAACAGAGTCCCAGACCTACCTTCTCCCCCAGTTCTTTGTATTTGGGCTCCAGATTCTTGCAATGGCCGCACCAGGGTGCATAAAACTCTATCAGGACATCTTTGTCTTCTGCGTTAACAATTTCATCAAAGTTCTCAGCAACAACCACCTGGTAATGTTTGATCACACAAGTTAGCTTGTTCCAAGTCAGGAGCGAGGCTGTAACAGGACCTGCTCCACACACTGCCCAAGGAGGCCTGGCCTTCCCACACCAGTCACACTGCACCGACACAGCAAGCAACAGAACGACGAAACACACGACTCTTCACCAAGCTGCAACAGCCTCACATTGAAAGTAAAAACCTGTCATAAGGTACCAGCACTACCCACAAGTGAGGTTTGCATCTGGTATCCTCACAGGAGGAGGACAAAATAGTTTCTTTTTCATCCCAGCAAGTTCCAGGCTGAGGAATCGGGTCTGGCAAGACTGGCTGAGGCCATCCCCATCCACACAAAACCAAGCAGCAGTGACAAGGGCCTCATCACCAAGCTGGGCCACGGAACACTTTCATTCAGGGCAGAATTTACTGGGAGGAATGAAAGGCAGGAGTTACACACCCCCCCCCCCAGGAACAGTGTAGCTGCAGCCGACTTGAAGGCCACGCTGTGCGGGTGCACAAGCCAAGGCGGGGGCCTTTGCGTCACCCGTAAACCTGCGTGACCCTGCACTTGCGGAGCACAGCACCAGCGTGCTCAAGCAGAGAACAAAATGGCATCGGAACAGCAAGCTGCATTTCTGCTTTGGCTCAGAGAGCTGCGATACAGAGAGGGAGTGAACTCTTCTGTCATAGCAGAGGCTTCTCAAGACGCCACGACCCGGCGCCTGCAGCACGGGACACCGGCATGGACCAGAAGCTGCTGCTGAACAGTGTTTCTGTATCCACTGGTAGGAGCTGCTGCTACGCCTGACACGGCACTCACCTTCACAGGGCCATCGTTGCTCTCAGGGACAGGCTCCGATTTCAGATACTTTTTCAGGTTTCCATCGAAGTAATCTTGCAGGAATCTCTCCAGAGCCTTTCCATCACGGCTGAAAGCGAAGTGACATTTTACAGCCATCATTGCACAAACACGATGAGAGAAGAAAACTTTCTCAAGGCTGATTTAAGCTCCTTCCACCCACAGAACAGATGCCACCTGCATCTCCAAGAGCACCAGTCTGGGGCTGGCTTAGAAGACCCCAGAACAAGTGCAAAGACGCCCTTAAGAGTTCTGACAGGAGGCTGGATGCACATCCCATTCTAGGCCTTCCAGCACCCTTACACTTCTTGTCTCAAGAAGAAAGGTACAACTATTTCCTCGGCCCTTTAATGCATCTTAGCTCCTAGACCAAGACACTCAAATATCTTGAATTCAATTCTCTAAATTCTCTGCACAACAGGAGGGGCTGCAAGCTCTCTAGAGGGCAAGAAAATACCTGAGTAGGAGCCATTTTGACCCAGCAATCATTTCTTCCAGCTGGAACATCCAGCTTTCCCATTTCCTCCAAGCTAAGGAAGGAAGATCTGCTCACAGACCCCCAGACCAAAGTCCATCAAGCGAAAGGCAACTCTGCCAAGTTCAAAAACTTACGAGAATTCTTCCTGCATGACGTATTTATCTCCTTTAGCAGTTCTGATGGCAACAACCGGAGCCTCACCCACACTGCTGTCTAGACCAAATTCTGAAAGCTCATGGCCAAATGTTTTCCGACTAGCGACAGCGAAAGACAGTTTGTGGCCAGCATCTAAGAACTTCTTCGCAATCATCATAACTCTGGGGGGAAAAAAACAAAACAGAAAACACAAAGCATGACTCCTTGGAACGTTTTCTTCCACCCTTCGAGTTGAAGCACACTCTGGACAAGGAATTCAATGCTGTGCCGTGTTCTGCATAGGCCAAGAACCTGCGGTGCTGAGAAGCAGGGGAGTAAACTTGTGTCTGTTGCGAACGAGCCCTGTGCAAACGCCGCGTGCTTTCAGCCTCCACCCATCAGCACAACCACCAGGATCTCAGGCACCGGGGAATACAAAGGGTAGAATCCCACACAGCACCAGTAAGGAAGTTATTAAGGTCTAAGGACTAGGGATCCGAAAGCAAGCAGGTGGGGTCTCAAAGGACAGCCACATTGCACGCTTTGGGCTCTGCAGGCAGCGCCACCCCAACAGCTCTGATTAGAAACTCAGCTGGAAGCTTTCTGGGAGGAAAAAAAAAAAAAAAAAAAAAAAAAAAAAAAAAAAAAAAAAAAATCACATCTGAACAAGAGGAGAAACTTTGTCAACCGAGCTGTGGAAGAGCACCAGCACAGGGACAAGGGAGAGGCCGATTAACCCCCGCCGCTGCATACCTGTTGCGCCAGTAGTTGGAACCCTTCGCGTTCTTCTCATAGTCCACATCATAGTAGGCCACCAGCAAGTCCTTCCCCTGGATCAAGTCTTTGTTGTCTTCAGTCATGTGTGGGCAGATGCCAAAGCTATCAATGAGACCGGTGTTAGCAGCAGCTGCGGTTTCAGCACTCAGAGTCCACCGCCTCCCAGGAAGGGGCTCGAGGCAGCACATTGTTTCCCACCCAAGAACATGAAATGCCAGTACTCAATATGGCCAAAGTAAGAAACACTTTGCCCTTTCATGCACCATGTTGCTCTTAAGTCAAATCTCCATCTCTAGCCACAACATCAGTGGCCGTATCTGACCTAAGTAAGGCCAAAACTGGCCAACTTCTCAGGAAGTTCACAGTTTTTAAATGGAAGGGTGGCTGTTGGAACAGGGAGAGTAAATGCCAACAGCCATGCCCGGACTTCCAGGAATTCTGGTCATCTCCAGAGGAGGGTGTGGGTAAGATAGCTCTTTTGGACACCAAGCAGGGAGTGGCAGCAGGGCCAGCTAGAGAAAACAAGTTGTGACAGGGGCGAATCCAGCCGGGGTCAGCCTATCGCGTTCCCTGGTGAGGCATCACTCACATGTTCTCCTGGATGAATTTCTTGATCTTTCCACTGGTGATTTTGTCTTCTGTGTACTTGACAGAGCTGTCCTCAAACTTGTTTGTCAGGCGTGGAGGACGGAATAAGACGATTCCCCTGAGGGGAAGGAGGTATTGTGAATTAGCTTGAAGTGTCCCTGGGTTTCCAAGGACGGCAGCTAGGTGAGGCAAGAACCCAACCTCCACGTTCACAGCTTCAACACGACTGTCCAGCTTCCTCGTGGCACTACTGCATTAGACCTACCTGGCAGACCCTTCTCTGTTACCCAGACAGGCCACAATGAGAAACACAAAAACCCCACCGTAACAAGCAACAGGGAAGCAAAATGCCTCTGTTGAGACACTTCCCGCCCGGAGGCAGACGCTAACCCTCCAGCGCCTGCAACCATCTGTACCTTTACACCTCAGTTCCAAATAGGTCCAAAAGAGACGCCACTGGCAGGTGGGGAAGAAACAAGACCCCAAGCTATGTTCAGAACGTGAATCCAGTTAACAACTGGAATCCATTAACTTGTTCCAGATGCCTCAATAACAAGAAACCTTTGTGTTAAGGAACTTACTCTCCATCTTCCTCATACTTCTGCACCAACTGGTCCTCACTGGTGTGTGCAAAGCGGTAGTTATCTCTCAGGCTGTTGGCAGCTTTCATGAATTCTGAATAAGCATCACCAGATGCATCTCCAAAGAAGCCTGCAGCAGAAAGACAGATGGTGACCCCAAAGCGACTCAGCAGCAGTCACCGCGCAGCCCTCATCGTTTCTCTCTACAACACACCGAAAGATCACTTCTGAATCAAGTCCTCCAATGCACGTTCAGGCCCTCATCTCTGACAGCTCTCACATTCTTACTGGAACTCTTCTACACTCCCTCCCTTCTACCAGCAGAAAGTACTCAAGAGTCTGCCCCTCTGAGCACCAAGATACCCATTTGTAAGCAGGTGACACTACCAGTGATAAAAACCGCCAACAGCACTTCATAAAGGTAAGTTTGGGAATGCTGATCGATACTCATCCACCCACATTTGTAAGATGCCATCTGATCTGCACAAAGGAGAGCTGCTGTTGCCACTCGTAAACCATGGCCAAATCATATGGCGCTGACAGCCTACCGGTGTCACGGGGCAGCACCCCAACGTACTTTCCAGCAACCCAAAGCCACCTGTCGTCAGCCAGCCAAAAGACCAACAAGCTTTAAAAAAGCTGCCCTACGGTGCCAGGAGGTCTGACAGACAGTTGAAGAATCACAGCGGGGCAGGGGGAGCAGGGGTCACCGAGTCCCACCTCCTGCTCAAAGCAGGACCAGCTTCGAAGCTAGCTCAGGTCGCCCAGAGCTTTGTCCAACTGAGTTTTGAAAGCCTGAATGTTTTGAAATCCCTCTGGGCACACGTTCCACACTTTATCATCTCATTGTGAAAAACCTCTTTGCTCACGTCCAGCCGGAATTTCTCTTGCTACAGCTGGCGATAAGGTGCTCCTTATCCTTTCACAGTATATTCCCCAAGAGCCTCCCGGAGCCGAGCATCCACCCATCTCAGTACCGCGCTGCATCTACTCACCCACTACAGAAGCATCTTTATCGCCTATGAATTTCTCAAAATCAGCCACAGAACTGAGAGCCACCGAAGCAGGTCCCGCCTGTTTCTTGAGATGACTGACAATCCCATCTTAAAAGAAAAGTTAAATGATTAAAGGGATTAATAGAAAGTTCTACAAGACATTGTCCAAGCTTGCCAAAGCAAAAGCTGCTTCTGCAAAGCCCATACACCTCTCCCATGCAACAGATACGACACGAATTGAAGGAGTGCTACCTCCAACTTCACATAGGAACTTTCTACCATTTTCCAGACACCCGTGGGCACATCAAGGGTACGAAAAGTCAGAGATAAGGTGGAAACCTTCACCTTTAAAAGAGAGTTCTAAGGGACAATAAACATCCAGGGCTCTGCCAGCACAATGAGTTCCGGAAAGGTTAACAGGGGGTGTGTGTGTAGGTGGGAACCTTCTTTGTGTCCCTCAACACAAGTAACATCCCTGATACAAGTCTATCACACGCGGGTCTGCCTTCCAGCAAGCCAGATGCTTGTGGACAAGCTCTTACCTGCTGTCCTGGGCCCATCATAGGTTCCTGCCTCTTCTCCATCTCGAAAAATCTTTAACGTGGGATATCCACTGACTCCATACTTATTACAAGTGTTGGAGTTTGCTGTACAGTCAACCTAAAAGAAGAGAAACATTGCTACTCAGCGACGCAGCCATGCAGAAACGAAAGCAGCTTTGCCATTGCTCACATTGTCACATACAGATAAAGTCTAGAGGGTCTGAAAGCTCCTGCGTGTCTTTAACCAAGGCTGGATTCCTTTCACATAAAGTGTAAGCATCCACAGAGCATCTACAAGACCAAAAGATGGAGGGTCAAGACTGGGGAAGGAGGTAGCATAGGTGTAATACCAGGCCCTGAAAAATATTTGAGGAAATACTGGAAAGATTAAGTAGTTGTGAGTTCGGCCACAGAATGCAGAAAAAAATACTAGAAAGGGTAGATTCTGGTAATCAATGACAGGCTTGACAGCAATGAAGTGTTCTCAGCACTTCACCCACCCTGAAGTTCCTTCAGTGCCTGAAGAACACAGGCTGACCTCAGCTGACCAGGAGGCCACAGTGTTGAGTCCGTACCACTTCCCAGAAAGGAAGAGGAATACCCTGATTTGGCAAAACTACACCAGTTTTCAGGTGGAAAAGCAAGCTCTTGGACAACCACCCTTACTTTCTAAGCCAAGGGACAAGGCATGAAGTAAAGCACAACGCTAGTTCTCAGGCTAGATTAATACGGCTCAAAGACGACTTTTGCCTCCCAGTTCGGGCGAGCCCTCTTTTACACGTTCGTACACACCCATTTCACGGTCTGCACGCCATCTCAGTGGCAGCAACCCTCGCAGGGTTCAGCTTCCAGATCGCTCCCTGGCGTCTAAGTCTTCGAAGGGGCGAAGCTGGTCAGAGCTCTGGAGAGCCTGGGGCAGGCCCGGTGCGCACACTGGCAGGCGTCAAGCGCGGACAGCAACGGCAAACCTTTTCTGTGACCCAAGCCTGCCCGCCAGCCGCCCGCGGGGCGGCACCGCCCGGGAAGGGCCGGTGCGGCACGTCCTCACCTTCACGAGCGGCACGATCCCCTTCAGCCTGGTCGCTGCCGACTCGTACTCCGGCGCCAGCCGCTTGCAGTGCCCGCACCTGGGAGGACGGGGGGGGGGGTTTAGGCCGGCCAGGAGCGCCCCTTCCCGCCCCCTCCCCTCCCCTCTCTTCTCCTCCCCTTCCCTTCCCTTCCCTCCCCTCCCCCCGGCCCAGCCCCCCACCCGCCGGCGCCCCGCAGGGCCCCGCTCCGCCGCTCCCGCCTGCCCCAGGCGGCCCCTCACCAGGGCGCGAAGAACTCCACGAGCACCAGTCCCGGGCGCTCGGCCAGGCCGCTCTCGAAGTCGGCATCGCTGAGCTCCACCACATCGGAGGCGCGGGCAGTGAGGGCGAGGAGCGGGAGCAGCAGCAGCGCGGCGGGCAGCGGCCGCGGCACGGACATGGCGGGCGGCGCGGCGCTCCCTCCTCGGCGGCGGCGGCGGCTGAACAGGCGCCGGGGGCCGCAGGCCGGAAGTCCCGCCTCCCCAGCCGGATCTGCCGTGTGGCAGCTTCCCGTTGGGCCCTGTGCCGCGCGTCACGCCGTCCCCGGCCAATGGGCTGCCGGCAGGGGTGGGCGGGGCCAGCTGCGGCGCCCCTGCCTTCTCCCCGCCCCGGCCGCCGGGTCTCGGCGCTGCACGGGCCGCGGCGGGGGCGGCGTCGGCGGGACCGGCCTTCTCGGCTGCGCCGACCGCTCCTGGGGCGGCTGTGCTCAGGGCTCGGCGCCATCCCCGAGCCACGGCGTAGTCCTGGGCTGCCTCCCGCCGCCTGGCCCAGCCCCGAGTCCCGCCGAGCCTTGGCTGCGGGCGCGGGGTTGCCGGGAGCCGCCCGCTGCCGACATGGCTGCCAGGCTCGGGGAGTCTCGTTCGCGTCACCCTACGTGTCCGTTAGCGGGGGCTGCGGGACGTGCGGCCGCTCCCCTCGCACACCGGGCCCGGCGCACCGCGGCTCCCAGCGCTCGCGTGCCCGTAGCCGAGCCCAGGGTCTGGTCGCCCCCACGTTGCCGCATCAGTCCGCGTTTGCAACTTCGCTGCGCGGCCAGAAGCCCCCTCCTCGCTGTCGGGAGTCCCTGCGGCAGTGCTCGGTGTCACCGGGCGGCTCTGAGCAGGCACGCCCTGCTGCCCTGTCAGGGCCACCGTGCCCTGGTAGCACCACGGTCCCGCGCTGTTCCCGTATGAGGAATACAACACAAGACCCACACGAATCTGCCCGCTGTTGGCGATCTCGTTTGTGGTGATGCTCACCGTATAGCAGTTCCAAATCCGCGCTGCCAGGCCATGACCTGTGTCCTCCCGTTCCTGATCATTTTCTTCTGCCATCTCTGGTGTCTCCTTTGAGGACTGCACCCACTCTCACTATGCGGATCAAATCTACAAGGACTGCTTCAGGTACAGCGCCTCAGATGTGCCTCCACGCTCCAGCGTTCCTTCTCTGCCCCAGGCTCCTGCTGCTGCTCTCTCCAGCCCAGCAGGAACCCTTGGCAAGACCAAGGCTGCGATGGTGGTACCAGTCACTGGCACTACCTGGGTGCCGCACACCTTGGGCTGCTGGAAGTGCTGCTGAGGGCCCTCCCGTGCACACAGCCACAGCGGGTGCAGGCAGAGCAAGGCTGGGGCAGGGGAGTAGCTCCGCAAGGCTGAGGGGAAAGCCCCACAGCCTCCTCTGCCAACCCGTGCTCCAGCTTCCACCAGGAGGACTGGCTCCAGCCCCTGTGAGGTCTCTGCTGTCCTGCTGGTCTGGAGGAGCTCAGCTACACCTTGCACCCCTGGGACAGGAGTGTGTGAGTTGCACCCTGAATACCCACATGGACATGGGTGCTCGCAGGCTGTGCAGCCCAGAGCCGTCAGGCAGCAGGGCTGAGCGGGCAGCGGGACATGCTGGAGGCAGCCAGACCCTGCAGGGACTGTGCTTCGCCCTGCCCCACCTCACACGGCCAACAGACAGGAGCACGCAGAGGCCACGTGTGACAGAGCCATTTTCTTCTTGCGGTAGTTTTACCGATGCTGCAACGACTGTCTTCATTCTCTTCACCAAGGACCAGTGTCTTAACCTGCTCCAGGAAATGTGGAATAATGCAACTTCATAGCAGAACCTACGTCATCCTCTGGCTGCTGATTGTGTCCTTTCTCTTCAAGAACGCCTTTGTGACCATCACGGGCGAGCGCTGAGCCAGGGCCAGCCGTGGGCCTCCTTCTGCAGGGCCCCCCAGACAGCTCGCAGGGTGCTTTTTTGCCCCAAAACACCAGTAAGGCAAGGCCTGTCCCTGCTCCTGCCCCGGGAGCCCGGCTGTCCCGTTACTCCGCGCCGACGCGCCCCGGGGCCGGCAGGGGGCGCTGCCGACCGCGCCGGGACGGCCCTCGGCGGAGGCGGGGGGTGCCGTCCCGCTCCGGTCCGCCCCGCGGGTCCCGCCGCCTCGCACCGGGGAGACCCCGCGCGGGAGCTGCTCCCGCAGCCGGACCGGCCGGGCGGGCTGCCCTCGGACCTCGCGGTGCCCCGCAGCCCCGCGGTGCCCCGCAGCCCGGCCGCCCCCGCCGCGGCCCTGGCATCAATAATGCAAGAGCGCGGCGCCGTCGGTGGCGGCCTCGGGTTACAGCGCCGAGCCGGGCCTGCGGGAGTCAGCCCCGCCGCGCCAGGCGCTTCCAGCCCCGGCGGCAGGAGCGGCGTGAGCGGGCTGGGGCTGGGGCTGGGGCTGGGGCTGGGGCTGGGGCTGGGGCTGGGGCTGGGCACGGGCACGGGCAGGGGCTGGGCAGGGGCAGGGCTCCATCTCCGCAGTCTGTTGGACAGGAGGTCTTCGGGGCTGCTTCTGTCGGAGGAAGGCTGGGAGCCGCAGAAGATCCGGAGCCAAGCTACGTGGGAGCCCCCTCTGCCCCATCCTCACTTGCTCCCGCGGGGCGCAGGACGCAGGAATGGCTGCTTCCCTTACTAGCTTTGGGCTGCTGCTCCTGCTCTTGCTGTGGGACGCCAGCTCCGGTGAGTGAGCGTGACTCTCCGGTACCGCAGACTCCGCTGGGATGGAGCCGCACTCGAGGGTCTGTCCCGCTCCGACAGTCCCTGCCCCCCGTGCGGCTCCCGGGGCAGAGATCCCGCTTCCGCGGGTGGGCTGCTGCGCTCCCGGGCCAGGCTGGTCCCCTGCGACGGTCCAGCCACGGGGGGGGGCGGGGATCCCGCCAGCTCTGGACATGCGGGTGGTGGTCGCGGGTGGCGACACGCTGCGGAGCAGGGCAGAGCTGGAGAGGTCCCAAGGGAGGGGGGGTTGTGCCCGCTGGCTGCCGACGCTGCCTGCAGGGCCGTGCGGGGGGACGGTGGTCGCAGGGCCCCCGAGGGACGCAGGGACCGCGGGCCGGGCCCGGGGCTGGCGGGGACCGGGCCGTGCGGCGTGCGGCCAGCCGGACCCTGCCCCGCAGGAGCTGTTTCGGGAGGGAGCGGCACCGCGCCCCGACACCTCCTGCCCGTCCGCCAGGCCCGGCCCAGACCGCGACCGGGCGGCGCCGTCCCGGCTGTCCCGCTGGAGGCCGTGGGTGCCCGGCCGGCGAGCGGGACTGCCTCGGTCCCGCGAAGCCCTCGGCGGGGCGCGGAAGAGCTCCCCGGCCTCCCGCCCGCCCCAGGGCCGGTGGGCGAGCGGCGGGGGCCGCTGCGGCCGCCGCTCCCGCCCCTCGTCCTCCCCCGTGGGCTGCGGGGCCGCCCCGGCGGGAGGCCGCCCCCTGCGCCCCGGCCGCGCTGGGAGCTGCCGGCGGCCCGGGCAGGGGCGGAGGAGCGGGGCGCGGGCCCTGGGCCGTGCGGGCCCCGCCGGAGCAGCGCGCCGGAGCTGCGGGACGCCTTGCTGCGGGCGGCGGCGCGGGCGCTGGGGGCCCCGCGCCCCGAGAGCGACGGGCGCTGCGCAGGTGAGCGGCGCCGCCGGACCCCGCGCCCGTCCCCGGTGCCCGGTGCCCCGCCGCCGCCTCTGACGGCCGCGCTCGCCCGCAGGGACGCTGCCGCAGCTGCTGCTCTGGTGAGTCGGGCCGCCGCACGGCCCCGCCCTCCCGGGGCGCCCGGTACCCGCCCGCGGGTCTTTGGGGCCGCCTGAGCCCCGCGGGGCTGGGCTGCGGGCCGGTGTTGGAGGAGCTCGGGGCACGGCCGGGGGTCCGGGGCTGCTGCATCGGGCGGGGGGTCCGGACCTGCGCCCGACCGGCCCGGCAGCACGGCAGGAGCAGCCGCTCCCGGGGGCGAGCGGGGCGGGCCGGGATGGGACGGGCGGTGAACCGTGCTGGGTGCCCTGGCAGGACGGGCCGGGCCGGTCAATGGGCCGTGCTGGGCGCCCCGGTCGTGGGGCGGGATGGGACCGGCAGCGCGGGCACCGGGGCCGCAGCCGAGGGGGAGGTCAGGGCTGCAGTGGGCGACTGTCGGAGCGCGGTGCTGGGGCTGCTCCGGCCAGCGCGGTTGCTGATCTGGTCTGTGCCCTCCAGGGGCTTCCACCACAACCTCAGCTGGGACGCTCGGGGCCTGGGCTTCGCGGCCGGGGTGCTCCCCGCTCCGCCGCCCCTCCCCGGCTGCCTCCAGCCCGTCCCCCGGGCAGCACCCGCCGTGCCCCAGGGCCGGCCCTCGCTCCTGCCCCCTGTCCTGGAGGCTGTGTGCAATGACAGCGTCCCCGGGCTGCCGGGCGTCTCCAACTTCACGGTTTACCTCTACTGCAACCTCTTCAACAGCTCCCGGGGCTCTGGCCAGCGCCCGGGGGACCTGGGGGCTGCCTGCTCCAACGCAGCCTGGTACCTCTCTGCGGGCGAGGGCGGCTCCGCGTGGGCCCGGGCCTGCTGGGAGCGCTACCCTGCCCGGTTCAACAGCACTGTCTGCAGCAACACCTCCTTGAGGGGGACCCCAGGGCCCCAGCAGGTCCTGCTGGAGCGCCTCTGTGCTGACCTGGCCCGGGGCCTGGCGGGGGCTCAGCCCCCCAGCCGCAGCCCCTGCCCGCTGGGTGCGCGCTGGGAGGACGCCTGGAGCTGCTTCCTGGGGACCCGCGTGCTCCGGGGCACCCGGCTCTGCGGCAGTGGGCGTCGGGAGTTGCTGCCCACCGACCTCCAGGCCTGGCTCTCCCAGCTGTGTGGCGGACCCCAGCCCCGGGCACAGATGCCCAGCACCTCAGAGCCCCGGGGCGCAGACCACTGCTTCGTCGGGGGCTGGAGCCGGTGGGCGCGAGGGAGCACCAGTCGCCTGGAGCTGTGCAGGACTGTGCGTCCCAGCTGTTTCCAGGAGCTGGTGTGCACCAACACCTCCCTCCTGCAGCTGCTGGGGCATCGCCAGCCCGCGGTTGGCGTGCGCTGCCAGGGTGCCTTGCCCAGGGGACGCTGCCTGCTGCAGCAGCTCCTGGCGCTCCTTCCCCTGTCCCCCGGGCCGGATGCTGCAGAGCTCTGCCCAGACCCGGCTGCCTATCTGCTGGGGCTGGCCTCGCAGCTCCCGCGGTGCCAGGAGGAGGCTCCAGACTGGGCCCCCCATGTGAACTACCTCCTGCGCCTGCTTGACCGCAGCCTGGCCCTCTCTGGACAAGCGGAGGCTGGGCAGGCAGCCAGGGAGCAGCTGAGTGAGGCCATCCTCCTCTCCAGCCTCCTGGACAACAACTCCTTCTGGGGCTTGCTCGGGATGAATGCGTCTGCAGGCATCCTGCGAGCCATGGGCCAGTACCTGGCATGGGAGCACAGGGCCTCGGCCAAGAGGGAGCTGCTGAACTGCTTTAGTGTGAGTAGGGCAGTGCTGGGGTGGCAACTGACGGCCTCCCTGGGTGCGGGGCAGCGGTTGGGGTGGCAGACCTGGGCAACCATCCCACTAGCTGCAGGGTCTGACCACGGTGCAGGCCCCAGTCCTGGCGTCCCTGACCAGTGCTGGCTGTGGTAGGAGCAGGACCAGGACCAGCACACCGCTCTGCTCAGCTACCAGTGGCTGGGAAGAGCCAGTCCTGGATTGGGGTGTCAGGGCTGCAGCTCGGGGTAAAGCCACCGCCCTTGCCTCTGGGTCAGCTTCCTGGCAGCAAGGCTGCCCCAGACCCGCTGTGGGGCACAGGGTGGGGAGCTCTGGGGGAAGGTCTGGGCTGGCACAGGGAGTGCAGTCCTGCCCTCTCCTGCAGGTTGTGCTCTGGGACCTGCTCCAGGACAGCGAGGGTGCTCCTGCCTTGGAGATCCTGGTGCAGGTACTGCCTGACCCACCCAGGATTCTGCAGAGCACAGGGCTTGCCTGCCCCCCGCGCTCCCACAGCATGTGTCCCTGCTGCCGGCTGTGCTGAGCTGCGGCTTCCCTGCAGGAGTATCTGCAGATGCCAGAGGAGAGCTTCCAGGGGCTGCTGCTGGCGGCGGGGCCCGAGGCTGTGCAGCGCTTCCTGGCCCTGCTGCACCGCTCCTGGCACCGGCTGCGTGGGGAGGTGTTGGAGGGGCTGGGACGGAGCAGGGCGTGCAGAGCCCACGGGTGGCGGTTGCAGGACCTGTGTGATGGGGCAGGGGAAGAGCCCGCGTGTGGGGGTGCCCAGCATGTGAGGGGGTATGGCCCACGCACGGGGCAGGTGCAGTGTTAGCGCTCACTGGGGCCCAGAGCTCCCATGTGTCAGGGGTTGCAGAGCCCGTGCACGGGGTGTGAGGGTGCAGAGCACAGGGATGGGGGTGCGGAGCCCACGCACAGGGGTGCTTTCCTAGGCCTTGGCTGGGCAGCACCGTCCCTGTGCCTGTTGCTCGGGGCTGTGTCCTGCCAGAGCTGGGGCTCATGCAGCTTTGCAGGTGCCATCACCAGTGTCCCAGAAGGAGGCGGTGCAGTCGCTGGCCGTGCTGCTGCTCCGCAGATTGCCCCATCTCACCCCCCAGCTGTTTGTCAGCCTGTCACAATTCATCCCCTTCATGGCCGCGTCCGACATTGGGAGGCTCCCGCCGGCCCTCCTGGCCAACGAGAGCGTGTAAGCAGCGCTGGGTGCCTGGGTTGCCTGCACACGTGCTGTGGCCAGCTCTGGCCAGTGCCCAGCATTGCCATTGCCTACGGAGATGCCAGCCCAGCCCCGTGCTGCCCTGGCTGCCGCAGAGCCCCAGCCTGAGCAGGCCGTGCGATAGCCATGCAGAGGGTACCCTGGGTCCTGGGCTCTGCGGGCCACGTGCTTGGCGATGGTCTCTGGGGCGCCCTTTGAGGTGGGCACAGGCTCGGTACGTGTCTGGGAGGTCTCTCCGCAGCTGAGCCCTAGCACTCTGTCCCCACAGCCTCGCTGCCCTGCGGTCTCACAGCGCCCGTCTGACGCAGGGGCAGAAGGCCGCCTTTGCCAGGCGCCTGCTGCAGGCCCCCTTCCTCGGGCCCGTGCCCGCGTGGCCCCTCAGCTTCCTCCGTGCTGCCCTGCCGCTGCTGCCCCACTTGCCGCTGCGCTGCTTCCTGCAGCTCACACCCCAGCAGGTGGGATGTGAGCCCCCGGCCCCTGCACTGGCTGCTCTGCCCAGCCAGCGCGCCCTCACCCTGCAGCAGGTGGGGATCCCAACCCTGCACCTGGCAAGCTGGGACCCCTGCACCCTCGGCCCTGCCCACAGCAGGCAGGCATCCCTGCGCCCCTGAGCCGGGGATTCGCGCCCTGCCCAACCCTCCACCCCTCATCCTGCACCCCCCTGGCTGGGACCCCTGCACGCCCTGCCTTGGTCCTGCATGCCGAACCCGCAGCCCTGGCTGGGAGCCCCAGGTCCGGTTGTGAGGCCTGAGCCAAGTCTCACCTTTTGCCTGCCCAGATCTGGGGGCTCGGGGACGACTGGCAGGCGCTGCGGCTGGGGCTGGTGCAGGGCCGCCACGTCGCAGGCAGCCTGGCGAACAGGAGCCATGCAGCTGGCCCCGAGCCGCGGTGCAGGTGAACATCATGGGGCTGCCAGTGCCGCACAGCCATGCCCTGAGCCGGGCTGGTGCGGGGCCTCGGTCCTGCTGCGAGGGCCGTGGCCTGGCTGCCGAGCGGGGCCGGGATGCTGTCGGAGCTGCCCTTGCCTGCTGACAGGCTTTTTCTGTGCAGGCTGGGGGCCCTCGCTTGCTTCCTGAGCCCCGAGGAGCTGCAGGACCTGGGATGGCTGCAGGACCCTCGGGGGGCAGTGGAGCAGAGCCTGCTGGCGTGTGCAGCCGCAGGGACCCTACGGCAGCACGGGCGGGTGAGCCAGCCCGCTGGGAGGGGTGCGTGGGCTGCACCGGGGCACCACATGGACCGGCACCCTGCGGAGCTCGGCTCACATCCCCTTGTTCTCTGGGGGAGCCTGGCCGCGACATGCTGGCATCAGTGCCAGGGTGCCAGGGCAGTGGCTCCTGGCCAGGCAGCACATCAGGCCAGGCACCAGCAGCAGCCGTGTTTTTGCCTTGCGGCTCCTCCTGTGACAGGGTGTGGGGCAAACTGCCCACTGGCCCTGGGCTCACGGCCTCTCCTGCTCCGCGCCGGCAGGTCATGCTCATCCTGGCAGACTTGCTGCGCTCCACCAGCCTGGCCATGCTGAGCCCCGAGGAGCTGCCAGCATGGAGGGGCGTCCTCCCTGAGATGGGAGTGGGCTTCCTGGAGCGCCTGTCAGCTGCCCAGCTGGACGCCCTTCTGCCCCAGCTGCGGCCGACGCAGCTGACGCGTGCCCAGGTGAGTCCAGCCGGGCTACACATGCCCTGGGCCGGTGGCCCCCGAGGCCCAGGGCACCATCAGAGACTCAGCGCAGTGCAGCCAAGCAGCCTCCGAGCCTCACACCCTGCCTGGGCTGCACTGGCCCTGCTGACCACCGCTGTGGTGTCCTGCCCCAGGCATCCTTCCTGCTCACACGGGCTCTCCAGAGGGACAACGTGAGTGTGTGACGTGCCTCTGCAGGACAAGGACGGGCTGCGGGTGCTGTGCCCTGGTGCCTGAGCACGGCCCCAGATCTCGCACCCTCACACCTGCCCGGGCTGCCACCGGGTCCCCGTGCGAGGTGCAGCCCTGATACCTCACGGCTGCCCGAGCGAGGCCAGCGCGTTTCTCTGCAGGTGACGGCGAGGGACGCAGCCAGGCTGTGTCCCCTGCTGCCAGGCCTGGGGCCCACGTCGCTGGCAGCCATCCTGGCTCCTCTCCGTGTCCAAGGCTGTGCATGCCTGGGGCCAGCCCTACCCCTGCTCTCAGCGGCGCAGACGGCATCCCTGCTGCAGGCTCTGCAGCCCCCGGGCGCCTGGCCCCACTGCCTGCTGCCCCTGCTGCCCCTCCAGCTCCTGCATCCCGGCGCCCGGGCTCTGCAGGGGGCTCTGCAGGACCTGAACCTGCCCTGGTCTCCACAGCAGGTCAGAGGCTGGGCACAGGGCTGTGGGGGAAGGTGCTGTACCCCCATGCCTCCCACCACTGCCCCCCCAACAGGCCCAGCTCCTCTGGAGGGAGGTGGGAGCCAGCACTAACTACAGCCACCGCACTGCTGGGTGAGAGCAGCCTGCCCAGGATGGCCAACGGGCACCAGCTGGGGCACGGGGACAGGGGCATCTGGGAGCAGACTCTGGGGTCCCACAGAGGGAAGGGAGCTGGGAGAGGGATGGGTCCCCTGGCCAGAAGGCAGGAGCCTTGGCAGGGCCCTGGGCAGGGTTGGGCAGGTCTCCGTGGGGCTGGGGGTGATGAAGCCCTGGCAGTGTCTGACACCATCATCCTACAGTCCCCTGGGCTCGCTGGTGGTGGGTATGAGCTGCGCCACGCTGCAGGAGCTGGGCCGGGAGGATTTCCTGGGGGCTCTCCGGACCCTCTACATGCAGCCTCGCTCCCTGCCTGCCAGCCTGGTAAGGAGGAGGCTTCTCCACCCCCGTGGCTCGCCGGCAGCCTGTCCCTGTCCTGCGCTCACAGAATGGTGTCCCCAGAGGCGCTGCGTACAGGAGGAGGTGCTCAGGCGTCCTGTGCTCTCTGAGGAGGAGCTGGCATGGCTGGGACCTCGGTTCCTCATGGAGTTACCGTAGGTGTCTGGAGCAGCCAGCCCTGGGATGCAAGGTTATGGGCCACCCCTTTTGCTCCCACTTCCCCCTTTCCCCAGGGTGTGGGGGGGAGCACAGCCTGCTGGCCTACAGCCCTCTCCTTTGGCCCATTGCCCTCCTTGTGTCTCCAAGGGGCCAGCGTGCCCCTGCCCTGCTGCCCTGAGTGGGGCAGGGACTGGTGGCCAGACCCCTCAGCACTGCCCTCCTTGCACCCCCAGCCCTGGTCCCGGCTGTCTCTGGTGCCAGCCCTTGCCTGATGCCTGGGCACCCCTGCTGTGGCGGGGGGTCTGCAGGATGGGGCTTGGCACCCTGTTCATCCCTGAGCAGAGAGCCCGCATGCCCAGCCGCACTCTGGCTCCTACAGGGCGAAGCTGGTGGAGATGCTGCCTGATGCCGTGATGCAACTGGTTCTGGACCATGTGACCCACCAGCCCCACAGCCTGCTAGCCCTGCCAGCCAGCCGCCGGGCAGCTCTGGCCCACAGGGCTCTGCGCGCCCTGGTAAAGGCAGGGACCCCTGCATGGGGTGCAGGGAGACACAGCTGCCTGCCCTCACTCCTCTGCTGTCCCCTCGGCAGCAGGTCCCAGCAGGGAGGGAGCTGGCTGGGGAGGACCTGGACCAGCTGGGCCCACTGCTGGGGTTTCTGGGCCGGGAAAGCGTGGCCCGTGTCCGGCCCGAGAGCCTGCTGCTGCGGCTCGGGGACCTGCAGGACATCTGCCTGGCTGCGGAGGCGGCCGCTGAGCTGGGGCGACTGCTGCTGTCGGAGCAGGCGCTGGGGTAGGTGTCGGGCAGGGGGGCGCGGGGCCCCGCCGGCACTGCCTTGACACCCGCTCCCGCAGGCCCCCTCCAGGCTGGCGCCTGCCCACCCTGCAGCAGCTGGGGCGCCTGGTCTTCCTGCTGCCCCTCAAGAGCCTGCGCACCATCCCCCAGGTGAGCATCGTGTCCCATCCTACTGCCACCGCACTGCCCCATAGCTGGGCGTGCCACGGCCCCTCCGCCTGGTCCTGGTGCTGAGCCATCCCCACCAGTGCCCCGTCCCCTTGGCTGTGCGGTCCCTGCCGATGCCCCATCCCTGTGGCTGTGCTCTCCCCAGCAGTACCACAACCTCATGGCTGCACCATCCCCACCAGTGCCCAGTCCCCTTGGCTGTGTGGTCCCTGCTGATGCCTCATCCATGTGCCTGTGCTGTCCCCACCTGTGGGCTGTGTGGCCCCTGCTGATGCCCTGTCCTTGTGGCTGTGCCACCCCGTCAGCACTCCTGCCCCTGTGGCTGTGCCATCCTTGCTGCTCCCCTGGGTCTTTCTGCTGGTGGGGTCTGTCCTGGCCCCTCTCTCCATGTTCTCCCGGTGCTGCCTCAGGACTTGCTGAGCAGAGACACGGTGGAGCAGCTGATGCAGAGCCAGCGGGACTGGGAGCAGAGTGAGCTGGGACGCCTCTGCCACCCCCTTGGCACTGTGGGTGAGGGTCCCAGCCCCCAGGAAGTGCTGGTGGCCCCGCTGGTGTCAGCTGCCAGGCCAGGGGACAAAGGTGAGACCGTGCACTCCCCTCCCCAGCCTTGTCTCCGCTCGTGTATCTCCTGTCCCCGGTGCTCTCCCATGCCCTGCCCACACACACTTGTGCCCCTGCTGCCCAGTGTCCCCGTGCTATGTCACCCTGGGCTAGCCCTGTGTCCCCAGTTCCCGGTGTCCCCATGCCATCTCCTCCCCAGCTGGTGTGTCCCCCTCGTGCACCCTGCAGTGGGTGCTGTGGAGGAACTGGGGCTGGGGCCAGCCCACTCAGGATGCCTCTGCAGCCCCTGTGCCCACCTGTGCCGACATGTGTGCCACCTTCCCCGCGGCGTGGAGTGCGGCCCAGCTGGCTGCCATGGCCCCCCAGCAGCTGGAGGGCTGCCTGGAGCTGCTCAGCCAGGACCCGGCGCTGCGCCCTGACCAGCTCCAGGCTGCCCTGGCCCAGGCCCGGCGGGTGAGGAGGGACATGGATGGGAGTGGGGGGGACATGGGGGTCCGTGGTGGGGGGGCTCTGCTGAGCCGGGTGGGCTGTGCTGGCCCTGGGAGGGAAGTACTGGATGTGTGGGGCTGTGCTGGCCTGGGGGGGGAATGTCCTTGGGGGGGTGTCTTTGGTGGCCTTGGGGGGCCGCCTGTGGGAGGGCTGCGCTGGCCTTGGGCAGGTTGTCCTTGGGGGCTGTGCTGGCCTTGGGGTCCATCAGTGGGTGGCTGTGCTGGCCTTGGGGTGCTGCCCGGGGTGGCTGTGCTGGCGCTGCCCGACGGTGCTGGGCTGGGGGCTGCCGGCAGCTCGTGGTGCTGCTGGTGCCGCAGCTATGGGGCAGCACTGGGGCGCTGGAGCCAGCCCAGACCCTGCGCCTGGGCCGGCTGGCCACTCAGCTGGGCGAGCCGGAGCTGCGGGAGCTGCTGCTCCCCGACTGGGGAGTCCTGTCCACCCTGGGGCAGCTGGACGGCTGGTCACCCGAGCAGGTAAGGCCCCAGGGGCTGGGGGGGTGGGGGGCAGCTGGCCCCCGTGACGGGCTCTCCCCCAGATGTGGGCCGTGGTCTCAGCCTTCCTGCGGCAGCGCGGGGCAAGCGCCCGGGACCTGGGGCTGCCCGAGCTGGTGGCACTGGGGCACCTGCTCTGCGGGCTGCCGGCAGCAGAGCTGCGGGGCCTGGACAGCCGGGAGCTCAGGTGGGTGTGTGCCCTGGGGCTGAATTCCCAGTCGGGGACCAAGAAGAGAGGGGTGGGTATCGCCCACCCGACGCTGCCTGCTCCCCGCAGCAAGGCTGCCCCTTTCCTGGGCTCGCTGAGCCTGCCTTGCACGGAGCAGCAGGCGGAGGTGCTGGCCGCCCACCTGACCTCCAGCTCTGCCTTTGGCCCGGCTGCCGCCTGGGGACCCGAAGTCTTTGCGGAGGTCGGGACGCTGGCAGGTGAGGGCTGGGATGGGGCCTTGCCCTGCGGTTGCTGCTGCCTGCCCGCTCGGCCCCTGTGCCTGAGGACAGCGTCCTGACCCTGCCCTTTGTGCCCCAGCTGGGCTCCCCGACATTGTCCTCTCTGCGCTGGTCCCCGAGCAGATCTGGGCACTCACGCCCCGGGCCATCGCTGCTGTCCCAGCACCCAAGTTTGCAGTGAGTTCCTGGTGTCCACTGGCACTCTCGGTCGGGGTCCCCCTGCATGCAGGAGAGGGGGGATCCATGGCCAGGGCAGCGTGGTGGGAGCCCCCCCACCAGACACAGAGGCACGGAGATGGGATGTGTCCTGGCTGTGCCGGCGAGTGGGCACAGGGCCTCGCTGTGGCTGGCTGCCCTCTCCCCGCAGGTGGTGTTTGGCCCAGCTCAGCTGCGCACCCTCTCCAGTGCCCAGGCTGCCGCTGTCACCCTGGAGCAGCGCCGGTGGCTCGGCAGCGTCCAACGCCAGGCCTTGGCCAGCGCCCAGTGCGAGGGAGAAGCTGCCCAGGATGGCCAAGGTGAGAGTAGCAGGGTGGTTTCTGTCCCCACACAGTGCCTAGCCTGCCTGTTGCAGGCAGCTCCTCTGCCTGGTCATGCCTTGTCCCGGCTCTGCACCTCCGGGCTCAGCACGGGCACCCCGGGATGCCGGGAGGGCTCAGGTCATGCGGGTTTGGCCCTGGTGCCTGCAGCGCTGCCCCACGGGGAGGCTGGCCCCGCTGCCTCTCGGCTGTGTCCCATCCCACCTCTGCCCAGGAGACCTCCCTGCTACTTGCAGCACGGTGAAGGCTCTCAGCAGCAGCAGGGACGTGAGCCTCTCCACAGAGCGCCAGGGCTGGCACACTCAGCTCTGACGGTGCTTTCTCTCCTGCAGACAGGAGCGGAGCCAAGCCCTGGTCTGGCTTCACCTTGGCTCTCCTCCTCTGCTTGCCCCGCTGCTTTCTGTGAGTATCGCAGTAATAAACTTGTGATGGGCACAAGTGATGAGCTCTGCTCCCTGCCTGCCTTCAGCGACATGTGGCCCCAGAGCACTGCTCCCTGCCTGGCCTTGACTGTCCCAGCAGCTCCTGGCACCCTGCAGCAGGATGCTCCACAGCTCCCTACCCACACGCAGTCCTTTGCAGCCCCCTAGACCAGGGCAGCCCCAGCAGACCCCCCAGGCCCCTCCCCCAGGGTGGCAGTGGCTCAGGGAAATCCTGGGGAGGGCTGCTTAGGGTGCAGCCCAGACCCAGGTGGATGACTCTCTGCAGGGGCACAGGGCACTGGGGAGATCGATGGGGCGGCGGGTGCTGGGGTAAGGAGGAGACTGAGCCGCAGCTACAGCAGCGCATGTTTATGGGGTCTGTCCTGGCGTGTTGTGGGTAACAGGACACAGCGACATGCTGGGCACAGAGATCGCATAAGCTATGGGGGCAGCTGGGTCCCGCAGGGCTGGCGCTACCTTGGTCCAGCTCAGTGCCGGAACTGCGGCACCGGGGAGGGGATGCGGATGTCCTGCCCCTTCTCCAGCCGCCGCTCACAGTCAATCAGGTAGTTCACACCGTCTATCACCAGCTGCACCAGCTCCACCTGCACCAGGAGCACACACATCCTGACTGGGGGGCTGTCCTGGTAGCCATGCCAGCAAGGCGGCTGGCTGGCCCCACTGCATGAAGGGCAGGCACTGCCACCCCCAGCACCCACGTGCTGGCCCCAGCACCTGGCCCTGGAGCTGTTTGGACACTGCAGGCCTCGTGCACACACGCTCCAGAACCTCCCTCCCCAAAAGCAGCTCTGCCCGGCACCCACCTCGGACTTCCCCAGCCGGTCCAGGTTGGAGATGTCGAAGATGCTACCAGTCGCTGCGGTGTCCACACCGCCTGTCCCACGCTTCTGTAGCCGGAGGTTCTCCAGGATCTTAGGGAAGCGGCTGTCCTGATGCCCAGAGAAGGTGTCAGTGCTCAGCAGGACCATCAGCAAGGGAGTTGGGGCTCTGTAGCTGACTGAGCCCACCCTCCGCTCACAGGACCCCATCAGCAGGCTCGTAATCCCCGCAGGGAGCCCTGTCCTGAGCAGACCCAGGTTGACATTTGGGTCCCCGGCCCCTCCAGCCACAGATGCAGGCAGGGGCTGGACCGTATGCTTTCTGGGGGAACCCGAGTGAGGTCCAGGGCCGGGTCGCATGCAGTCCTGCACCTCCCGTGTGGCTGGGCTCCCTGCACCCTGGCAGACAGGGCTCCCTGCAGCCCTGGCCTGGCTCCCCACAAAACCAGCCATGGTAATACCTTGCTGAGCAGCGGCAGCTTGATGTGGACGCCTGCTCGCAGCCCAGTGCCCAGGTTGGAGGGGCAGGTCAGGATGTAACCCAGGCGCTCATTCCACATGAACTCCCAGCCTCGCTCCTGGATTAGCCGCTCCACCTGGGTTGGAAGCAAAAGCAGCCGTTCAGCCCCGAGCCACGGGGTGCACAGCCCTCGGCACGGCAGCACTGCCCACCCCTGGCCAAGCACAGAGAGCCAGCCCCGCAGCAGCCCTGCTTGCCCCTGTCCGCCTATCTGCCTGTCTGTGGGGCCAGCACAGCAGGGGCCAGTGGGCGCTCACCTCCTTCAGGCCCCGGCAGAACCGCTCAAAGACGCGCTTCATGTTGCCACCCTTCTCCATGGAGATGATGCGTGTGTGGTCCTCCTCGTTGATCCAGATCAGGAAGGTCTTCTCGTTGTTGTGCCTAGGGACAAGGCAGCGTTGGCTGTGCTGGCAGCCAGCAGAGGCCCCGTGCCCACCCACCCACCCGCGGCAGCCCTGGCCATGCCCCTTCTGCCCTTGCGACCACAGTGCCAGTGCTGCCCTGCGGTCCTGGCACTATGCCTGCGCCCGTGGCTGGGAGCACATGGCCATAGCACAGCCTGGCAGCCAGGCACCAGCCAGGGGATGCTCCTGGAGGTGGGCCAGTGTTCATCCACACGCACTGCTGCGGGCGATGGGTGCTGGCTCCAGGGCTGTGAGCACAGGCAAGTGCTGCTGGGGAGGAGCAGTGCGGTGCCAGGGTGGTGGCAGCCCAGCCTGGGCTGGGGACAGGAGCGCAGCTCCTGCACCAACAGAGAGCGGGAGGGGGCCGTGAGGCATGGGGTGCACATCGGGGCGCTGGGTTAGGGGGCAGCTGGAGCTGGGGACCATGTGTGCTGTGGAGGTGTTTTCCATGAGGCTGCTATAAAGGTGCTGTGCCAGCGAGGGCGGCGTGGGCGAGTGCGTGTGCCGGCTGTCACTCTGCAGGCGTGTGGGATGCAGCGTGGGATGCTGCATGGCTGTGCGGAGATGCTGGGAGGGAGCAGTAAGATGCAATCGTGGCAGGGTAAGTTTGGGGGCAGGTAGAGTGTGCAGTGAGCCAGGAGGAGCACTGGGGATTGCCTGGGGAGCAGAAGGCAATTACGGGTTTTTGGTAGCCTAGAGCGCAAGGTGCTGCAGGATGGCAAGAGTGGGCAGGATCGACAGCAGGGTCTAGCTCCGGAGTCCCACATCTCAGGGGAACGCTGTGGTTTGTGAACAGAGCGTCTGGCTGCTGACTGCAGCGCAAGGGGCTCCCAGGTCAGGCCCGGGGTGAACACGGCCCAGGGGTGCTGGTGCCACCTGAGCTGGGGTCTGTGGTGCCGTGAGCATGGGGAACGTGGGTGGCGAGGCTGGGGCAGCCGAATGGAGCAGCAGCATCCCCCGCCTTTCTGCCCTGCTGACTGTGCAATGCTGGGACAGATCCTCACCAGATCCCTCGGGCGTCAGGCCAGTCCCGGGCCATTCCTGCTGCCGTCAGGAGTGGGGACACCGGCTTGTCGAAGAGGAAGTGGTCCTGGAGGGAGGCAGAGTGCGTGGGCTCGCCAGGGCTGCATGGCTGGTGCCAGGGCGCCCTGTCTCACTGGTCCCAGCCTGCCATGCAGGTGATGCACCACAGCTGTCCCAGGCAGGGCAAGCTCACTTGTTCTCCCCACCTGTGGGCAGGAGTCCCTGCCTTCCTGGCCAGGGAGGCAGAGGGCTGCTGGTGCACAGCCCACCCTGTACCAGGGGCTGGTGGGGCACTGGCTGTGTGCTGCAAGCCTGCCTTCCCCTGGGCATGGGAAGGGACATGGGGCAAGAGCTGGAGGGGAACGTGAGCTGCTGGGGCTGTGTTCAGCGAGCTCTGTCCTCCCCCAGCTTGGGAGGGCTGAGCAGCACTGTGAGCACCCTCTGCACCACGGGACAGCCTCGCTGGGGAAAGGGGTCCTGGTCCCACAGGGCAGCGAGGCTGGGAAAGGAGGATATGGCCTCCCGGAGAGGCAGTGCCAGGGAAGGGGTCCTGCTCCACAAGCACCCGGGGTGGCTGGCTGGGAGCTGCACTGACTCACATCAATGAGCTGCTGCTGCTCCTTCTCCGTCATCTCGCTGAGGCGGTAGTACCGGCCCGCCAGGTCTCCGGTGAGGCCGTTCAGCGCCTCCACCGCCACCTTCTCCACCTCTCGCCGCTCAGCGCGGGTGCAGGCTGGCGGCAGGCTCAGCCCGCGGATGCTGCGCCCAGTCCGGACCCGGGACGAGAGCACATAGCGCTCATCGAAGTGGCCAAACTTTATCTGGAACAGACAGGAGCCGTGGGGCACTTACAGGGCAGCACTGGTGCTGGCAGGGGCCCTGTCCCCCGAGGCCTGGGGAAGGGCCCTTGGGCACAGCACCACTGCCTGGCTCCCACACCTTGGTGGCATCCAGGTCTGTGACATGCTTCATGGTGCGGGGGTTGTATCCATTGTGCCGCTCCTGAATCACGGGGTCAAACAGGTCGGCGAACACCTGGAAGCAAGCAGGACGATGTGCAGCACTGCAGACCCAGTGCCCCACGAAGCCCCTGCCATGAGCTTGGCATGGTCTCACTGCCAGTGTGGGGGATGTGGCAGCAGGGGGGCTGCAGAGGGTGGCTGGGGGCCACAGTGTGTCCTGCCATGCAATACCAATCCGCGGAGCCAACGCCGCTTGGGCAAGTGGGGCTCAGGGGCAAGGAGGAGGAGGTTGCAGGGCTCTAGGAAGAGCTGGTCTGAAGGAGCCCTGTGTCCCACAGGGACACACTGGGGCTGGCCAAGGGGCCTCTCCAGCCACCCGGGCTGGGCAGGAGGAGAGGCCAGTAACATCCCAGGCTGCTGGATGTACCACAGGTACCGGGGCTCCTCTGGCTGCTGCAGGCTCCCTGGAGAGCCTGGAGCATGGCAGGGCTCTGGCCACCACCCACCTCATAGGTTTCTTCATCGCCAGCTACCATGCCCACAGTCTTGATGAAGGGGTGGCCGGGGTTGTCAACGCCCGTCTGGATGCACTGGTCCAAGGTCCAGCCGTTTGGGGTTGCTTTGTCACAGAGCCTGGCATAGATGGCTGGCGTCAGGTTGCTGGCCATGCAGTTGTTGTGCTTCCGCAGGTCGGGGTACTCGGCGCTGTGGGAGGAGAGACCGATGAGTCCCTTGGGGCCAGGGACCCCAGCGCTTGAGCCCTTGCCCCACAGAGACCCTCAGGGCAGGTGTGGGCAGGGGAGCTCTGGAGAGGCAGGTCAAGCTGCTCTGCTCATCTGCACCAGCAAAGGCCATCTGGGAATGGGAAGGCAGTAAAGGCATCGCAGGGCGAGGGCAGAGAGCAGCCCAAGCTGAGGGCTGACATGGCCACAAGGACAAGAGTGAACAAGAAAAGCCGGGACAGTTGTTAGGGTGCGGCTCCTTATCAGCCACGTACCAGGGCCCCAGGATTGGGAGAGCTTGCCGGGCGAGCGGCGGCAGCCACGTCAGCCTCAGCCCTGTGCAGATGGTGGGAGCCGGTGCACTGAGCTGCCAGGGTGGCTGGGCTGTGAAGGGGGGGGTCTCGCTCCTCTTCTCCTCCCTGGGGCTGCCCCCATCCCAACCCAAACAGAGGGTGGCTGCTCCTGATGCCCAGGGGGCTGCCCGTGCAGCGAGCAGGGGAGGCAGGGCACACAGCCCGTGGGGGCCCTGGCGTGTCTGGCCCCTGGGCCCCAGCCAGGCACCCCGACCGCTGTCCCTCTGCCTGTGGATGCCGCGGGGCAGGAGATTGTCTGACCCCGATCTGCAGCCGGTGGGAACTGCACTGCTCTGGCACAGTTTATTGTATTAGGGGGATGCTTTCCTCTAATCAGCTTAGTGGGAGGCTGTCCCCTGACCTCATTCCCACTTTAGCCAGGCTTTGTGCTTGTTCTGCGCTCATGGGGGGATTGGCAGGGCAGGACCCAACAGTTCTCGCCTTGGCCAAATCCCTTCCGCTGGGAGGTGGTGCCTCCGCTTGCCTTAGCGGGACAGGACTGGCCCTGGTAAGTCGGTGCAGGACTCCTGGCTGGCGGCCAGAGGGCATCCTGCAGCCCTGGGGACGCCTGGCTCCTCTCCCTTGAGGGGCACTGCCTTAGGGGTGGCACAGCTTGGGGGGGGGTGTGTGGGAGAAGTGGTGCCGGGGCTAGTGCAGGTCCAGGTTGGTGGGAGCAACAACCGCCAACCATCACCAGCAGCGAGTCCTGGCACCCTCCCAGCGCTCAGGTCCTGCTCCTGGGCTGAGTGTCCGTACAGGGTGCCAGGTCTGGCTGCCAGCGCCTGGCCCCGGTGCTGCAATGCAGAGTGCTGTCGTTGCCGCCACCTCCTCCCCTACATCTGCAGGCCAAGGAATGTGCATTGGCCCCTCGCCTACGGCTTGGCTACTGTTTGTGGCGCCCTGCACTTTGCAGAGAGAGGGAGGTAGGGCTTACATTGTCTGCTCTGCGTAGGGAAGCGCTGGCAGCTTCAGCCAGGACCAGTGCAAGGAGGCATTTGCTCTAGGCAAATGCCCACACATGGTCCCCCAGCCCACACAAGTATCTGTGCCATGCTGAGATGCTCCAGTGCAGAGGCTGACTTGTATGCAGGATGCAGCCTGCCCCAGCCTCTCCCGCTGCTCCTTCCCCTGACCTCAGCTGGCAACTGACCCGTCTCCCCAGGGAGACACAGTCTCATAAAAAGCATTTGCTGATCAGAATGGGACACTCGGGCAAGCTCCTCCTCTGCCCCCAGCACGGCTAGTGCCGCCTGGCATGCCAGGACCACAGCCTGCTGCGCTTTCCACCCTGGTGGCAGTAGACTGCATCCAGAGAGCCAGCAAAGGTGGCCAAGGGAAGCGAGCTTACCTCTAGTAAGCAGAAGATTACTGTGGGTTTGAGCATGCTGTCTGCTGTGGGCAATCCATACCCTCACTGAGGCATTCAGAGTCCAAAACCCTGAGACTCCGGCCACTGCCTGCAGGGTCTGTGCCTGCTGCAGTGCTGATTTAGCTCCTGGTCCAAATGCACCCTCTCCTAGAACAGCCCTGAATCACAGCCAGCAAATCTGGGGAATCTCTCTTCAGCCTTTAGAGAGCACCCCAACTAGGATCAGCAGGGCAATGCAGGCATGAAGGTGCTGAACACTCCTGTGCTCACAAGTGGTGCCCCGCAGAGCTGCAGGGGAGACTGTCCCTGCAGCCTGGGCTGTGTCCCGGGGTGGATGCAGAAGGGCTGAGGCGGTGGGCACCATGCGCCCATCGTGCTCTCCTGGGTGGCCAGGTGTCCTCTGCCACAAGCATGAAGGTGACACTGCAACTTGGCCTTACTCGGGCTGCCTTGGCCCCTTGGTTTTAGTGCCCAAAGCTGGTTTTAAAATTATGGTCCTTTCAGCACCCCGGTTTGTTCCCAGTGCCACAGCACAGAGCGACAGGGTGGGCTCCTCATCGGCCACAGAGGCTGGAAGCATCTTCAGTGGAAGGTGGACGTCTCCCAGGAGCGTGACACAGCGCGGGTGCTTCGCTCCCACCTGTGCCATCCCGCGGGGCAGCTCGGCGCTGCCGTCCTGCCTGTGACACCGGGGTGCAGCTGCCTGCAGCAACTGCCCTCCCTGCCCTCGCACCAGGAGGTGCTTCACCCGGGAGGTGCCCTGCTGGGCGCCCAGCAGCCATTATTAGTCCGTCTACTGCCTGGGCAGGCTCTGCGGGAGCTGCAGCCCTCTGTGTCGCCCCGCGGCTCTTCACCACTACTCCGGCAGCCTCCAGCACCCTCCCTGGCGTCACCGCTGCCCACGCCGATGGCAGCCCCTGCCGCACGCGGCCTCTGGGGAGGCGTGGGGGCGCGTGGGGCGAGCAGCGCAGACCCTGCGCGGTGGCAGCGGGCGGGAGGAGCCGGGTGCTGGCAGGTTGCTGCAGGCGGTGGAGCACACGGCATGTTTGCGCAGGGAGGAGGGGGCTCGGGCTTTGTCTGCAGACGCTTTGGCGAGGAGCCCCAGCGCAAACGTCCAAACGTGGCACTGTGCCTTGAGTGGGACTGCGCCTGGCAGTGGGCACATCCGTGCCCACCTCTCCTGTGGGGGGATGCCCATGGTCCCCCCCCCCCGCATGGCCATTTGTACTGCGGCGCCATGGAGTGCCGCTCAGATCCCTCAAGGCTGTTGCCAATGTCTCTCGTTATTTAACGTAGAGACTAGAGGAGCAAAATCCCCAGGTGGGTTGACTCGCCCCCACAGAGCAGGATGCTGCAGCTCACCCTGGGGCTCTGTCCCGGCTCTTTTCAAGTGTCAGCACAGTCACAAAACCATTTCCAGCCGAACAGATGCTCCTAGGAAGCTCATTTTAGACCTTCTCAGCCACATGTCCTATCTTGATTTTATCCCCTCCTCCAGACTCACCTCAGCCCCCTCCTTCCCACAGATGGTGCCTGGCTCTGCCCTCAGCCCCGTCCTTGTTTTCAGCATCAGCGTTCTGACTTGCTGTTTTTCTCCAGCCACCGACCCAACACCTTTGCAGCACGGCCAGCTTGGCCCCTGCCCTCAGCCACAACAACGACACAGCCGGTGTTTCGTGTGCGCAAGGGGACACTCATGTGTCCAGGTTTGGCGGGGACAGGCCAGCTCTCCCCAGGTCCCGGTCCCCTTGCTTGCAGCAGCAGGACACAGGCAGAGTGCCTGCCTTTCCCACGCCAGCCAGCATGTCTCACAGGTCCCGGTGTTTTCCCCTCACCATCCTCTCTCGGTGAAGACCTGATGTCTGTGGCCCTGCAGTTGTTCAGAAAGCTTGAAAATACAACCCTCTTGGGAGGTGAATAAACATTAACATTCACCTTCATCATTCTTCGAACTCGCTCCATTTCCGTCCCCTCGTTTCTGTGGCCCGACCCAGCACATCCGAGCCCCCAGCGCCGGCTCTCGGCACACACACTCTTTCTGCACGAGCAGGGCTCTCAGCCTGCAATGCAGCGCAGCACCGCTCTCTAACTGCACGGTGTTTGGTGCAGGGACCACAGCAGCCGCATGTGCTTGGAGCAGTAACGTGCTGCCTCTTTCCCTGCTCGTCCCTTCACTGAACGCAGTCTCTGCCGGCATCAGGATGGGGAGGAAAACCTGCTCCTCGCTTTCCTGACCTGCCCATGAGCTGTGTCAGGCCGAGCAGCCGGTGCCAGGGCAAGGCGGAAGGACCGCCCAGCGGCCGCCACGTCCCTCTCCCTTCCCAGCCTTGTCCCTACCCTGCTCGGTCCTTGTGAGGCACAGGCAGCCCCTGCCTCCAGCCCCCATCTTATGCCTTGGCTCTCCACCCTCCTTGGGGCCAGGCAGCACAGGCACCAGGCAGGACATGCCTCCACCTCTCCTGGCCTCGAGGCCTCCGCTTCCTCATTGCTACAGCAAGCGGCAGTGAGCAGGGCGGCTATAATGCCTCCGCCCATGGTGGCAACAGGCCTGGCCCTCCTGGGGCCCGGCTGGGCTCCCCAAGGCAGCTCTTGGCAAAAACCAGCTGGAAGGGGGAGTGACATGAGACCGCCTGTGCTGGAGCTTGGACCTTAGCACCGCTCTGCAGCCGTGACACTTATCTGGCTTAAGGGATCAGGCACAGCTTGTGTAAATAGGGCCCGCAGCTCTTGCAGAGCCAGCGTTACCCCAAAAGCACCCCTAAGCCAGGCCACGGCTCGGCTCTGTGCCCGCCTCCCAGGAGTCCTAGTTGCACACCTCAGGGCTCAGCTTCATCCAGGCTGGGGGCTGCCTGCTTGGCACCTGCAGCCCCCCCCAGCTCTGCCTTTAAGAACTGTCCCTGAGAAGGAAGAGCAAGCACCTGCCAGGAAACCCTTTTGTTTAAACAGAGAGGTCCCTGTCCCGAAGGCAGGCGCGTGGGAAGGCCGGTACAGCCAGATGGGGTCGGGCCAGGAGCTGCCGCCAGTGCCCGGGGGCTGACGAGGAGCCTCTGTCTCTGCCCTGACACTGGCTCTTGTGGATGGAGCTCCTGGGTGTTTCGCCAGGGGCAGAAAATGAAAGCCCTTTTGCTCCGTCTTGTTCCCACCAGGACACTGGCAAGTCTCCCCTGGCTCCTGCGACAGCTGGGCCGAGCCTGGGCTATGTCCCCACCCGCGCTGTCTGTCCCGGCAGTGCTGCCCCGCCACGCCGGCCTGCCTGCCCGGCAGCCCCGGCAAGTCCTTCCAGACCCAGCCCTGAGGGCAAGCACTTGTCCCCCTCACGCTGCCCCCTGCCCCGGGCTGGCCGCGCAGCGGCTTGTCCCGCCGCGCTGCGACGCCCCTGGGCCGCCGACAGCCCCGCACGGCCCCGGCTCGGCGTGGATCCCGCGGCGGGGCCCCGTGGCGGCCCGGGAGGGCCCAGCGCAGCCCCGGCGCGGCGGTCGGGGCCGCCGGGCCCTCGGGGAGGCCAGGCAGGGCGCGGAGGCCCCGCCGCGGCGGCGCCGGTGCCCTTGGGCGCGGTTACGGCGGGGCCCGCGGCGCCGGCGGCCCGAGGCGGGGCGGCTCCGTCCAACGCGGCCGCGCTCCCGCCGCCGCGCCGCCCGGTCCCCGTCGCCGCCCGGTCCCCGTCGCCGCCCGTGCGCCCCGAGGCCGGCGCGGGCTCGGTTCCTGGGCGTCCCGGTCACCCCTGCCCGCGGACGAGCAGCGTCCGCCCCGCCGCCCCGGGACCCCCGCTGCGGCTGGAGCTCAGGAGCAGTCCCGCGCCCTCCCCGGTGCCGGTGCCGCAGGGACCGGCCCCAGCCCGCCGCCCCCCGCCCGTGCGCCCCCGCCGTCCCCGGCCGGTACCTGGGCGGGTAGCGCCGGCGCTGCCGGTCGCCCGCGCTGACCGTGTCCCGGGCGAGCAGGAAGCCGGCGGCGAGGGAGCCGGCGCCCACCATGGCCAGGAGGCCGGCGGAGCGGCGGGCGGAGAGGGCGCGAGCGAAGGTGCTGGCCATCGCGGAGTGGCGGCGCGGCGGAGCGAGCGCGGCGGGGCCGGGAGGCGGACGTGATGGGAATGGGAAAGGAACGGGAATGGGAACGGCAGCGGCGGCGGCAGGGTGCGCGGGGGGCGGGGAGCCGGCCGGGCACGGGGGGGGCCGCGACGGCACCGCCACCTGCTCGGCCGCCCCGCCCCGCCCCGCCCCGCCCGCCGCACCGGGGCCGCCGCCGCCTTCAGCACCGCGCGCCGGACAGCGCCGGAGGGGCGGCTGCGCCCGGGCCGGGCCGGGCCCCGCACCGGGCCCCAAGCCCCCGCCCCGCGCTCCGGTGCGGGCAGGCACGGCACAGTACAGCACGGCGAGGGTGCAGCCGTGGCAAAGTCCGCGCACCGGGAGCCGGGAGCGGCGGGGCGCGGGCCCCGGGAGCGGCGGACGCGGCTCCCCGACGGCCCGGAGCCGCACGTGGAACGCGGTTCGGGATGGCTCGCGGGGCCGGCAGCCGGTTCTCGGCAGCCCAGCGTGGCGCGGGCTGCGGTCACCGGCCCTTCTGTCGCGCTCCGTGCCGCTGCCCAGCGCCGGGCGCTCCCTCCGCGGCCCCCGCACACCGGGACAGGGCGGTCGGCTCGCGCACCCCGTGCTCGCGGCACCGGCGGGGCCGCACCGGCGGGCCAGGGAGCGCGCCGCGTTCCGCCCCCGCAGATGCCGCGGGACGGGAGCGGCGGCGGGCGTCTCTGGCGCGCCAGGAGCGGCCGCCCCTCCTGCCCGGGGTCCCGCGGGGCGGGGGCGGCCAGCGTGGTTGCCGTGGTAACGCGGGCCCCGGCGGCGCTGCCGGTGCCTGACGCTGGGCCCGCGCCCCACGTGCGCCGGCACGCCCGGCGCGCAGCGCACCCCTCCCCGCCGCCGGCAGGGGCCGCCACGCCGCGCCCGCCTGCGGCCCGGCCGGCCCGCCTCCCTCCCCGCCGATTGGCTGGCTGCGGCCGTCAGCAGGTTGTGATTGGCCGGCGTCCGCGCCGGCAGCGCAGGGTGCGCTCGGAGGCTGCAGGTGAGCGGAGGGAAATGGCGGCGTCCGGCGTGGCGCCCCCTGCTGCCGCCGGCCGGGTGGCGGGGCATCCCCGGTGCGCCGGGCCCGCGCCCGAGCCCGAGCCCGCGCCCGAGCCCGGGGCGGGGGCGGGCGGCGCCGGGGCAGGGAAGGGAAGGGAAGCGAAAGGAAGGGGGAGTGCTGCGGCCGGCCGCCCCGCGGCTGGGCCCGGCTCGTCGGCGACTGTCGGGGAGGCGCCGGGTAGGTGGCAGCGGCGGCCCCCAGGCGAGGCGCGGCCCGGCTCCCCGGCGCGGGGCTGCGCGGCCGGCCCGCCCTGCCTGCTCCCCGCCACCCGCCCGCGTCTCCCAAGCGCGGGGCACCCGGCCTCCCCCGGCGCGGCCTGCCCCCCGCCACCGAGCGCGGCGCGGGAGCTGCCGCTCGGCGGAGGACGCAGCGGGCCGGGCCGGGCGCTGTGCGCGGCGCTGCGGCGGGGTCTGCCCGGGAGGGCCGGCGGGGCGGCGGGCGGGGCCGTGGCCGTGGCCCAGCCCTGCCAGGGTTGAGCGGGCCCGGCAGCCCCTCCCGGCCGTTGTGGGGTCTCGGGGAGCGGGCGGGCTGCTGCGGGTTGGCCCGCCCGTGCGCCTGCCCGCGTCCGGCCTAGCGGCGCCGGTGTGTGCTCTGGGCGCGGGGCGGTTCGCCCGGTGCTTGGCCGCCTGAGGCCGCGCCGCTCTGCCCGGCCGGAGCCCGGTGGCTGCCCGCGGAGGAGGAGCCGCCGCCCGCTCCACCCGGGGCCGCTGCCCCCGGCCTCCCGCCCCCCGCCTGGGAGCCTTTGGGGAGGCGGCCGAGCCGGCCGGGCCGGGGTTTGGGTCTGCACCGGCCCCCGGGGCGTGAGGGGAGGGTAGAGCAGCAGCGGGTTGTTCGTTAATAAACCGTCGTTAACAGTTACAGTATCGGAGAAACTCTGATGCTGGGAAGTTTCACATTTACCAGTCTCGTAATCTCTTTTAAAAATCTCATTAAAACCGGTCTCCTAAGACAAGAATTGATTTTACTGCTGCAGTTGCTATGTGAGCAACGTAACACTAGCTCAGACGTAAAGTGGTGAGCCAAGAGGTTTTTACTAAATTTGTGAACGGCGCTGTCTAGCAGAAGGAGCTCCTGGTCAGGAACGTGACATGTTTCCACCATTGCTGTGCTCTGCCAGGGTTTGCAGATGTTGATAGATTTGGAGTTACCGAATGTGCTGCTTGAACAGACAGAGCTGTGCGTTCACGAGCTTGACTTCAGCTTCCTGGCTGTGAACACACTGAACTTCTGTGTTAACAGAACGTGGAGAGCTTTCTCTGACACACCGAGTCCAAATAGCTTTTAATTATTAACTGTGGAATAGGTGTGCTTTTTCTTCTGAAGCAATTAAGTGTCTGTGATAAGAGTGCAGCTTTCACCTTTTGTGTGTGAGTATGTGATAACCTTAATACAAATAGCCCCCGTGATGAGGGTGACTCTGGGCGAAGGTACTTCGTTGGTCATGCGTGCAAACGTACTTCACTGGTCAAGGCCTAAACTTTCAGGGTTGAGTTTTGTTTGTTTGAGTTGGTTGTTTTTAGTGCCCACTAAAAACAGCAGTGTCGGGTAGTTCAACAAGACATTGTCAGCATCAGTATTTTGAAATGCCACCTATGTGTATTCTTAAAGGTTATAATCCTGCAGATACTTGACCTGGCTTAAATCAGGCTGTGGTTCTATAAGCTAAGTCATCCTTGTGGCCTGTCTGCATGCAGTGGTACCCCGTACTCCTTGGGCCTCCCACCTAACACTGCCTGGGGTGCGCAGCCCTGGTCTCCACTCCTAGAGCTGCCTCTTCTACTGCCTGGGGCTGCTGCCACCAGCAGTGTATTTGGTTGCCACAGTCCTTGTCCTCCAGCCCTCCACTGTAGCGAATGCACTTTCAAATAGTGCATCTGCACTTAAAACAGGCTTTGTTTAAAGAACAAAATAAATAAAAAACTCTTAACACCCAAACCCACTCTTTTGGTGGTTGATGTCACACTGGGTACAAAGTTAGTACAAGACCTGATCATACCTTCTTCTCTCTTAAATTTCTGGTACCTCAGAAGTGGGGCACAAAGAATAAGTGTCTTTCCTCTGTGGACATCCTTATCTGAACAGTGCCAGAATGATCTGCTGGGGAACGGGAAAACAACTTACTATTGCGTTTCTTATCGCTAATACAGGGTAGTCTAGGGAGCTGGGTTAGTCCCAGGACACTTTGAGGCAAGGTCTACGTCTCGGTTTCAGTTTGCGTGTCAGCAGCTTCTGATTGCCGTTAGCTGATTACGGTAACCTTTGGTATGATTGTGTAGCAGGTCACAGCTGCCCTTCTTGGAAGAGGGTGCAAGAATGCCTTTAGCTGTAGCGGCTGGTGTGTACTTCCTCATGTACCTGCGATGGGGCTAGCAAGCCTGAATAGCCCGTACTCAAAGCCCAAACCATCTTTACCTTTTTTGTGCATGTGCCAGAGCCATGTTAATGCTTTTGTCTTTCTCGGACAGTACAGCCAGCAGCATTAACACTTAATTTTCTTGCTGTGATTAGTGAAAGGTGAGACCCGCAGCACTCTCTGCAAGTGGGAGCTGGTCTGAATATATGACCCCTGGGAGCAGTTAGCTCAGGAAACAATGAGAGCGATGCAGAGCCATCGGCATCGCCTGCTGTCGGAGCCTCTCCTAGCTCTCGGTTTGAAGAAAAGAAGTAATGGTGCAGTGGTGGTGTGGTCTGAGCACCTCACGGGAACCTCGCTGGTACCGCTTCTGTAAGGGAAGTTGTCACCTTCCTGGCACATAAGCTGTTTGATAGCCCAGCACTAGAGCTGATTCAGGTGTGGTGGCAAAACCCCTTTACTAGTGTTTGACACTGGAACAGAGTTCCACTGGCCTGTTTCAGTTTAAGAGCAAGTCTGTCTGCATTTTAGATGCCTTAGTTATGCTTGTAGCTAAAAGTTCTGTTTCATCAAGAGTCTGTAGTCTCTCTTGATATAAATCTAGTCAGATAAGGGATCTACTTTAAAGAGAAAAACGTTTTGGTTATACCCTCTCCCTTTCCCCACACCAGAAACAACCTGAGATCATGAGGCTTTCCCTGGGCATGTCTGATGCATCAGTGGCTGTCGACTTCAGAGAGGCTCTAGGTTTTTACCTGGTTCAAGTATGGTGTGTCATGGCCTCTAGAAATAGCTACAGAGCAAGGCAGAGGCTTTTTTTCTGGGATAGGAGCAGGAATGTAGAGAACTTGTTCCTTTTTTAGGTCTTCGGGCAAAGGTTTTCCTGCTGCTTGATCTGTTTTTTCCAGGAGGGAGGGGAGAGTAAGGGACTGGAGAAACAACCCTCCTCCTCTTCTTGCATGGTTTACTTCATTAAATCATCAGCCATCAAGCTCATAGTGTACTTGCTAAGGTCTCGTTCTGCACTGGCGTGCTGAGGCAGCAGGGCACAGGAATGAAAATGGTTCCTGAGCAAGTTGGGAATCCTGCTCTTGTCCTCATGTGAAAATAGTGGGGCTGTATGGAGCATGAAGTAAAATGCCTGTATAGCCTGGTCTGCCAGCGCTGTTGGTCCCACCAGCAGAGAGCACTGATGGTGAATTACAGCTTTAACTGTCGCTGATGGGGACACTTTTCTGTCCTGGGCGTGCCTCGAGGTCTGTGAGGGGGCAGGCAGCGCTGGGCTTGGTGTGCAGGCGGAAGACTGAGCTGGGAGTCAGGCAGAGGAGATCGTCCTTGGTGCGGTAGGTGCGAAGTCTGGGCTTGCTGTGTCACCTCTCTGGTTTCTGTTGTGTCGGTGTCGGCTCCCCCAGTAGATCCAGCGCAATAACTGGCGGGCTTGCTGTCGAGCCAGTGCCTGGTACTGTGGCTGTGGGGCCTTGTCCGGTGTGCTTCTGCTCCGGCACTTTCTCCGAGCGCTTACCTGTCCTTTCTGGGCACGCACAGCCTTGTTGCATGGAGACATGTTTTATTTTTACCCTTATTTCCAAGGGGATTTCACAAGCAGCTGGACTGCACTGTGTGTTTGTTTCTTCTGCCCGTTCCCACCATGCTCGAACGGATTAAGACGACCTCCCTCCATTGTTCCTGGTGAGGGCATTCTCACCTACCGTGAAACCGTGCTGACAGCAGGCGGATGGCATTTGGGTGTGCCTCCTCTGCTCTGTGCAGGAGAGCTGCCAGAGGACTGGGAGCTGACAGCTCCATGTGGCAGTGTAGTCTCCTACGCTGTACAGGCTGTGAGGGAAGGCAAGCTCAAAGGAGGAGGAAATACAGTAACTCACAGGGGAGTGCTGGAAGTCATGTGAGAGCATGAGATGCAGCGGTAGTGTCTCATGTCCTTTTTTAGGGGGTACTTAGTAACATGAGGTGTTCATGACATCCTCAAGGTTACACTTACTTGCATGGGAGAAATGCTTTTCACCACTTTATGTCTGGGGAAAACATGGTAAAGGGCAAACGCTTGACATTTGTGTGTGTGCAGCTGTAGTCAGAGGTGAACAGCTGTGTCCTTGGTGTGTACAGATCATGTGTACTGTGTATTCAAACTCTGTCACTTCTGTGGCAGACAGTGCTACTATTGTAGGTGACAGTGCAAGACACGCTCCTTTCCTGCCATTTATAAAGCACAGCTTGTATCCTGATAATCGGCTTCCATGGTCACAGAGTAAATCAGGGCCAGCTTGCAAACCCAGAAGCCCTGACCTGCTATCCAAACTGTTACTGATGCTTCCTGTGTGTCCTCTTTCCCTGCCGAAGGGATCTCGCTTCTTCTCCCTCCTCCTCGCAAACTTGCGTGCAGCTCAACCTGGTCTTTCTGTTACTGTAGGTCTTCTGAAAGGATGAAAGTTGGTGATTGGAAAGTCACCGTCGCTGTCCTAAGCTTCATCCTAACTTCTGGAGTCCCAGTGGATGTCTTCGGGTGTATGAGCCTGCGAAAGCGTCCACTGTCCCCTTCCAAGATTTAGACAGCGGCTTGGAGCATGCATCATTGTAAGGTTTAGATGATTTCCGTGCTGGCAGTGGCACTGTCCTTTTCCCAGTCGGTGCAAAGGGGTTAATTGCACAGTGGAGCTGCCTACCTAAAAGATCCTGAATCTCCAAGGGTCTCTCCCTGCTCCCTCCTTTTGTGCTGGCCAGCATGTCCCTGGGCTCACTCATGCCAGATCAGTCCCTGCCCTCCCCACCATCACCCGCTTCCAGTAGCGCAGCCGGCCTCTGGCTCGCCCTGCGCCTGACCTTCTCTATCCCTTTTTGCACGCTGTGATTCCAGAGCGGGATGGTCGGCCACCGAAGCTGCAATGTCGTCCCTGACGACCTCCAGTGAGGGAGAGAACTCCACTCCCAGGTTTGTTGTCGGTTCCAGAGACGATGAGACAGACTTTCTGGGATCAAACATGAAGACAAACGAAACTGAATTCTTTGAAGATGATGAAGAGGAGGAGTCGGTAAGGAGGTCCTGGCATTCTGGGTTGGAGCATCTGTGCAGAATTCCTGGGTCTCAGCCAGGGTTTGCACAGTTGCTGCTGAGGCCGCAGGCAGTTGGGACGTCAGGGGACGTGGCACCAGGCTGTGTGGCACAACGTGGAGAACGGCAGTGTCATTTCTGACAGGACGCATGGCATTGTCATGCTGCCATACTTGCTGCCTCATGCTGCAGTGAATCCTAGCTCCTGACTGCTTTTGGCCCCTGTGCAGTGTTATATTAAACGTTGCACTTGCTGTTCTGCGTGTGGGACTTGGGTGCTGCAGGAGCATTGCTGCTGGCTGTGCAAATTGCTGGGTCCATACACCAGTGCAGCGGTCGTGACCATTGCCCCTGTACCCTGAGTCTCCATTGCAAATGGGTTGTTGACCGAGGCTTCCTTCAAACCCACACAGTGTTGTGTACCTCGATGCTCAGTGAGGAGCTATTTGTCAGGTGTGGTGAAGGATTTGGAAACCCTTTCCCTTCCCAGATGTTTGTTTTGCTATGGAACCTTGGCTTTTTAAGTCAGTGCAGTAACTTCTGAAGTCTCAGCTTACAATTTGAAGCCACAATGGTTTGTGCTGGGTAACTTGCAGTCCTGTGTGTATCGCTTAGATGATCTCACTGCGTTTAGTCTCGCTTGGGCCAGAATTAATCTGTTGGGAAAACATCCAGTCTGGTGTTTCTAGATCATGATGGAAAGTCCACTACAGACCTTAGCCTGTTCCTCTGTTGCAGTCACCACTGCTTTTTGAATGCACACCTTCTCTCTCGACTTACTCAACTTTGTCCCACTGGATCTTGTACCTTTGTCAGATATGTGGAAGAGCTCTTGGTACTGTTTCTCATAGCTACTTGCTCTTGTAATCTCCCCTTCATTTTCTCTCAGATGAGACAGACTGAGCTCCTGGACTTTTTTGCTCTAAAACATTTGCGGCTCTTCTCTGAGCCTGCCTAAGTCCACCAGCTGTCTTGGTGAGTTATGGGCCAGAGAACATGATGTGGGATTCCAGTCCCTGCTACTTGTTCTGGTGCCAGGTATTTATTTCTGACCTTAACATTAGTGCCCAGTAAAAGGAGGCGGCCCATACCACCTGGCAAAGAAGCGGTTGGTTTGGGCTGCTCCTTAATGATGTCCCCCAGTGGACTCTAGTGGGAGCTAGAAGTGTGTGTGGGTTCAAGTCTAGCAAGAGCTGTGAGTGCACAAGGTTGGAAGGAAATCTCTTTGTTTGTTCTGTGTTGCTGCATTTCTACACTGTTATAGTCTAAATTCAGTAAAGTAGTTGGCGCTGCACTAAACCAATCTCTGTCTTCCCTTAGCCACCTGAACGGCAGATTGTGGTTGGAATCTGTGCCATGACCAAAAAGTCCAAGTCAAAGCCCATGACACAGATTCTGGAGCGTCTGTGCAAGTTTGAGTACATCACAGTGGTGATTATGGGGGAAGATGTTATTCTGAATGAACCGGTGGAGAACTGGCCCTCTTGTGACTGCCTGATATCCTTCCACTCCAAAGGTAAAAAGTCTGTGGCAGGCCTTAGCCTACCTGAGATCTGGGCAAGGGAGCTTCCACTCATTCTTCCTCACCCTCCCTTGCTGTATTTCAGGATTCCCCCTGGATAAAGCGGTTGCTTATGCCAAGCTGTGCAAGCCATTTCTGATTAACGACCTTGACATGCAGTATTATATCCAGGACAGGTAGGTGTCTGTGATCCACTAAAGCCCCTTCCCTCTTCCTTTGCCCGATTCCTCTCCTTGGCATGCTGTGCAATCTTTGTCTTCCTGGGCACAAGCAAATGAGTGAGATAGGGAGGAAGGGGACCTTGGCAGCGGCTTTTAGCCACAGCATGGAGGGGAATAGATTTGGGGGTAAAACCATTGAGACTTGGCATGTTTCATTTTCTGGTGCAAATGTTTTATAATGAGTGGCTAGATGAAGTAGGAAGTGGAAGATGTCTCACAGAATGAGACTGCCACGACTCAGACAAAAAAAAACTCGTCTCTGAGTAGGAAGCTAAGTAGTGGGATGGCATTGTGGGACAGAAATTGGGATCAAGGCCAGGTCAGATTCTGGGGAGGGTCAGACGCTTCAAGAGGCTTCTCAGTCAGCTCTTGGTAGAGGCCACAGCAGTCATATACTTCAGTGCATACAGCCAGACTGCTTTGGCTGTGTGTGGGTAGGGCTTGTACCAGACCCCAAACCTCCTGCCATGCCTTTGGGTTGTGAGTGGTGTTCCTGTGGGTGCTGACAGGCACCCCAAGGTGTAACTCGAGTGAAAGAACTGCGGTTTGCCCACTGACACAGGATGAAAAGAGGCTCTGCCACGTCTGCCTGGCCTGGGCGTTGGGCAGCTTAGCGTGACAGGCCACCCTTCGAGAGGGCAGATCTGGGTAGGTGGCGTGTGCTGGATGTGTTGCCGTGGATTGGGCACGTGCTAGTAAATGAGCATCCATGCTTAGGCCAGGTAGAGCTTTACTCTGGGACGTCGCTGTCTGGTGTAGGACTGAGGCACGCCCCATAGGCTCTAGGTGTTATCTGGAGAGCATGTGCTGAGAAGTGTTTGTACTCTGTCTTGAGGCTTTTTTGTGTTCATTTGACTTTGTTCTTCGTCAGTCAGAGTGAAGCCTCTCCCTTGGCATGTACTGAGGACCTTCTGGACTCTTCTGACACTGTTTCTGTCCTCTACAGGCGTGAAGTGTATCGGATCCTTCAAGAAGAGGGAATAGACTTGCCCCGCTATGCTGTGCTCAATCGAGACCCTGATAGACCAGAAGGTCAGTGTCCAGACTCTACTGAAAGCCATTTTCATGTACTGTACTACTGAAGATTTTCTGCATAGAACAGGTACTGATCATCAGCTTGAAGGGGCCTGATTCACGGGTCTTGTTTTTTGTGGACAAAGGTCCCAACAGCAAAACTGGCTGACCGGCCAGGACTGAAGGGCTTTGGCTCTGCACTAGGGCTGTCTCACCCTTTTCTAACTTGCTGCTGCTGTGCTTTGTCTTCAGAGTGCAACTTGGTGGAAGGAGAGGACCATGTGGAGGTAAATGGAGCTGTTTTCCCAAAGCCATTTGTAGAGAAGCCAGTCAGTGCTGAAGACCATAATGTGTATATTTACTACCCAACGTCAGCAGGTGGGGGCAGCCAGCGGCTCTTTCGGAAGGTGAGAAGGGGAACTCCAGTTTTGGTGTTGGAATCAACAGATCTGTGGCTCTGAGACCTATGTGGCTTCAGGAGGGAGTGTTTGGGCAGGTGAAGGGGAAAGGAAGGTTTCATGGGGGGGGAAATACAGACCTTCCTAGAACTTTTAGTTTGACCCCATCTACCTGGGAATTGCAGAATGGCGTATTTTAGTGGTGGTGCTGACTTTGCCTTCCCCATCTTCTGACCTGTGTCCTGTCTAGCAGTCATGGAGAACTGTGTCCTTTATTGAATTGCATGCTGTTTTTTCCAGATCACTTCCTCAGTTCATCAAGATAATTTATTTTTTTTAAACTTATATTCCTGTCCTCTAACATCATTGTTGCCCTTCTCAGCTTAGTGTAGCTTGCAGATGTGATAAACGCAGTATTTATTCCTAGATTCCACAGGAAATCTGCCCTTATTCACTTCCTCCACTTTGCCAGTGAACAGATGATAGCTGTGATATATCTTTTTTTCCGACCAGTTGTGCAAACGATTGCTTCCTTAGCTAACTTACAGGCATACCACTTGAGGTTGTATCCAAGCCTTACTAAAGTGAAAACAACATCGTGTTCTGTCCATAAGATCAGTCAATTGTCCTAGAAGGAAGTTAAATTGGTCTGATTGTTACCTGTTATTTATTTTCATTTGCTTATTAGCTAGGCCTCTTACTTTCTAGGTCTTTATCCACTGTTTTTTTGTTTTATATCTCTGTAGTGACTGGAGGCAACCTAATGATCTGTCATAACCTTTCTCCTCTTTAAAGCCTGGAAAAGGACATACCTCCTGTGTTTTGGAGTCTCTTTTGTGCTCCATGAATAACTGTGCTGTAATAGCTGGGGGTTCTGAGAGGCATTCCACCAATTTTCTACATATGGGATGAAACTTAACACCTTTTGTTCTTCCCTCTAAGAGAAGAAGCCCCATGCTCCTCCCTGAGGTGTTTATTCTGTGCTTTCAGATTGGCAGCCGGAGTAGCGTGTACTCCCCAGAGAGCAGTGTGAGGAAGACAGGCTCGTACATTTATGAGGAGTTCATGCCTACAGATGGCACTGATGTAAAGGTATGGAAAACCTGGAATATAGCTCCTTCCTTCTCCTGGGATAGCTGAAGGTTGGGCAGTCCTACTCAGTCCAACTTAAATTCTGGCGTGTTTGCTTAAGCTGTGAGGTACTGACTGTGCAGCTGGGATCCCAAAGCGGGGAGTGGCTGTTCCGTAGGTCATAACGGGAGGAATGTGCGAGACCATCTGATCACCTTCTCTGTGTGTCTGCAGTAGAAATACCTTCTGGAAGCTGCAGTTAGTCTAGGTGGTTATGTCAGGTGTAACTATTTCTCTTCCCAGGTGTACACTGTTGGGCCGGACTATGCCCATGCAGAGGCTCGCAAATCCCCTGCTTTGGATGGGAAGGTTGAACGGGACAGTGAAGGGAAAGAAATCCGTTACCCAGTCATGCTGACTGCCATGGAGAAACTAGTTGCCCGGAAAGTCTGTGTGGCCTTTAAGGTCTGTGTTTTCTCTCTTGTGCAAGCAGGATGCTCCACAAATGTCTGATTCGAATCTCGGTCAGTGCTGAAGCTCAAGCTCTGTTACCCTGACATGTCTCTGGTGTGGCATCTTCCACGCCTGATCCCAGTTGCCATCTCTGCTGGCTGGGTGCAGCTGATCCTGCTGGTCATAGATGACTGGGAAGGCAGGAGGGCTTGCAGCAAACGCCCTCTGTGCTGCAGGTGGCTGGTGTCCAGCGTACATCTGAGCGTTTAACATCAGATTCCGAGCATGCTGCTGTCCACTGTCCTGCGCTTGTCCTGCCTTAACTGTTTCCTAGTTGTGTTTGTGTGGAAAGCTTGGTGGTCTTTTCTTCTGGTTTGGGTTTTTTTTTTTTGTATTTTTGATCTGGGTTCGGTGCACACTTGTGTTCTGTTTTACAGGTTGGTAGAGTGAGTGTGTGAGTCTGGGTATGGTTACATGACATGTTCAGCAATGTCAGCAGAAGAAGCACTTGGCTACTTGTTCCTGCCCCCGCTGCAACCTGCAGGCCGTGCAGTTGTGCTGTACAGCTGTGGGCTTGTTCTGCCTTGTAGCCTTTTCCACGTAGTGATAGATGACTTTGCCTGCACCGCTTATTGCGTGTATCTGTCAGTCTGGTTCAAAACGGTTGGATTTAGAGGCAAGAGCAGGAGAGCTGGGAGCTGCTCTGTCTTAAGTCTTTAGAGCTCTGCGAGATAGAGGGCTGGCCCTGGCAGCTTAATCTGGGAGCTCGTGGGTTGGGCCTTTGATACAGCTGTGAGGGTGTAAAGGTTTCTCTAAAGGGCCTGCACTGCTGGCTAGTGGCTGTATTTTCACACTCCTTCAAGGCTCCTGAGGTAGGCATAGAGTGGAGGACAGTGGCAGCACCCGTGGAGCTGAACTGGGCAATGCAGGCTGGCTGGGCAGCCGCTGTCCCCTTGCTGCCCCCCCGCACAGCGGGCCTGAGTCCTGTGTCCTCTGCTTCCTCCTGCAGCAAACAGTGTGTGGGTTCGACCTCCTGCGGGCAAATGGCCACTCTTTTGTTTGTGATGTGAATGGCTTCAGTTTTGTGAAGAACTCCATGAAGTATTACGATGACTGTGCCAAAATCCTCGGGTACGTAAAACTCGAGTTTTGATAGCGGGTAAGGTAACTCATAGTGAAGTAGGATGAATGTGGAGTCTTGGATTAGCGTTGGAGAAGTCTGCAGGTGGTTTATATGGGGGCATCTGTTCAGCAGGTGAAAGCTTGGCTCTGGGAGGAATGGGTTAATTATTTTTAGCCCCTGGAGCTCCTGCCTGCATTGGCATTAGCTGTCTCTGTCTACAGCTAGATGTATCTTCCAGGACTTTTCATTGGATGCTAAGCCCAGCTGCAGTATTGGTGATGTGAGGGAAACTGGTGTCCCTTTGGGGTGCCCTAACTAGCACATGGTGTGATAGATGCGTCTGTGAGGAAGGTGAGGAGAAGTTCTGTGGCTCTCTTCAAATCTTTCAGCTGGAGTACTAAGGAGGAGGTGGAGAACCAGGGGAATGGAATTTCTTGTGAGTTTTGTATTCTAATTTCTTCCAGAAATATAATCATGCGGGAGTTGGCTCCCCAGTTTCATATTCCCTGGTCCATCCCAACAGAGGCAGAAGACATTCCCATTGTCCCCACAACTTCAGGCACCATGTGAGTATCTTCCATCTTCTCTAAAGAATGCTGGTCATGGCTATATGAGGGACAAAGAGAGACATCACCCAGCAGCATGGCGTTCTCCAGCTGCTGTGTTGGTTGCAACCCTGAAATGCCCGTGGAAACGCTTAGCCATGCAGATGAAAGGGGTGATGTGCAGTAAATTAGTCGTAGGTTTGATGAATGCAGACAAGCAGTCATTGAAGACGTTACAGAAACTGTTCACATGGCTTTCAGAAAGCCCAAATTCTTGATCAGCACAGGAAACAGACTAGGGCATCGCTGTATCTGGCTCACTGTTCGGTAGGCTGCTACTTGGAGAAAATGTGTGTTGAGCTGCCAGGGAAATGGGTGGAAAACAACTAACTGAAGTATTCATGTTACCTGTACGCTTGGCAGACTGTCATTTGATACTGTTGGCCTTAGTAGTTTTCCACCACGTAAGGCTAAAAGATGAAAGGCAAAAGTTTCTTTGTGATCCTCAGCACACTTGTATGAAGGGAACAAAGTAGGTGCTACAGCAAAGGTAGATTGAGAGCATGTATTCCTCCTTCCTTTACCGTGTGGTCATTTGGAAAAAGTTGGCAAACACAAACGCTGCACGGCCCACGGGACTGCTGGCTTCAGTGACACCTTGTGACAATGAGACTGACAGAATCAATCCATTTCTCTGGGATCCTATAAGAAATAGTTGGATGTTGTAGTATCTGAAAAAGCAAACTCATGTAGCCCTTCTGAAATTAGCCAGCCTAACTTGTTCCTGCAGGGGGCTGATTGCTACAAGACCTTTCTACATACAGCTCTTACAGGTTGCTCAAAGACAGGACCTCAACTGTATAACCATTCTTCTGAACTATGTTGTTTTTTCCTGAGCCTTTCTAAGTGGTCCTGTGAGCATTACACTAGTTGGGCATGAAAACAAGGTTGGCACAATTCAAAATGTTATTTCTGTAGATTCTGTAACATCCAGCCTGGTCCTTTCTGCTTCAGACGTGGTTCTGCCTGTCATATTATGGTACCATGGTGCTTTCCCCTAATGGGAAACCAGGTGATCTGGTAGTGTCTGCAGTACTTTGACTGCTTTGACAGCCTTGGCACTTGTGCCTGGTTTAGTCTGGGAGAAGTTCTGCCACCGAGGAGGAAAGCGGCTGTCAAAAGGATGGAACTGAAAGAACTACTTTCTGGTGGCAATTCTGGAGTGTAGGGGCTCATTTGTCAGGTATATCTTGTGTTTCCCCAGGATGGAGCTTCGTTGTGTTATTGCAGTCATCAGGCACGGAGATCGCACCCCGAAGCAGAAGATGAAGATGGAAGTTAAGCATCCCCGGTAAGAGTCAAGGCAAGAAGATGCTGTGCTGCTGGGAAGTGAGGAGGGCCTGTCTTCTGAATTGAGAGGAGGAGCAGAACAGCTGAGTGCGTGGGAGGCAGTGCTTTTTCCTGGCTCCATTCAAGTAAATGCTTTCTGCCCAGTTGAGGGAGCCCCCTTTCCCCATAACGATCCTGGCACCTTCTGTGTGAACGCTGGAAGAAAGAGCAAAGGTCTGATAGGTGCTGCAAAGGGAAGTGCCCCACTAAATGGGAAGCTAGTGGCTGCTTCCTTTTCGTACCTGCCGCTGGAAACACTTGCTTTTTTCAGAATTTCTGAAGCACAGGAAGGAGCCAGTGAGCCTGCTGGTTCTCCCTGAAGAAGAGAGTCTGAATACATATGTAGGGATGACAGTCATTTTAGCACTGAAACAGCAGAAGATGGATCAGGGTTCTTTGTTGTCTGTTCAGGTTCTTTGAATTATTTGAGAAATACGATGGCTACAAGACGGGAAAGTTGAAGCTGAAGAAACCAGAGCAGCTGCAGGTAAGGGGAGTCTTCTCTGGGGTTACTGCATGAGACATGCAGGTAATACAGATCCCAGCGTGAGGCAGTTCTTTGGGAGGGTGGAAACCCCCAAAAGGGCAACAGTCTGTTGCACAAACACTCCCTTTCTCATTCAGCTGCACACTCAGCTGGGTGACAGTATGAGAGTGGGATGGAAACTGTTCTTGGCTGATGCAAAAACCGTAGGATGGGGATGACCTGATGCAGCTTGCCCATCTGTTGTGGTTGCCTCTGGTGAAAGGTGGGCCCAGGCTAGGGAGTGGGGCAGTTGGAGGCACCTCCTTGGTTCTGAATGGGGCTGGAGCACAGCATGGGGATGAAGCAAACTGCAGTGTGAAAGTTTGTTGTGCCTGAGCTGTCTCCTACGAAATGAACATGTCTCTGATGGGTGTCTATGTGGACTGGATGCTGGGTGAAGCCATCTGGAGGCCTTGCTAGACTACAGTGGTGAGCCTGAGACAGAATTGATGGATGCTTGAGACTGTCTGCTCTCCAACAGGAAGTGCTGGACATTGCACGGCAGCTTGTGGTGGACCTGGGAACCCACAGTGATTGTGAGATTGAGGAGAGGAAATCCAAACTGGAGCAGCTGAAGAGTGTCTTGGAGATGTAAGGGTCATATCTCGGGGCACCGTGAGTTTGTCTCAGAGCCCAGGTCAGCATGCGATGTAGAAACAAGCTGTGTTGCTGATGTCCTGGCCAGCTGGCTCCCCAGAGGTCAGGGTCTCCTCCATCTTCTGTAAGCAGCTGTACATGAAAGGTGCCATGCTCTTAACGTTTTCTCCTTGGCATGAAAACCACTGCTGATTCTTGTTCCAAGTCTGTCTGGTTTTTGGCTAAACAACTTGAGGCAAAACTGAGCTTCCTTTTGCTGTGGGAGAGGAACTGGAGTCCTGTAGGGACCATGGTGTTATGAAGCATTTTGATAAATTTGGAACAAATCTTATTTTAAGTAAGGTTGTCCTGGTGCCAAAGTTTAACAAAAAGGAGCTTGGAAAACAAGAAAAGGTGCTAGTGCCCCCTTAGGTTTCGTACAGCTGAAATAAAAGACAATATGTGGAGGCATTGGCATCTTAGAAACAAAAGAAGGATTTCTCTTGGGACTACAGCTCGCTGTGGCATACACAGGCAGTGTCTGTATTCAGGCCATGTCTGTGGAGCACAGAGGATGAAATTTTGCTATGATTCCTTCCCCTGCTTTTTCTGCTCATTAGAGATGTGGTTATCCTCAGAGTGGATGGCAGATTGTTTTTTTTTTCTGTGATCTCATTAATTCACTCATTAAAGATGTAGACAGAAATTAGCTAAGGTTGATTAGAGCCCCAGTGGGGTATGAGAGCACAAAGTGCTGTCAGCTGAAGAGCAGACAAGTGAAATGATCTTTGAATTTCATTTGGGGCAGTTGTTTGGGTTTTTTGGGGATGTGTGCTGGGTCGCAGGTAGGTGGCAAAAATGTTCTTGTTCCTGGCAATTGGTGCTGCAGCAGAAAGTCTCTTGCCTGTGCTGCATTTTTGCTGTGTGCTGCCTAGGGACCTCTGGGCAAAGGGTGAGTGGAGCTGATTGGTTTAAATTTTTTTTCGCCCTCTTCTTGTGACAGGTATGGACATTTTTCTGGCATTAACCGTAAGGTTCAGTTGACCTATCTGCCTCATGGACATCCAAAAGCTGCAAGTGAAGATGAAGGTAAACAAACCTGATGTTGCTGCCATGATCTTCAAGCCTGGTGTTCAAGAGTGCGTGCAGCTATCCTGCCTATATAGGTGTCTGCATGTGCAAGCAAAATTAGTGACCCATGTCGTATCTTTGCTCACATCATATGAAGGGTTGGAGTGATGCGTCTTATAGTGTATCAGTATGCCCCGGATGATGACGCAGAGCTTATGCTTCCCATTTGGTGAATGTCAGCCTATACCTCCAAAAAGTAGTGACTCCTGGTTTCCTACTTGCTGGTTTGGTTCCTGGGGATTTTGGGTCAAGCATATGTTGAGAGCACTCTGCAAGGTGCTGATGACAGCTTCTTCCTCCCCTCCTCTCCCCCTGCAAGCTCAGCTTTGAGATCTGACGTAGTGAGTACCTGTTTGTCTCCTAGAAGCTCGCCGAGAGTCTTCCCCATCCCTTCTCCTGGTGCTTAAGTGGGGTGGAGAGCTGACACCAGCAGGAAGAGTCCAGGCAGAAGAGCTGGGGCGAGCCTTTCGCTGTATGTACCCTGGTGGCCAAGGTGAGCTTTGTCCGTGTATCTCCAGTCCTGTCCTGTGACTGTGCCAGGCTGCACAGCCCAGGTGACTAATTGCCAGCGTGAGGGAGGCTCAGACATCTGTGGGCTGTCTGCAGCCTGTGTGACTCAGGTCAGCATTGGTTTTGTTCTTTTGAGTGGACCTGGTAAGGATAAAGAGTTCAAGTGGGTTTTACACCCAAAGATCCCAAAGCTGGCTAGAGGTGTCTGTTGCAGTGGTTAAACTTTAGTGTGTCTTGGAGCACAATAGCATTCTTTCAACTGTTGTGCCAGTATTCAAAAAAGAGAAGCCATTCTAATAAGATATACTCTAATGCAGCAAATATGATTCAAAATTGATGTATGATTAACAAGGAATTTAGGTCAGATGTGGAGAACCGAAGAGATCTGTCTAGGAACACAGATAATTCTGCCTCAAGACAGGAGAATAGGAAGGTAACTTCTCCCTACTTTGTCCACCGTAATTCTGTGACTCTGAAAAGCTTTTAGTACGCACACAGGTCAACAGGAGCCCAAAGGGGGGGAAAAAAAAAAAGGCTGAGATTGCTTTTTTCATTCAAGTAAAGAGTCAGAAGTAGTACACTGCTACTGTATTGATCTGATGAGACCAGTACTGGATACTGCTTATCTTTGACTGGTATGTTTAATTAATTAAATTTAATTAATTCACTTTCAAATTAATTAAGATAATTTAAATTGAATTGGAGAAAATTTCCTTCTGGAGTAAGGAAGAGTGACCCTTGGTGGAAGAGGATCAGGTGAGGGAATATTTAAGCAAACTGGACGTATGTAAGTCCATGGGCCCTGGCAGGATGCGCCCACTCCTGATCACCCGGAGCTGAGAGGATCAGCCACTGACTTGGACAAGAGGTTGGGAAGACAAGAAGACAGTGTGCAGGAGAGGCAATTCCAGTGGAAGTACAGGGAGTAGATTGTAGCGTAATGAGCCAAAACCTGAGAGGGAGAGACCTGTCTGCAGAGCTCTGGTCAAGTGGAGTGCAGTTACCAGCAAGCTGGGCTGAGCCCTAAGGTGTGGTCTGTGACAGTTCTGAACTGACTGTTCCATATCTGGTGAGCTGTGGCTGCCCTCTTGCTCACAGTAGAGCTCGGTCTGAGCACGTACAAGGTGACTTCAGTCCTTCCGAGTCATGGCTTTGGAGACTTCTGCTACGCATGGTCATTCAGAGGCGGGGAGAGATCTGACTTTGCAGTGAGATGCAGTTCCTGGGTAGCGTTGGCACATGGCAGCATTGTCCAGATCTACAGCTGACTTCTGGCTGGTGTCTGTCCTTGTCTAGCAAGGTGTTTCTCTGAGTTGTGAGCTCAGAGCTGGGAGCAGGTTTCCCATCTTCTCGTGCAATGTGACTGGGTACTGTGCGAAATCATCAGGGATTCCAGGCAGTGGCAAATTAGTCACCACTGCACTGTCTTTGGAGGGTCAAACTCAAGAGCTGCATGAGTTGTTTTCTCCCATTACTGATCTGAATTCTGTGGTTGACTCAGTTGTCATAAATAAACCAGCATCTTTTGCCGCCAGATAATTGTAGCTCTACAGGATGTGCTTTGGAAGGCAGGTGCCTCCCTGCTGAACAGCTCTGCCTGCAGTTCTGATGGCAGCAGTACCTGCTCTTGTGCAGAGAACAAGTAAAGGAAGTTTTTGGGGGTTTTTTGTTTGTTTGTTTGGTTTTTTTTTGTGCACAGGGGTATTCAGGCTAGCAGAACAATTATGGACTGTTCAGAGGGTTGCTGCAGAATTCGAGTGGCATCAGACTTGACTGGTGAATGCTCACTTTTTTTCCTCAAAATGAACTTTTCCACCTTAAGCAAAGCCTGAATCAGATTTCTAGTCATCGTATGTAGCTAGAACTGTCTATTTTGGAGCAGCCTAAATGCTGGTTGTGAAAGTGATTAATTCTCTGCTTGTTTGTTACTACAGTGAAGTTTGTTGTCTAAAGCAGTATGTTCAGCTGTTACTTTCGCAGGTGTCAGAATATTAATTTTGAGTTTGTTCTCTGTTCCAGGTGATTACGCTGGTTTCCCTGGATGTGGCTTGCTCAGGCTGCACAGCACCTACCGTCACGATCTCAAGATCTACGCCTCAGATGAGGGACGAGTTCAGATGACAGCAGCAGCTTTTGCAAAGGTCCTTTCTCTCTTTTGGGCATCTGTTAGTTCTGCTACGTTAGCCTTAAAATATGCCGGTTCTAAAGGAAAACCTCTGGTGATGAGGAAGGAGCTGTCCTAGGAGCTTCCCCCTCTCTGTTGGGAGGATGATGGTACACTATGCCAACAGCAAATGTATGGGGCGGAACTGGAAATCCACTGTAGCTGCACATGTATGTTACCTTTAGTGTCCTGTCCAGGATTGGGCTCTGACTATAGAAGGAGTTACTTATGGAGTGTTGCTGGTGTTTACTGTTAGAGCACATCAAACCTGTTGCTGAGTATTTTTTTGCCTACAAAATGAGTGTTTCTTGGATGAGTGCCCAGCCAGAGGAGTTATTCCTTGACTGCTGGATTTAAAAGGGGAATGAAATGTCTTTGGTGCAGTGTCGGGTGGGGGCTGGGGAGAAGACAGGTTGATCTGCGATTAAAGCTTGAGCCAAGGGGAATCCTGTGGTGACCTTAGCTGATCTTCAGAGCCTCTGCTGTATCAACATTTTCCAGCAAACTGAGCTGGCTGCTCAATGATTGCCTAGAGAGATCTGGAGCTGCTGCAGGCAGAGCTGGCCTTTTGCCTCAGATAGCTCTAGAAGCATGTCAGAGTCACTGGTGACTGTAGGTGCTGTTGCAGTAAAACTGCTCTTCGAGGGCAGCTGAGATTTCACTCCAGTTGACTGAAGGCTGGCCATGAAACGACCAGAAATATTTGTTGTTTGGTTTGTACATAGCTGAAATCTTGTCCTGTATTGCTTTAGGGTCTGCTGGCCCTGGAAGGAGAGCTGACCCCCATCCTGGTGCAAATGGTGAAAAGTGCCAATATGAACGGACTCCTAGACAGTGACAGTGATTCCCTCAGCAGCTGTCAACACAGAGTGAAGGCACGACTGCATGAAATCATGCAGAAGGATGCTCAGTTCTGTGAAGAGGATTATGAAAAGGTAATGCACCTGTGTGGCTTTATTGCTGCCTGTATCTGGAAGGAGAGTAACATTGCTCCAGTGGTTTGACATGAAGCCTGCTGGTATCTGAAGAGTAGTTTGGTTAGTCTGAGATCAGTTCTGGTCAAAATTACAGGGTATAAACAGAATTTAGGAAGGGAAAGGGCAGGTTAATAGATCCGGCCCTTCTCCAAGTGAAAATCCTGTCTTGCTGCACTGTCCCCTTCAAGAATCGTCATGGTACCTTCCTCTCCCTTTAGAAGTCCCAGTGCATTTTATTCTCATGGGTATGCTGAAAGAACAGTTCTTGTGGTTTACTGCATGCTGCCCAGAACAGTCCCAGTTGCTGTGGGCGGGGAGTACGCCTTGCCAGATTCTAGATCCATGCTCTGTGCATGTGTGAACAGATCTTTTGGTTACAAACTCTTTTGTGGTCCTATCGGTGTCTGCTAACTGCAGAGTAAAGAGCATGGGCTACATCCAGCGCAGCAGCCAATAAAAGCACTATAGCTGCTTCTCCAACAGGTCCCCAAAACTGTATTTTTCCCAGACTCCGAGATCTGATTACCGGACTGAAATCCATTACCATTAAGGAACATATTTATCACCTCAAAGAACTACTTAAAACCTCTGTGAAGCCCTTCTGCTCAAGCACAGAAGCAAAGTGAGACAAGAGTGGACATTGTAGGTGGAGGGAGGTCTGATCTGATACGAGCAGTTGTTTGCTCCCTCCGAGATTGGTCCTGAGGAAGTTTTTAAAACATGCCTAACTACCCCTAGGAATGGGCCAGCTTATTGCGCTCAGCTGGGAGCACTTTCGTACCTAATCAGAAATCAGTACAGTTGGAAAAGGCAGATGTTTTGTGTTCCCAGTTTGTAGAGATGCTAACTAACTGCTGGTGTCTTCTCTCAGCTAGCACCCACAGGCAGTGCTTCTCTGCTCAACTCCATGACATTTATCCAGAACCCAGTAGAGGTCTGTAACCAAGTGTTCACCCTGATTGAGAATCTCACCTCCCAGATACAAAAACGTCTGGAAGACCCAAAATCTGCAGGTGAGCATCAGAACTGGAAAGGATCTGGAGCAGATTCATTTATGGTTACATCTTCAGAGCTCTCGAATACCGCTATGGGTTATGTTTTTCTGTAGCAAAGGAATTCTAAAGTGAAATTCTGTGTGTGCTATTAATGTAGAAGGCTCCTATTCCACTTCTAGCTACTGTTAGAGAGAGCTGTAATGTAGAGGAAGTGATATGTGCATCTTGGGTTTAGAGTGAATGTAAACAGCAGCAGTATAGCCTGGAGAGGTATGCCTGATTTTTTTCAAGCATTTCCCAGAGGGAGGGCTCAAGATGATAAACAGCAAGTTTTTCAGTCATGATTTACTTGTGTCTAGGAACTTTCCTAGTAACAGTGCAGAGGTTTTTAAAAAGGCATCTGTGGGACATTTCACACGACTGTTGGCAGACGTAAGCCAACAGGCAAGCAGTTTCACTTTTCTCAGCTTATTGCTGCAGGTTAAACCTCCATGCAAAGGTCCAGTGGCTTTTCCAGTCTAGGATTCCTGTGGGTGACACAACAATCAGAGCCCTTCTATGCTGGGAGAAGTCAATCATAGCTGTCACTTGAAATGTATGCAGAAGTAGTCAGGATGTGAATGTGGTTTGGTGTTCTCTGCTGTCTAGACCTGCAGCTGTACCACAGTGAGACTTTAGAACTGATGCTGCAACGCTGGAGTAAGCTGGAGCGAGATTTCCGCATGAAGAATGGGCGTTATGATATCAGCAAGATCCCTGATATCTATGACTGCATCAAGTATGATGTACAGCACAACTGTGCGCTGAAACTGGAGGGCACAGCTGAACTCTTCAAACTCTCCAAAGCCCTGGCAGATGTGATCATACCCCAGGTATAGCCTGTCTTGCCTGTGTGATGATGTCTGTGGCGTCAGTTTCTGACCCTTTCCCTGTCTGTTTTTTTCTCGATTCTCTTGCACGATAACTCTCAAGGCAGCGTATCACAGGTATTTCTCGGGTACATCTCTTAGTGTTTGTATAAGGCCAAACCCATTTATGATGTAAGATGTGGCAGGGCTTGCTTCCTGGGTGAGGAATCTGTCAGAATAATGAACAGCTGATGCAGCAGCTTTTCCGTGTTCATCACGGTGCATTATAGCACAACTTCGAGCTGAGCGTGTGTGCTACAGCAACGGCCTGGTCTCCACATATGAGACTGGACAGGGAAGAGAGATTTCTGTGCTAAAGTGAAGGCTTGTTCTGGCAAGTTTGTTACTCTTGTTGGCAAAGTTGGCTTGCTTCTCACAAGTTTGTGCCCATGAACATGGGAGGGGAAAGGAGGGCCACATGCAGCAGATCTCTGTGTTCACCATTGTTCTGTCCCACTTCTGGCAGAAATCCCCCATTTATATGGGATGAGATTCTGCCAGCAAGGTCCAATTGCACTTGTGCCCATGTAGAGCAGAAGTGGTCTAAACTTTTTCACAGTGTTCCTGATGAGATGCAGTTTAGCTATTTCTAGCATAGCGCTTTAAGTTTTATCTTTGCAAATAGCAGTTGTTGCATTAATGCTCATGCCAGGTCAGCGTACAAGTTTGTGTGTTGTGAGAGGAGGTTCCCTGATGGGACTTGCACCTCTCAGCTGTTGCAAGAAGACTGACAGTCACGTCTAGACAGACTGGGATTCTTGGTGGAGTCTCTGTCCTCTGTCACCCTCTGCAATATGGGGGTGTGGGGGGAGGGAAAGAGAGAGAAAAGTACTGAGTGACATTTCCCTTTCTGTCCTTGCTTGACTGTGGTGGTGCTTGTGGACAGGACTATTGGAAGTGCAGCCTTCTTTCATGTGAGGATGTAGCAAAGAACCAGGGCTCAAGGATATCTATGGTTTTGTTCCTGCAGGAATATGGGATTAATAAGGAGGAGAAACTGGAGATTGCTATTGGCTTTTGTCTTCCTCTCATTAAAAAGATCCAGTTGGACCTACAGAGAACCCATGAAGATGAGTCTGTCAACAAACTACATCCCTTGTAAGGATTGGGCTGCATGCTGCTGCTGGTAGGGAGGGCAGCTTTGGAGCAGTGTGTGGGAGCCATGCCAGAAGAGTGTGCTGGGCTGGAAGGAGGTGCTGAACATACACTGAAGGACACACCAAAGGGAGGCATGTTGGCACTCCTAGAACCAGAAGGGAAATGGAAAGGCACACTCAGACTGCTGAGCGGGAGCAGGGTACCACAGAAGCTTAAAACCACTCTAGCTAGATGGTGGTGTCTTCATCCCCTGCAAGGGAAAAGTGCTAGTATGATGAGGCTGCCTCTGCCCCACCGTGTGTCTCCATTAGGATGCCATAAAACTTGCTGCTTCTGTGCCCAGCGCTCTCACTGTTTGTGCTGTTTCTGCTGCTCTTTGACAGTTCCTAATGTGGGGTTATCTTTTTCCATTAAGCCTGCAGAAATGCTGCTGTATGATAGATGGCAATTCATTGGCAGGCTCTGAGTAACACGGGGCCAATTTTGGTTTAGGTACTCAAGAGGAGTTCTGTCACCAGGTCGCCACGTTCGGACGCGGCTCTACTTCACCAGTGAGAGCCATGTGCACTCTCTGCTCAGTATCTTCCGCTATGGAGGGCTCCTGGATGTAAGTGTCCCAGCAATGCTCACAGAGTAAGACTCCCTGCTTTTTTTTGGTGGCCCTTTCCATGGTGGACAGTGTATGTTTGTAGGTTGCCCCTCTAGCCAGCTCCCCCAGTAATGACGTGCATCAGTGGCCTCTGGCCAACTCCATCTCTGCTGTGTTTGCATGCTGCGGCTTCCTGCCTTTCTGGCATGTAGGAGGAGTGTTCTTCCTCAGTCCTGACACTGCCTGCCTTGCTTGTACAGAGGCATGTTTTCTCCAAGAGCTGTCCTGCTGGTTTCAGATGAGTAGACGCTTACCCATGTAGGAGAATAGCAGGACGAGGCAACAGGGATGAGAGAATGTCTCTCTTCCTGCTTCCTTCGGTTCTTTGTTTCAGCAGCTTGGCCCTGTTATTTAGTGAATTTCTATCAATTCAAAGTAAAAAAAGTCAGTTTGCTTGCAGAGGAAGTGACTGAGATTGCAAATGCATAGGGGATGCTCTCTACCAGAGGGAGAGATGATGTATTTTTAGGGGACTAACTCATCCAATCCAACCTTCACTTTCTCTCATAACCTGCTTCCTGAAGGAACTGGTATACAGTCCCTGAGAAAAGCTCTGCCTTAGACTCCTCGAGAGTCTCTCTGAGTTATCTTCCCATTTTTAAGTATGGTTTTCTGAAATGCTTTGAGAGTCTGGGCGTGCTTAGCAGGCATGATTTCTGATGTCTGTGGAAGCTCAGTGTATCTGTAGGCAGTGGTCATGCAAGTACCTCTGAACTGCTTACTGAATAAGATGCCACTTTGTTCCCCAACTTGAGTGTCAGAGGATGCTGTTTCCAGCACAGGGATATCGGGCTGCACCTGGGTTTGTTTCTACCGCTAGGGTTCTTTTCATGTCTATCAAGGTGGTGAGATGCTCCACAGCAGCACGAGTGGCACTTCAGGTCCAGCCATTCCCTAGCAGGGCTGGGAAACAGTGAGAGGTGGGCTGCCCTGCCTTGTGGAGTCCAGCGTGGCTCTGTAGACTTTTTCATTCAGTGTCATGTAAAAGCAGCTTCACCTGATCCTTTATTTAGCACAAGTTTGTCCCCTGTGCTTTTTTTGAGATTTCTCTAAAATACTCCGTTCTGCAGGCCACTATTTGACAATGACTATGTCTGGGAACCTGCTGTGGGTTATGCTTTTCTCTGGTCAGCATGGCATAGGGGGCTTGCAGCTGGATGTGCTCAGATGTGCACGTGGATTTTATGGGTAGCTGTAGTGTCCCTCTATGCAGTTGCTCCTTACTGTAAGCACCCTGCCCTCATTGCAAGGTCATCTCTCTTCATGCAAGTTGAGCAAGGTGGTTTCTGCCCTGATGATGTTGTTATCTTGTGGAGAGACAAACTCTCAGACCCATTTCACTGAATGCTGCAAGGTATCTGCTGTTGCTTATTCCATGCGCCTGTTTATGTGTATATATCAGGAAAACAAAGACCAGCAGTGGAAGAGAGCCATGGACTATTTGAGTGCTATCTCAGAGCTGAACTACATGACCCAGATTGTTATCATGCTCTACGAGGACAACAACAAGGTGAGGGGTATAGCTGTAGGATGAAATCCTTCCCGCCACAATGCAAGGCACAGTCCCAGAGAGATTTCAGCTGGGAAGTTTGTAACCTGAGCGTTCTCTGCTTGTGGATAAAGATGGATGGATCATTAACACAACTGCTAGATTTTATTTTTCGGTGGGAGGCAGTGACCCAGTTAATGCTTGTTACTTGTAAGCGGAATGCCACCCTGAGCACTAGTGCCAAACTTAAGTAATCAATACTATCTATTTTAAAGGATTTCCTAAAGCAAAATAGTTTGCTATTTTTTAATATTAATTACAAATGAACAGTAGGAAAAAAATAAATAAAAACAAATTATATTTGGCAGTTTTTTAAACTATATCTAGAAAACATCCAGAAATTCCATATTTGTAAACTTTTTTATTTTAAAAATATACTGATATCTTTGAGAAGTAAAGAGAATCATTTAAAAACCAGTCAAAATGTGGAAGCTGATAGTGATGACCGTGAGAAGGTTTGGCACCAAATTGCACGTACTGAATCCCAGGTCCTGTGACTCAGGTCCTGTACTGCAGGAGGTTGTAGTGGGTAAGGGCAGCATTCTCCTTCCTCCATACGCTACAGAGTTAGAATCTTGTATTCACAGAGCTGATGTGGGGTTTTAATGGTAGAAGTGAACTATTTCCTAGTGCTGTTTGTCAAAAAAAACCCCAAAACCTCTGAACAGAGCTCATAAAAGTAGTGTAAACTTTTGGGTTTGCATTATTGGTGCCAGATACTGCAAAAGCTCTGGCTTTCCTTGGAAAAAAAAAAAGAAAAATATTAGAGACGGTTACTTAAGTCGTGGATTAAACCCTGGTCCAGCAGGGAACCAATCTCTCCCTGCCTCAGTGTGTGCTAGTATTGCAACAGGAGTGGATTGCCAGGGGCTATATTTTAGGTTTATGTGTGTGTATATATATATATGTATATACACACACACACACACATACAGCCCGATTCTGTTTTAGTTCTCTGGTGGCTGTTGTCACAAAATAACAACAACTTGAATGCCTCAGCTTTGTGCTAATAAGGACTGTCCTTTTGGATGAGACAAACCCAGAGCCATTATGTTCGTGGTTTCTTGTTGCTTTTGCTTTCCTTCCAAAAGGATGCGCTTGGGATGCGTGCTGCACCAGCATGGCAGGGTGGCCCAGGTCCAGACCGTAATCTACACTGACAGTGGGACTGATTTGTATGTATTTACTTATTCCCTGTGCCGCATGTTCACAGGACCCATCTTCAGAAGAGCGTTTCCATGTGGAGCTGCATTTCAGCCCTGGCGTGAAAGGCTGTGAGGAAGAGAGGAACGTACCCACGGGGTTTGGCTTTCGACCTGCCTCTGCAGAGGTGAGCCCGCTGCCTGGACGCAGGCTGCCCTGCCTGCTGGGAACGTGGCGAGCGCAGGCCTGTCCACAGCCTTGCTGCTTTACCAGGCTCTGCACCGTGCAGTCTCCAGCAGCAAATTCTCCTCTGACCTTCCCGTTGTGCCTGTGGGCTGTTAGCAGGTTGTGTTCCCTGCCTAACTGCAGGGGTTTGTCAGGGCCGTCTTTGAGAACGCTGGTATCCTCCCAAGCTCAGCAGAGCTGGGAGATCCAGGGCTGGAGTCAGTGCCTGGGCAGTGCTTGCAAAGGCCACGTGCCTGTAGGTGTCAATATTTCCTTACTGCAGAACGAGGACAAGAAAGCAGACCAAGGCAGTCTGGAGGACCTCTCCAAAGAGAAGGTCATCGATGAACCAGACCGTGCACCACAAAGGTCTCCCCAGCCTTCCGAGCCGGTCAGCATTCAGCGAAGATCACCGCTGATCAGGAACAGGAAGACGGGGTCCATGGAGGTAACAATGTCGTGGTTGCTTTTGGTAGTTCTAATGAAGGACTTTTGCTTGGTTTTGGTTTCCTGGCATTCCTTTTCATGTGCCAGAGTTTGAGTTGATTTTGGGAAGGGATCTGCAGAAGTTAAGGAAGGGATTTTTTTTTTAAAGTCAGACCTCCCAAACTTCTCCTTATTGAGAAGGATGGGGGAACACAGGTTAGAGAAACTGATGAGGATGAGCAAGTAAGTATATGCTTGAGAAATGCAAGAATTGTTTGGATTACATGCTCTGTAGAAGCATCAGTGTAACCAGCTATGAGGTTGCATGCATTCTCTTCACCTAGCTGTGGTGACATCTTTGTCTTCCCTTAGGCTCCAGCCTTTGCCTCTCGCAGTTCAGCCCCACATTTCGTGTTCCTGTCTCCCATCTAAGATCTCCTGCAAACTGGAGGTCCCAGCTAACTGGCGGGTTCATTACAGAGTGTTTAAACTGTCCCATTCATTGATCTGCTGAAGTATCAAAGATCAGTTTTACTGTTCTTACTTCTCTCCTTCAGGGCTGTTAACGTGTCATAAGGCTGGCTTCACGGTCAGCAGGTAGCTGGCACCTTCAGAGCGCTCTAGAATTGCCCTTCCTTTTGCAGGGGTTTCACAGGCGTTTTTGCTATCCGTGTTCTGAACCTGTGAAAGCAGTGTTCAGGCTTGAGGTGTTGTTAGCTGGCTTCCGTCTCTGTGTCACTCATGATGATCACATCGTGTGAGTGAGTGCGTGGAGCACTCGGGGGCTCTTTGCAGGCACCTGCTAAGTTAAAGGGGATATACTTTCCTGCTGCTAAAGAAGGAAGTCTATGTCCCAGTGATCCTAGCAAGAGTCTTGGAACACAAGGAGCTCGGTACAGGAGTCCCTTCATACTTTTGAAATCTTCACTGTTCCACAGCCCAACACAAACTTGAAATTAAAACTGAGCATGCACTGTCACAATCTTGGCATATGAGTACATTTATGCTTCTTGAAAATTGTGATTTTTAGGGAAGAGATGTACTTTTCTTTACCTTCAATTAATGTATAATGGCTTTTGAGACCAGCGGGTAACTTAGAGCACGACACTGATTATACTGTCTGTCTTTGCAGGTGCTATCTGAGTCTTCTTCCAAATCAGGAGGTTATCGCCTCTTCAGCACTTACTCCAGGCAGTCTTCTGAGATGAAGCAAAGTGGCTTAGGTACTGTACTTGACCTGTAACCAGCCTGCTCGCCTGTACCTCTGTATTTCTGTGGGCATCTGTCTGTCTCTCCACGTATACATCTGGCTTAAGTTCCTCGTATGTCTCTCTGTGTGTATTATGTCTTCTTTTAGTGTTACTGTGTAGACCACTGTAGAGACTATCTTATTGCATCTCCTTTTGCGTATGATCTTCTCCTTCAGCTTCTAGCAACAGAAGATGCACTTTCCATCCTTTATAGTACGGGAGCAACAGAGCAAGCTGTGCACTTGCAGGTTGGCCTTCTGGTTCCATGTTGCTGTCATTGGTTACACCATTTCTGAAGTTAGGAGGAGGAGATGTTTTTCTGTGAGAACTAGTTTGCGCTCTGTTTGGCAAAACAGCAGTTTATGTGCGAAGCTGCTCGTAACAGTTACAACAGTAACAATAAGACTGTTGTATTTCTACCTTCACTTCATAAAGATCTCTTGTACGGAACAGATCTGTCATCTGCAACGGTGTTTGACAGCTCTCTAATTGAGCTGTTTAGCCATTCTTTGCATGGTAGCCAGCAGAAGAGAATGTTTCGGGGCACTTGGTGTTCTCTGCCTGTCTTTGAGAGTACTATTCCCTGTCACCCTAACCTAAACTATGTCTTAATAGTTGAAATCCTTCCTGAAATATTTTTGCTAAAGCAAGATCTATTTGGAAACTGAAAAGCTGTCTTTGCTGTCATGAGGTTCAAAGATAGCTGTGAAACCCAGATCTTGCAGATGACTAATAAGCACCAGGAGGTGGAAATGCTCGAGTTATGCCCACTTTCTTTTTTAAAACCATTTTGAATTGTGGCATGACCATAAACTTGCAGCAGGTCTGACTCATCAGTTCTTCACTCTGTTGTGTGGACATCCTGCAGCCAAGAGATTTCTGAAAGGCATGGTCATTTCTTTGTCACTTTTGAATGAGCTGCTGCTTTGGAAGCTAATTCTTACCAAGTAAAGGGAATTTTCTTCGTAGTTAGGAAGTATCCCTGGAATCTGCCAGCTATGCTCCCAACCAGTTGGAAAAATCCAAGAAGGAATGGCTGACGCATATTATGTTCGTAAAGGCGCAAGAGCCTTGGCCATAGTGGGTTTTGAATGTGCTATTTCGTGTGGTGCATCTACTTACTTCTGCCTTTCCACAGACCACCCGCAGGAGTAAGTAAGCTGTAAGAGACTTACTTATGCTTGAAGAAACCTGCGATTGTTCTGTGAATACATGGGAATCAATACAAGAATTCCTGAGATGGCACACAGTCAAAGAAGTGCATCTGCTTGGGGAGTTACTGAGTACATCAAATGCTACACGCAAACTGTCTTTACTGTTACCAGAAGGCGTGTGCTCTGGATATTACAGCCTATTAACTGCAGCCTTTCCCAGGCTTCTGAAGAATGTCTGTTTTGGCAATAGGGGAGGCTACTGCTCCCCTGAACACTTGTGCACTGCTATTTTTCCTTGACAACACAATTTGAAATGTGATCCCAGCCGGTTTAATTTCAGATTCTTGCCTGACTTGCCTTGCTGGGAAGCCTGTGCTGGTCACTCTCCCAACTGTGGGAGACAAAACTTTGAGTAGGAATTGACAGACCTGATCTGTGACAGTAGACCTCATCTGGATACTCAATCCAGCCATCATTCTTCTCTACAGAGTCTTGCAGGTGCAGACACAGAAGGGTTGAGCAGGAGGGGCCTGTGGTGCAACCCAGCCTGCACAATCCCTGGTTATCCGGATGTCTGTGTTTCTGTGAATTTCTCCTAACCTGAGAGCTGTTAAGAAGAATGATGCCTCTTTACCTGTAAAAGTCAAGCACTTCAGGGAATCTTCTTCCTTTCCTGCTTGTTTTGTGGAAATCTATTGTCTTCCCCCTTTAGGATCTGAAATGTGCTCTCCCTGTGAGAAATAATACAGAACTCACAGGAGCTTGAACTTTGGCTTTAATACTTGTCTCAGCAGCTCTGCTATGAGGGGGTTCATTCAGCTACTGAATGCTGTTTCTGAGCTTTTCTGAAGTTGACCCTATCTCCTGTTGCCTGGCCTTGTCAGTGGGTGGCTATCGTTATCTCTGGGAGAATGGATTCTGTGGGAGAAGGTCTGTTCAGACACAACCTCTTGTGTTAAGGCATCCAAGAGTTGGGAGCAGGACAGAGCTCCCATAGTAACCCTGCTGCCATACCTGCCAGAACTGTGTCTTTACTTTAGTTTGAAAAATGCCTTGAAATGTCTGTGTGGAAGAGGGGCAGGCTGCAGCTTGCTTTGTCTATGCTTGGAGTATGCCATGTTTTTCTGGGCAGGAGCAAGTGCATTGTTGTCGATTGCCTGCAATAGCATGTATGCTTCTAGCTTGGGAAGCTTAGGGAAGTTTCAGTGCCTTTCTTTGCTTGCAAGAACACTTTTAAATGGGGTAAAATCACTCCTTGCTGTTTGAGCGGTAGAGGTGGTGTATTGCCGGTGGGCACAAAGCTTTGTGCTGAGACTCCCATAGGGAAATAAGGGATGTCCATTTTTTAAACGTCTGAAACATTGCATGTACATCTGAAAATTAAATACACAGAAAAGATCCAGCACATACAGTCATTTCTAGCAAATGTTGCTACATCTTAAATCCAAATGGCCAGTATACCATTATGTTTTCTAGGATGTGTGTGTATACTTTGGCTACAGTGGTCTCCTAGAGTTCGCTGTAGACAGTTGCTGTCGTCCATAGAGTCATCTTTGTAAGTTCTCTTCTGGCTTAAGGGCGCTAACAAAATGCCTCTGTCCACTGTAGGACAGAAGAAACATGGGGGTATCCGTAGCTTAATGATTAGTGGCACAAGGTTGCTCAAGATAGAAAGTCATAAAAATCTTCTGTTCTATTTTTGTCTGCCAGTAAATAAGTCTGGTTTTTTTTTTTGTCGTTTGTTTGTTTGTTTTTATGCCATGGAATGATGATTAGGAGCATCATCGTGGCTGCTACTTGACAAAATTTTGCTTACATTCTGTCAGACTCTGGTTCATACTGAGTCAGCACTGAGTTTCAGTTTAAGGCATTAGGAGGAAATTTTCTAAGACTTGTGTATCAGTCACCCTGCAGGCGAGAGTTCTTTGTCTGTTTGTCCAAGGGCATGTATGTGCTAACCTGTCCTGTGGAAAGCTACCAGCAGTGTCACAGTGGTGGAGCAGCTTAAGTTCAGTGCATAGGAGAACCCTTTTGGTCATCCCCGACTCTTCCCAGGAGCAGACGTCGTCAGCTTAGACTGAGCCTCCATGTGAGTAGCTCAAAACTCGGGATCTGTGTGTGTTCTCCAAAGAAGCTCTGACTAAAGTAGAGGTTTGCAGAGAAAGAGCTGGGGGCCTGAAAAGCAACGAGTGGACATGAGGCAGCAGGCAGTGTGTCCGTACACCAAGGAGGGCCAACGGCTTGCTTTGCTGGATTAGCAGGAGTACAGCCGTCAGGCTGGGGAATTTGGTTATTCCCCTCTGTTCACCTCTTGTGAGATGTGTCTGAAGTACTGCTGTCCTGTCCAGGGCTCCCTAGTGTGGGTGTAGTGGGTGCAAGCCCATTAAGGGGCAATGAAGGTGGATGGAGGCTGGAGCTCGTGACCTTGGAGGAGAAGCTGAGAGAGCGGGGCTTGTTCAGATCAGACACTGTGGGGAGTGGAGACCCGAATGCTGTTCCAGCCACCTAAATGTGAGGTTACAGAGAAGATGGGGACAGACTGTCTTCAGGTGCATGGTGACAGGACGAGAACCAACAGACACAAGTTGCAGCATGGGAAATTCCAGTTAGCTAAGAAGAACAAATTTTTCAGCATGAACGTGCCAGATCCTGGAACAGAGGCCCAGAGCGGTTGTGAAATCTCCTTTCTAGGAGGTATTCAAAACTTGACTGGACAAACCCTCATGAGCTGATCAAGTTGGCCCTGCTGGGACTTTCAGAAAAGAGGCCTCCTTCCCACCTAAATTGTGCTATGATGCTGTAGTTTAGAACCAAGAGCTGCTTGCAATATAGGCAGGATCTTTTTAACAGTAGTAACAGTTCCAGTTAAATACTGATAGGCAGTATGTCAGGTTTTCTGCCTTGGCAGACAAGGTGGAACAAGAACAACCTGCTTGTTTCTGGAAGCCTTTTGTATGTGGGAGTAACGTTGTTTTTAGCAGTTGGTACTCTCAGTACAGAATTCAGCATCAAGACAGTTTAGCAGAGAATTTATAGCCAACCAGTGGCTTTGTCTGGCCCATAATAGGGTTTTTTCTCGCTCGCAATTGCTTTCCTCAGTCAAAAGAATCCTGTTTCAAATGCCTGATGTTCCCTAAATATCACATAAAGTCAAGTCACTCTACAGAACACTGTGCCTTGGAGAAGCTAGCACCAGCAGTTGCCAAAGCCACTGGTATCAGGTTGCCCTCCTGTGCATGAGACCATCTTGCATGCCCTATTCCTCGCCATAGGGTAAGCAAAGTTCCATGCTGTGTGTGCATCTGGTGCTTTGCGAGGGTGGGTCACGGAACAACTGGAGCTACTCTGGAGTAGCAAGACGTGACCAAGGCGATATGAAATATTGTCTGGGCAGCAGTTTGTGAAAGGAAGCTCTCTGATCACGTTGCTTTCCTTACTGCTTGACAGAGTTACTAGTCCAGATTTGCCGATCAACAGATCAGGCAGTCCTTTCTTCTTCTTGGTATCCTACAGAAAAAGGAGTTTTCCAAAGAGAAGGGGCAGAAGAGCAGAGAAATGTTGCCCTGTGACAGGAACATCAGTGATTTGGCATCCTGGCTTTTCTGACATGAGTTTGTAGATTTGCTGACCAGAGGGTGTCAAAGTGATTCTCCTACATCAGGGCAAGAAAGCCAAATGGAAATAAACCCCTGGATGTAGTTCAGAGCTTTCCTGGTACTGGGTTTTGGGCTACCTGTTGTGTATTTGGCACTACTGAATTTAGAATGGGGAGTACTGCCTCCCTATGCTCCCCAGCATAATTTTTTTTTCCTGAGATTGCCTGCGAAGTGGCCAGTTCATTCCTCATTCTTTGACTAACCCTGCTTTTCTGTAGTTGCATGCAATGGAGATATAATACTAACACCTTCCATGCCTTTCCAGGGTCACAATGCACCGGCCTGTTTAGCACCACTGTGCTGGGAGGCTCCTCCAGTGCCCCCAACCTCCAGGACTACGCACGCAGCCATGGCAAAAAGTTTGCCAGCAGCCTGACATACAAAGACGGTATGTGTGTTCCCTGTGCAGCAGGTGGTTAATTTGTGGACTTTGGTGTCTCAGGATGCTGCTGAGGCAAAGACTTAGACTGCTGAGAAGAATGATAGTTGAATGAGTATATTCCCCGCACCTACAGTAATGCATTTTATCACGTCCCAAGAAAGCGTGATCCTTGCTAGGACAAGACAGGAGCTGACATTGTGCAAGGAGTTTTATGCTGATGTATGGTATTGCTGGGGTCTGATTTTGGTCTGACTTTTTAATACTACTTGCTGTTGTGGAGGAGGATTTGTTGGTCTAGATATTAAATAGGTTTGTCCTGGTATGGAAACCCAGTAGAGCACGTCATCTTGTTTGCCTTGGTGATCTTGCTGATGCTAAATGAAGCTTTTGTGGAGACAGTAATCCTCACCCTACAGAAGATGGAGCCATCCCAAAGCAGAATAATATGCTTGGGGGTGGTTAAGATGGGTACTAGAGTAAGGCTGAGCACACAGAAGAGTCCGGGGTAGCTGTCAGAAAGCAAGTGCAATATGCCTGAAACGCTTGAGGTAAGTGGGATACTTGGATGAAATGCTGAAAAAGGGCTGGAAAGTCTAGTTATTGTGCAGTTCTGCAGAAACCGCCTTGAAGTTCAGCAAGACAATCTGGTAAAATGTATTTGGGTCATTAGTACAACTGTCGCCCGAGGCACATGGGTGGAGGGGTGTTGCCAGCTGCAGACTGATCTGCAGTTAGTACTAGTGTATTATGCATTGAGAAGCAGAGAGCGTGTTGCTGCTTTCAAGGAAATTGGAGCACAGGGAAAGACTGAGGTATCCTGGAGGAGGGATGTAATGCACAAGTGCGAGTGTCTGTTGCAATCCCCGTAAGAGAGGCACTCGGACTCTGTGAGTGCCGGTTAACACCATTGGTTGGGATGCTGAGTTGAGCCTCATTGAACAAACTGCTCCGTGGGGAGGATCTGCGCAGCGTGCTGTGCCTTGGTTGGAAATCCACCTGATGTTGCACAACTTGGGCTTCCCAGCATCTGAGTGGATATGAGATTATCTGTCCTCCCTTTTTGCTTTTTGTGTTAGTTCAAACAAATGATATTTTAATCCGTACTTTATAGAGTCTGAGTACCTTTCTTACTGGGATCGTGACGAACACTAGCACTGGTGGATTACAAGGTGGGGAGATGATTAAGGCAGTAATTTGAGGCCTCTGGGGGAAACAAGAGGTTGGTTCATTTGGATTTTTGTCCAGTTTAGAGGCAAGGAAAATGGCCTAGCAAATCAGAGTGGAAAGGTGCTATCCAGTCCTCAGACCTCCTGGAACCTCGTGAATGCTGTTGTACTGAGACCATTACACATACTGGCTTGCTGCACTGCTTTCACTGTGTAAGAGAAAGCTGTGTTGCTTCTCACCTCCTCAGGGAGCTTGCTAGCACACAGCAGGCTGTGAGTGATAGAGACAGGGAGGGTGAACTGGCAGGGTTTAAAACCCTCCTGTACCAGTCTGAGCTGCTCAAGGCAGCAAGTGCTGGCTACTAATAGGTCCCAGAATAAGCCCGTGGTGTTTGGCATGAGACCGGGGTATGAATACCAGGAGAGCCACTGAAAAGGCCAGCAAGGGCTCTGGCTGCTTTTCTTCCATAACCCTGCAAGCAGCATGAATCCAGTGCAGGACTAATTCTCGGGGAAAAGCATCAAAGACTGCTTTTGCTCTGTACCCAGCCGTGAACAGAACAGGTTCTGCCCAGTCCTGGTGCTGTGCTGCCTTCCTTTGTGGGCTGTGTAGCAAGAGTGTGCCTGCAGCTGGCTACTTGCAGTCAAGGTCCAGAGCAGAGTCCTGCTGCATTAGCCTAAATTCAGTGACAAGGTCTCTGCATGCTGAGACACAGTTGTACCATCAAGGACTTAAAAGGCAGACTTATTTAAGTAGTGTATGACTAACATAGCCCAGAATTATTCATCTTGACGTTACACTTTTTTTTTTCATGTTTCTTAGTGTGCTATGGCACCCTGTGCTGCCAGCGCCTTGCTGCAATAAGAGCAATTCTGAGGAAGAAGCGGGGGGCTTAGGAAACCAAGTAGGAGGCAGAAGGGTGTTTAGCTTCTGGGGAAGGTAGTTTGGAATGTGAAATAAGCCCTTGATCTGCATGTTCCTGCTTGAATGAGCAGCAATGAAATGCTGAACAGTGACATTTAAACCAAACATCACTAGAACTGAATACAGTAAGTGACACAGCAGCTACAGCGGACTCTTGGAGTACTTTTGTATCAAGGTCTTTTTCATGGTCATGAGGCTAATAACGTTTAAAAGCCTTCAGATTCTGGAGCACATCTTTGCACGAACTCTGGAATTTTTTCATGGCTGTAATGCTTCAAGGTGTGGTGCATGGCTTACAGCACTTCATGAAAGAGTTGCTCAAGTGAAGTTATAACGGCCCTTGTTTCTGAAGTCTTTTTTGCTTGGGTCTGGAAGAGGGCTAAGGAGCACTTCAGTGGGAAGTTGTGTTCCAACCGCAGGTTGAGGGAAGGTCCGCTGATGGTTGTGATTTGAAATTGGCCTGTGTGAAGCCAGGGATCCAGTAAGCTGTGTTGCAGTACCAGTTAAATTGATGTGCTGTAAAGGCAAGGGGAAGATGTGGGGTGGAATGGAGGTGGGTACCAGCTGGCTGACTGCAGCTCCAGGACTTGGACAGCATGTGTAGGGAAGATTGTCATATTATATTTGTTGAGTTTAAAGGAAGAAAAACAATTTTTAGGGCTGTTATGGTGGTGAAGGAAATTGCAGCAAGTTTGAGAGCTGTTTTAAATATATTATTTGGCTAAGTCAGTGGATGTAGCTAGAGAAGCACAGCGGGGGTGTGGAGCACAAATTGATACGTGTATCTCCTAACCCTGGTGTAGAGGGATAGGGGTACACACCCTATGGGCTAGGTAGAACAGACACATGAAACATGAAAGAGAAATAAAAGCATTTTCTAATATTTCCTAAGAGTTGCTAAAGAGCAGCAAAAGGTATGATTGGCTGGGTTCTCACATCAGATCGTACGTACAGCTGGCCTATGTCAGACCATTCTTTCCCATGATAGCTGAGGAATTTCCAGAGTGGGAATAAACGGAAGTTTTCAGCCCTTTTTTTTTTTTTTTTTTTTTTGTGCATATGGAGACTAATCCATGTCTTTTAAAGCTCATCTGTTTGCATCCCATCAGATGCATAGAATCTGTCCTTGCACTGTCTTCCCATGTGTGATTTCTATGGGAGAGCTTGGCCTGGCCTGGGGTGTGGACAGGAGAAGCCCGAGGACCACACTGACATGTGTATCCCAAAACCTCTTCTGTACTGAAATGCTTTGAGCAACAGAACTGTAGAGGCACGTCTTCATGGGTCTTCTGTTTGTTCCCTCATTAGTTAGTTGATTTATCTTTAGACTCATAAATAGCTCTGTTTGGCTTGCGTTAAGAGGATGTTTGGAGCTGCATTTACCTATGCCAGAGCTCTTCAGTTCCTCTGCAGTACAGTCGTTTTCCTCCTTGGGCAGAGGAGGAATCCTGAGAACTGTCCTCCTGCTGCTTGCTTGGCCGTGTGGTCCTGTGCCTGTGAGCATGGCCTGACTGCATCTTGCACTGGACTGAGCCAGGGTTGCTCTCAGGATGGCTGGAGGTGTGGTGGGAAGGTATGAGATGCTGTCTGTGACTGACAGAGTGTGGCTGAGGTCTTTGCAGTGTCAGGGGAGACCCTGGCAGGGCAGTGCAAGGGAAGTGGGGAGCCGACAGGGTGCGAGGAAGCCAAGAGGCTCAGTCAGACCCGCAGGTAGAGAGTGCCCAGAGTGCTACAGCAGGGAGCATGTGTTACCGGGGTCAAGAAGAAAGTGAACCTGAAAGGGTAGTTGCAAGCAAAGGAAGGTCAGGGGATCCTTAGAAGCAGGCTATTAACTGAGATGATCTGTTTTTATTTCCTCAGAGCTCTTGTCTATGCCAGCCGTAAAACGATTTTCTGTGTCGTTTGCAAAGCATCCGACTAATGGTACGTTTGCTTCCTTGATTTGACGTTCCCTCACACTTCTAACCCCATGCTCACATTCAGTTCTCTCTGCACATGTTCTCCTCTCAGCCTTCCTGTGTTTTTTTTGTGTCTGTGTATCTGGTGTCCAAACACGCTTCACCTTCCCTCATTGTCTCTTTGTGACTAACGTGTTCATTCATCCTCTGTTACTGCTCAGTGGTTCCTCTGCTGTCCCCTAAGGCATTTGTGTCCCAGGTGAAAAAGCAAGAGCAGCGGCTCTGTGAATGGACTCCTAAAGCAGCCTTTGATTCCACTGCTGACACTAAGGCCTTCTTTCATACTCCTTTTCAGGGGGGTGGGGGTTGGGGGGGGGGGGCGGGGAATGCTGTTGGATTGGGGGGGGGGGGGCGGGGGGCGGGGCAGTATCCACTCCATATCCCAAGAGTATCAGCATCCTTGGTCCTCAGTGTCTACAACACAGATTTGCAGGACCAAAACAAGGATAGCCTGAGGCTACCCGTGTGTCGCCTGGAAGAGCACGGTCTACGGTGGGAGAGAAGGAGGTGCTAGCAGCATTCCCTCTGCACATGGTATTCCTCAGCACAGTCATCTTAGGAGTACTGGTAACCTCATGGCCTCCCCTTTGCAAACTTGTCTGTTAGGGTGTCCCTTGGTTGCTTCAAGCGTGGTGATGTTGGTGGGAGTAGGCTCACTTTCCTGCAGATGTTATCCTGGGAACGGTGCATCTCCAGAGCTTTCACTCGTCTGCTGTTGGCTGGCTTGGGCCCGCCATCTTCCTGAGGGGACTGGCACCGTGCCACCCAGGGTGAGGTGACTGCTTCACTCCTTGTTGCGCTCTCATGCTTGTAGCTATGAGAAGGCTTGGCAAAGGACATCTGACAGTGCTTCTGTTGTCTCACTATCTCTGCTTCATATTGCTACTAACCGGACACCTGAACTCTTGAGTCCTTTGAGGTTAAAGACCACTAGCTCTGTTGTAGAAGATGCCTTGAACTAGTGTTTATTATCCAAGTCTTGCACAGAAACTTTTAAAAAGGCTTGTTTCACAGCACCACTCCTACCTCATGGCTCCTGCTATTGAGACAAGTTAGAACCAAAGCAGATCACTGAAAGATACCAGGTTAAGTATTTGTCTTATGTGATTGAGGCTGCTTCTGCAATCTTATTGCTTAGTAAATATGAAGATATTCTGCTCTGCATGATCTGGAAGATGGAAGAAGGTCAGAAGGCTGTTATGAAGACCAGAGTTTTAGGAAAGATGAAAGGGAAAGGGGCAGCTAAATGTGGCCTTATTTCAAATAACTGAAGGGAACCTGTTCTCTGTGTTTACTTGGTTTTGTTTTTCCCAGAGTGGCCAACTGCTCGATTTGTTTGTATGTCTGGATACCGTCTGAGCTCACGTGGTATATGTCAGCAGGATGTGTTGTTCTATCTTGCCAGCAAAACTTGTACTAAGCACCAGTCTTTCCTAAGTCACACTGTAAAGCAACTGCCCCTGCCTCAAACACAATAAAGTGAAACTGGGTTAGGTGTATTTGGCCTAGGCTTGGCACTGCTTTTAGCAGGAAGGATGTTTAGCCACATGAACCACTCACTTGAGGATGCAAAAACTGTTCACAGCTCTGAATCTGTATTTTGTTTCTGAAGAGCTGCCTCTGTGTGCTGAAATGGGATGGGTGAACCAGGGCAGTGGCTAAGCGCAGTGTCAGGCCAGATGGTTTATGCCCTGGTCTCGTGAGTCTTCGGAGCATGACATGAGTCCTGAGGTGGAGGAGAAGACCTGCCTGCATGCTAGTATCATGTCTGCCATGCAAGGATATCAGAAGATTGCCCAGGGCTGTTCTGAGAGTCTAGAGAGGGCGGCCGGCACTTCTGTGCCCCCTCTGTTCTTCCACACTCTAAGCACTATGCTCTCAGCCAAACCCTGCTGTCCCCCAGTGTCCCTTTCACAACCTCCTGTTTGATGCTGGGCCATTTGCTCTCTTCCGTGTGCTGAGGTGGCTGGCTGCGTTTGGATGCCGGACTCGAATGCTTAGTTGAATTTCTTGTCTCTGCTGGGGGAGGGCGAGTGTGGGCCTGACCTTGTCTAGCCAAACCTGAACTGTATTGGGCTTGGAGCGTGTCCTAAAATTTATTCGCTTGTCAGACTTTCACATGCAAAGATGAAACCTCTCTGCTCAAGGACTGCCCCTGTGCTGCAGCTGCGTTCGGCAAAGGCCGGGTGGGAGGCCAGCCTGCTGCAGTGTGACTGGGGGGTGTAGCTCTAGGGGTGTTCCTGACCTGCTTGCTGCGGGAGGGATTGGGCTTCAGTGTGTGGTGTGGGACTCTCCCACCCAGCCGCCTGGTGCTGGCAGCTCCATCCCCACACCTCCACAATTTCTCTGTCCCCAGCTGCCCCTGCCCCTCTCCTCTCACTTTGTATGGCCCCCCTTTCCTCCAGATGCGTTTGAGCACCACCACGTTGCCCAGTTGCTGCGCCGTTTTTCCTCTGACTATGCCACGAGCCGGAACATCTCCCTGGATGCCACTCTAGCCCATCACCTCCAGCAGTGCTCCTACCACCTGCGCCTCTTCAGGAGCTGGCTGATCTCAGGGCAGGATGACTTGGAGTGTCTTTACGGTACTGCACGCTGCAGCTGCCTTGGTCCCGTGCTCCTGAAGCTGAGCAGGGACCACTGTCTGCTTGAGAATGCAAAGTATGCTTTGCTTCTGAAAAAGGAAAGCATTTCCCTCACTGCATCCCTTAAATCTCCAGGCTGCTGCTGCAGCAAGCTATGTGGGCTGGTGCACCCGGCGGTTTTGGAACCTTAGGCAGTAGCCTTTCCACATGGAGCCAGTGCTCTTCGTGTGGCTGTAACTGTGCTCTTTCCATCTTTGGCAATTGTTCGTTGCCTCCTTCCTTTAGCCAGGATAAGCCCTTGAGCTTCCTTCAGGTTAGATGCTGAGCTCCTACTGGTGTGATGCCCTGCTGACATGATACCCCTGTGCGGGTCTCGGTGGGGTACCACAAGGTGTCCCATTGTTAGTGGAGGAACCAAAGTGAATAGTAAGAGTATGGGAAGAAAGAAGATGGAGACGCTGCAGCTGGTCACGTGCAGAGTGAACTTGCTATGGAAATTTGGGGGAAGGGAGTGCCTGTGGGGTTGTGTTGTTTCTAGACAGACCAAGTTAAGGTAGGGTAGAAACTGAGCTTCTGTGTGGCTGCATTGCATGGCATCTGTTCTGCCTGTTAGGACCTTTGCAGCGTGTCATGTCTCTGGTGGGAAGAGGTAGGCGATTCCAGCATTGGATGTAGGTGCTATAAATCAAAGCTTGCTACTGTTTCTCTGGTATTTTTCAGCCTCTGGCACAGACGGGAAGTCTGATGCATTGAGGTCTCGGTGCTTCTAAGGCAAGTAGAAAGATTCCTCTCTGAGGGGGGCAGCTAGCTAGGGCTGGCTGTTAAGGTTTACCTTGCACCAGAAAACCTGCTTGGTGCATGTGGCTTGCTGAGCTGTGTGGTGTGATGCATGGACCTTCTTTTTCATTCAGACCCATAGGTGGAAGGGGCAAAGACAGAATAGCTTTTCGTGTAGTGAAGCGACAGGCTCAAGTGTTTTCAGAGCCTGGAAAATGAAAATTTTTCTTACACAGTCTGTTTTTTCTTGATACGGCTCTTTCTGTCAAGTAGGCAATTGAGAGATAGCAGTTACTTTTCATATATAATTAGGACAATCCTTGGTCTCCTAGCAACAGATACTAAAGAGGAGAAAAATTGCTTCAAGGGAAGAGATGCTGGCACACGGCAGACTGCTCCGAAGCCAAAGCTGAGCTTCCCCTGCTGCAGTTCTCAGCCATCTCCTGTGAGCTCCGTAGGGAGAGGAGATGAACTCAGTGCTTTGGGCAGCGGTACGCCAAATACTGCAGTGTGGTGCTGGGTTGTGCAGCCTGCCCTAATGCAGCCAAACGTATGAGTGACGAGCCTCAGCATAGCAGCCTTCCTGTGTGGAAATCAGATCTCTGCAATCAGTGAGTTCTTGCTGTTTTCTCAGCCTGTCATCAAGCTCCAGTTAGTTAGCGTGTTTGGGATTCCTGCTGGGGTTCTTGTCAGAGCAGACACTTCTCCGGTCTCTGTAGCTGCGAACTTCCCCCTTGTGAAAACAACATACTCCTATCCTCTCGTTCTTCGCTTTCAACCATACTTCTATCCACACAAAGAAAACATGAATTAAAAGATAGAATCAGGGAGTTGAAAGTGTGCAGTTGGCATCCACAGTTGGAAAGATCAACGGTGGAGCCCTGAAGCAATCTTTTTGGGAATCTGTGCTTGTGTGTGTGGTCATAGCTGGGGAAAAGAAGAGTGTGAAATGAGTTCGTGTTGGTAATGAATTACAGTGGTACTGAAGCCAAAGGTCAGCTGTGAAGAAACAGGATGGCCTTGTGATAATGAGTGGGCAGTAAATCGGCAGGTGATGTTCAGTGTAAATAAATTTAAATGACAAGGGGAAATGGCCTCAAAGTCATATATAAAATGGTGGGCTCTGATCTGACTGTCACCACTTGGGACGGTGTGGAAAAGGTAAAAATTTGCAGTCTGGGAGCGATGTCTGTGATAGTGCCAGAGTGGCCTGGAGAGGGGTGGTGGGGACCCGCAGTCCAGCGTCTGTACAGGAGCTAGGAGGTTGCTAATGGAATGAATAGAGGCAGCTTCAGACAAGTGATTTTTTTTCCACTCAGAGTGAAACTCCTCACTATGGTACATGGGAGTGTTAGAGTTTAACGGAGCTCAAGGGGAGGCTGGAGAATATGGAGGAGACACATCGGGTTCAGAGCAGTTCTAAGCCACAGGTCACTGCAGCGTGGGGGACTGCTGAAGAGTCACTGCACGCTGTCCAGTCTTGTAGCGCTTCATTTGTAGCCGCTTCTGGCACCGTGGGCAGGGAGGTCCTGAACTAGGGTAGACCTTCAGGCTGACTGTACAGGCTTAAATTTAGGAAGGCTGGGTAGCAAAGATCCTAGTTGATGAACGTATTGTGTGTGCGTATGTAAACACATGCAAATATACATGTGGCGTATTGGTGTTCTCCCAACAAAATAAGGCTGGACTGACCAAGCATGTTAGAGAGGAACTTGCTGAGTGTGCTTTCTCCCATGCCTTTTGGAATCTGTGCTGAGACTGGGCAAGTGCTTCATTACTCCAGGAGAGCTGGCATACCGACCTGTGGCTCACAGGCCTTTTGGGATGTGCCAGGTGCCGTGGGTCTGCATGTTGGTTTCAGGATTTCCATTAGAAAGGACCAGGCACCCTCTCTGCTCCAGGGTTCACAACTGGAGTGCTGGGTAGTAACTCAGCAACTTCTGCTAATCAGATTGTGTGTAGTAATGTTCAGAAATCTCAGGCAAAAATATAATGCACAAAAAGGATTGCTTTGGACCAGAAAGACTTCTCACCCGAGTCTTGCTTGTCTTCTCTCTTTGTCTTCTGTTGGCTGGCAACGGTTTGGCTGCTTTCTGCTTGCAGCAGGAAATATGTTCTCTCCTTTAATGAGCCCACTTGGCTAGTAGAGAGGCTTGCTGTATTTGGGACCTCAGCTCAGTCTTCGTAAAGCTGAGGAGCATGCCATTTGGACTACTTGAAGACTGCTCCTTTGCCCATTAGCCAGGAATTCTGTTGGCTCCCAGGTGTCAGCTCTGAGGAATAATCACACCAACACTGACTTCATTCCAGGGAGGGCATGTGTTCTCTATACACTCAACTTCCCCAGCTCATATTATACAGTAAGCCTTCTTCTTGTCACTCTGGCACATGCATAGCATTCAGGAAACTTTGTGTTACCTTGATTCAAATTAAATGTTTCCTCTTAATGAAATGGTACTGATTTCCTCTTAAGGGTTTAGACTGGGACCTCTCCTGCAGTAATCAAGAAGATGCAAAGGAATTCAAGGTCTTGTTTTCTCCCTTGTTCTTTGCTTTTCCCAGTATAAAAACCTGCTTATTTTAGTTCTGCTGATAACACCTTTGGTTGAATTTTCTTTCAGACCTCAGGGTGACTGAAGGAAATATAGCTAAATGGATGAAGGTACCTGTGACATCTGCAGTGCAAGAGCAGTAGGGTAGCAGCATATAGGGCTCACACAGAGATCTGTAATGTATTTGCTTGGCATTCAAGCCATGTAATCATAAAGTAGTTGTTGGCTATTTCAGAATTCATCACTGTGTAGACCAGGTAAAAAAAGGTGGTACTTCTTGACTCTTTCTTTGAGGTCATCTGCTAAGAGGTAGCTGTTCACAAGAGTTGTATCTGTGTGTTCCTCTGCCTGCTGGAGTCTCCTTGAAATCTGGGGTTCTCTGGTTCAGATGGAAGATGTGAGACAGGTGCAGGTCTCAGTTTGCTTTATATGGTATAGTGTGCTAGATGATGTCTGCAGAAGGGTCCTTGTACACAAATCACCTTCTTAATACTCTTATGCAACGTTGTGTGTTGGTACTACTCACGTCTGAAACAGCCTTACTCTAAGGGGAGAGTCACTCCCTCTTTGAACATGTGGAAGACTTCTCTATAAACCATGATTAGGCCGAGCAGATGCTCTGACAGTGTGCAGTAAAGTGTGCAGATGCCAACAATGTGGAGCTCCACGTAGAAGAGCTCAAACTGGGACATAGTTAACTCAGCTGTAACGTGAATGGGCCTTCAGCTTTGCCAACAGTGTGCCAGGGAGAGTCAAAACAGGACTTGGGATCCTCCAGCTGGATTGTACCGCTGGTGCTCTCACCTGCAGAATGGCTCTTCAGGTGGTACCACTCTGCTGCTGTGGCAGGATGCTGCTGTATTATTGATTCAGAGTGGAGATTCCCCCATAGCTGCTCCCTGCAATCACATGCAGTCTCCTTGGACAGCCAAAATAATACATACTCAGCAGACTTCTCTGCTTTGTGTATCTTAAGGTTTTTCCCATAACCAAATCTTGTTTTCTTTAACAGATGGTTTCTTCCTATTACACTTAAAAATTTTGGAGATGTAACCATGCTGTATTCCTTGCCCAGAGAAGATTACAGTTGACTTTGGGGTTCATTTTTAGCTGCTGTGGTCTGCAGACCCCTGCCACGTGCCTCTCCATGCAGGGCAGGCCTAACTCTGGAGGAAGCAGATTGCCCTCTGCATCCCTGATGAAGCTAGTGTAGTCAAAACCTGAACGAAATGAAAAATGAAACTTGTGCCTCTGTGGGCTGCTGTTTGGCTTCGGTACAAAATGAATGGAATTCTGCCTAATTTCTTGTGCTGTTGTCCACATCACAGACTCCTCTGCAAGCCCCAGGAAAAGGGTTTTGGGAAGCATCAGCAGTAGCTGAGCCATCAGCACTGGGCAACTGTCAGGCTTGAGAGGTTCTCGCAGTTTGCGCTCATGCTTTGTTTTTGTTGCCCCTTCCCAAAGATGTTGGTCCTTTGTGAAATGTATGTGGTGCAGCAGCAGTCAGAGCCTTCGCTGGGAACCGGCTGCTGCTGGGATACACGTGAGGATTACGGTTTGTAGCAGTAACTTCTGCTTTGGCTCTGCTGTGGTGCCGCAGAACTGCCGTTGTTGGCCTCTCCCCAGCAGCTGAGCAGGTCAGGGGAGGTGTGCAGGGAAGTGGGCTGCCATACACAAATGAGAGGGATTCCTTGAAAGTAGCAGACCTTCACCTTGAGAAGGGGAACTTTTTCTCTACTTGCTTGAGGGACCGGTTAAGTGAGCAGTGCTGAGCAGGGCTGTTCGAGCAGGCGTTTGGCACTTCAGGGATATGGGTGTGTCATTGCACATCAGTAACGCCGTCAGTGTCACATTTCCTTTAATGCTTGACTGTTCATTTCCGCTTTTTAGTAGAGGAGTGCCCAAGCACAGATCCCCATCAGTGCCTCCAGTGCATCTTGGAACTACGTTGCTTTGCCCTATGTTATATTCAAGCTTCTTCCCTTTTTCTTTGGAGACCCCAGTAGCTGTGCTGACTTTGGCCCCTCTTAAACCAGATTCTGTATGGAAATGACATTAGCCTCACACTATGCTGCTCCACAACCATCTCCATGTGGCTGTTCATTAAGTCTTACCCTCACCCTTTTCCTTTAGCTCTGTCTCCTAGAATACCTATGAGAAAATAATGAACAGATGCTCTTCCTTAATCAGCTCTTCCACACTAAGGACTTCTCATCAAGGGACAGAGGAGAATGGTATTTTATTTTTCCTGTGTCTTTCGTTCCTTCGTCCCAGCCAAGGATTTGTTACCCTTCATGTCTTGAATTGATGTTTGTAGGCCCTTTGTGGCATAGGTAACCTCTCTGGACTGCCTGGGGGGTTCTTTATCTCCTGTAGCTGTTACGGCGGTGAATGTCTCTGCAGCACTGCAAACTGGCGATGATCTGGACTGCAGTTCCTCTCACTGCATGTGGATTCACTCTGAATACCTTCTGCTGGCTCATGCTCCTTGCCTTTTGCAGAACTAGGTTAGGTGAGCAGATTGGAGCAGAGACTGTCCTGGAGGTGACTGGAACAATGCCTACACTTAGCAGATAATCCCGGTGCTCTAGGTCTTCTACTTAGGCGCTGTCAAGCTGCAGGGATCAATTTCAGCCTGTGAGTGGGCAGGGCAGCAGTCCTGACACAGTTAGCGCATCAAGAGCTGTTGTACTTTTTGCATTTCAAAGTAATTTTCCGTGTCTGTAGGAACAAACCCAATTCCTTTCCAGGGTCTTTTTGAGCTCCTCACAGGGACCTAGGGAATCACAGAATGGGAAGCCTGAGCTTAAGAAGGTGAGAGGCATTTAAACACAAGAGGTGCAGAGCAGGAGGAGGCCTCATTCCCATGTGCCCAAAGACTCGTCTGTTTCTCGGTTGCTCCTCTGATAGTTTCAGGTTGGCTTGGTTTCACAAAACATTGCCAAGAAGCTTGGATGAAGAGGAAGACGCTTTGCTGCCATACCCTGCTGGCTTGAGTAGCAAATAGTTTATTGTGAATGGTTGTGATGCAGCTTAGCTCTGAGCAAGTCTGTTCGATGTTGAGATACCTATTTCTACTAATTCTGGGTCTGCTGGCAGTTAAGGGGACAAATAATTCAAACTGTTGCCCAGCCCTCCCCTGTGGGGTGAGCCCCGGAAGGGTGTGCTGTGAGAGAGAGTGAGAGGTTCTGCCGCCCCCTGCATTTGCAGCAGTGTGCACTGCCTCGCTGGTGGGAGAGGGTGGGCTGTGTCCCAGGCTGAGGTGTCACTAGTGGTGGGAGTCCTTCTGTGGAAACGCTGTTGACTTCACTCAAATTCTGTTTAGCTTCTGTGGAGTGTGGGCAGCGTCCCGAGTTCTCCACCATAACCATCTGTTTTAGCAAAAGGGTCACAGGCTTTGCAGCAAACACGGCTGCTGCTACATACATTTCCTCCTCTTCCCCTCCTTCTGCGTGTGCCTGGACGCTTGCTTTCAGGTCTGTTATTGCATGTGATTGCCTAGTGGCGATTTTCTTGGCTAGAAGAGGTGACCTTAGGCCTGAGTGTGCCTGTTGTTTGATTCCCAGACTGCCCAGCTCCTTCAGCGGTGAGTGGTCCTGCATGGATTTGGGTGGCTGTTTGCTCTATTCATTTTTCTGATTGGGTTTCTTTCCAGGTTTTGAAGGCTGTTCAATGGTTCCCACCATATATCCCCTGGAGACCCTGCACAACTCCCTCTCTTTGCGACAGGTGAACGAGTTCCTGACGGCTGTGTGCAGGAGTTGCAGCGAATCACATGTGCAGTCTACCGCAGGTACTGGTGAGGTGGGCTTGTCTCTGGGTAAGCCAGAACAGAGTCAAGGCGAGGAGAACTTTTGGTCTTTTACGTTATTGGGACAGGTCACCCTGACAGGACTGGCAATAAGCACAGTCTCTGAAACCTGTTCCAGGGTGCTCTGGCCCACGAGTGAGCTATGGGATCCAGCTCAGAGCCATCCTAGGCCACTTACTTGAGAGACGAGTAATCGGTCTGGTCTGTCTGTAGCTGCTAGGTACAGTGATGGGGATATAGGCTCCAGCTTGGAAAACTTAGCCTCAAATTCCTGGGAGCTGATGGGCAGACGTGGCTCTGAATTTGCACTGTTCTTGAGCCCTTCCCGGAGCGCATACTCGTGGCTGCTGGGCTACGAGCCATTCCTTTATGTCTGTCTGAATATTACTGATCTGTGGTTTGTTTTTTTTTTTCCTTGAAGCTTTGTTTGATTCAATGATTGGCAGCCAGATACCAGGAGACGCCTTTATGTCCCAGCGAATCCTGTCGTCATCCTCTTTGCCATTGCGCCAGCGTTCGGATAAGCCCCCTTGGTGTGAGTGTGCTCCCTTCTTGATCGGGGTGAATGTGATGGTGAAGGAGGGAAGTTAATGGTGCTAAATGGTGGAAGCCAAGTATTTGTGCTTGGGATTTCTGTGCTCTGCCCTTGAAGGAACAGAAACAGAAAGGGGAAATGGGTATAAGGGAAAGTAGTCATACGCCTTGTGAAAAAGCTTCCAAAGAAAGATGCAAAAAGGGACTCTCCGTAGTATTGTATATCATGGGGACACCTCCTGCTGTCTCTCCAGACATCCTCTGCTTTGTGCACTAGGACATGGAGGGCCTGAATGCACTTCCTTTTCATCTCAAAGTTTTGTCATTCTCCATGACACATGGCCATCTCAGTGCTGGCATGTGGAAATGCCGCCTTTTCCTAGCTAGCCACGTATATGCCTCACCCAGAGGTCCAGACAGGACAGCTGATCACTTAGTTCTTCACTTACAGGCTCTTCTGCAGCTCTGGGCCTCACCTGTCACAGTCTCTGCGGAGCTGGTGACTCTTGTTAGTCCGCTTTGCAGATCTGACTGGAACTCGAAGGGGAAGTTGCACAGCAGGTGCCTTAGTAACACAAGTCAAGGTTGCCTCTGAAAGAGCAGTCCTACTCTTCTCCTGCCTGTACACTCCTTGTGCCTGGAGTAGCATGTGTTTGTGTAGGCAGCAAGGCCAGGGAACTGATCTGACTGAAAACAGTTGTTTAATCCTCCCCTGTTTATCGGATTAGATACAACCTAGATCCGTTCTTTAGTTTTGCTCATTGTGCAGTATAGAGCAAGAATAAGCATTAGTGGGGAAGCAATATTTCTTCTTCCAGTGGTGCCTCTAGCTCAGCATTCAGGGATTGTGCGTGTCAGGAACCGAGAGGAGCAAAGTTGAAGCTGAGTGTTCCATAATAATGAGGGAATGAAAGAAACTGCTTTTCAGCAGTCTCAAAGCCCAACATCACACTTCACATTTTGCTCTATGGTGGCAACAGAATCCACCCTTCGCTGTATGCCGACATAGTGCTGTACGACAAGAGGTAATTGTCGTGTTTGTGCTTGGGTTTTATAGAATAGAGTAACAGAATCACAGCATAGTTTGAGCTGGAAGGGACCTTTAAAGGCCATCTAGCCCAACCCCCTGCAGCGAGCAGGGCCGTCTTTAGCTGGATCAGGTTGCTCAAAGCCCTGTCCAACCTGGCCTTGAATGTTTCCAGGGGAAACATTCCAGGCTTCTGCCACCTCTCTGGGCAGCCTGTGCCAGGGTTTCACCACCTGCATCGTAAAAAATGTCTTCCTTCTATCTAGTCTAAATCTGCCCTCTTTTAGTTTAAAACCACTACTCCTTGTCCTATTGCCCTGCTAAAAAAAAATTGCCCCCATCTTTCTTCTAGGCCCCCCTTTCAGCACTGGAAGGCCGCTATAAGGCCTCCCCGGAGCCTTCTCTTCTCCAGGCCAAACAGCCCCAGCTCTCAGCCTGTCCTCACAGGTGAGATGCTCCAGCCCCTGAGCATCTTCGTGGCCTCCTCTGGACCCACTCGAGCAGGTCCGTGTCTTTCTTACGCTGGACACAGCGCTGCAGGTGGGGTCTCACCACAGCAGAGGGGGAGAATACCCCCCCTTGACCTGCTGGCCACGCTGCTCTGGATGCAGCCCAGGACACAGTTGGCCTTCTGGGCTGCCAGCACACACTGCCGGCTCATGTCCAGCTTTTTGTCCACCAGCACCCCCAAGTCCTTCTCCGCAGGGCTGCTCTCGATCCCTTCGTCCCCCAGCCTGTATTGACAGCAGGGATTCCCCCGGCCCAGGTGCAGGGCCTTGCACATGGCCTTGTTGAACCTCATGAGGTTCACATGGATCCACCTCTCAAGCTTGTCCAGGTTCCTCTGGATGACACCGCGTCCCTCATGCTTGTCAACCACACCACTCAGCTTGGTGCTATCTGCAAACTTGCTGAGGGTGCAGTCGATCTGTCTTATGTCATTGATGAAGATATTAAACAACTCTGGTCCTAGTATGGACCCCTGAGGGACACCACTTGTCACTGATCTCCATCTGGTCATCGAGCCATTGACCACTACCCTCTGGATGCGACCATCCAACCAATTCCTCATCCACCGCATAGTCCAACAACCAAATCCATATCTCCAATTTAGAGAGAAGGACATTGTGGAGGACTGTGTCGAAGGCCTTATACAAGTCCAGACAGATCTGTAGCTCTTCCCCTGTCCACTGGTGTAGTGACTGCATCACAGAAGGTCTCTAGGTTTTCATCAGCTGAGCTGCTAGAAACACACCTAAGAGGAGCTGCAAGCCCCTGCCAGGTTGCATGGCACGTAGATGACACTCACCTATTGGTTGTAGAACTGTGGGACTGCGACAGCTTGGGTCTGCCCAGGCTTTGGGCTGGGGAAATGTCAGCTAAATGTTTAAGGCTTTTCTTCCTCTTTGCAGACAGCAGTGGCCCCTCCAGTACTGTCTCCAGTGCAGGCCCATCCTCCCCAACCTCTGTGGACAACTGCGCTCGTTTCAGCTTCACTGAGAAACTTTCCATCAGTCCCCCAAAAAGTGAGGAGCAGCTGACTAGCCAGTGCCCTGAGCAAGAGGAGAGACAGCCTATTTCCCCAGAGACCCTGACCTGGAATCAGGGCCCAGAGCCAGGCAGGGTCCTGGAGCTGTGCAAGAAGGAGCTGGTGGAGGAGGACTCTAACCCGGAGGAGAAGAGCGTGGTGGAGCTGGATGAAGAAGAATCAGCTGGGGCAATGTTAGAGCCAAGTAACACAGGGACCCCAAAGTGTGGTGCAGGGTCTGACATAAGGCTGGCTGGGGAAGGAGTGAAGCCAGGTGAGGGGTATATAGGGGGGATGCCTGGCCTGGATCAGTCAGGGCTGACCAAGGAGATCTTGGTGCCCTGTGAAGAGGAGCTGCTGGGAGAGGTGTGGGACCCAGAGCATACAGGCAAGTTGCTGCTGGGGGACAGTGCTCTGTCAGGCCAGCCTCTGTCTGGTCACCTCTGCCAGGTGCAGCCAGTGTCTCCTGAGAAAAGAATGGAGGAGCTGCAGCCACTGTCTCAGGAGGATCAGCAGAATTAGTGGCTGACTGGACAGCACACTGCAAGCCCTTCTAGCCTGGAAGCAGCCCAGCTGCCTGCACAGCACCTCATGCAGCTGGCTGTCCACAGCATGGAATAAGCCATGTCCCAAGGCCACAGGACTCTGGGGTGTGGAAGAGTCTGCTCTGCTCCTCCACAAGCCAGCTCTTAGCTATTCGGCAAGAGACAATGCCCCCTCTGCCTTGTTAAATCAACAAGAAGTGCAGTCTTGGTACTAGCATGGCACCTCCATGGAGCAGGGACATGGGGCTGCATTGGTGTCCCAAGGGCTGTATGCTCACTGGGACAGTACAGTTAGAGGACTGGCACAGCCAAGGCTTTTGGGGTGGTAAGTCCAAAGGGGACAGATGCTCCCTTGAGATTTTTTGGCCCATAGCCTTCAGAGAAAGGCATTCTGGGCCCAAAGTAATCGGATCCATCACAACCACCAACCTCCTCTCTGTTCCTTCCTTCTCTCAATTCCCTCCACTGGCCACCAAAAACAGGTCCAGAGAGTCCATGGCAGGAAGACTAGGAGAAGCAGCAAGCATTCTGAGTGAGTGTGGGACGGAGAGTAATGAGGGGATCAGGTTCAAGACTGCCACTTGCAAGAAAGCATCTCGTTAGCATAGACTGGGATGTTTTCTGTCTGGGCAGGCAGGCAGGAGCTTGGGGATGCAGCGAGAGGTGGGCAGGGAGGACACACACGGGTTGTTTTTTTTTTTTTTTTCTAGTCCCCAAGGGGTCAGGCAGGGTATGGCTCTGAAGTCTTGGTGACAGAAATTAAAAGACTGGTGTTTGAACAAATCAGGATTATTAGAAACCAATAAGAAGAAATCTTTATTATATAGAAAATGAAAAGTATTTAATACATATTTATGTAAATGACTTGTGAGCACAAGCCTGAGGGCAAGATTGACACGGGTGTCCCTGCCACATCCTGAGTGCAGGCCAGGGCTGTGCCTCCTGCGCCTCCTCTATTTATGGACAAGTCTGCGTGTTCGTCTGTAGCTAGGATCTGTGTTGTTGTGAAGCTGTGCCCAAAGATCTCCACACTGTGTTGTGATGATGTGTGTTCACAGTAAATCTATGCTGTGGGTCTGGCGTCTCTGTGTCTCTGATGCTAACTTGTGTAGCAGTGTGTGTGTGTGTGTGTGTGTGTGCGTGCCAGAGCTTGCAGGTGCCCAGGACAGCAAGCCCTGCTCGTTTGCCACCGTCCTGGAAGAGGAACTGTGGCTGAAGTCACAGCTGAAGCGAGTGCACAGGTGTGAGGCTTTGCTCAAGAAAGCCATACACCTCTTTTTTTCCTCCACAGAACTGGTCATACTGGGGAAGAGGTCCTGGCTTCCCAGGTCCCAGGGTGGTTTGCAGTAGAATGAAGACACCAGGACAGCGTGTTCAGCTCCTTTTGCTTGGTCCACACCTTCTCGTCAGTTCCAAGCATGTCCTGGGTACGCTGTCCTCTCCCTCATGCCTGATGATCCCTCAGTGGCAGTTCGAGTATTTAAGAAAGGTCACAGTTACTTGCACTTGAAATGCAGCAGTCGTACAGCTGCCTCGAGTGGGGCACTGTGCTAGAAGGAAGCCTGGCCCCCTCTTCCACGGGGCTGTGCCAGGCTGCTCTCATGGGGGTCTGGGAGAAGCGCCTGTCTCGTGCCTAAGGAAGCCTCTGTCTTTCAGCAGCAGCCCGGCATGGGAGAGCTGGAAGAACTGAGACCCTGGCTGGTGCCTGTGGGGCCGAGGCAGCGGGCCTGCAGCATGCCCTGCCCTGAGGGTGGCTGTGGGGACACGGGCGGCACAGCAGCACCGGCTCCCGCTTGCGCCCCTCGGGTGATGCCTGCGCCCCTGATCCCGCCATCCTGCCTGCGCACTCCTGGGGCCAGCACGGCATGGCACCCAGCCACCGCCAGCACCGCGGCTCTGCGGCAGGGTCCCTGCCAGACACCAGAGCTGCGTCTCCTGCCAGGATTTGCAGGAGGCAGCGCCCACCTCTGCACCCATGGAGCGAGACCGTGGCCCAGGCCTGAGCAGGGTGGTTGCCCTGACGGGACCCAGCATCACCTGCTGCAAGCTGCCATTGCTGAGAGGGGCATGGCTGCTTCAGCGGTGGCACGAGCAAGCACAGAGCAGGGTCTCGTGGGGTGTGGGCCTGGCTTTCAGGTGCTCCCCCCCCCGCACAGCTGGGAGCTCGTCGCTCCTAGGGCCCTGGAGCCCACTAGTGGGATGGCTTTACTGGGTTCAGATGCTCAGCAGGTTTCCTGCCTGCCTGCTCCCCCTGTGCTGCAGGATGAGGGCCAGGGGACGCTCTCAGTGCCAGCTGCCCTTCTGCCACACTGCCAGCGGGGCAGGAGACTGGGCTCGGGGAGCTCAAAGGGCACGTTGCCGTCAGGAACCCGTTCGCCAAGAGAAAGCGGCTGGTGGCCGCCGTGGCCTTGTGCTTCCATGGCTTAGCAGCAGCAGCACAAGTGCCGTGGTAGCACTGGTCAAGAGCTGCTGCTGTGCGATGTGCCACATCGTCCGAGCACAAACGTGGCCTTTCTTGCGAGGCTCTGAAGGCCACGTTCTGCCAGGCGGGACAGCTGAGTGCTGCAGTGGTTGAATTCCTGGGTAGGTTGCTGCCACTCACAGGAACCGGTTATTTATAATGTTCCCCAATCTTCAGCCCATTTCTTCACCTGGAAATTAAAAGGGAATGACACTTGGGAAGCAGCTGTGGCTCTGCTGTGGCTCTACAGCTCCATGGGAGATCAGGCTCAGGAGAGACTGGAAGGGGTTTTGTTGTGATGAAAAAGACAAACTTCCATATTCCTCAGTTGAAAGTATTTCTACAAATTCTAACTGGTGTCTAATTTTGGCTTCTGAATATAATTTTTGGTTGCTGGAGTCCTCTAGCCAGAAGTTATCTAGCTGCATTGGTACTTTGCATACTGGTAATTCTGTGAAGTTTTGTTCTCCAGCTAGTCTGTAGGATCAGAGGGATTCCTGATGCAGGACAGAGTAACAGGCAGACAGCCTGGTCACTTGTGGCTAGTAGTGCTTATGCTGTAGAAGCAAATGTCCTGAACGCAGAGGCAAGATACTGTTCCACAGCCAAGAAGAAAGCTGGGCTGCCTGCCGTGGTGCAAGAACTGGCTTCTAGGCTATAGCTGCTCGCTTTGATAGGTAAGCCAAGAAGGGATGGTGCCCTTTATTTCAAAAAAGCTGCTTAACAGCTGCCTCTGTTGAGAAGTTTGTGGGCTTTCATGATGCTCTGACTCTTCCAAATGAACACCTGCAGAGTGTTTTGTGAAATCTGAGCACTGACTCTCTGCTCTTACGCAGTGTCTGTGCCATGTTTTTCTTGGCTTAGCAGCAGCAGCGATTAATGGCAAAGCCCTTTCCAGACAGAAGGGTGGTGTAAAGAAGTGCTGTGAGTCACAAAGCAGGGGAAAAAAAGAAAAGGACAATTGCACAATTTTTGGCTTAACCTTGCCAAAGCCACTTCTGGCTCCCCAAATCTATGCTGGTGCATAAGCTGCACTTTCAAATGCTTTTGGGCTCCACAAGTGGTGATACGCACAAATGGCTGCTGCATGGTGTTCTCTCTCTCTGGCTGGGTGTAGCTACAAAGTTTGCCTACAGTAGCTGGGATAGTTTGGATCAGGCTTGCCAAATCCCTGGCAGATGCAGCTAAACAAAAACACTTCCTGAATTGTTGTCACTGTATGCAATGGGAAAGCAGCACAGAGAAATGGGTCCAGGGTGTGTGGCAGAACAGGCAGGACACACCAGCTGTCTGCACCACCGAGCTGGAGCATGGCAAGGTCGTGTGTAGGCTGTGGAAAGTGACAGGTCCTCTGTCAGTCAGCATGTACAAGCAAAGTCCTTGGAGCTGGAGAAACCATCAGGCTGTACAGCATACACAGGCTTTTGGGGTGGCAAGGTCCAGGTAGCCCCGATCATTGAAACAAGACCAAACTCAATGTTGCTGCCATTGCTTTAGACCCTCCTCTGGCTCATCAGTTTTCAAATACTGGAGGAGCTGATTAAGGGAGGGCCATGGCATTGTCTTATCAGGACCTGTCTTTTGGTTATTCATTCTGCTGGTTTCTCAGAGCTGTGCCACTTCCCCATGAACTACTAACCCTTACCCCCCCCAAGAGATGGATGCATCTGACCAGCAGATGAGAGCTGAGAGCTGAGAGGTTTCTCTCCTTGGTGTGAGTCCCATCCCCCCCACCCCCCCCCACCCCCCCCCACCCCCGCCCCACCTCCTCTGTGGTCCAGGGCTGTTGGCTCCAGTGCTGCCCAGCTGATGCCTGTTCTGTATCTGGCCATAAGGGGAACAATAGGCCCAGGAGTGTGAGGGATTGCTGCTGGCCTTTTCTTTTTGAGTTGAGGTCAGCCCAATTTGTCACTGAACTGTAGCCCTGGCAAAGCCAAGGCCTGCTTTGAAGATCTGGGCTGATCCAGTTCCTCCTTGTAGACACTTGCCTGTGGATCGACACTGATGCTTCTATCCATGGCTCAGGAGCACTTGAAAGCTTCCCAGCCTCAGGGTACTCCTGCTTGTTGCTGGGGGAGCATTGCTTCCTCAGAACGTGCTTATGTGACTTAGACCACTTCCCTGCATGCTGCTGCTTGTGTTTTTCGCTACGGTAACCTAATTTTTGCCTCCCTTCCCCTGCAGAACAGCTTGCAGTAGATGTGTTCACCAGAGCCTACATGGTCTGTCTCAACAGCTGGCTGAAGAGCTCTGCTCTGTGGGATGGTATTGAACAGGTCCTCAGGCTCCCGACACTGTACGCTTTTGGGAAATGTATGTACAGTCACAGCCTCTCAGTTAGCAGGAGCATGGCCGTATCCGTGTGCTTGTTTAGCTGGAAAGCAGCTGTGGAAATAGTTCCTGGTTTATGCCGATGGTTTGTGGTTCCTCCCTGTCAGTAACAGCTTTGGCAGCTGCCCGGAGCTCTCCATCACATGCTGTACAAGCTGTGGTACACTCCGTGGCCACAATGGCCTCTCTTCTGAGGGTCGTACCCCAGTACCTGCTTTCCTTTTCCCTTGCATTCAGCTGTGCCAGTGTGTTTCCTCCTGAGGCCACCCAGGCAAGAGCAGAGCTGACTCAGCACCAGCCCCTCCTGATTGTGGTCCAGCACAGGCAGAGGAGAAGGCTGCTGTCCTCGTTTTCTGCCAAGTAGCTTAAAGAGCTGAAATAAAATGACTTCCCTTTCAGAGGTCGGTTTGGGGTTCTGCAGAGGTACAAAGGCCCACTGCTGCAGTGGGGACCGGCCGCGTGGGATGCCCCACCGGTGCCTGGCTGGCCGCAGCCCCGGAGCTGAGCCCCTCCTGCAGCTGCACTGCCTGCCTGGCAGCAGGCGCCTGGCCGAGCACTGCGGGGGTCTGCCGTCCCCGCAGGACCGCAGACGGTCCCAGGTCAAGGCATGCCAGCAGTGCTGGCCAGAGCTGCCCTTCCCAAGAAGTGCAGGGGCCGGCAGAGGTCCCAATGGAGAGCGCGATTCAGAAACGGCGAGGAGCTGCAGCGCCGCAGGACAGGGCTGTGCCGGGCGCCAGACTGGAGCATCGGGGGCTGCGTCCCCGCCTGGGCCCTCGTCCAGCTCTGCAAAGGCCCGACGTCCTCCGGAGGGGAGGTAGCTGGAGCTGTAAATCACCCTGCTGGGGCACGGCCGGAGGGGTGGGGGTCCCAGGTGGGGTCTAAGCCCCTGATGTCCGTGTCCCTTCCCCGGGGCCACAGGAAGTTTTAGCGGGTGCCAGTGAGAGTGGTGTCAGCGGGAAAGCCGGGGCTGGCCTGAGCTGGGCTGGGCGGGGGCTGGCCAGCATGGAGGGAAGGTACAGCAAGCAGGGTCTGTCTGCCGCCGGCCTACAGCAGGGACTCGCTCAAAGAACAGTTTGAAACCGCTGGAAGTGTTCTTGTTCGCAATTAATGTGGCTTTATTATTAATGTGTTGGGCTCCTCTCTTGACAGCAGTTAGTTACAGAGTGTTTCACATGGAAATGGGCAAAAGGACAGAACTCAAGGAACTAAATTGAAATAGAAACATGATGCTGAAGAAAAGAATCAGGGCTCTGTTCTTAAAACATTTAGCATAGAAGAAGCTAGGAGCACAAGTTGCCATTTCAATACAGTTAAGACGTTCACTTTTTTTAATTATAGGTTTAAAATAGTATTTTGTACCTATTACAGACAGGAAGATTACGCATTGTTGCCCACATGCAGAAACAAGCAAAAGCAGAGTTTAACTGTTTCTCTTTATAGTATTACCTCTGGCTCGGTTCTGCTGGCTCCTGCAGACTAAGCAGGGTCAGCCTCTTTACAAATTGGCATTTTTACAAGTCTTTTTCCCTGTAGTTTTTTTTTAAGACGGAGGTGGGGTTGCGGGGGGGGGTGGGGAGGGAGGACAAGGGGAAGGAGAAGGAGGGAGGGAAGCTGAAGGCAGGACAGACTAAAAAAAAGGTGTGGAGCCTTGAGGAGAGGGAATTGAACTGGCGTAGGATAAAGCTGTCCAAGCAGCATAGCTGCAGAGGGCAGGAGCACAGCATGTGGAGGGCAGGTGTTTTCTCTGGAACACATGCCAATGACTGCACTCCTGCCTGGAGGATGCAGGCACCTTGCAAAGCCTCGCTATTACTACTGCCTAGTCAGAATTGCTTCAAGTTTAAAATTGAGAAAACATTCATGTGTGGGTCTACCTAAAGTTAGTGCATTAGCTTTTACACGTAGCCACGCTTAGGGATCCAAGGAGCCCGTCAAGGAGGGCCACATTTGTTCCTCCAGTGTCTGGCATCCTGTGCCTGCACTGGCTGGCAGCCAGTCCCATCGCTGTGAGCCGGGCTCTCCCCAAAGCACTGAAGCAAGCCCCAGCAGCAGCCGGAGGAGCAGGAGCAGGTGTGTCAGTGCCTGCAGTTGCTTGCCATAACCAACATTCTTGGATGCTGACCCCGTCAGGTTACAATGACATTTATTCTTCTGGCAGACACAGCGCGGTTCCACGGTTAAAACGAATACAGCACGGGGCAGGGATTTGCCAAATCCCCGAGTAAGCTCACATGCTCCTAACAAGGGCTGTGTCAACAGGGCTGGCTGCTCCTAAGGGAGGGTCTGCTAAGGCTTTGTCCTGCAGCTGCTGGGTTTTAGACACAGCCTTGCAGCCTGCAAGCAGACACCCCTTTTGCTGCCGGCAAGTCCTCTATGGTCTTTTTATGTTGTTGAAAGTGCAGCATCGAAGTATTTGTACTGAGAAACCTCTGAACTGACACTAAGAGCACATGGTGTCATGTTAACAAGTATAAATTAAAATATTAAATCCACACAAAATGAAGTTTAACATCAAAAAATAAATATATAAATTAAATGCAAAACAAACCATTTCCCTAGAAACTCCATTTTAGTCCTAGGAGCCAGTTTCTAAGTAGCGTTTTCTTTATGTCAGCTGCCAGAAAACTAGCACTGAGACTGAAGTGTCCCAGGCAAGCACAACACAGGGTCCTAGGATGCTTATTATGGAGTCAGACCTCGGCTCAGGGCCAAGCACAGTGGGTGACACAGCAGATGGAAATACCTTTGAGTCGTATGTCAAGCCTTGCAGCATTACTTTATCTCATCTCTCCTTGCCCAGAGCACACCCTACTGCCACTCTCTTTTGTCTTACAGGAAGATGAAAGCCATCTTTGTGATAAGACCCTCCTGCGGTGCTCTCAGATGTGGCAGAGGCTCGTTGGTGCTGCAGGCTCAGGGCATCCGAGCACTCGCACTCCTGGAGCTGCTCTCCTGGCAGGGGCTGGGAGCCCCACAGCTGGAGTGGCGCTACATGCCCAGGAGGCTCTGGGCGATGCACTCACGGCACACACCTGCACTTCTGCCAGGATGGCCAGAGAGCAAGGACAGGCACCCACAGCAGGGGTGCGAGCAATGGGCTGTGAGCTGCCAGGTGTGCACAGGACAGTTTTGACAGCCCCTCATCTATACTGGCACCGAGTCTGCAGGTCCCTGCCATGGGTGTGGAGGAACTAAAAGCAACTGCGCCAACTAAACGACTTCCCCCAAGCGTTTTTGGAAGGGGTTCTCTTTCCTCACCCCACAGGTTCTATTCCCCACACCCTGGACACATAGCAGGACAACAAAAACCCTGAACACAGCTCAGAGGCCTGGGCCGCTGGCAGCGAGGAAACTGCTGCTGCTTGCAGAGCTGGCACACATCAGCTACGCTGGCCAGGCGCTCGCCTCTCTCAGTACAGCATGCAGGTCCCACAGCTGCCTCACTGCAATCCTCAAGAAAGCCTTTGGTTTACAGGGACAGGGAGGTTTCTCGTACATTTTAGGCCAACAACGGCCAGGCTTGTTTCAGCCCTTCTGCTTTAGAGGGGGCTGTAGTTGTGCGTTTGGGTACTTTTTGTGTGACTGTTCAGGCAACAGCCCCTCTGTGCCTCCTGCTGTCACACCGCTGATGTGCAGGAGTAAGTTGGACACTCTGTGTGCAAAGCTCTAGTTAGCAGGTTAGGAATATGCTCTTTGTAGCAAAGAACAACTGGCTGAACCCTCCCCTCCCATTGCCACCCCCAAGCAAACGTCTCCTTCATCCCAGCTCCTTGAGCACAGCGAGCAGGTGTTGCAGGATGCCACAACCAAATGCTTGGGACAGAAACCTGCAGACCTGGCAAGCGGTGGTCCTGCCTAGTTGGAGTACAGGTCCCCTTGCTCAGAACACCACCTGTATGTTCAGGATGGGAGATGGAAGAACGACCCTCGCTGACATGTTACAGTTGGAGAGTTTCACCTTCCCTCATCTCCTAGGTGCATTTTCTTCGCAAATTAGTTTTCTTCTCTGCCCCCGCCTGCCCCCCATGCACTGTCTACATGCAGCAGCAGCACTTCAGCCCTCACCAAAAAGATGAGGTTCATGGTGCTACAAGTTAAATGGCAAGGCAGCCAGGAAGAGAGTAGAACAAGCTCTCACAGCAGCAAGGCAGCCAAGATAGTATACAGAAACTGTACAGGCAGCAGAATAAAGCAGGGAAAGTAAAAGTGCCCCTGGCCTGCAACTGCTCTTGCACAAACTCTTAGCTCAGTCCAGAATATTACAGAGCCCTGCACTTCTTTCTCATGGCATCCAGTGCTGAGCTAGATGGATACCCGATTGCCTGACAAATGGGAACCACGTAGAGGACTAAACCAGAGAAGAACTGGATGTATGTCTCTGATGTTGCATCGGTGATTGGAGAATCAATGGATGAACGCAAAGTGTGGAGATTTAGAATTCGATCTTACAGGCTGGAAAAGATTCATCCTGCATCACAACAGTGCTGCTGCTTGCCAGTACCATGATGTTTAGCTCCTGCTGTTTCTCATGGGTCTGCTGGTACCATTCTCGTGTCACCTCAGTATCATGTGTTGGGATCAATGTCACCTGGGAAAAGAAAGCAGCAGGGATGATTGTCTGAGAACAACTGCAGTGACAAACAATGCCCATAGGAGCTGAGGCTAAAATTTCCCATTGATTTTGGAACACTGTACCCTTGGTACTGCTTGTTCTATTTAATGTCTTTCAGATGTCAGGTTCTCCACAACAGAGCTGGTGCTTTATTTTATGCAGCACCAGCACACTAGCGCTCTGAGCTGGCCACGAACTGGCAGTACTAACACCATAATGATGAAAATGGCTGCACTGCAGGGGAGAGCATCTCTCTGTGGAGCTCCAGAAACAGCCTCAGAAAGAATCCTCAGTGTGAAAAGGAACAATGCTGAACGTGTCACTGTTGATGGCCTGATATTAGACTTTATGTGCCTATTGACCCAATGTGCAACTCGGGGATCCTGAGATCTGAGACTACCTCATCTGGAAGAACATATGCACTTTCTTGTACCTGTCTTCAGAAAGAGTGCCCACCTAGGATGTCCTGCAAACCTGACTAAGCAAGAACTATATGTAAGAGCACTCTGGTTTAAAAGCACTAATAAAAAGCTGCTATCAGAAAGATCTCCAGCAAGGCTATCAACAAATGTCACTGGATGTGGGACACTGATGAAAATTCACTGTGATGGTCCTTGTTTTCACTTGTGGATCGGCTCATCTTGCAGCAGGTAAGGAGGAGTGTATGATCTCTAAATGCTTCCTCCCCTCAGAAGGATGTAGAAAGGAGGACCTTCCTGCTTCCACTCACGCCATTTTGCGGGTGTCCTCCTCCTCACGGGTACAAACAGTTACTCTTTAAGACTGCAGAGCAGGACATGCCCAGTACCATTTGCCTCCTCTTAGTGTACTCCCTCCGGGTATGTTTGTGACACACACTTTCTCCCCAGCACTTGTGTCACAAGGAGCATCACACACACACTCCTTGGCATTTCCATGACCTACCTGCAGGTTGTCCCCCCACTGAGACTTCCCCTCCAGTAGCGCATCCAACACTGCACGGCTTGGCTCTCCATTGGCTGCATCATTCCCACTCACAACGTAATATGATGCTCGAACCCGCTTGAAGAACTCTGGATCTGTGTTCTTTCCGCTGCAATGGTTGGGGATGTATGCCAGGTCCACATAGACAGGTGGACCCACGGGCACGGGCAAACTACTCTTAGGACTATTGGAAGCTTTGGAAAAAAGAAAACAGAGGCTATCAAAACCCTTCTGGGACAGACAAACACTCAAATTAACACTGAAGGACTTGAATTGCAGAAAGATATTTCCCTGCAGCTGTAGCAACAAAGTTAAGATTTATCCAGGCTCTGCTGCTCAGAGGTGACTGGGGCCAGTGCTGCCACAGCTCTTGTCAGGGAAAGGGAGTTCTGCTGTTCTTTGGGGGGGGGACTGGAAGGCTTTAGGCTCAGAGGCCTTTCCTGGGGAAGGGAATCAAAAATCTCCATTATTAGCTTCTGTGGAGCTGTCGTCCCAATCGATATTTAGTCCTATTTTTTGTTGTTTAATAACCTACATTTGATAAAGAAACCAGTTCTGATGGCCTTTATATGCTATCCTAGGGCATTACGGTAGTCTTTCTGGAAGCTCCATTCTGGCCTTCTGCTGTTCCTGTGAATCGCTGCTATTCCAAGGGCTGTATTGCTCTTTCTTATCAACCTTTTGTACCTCTTTTCTTCATTTGCTGCTGCTTACATTTATGAGATAAGAAATGGTCAAACAACAGCTGTAATACTCAGCAATATATATGCATATATATACACACACACACACACACCCCCCCATAGAAGGACTGTCCCTTCTCTCCCTCCTGCTCTCTGTGAAACTATCTCTGGGTGGTCTCTTCTGTGAGCAAAAAGCCACTAACTACTAGCAGGGACAACTCATTGTGCTGCCTAGCTGCTATGCAAACAAAATATCCCTGCCTGCCTCATCCAGCCTTACGGATGTCTAGTCCTCATCCCAAGTTTGATCTGGCAACTCACAGCACCGCTCTGTGCACAACCGCTACATCCTGTATCTCTGTCTCAACCCTCCTTTCAGACTCGCGTATCCAGGCACTGCATTGTGCCAGTCCTTTCTGTGCAGCGCCTCTAAGACATGACTGTTCTGTACAGACACTCTGCTAATACCCTGGTGCAGGCTCTCTTGATACAGACCCTATTTGCTTGTCGGCTGTTCACGAACGCCAGCTGGCTCAGTCCCTCTTCAGCCCACATTCCTTCGCAGAGCCCTCCCCGGCCCGGCACTGTGACCACCTCACTGCTCCATCCACTGCTTTCCTCTCACTCCCCACTACGCTGAGCAGTCCCTTCACCAACCGCTCGGCCTGTCCATCGCCCTTGCTGTCAGTGACACCAGTTTGTCTCACCTGAGCTGCATTTGCAAAACACACACACACAGAAGGGCTCTTTTCAGGTCTTCCCCTTCAGCTGCTCTCACTCAAGAGGAGCTCACTGTAGCACCTCTGCAAACCTTCCCCCACTACACCCTCTCTTTGCCACCATGTCTGCAACAGGCATCTGCAGAGACCACAGCACACCAGCCATGTTTCAGATTTCTCCCTGGCCCTGCCCACCTTCTGGCTCTTGTCTTACACTCAGCACCAATGACCTGGAGCAAAGGATTAGTATTTGCTCTCCCTCTGTAAAGTGCCTGCCACTACGGGGTCTCAACACAGACACAGCGACGATGCAATACTCTGTCACCTAGTACTGACATCACCTGGTAGGATACCAGTAGAGCACTGGTCCCTGTATGAACACTCAGCAAGAGTCCACAGGCTGTACAGACATTTGAGGCTGTGCCCTGTTTCACACCTTTATTTAGGAAAAAGAGAAGACCTTAGTTTCCAACAGTCGGACTGCCTATTCAATGCCCTGTGAGTGGTACTCAGATGTGGGAGCCGTTATGATCCCATCTCTGCTTAACATTTCAGAGGAAAGACATATCCGACCACAGCAGTGTCCTGCTATTCGAAGTGACAGATTTATCTCAGTCCAGCACAATCCCACTCACAGGCTGAGAGGTTGCCACCTCTTTTTAAAACACACACGTATTTTGTCCTTCAATTTCTGGCACTTGACAGCACCCACCTCTAAATACCAACTGACCCTCCACAGATGTAGCCCCTGGGTGAAACTGAATCTTGGCCTATAAAGTTCTGAACTAGGTCTCACAGCTCTGTCTCTCTTCAGAGGTGGTTGCATTTGGCTCTACGGAGGTTGAGAGTTTTCCTTGAGGATTTGATCTTTTTAAGAAGTGATTTGTGTGACAACCTCTCTACCTTATCACTGCTTATAACTTTTTATGCCTGACTGGGAAGTCTTGTTCTCTGTTCTGCTACATTTAACTCGGTGCTTTTTTCTCTCTGTGTTGGACCTAAAGAGAAAATGCATGCTTAAGGAAGAATTTCTTACCTGGGTTTGTTTTGATGCCATTAACAAGGCTCTTGCCAGGGTTGCTGTGACTACTCCGGGATAACTCATCCTCTGTGTGAGTAGGCTGCACCAGCGCACCACGTGGTTTGGGCTTCTCTCCTCCATCTCTTTCTTTTTTTGCAGTAACAGATTTTGGAGATTTGTCCGATGGCTGTTTCACAGGAGTGGGTGATCGTTTCCCTTTCACATCTACTTTCCGGGCAGGCGAGGAAGATTTGGGCTTGCTCAAAGGCTTCCTCACACCTTTGTTCTTTTCTTTTATGTCTTTCTTGGAAATTTTATCAGTTCTGCTCATGCTTTGCTCATTTACCAACATATCAGGGTCTACCATGCAGACGTCAGGGTGAGGAGGATGGGGATGGGGATCTACCATTGGAACAGGCTGAGGATCATGGCTGGACCTAGAACTGGCATGATGAGCATTCCCAACAGCTTTGTCCACTGGGAGGAAATCGGCATCCTCATCTGAGTCCATGTTGGCATCTGCTGTGATGGATGGACATTCTTCTGTCTCAGGCGGGACATCCGAGTCTGACTGGGAGGTTCCAGAATCACTCACTGATGTTGGAGGGGTTTCCTCCACTGTGGCACTTTGCATGGGGCTACTACCAGTGTGGGGTGGTCTTCCTTGCACTGAAGGATGACCATCCTCCTGTGAGAGGTCACTATCTTCAGAGAGCTCGTGAGGGCTCGGGTTGATGAATGAGGGAGAGAGCTCCCCCTTCCTGTGCTTGTATTCACACGAGGAAAATTTCTGTCCACAATCAAAACTGCCTCCTAAATGTGGCTCCATCTCATGGGAAGCATCTCCATGGTCCTCTGTTTTTCCACCCCTCTGCACATCTGGGAAAAAGGGCTGGAAACTGTGTTCAGGGGACATCAGAGAGGAAGGACGGCTTTGCCTCTCTGTGTCCTCTTTGCCTGCGCACGGAGAAAAACTGCCGTCAGAATCGGGACAAGTTTTTTCATCTTTTGCCTCTGCTGCATGGTATGTACTTTGGAAAGCTTGCAGACTGGTGCTCACCTCTGTTGGACCATTGGCTGTGGTTTCATCTTCATGGTGATGATGAGGAAATGATGTCAACACATCAGGAAGAGATGTCAGTGTCATCAGCTGTTCTGCAAATGGTGCCTTCTGCTCTGGACTGCTTACACAGGGTTGTCGTTGTTTCTCTGCAGAGAACGGTGTGGCCTGTGAACTCTGGCACTCCCTTCTGCATGGTGAAATGCTGTCACCCATGCCACTTGTGAAAAGAGAACCATGTTCTTCAGCAAACACAAAGTCTTTGGTTTCAGCTGTATGTGTTTTCACAGCGTTATCTGGAATCTGTGGAGACACATCCCAAAGACTCCTGGTACCTGGTTCTGCTCCTGCACCCGTGTATGTGGAAAGCATATGGGAGTAGAAGCTTTCTGCTGCAGTCGGTATCACAGGAGTGGTAGCTTCAGATGAAGGTTCCTCTGACAGGCTGGAAGAGTCATCTTTCAGCTGCTGTTGGGGCACAGATTCTTTTTCCACAGCTTTGGAGAACAACTTATCTTCTTCATATGGACTCAGTGGTGAGAATTTAGTAAAAGATGAGTCAAGGCTGCTGATTTTCTCAGAAACCTCCAAGTACTCATCTTTCTTCCCCTGGTCTGAAAGCAAAGCACAAGGAGCCTTTAAAGGAAGAGATATATCCCCGAAATGGCTTGCTAAGGTTTGCTCATGTCTGAACTTACTGGATGTTTCACTCTTTCCTAGCAGGGAGCATTCAAATCCAGAAGCGCTCTCCATCACTCTGCCCTCTAACGTTGGGCCCTTTTGGTATGCCTCCTCCTGTTTCCCAGAAGCAGATTTCAAGTGTGTGGCTTGCTCTTGGCACTCTGAGACCACTGCTGCACTTGGATAATCTGTGACACAGAAATGTGAGTCCTCTGTGGATTTTTCAGCAACTTCTCTCTTTTGTGAAGAATCTTGTCTTACACGGCACATTTCTGAAACCTGCTCATCTCTGCTTATGTCTGGCAGGTCACTGTAACCAGCAACATATGTCCCCACAACAGTGGCTGATACAGTTTTCCTACTTCCATATTCCTCTTTCCACTCTGGATCAGAGGGTGAAGAGGCAGTAGAACTGGGTGAGATGGACGCCTGACGCTTGCTTTGCTGAAGGGGTTCTGGTACGTGAAACTTGTCCATTGCCACGTGCGCATAGACTGTGCCTGCAGCTTCAAGAGGGCTGTGCAGTTTAGATTCCTTTTCGGACTTCTCCTTTGCGCCCTTTTCTAACTCTGAGTCACTCATGCTTTCTTCCCCTCGACCTGCTTTCTCATAGTATGTATCTTTGGGATTTGGGCTTTCAGATTTCAGGGACAGAGACATCTGCTCCTGGCTAGACAAAATGATGTTCTCATCTGAACAAGCAGCATCAATATAGGCAGCTGATTTTTCTTGGTAAAACGTGTCAGTCATGTCTGTTCGAGGGGCAAATGATGTGCTTGCAGATGACGGGTGCAGTTCAGAGTCCAGTTCTCCTGGCAAAGCAGAAGACACCTTCTGTTTTTCCTGCCCTTCAGATATCCTAGGCTTATCTGTTTCAGACAAGGGCAAGTATCTTTCGTGGACATCTGTATAGTCAAAGGCTGAATCTCCTTTATCTTTAGGGGATGCTGGAGATGACAACTCCTTCTCAGCAGAGGTATAAAGGCAGGACTCTTCTTCCTTTGCAGACACGTGAAAACTTTGACCTTTTTGAGAGATCAGTGCTGCTCCTGGCACCTTGTCAGTGTGACCTGGACTGTCTGCACCCTTGGGTGTGAAGGGGGAGGGTCCAATTCCAGACACAATTATCTTCTCATAGATGTCAGCATACTTGAAACTTCTTTCATCAGGGTAGGGAGTCGGTTCTCTTTCTTCTTGCTCTTGTCCTGAAGAACTGTCATCACCTCTGGGTCTGCAGACCCCTGCCTCATAGGAATAAGACTCAGGGGAGCTCCTGGAATAGATCTCTGGAGGATATGCCATTTGGCTGGCAGAACCTAGAGCCCCAGCATGGCCCATGGCAGCACTGCTTTTTTGACAAGGGCCTTGTCCTACAGGGGAGGGTGCACGCTGCCCTGACACTGCAGCACTTTCTTCTGGAGACACTGATGTATATTCATATTCTGCTGGTCCTGTAGATTGTAACAGAGTAGATGCTGCTAGCATCTGCTCTTTTCTTCCTGTAGAGTCATAAAGAGCCTCAGTGGACTTGCAGTCATCCTCTTGTCTTCTGTCTGACTTGTATTTACAGTCTATTTCCCAAGACAAACCACTGATGTCTGATTTCTTCTCTGTGTCCTTCGATGGGACTTCCTCCTGTGAAGGTGGCTTGCACTGATCTAACCTGTAGGGCCCTTCTGTTTCTGGTGTTGTGTCAATCTCCTTTTCCAGAGCGGTAGCTGTTACAGACAGGGGAGATGCTGTCAGTGCTTGGTCTAGTGACTTTGCATAGATATCTAGGACAGCCTTCTCCTCATCATCTAAGTAGGAGTAATCTTGTTTAGATGTCAACAACAATTCTTGCCTTTCGTTTCCAGTTAATGCTTTGGCCTGATTTTCCTCACCAGAAACGGAACGAGAAGACAGAGGAGAACTTTCCATTTGTGTTCTTTCTGGGAGAGCGATGTCAGCAGGAATTACTTCCACTTTCTTTGTTTCTGATGTAGGTTTGGCACTCCTCTGTGCATCTTTGTAATCACATGACTCCAACTTTAAACATTCTGCTTCTGCTTGAAGTAGCACAGGTTTGTCTTCATCAGGACGAAGATCCTCATCCTCCTCATTCAGTAACTGCCTTCCTCTTACAGTCTCTCTTCCTTCCTGAAGATACCCATGCACAGAGCCCCATGCTTCACTTTCTGCACTTCTCCAGGTGTGACTGCCAGGCACTGCAGCAGACAGGATCTTGTCCTCTCCCATTTTAGGAAGGGATTTTGCTTCATATTCTGGTACCTCATCCAAGAATGTGCTCTCTCTCTCTTTATCATATCTCTGACGCGTTCCCTGAGCAGGGATCTCTTCCACCTCTTCTGGAAACCACACTTTCTTCTCGTAACTTAAATCTTTCATGTAAAAGTCTTCCATTTCTGGAGATTTTTCTTCTTGAGCTTCCTTGAACCTGCAAGATTTTACACCCTCAGCAGAAATGTGTGAAAATGTTTTATCTTCAGCTGGGCTAGAGTCGGTAAAGTGTAAGCCCTTTGCATCTGGAGATACTTCCTGAGAGTCCAAGCCTGCAGTTCTTCCCCTAAATGGGTCCTTTTCTGCTGCAGAAAATAAACTGCTGTCATCTGGAGACATTTCTTCAGTTGAAGTATCTCTGGGTGACATGTCTTGAACTAAGCTACTTTCTGGGCAAGGAAAACATTTTGACTCTTCTTTCGTGAGTTCTTTGGCAGAAATTTTCAGTAATTTTTCATATGTAGCTGGGCTCTGATCTGTGAAATCCATGGACTTCACAGCTTCTGAAGGGAATTTGTCAGTGAAGTCAGACATAGTTTTTTCTTTTGCAGTTATCTCTTCCGTGAAACTAAGAGATTTCATGTCTTCTGGAGAAATTCCTTTAACAAAAGAGTCTGAAGAGACTTCCTTGCTGGGACTCTCAGTAAGAGAAATGGATTTGGTCTCTTCTGGAGAAATGTCTTTAATGGAAATATGAGAAGATTTTTCTTCTTCTGAGGTGTCGCCTGTGAAATACAGCAGTTTTCTTTCTTCAGTAGTCACTCCCTTAACGGAAATATCTGAGGATTTTTCTTTATCAATATTTTCTTCTGTAAAAGAAAGTGATTTGGTGTCATCTGGTGAAAATTGTGAAGATTTGTCACTTTCAGATTTGCTTTGGCTTGTGAAATGTGGAGGATCCACATTTCCTAGAGAAGTATCTGTGGTAGAGAATGGCTCAAAGGACAAGTGTTCTGAAAATCCCGTTAAACTTTCTGTCATGGTTTTAGTTCCTTGCTCTTTTTCTGGCACCAGAAACACATCTGTGCTGGGATGGGGCAGCATGGGACGCTCCTCCTCCTCCCCTATCACCACTGTGTCCTGCTTGTGGTAGGAGAGCCAGAGCAGCTCCTCCTTCCCCACTGGTTCTTCCTGCACCTCCTCCCCAGGAGACACTGGAATGTCACTGCCCAAGACCAGCTTGTGCTGTACAGCTCCAGGCACTTCTTTTTCATGTCTGTATTTAGCTGCAGATACCTCGTCTTCTCTGAGAGGTTCAGCCTTGGCTCCCTTCCCTGCAACAAAAGCTTGGCCTTCCAATTTCTTGGCAGCAGCATCTGTTTGTTTTTCAAATAGATCTGAATCTACTGTTTCTAGTTTTTCCTCCACTGGAGACTGGTGGAAAGGTGTGTGTCCTGCACTAGTGGGGCCAGATGGGGTGGGAGAGGCCATTTTGACTGTACTGTCATCAGGACTCATGCATCGTTCTTCAGCCTCTGCAGAGTCAACCTGGGAAAACGGTGTTTCTTCAGTGGATAAGGGCAGACCAGAAGCTTGCATCACTTCTGTGGGAACACTGATTAACACATTATCAGGACATCCTTGATGAGCAAGCATGGGGGCATTGTAATGCCCTCTGAGTTTCTCAGGCATTTCAATATTTGGAGTCCCATCATCTTCTTCCTCTTCATCTTCTGCCTCTTCATGAAGATCCTTTTTTTGAGCTTCCATTTTTCTCTCTCCTTCTGCTAGCGCATGGAAATCTTCAGGGGGTGGAGATTTAAAACATTTGTCTTCCTCCAATGATGATGTGGGAGAGATTGTGCCAGCGGAGGGAACATAGTCGAGACCTTGGGTTGCTTCGGTCCGAGAGGAGGGCATGCTGTTTACTGTGTCTAGGAGTAAAGAGCTTTTCCCAGTCTCTTCTGTTTGTGGTGCTGTTATAGATGCAACAGATTGATCTTCTGCTACTGAAGTTGCAAAAGATGAAAGCTTATCACATTCTGTAATGGAGGTAGCAGAGGATATGTGTTCCTCCTCAGCTAGGGGTGCTGCCACAATGTTTGTAGGATATGCCAGGATTTCAGACTCCTGGCCAGCATAGCCCTTGGCTGAAAGGTCAGCAGTAGGCATGGCCTGTATTCCATGTATTGCTTCAAAAGAGCCTGGGTGGTCAGGAACAGAAATGTCATAGGCGTTGACATCATATTTCAAGTGTGGGATCCTCTCTTCCTGTTCATCATGTATTTCTTCATCAGAAATGGTCTGCTCTGTTTCTGAGTAGCCTGGGATAGTTTCATCTTGGATATATGAAACATGTTCTGCTGTTGCTCCTGGTGGGGCTGGCAGACTGCTCAGATTTGACTCTTCCTTTGCTATGTCCTTTCCAAGTAACTTGTTTTTCTCACCCATGTCACTAAATTCTTTTTCCTTTTCTGTAGTGGTAAATATCTTGTCCTCCCTCTCATCCTGACTCAGCTCATAGAAGTCTCTGTTCTTTTCCACCTTCCCCTCTGCCTTCATCTGTTCTTCCTTTTCTTCCAGTTCTGCCTTTTCTATCACATCTTCTCTCTTTTCCTTCTCACCCTCTTCCTGTGCCTCTGCCCCCTCAATATACTTTTCACAAGTCTTTGTTTCTGCTTCCCTCTGTTTTCTGTCCAAAGAGATTTTCTCCTCTTCCTCCCTTTCTTCCTCTCTGAATGCTGATGCCCAAACACCCTTTGCTAGGAGGTCCATCTGTGATGATACCTGTTCTTTGTCTGGAAACAGCTGAACTTCCTTGTCCTGTTCAGCTTTTCCCTTGCAGTATCTCAGGTCATGATTTTCATCTATTCTTCCTCTTTCATCCTCTATTTTTGCAGCATGACCTGCTCTCAGTTCTAGATGATGGACTGTCTTTTCCTCTGCTGATGATTCTTTTTCCTTATCAGTACTAGTTATGCCCTGATCAGGAATGTTTGTTTTCAAAATTAGATCCACTTCAAGGCAACTCTGAGTAATGATGTCAGCAGAGTCTTTTATCTCTGTTTCAGGTACTCTCATAATCTTATCACTAACCTCAATATCAGACATTTCTTGAGTCACCTGCAAGGCCCCTTTCTCCTCGTGCTTCAGCTCCTCAAAGTCCTTTGTAAGATCTTCTGGTGAAGACAGGACTAACCTCTGTTCAGCTATGGAAGTCTCTCCTGGCTCCACCTGTACAGGTGCCTTCTCCATTGGTGATGTCTTCAGGTCAGCAGGTACTTCTTTTTCAGGTTTGGCTTTGATCTTTTCAGTTTTCAGTCTGCCTGGAACTTTTGCCTTGTATAATGTTTTTCTTACTTCTGGGGTAAATGGTTTTAAGTCTGGTTTAGAAATTTTTTTGGGCTCTGGTTTGGTTTCTTTCTTTTTATCCTCTTTCTTTGAATCTTTTTTTTCCTCTTTCTTTCCATCATCTTTTTTTAAGTCCTTTTTCTCCTTCTTAATCTCTTTCTTTTCTTTGTCTTTCTTCTCCTCCAGTTTGGACACTTTCTCTTTGAGATGCTTTTTTCCAACCTTGTCTTTTGCCAGTTTTCTTTTCTCAGCTTTAAGAACATCACTTGTTTCTGTCTTTATCTTTTCATGTTTAACAGGTTTCTCAGGAATTTTCTCTGAGTGTTCTTTAACCTTTTTCTCAATTTTAGCATCCTTTATGACTTCTGTTTTTACCTCCTTAATCCCGTCCTCAACTGCCTCTTCCTTCTTAGCTTGCTTTGTTACAGATGGCTTGGGGGAAGATTTAAGACTCTCTTTACTGTCAGTTCTTTGTTTAATTTTGGTCTGCTTCAGCACAGGTGGGGGTATTCCAGAAGTGATATCTTTCTGAGTAGCCACTGGATACCTCAGAAAATCCAGGTGCTTGAGCTTCTCAAGACCTTCCAGGATCTTATTTTGAGGAGCATTTCCAGGAAACAAAACCCTTACAATTTTCTCTGTTGGGCTGGCTGGAAGCCACACCACTAGGGCTGTGATGGATGTGAGATAGGGAACAGAAATTTCACCTTCCTTCCCACTTGCGAGAATTATGCCAGTCTTTGCTTTACTATTACCAGCCCATTTTTGCATTAGAAATTGCATTTCTTTACTGTCCTTGACAGGATTCAGTATATACATGTCTAGCTTACCTACTCCCATTTTGTGGAAAAGTGTGATAGGTTCAATGGTACTGCTCACCACCCTGTAGAGAGGCTCTGATTTAATGCCTAGTCTGTTGAGATACTGCAGTGTCAGACAAGCTTCTTCGATGCTCCTCTTTACTTTCATGGATGATTCAGGCATCTTCAGTTTTTCAGGAACATTAAAAAAAACCACCCCTAGCTCAGGAGAAATTAGGTTCTTCATCCAGTCACTGTAGTTGGTAGAGCCCTGGGATTGTTCCTCCTCTTGCTCAGCAACTTTCCTCTGCAGCAGCCCATTGATGCCAGGTAGGTTGTCTGCACCTATGTGGGTGAGCAGGATTGAGTCAATTCTATCCAGGTGCCTCACCAGCTTCCAGAAGCAGGATTTCCTGTCAGAGCCACCGTCCACAAGTATGTTAAACCCATTGACAGCAAAAAGAGCAGAATCACCTCTTCCCCCAGGGAATATGTAGCAGCAGGGTTTAGAAAGCTTCAGAAAGCCCCCTGAGGTGGGTGGCTCCAGGAGATCAAATGGAGATGGCACGTCAACTGTCTCAGAGACGTATTCTGCAAACTCAGACACCCCATCCATTTCTGGCAGAACTGGATCAGGATTCAGCTTCAGATTAATAATTTCCTGAAATCGAGGATGCCCAAGGTTGCTCCAGTCTCCTTCTCCCAAGCACGACACAGTGAGAGAGGCCTTGATATCTGAATCAGTGTTGCTAAGAATCTGGGTGACCTAACGAGACAAGCACAGATAAATAAAGGTCAAATAGAGCTCTGAGATCAATTCAGCACTTAAAAAAAAAAAAGTAGTCAATGTAGAAACACTGAAGACACCATGAGCACTTTACTGACAGGAAACACTGGGGATAGATTAAATAGTCCAAAAGCCCGTTGCAAAGAGATGCATGGGGCTATGTTCTGCCCTCTTTTGAAATTCTTAATGTTGATGGGCTGTTATGCTTCCTGTTACATTGGGAGTGCACAGTAACAAGACCTCAGGAAAGAAAACGAAAGCAGGAACCTCCTTGTCCTCTTTCCTTACTTTTCCTATTTAACCTGAGATATCAGTCCCTGGCTTGGGCTGAAAAGTAGCAGTTTCTTTTTGATTTGTGAGCTCTAACCCTGAGATACCCTTTCCAATGCTAAGCATCATTGTCTGAACTTATCCTCGCTCACTGGCTACTGACTGATCAGCCAGCACTTTGTGCAGTTTTAGTGCCATAGGACTTCCTCTTTTATTCAGACTCATTTTCTTTCCTGGGGCCTATTTTGAAAGTCATGACTCCATCTCTGATGCATGTGTCTGGGGACATGCTACATGATTAATAAGAACAACTAAGGTCGATAAAATTTTCAAGGCTCCTTAGAGCTATGCCGAACATACTCTGAACAAAGAAGCATTAAACCTCAGACTTCCTAAGTATCTGGAATGAGATTAGTACACTCCTTTACACTGTGTTCTCTTGCTTAGACAGCCCTTACTTGACTAGTTAGTGTCCAAATAAATGGATATCAGAAATAATTGAGAACAATCAGCCTAAAATAAATGAAGGTGGGCAGATTTGATAATGTAGTTACAGCAACAACTGTGTCAACTGTGAAAATATCAACCAGCCATTCCTGCAGCAATTGTACATTCACTCAGATGAAGACATTCCAAACATCTGGCAGATCATGATCAGTGGAAATAGGGCTTATCAAAAACCGAAGCAGCATAGCTATGTTGGCAACGAGTGCCAACAGAGAGTTTAAAGCCTCTGAGGAAAGCTATAGTACACCTAGCTAAGATAATTAGGATTGGGGCAGAGGTTCAGAGACGTCCTATAAAGTTTTCAAGATCCCACTGGACAAAGCCCTGAGCAACCCTGTAAATTCAGTGCTGACCCTACTCTGTGCAGGAGGTTGGGCCGCAGACCTCTCAAGTGCCCTTCCAACCTCAATGATTCTGCAATTCTACAATTAAATAGAGATATTTGCAGTTATTTAATCATCATGTAGTTACTTAATCAGCATTTAGTCATCCCCTCATCATCTTTGCACACCCCTAGTGAACACTCTGAACCTGGTGAACAGCTTATGCTTACTGGACTGACTGTGAAATGAAGAGAAATACCCACATTTACTAGGGTGATGATTGTCTCTGTTGGCTGTTTTTTGGAAGCTGCCCACAGATATTTTAAGACCTGCTTTAAAAAATTTTGAGTGTCTGCCCACTGCAGAAACAGTATGGAAGGTTATTTCAAGCTGAGCACTTAAAAGTGGAATCATGCATGCCTGCCACCTTGGAAAACTTAAGCCAGGGAGTTAAAGCAAGATGCCCAAGACTATAGCACAAATTATTTACGGTGTGCAATTTTTTGCTGGATTTCAAGCCCATGCCTCTGTGAATCTGCCAGCTGAAGGAGCAGCGCAGGCTGCATTGCTCTATCATGCACTTGGTGAACAGGAGAGGACATGCTGGCTTACTGCTCGCACTCACCTCTGGGTCTGAAAGTATCTCAGCAAACTTCTGGTAAGTGAAGGTCCCTGTCTGCAAGATCAAGTCTCCTTCCTGGTCTGAGCTTTGGCCACAGAAGATCAGTAGTTTGTGGGCTGATGAATCACACACCAGTGAGCGGACCTGTTATCATGAGACAGAGTGCTGTAGTCAAAAAGTTATCTGTATTCCTCACCAGCACCCAGAAACCCCATCACACGGATAAGCGATACTTACGCATTATTCACACATAGCCAAAACATAAGTTTTCTACATACAGGAGAGTAGGTTATTGAAGAGGGAAGACACACAGCTCCATGTCCCTCACAATTCACATTGAGAAAGTAGGCCAATGCCAAGAGAAAATGTTTGGCAAAGCACTGCCACGTAAGAAGTTGGTACATTTAGGCTCTCATCAAACTAGAATGCTTAAGGTTCAGAAGCCCTCCACCTTGTTTTCTAGGAAACTCTACAAGCTCCTGAGAAATCCTTAAAATCAGGCAATTCTAAGGCACTAAGTCTTACAGTAAGCAGCTCATTCCTAAAGCGCCAGCACACAAGAAACCATACACTCTTTTGTGTGTTTCTTTGTCTAGCAGTAAATTCTGCCACAGAATACTGGTAACTGCATGTAACTCGTGGGCAAGATCAGAACACTTGGCCACTTCACCACACCTTGCAGCAGACTGGCAGCATGTTCAAACTCTCCAGAAGATGCAAATGATGTGTGATGATCACAACCCTCTATGTCAAGCAAGGGCAGAGAGCTGATGTGGAGAAAACCCGCTAGCATCTGCTCCTCACCTCAGACACGATGCTGTCCACATTGGGGTTTACCAGGATCACTGTCTCCAGGGTATCACTCCGATGATGGAGGGTTCTTTGGCCTGGGGAGAGGCAAGGAATTAGCACGGGAGAAGCTGGTGAGGCAGTATCTGCCTACCGATGTTTCAGCCTCAAAAATTCCACTTCAGCATGGGTTTGCAAGGCTTCAACATGCATTCTAGACCCAATTTAATACCTCGGTCTCGTAGAACAAAACAAACTCTTCAGTAACAAGGAAAAAAAAAAAATCCTAGGTCTGGATCAGCACAATTTGCAACTCAACCCCAACACGTTCTGAAGTCCACAGTGCCAGGCATATCAAGCTGCCTGCTTGTGCTAGACAGCTGTGCCCCATGAATGCTGGCACAGACCAATTACTCCCTCCAGACAGAAGTATTGTGCCTCATTGCAGTTACCATGAAGAGGTATCTCTGGATGTTGTCCAACCCTTAGTCACCATGGGGCTCTGTGAGCCAGCTGGTGCATGCCAACCCACCCCTCATTAGAGCGGTTCAGCACTAATAATGAATCTCTCATCATTCTTAAGTTTTTTTCCCTTAGGAAGTGGGTTTTTTTCTAATCCAAACATGCACCCCTAGAGGTAAACTGCTGCTGTGGGAACCACCTTGATGATAAGAACGCTTGTTCTCCTGTCTCCCTCCTGTGACAGTCACAAACAGGCACCCAGGCAGGACTCTGCTCTCAATATATATTTAGCAGAAAAAGGAAGAGTCAAAGAAGAGCAAGAGACTGGTAGCGCAAAAAAGCAGTTTGTGTGCTCACCTTGGCATGGGCATTACATTGGTTTTGGGGAAAATATTGACATGATGCCTGGACCCTATTCATTTATTAGAAAGGACAGTGGTGAGCGCCTGCCATCCTGAAAGGCAGGGACTGAAGCCACTGTTGTGTACCCACGTCGGACAGCTCTGGGAAGTGCGATGATGCACAGGACCTTCCTGCAGCATTTCCCCTGACATCGCAGGTAGCACACAAGATTTTGGATTCTGGTGTTTGCAAATACCTACCTCTGGACACCCCATCCATTCTACAAGCCAGGCACTTAGAACTTAACTGGTGGAATGTATAATTTATAGGGTTTAAATCTTTCATGGGCTTTAACCCCTCACATAGACTGGAGGGCCATAGATCTTTGCTGAAAACAGACATCTATTTCTATTTCTATTTTTCCTCTTCCGGTCAACCATTGCTCTCTGACAATGTTGTTCTTTCCACACTCTCTGTTCCACAACATCCCATCAGCAATCTTTCTAGGCAGATCTCAATCCTTCTAGAATAGCTTGATCAAAGTGGTATTTCAAAGAAAGACAACAAAAAGTCACAAAAAAACACAAGTCAGAGAAAAGCCAATAGTCAGTATAGCTTCAATCAAACTCATCTTACTGGGATATTTCACTCTGGCTGCCTGCAATTAGTTTTAAACCAGATAGCTATGCCCAGAAGTCAACTTTCAGCCCAAAATGAGAGTGGCTCTAACCTCTCAGCAGAACTATTTATACTCTGCATCTCTAGCTGCTTTCTGAACTTGTGTTCTTTCAGGTTGTCTAAAAATGGTCTCTCCAGACTAAACCAAAACCATCACTGTGCAAAGAAAATGCTTGCGTGGAGTTCAGTAGCATTTCTGCCACTTGATGTGGGACGTGGTGTAAGGACGGGAGAGGCTGGGAACCAAGTCCCTGCACAAAGTAGGACTGCTGCAAGGGAGCCCGCGGGGAGCAGTGTGGGAGGGTGGCAGGCGGTGCAGATGAGGGCCCAAGACGCGTTCTGGGGCATTCACCGTAGCCAAAAGAAGCAAAACACCACTCATCCTCGAGGTAACGGTAATTGTAAAGGCACTGCTGATACCTCGGCTTTGCTTAGATCCCAGCAGCAAACACGGAGTGCCTTGTTTCCTCACTGCATCGTACAGTTTTCACACAGCTCACCCCACACCAGGACCTCACTCACATGCTGCTCAGAGCATCCAGAACAGAACAATCTGCTCCCATTTTTCAACAGTCTGGGACAAAGTGAAACCCATGCCATTCCCCAGGCTTCACCTTCTGCCACCTTGCTGCCTATACATCCCAGACAGCCTTTTTTGGCAGTTGTTACCCACATCATTTGGAGAACACAGCTTGGTGTATAGGACCAAACCCAGCAGTGTCTTCCTTGCGCCATCTGAAAGGAGGGTTCTTGGGCAGAGCATGATCACTGGTGCCCAGCATATGGGCATCCTTCCAGGCACCAAGGCACTGTGGAGGCAGTGCCAGCCTGAGGCTGCAGGCTGGGCAGCGCTTGGTGGCCAATGCCAGCTGTGCAGGGAAAAGGGCCTGTCTGCAGGACTTAACAGGCGTGAAAACACTGTTGCTCTTTGCCATTTCTGTGGTTCAAGCCCAAGCAGCTAAGCTGTCACTGCTGAGACTGGCAAACAAAGCATGGCTGGTTAGCATTCTGCTCGCACCCTCTCGCCCCCCAGAGGGGCTGCCCCCTTCGTACTTGAAAGAAAGAGCAGGTTCAAGCTGCAGGGCCAGCAGCTGCTGGCAGATGGAAAGTAGGAATGGTGAAGTGCTGTGTCTTGTGAAGATGATTAAGGGACCAGAGCATTTTCATATAAAGTGAGGCTGAGCATGCTAAGACTGTTTAGGCTGGAAAAGAGAAGGCTTGGGGTGGGGGAGGGATCTTACCAATATGTATAAATACTTGATGGGAGAGAATGAAAACGAGGAGGTCAGACTCACTTCTCAGCACTGCCCAGTGACAGGACAAGAGGCAAGAGACACAAATTAAGACACATGCAATTCCATCTGAGCACAAGAAAACGCCTTTTTTTTTTTTTTTTTTTTTTACTGTGAGGGTGGTCTGGAATAGGTTGTACAAAGTGGTTGTGGAGCTTCCATCCTTGGAGATACTCAAAATCCAACTGGATAGAGTCCACAGAGGGCACACATAAAACTGTCTTTCTGCAGGGCACCCACCTCTTGGATGGCAGTCAGCAGAAACTGATCACGGAGGCATTACACAGAAATGTCCCAGGGATGATGCACAACAGCTTCTGTAGGCAATACTAGAGGAACTTCCATGGCTAATACTAATGGGGCATTTCAGGATGTGCATGTTGCACACATGGATCATTAGTGTGGAGGAAGCAAAAGTCTGATTTTGATGGGGTTTGTTTTGTTTTTTGTTGGGTTTTTTTGGGTTTTTTTTTTTGAAGAGCATGTATAGCTTACATACTAGAAAGGCTGAGGGTATCTCATTGCAGTCTACACCTTCCTCAAGGGGGGGCAGCAGAGGGGGGGAGGTGCTGATCTCCCCTTTCTGGTGACCAGCGATAGGACACGAGGGAATGGAATGAAGCTGCATTGGGGAAGTTCAGATTAAACATGAGGAAAAGGCTCTTCACTGAGAGGGTGGCCAGCCCACAGAAAAGGCTCCCCAGGTTAAGTGGTCACAGCCTCAAGCCCATCAGAGCTCAAGGAGTGTCTGGACAATGCTCTTAGTCATACGGTTTAGTTTCAGCTAGTCCTGTGAGGAGCAGGGAGTTGGACTCTATGATCCTTATGGGTCCCTTCCAACTTGAGATATTCTATGATTATGTGGCCCGTTGAGTGTAGAGTTAATTGGGTTATGGTGGAGGATAGCAAGTGATGAGCAAAACCACATAGATTTTGGAGTCTGTGTGAATTAAGCATCCAGGGCTCTCTACATGCGCGAAGAGACAGAGGGCGAGAACACCAAGGACCAGATGCTGTGGTTTTAGTGATTAGCAGTCAGTCAAAGAGGGTGGTGCGGGGAGGTCGGTCTAGGCTAAAACAAAGGACAGTGCTCTAGGGTAACTGCATGACAAACAGGATGCCCGAGAAAGAGATGATCCTAGAAGCAGACAGATGGCCGTGGAGGCAGAAAAGGAGGTCAGGCTGCCAATACAGATCCTTGTATAAAATGCGTTTTGCCACCAATTGAAAGCACCTAAAAACCCCTGCAGTTGAATAACAAATTCTGGGCTGGTCTGAAGGGCTGGCAAGGATAGCTGCAAGAGCTGCTGCTTGTCATTTGCTTTAATCTTTCAGACCATCGAACCTCAGAGGTCTTATTATTCTGTCAATTAGAGATGGAATAACCATGGTTACAACTCACTGTGCTGAAATCAGAGACCAATTGTCAGGGCAGTGGGACCCAGGTTCTCATCTTTGCGAAATAGGGTTGCCCAGGCCAGAGCACTACAGAGTCATCTTTCAAGGGAGAGACTGTGCTGAAGTCACTCATGATGCTCTGACAGCTACACCAAATTGTAATGAACATAAGGGCCACAAAGATGATTAAAGGATGGGCACATTTCTGATGAGAGCAGGGCTGAGAGGTGGGACTGTTTAGCTTGGAAAAGAGAAAGCTCCGAGGAGGGATCGTACCAATGTTCACACGTATCTGACGGCAGGCTGCCCAGTCTGGGCTGCAGAGCTCTCAGGACCTTGCTGTACAGAGACTGTTCATCGGACCACACAGACACCAATCCTCTCTCCGTCCAGAGAGCATTCTGTATTCCTCATTACCTCCCTTGTCCTTCCCACACCCATTGCTTCCTTTGTCCCTAAAATTATTTGGGCTTACCAGGCCAGGTTCTACCTGTAAAATGAACATGAATAGTACATTGGTAAAAAATACCAAAGTTTCACAGTCTGGACATGCTATCAAGGCACACAAGCCACAGTGATTAAAAGCTGACTCTTCTTAACTTTCTGATCTCTTCCCTGATGTTATGAACGTATCTCTTCAGGGTGGCACTTCTGAAAAGACTCTTCTTACAAGACGACCCTCAGTAGCACTATGGTTCAGTACCACTACGGTTCAGTACCACTTTAGTCAAGAGCTAAGCCTTGTATTACATGGTCTTCCTGATGCTCTATTGAAAAAAGTCCATCTCTGAAGACTGTCAAACCGTGCATGAGGGTTCTCAGAGTGCATCTATTTGCATAATTAACATGAGCTAGTGCAAGCTGAAAGACTGCTGTTTCCTTCATTCTGAAATGACATCATAACACTGAGATAGTAACTGACTTTCATTCTGAGGCTGTGAAGTCTCCAACAGCAACTTCTTCAGTGCCAACGGGAGAAAAAGGATCCAGCCCCAAATGGTGTCCATTCAGAGAAAATGAAACAACACATTCATTCACAAACACTCCAGGACTGTACCGAGTACAGCAAGCTACAGCTCCTTGGGAGAGAGACTATAAAGACCAGAAGAAAGGGAGGAAAGGTCCTGTACAGAATTCTGAGCAGGGTCCTGCTTCTTATCCCGCCTGTGCAAATACACCTTCCTATCTCCTACTGCAATATGGACCCACCCCTCCGCAAGACCAGGAAGCCCTCTGTTGTTCAGCAGTGAGGGAGAGGAGTAGAAGCAAGGTCCTACACCCATCACCTGAAGGGCACACAGCTGCTGAAGCTCCTTCCTCCAGCACACAAACCGAAGAGCATACAGCTGGTAAGACCAGCTCTGGCTCGTGGAGATTTGGAAGCTCTGCCAGGTAGTCAGATGGGCTCAGGATTTAAAAAACAAACACAAAGGCCGCTTTGGCAGCCAGTACACAAGCTAGCAACTGTGAATTCACCATTCAGCTCCTCCTTACCTACAGACTTGTACATCTCAGAAACATCTCTTAGCTTCTCTGTACCTGGGCATCCTTGTACTGCAGAAGCAACAGCCCTGACTTGTTACAACGGGTCAGAGGGATGTATCAACCCGAGATATGCTTAGGCAATTTCATAGCTGTGGGCAGAAGCACGAGCAATCTGTGGGCCACCACAGCACCAGCAGTATGAACTGGAATGTGCTACAGAGCGGCACAAGGGAAGCGTGCGCACGGCCTTCCTGCTGTCAGCGTCCTCAAACCCTTCAAGAGGAGAGCCCTCAACAGATTAAAAAAGAAACCCCTCCACAGAGGGGTGGGATGAAGAGACCCTGAACAGCACGTGGGCATTTGTGGTGGGTTCTAGAAAGGACAGATTCTGGGCAAATTCAATTTTAAAGAAAACTTTCCTTCTCTTGGCAGAGCACCCGTATAGGGCCTGGCCCTGTGCAAGCAGCAGTAGCTGCCCCTGCCACAAACACAGCATGGAGAGCAGACAGCTGCGTCTCACTCTGGCTTGACCTTTACAGAATAAACCGAAGTCTAGAATGTGCCAGCATCAGCCCCTGCCCTGGCCGAGGGAAGCAGGCTTCTCCACTTCTGGAAGCGTAACCATGTAGGAGACTGCCACCACCACACTCAGCCATTTCTGGATAGCCGAGATACAAGGAAAGCAGCTCGGCCAGTTGCAGAGAGAGAGAGACGATGACCCATAACCTCAGCTAGCTTCCACAGGCTGTAAATTAGATTCCAAAGCTGATGTAGTGCTTACGTTGGCTGCCACAGTAGATTGGTTTACTATCTGTCCTTGAAAAACATGCCTTTTTCCATGTATCTTGATTGTTCAAAACACCTTCAAATTTGTTACTGTCCATGCCTACGATCGACATGCTGTTCACATCCCAATCCTGGTCTGCCTTAAAGGTGTATTGAGGAAACTGGAGGAATGCGTTTTGGAGCAGCCCTGCTGGGAAGCTCGGCTGCAGGCTGCCTCCACTCTCGCAGCCCTGAGCTGAGGCTCCTGCTGGGCCATCAGCCCCTGGTGGAGACTCCACAGGCACCAACCAGCTGAGCAGGTGCAGAGGCAATCACTGAGAAATAAAAACTGGGCCCCAAAACTAGGCCATCGCTTCTGCCCGCCTAAGACGAGAGACTCTCACCTGCAACTCCTCCCCTGCAGTCTGGGTGGAAAGCTGGAGGCCTGTATCCAGCTGCCATCTTCTCAGAGGACGACAGAGAACCCGAAAGAAGACAGCACAGTGGTCTGCTCACTGGCACGCTCTCTCAGGAGACGGGTGACCTCCAACTCCCTCCCTGCCAGAGGCAGGGCAGGATTGCTCTCAACCTCTCTGGCTGAAGCTTGTTGCTTTTGTGTACAAGCTGAAACGGCATCTTCACACATCTGCGTCCCAAACAGCAGACTTTTTAGTGAGTGTCTTTGCTCCCTCCCCCAACAACTCTACGGAATAATTAGTTAATTATGCAAGCCACAGCTATCTCAACAGGGGACACAAAGAACGCCCTTGGACTGGCAACACCCTGTAGTTAGGGAGGCATCTTTGCTTTGGTGCAGTCCTAAATCTGTGTGTTGGTTCCAGCTCAGGAATTCAAACATGAAGTCTAACATTCTAGTGGAGGCACTTGGATATGTTTACCAGAACAACAGGACATTTCCCACTCTATCACTCCTTCCTTACCTTTTAATGGTAGCGTTGTGTCAGAGGAGATGAGACTTCCAGGCAAGATAAGGGGAGAAGTGCTTGGCAAGGACTGGAGCTTAGTGTAAAGTGCCCAGAAAAGACTAAGAGATATTCTGAGTGCTGGGTGGGATGGGAGGCTGCAGTGCAAACTGGTGCCTAACTGTTGGATTCAGGTGCCTGAAGAGATGTGGTGATCCCATCAATTCTGGGCACATCCAGCTCTGTTTCTTTTCCAGAGACAAGCAGAGCAAAGGGTGCAGCCAGCTCACTGGGTGATCACAGCTGAAAAGGCTGTCCCACAGCCTCCTCCCCCAACTTGCATTCACAACATGTGACAGCTACAGTAACTACTTACTATAATAAACACATTATTAGGAAAGTGGTATAGTTTTAGCTTTGTAGTGCGATTCAACAGCTGAGAATGACAAGGAATTGGCTTCAGGCAGTGCTTTGTGGTCCACCAGCAAGTGTTCTGCCTCTCATGGCCTGAAAAAGTCTACAGTAAAGATTTATTTCATATACTTTCTGGGTTTAGGTCTTCAAACACGCTGTAGAAATAGATAAGTATCTATTTATTTACCAATGGCTAAATCTAAATATCTGTCTCCTTAGAGATGATCTTCAGTGATTTTCTCTTAGCTAAAGAAAACCACTGTGTACTAGCAAAGGGAAAATATATTTTTAGTGGGAAGATGAGAATCAGCTGAAAACTGAGAGGCAAGAAGCTGTAGCAAAGCACTGAGTCCCTATAAAGGCAGGCTAGGACAGAGCTATGTGCTGTCCTGCGGAGCAATGGAAGGGAGCATACAAGCGATCACCAAACAAGTCACCAATGAAACCACACAGGACACAAAATGAGGGATTTTAAACTGCACCTAGAAAAGAAGGGGAATCCAAATCCAATCCAATTTGAGCAGGAAAAGTATTATTGTATGCATGAGGTGGGGTTTTTTTTGCACATAAGTTTCAAAATAGTGTCTGATGATTTTTCGTATTGGGATACTGAGTCACGTAGTTAAAATCACAGCACCACCAACATAAAGCCCTGTGAATGTGCAATAGGAGACACATCTTATCTGGAGGAACTGAATAAACAATTACAGAGAAAAGGAAAGCACAAAGCAGTGTGCAGAGAGAGTGAACATAATTCAAACATCTCTACGAAGCAAAGCTCCCCCTAGGGACTGTAGACCTGAAAGCGCACCCACAGTGACTTTAGCCTGTTCACAAGGGGAAATCTCCAGGTATCGGTTTCAGCTTTAGTTAACTTCCCAGACACAGACTCGTGGGGAATTTTGGATACACGTGGCACACTTACCACTATTACTCACACTCCAGTTAGACCGAAGCTGGGTAGAGGGTAGAAGAGCACTCACTCAGGAATACAACACATGCACTAAAACCCCCTCAGAGTTGAAGCGTTTCCTGATGTGTGGCTCTGTACACGGAGAAGATGCTGACAGGCATTGCACCCAACCCTGACGGGAGGCTTGGCAGTACAGCACACGGACGTGAGCCAGAGCCAGCAACACATTCTGTACTCCTTCAAGGGCTTCAGATAGAGTTTCCAATTGGAGCATCTACCCAGTTGTCTTCAGGAGGACAAACAGGACAACTGGTCATAGATACACTCCAGGAAACACTGGTACAACCTAACTCTGTGTAAAAGCAGCAGTGAAGTACCAAGATCTGAAAAGAAGACAGCAGCTGATTTGGGACAGAAGAGGCACTAGCTTTAGAACCGCTCAGAGGCAGAGAAAAAGCTTTAAAAGCTGCAGAACTGCATAAGCAGAGAACTTGGTGTAAAAAGGTATAGAAAGAAGACAGCATCAGCAAGACAACTCTAACAAGGAGAGAAGTTTCTCAACAGGAGCAGAGTCAGAGAGTGAAATGAATTGAGAACACACTAGGCAGGACAGAGAAAGGAAAAACACAGCAGCAACCAGTCATTAGGGTCAGAAGACTACTATCTCTGGGAGGACCAGACAGCAACAGATTTTAAAGAATATGGGAAAGCACAACAGATTAAATTAATTACTGTCAAAAACAGTGGTGTGTGGTGTGGAGACCTACACAAAGCAGGAGGGGCACAGAACAGTCTGGCGTGAAGAAGAACACAGTCTGCTTTCCAGAACCATTGCTGTCTGTCAGGATGGAGAGGGTTGAAGTGTCTGAAGCCATATTTGGGTTTCCTTTTGTGGATCTAGCTGGAGGTATTTAATAACTTACCATACTGTTACTGCATGTCAGGAGAACTGATCATGCTTTAAGGTAAGAACAGGCTTTGCAAAATGACTGACCACTTCCTGGGGAATTACTACAAAGGTGACCCTGCAGCAGGGCAAGAGAAGGAGGTGAAATATTCTTTAAGGTATGGGAATGTTGCGGGTACTTGTCACATCCCAGGAGATACTCCTCCTAACCATTTGCCTGTGTCTTCCTATCTTCCCTCCTTCCTGTGGTATTTTCATGCCATCCACAGCTCCTCTCCCAGGCAATTTCTATTTCTATACTGTGCCAACCATAGCAACCATCTCATTCCTTCCTAATTGCACATACTGTCTCACTTTTATGCTAAAGAGAAATTTGATAGCTCAGCCATTTTAAAACCACTAATTGAAGACACAGACGTTCACTTTGGAAACAGTTGTATCTATTTCCAGAAGTTAATGTTCCTAACTGTTCATTAAATGCCCCTCAACTGGAAGTTACACCACCACTGAGCTACATTAATGGGTAAGATGAGCACTTTATCGAGTTTGCCAGGTGCCGAATTGGCCACGAGAGATTCTGTTCCCTTCAGCAGCTCTGCTGCCTCAAGCTAGTCTCGCATCCTTTTGCTGTGAAACAGCCTATGGCTTTCACGTGAATCAAGAACACAGCTCTGCACAGAGGCATTATCTCCAGCTGTGAGGAGCTGGAGCTGTAACTGCTTAAATGTCTCCAGCTAAACCCACAAAAGGAAACCTAAACACACCTTAAGATACCCTCTTTATCTGGTGCTCTCACTCCACTAACCCCTGGTAGACTTACAGGTGGTCCCTTTGGAAACTAAATTAATGTTTCATGTTTTCATAGTCAGTGGGACTTCAGCTGTGGTTTGCTATCAGTCCCTGAGCAGAGGCTCCCACAAAACTGTTCCTGCTGGTCACAAGGCAGACGCCCAGTTCCAGATTCCTGGGCTGAAGACTCCTATAAGTCGTAGAGCTGGACAGTTTCCGATTTTTGAATTTTAGTATGAATATGCATTGCAGGATGCATGTTCTTATAACCAGAACATAGCACAGACCCAAGAAAATGGCGTGTTCCTCCTCCTTTTGAAGTATCTGGGTAATGCTGAGTCTGACTGACTTGGAGGTACAGCTCATGATCTGTCCTATTTCTCTCTCAATTTTTTTTTTTTTTTTGGACACCTGATCAATACGAAACACTTAAGCAAGCTGCCCGAGGCACAGAGAACTTAGTTGTAGCAAGGAGGGGATGGCTGTCACAAATAAGGAAGTAATTCTGAGATTTCCTCCTGTTTGCCTATTGAGATGCCCCATTTCTGGCAAGAGTCTCCTGCCTCTGATTTCTAGCATCTGTTTAGACTCCTCAAACCTCCTTCCTATTCTCACTGTTAACAGTCTCATGCTAAGTAGCTTTTCTTCCCTCTTACCCGCTTGTTTGGAAGATAACCTCCTGAATGTCATCTCCATTTAAGATACAGCTGTGGACTCTGTGTGGCTGGCATGGTAAAGCACAGGACTATTCCGCCAGCCCTTGAGAAAAAGCAGCTGTCCCCTGCCAACATCGTTCCTTGCTGTGTTTGGACTCTTGGATCTAGTTGACACTTGATAGATTCTCTGCATGGTCTGGATTCCTGGGATTTTATTGACAGCATGCAGCACAGTGACAATGAATGGGATACAGAAAGTTATTTCAAAGTGCAGACCTTCAAGGCCTCCTGTCCCTTCTGCTAGCAAATGCAGGCCTTGTCTGTTCAGCATACAAGAGAGACATTTGGGACAAGACAAGGAGGTTTCTAGCAGAGCAGGGACATCATCTTCTCTCACAACTCAGCCACTGCCTCTCACCAGTCTGCCTTGCACTGAGCTCACTGAAGCCTACTCCTTAACGCTACCCAGTCTAGTCAGGTCTCTTTCAGCTTGCAGATTACACAGTGGAATCAGGGACTGAACTTAACTGACTTGGGAGAATAAAAAGGACTGGAAGGGGCCTCAACCACCACAAATGTTTTTGTCTCAAGGCCTCTCACTTGTTCAGCTTCCTCAGAGCTGTGCAGGCACAGAACCCTTCCACACCTCCCTCTTCCTTGACAATTGTCTTTGCCTTTGAATATGGACCAACAGCAAGAAAGAAACCCTAGAATCATAGAATCATTCTGGTTGGAAAAGACCTTCAAGATCATCAAGTCCAACCATCAACCCTACTCTACCAAGTACACCCCTAAACCGTATCTCCAAGCACCACATCTAAACGACCTTTAAACATATTAAGGGATGGTGACTCAACCACCTCCCTGGGCAGCCTATTCCCATATCTGACAACCCTTTCAGTGAAAAAATTTTTCCTAATGTCTAGCCTAAACCTACCCTGGTACAGCTTGAGTCCGTTCCCTCTTATTCTGTCATTAATTACCTGTGAGAAGAGGTAACAATTAAAACTCCTATGCAAATCTAGCAACAAGGAACTGGACCAAAACACATACTGTGTTCATACCTACCAGCCTGCAAACTGGTTCTTCAAAAAGATGCCATGCAGATCAAAGCCACAGAGAACCACTCTATCCAGTGTTTTTATACCATGGAAAGGAGTCATATTTGTTTGAAGCCATTTACTTCTTATATGGCCTGGGCAGTGTTTGCATTTCTGCCCGGTACTGCAACTTAACCCTCTCAAACCATTTTAGGAAGCTTTTCCGAACATAAATCTAGTCAAGCAGGAGGTAAATCACTAGCTTCTTGCCCACTTCTCTAAGGTAGCTATTAGCACCTCGAGTGTCTAATGACAGACTGACATTCCTCAGGCAACATTCAAAAGAGAGATACCAAGAGCCTTTTCCTTCCAGTTTTCTCCTTAATTATTTAAGAATTTGGCACTGGAGCTTAATAGAGTGTGGCACAGGCAGAATGGTTGGATACCAGTGAAATAAAGGTTAGCTACAGCAAGTGAAAAAGAAATAACTTCATCTCTTAACTTCAAAGTCAATAGAGGAAACAATCCAGACTCGTCAGTTATGCTGCCATGCTTTTTTAGCCCAAGCTATTTGTAGCTAATAGCGTGTTGCAAAAAACCAGCACTAAGCTTTTACAGCCTTCACCTTTTCACTAGAAAAAAACAAAAGGACTGTTCTCAAGACTACCAAAATACATGAAAAGCAGAGCTAGCAAATGCCAGCCCACCCATGCAGCTTCTGGACAAGTCTTCAGGTGAGGGCTAAGGCTATAGCTTGTGCTGCTTATCTCCTGCCAGCTGGTATTTCTGTTTTCTTAGCATGGCCCATGTCCCAGAGGCAGGAGTGGACTCTCCTTTCCAACCTTAAAACAGCTACAAGAGTTTCAGGTCAGGTAGTCTATGAACATATTCAATAACAACCATTTATTAAGCCAGCGCTGCCTGAGGCATTTAGCTGACTCCCAGGGCAGTCAGAAGAGGTTCAGCCTTTCACATAGGAGGGGTCTGAAACTGCCTTGCTGTACCTAAGCTCTGTGATTTGTTTTCACCTTTGCTTCACACTAAAGACTAGGAGACAAATTTCCACATGCCTGACTAGTAACCATAGATGAGTTCTCTCCTGTTGCATCTTCTTCTCCAGGATCTCAAAAGTTAGTACAAATTTACAAAAGATTTCTTGTTTGGCAGAATGCCAGAGACACAAAGAACCTTAGTAGAACTGTGAACCCAGGGCCCTGAGATAGGTTCTAGTAAATCGTCAGAGACTTTGGTGCTTCACAAGAACGCTCATGAAAGACAATAGTATGTACAAAGAGAGGCGCAAGTTGTTCAGTAGGACATACCGGTAACAGGCACGCATATTAAATCTTACCCCCTCCTTCCATTTGACATTCTCAACCTTCATCCTCTTAGAGGAAATATTCAAGCCTTTACTTTCAAAAGCAAAGAAAGGGCTCACTTATTGCTTTCAAAATATAGAAACTGGGACAATGATGCTTTTCAGAAAGGTAGAAGCAAGTCAAAACTGCATTCCCCATTAAAAACAAAAATCCAACCCAACACTATTCTATACATTTGAGAGATCAATCCAGCAAGACTTAAGGGCTTGTTTCAAAAGAACTAAGAAACTGCTGGCCAAGGACACCAATGCTCAAGTTCATCTGTAACCCTTCAGAAGGGCACAGATCTCCTGAACAGCTGGACACAGAACTAGTTGTTCCATTAGTACAAACTTTTGAAATACTGGAGAGGAAGGCACAAGAGAAGAACTCATCCATAGTCACCAGGCAGCCCATGCAGAAATTTATCTCCATTTCTTCAGTGTGAAGCAAAGGTAAAAAGAAGCCTCACAGCTCAGGCACAGCAAGGCATGGAATAAACGAAGACTGCTTTTTGTGTGTCCACCCTGCACTGTCCCACTGCAATAATCCTAGCTCGCTCCGTGTTCCCTGCAGTCCACTGCAATATCCTCAGCTCCTCTCATGAGTCGTAACTACCAACGGGTCAAGCGGCAGCACACTCTGAGATAGAAGTGCACTGTCTGGCAGCTGGTGCCTAAATGGCGACTGCCCAGATGGCAGGCCAAACAGAATGTGTGCTGTCCCAGCGAAGGCACCTCTCCCTTTCTTTCCCCAGGTACTTTTGCCTAATGAGCACTTCACAGGCTAGCAGATACACACTTTGTCTTGAGCTTGCTACTACTGTCAGGTCCCTGTATGCTAATCAGACAATCTGGTCACCTTTGGCCTCCCATAGCATCTCTGTTCAAGAGCCTGGAGGCCTCTCTCTTCTACCCACCAATTAGGAGTGGAAAGCCTGTGACAATGCACATAGCCAAGTGGCCAGAAGCAGCACCCACTAGGATCCCTACACTCAAGATACCTATCACAAAGATATATTGCTGGACCCTTATGTGGGTTTCTTCTTCTTTGGCGAGATGCAGCCATCCCAGGACTTACCCAGGATGGTCTGTGTATGAACATGAACAAACAGCACAAGACCATGTCCCATAGAAGCTCATGCTGAGGAACCCTCTTCCATCCTTACTCTGGTGACCAGCCATACTCCTTTGAACGAGACACACTGCACCTCTCATTCACGTACACGCAGCTTCCTTGCTTTCACCAAAGAGAGCCTGTGCTGGCTATCACTCACCATGCTGCTCTGCTCAAGTCCATCATCCGTTTACCACCATATCTGCTGAGGATGTGACTCAGGTACGCCAACACCACAGACATGAGGAAGAGTGGCAAAAAGACACGACAGGTCATGGATTGTTTCTTCAGGAAAGAAACTACTGCAAAGCTACACATCTCCATCTGCAGAACGCGAGCAGGGTGGAGGACCGGACCCGACAGCCTGGCCTTGTCAGATTGCAGGAAAGGAAAGGAGGGGAGGAAAAAATAAGGTTCCCAGCCTGTATACAATAGCTACATGCTGGAGAAAGTGTAAGGACAGACATGCAGTCCGGATGCAGCCAAACAGTATGGAGCCACCAAGGAGGTAGGGAGGGTACTGACCTTATACAGCAAAAGGCCCCCTGCCCCATCAGCAGAAAGAGGAATCCCTGTCATTCTGGAACGGTGCCCAGCCTGCAGGGCTTTTCACGGTGGAACCAGAGCTACTTGGAATAGAAACAGCCTTGTCTGAGATCAGAGAGTTTAAACCGGAGCTTGTTTTTTCTGCAGTCATAAGCCAGCAGGCACCAGCTGCAGAATTTGCCGCAGTGTGTGTGTGTGCGCGTGTGTTTCTGCGTGTGCGAGTGTGCAGCAGCCACGCTCCTCCCCTCCAAGCTCACTGTGATAAATGTGTCCTCCTTTTTCCCCTCCCTACATCACTGACGGTCCCAGTCTGATCGCTCTCAGCCCCCTCTCTTCTCTATCAAGAAAGCTTTTGTTGGCATCACTACTGATTTTTTTCATTGCTCCCTCCCTGGTCAATGAGGTTTGCCTCTCCTCCTTCTCTCTCTTACCCAAAACAGCAGCGTCTGACAGATATTCCTGGTCACATACCCCTGTCTGTGCAACACGCCAAACCCTGCTCCAGCTCCTCTAGCTCTGGATCCTGGAGGATCAAGGCCCTATCTTGAAATACTTCCAGCACAGCACTAGCGTACAGACAATTTACACTTTTAACAAGATGTTTGCTGGTGGCAACACTAAAGGATGCCAAAGATATCCTATGAAAATAGAGCCCGGTGTGTCTGTGGACCGCAAAGGTACCACTGGTGATGCAGGAGAGCTAATCATTAAGGGAGAAGCTGGTCCCTTATACCTCTGTGCTACATGGGAAGTATAGCAGGGTAAGGGATGACAAAGGACCATTGCTAGGAAAAAGAAAGCACTTTGCTATTCTCATTTCTGAAGCACAAAATCCCTCCTGATAGCCTGCTAGGATGAAGATCAGCTCCAAGCCTCCAATCTCCTCTCCTCTGCTGCCCTAGAAAAGCTGCATCACTCATGTTTTTCAAGAACCTTCTCTTTTTCTGCCCCCGCTAACTGGACACATTTGGATGCTTTTTGGCTTCCTGTAGTGGAAGAATGTACTGTTGAGCAGCTCGAGGCCAGATTTCAGCTACTTCAAGACAACTCGCGTGGGTGTGCAGCACCAAAGGAAAGAGAAATTGCAAAGGGGGCTCTTATCTCTCTTCGTCTCATCAGCAGCACGACAGTCCACCTTAACAACCCTCCCCCCTCCTGACTGGCATTAGCCTCATTTCAGCATCAGCAGAGCTGAACAGTGATACAGACGTTAATACTGGCTTTCACCAAACCTTGCCCAAAAGGAGCATCTGCGAGACGCCTTGTGCCATCTCCTCCCTTCTCCAGTAGCACACCTTTTTCAGGAAAGGCCACACTGGGATAAATCATAATTCTGCAGGACTCCGTAAGTCCCTAACAGCCAGAATAATTCTCCAGATCCTTCTCTAGACCCATCTTTGTACCTCCCTCTCCGAGTCCGAGCTAATGACACAAGCGCAGTAAACAGCTGAGCAGCCAGGGAATTCGGTTTCTGTTCCTATACTCAGGACCCAAGCAGCTGAGACGGGGCAAGGCCCTCAGATCACCAAAAAAGTAAGCTCCATCTGCAGCCACCTTTCCCGCTCGTCACTAGCCCTTTTCCCCTCAACCGCCAGACAGCACCCCCTCTACTCCAACAGGATCAAATTCCAAGGAAAGAAAACCGCACCCGCAACTAGACTGCCCCTGCAAGGGCAGCGCGGACCCGCAACGCCCCCCCAGCCGTGCGGAGGGCAGCGCGGGAGCGCAGCGCGGAAGCGCCGTCGGGGCTCACTGCGCTCGCTAGGTACCTCCGTTCACAGCCGCCTCCCCAGAACGGCTCGTCCTCCCCCGGCCGACCGGCTTCCTCACGGCTACGAACAGCACCAGAGCAAAAACAAAGCCAGTGCGGGCTGGCTCAGTCCCGCACCCCCCACCCCCGCACGGCGTTAGCGGCTCGTCATCGCTGACCGCCTCCAACACCCTCCGCCGGCCCCCCGCCACGCCGTAGAGCCTCCTGCCAGCGACGGGGCGAACGCGTACGTACCCTCCCGTCCGCGGAGCTGCCATGCAGCAGCGGCTGCGGCGGCGCGCGGGCGCGGCGCGGGCTGCGGGAGCGGCTGCGGCTCCAGCGCGGGCTGCGGGAGGGGCCGCCGCGGCACCGCCCCCCGCGCGCAGGGCGGCTTAACCCTCTGCGGGCCGCGGCGGCCCCCGCGAGGGGCGGCGCCCCCCCCCCCCCCCCTCCCGGCCCCGCACCAACACGGGCTGCTCCCGAGGCGGAGCCGGGGCAGCTGCGCGCGGCAGCACGCGGGCCGGCGCTCCGGGGGACGTCGGCCTGGAGCGGCTCCTGCAGCCCTGGAGGCTGTTCCCTTTCCAACGCCCTAGAGCCGGGCGGCTCCTCGCCCGGGGAGCACCCCCCTCTCCTCTGAGGGGGCTTTGGGCCAAGTCGCTCTGAACCGGGAACCTCGTGCCGGGCTCCAGCTGCAGAGCGGCTCCTCCACCTCAAGAAAAGCGATACGGAACACCGGGCTGGGGAGAGCTGTGCCTGGCCTCACATACCCAGCCTCTGGCCGCTAGCAAACGGCATGATCTCGGACCCCCTTGCACTGAACTTGAATGAACGATCCAAGAAGACCAGCGATGCAACCTCTGGAGACCTATTTCCAGGCCTGGTTCCAGATAAATGTTTAAATCATTTTCCAAGAACCTTGCAACTTGTTTCTTAACCAGGCCCAGTTGACCTCCAAGGCACTTGACGGAGAAGCATGCTAGTTGCTAATAGTGACCTTTTTTCGTAGCAAGCACTGAAAGCAGTACCCGTGCCCTGCTTGCCTCACACAAGATCCTGGCGTACTTTTAGACTCCAGAATTAACTGTGAAAGCTGGAGATGTCCTGCCTGCCCTAAAGCAAGTCTCCCTCTCAGTGATCTTCCAAGGGCTGTCAGAGACAATGGGATGCTCAGGAATATTACAGAATTTTGATGATGGTTGGGTTTTTTTTTTAAAAAAAAAAAGTTAGAGCCTTCTCTTCTGTAGCTTTCAGACTATGCCAATCAGTGGCAAGTATCTTTCAACTTCAGGAAGAATTAACACACTGGAGTCAACCATCTTGTATTTCTCCATGTTTCAAATGGGTAACACATCCTCATCTTAACACACCACTTAAAAAGACCAAGGATTAAAAAATTATCAAGGGATAAACTATTGAAAAAAAATAGTTCTACACTACAGGAGCTGCTGAACTGCTCTATTACATCTGTCACATCCCAGTCTTCTGCTTGACAGTTCCAACACACAGGCAGAAGCATCAGCTACTTGACGAGGCCAGTTAGTTCACTGTGGTGGCTGGGAACCGCTCCCAATGGGCTGGAGATTCTGTGGTGAGCACTGGGAGAGGACAGAAGCATCTGGGTTCTGCTTTCACCTCCAACACAAAAGCCACCGCAGGGAGCAGTTCTGTAGGCCTGCACTCAACTGCTCACTTGACAGTCAGATCAGGCAGCTAACAGATGGTAAGGGACACAGTTCTCTTCCAGCCACCAGAATCATCAGCACAGCATAACCTGCCAGCCACAGGAATACATCAACAACTGCAATCCAGTGACTGTGCTCCTAGTCTCCTCTGCTTATCATTTCCGAGTCATTTTTTCATCCCCTGTGCACAACAGACATTCTTAGAGGAGATCATTATAACACCTATCGTGCTTGTCATCCCACTATAACCAGTATAACACAAGCCAGTGAGGCTTGCACAGTCAAAGTGAATAAGGAGTCAGAAGTAAAGAGCAAAGTAAATGGGTAGGGATGCGGGATAACTGCAGAACAAACATGCAGTCCCCTTTTCCAGCTTAAAGAGGTACAAGGCAAGCAAAGGATATTACCTAAAAGGTGCTGCTTTGCAGCAGTGCTGAGGACAAAGCAAGAGGACATATTTGCTACTACTGCTGCATACAAACTAGGGTTCTTCATATTTAACTTCACTCACTCAAGTGTAAGAACTGCCCAGGCAGAGCCTAGGGGCTGGACCTGGCCAACAGGATAATTTCATCCAGCCTACAGTTTTTTAGGTCCTTCCTAATAAACCCACAACAGAGCAGCGCAACTGGAGCGGGAAGGAAGCGGGGGGGGTTAGATAGCCTTGGTCTAGAATTGCTCTGTGTTGGAAATTGCATTACCATTAGTAGATTTCTCAGAGCATTTCAGGATTGCAGCTCCCCAGCACCACAGACGGGAAGGGCACACACACTAGGACATTTCATACAGTGACACAGCTCTGCAGCCTTCTCCTTTTCTACGCCCATTACAAATTTAGCCCTTAGCAGGATGTTTATGGCTGCAAGATCTCCTTCTGTATTGATTTTTTTTAAATTGATATAGCATATTCTACTTCAAGCGGCAAAATAAGATTTGCTATAACTGTCGAATCAGGACATTTACTGATATTAGTAATTGTTCCAAAATCTTTCCCTGTTAACAGTCATGCAAGTACACTTTTAAGCATTAACTAGTCTGATGTCCTTAACTGTATTAAAACTTCTTGAACATATAAACAAGCCAATTTCTTATCTTCCATCCATGATCTTGTTTTCTAAGGAAATTATAATTTCAACAATATCATATCATGCTCTTATCCCTCTTTTGCTTCAAAATCTCTGTATATGTCAAAAATTTGGTGTCTTCCAATTGCTATTGAGAATTTATATCAGAAAGAGTTATCTTTATGAAATTCATGACTGAAGGTTGATGCATCTACTGTCTCTAATGTACCTCTCACTTTCTGCTCTTGGTAAAGTGTTCAGGCCCCAGCAGCCAGGAATGCGTATTTTTGTGCTTTGCAAGTGGGATTTTTACAAAGAAAAGTTACTTATGAACTATGGTGGTTTCCACAAAGCACAGGTCTTTGGCATATATGTACTGCTTGACCAGCAAGATACTTAGTGAAAGCTAAAGAGGTTCTTAAGAGTTGCTGCTTTTACCACACACCAGTTATTTAACTGGCTTAAAAAGCCTCCTGCACAGCAGTTGTTTGAGGCAGCCCTCCTGCCTTCATGTGATCAGGTAACAGTTGCAGATAACATCTTTTTAGCTTTCAAAGAAAATAACAAGTGATCATTTAGCAAAAAGCCTAAAAATAGCTGTCAAAAGCAGAAAAGGGGCACTAATAAGGAAAGTACTTGCTGAGCTTCAAGTCTCTTCCAGTTCCTAAGTTCAGGGCACTGAGCTTTGAGTTTCCACTTCATACTTTCTAAAGGCAGGAAGACCTACAGAGCTACGACCAAGAACATTTCAGTTTCTTCAGTCCTTCAGGAAACCAGAAGATTCGCCTGACAGTTATGGGACGTCACAGACCAGGCACTAGGACCATACATCAGGAGTATACAGAGGCTTAGGATTTAAAGAAACAAGCACTGAAACCAACAACAAACCAATATCCCTGCCCCACCTCCCCCCCAAACCAACAAAAACCCCACACCACAACAACACCAAAAAGATCCAAACCCAAGAGAAAAAAAAAATAGAGTGCTCTTACCAGTATTGAGGTAAGGCTCATTGATGTTCAGTTCCAAGGACTACTTGAACATACATATCTAAAGGCATTATTACCCTCTGACGCAAGGACAGATTTATTTCAACTATTGAATTAGAGAAGAGCAATTACATTTTTTCCTACTTATGGTAACAAAATAAACTCTTCTCCAATTAGTCAAACAGACAACAGTCACCGAATTACTATGGTTTGAAAGAAAGATCCTGTCATTTGGCTGAGGAATTCTGTTCCCTGTCCACAGAGCTTTGAAAAGGCCTCAGAGCTTCCTAGGATGGTTGGGGTAGTTCCCTTCTGACTAGAATATGGAATGAAACTGTGAACAGTGTGAACATTTACTTCATCATTGCACACTTGAGCCAGTATCACACTGACAGGAATATTGCAGATCGTAAATATTAAGAAGCCACAGCCTGGCTATTCCCCCGGGCCTGCCTCAACAACAGTGACTTCTTAAAATATTTTTCTGTTATTTTCAAATTTTAGTGTGCTGCCAGGGTCACATCTCTATGCTCTTCTCTATCATGACAATTCCATATAAATGAAGGCTGCATGTCCATGAAATATGAGGCCTCCAAGAACTACAGCTAAAGCATAATACTGGATAGGGCTTACAATACATGTTGAGTCCAGAGAGGTCGTCCTTCTCTGAACAATAGCGCTGAGTTGCCCACTGTCCTATGCTCAAACATGCTTGATTCTTCTCAGAACTATAGGCCAAAGGCTTTAATAAGAACAGAGATTCTAATGAACAGTATACTAGCTTCTGAAAAGTGTCGGGACAAAGAATAACCATGGCCTGACCCAGCCACAGCCCTGATTAAGTTAGAGTTATATGCCTTTATTAGGAAGGACAGGTATTTATTTCTCCGCACCTCTGCATGAAAAGCATACCATTCTCAATGTGCAGAACTCCAGCCTCTCTGTCAGTCTGCATCCCAGGCTTGTGGGATCTCATTACACAAGTCTGTCAGTCAAACTAATTGCAAGAGGTAGCAGGCCATCACCACAGCATGCTGGACAGAGCAGACCACAGAGAAGCTCAAGGATTTATTTGTGTCCATCCTCTTGGAACATTTTTTTTTTTCCTTTGACTATCCGGTTACTGACTTTCACAGGCTGCCTGCTTTCCATAAACCACAAGAACCAATTACTTGTTCAAGTCTTTGGCAAATCACTTCTAAAATCCTCTTGACTATCCTCATTTCTGTCTAGGTACAGCAATTTTTTTACTCTTTTCTACAGGCTTTACTAGGATGTTTTTAAAAGTTGCCCAGAGCAGCTGTGGCTGCCCCCTCCCTGTCAGTGTTGCCAAGTGCTGTCCAAGGCCAGGTTGGAGGGGCCCTGGAGCATCCTGCTCTAGTGGAAGGTGTCCCTGCCCATAGCAGGGGGCTTGGAACTGGATGGTCTTTAAGGTCCCTTCCAAACCATTCTATGATACTTGTTTTTGGTGAATACTTCTGGATCTTTCTGTGCAACTATTTAATGAGTCTTCACTACTTTCTATCTCCTCTCTTATTTTACAGATATTTGTGTCTTTATTCAGTATGGTTACTTAAATTCTGACTAAAGGTTTGTTTCCCACTTTTGTTAAGTTTCCTTATTTTTTAAATAACCATTTCTGAAATGTAGTGACACCTTGTTAGTTGTTTGTATACTCCTATTTCAAGGAACCTTTGATCCCTTAAGTATTTTGTTCCTTCAGCTGCTTTGCAGGTCCAGTACATATTTAGGCTTCTCTTCCTTAATTTGAGAATAATCTTTTCATCCTTCTGTTACTTTAGGGCTTAAGGAGTAATTATCTGAGCTATTGAGAATTAGCTTCTCTAAACTTGCTGTGGTATTTGAAAAGTTTATAGGTGGATAGCCCAAGTCATCCATGACACTTAGTCCTGTATCACTTTCATCACCAAAGGTTTCACTTTTGTGTTAATAGCATCCTAATGGAGGTCCAGAGAGACTGTCAGCACCTGTTACCAACCTCTTTTCCAGTTCCTACTTTAAATTCATGAACCCTGTGAGTTTTGAGGCAACACACTGGTCTCTCTTGTCCCAGAAAATAAGGTTTTAAAAATGGTGATCCTAATTTAACTCAGCAACTCAAAAGCTTTAGGGAAAATGACAGAAGATGACCTGTCTAGAACTCTCGGTGGAAAGGATAAAGAGGTTTATAAATCAAGGCTGCAAAACTGGAGCAAACACGAGCAGTACTAAAAGACCAGAAGGAACATGAAAAGATTGCTTGAGGCAAATGCTGGGGCACAGTAAGAACAGCAGTATGTCCCCTGCATGAGTGCAGCACGACACCTTAGCACCCGAAAGGGTGGCGTAATGTGGCAGAGAGGAAGAAGGGACTAGGATCAAACCCTAGTGAGTTCTTCGTGACACTGGGATAAAACCCTAGTGTTTTCCTAACAACACTGACGCCGAGTTAAAGGAAAGACTTCTCCCAAAAGTGTTTCCAATAAGCAGCATACATCTACTTGAAGAAAAAATCCATGCCTTCTACACAATGTTTGGGTTGGCTGTACTTCCTCAGCAGCCTTTGCCACATCGGTGCCCAGTGAACACCCACAGGACTGCTCCAGCCAGAGGCAGCAAAGCTGTCCACAAGTCTCAACAGACACACAGAATGATGAAGGTACAAGCCAGGTCTAGCACTGAAAGTAAGAAAGAAGTGCAACCAAGGCAATGTGAGAGAAACTACAAGAGCCAAAACATAGGCTTAGATTCCTCTTCCTGCAGAGGGTATCCTTTTCTTCCAGACATAAGTTTAACTGCCTCAGATCACACTCTCTCAGAACCAGCCAGTAATCTCTTGTAAAAGTCACCAGCTGCCCTGAAAAGGGTCAGATTCCTGGGAACTTGCTGTGTTAACTCTGTCTCCAAGGCCTGAACAAGGGTAAAAAAGCTGCTAACATCCTTATGAAGGGAGAGTGTCAGCCCAGAGGCCCCGATTCACCAGACACCCTGTTAGTTCTCCAGGTACCAGATGCCATGCTGCTTTAGAGAAACAACACCTGTAGGACACTTCTGACAAAGTCACAACAGGATCCTAGCAGACAGGCAACAAGCATCAGTGGCAACTGTGCAGATGATGCAAGTGGAAGGTGGGGAGCTAAGCCCAGCAGACAAACCAAGAGGAAGGCTGGGGAGAGGGTAGGGTAGGATTTAGAATTGGCAGTGTCACAGGTAAAATTTAAGACAAGATATATTCGGGAAAGTTGACAATACTCTGAATATACTGCCATGTTTATGTGACTGTGTCAAAGACTGTAGAGGACTAGTTTAAAAAAAAAGTACAGTTTTTGTTATATCAGTCTTGCTTCATTTTTCTCCTCGGTATGATATTTAGACTCAGAAACTAAAATGCTGAAATGAAGGCCTTTTTCTGTAAGCAATGCAAAACAGCTCTGATATTCCTTGAAGCTCCAGAACCTGTAACCTGTCAGGTTTATACAGATTTAGCTGGCATTGTATGGAGGCTTCTCACAATTGATATAAGTCTGAAGACAATTAAAAAATTCTACGAAAAAACTAACAGCCACAGGATCTAGTTGCTATTACATGCAAAGATGCCACAAGAAATAACCATATGCTATGATTACAGGACAGGAACTGTTTTTCCAGGCATATTTTAAATTTAAAGAGATAAAATGTTAGTCCCTCCAAACTAATAAATTGTGGGTACATTTGGGATATTACACTTACTAGCCATTTGCTACTTGTAAGACCTACTAGTCAAGAAACAGAAAAAATGCAAAATACGCAAGTGTTCTTTAGACATCAATTGAATAGGGCATCCATTTTAGGCACTATTCCCTCCTGGGTTTATGCCCTCCTGTAGGATGAGATCAGCACTGCAGCACATGCTTTCTTGCAAGGATGTAGCTCAGATGAAACCAGAGATGAAAACCAAACAGGGGTGGGGGAATCAATAACCACTTTGAATTATTCATCTCCATGAAACAGGAATAAAAATGCAAGCAAATTCCATCTTTAGAACAGTGATCCCAGGAGAAGTTTCTTTATAGAAGTCAAACTGTCTATTGCAGATTTTCCTGCAGAATTATTAGTACTCAATAAAATTTCAGAGGCAAAGAGGTAGGATTAGGTCAAACCCAGAACATTCACCTACCTGAAGGCAAAGTGACATTGTGAACAGCCATAACCAATTTCCACAATAGCTACTATCAAAGCAAAGGCAGACAAAATCCATAATAGGCCTCGGTTTATAAAAATATGAGTAAAATTACTGAGAACAAGTCATCTGAAAAAAATATGGTGTTGCCCTATTGTGTTGTTTCAGGATTTTTTCATGTCTTTTTGTTAACCATAAGAAATTTACATCTCATCCAGCTTCCATGACCTAGAAAGTTCTACAGATAAAGACCAATATCACTGGGGAAAACCTGTTTTAAATGGATTCAAAATGCATTCCACCAAATCTATTTAACAAAGGACTGAGAAATCAAAATAATTGAGCTATTCACAAGCTACTACCTCAAGGACAGACCAGTGTCAACTTAGTATTTTTTTAAGAGAACACCCACATATACCAGGACACAAAGTACAAAACAACAAAATAGGTTTCTTTTACTGTGTCCTGAAAAAAGGTCGGACCCTTCCCCAATCAGATCATTGTTATTCTCCTTTTCTATGAAATTAAAGGGTTAATCTTCTCTCAAGGTCCATCCAAACAGCTCCTGACACCTTGAATCTTCATATAGGAAAGATAACACAGCAGAACTGATTCAGCACAATGCACTACCTTCACTTTCCTTGAAGGATTCAAAAGACCGTTCCAGGACAAACCCACTTAACTCTTTACTCTTTGCCTCCAAATATGCTTCAAGAATTTGAATTTCACGAGCTGCCAACACCATTTAATCACAATGTCTGGTTCTAGAAGCAAGAGTAATAGTTTAGTAGGGCAAGTTTAACTTCAGAAAAGCTACCAGTGAATTCATGACTGTGGTGATTTCAACTCTAGGATCTTTGATCTAAGAAAGTCACAGAATTGGAAAGTTAGTTATCTGTGGAGATAAAAAGATGCACAAAACAAAGGAAAAACTTCAACAAGCATTATTTTTGTCAGTGTTTTGTATAAGGACTAATTTTGAGTAGAAAATAACTGTATCAGTTTATGTCTAGTTAAATAATTATATCAATGCAATCTGGTTTGTGAAGGCTTATTCTTGAATAAATATGCCTACATCAGGAATTCTACTTTGGTAGAAGGCTTCCCATACACACCAGTCCCAAGTGATGACTACAGAAAGGGGAGGGGTGGAGCACAATACTTACCTGCAGCAGCTAGGTTTTCTATCATAGCAGCATCTTACTGCCTCTCTACAGCAAGTGAGCCCCACGTATAACAGCTGGGGCAGAGAGCATGAGCTACCATTTCCCCCCAAGAGGGCAGGAATTTTCAGTTGTGCTGAACATTTTCCTCTAATGAACATATATGCCTGCAGTACTCTATTTAGAGACAGCACATCAAAGAATCACACTTACATACAAAACAAGAAATGAGCTTCTGGTGACCACAGGACCACGTAGGAATCCTATTACCAAATTTAGCCTCCAAGAAACCATATCTGCATGTGTCATTTTTATGCATGCAGCACAGTTCTGCTCCTCATGAAGGTTTTTTTATTACAAGTTATACCCTGCAGTTTTAGGAGCCATCCTATCCCTGAAGTCATCAACCATCCTGAAGCAAGAATCTGGACTGACTCACAGTTCTATGGGGAAGCCTATTCAGGCAGACAAGGACAGGTCTGATGCATTTGTACTGTCAGACAGAAATAAAGCAAGCAGTTCTACATTCTAGAAGACTGTTAGCTTATATTGGGGAGGTTAAAGTCAGTTGTAAGTGATGGACAGGTTCAAGAAATAGCTTTGTTCAAAATATTTCTAGGGGAATCTCAGATAAAACTGTTATCAAGGAATTGATTACCTGCGAGAAAATACGCTGTTAACTGAAAACTCATGATTGGTACCAAAATCATTGATCTGTCTACTGCACTAGACACGTCACAGACAAGATCAAGAAGTTTACACCATACTTGTGCAATGTTGGTTATATCTTAGAAAACAGTAACTTCACAGCTGAGAACAGCACACATGAGCTCAGTTCAGCATGGAGAGCTAGCTGTGGATGTATTGCAGACTGTTTAGAGTAACAGTGATCAATAATGTGGTCATTACAGAAACTACTTGAAGTTTCTTTGATTTTTTTTTGGTCTGGGGTTTTAATTTTTGAAAGGCAGATTCTAAGATCCTAACAGAGTTACAAGCATTGTTTGAGGTCAAAACACCCCAAATGAGACCGATTTATACAACAGAATGCATTATGAAGTGAGGAGAGAAGACAGCTGCAGGTAGTAAGATTTCTTCCAGAAGAGAACTTAGACCTAGTAGATACAGGCAGAATGCAATATAGTGGCTGGAAACCACAATAAACAAGTTTAACCTAGAAGTGAGGCACAATTTAACCACAGGTAATTAACCACTGAAACTAATTACCCATGGTTTATAGCAGACTGCATGCAACCTGATGCATTCAAATAAACGCCTCACCTTAAAAAGTCTGTACAACACAGAAATTGTAACACCCCCCAAAAACCAAACACAAACAATAGTTAAAGCATTGATTTAGTTTAAAATAAAAACAGGAGACTCTTCTGGCAGTGAATTTATTTTCTTTACTGTGCTCTTAGTTTTCCAAAGCTTGAACTCGGGAATTGATTTATTTGTCCTGTTACTGCTTCACACAGGCCAGCAGGATAGAGCAAAAAGTGAAAAAAACTACAGCTAGAATAGCGATCTGATGTGGATACTCTGCAGTAGCACATTCACCCTAGCAAGAAATCAGGAAAAGCTCATTGCTTTTGCACACAATCCCCTGAAGTTTCCAAATCAAGCAGCAAGGCATTCCATCACACAGAATAGAGGGAAAACAAGTTGATACGTCAAAAGAAAGATGCCTCTAGACACAAGCCCTTAATGATCCCTGTTAACTCCATTTCAGAATTCAGGATTTTCTAGCTCAAAGACTATTATAATTTCTCGGTATCAAATAGAAAGCATGTCATCTCAGCTTTCGCAGAAAAGAAGGGACACCAGATGAGGAAAGGTAAACAGTGCCTCCAGTCTGCAATTTTACATCCTTACAGAGGGAAGAAAAGGCATGTGCTCTAGCAATGCCATGGTTAATAGAGCAAGATAAAATCCTGGAACAAAGCCAGTCAGACTGAGAAAACATCTGTTTTCTAAGGAGGTAGGAATTATGGCATTAAAATTACAATAGCATGTGACAACAATTAATCTCACGGCAAAATAGGATTAACAGGCTCCTTCCACACTGTTTTCCACTCTTCTGAACCTGCACCTAGTGGAAGAATTTATTCCCTGAAAGAGCAGCTAAGATCCTAGGTGAGATCTTTTCAGGGAACTCTGCTCCTTTCCCTCGCCCAAGCGGGATGCAGCAGAGCACCAGAAGCAGCATTATCTCCCTCCGGCTGAGGGCCTGCTGCCATTTCAGCAGTGCATGCGCACCTTGTGCGGCAGCATGGGAAGCCACTGACACAGCCCATTTCTCTTGCATCTGGCACATTGATGCCACCAGTTGCTCTGCTCTACACTGGAGCAGTGAGATAGTGCACATTTGCTGGATGTAAGTGAAGAGGCTTTCCACTTCATGAAGCCACTGTGGGAAGTACCGCAGAGACTCACGGCCCAACCTTTCTAGGTGTATCCATGAGCTCACTCCCAGCAACAGCTCAGATGGCTAAGCCCAGGGTCCTTAGCCCTGGAAAGAGGCTGGCACTAGAACACCCAAAGCCACTTACCTCCAGCTGTTTAAGTGCAACACTCAGGTAAACAGGAATTGGGAGCATCTGGTCAGAGATGCCCTCCTCAAGCCCACACCAATACTAGGGACTCTTTAAAAGCAAAGGAAGAGAGTTGAGGAACTGCATTCATAGCACAGTAAAGGGAAACAGATGAAGAAATCTGTCAGAAAATTATACACAGCTGTTGAAACTGTCACATGTTACAGATTATTTCCCTACTTAATCCTCTTTCCCCTTTGCTCTTCTTGTCTTAGCAAGGTGCAGTTGACAAGGATTGGGAAAGCCTGTGTACAGACCCACAGTGAAACAGAGATACACTAACAACACATTAATAAGGCTTTCATTACCAATTTCTAGATATGACTGATCCTAGAATGCCAGCAACGTTTGTAAAAAAGTCACCCAAAGCTTGTATTAGCTTATAAGTATCTCTAGTTTCAATATCTCTGCTAAACACAGAACATCAAGACTCCAAAAGAAGTGTGTATTAGTCTTATTTAGGAGGTCACTGTCATTGCAGCTGCTGTGCTTACAATGCACATGGCCACCAAGAGAATGCTGCCTTTGTCAAGTTAAAGAAATGTCACTGCAACACCAAAAAAAAAAGAAAATAAACAAAACCACAAAACACCACCCCCCCAGTTATTCTGTGTGCAACTACTGTGATGGACAGCATGAAACCATTATCAGAGCACTGTTTAAAGAACTGTTCTGCATCATATAGGTCCTCCATAAACTGTTATCCAGTGACAGAAAGCTGCTAATTTTATAAGATGGAGAAAATGGTGTCTTCTGCAGCCTTTGTTGTTTTTCTGCTGGCATTGAGTGGAAGCACATGCCTCTTATTCTCAACTGTCTCACTCAGAGCTTTTGAACACTTAAAAAAAAGGTAAACAGCTTATCAAAAAAAAAGTATAGATAAGAGAATAATGCCAGACAGCCAATGAAAGAAAAGAAAATGCTATTCTAGGCAAAAAATAGAAAGAATTAAAATGGGTTACACACTAAAAGATGGCAGGTGTCTGCTGAGAAAAAAAAATCTTACGTAAGATGCTAACAACAGTGCCTGCAACCCTTGAAATGCCTGAGTTGTCAGAACAATGGAATTGGGTGTTCACCAAGGTCATAAAAGACATTGCTCTGCTTACTCAAATGCGGAGTCTTAACAGCCACTTCAGCTTTCCAGCAAGAGGCCCCAGCTTCCAGTAGTTCACTGACCTCAGCCAAATTTTACAGAAGCCAGTCAGATTCTAGAGGATGCTGAGGGCTGGAGCACAGGTAAGAGGGTTTATTTTGTGGTGATGTCACTCATGAACAGCTGAGGATGAGAACTGGAAATCTTACATTTATTTTCAAGTACTACAAGAAGTGACATAAGCACCACACCATAAATAGGGTCCATGACTAAGGACAGGCAGTAACACTGAGTATTCATTAGACTAGGGAATCCAGTATTTTGCTAAAGTTCTTATGTGATGGACCTTGTTCAAAGGTGATGTGTTTTTTCCATTCTTTAGAATTAGAGCTTCGTGAACTGTCTATGATCTTTAAGAGGGTAAAATATGATCTAGGCTAGCACTGCATGGTGTTCCTGCTTATGAAGATAACATGAAGTGTTGTGTCTATTGATTCCAGTTTAGCTTAGATAATCAAAATGATTAAGAGGTTTGAACAGTGGCATTAAGAGTCTTAAAAGTCCAGAACTCTTCAATTTAGAAAGGCACTTGTAAAAAAAAAAAAAATCAAAGCTAGTAGATTGGGTCATTAATCACCAAATCCTAAAATGGTAGAAGCTAGGGAGCACTCAGTAAAGCTAAATCAACTTAAAACAGAAGAGGAATTTCTTCTTTAGATAGCAGTCAGTGAATTTCAGGAACTTGCAGCTACACACAACTGTGGAGGCAGACAGCATTTGTAGATTCAAGAGGGATTAAACAACTTCTACGAAAAGGAGTTGCTTCTGGTGTGCCCTTTGACACCCCTAATCCAAGCATTATGCATAGTGGTGATAAATGGTCCTACTGTATAGGTCTGGTTCCCCTGTATAAACAATGTGTGCCTCACCAACACAACATCCTTGAGGAAAAACTGACAGACTGGTAAGAAGGGAACATCCTGCCTCAGAAGGCCCGAGAGATGGACAATTATCAAAGCAGCACAGTCAGCAAAATCTGCAGTAACTGGGGAAAAGTAAAAGTGGTAGGGGGCGATTGCACCACCGACTATAGAAGCACCCTAATCACCATTACCCACCCCTCTCTGGGCACGTGTGCTGTCAATTACAAGCGTGCTGTGACTTTAAACAGAGATGGGCAAAGCAAGAACCCATCAAACTCAGGGCATAACGTCAGGTGGGTTTTCTGTAAGCACGTATCAAGGTAAACGGGCTGCAGCTCCTGTACCCAGCTAAGATAGCTGTGCAGAACACTGCCAAGCTTCCAGCTTTGCTCAAACCTGCCAATGAAGAACTACCTCGACCCTGTGTGCGTGTTGGCTCTGCACGTCGGGTGAAAGATCCCACTTTTCAGGACAGTAGCGGGGGACTCATGAGGGGGAAAAGGGGGCAATCAAAAGCAACCTAGGCTCACATGCTTCCCTGAATTGCATCTCTTGTTGCTACTTCTGGAGGCAGAATATTGGGCTAGACAGACCACTGATCTGATTCAGTAAGGCATTTCCTTTGATCTTATTTGCTTTTAAAAAGCTGAACAGAATTTTCATCTTACTGTTCAGTAGAGTAGCTTAACAGAACCCAAGCATCTATGAAAAATTGTTTCTTTCATAGGAATGATGGCTTCACACAAGTAGATCCTATATGATTTTACTGAAGCCTCAGCAGTTTCAAGCGTGTAACAAATATGCACAGAAGTGTCAGTTGCAGAGGGTCAGTTTAATGCTTACATGAATTTTGGAGTGAGAGAATCACCATTTGCCTTTTCAGTCAGTAATCGACATTTGGACAGAACAGCATGAAGGCAAGAAGTTGATGTTAAATTAACTTCTGCTTAGCTTATTGGAGCTCTGGTTTGTTATCTTCACCAAGTAGCCTTCTGGGTATCACAGTGAGAACTATAATGTGTACCTCATGAACAAAGGAACATTTTGAAATACACAAAAGGAAAATGAAGATTAATCCTGATAACTTCCTAGCCTGGCCTGCCAAAGAAGGTTCAGTAAGCTGGCTTCAAATGCATAAAATGCAGCCCAATATTATCTTCAGAGACCTCTGAGGATGTGTGGTCTCCAGAAGAGCTCTCTTAGTGTTAAAAATATTTGTTAAAGATGGTAAAGGCAGCATTTTGAAATAAAGTTTTATATATGATCCTGCAAATTTTTACTTTTGTGCTATCTCTTGTTTTTTAAAAAAAAAAAACCACAACCCAAATCTTAGCTCTGCAGGTCAAAGAGCCAGAAATATTCAGTAAATATTTCCATTCTGTATTTGGAAGTAAAAGAATATATTTGAGACACACTGAAATTATTTCTATTTTAACACTAATGGGGTGGGAGATTGCAGCAATCAGACTAAGTCTATATAAACAGGTAATTTCTACACAAGATCTAAGAGATTGACTAAGAAGCTTTCCGCTTCCAATCTGAGCTCCAGTATTCTGGCATTTAAGTCCTAGAAGACTAGAAAACTCATCAGCAGTAAAGATTCAAATAGAATACAAAATGAATGCAAATCAGCACGGCATTACAGCAAATACGACCATACTTCTTAATAAAACCAAATAAGCTTGTCAAAATCTCAAAGGTTGTATTGATATAGCATAATTATCATTTCATAAGGCATGTCATATAAGCCTACACCAGGACTCATGCTGTTCACCATATTCATAAACAACCTGAAAGGGAAGAAAGCAGACTGGTGGCAAAGGTTATGGGTAATACCAAGTTATTAGGATGCCTGAGGACGAACTACAGAGGGAGACCTCACAATGCTGAGTTTCATTTGCCATTTTATTTATCAGTGTAAACCACACATGAAATGACACTAACTACTGCTAAACTAGAGCTAACTATTACCACTGAGGAGAGACCTTGAGGTTATGATAGTCTGTGTTGTATTCAGGAGTCAGCTCACTGCTCAGCAACAGTCAGAAAGTAAATAGATACATTAGAAACCAGGAAAAGAAGAAAAAAATCTTATGATACTGTGTAAATACATAGCTCTACCCCCCCTTAGACATTACACATTTCTGATCACAGCATCTCAAAGAGGTAGATCTGGAAGACATTAATAAAACAAGAAAGATGAAAGGCATGGAATAGGTTCCCTATAAGGAACCATTAGGTAAGCCAGGCCTCTTCAATCTGGAGAAATAATGAGAAGGCAAATGTGCCAAACCTATAACACAACTAGAATGGACAGGAAGTGACAGAAGTCAGCTGAAAAGAGAAATGCTTGGGATTGCTGCAGCCACACGTAGCAATAAGAAACACAGGCTGCACTTACAGCATGGGAAACTATAATTCACAGGATCTTTGAGGTCATACTCAGTGTGGTTACTATGAGAGCAAATACAGTCCTCAAGCACATAAGGAAGAAGCACAGAAGCTGGCAAGTGCTTGCTTTTATATTTCTCTGGTCAGAAGTACATTGGCAGACAAATGGTGCAGAAAAGTTAATTGCCTGAGGACTAGAAATCACATCTGAAAGTCCAAAGAATCATTATAGCATCTGTGAAAAATAATGCTAACCACTGACCTTCTTTACTACCTAAAGATGCACATTTAGGATATAGTAATCCTTCTAACAGCCAAGAGCTGAACAAAATCCATCACTGGATGATCTAGCTTATAGAAGTCTTTCTAGCAAGAGGCCACAGCTGTGGGGAACATACACTTTAACTGTAATATAATTTTGACAAGCAATTAGTCTTTTGCCTCTTGTCTAGAACAGCTTTTGCCTGAACACACAAACTTATCTGTACTATCTGGGAGCTACCATTTGAATAAACAGTTTTACTGCCATGCACTTGAGATTGATTGCTGAACACTAATTAAGCAGTGTAGTAGAAAAAAGTTATGGCACAAGCTGACACTGGAAGCCATTCCAAGTTCCATGAAGATGAATCACTTGTACAAGTAGAAACATTAACCTACGAGATACTTGTTACTGTAAAAGGAGGATCAAATGCAGACTTTGAGACTAAGATGTGTATAGTGGACTCACGCATTTGCCTTTGCTTCTTACCAGGTTTGTAACTTAACCCGATTTGTCCCACTTGCAGAACTCCTTGTTCTTTAACGGTTGCAAAGTTGAATTCACAGAAGCATAGAACAGCCCAGGTTGGAAGGGACCTCAAATGATCTGGTCCAACTTCTCATGGGAAAGGAACATAGATGATATGAGCTAGCACCCTGTCCAATCACATCTTGAAAACCTCCAGTAATGGGGACTCTACCATGTCCCTGGGGAGGTTGTTCCTGTGACTGATTGTTCGCACAATAACAAAGAAAAATTTCTTTCTTACCTTGAGCTGAAGCCTCTCCCAATGCAACTCGTGCTCATTCCCCTTTGTAGCTGCCCATAAGTTCTAGAGAGGCAGTAAAACCAGATTTTTCTTCCCCTAGCTTGGGTTAACACCATCCAAAAAGACAGCTGCCTTCAGGAACTATAATGAAACTCTGCTACATCCTCAGCGGCTGTGGCAGATATATCAGCATCCTCAATTGGCATTAAATGTAAAACAAAGGCATCAGCAGAATGTGAAACGTGTTTTAGGTCCCATATGAAAGGCTTCAGAGCCTGAAGGCCATCTGCCTGCAAGGCAGCTAGTTATTAGACTGTTGGACAAGCCCTGCTGGCTTTCAGCATAAAACATTGAGTTTGCAAGGAAACATGCAAGCTAATACTTGGATGTGTTTAGTATTTCTGATAATGCTTTTACAGAGGCAATAAGAGTATCTCAATGTTTCATTATTTCAAGCATTTGTTCCATCAAATTCAACCTGAATGTTGTTCTCAATTGCTTGATTTTCAATTATGCCATTAGTTATTTATAATAAGTTTTCTGAAGACTAACACAAAGTACAATTTGAGAGGAAAGATCACTGGGATGGCTGTTAAGCTTTTTAAAATCCCCTAGTCAGACTGAATGCAGCTGCTAATATTAGCATAGAGAGAACAGTTTTCAGAATGAGAAGCCATTTTCTCTGAGCACCAAAACCACCAGATATCAGAACACATACTCTCCTTCTGCTGAGAAGGGAGCATTTCACCTTGCACCACGTCAATTTATTGGAAAGAGACAGTCCCTCTCGGCTGTAAAGAGCTGTTAACATCCAGCACAAGGAGACACTGTACATGATCTCAAACTACTACAGCAGCCAGTGGCAACAGACAACCGTGCCAAAGTGCACATGGGGACTACCCTCACCATATGACAGCACACAAGCCTTCAGCATTTCACCTTGAATTCTTTTGACACTTCTGTACATTTTTCTCATCACATCACTATCCCGCCTTCAGACCATTCACTAGCTTCCAGATTCTCCATACACGTAAAAAGCTTGTCATGCAAGGTCTTCCATAATTGTTCTTACCTTTTTGTGCTCTGCTGCTGCCATCCAGGACTACTCCTTTTTCCCTTTGGACACATCATCACATCCATGCATCCATGCTTGATTTCTTGCAGTCCCTACCATCCATATCCTGTAAACATGCTATGAGATTACCCCTATAGCAAGAGTCACGTTGTTTGTGATACTCAAAAGAGCCAGCAAGTTAGCGCGGGGGGGGGGGCAGGGGGGAAGAAAGACACTCAAACCCTACCAAAAAACTGAACAACAATCAACTGTCATAAGGTGCATTAGGTATCACTTGTATGACCATCTCACCATTACCAGCTCTGTCCTCAGCTTTTCTGCACTCATTTGGACACCATTCGAGACTCATTTGTTCCTCATCATATCTAAACAGACTAAGAACTTGTCAGAGGGGTAACTGTGCCCCCTCTGTTCCCACAGAACACTGCAGTTACTTTTTGATTTCAGCTGCAAACACTAACCATTAACAGAATACAAATACAGTTTGGAAATAACTACTGTAACCGAGCGAGAAATTGCAGCTAGGAAAGTCTTGGAATATTCTGATAGGCAGACTGCTTTACTTAGTCATCTTATATTACCAGCCTTCATCTTTTGTTTCTTGCCAGCAGTGTCAAACTTTTACTGGCTGTTACAAGTCCATAGAGTGAGAAGCCTTTTGCATCAAATAGCAGGCTAAAGAATCACTCCAGCCTTACAGTAACTGCTGTGCTCCAGTTGATTTTTCCCTAATTACAGAGTGCAAATATCAACCATTAAGGTAATGATATCCTGACATTAATGCACATACTTCTGCAGAGAACAGTTTTATCCCCCAGAGACACTGCCAAGCATACCAGTGTGGAGGTACACATCCCTCACACAAGCAAAACTGGGATTTTTCAAGTAGCATGGAATCATAAAAACATTAACTGGAAGGGATTTCAGGAGATCTCTAGCACAGCCTTCTGCACAGAAGAACTAACACCAAGCTATGAATAATAAGAAGAAAATCAGTTACAGCCACTCCTCTATGCCCACAGCAGCAACAAGAGGGCACAGTGTAGAGCTGAACAACTCCTACTGTTAAAAAGTTCCTAGTTTTATGTGTGTCCATCTGGAGCAGAATGGCAATGGACACACAGGTTCATATCTTCAGGATATGGAGCAATGAATTTGCAGCAAGTTGCAACAGAAGTTAAAAAAATAAGTTAGAAAGATTCTTAACCATGGAAGTAATCAGTGTAGAACAGCTGCTCAAGCAGAAGCAGCATAGCTAAAAGAACATTTGTTTAAGACTGCAGCTACCTTCCAAAGGGTATTATCTGATGGTATACATGGAAGGCAGTCAAGTGTATTCCAAATTTACGTTTAGAGCTTCTTTTAGATTATATTATCAGTTGTGACCTGAGATTTCTCTTGTAGCAGTCCTTCCCACATCCTCCCTTCAAACCATGCCATAATCATAGCTTCTTGCTAAGTGTCATTGGGAGAAACTTATCTACACTCAAGATGCACCACCATCAAGTAAATCCTGGGATTATAGCAGAACTCCTCAGTTTAAGCCTTTCTGCATTCATCTCTAAACCACTCTACCTCCTGCCACAATCATCTTCATATGTATGGACCATCATAATTTTCTACAGCTCTAGACTGCTGCTTAGTACATTTTAAATTGTGGCCATTATTCCCCTGCTTACTCCTTTTGCCTCATTATTCTTGAGTCCATGGATAGACGCCTTCTGAGGGATCATCTTACTGCATTTCAAGATCCAGGCTTACTGAATCAGTCCACAGGAATGTACAAGTATCTAGTTTGAGGCAAATCTGCTCTCTAGACCTTCATAATCCTAAAGCCTGTCTGTGCCTGTCTGTTCTTGCCTTAAGTGCTCTTAAGCCAGGGGGCTCTAATAGGGAAATGACATATGCCAGCTGTACAGACTTGCCACAAACCAAGTAGCCACCTATAGTAACTGATTTGCTCCGAAGACCAACCCATGTCCCCTAGATTACCAGGCCAGAATCTCTCACATCCATACTACTGACCACACCAGAAGCAGAAATAGCTGAGAGGCAGCTATGCTTTCCTTTCCCAGAAAGGTACTAGAGCAAAGAGATGTTGTTCAGAGTTAGCAGGAATGTCTAGTCTCACAGGAAATTCTGCAGATGTGTAATGATGGGGAGGGGCTCCAAGGAAGAGTGGCAGCAGATCTAGTACTACATTAAGCTGCAAGCCTCCAATTCAGGATCAAGTCTCTACAGATCATTTCAGCTCCCTTAGTGAAATCAGACAAGCTGAGCTGAGATGGGTTGGCCCTACAGGAGACTAATCCCAAACTGTCTAATATGATTATGGTCCTTAGCAATACCACAATACCAAGAAAGCAACACATCAAGAGATTTTAGTAGTATTAGCCACTAGCAGAGAGAGTACAATAGCTCTAAGTCACACTGTCTTTTCCTAGGGAAAAGAATCTGACCATCACCCACTTCTCTCCCTGACTCTTCTCAACCAGGCAGCTTCCAAAGCTATTGAACTACTGAAGACATTATTTCTGTTACACAAACTGCCCACATCTTCCAGAAAATAAGCACATCTGGAGAAAGATTTGTCCAAATAGCCACATCAAACCATCCTGAAGCATAAGGACACCTTTATTCAACAGATCCACAAACTCAAGCACAAAGGCAAGACCTGCTAAGGGGCTTCGAGACTTATCTGTTTGGGTGATCTCTGTAAATAAAAGGGGTAAGTTAGGACATAAAAAACAACCTTTTTTTAGACAGTGTGTCACTCAGAACTCGCCTGCCCTGCTCTAACTGAACCACAACATTAGCCATTCCTATAGCTGTTGCCGAAGTTGTCACTCATTGCAGCTACAATAGTGCTGTTCATACTAGGTGGGGTTAGGAATTCATGCCAGGAGTTACTGTCACAGCATATAGGGGAAGAGCAGCCTCCCTCAGATTAGTTTACTAAATTTCATTGAAAATATCTGATTTGGCATATCGCTTCTGAAGAGGTAACAGCATCTGGGAAAGGTCTTACACTGCAAGAGCTACACCTGCATAAACAAAACCTATTCTTGAATTGCAGCACCTCAAGAAGCCATATATAGAGACTATTCTTCAATATATCCTGCATCAATATTTGCTACAGGATGAACTAGAATTGCACTTGATCCAGGTAACAGGCATTTTGTTGAACAGACACAGGGACAGACTGGTCAGGGACAGTTTGCAGGCAAGTTCCTCCAGGAAAAGCTGGGAATTGTCCTAGAATATAGAACACATCCCACTGGTGTCTAAATTGTCATATTTTTTTTCTGCAGTTACTGAAGTACAGCAACACCAAAATCTTAAGGAACAATTTGACTGAGCAAACTCCAGAACTTTCTCCATAGCAAATCTTACATCAAGGAAGAGCATAAACACAGGCATTTCTTAAGAAATACCAGATCCTGCAGATAGCTATGGCTCCTTAAAGTCTGCACTGTGGCACTAGAACCATTATTGTAGAAAGGAAAATAGATATCAATTTCCTATTTTGCACTGTCAGAAGATAGGAAACAGACTTACAAATCACAAACTATTGTACCAAAGCAACAGGCCATTGTTCTGTTGCTTAGTTGAGACTATCAATATCTGTCAAATTACAGCATAATTATAACAATTAATCTGTATTTCTATATAGATGAGTTAAATTCCTGCCACTGATCAGCAAGTTTGTCTGGAGCATGCAAACAGACCATAGCAATGTTCATGTTACTGGAATCCTATCCACCCCTATCCATGCCTTTGCTTTCTCCTGAGCAAACACTGAACAGTTATCACATGTCTGTCTAGTGCTAAGCACTATTGGGAAAACAGGTCAGGATCTTTAGAACCCAGTGTGATAAAGCAAGGATTTTTCAGGTCCAGTGATACTGCAGCACTTCATTAAACAGATCAATGTTAGCCTAGCCATTACCTTACAAATGTAAAGTTAGCAATAAGAACCTGAGTCCTTAAGATCACAATGGATGAATAGAAAGAACCTACAATTCTTTAGGCCACACGACCAATAGCTCACATTTTCCAGTTACTCCTTACCTGAGTGAGGAAGCCCACAGGAGGTTTCATGGAACCTTATAGGACTTTTAGAGATCACTTCCAAGGAGAAGACAGGTAGCATTTAAAAATGTTTAATACATTAAATATTTGCAATTATAGGGGAAATCCTTCAGACAAGAGTGCCTGCCACACTTTACAGATGGTCAGAGTCTATCTAATTCCATTTCTTACTTTACAGTCCAAATCAAGATTATGCTTCAGGCTCCAGTGACATTGCTCTAGAGTTAGCGCTGTCCTGCCACACACAAGCAAAGACACAGTTGTAAGAGTAAGTCAACTTTTAGGTCCTATTCACCTACAGAACCACAAGGCCACAGCCATGATGGAGGCTTTTACAGAGCAGCTATTTACCAACTCATCAAGAGCTTGAAAGTCAAAGTGGGACACAAAGAAAACTGGTAGCCAGAGGCCCTACAGGGTAATACTGAACTGTCTACTATCTCCTACACATGCTGGAGTTTTGTTGTTTTCAGACCTAAACCTACCTGGATGCAGGAGTCTAACCTGGAGGTCACACATACATACATCACCATTAACCCAGATAAAGATTAGATCATAACAAAAAGCAACAATCAGGATAACTTTCAGTTATCAGTGGGTTATGATTGTCCAAAGTTAGGGTTATGCTAGTCAAGAAAGGCTTCAACAGAAGAGGAGGCTGTTAGCTTAGTTCATGGGTTTCTTCTTAACTAGCAATAATTGTTTCCTCTTTCTAAAAAAAAAAAAAACCAAACAAACCCCAACCGGCCAGCCACAAGCCATTCAACTGTTGCTCTAGTAGTAGTCGCTTCCATACAGATAAGAGAGCTTCCAGATCCACATTAACCTAGCAGAAATATAACTCTTCAACAGAAGCCAGTGATCAGTTTCAGTTAGATATTTTCCTCTCCAGTTAATTCCTTTCAGGTCTGAGATTTTTTTTTTTTCATCGTAATGCAAAATAGATCAGACAGATGTTTGGATGTTGGATTGCTCTTTCAACTACCCCTTACAGTGGTATTCAGCTACAGCGGCAGCTACGAAATGGAAGACTCTTCACTGCTTGCTACAGTGGTATAACATTGTAAGAGTCCACATCAGACAGTTAGGGGCTGTAGAGTTTAAATCCTCAGAACCCTTGTAGAAAACTGGGGATTTAACAAGTCACTGCTTAACTAGTTGCAATAGTAGGAGACAACTTGAGCAAGATATGATAACTGATACGTTGCTTTACCCTTTCCCAGTCCTACTAGAAACATCAACTGAGTTTTTCCACAAGGCACCTCTGTTTCTCAGAAAAGAAGTGGCTGAGAATGGCTAGTAAAAATAACATTCGTGACTGATTCGAGAGGTGAGATCAAGCCTCTATCAGACCCCCATCATGTCTGATCAACATGCAACAAGATGCCAGATGATCTATGTCATTAGCTACAGAAATTAACTAATCGCAACTAAATTTATGTAACCGCACACTGGAGCGGCCCATTTAAGGAGTGTCTGTGGATGCACAGGCAAACAGAAATCCTTCACTTGTGCTGTTTGCTTCTATACTTAACTTCTTCTGTTCTGCCTCATTCAAGATTTAATGGTTTGAAATACATATTGAGTGTTCTGAAATATATAGACTTAAGTAAGCACTGAATTGATGCTTCCGTTAACTGTATTGTAACTACAGTATTTCATTCCTCCACGGTAACGGTCAGTTCAGAACCCACTTTTTTCATTTGAAGCTATGGGGGCTGGTTTTGCATATGGGCATTTGCCTTACACATCTTAAATTCTTCAGTCAGGACTCGTCATTACTGAGCCCTGAATGACTCTGGATTATCAAACTTGCCTCACTGCTCACCCTTTAAGGTTTAAGTAGCTATGTTAAGCAGCATGTACCTGGCTGAACTCAACTGGCAATCCACCTCCACTAACAGAGCTGGCTATTTATATCAGAACTTCTGTCTACCCATCTTTCTCTCAATAACTTCTGCATACCAAAGCCTGGCCCCTAATTCTATGGCCAGTAGGCTTCCTTAAACAGACTTCATGGGCTTAGATCCCCCAAACGTTTTTGGCTGGTAGACCAAATCACTCATCTGTTTGCTGATTGCTTCAAAGAACTTCAAGATATTTGAAAAGAAGGACTTCTCTTCACAGAACCAATGGTGACTCTTCCAAGGTAGACATTAATTCTGCCTTTTATTATAGTTACTACTGATTTGCCCAGTAGACCTAACAGTTGGTTAACAGACCTGCAATTCCCCAGATCCCTCATGGAATCTTCTTGATAGATGGGCATCACATGTATCACCTTTTGCTCCGCAGAAACCAAGTAAGGGAAGTGAGGGGGATATGTCACCAATATTAATCCAGATATTTCAACCCTGAGTTATAAGAATTCTTGAGCAAACGTTACACTCATGGTGACTTAGTCTATTTGTACCATAGACTCTTACAGTTGTTTCAAATTTAGACAGATCTTCTGCTGAGTGTTTCATACACAGTATTTTAATCCTCTGTGTGTATATACATATGTGTATCTAATCCCATAAGTGTGTGTGTATATACATACACACACTGCTTTGCAAGGAGGGAGACTTTCCATCCCCATGTTAAAAAGTCACAGGAAAGTTAAGAGACCTCTCAATGGCACATTTGAGAAGAGTCCAGGTACCTTCTTTTGCAGCTATCTGTTAGGAGAACAGCTTCCCCAACTGGAAAATATATTCCAAAGCTTTGACAAGAGTGTAAAACAAAGTAAGCTATAAGACAGTCTTAGATTAAAAAAAAAGTTTTGACACTTGGCAACAGTGTTGTCTATGCTTACTATATTAACCTTAACATATGTTAGATAAAGGTATTATAAACAGCCTAACCAGAGTTCAAGCTTTTCACAAGCTAGGTAAGCACACTAACTTTTAATGTCCTTTTTATTTTATAATGCTCTTATTCATTGCTCTTCTCAGGAAGGGGAGATAGGCCTTCAAAAAATGGATTCAGAAAGTCATTTGACTAGTCTTACACACTACTTGCAAAGCATTTCGTGCACACAAATGTACCTTCTAAAACCCAAAAAGGAAGAAATAGGTAATAAATAGCTTACAAAGTACAACTATATTGTGCCACCTGAATAAGGTACAGAAGACAGACAAATTCTAACTTACTAGTTTGAGGCTTTTAAACAGCATGTGTTTCTATCCACTCTATCCTCAGTAGTAAGATATGTAATTTTAAGTTCAATTCCTTCCATCCAACTGAGCCTTAAGGTATTTTTTTCTTCTTTAGTATTCAGGTCTGCAGAATCCTGGGCAAACAACTCACTAATTGACTGACATTCTACATCATAATCAGCTTTTTTCGTTTTGTTTTGTTTGTTTTGGTTTTTTTGTTTTGTTTTGTTTTTCCAAACCCAAAAGAGAAGTTAAAAGTTAATGTTGATAAAGCAAAAAGCTGACCTTTGACTTCTGAAGAAAACTGAGCCAGATGTCGGGTTACAAACAGCCGCAGTTGCTGATTCAGGTCACAGGACAGAATGTTGATGTTCCAGGACCGGATTCCTGCCCAAAAACAACAAGAAGAGTGAGCTGTTATTACATTTACTCTAGAAGCAGAAGTGGAGATAGAGAAGTTAACAGGACACACAAGGAACAGTGATGCTCTTCCAAAAGAGCATACTTAGGATGGAGAAAGTCTTCAGAAACAGAGGGCCATAAGATGCTTACCTTCCATAAAGCATCTATCCCTGAAGCACATGCAGTGAGCAAGTCTTCATTCAACTTGGGCTTCACACAAGTGAAACGAACAAGCTACAAGGGATTGAGGCCAAATAAATTACACTACTGCCTAATCAAGCAAATACATTACGTTAGTTTTACATCTTCTGCATTATCCAGCATTGGTCACTAGTAGAGACGGTCAAACTACTAAACAGCTCAGACACCAGCTTCTCTGCTGTAACAGCCTGTGCATCCTTCAAGTCACAAAAGCCCCCCCACAACTTGCTCTGCCTAATCACTCCTTCAAAGCCCCTGATCCCACTGAGACCCTTTGAGTTTGCTCTTTAATCTATATAATCTTTGTAAGCTAATTGTCTTCATATCACAGCAGGAAGCAGCATCTGCTCCCAGAGCAAGTGGCACCATGCCATGCTGGGTAAGTCACCTTCAGACCCCAGTGTGAGCAGATCACAGATCTTCACATCCCAGTAAGCAGCAGCCTCTCCTAGATGTTGTGATACTACTCTTTGGCACAATGAACAAAACCAGGATATCAGCATGAAGCACTGCTCCAGCCTCTTGTGCTGCTGCCTGCTGAAGTACAGATGTTGCAGGCCAGCACCACAGACTTCTAAGAGTTAACTGAAACAAGAATTTCAGCCCCAGTGTTCATTGATGGAGTCGTCACTGAGAGTTCTTCCACCATCTTCAGGAGATGTCCTCTCTTGCATAAAATATGAAGTTTTATTGCATCTGTTATCTGCCTTCTTTCAAGAGAAGCATGTTGTTTTTTCATGGAGATAGCATTCCCAGTTACTGTCATTCTAGTTCTCCAGCACAGTAACTCCATGTTGTGCAACAGCTTCTGTTGGCCACAGGTCAGAAACAGGATCTTCTAGGATAGAAGCTCCAGCTTTCTACACATAACCAAGATAGAGTTAGTAATCATTGCATCACACAATTCAGTAGTCTCAAGGCCTGTAGAAACTACAGCAGCTCAAGAAAACTTTATTCTTAGTTTCTTTTTCTGGTGATAGCTGACAAAGAGTAATAGAGCTTATTACCTGACAGTCTGCACTGCAGAGTGCACAAAAAGCCCTCAGTAAACCCTCTGAACGTCAGGCAAACAAACAAAAAACCCAACAACTTACCACTACTTTCAGTGTCACAGAATATCTAGTCCTTTCAGCTTGAGCACGGGATAGGAACAAATGAAACACATAAAAGACAGGGAGCAAGAAGGTGAGCAAAATGTTTTCCTATATTATACTCTCGGAAAGCACGACTGTTTAAACAGGTATCCAGTAAGTGCATGTTAATGCAGTACTGATGAGCATTCTGAGCTGGACAGGAACAAGATGGCACTCTGCAGGACAAATCCTGCTGACTATCTGCTGTGTCACTGTCATGGTGTCCTACTGCAGTAATAAATGCTATTTGAGGTACTGCTACACCCTCTAGGATGCAGAAAGAATAGATCATCTTTCAGAGCAAAGAAAGGGAAGAGTGAAATTGTCTCGCTCATCATCCTACTTGCAACAATTTATTCAACACTTTTTCCCCTCCAGGTAGTCTGAAGTCACACCTAATCTCCCCCCACTTGCCACAATTTCAAGTTACCCTCCCACGGCACAGGAGACAGAACATTGTCCTTGCTGATTAGGATCCTCTACTTCCTGATACAAGAGTGCAGACTATACCATAATAAGGTTTCTAAACATTCATGCTCTTTGCATGTGCACAGCTTGGGTAAGGTACCACGTGACTAATCAGGTTTCCATCTCTTTCCTTATGCCCTTGTGAACTTTATTTCCTGCTGAGCTAATTGGCTTATAAGATTTGGCATTTCCCCTTAATACTAGACCTAGTCTTCCAGATGCTGTTTCAAAACTGGAAAAAAGTCACACGAGAACAGAAAAATAAGACCAGCATTTATTAGACAGCATTTTAGAATAAGCATTGTTCAAGCATCCCACAGACACACAATGCCACTGCCTAAGAAGCACTACACATGGGAACAAGCAGGTTCCCATGATGTCCTATATTTACAATTCCATTACCGTGAACCAAGGTATAGAAAGAAGTCTGGGAAAGCACAGCATTTGGATCAGCCAGAGCAAAAGATTTATTCACTAAAAAAAAAATATCTTTGTGGTAGCGTGGTGGGTTTTGGTGGGTTTTTTGTTGGGGTTTTTTTTTGGTTTGGGTTTTTTTTTTTTTTGCTCAGACAGGGTGCTACAGCCAACAGAACAAAGGCACAAAATAATACCTATTTTTTTCATCCTTTAGAAAAGCCTACCCGGATGTATAGTATGTAACACTTAGGACCAACTTTCCTTACCAATTTTATTTGCTAATGTTGTTAACCTGATTATCAGGGCTATAAGTCCCTTACCATACTTACCAAGTTGCAGAAAAATATTTTTTTCTGAAGGGCAGAAGCATTTTGTTATTTATACTGCTTCGTTTCCTGAGGAAATCAAATCTGCTCAGCAGCCCATTTTATCCCTCCACAAACCTCACATTTCTTGAGCTCCCCAAATCAAGAGCATAGCTGTTTCCAACATTATAACATGCTGTCTGTTGAGAGATCTCAAGACCTTGCTGTCACTTTAACTAATCTTACTTCGTATATCCATCTTCCAATTTGCAGATCTTGGTCTATTTCAAGAAGAGGTCATTCTCCTATTTCACAGTGGCAAAAGACTCCTCTAAGACTTGCTGGAGGTCCTACTCCAAGTCAGTGACAGAGGAAAGAGGAAAGTCCAAAATCCAGGTTCCCAGTTCTCTCAGCAGTTAATTTCTACTGTTAGTTACTTACCAATACTGCCTAAATGGCTCTCGTGCAAAGTGTCTGCACCTGGCAGAACTTCAGTAGGTTTCTGGTCGGACAAAACTAACTGTGGAATTTACTTCAGCTGTGACAATTACAATTTATGTTGAAAAATTGGCATTTATTTTTTTTCTCTCCAATGGCAGTGCCCAGGTTATTGGCACATCACCGCAGAGTGAAATCCATTAGTTTGCAGTTGGATCTGCCACTACTTCAAAGATTCAGAGAACAGATAAGGATGCAGGTTAGCACACCAGTTCAAAGTGCCAAGCAAAGATGATTTTTCAGAGGCCAAATGGTCATAAGTCTGATGTACGCCATCTGAATAAAGCCATCCCTTGGAAAAAGTACTACTCTCAGAGTAGCTGGTAAGTGGCCTACCAGCAGAGATGGATGGAAGAGATGCTGAAGCAGAGAAATTAGACAAGATTTGACATTTTTACACACACCCTTTCTCCTGAATTGCACTGTCCATCTGTTCCTCAGTACTGTTGATGCTTGAGAGGAAAATAGTCACCTAGGCATCTCTGAATCACACAGTTTGGCCAATAGTTACAACTTATCACTGGCATCTTTTAAACCAATGTGTCTTTAAAATGGGGGGCTGGGGGGAACAGCATGCAGAGTCAAAAGGCAGTTACTTTATTTCTCACAGGTGTACCGAACTGCTTATCAGAACAGGGATTCCCCTAAGGTCCTGATGTAGCTGACAACCTCTGCTTTCTCCTTTTCTTAGGAACCATCAAAAACTGCCACAGAGCAAGAGCTACCATCTCACAACCTCCTTCCCCTTTTCAACAACACCATCTAGTACACAAAGACTAATTAATTGCCAAGGCCTCTGGGCACACCACAATACAGACAACAAAGGAGCAAAGTGTTATGCGGTCCTGTCCTGTCTCGCTCTGTGTCATTCCTGACTCACTTCACCGTTGTGGCTTATCCGCTGTCAGCCTCTCTGGTCCACACGGTTGCTTCGCAGCCAGGGAGAGGCCGTAGCACACCGGGCCCCTGTGTGCAGCCGCCCCCTTGCACTGCAGTACGCGGCCAAGCAAGACAGATCCTCCAACACGACAGAAGTTTGGGGTAAGGTGGAAATAAGATGTAATCCACTGGCCCACTAATAAAACAGAAACCGGGGAAATTAAAGCCATAAAATGTCTTCAAGCTTTAAGACATCCAAACCCAGCGTTAACCCTAGATCACTAGGGCAAATAAAGGAATGCAGAGGAAAAAGATACAGCAGTTTATGGCCTGAACGCCTACGAGCATGCTAGCCTGCAGAAACAGAGCCAGACCGGCCCGTTACTGATGCCATCTGTCGCCAGGATCGTCCTCCTCGGTACTGACGCTCCAGTCACCTCCGTGACGGGCCGCGCCAACCCTGCGGGCCGCGCTACCGGGCTGCAGGTCCCGCCCGAGCCCCGAAGGCTTCTCTCCCGGCCCCGCCCCAGCCCCGCGGCCCCAGGACGCGCTCACAGGCGGCCTCCGCCTCCTCCTCCCCGACCCCCCAGGGCACCAGCCCCTACCTCAGCCACCGTCCGCGGGCTCCCTCCCCCGCCCGGGCCGGCGGGCCGAGCGACGGCGGGGACACCGCGGCGGGCGCGGGCGGGCCGGCAGCCCCGCGGCACTCGGCAGCACGGGCCGCCCCCCGCCTGGCCCCGGGGCCTTCCGCCGCGGCCCCGCTCCTCACCGCGCTCCAGGGCGCCGCGCAGCGCCCCCCGCTCCGGCTCCGTCCCGATCTCCCCGATCACGACGAGCAGCGCGTGCCTCCGTGGCTCCCGCCGGCGCCGCCCGCCCGGCGGCCAGGGCGCTGCCGTCTCCACAGCGACCAGCCCGGCCGTGGTCTCCATGGCAACCCCGACGGCCGCTGCTGCAGTGCGCGGTGACTGGCGCACGGCTCTTAAAGAGCCCTGAGCCCCTCCCCGATTGGCCGAGCTTGCACGTGCCCCTGCACGACTGCGGAGACGGGGGCGGGGTCTCAGGGCCCCGTCCCCCGCTCGCCGCGCGGGCGGCCCTCGGGCTGCGGCTAGGCCTCGGGGTCGCGCTGCCGTCGGGCCCGCGGCCCGCGCAGGGCCCGGGCAGAGCCTCGGCTCCAAGAGGCCCCGGTCCTCTCCCGTCGCGGGCAGTCCCCAGCGCGGCCCGCATCCGGCCTGCCCGCAGGCGGGGGGCACGGCGCCGTCCCTGGTGGGCTCCGGCCGGCGCTGGGGAGCGGGGCTTTCGGTCTCCGGCTGGGCACGGCTGCTCTCCCTCCTTCTGGCATTAGGGGAGGAGCGGTGCAGCTGCCGAGCCCGGGGTGCTGCATGAGCCGGTCTCGTGACTTTTCAAAGAGTTTCAGTTACCTTCGTGATGTGAGTGCGAGAGAGTTACTTAAATACGGAAACCCACAGCGATTTTTAAACGCCTGGTATTGCGTTGTTGCGATATCCACAATAAAATCACAAGAGCCGGCCGTGCTAAAAGGTGTCCAGGCTTGGTGTCTTCTTCTCCATCACTTGGTAGAAAGCAGGAGAGCCAGATCTTCGTCTCTTCCCGGTGCTTGCTCTTCCTGATCAATTAAAGACAAGTGTAATGGTCTCCAAGGGTAAGGGGTGAGATTCCCTAGATTCCAGAAACATGACCTATGAGAAAAATCTCTCTGAAGTTTGCCAGCTGCCAGTGTAAAACTGTTGTGAGCGTGCAGACAGATGGCTGTGCAGACAGGGTTTCTTAACGTCCAGGGTGACCAGAGAGGGCCTTAACTCAGGGCACAACTCCAGATCGCTAACAGTCAGTTCTAGCTAGGCACACCTTCAAAGCACTTCAATGCAGCGTGTGGAAAAGCTGAGCAAAATCAGAGTACAAGTCTTCTGCAGACTGAACAAGGGAGAGTCACCAAAAAGTAGTTTCAGATAGAAATATCCATGTCTTTTCTGACAAAAAAAAGGGAGGTCCATCCTGCGCTGGTGCAGCTGGGTGGAAAAGCAACCCAGCTATTGTGAAACACGAAAGTCAGCAATAATCGTTTCCAAAAAGCAATGTCGGGTTCTGCCCCCTGCAGTCTGCAAGATTTCCATAGAGATGAGCTACAGTTCAGGAAGCTTGATAAACCAGTGTGCTGCCCTGTTTTGTTCCTCAGTGCTCACCTAGCCTGCAGTGAGGATGCAGCTGAGACCTCAGAAGGTTCGGACAGTCGGCATTTTGGCAAGTATATGTGAATCTATAGTGTCATAAGGCTCTGAGAGAACATAATTGGGAAAAAAGCCAACCACAGAAAGGGGGAAAAATCCAGAATTATTATCTCTGCGGGCTACCACTGATGTCACTATCTTACAGAGTTTTTTCAGATTGAGACCTTTAATCAAAAGGTGCTCTAGCTCTCAACAGATAAGTTAGGAGACAATGCAATAGGTCTTTTTCACATTAAATTGTGGTGACACCACTGGCTATGATCTTTATGAACTAAATCTCATAAACAAAGAGAATTAGTGCAGCAAAAGGGTTTATTTTATTTCTGTGTATTGTAACCTGCATAGCTGCATTAATTTTGTTTGTGTCAAGAGACTGCACTGAAGCAGGTAAATATGTGAATAAAGCAATAAACCTGCAAATAAACACCAGCATACAATAAATTCTACCATGAAAGTATGATTGTACATCATGGAGGGAAGACAAGATGACAAAACATGAAGATGAAAGATTTTCAGGTATTTTCATACTAACTGTTAGAAGTGCCTTCTGTTTTTAGACGATTCAGTCTTAATACTTGCTGCTTATTCTTGACATGGTAGCTTTCCAGAGCTGCAGCTTTTCACTGCAGTGCAGAGATGCTCCTCCAGCTGGCTTTCTGCCAAGGAGAAAAGAAACAGGAGACATGCAAACTGGAGTGAAAGCTTAAAAAGAATATCCAAGCATGGTTCTGTACCATAGAGACTAGAACCTCTAGGGAAGGCTGTTTATAATTAAGAGATGGGGTTTTATGATGTGATCCATTTGCGCTCTTCTACTGTACCATCAGACAATCGAATAATGATATTTCAGTTGCTTTCCGATGTGAATCACAGCTGCCTGTGGTCACAGTAGAATTGGGGGGGCTTGAGTCCTAGTGTGTGTGCACTGCATAAGGCAATGAAATGAGAGATTTCCAACCCACTGAGTTCCTCCTTTTCCCTGGATCAAACCCTGGATCCATATAATAGATCTGTATAGCAATTATGGCGCAAGTTTCTGCTTTCATGCACTGCAGCAGTAGCTGGCACCCCCATGAAATATCAAAGGCTGACTGGGCTGATTATAGGCGTTAGAGGTCCTGACAAATATCACAGAATGAGAGGTGGTAAAGGCAAACAAAAGAATTACCTCTGAACAGTGAAGGACAATGAATCACAGGTAAGTGACTGTTATAAAAATGGATTTCGAAAGCAGGCTCAAAATAGCGTAAAAAGTATCTTCATAATATCACAGGAAGAACAATCTACACAGTTTCGGTTTCTCAGCCCTTTAGCCTGGAATGACGGTTTCCTGTCCTCCCCAGCTAAAAATGTGCATACAAATAAAAGTACTTGTGGGAACCAGAGATATAAGGCAGTATCCGAATGAGAGTAATGCCTTTAACGGAGGTAAAATATAATGTCATTTTGGCTGAGACATTTCTAAGAAGCAAAGGAAAATAGGTGCCTGCCTAAAGGGATTTTGTTCTTTGTTCAGGCCTTGATCTCTCCTGTGGTGGACATAGCTGTGCTCATGTGGAGCAGAAGAACCCAACATTGATAACGCTTCCACGTGGAGATGGAGCCGTGTGGCCATTTATACTGTCACTTCCAGAATATGTTGTAAGATACAGACAGAGAAATGGAGGGCTAAGTCCTTCAGTTTGACCAAACCACATATAGTTTTGCTTCTATTTAACCCCGTGGGCTATTTGTCAGAGAAGTGCTCCTATTCCTCCCACTTCTGTCTTACAGAATGTGTTGCAAGATACTGAATGTCTCCTGTACAGTTTGGAACATCTGCGGTGCCGATCAGGGCTAGGATCTAAGCGCCTATGAAACTGTAACATACGTTCATTATGTCATTTCTAGTGATCCAGAGCTTTGGAATGAAAATATATGTTTATCAGACCAAAAAAGGTACTAATTCGTACTGATGCAGCAATCCCTCTTTGAAGGCAAGGTGATTTTTAATTGATTAAATATTAAATACAAAGCAGCCACAGTTCTTACCTCTCTGTTTCATCTTTCCTCATAACTCAAAACAGCCAAAATAATGTAGCTGAAACAGCCAGGCAAAGCAAAAGCATAAAAAATGAGCACAAATGGAATATTACTAAGATTTTTTGCAGACTGAACTGTACATGTTGCCAGCAGCCTCACTGAACAGTGCAAAGAAATTACCATGCTACCCTTTCCGCCATCATAACTGTGCATATGTCTTTCACAACTTCCTTTGCTCAGCAAAGCCATGCAGTGATTTAAGATTTCTCCAGAAGAAGGTGCAGAGAAACTCTGTCATCCCGGCTTACAGTGAAATAGCTAAATTGCAGTATACATGGCACGTTTTGTGTTACTGAATATATTAGGAGTATCCAAAGAAAGTAATAAGCAAGTCAATAAGTAAAATGTACACTTAAGAAGGAAGTTAATTTGTTGTGGCAATCTTAGCTACATAAGGTTCATATGATCAAATATCTGTCCTTTTTTTTTTTTTTTTGTTACATTCATATGGCGAACACTTCTTTGTGTTCAGTCTTTCACAAATTAAGAATATAGACATACTGCATTAATGGTAAGAGCCTTTGCCTGAAGGCTACAGGAGAGCAATTAATTGCATTGTCATTTATGGTTGATGCTAGTCCCACTGTATATCTTTCAGTGTTCCACTACTCCTAGAGCACACAGTCTCTGAGCGCTCATAAAGTAATCAAATAAACCACAATCTTGTATGTTTGCAATGAAATTCACAGCAATGAAAGTCTAAGTAAACCAACTTTAAAATGAATACAGAAATATCTGACTACAATAAAATTTGACAAAGAGGTGTACGTAGGTATTAGAAATAGGGTTTAAGGACACAGTAAGTACAAAATGGTGTTTCGGTTACCCTCTGGGACTGACTTACAGGCTTGTCTGTCCTGCAGGATTTGGCATTACGGTGACCTAAGGAAGCAGTCCTTGGGTCTGCTGTGTAAGGAGTTTGTGATATCACCAGTACATCAAGAGAAGCAGAGACCTCCACCTTCATGTCTCAAAAGGTAACACAAGCAAATTCATTGTTTGAATGTATTTATCCCTCAGCATAGCTCACAGTAATGTCTCTAAATCCTCCAGTCTTGTATACATCTGTACACTTATTTAAAACTCTCTTTGCTTTCCTTCAACATTTGATTGAAACATAGCGCCAGTTGCCCATATGTTACTCTTGGGTCAGCTTAGTGGAGTTTTAGGAGGTGTTTTCTCAGCACCCAGAATTTATCCGTCTCAGAGGAAGGCACAGTAGTGTCAGCAAGGCACCCGCTAGGGACCACTGGGCAGTGGTTTGTGCACTACTGCATTCTGGAAACAATTTAACGTTACTGGGGCTGTGAATGAGAGGTGAGCGATGCTCGCATGTTCCACACAGATACCGGGTAAAACCCTAAGCCTTCTGAAGTCCAATAAAAACATACCGTATAGGTGGTGTCTGTATCTTTGTCAGACAGGGACCTAGTGGCTCTAGAACCTGTCTGAACATCTGTGTTATGGTGCCCACAAAAAATGAAGGTATCCAATAAATAAATGTAATGTGCTTGTAAGGTTTAAAAAGTCTTCAACAACTACTATGCCTGGTTTTTTGCTTTCCCTTTTTTAATTCTGCTACTGATTCCTTTCTTGGCCTGTCTCTCAAGCTTTCTTCAAAACAGGAATTACAATCTTTGCAGATAGACATTTATTCTCTTTTCATTCTGTCCATGTTAAAACTGATGGTCAAAGTTCCAGTTAGTTTATGCCTGCTAGAAATTATTCCCGTAACTTTGTCAGAGCATTACTTCTTAAAGCAAAATCAAACAGGTATTTATTTTAAAACACAGAGACTGTTGAGATTAGACTGAAAGTGCTCATTATAAAGGGGGAAGGTTTGCTGAGGAGAGGGGGCTCCTGTGGGGTTCCTGTTGAGGTTTCTCCTGCTCTGGCTTCTCCTGAGGACTGCTCTCCAGTTGATTGTGATGACTAGGTATTCCTTTGTCTGAGTAGATCTCTGTTGGTATTGGTGGTGTTTTCATTAAACCTGTTGCACTTCCACCCACGGGTCTGCTCTCCTTTTTCCTGGTTCCCCTCCTTGGCTAGTGAGGGGTTGTCGGGTGATAGAGCGACCGTTACAGTTTAGCCGTGGATACAGGCTAAACATAGACACCAGGGTCTTTTTTTCTTGCCCTTCTTGAAAACCGGAATAACAGTTGCTAGCTTCCAGTCAACTGGGACCTCTCCAGATTCCCAAGACTGATGACTGATAAATAACCGAGAAAGGTCTCACAATAAATAGACAAATTCTTTCAAAACCCTGGGATGAATCACAGCAGGCCCCATGGATTTACACGCATTTAGTTGCAGCAGCAAATCCCGTGCAAGTTCCAAGTCAACAGGGAGCTTATCACTCCCCCAGTGACAGTTCTCCAACCCAGGGTTCTGGGCACTCCAGGACCTGTCATTGGTGTTAGACACAGGTGTGGAGGGCACGAAAAGTCTCTGCTTTATCTTCGTCCTTGTTTGTGAGGTAAGCAGCCTCAACAAGTAACAGACCAATATTTTCTTTGCCCTCCTTTTGCTGTTAGCATACTTTTTAAAGCCTTTCGTTATCCACCACAGTACTGACCGGCTTCAACTGCAATTGAGCTTTGGCGGTACAAATTTTCTCCCTCCAGTGGCGGAGAGCATCTCTGTAGTCCTCCCAAGTAGCCTGACCTTGCTTCCAAAGTCTGCGCACTTTTTCTTCCTAAGTTATGAGGAGCTTTCTAGCCACTAGACCAATCAAGTTCTGGAAGACTCTGGCGGCCAGAAACATGCTAAGTCTGAAGGTAGAATTTAACATATTCACGAGGTTTATGTGGTAGGGATGCCTGTGATTTTAAAAGCCTGGGCCTCTTGAAAGAGGAGATTCCTTTTAGTTGTGTTCGGAAACTTCTTTGTAACACTGTGACATAGCTACAGCTGTAAAAGTTCACAATGTCTCACTCTTAGTTGTTGTAATTTGTGAGAGCGCAGTTACAATGTCCCAGACATGTCAAACTCTGGAAAAAAAAAAAAAAAAAAACCAAAAAACTTTGAGGGTTAATTCTTATCCTTTGTGTCCTTATGCACATCTAATAAAACTATGCTGGGGATGATCATCTCTGACACCATAGTATCCACTGCTCTTTAAGCCAATGATTCAACAGTTTGCTAATGTCACCTGAATCAAATATCTTTAGAAAAGGATGAAGGATGTCAGTAACTTACAAGTTACATGGCCAAATTCTGTTATCCTAAAGGAACTAGACTGCTGAAGATACTTGAATTAGCAAAGTGCTTAGATAAGTGTTTATGGTGAAGAAACTCTAAAATGTGTTAACAGTTTTTCGTTTACGTTAGCCATCTTTTTTTCTGGAGCTGCACACTAGAACAGGAATTCCCAATCTTTTTTTGTGGCAAACCTCATCTAAGAAACTTGTATTTACTTAAAAACAGAGAGCTGTAAAGGTTACGTTATAACATAACACGTTATAATGCCACAGGTGAACCATCACTTGATGAATGACGTTCCTACAAAAGCCAGGGTAATCGTTCTCAATTAACTTGTTGGTACCAGCTCTAGGACGCGGCCCTGGAGGAAGGTGAGCGCTGTAACCGGTGACAGGGACTCCACAGCAGCACACTGCAGAGACGGAGCCGAGGCCTTTGGTCACGCACCAAGCAAGGACCGAGGGCGCTACCGAGCCTCTCAGGGTGCCCTCCGGGGCCTCGGCGGACAGCGCGGGGCGGTGCAGGCCGCGCCTGCGAGCACTCCCGGACCGCCCAGTTCCGTTCGGGCGCTCACGCCTCGGGCAGCCCCCGAAGAGAAGCGCTGGGCTCGGCCCTGCTCTCGCCGCCCAGCAGGTAATGGAGACGCAGCGCAGGGTGGTGCCTCGGGCTGGGAGCCCGCCCGGGGCGCGGCGCGGCGCTGCTGGGGCTCCTGGGAGAGGGACGCCGCGGGTCGGGGGCCTCGCTCGCCGGCGGGTCCGGGTCCGGGTCCGGGACCGGGACCGGCCAGGCCAGGCCAGGCCTCCGCCCGCCTCCGCGCTCCGGCCTGCGCCGCGGCTCTGCCCGGCGCCCGCTGCACCCTCGAGCTGCCGCGGAAGCCTCCTTCGCCGACGGAGCCCCAGGGGCGGTGCAGGCGACGGGCGGAGTCCGGCACGTTGCCGCCCACCTGATGTCAGCGGGGCGGGGCGGGGTGGGGCGGGCCCGGCCGGCGGCGGCGGCTGTGCGGCTCGGGCGCCTGTGCCTCCGCCTCCGCCCGGCGCGGCGGTACCGGCCCTGCTCGCCGGCTACCAGCTGAGAACAGGTAAAGCGGCCGGGCCGGTGCCGTGGGCCTCGCCCTTCCGCCGCCTGTTGTGCTCCGCCCGGCGGAGGCCGACCCGGGAAGCGGCCGGGGCAGGGCGCGGGCGGCCGCCCCACGGCGGGGCCTTGGGGACGCTGGGGCGGCGCGGGGCCCGGCCTCGCCGTTGCGGGGCGGGGCGCTGCGCGGACCCCGTCCGGGGAGCTCCGGCGGCGGCGGCGCTGCGGGACGGCCGCCTCGCCGCGGGGGCGGAGCGGCGCGGGAGCACGGCCTGGTCGCAGCGCGCTGTGCTCGGGGCGCTGCGGCGGGGCAGGCAGCGGGCGGCCAGCCGAGCTGCCGGGGGTGGCGGCGGGGTTCAGATGCGTCCCCGCGTGAGGACGGGGCGGCCCGGCCGGCGGGAGCGGCGGAGCTGGGGAGGTGCAAGTGCGGGTGGCCCAGGTCGCTCCAGGCACTTGCCGTTCTGTAAAGCGCGTCGGCTCTCGGTGGCCGTAGTCGGCTGCACGCCGGGCGTTCCTGTTTGCCGCTGGACTGGCGGACCCCGAGAGTGTGCGGTGTTTGTTCCCAGACGAGTAGGGGAGAGGGCAATGTGTACAGAAATCGGCCAGGTAGTTTTTACGTGTGCCTCCCGTGTAAATAATAACAATTGTAATAATGTAGTACAATACTTAAACCTGGCTTTTCAAAGACAAGTAGCATCCTTACTGCTTTGGCAAGTTCAGCTGCCTCGTTAGGTATCTTAGTTCAGGTGTCTCATTCCCACTTGAAATCAGGATCTGGAACTTGGCGCTTGTCATGTGAATACTATTGTGTTTTGAAGATGGGGCCTGGGGCTGCACTGGGATGTAGAGAAACGGATTCACAGTGGAAGAAATGAGAATGTGTACTAGGAGTCCCATTTCTCAGTTTCCTAGCCTAATTAGTAGACTACATTGGAAAGGAGTATGCTGAACAAAATAAACTATAGCTTCAGCTGTCCGTTGCAAATTCTGTAAGATAAAAGAAATTCAGAAAAAATACTCCAAATAAGAAAAATCAGACAGACTTTGTACCTTTGTTCATTGAAAGTCTGGGGCTGGACATGTTTTGTTTGAAGGTAAAGGAAGCAAAGATTACTGTTGCTCTTTTCTCCTCTTTCTTAGATAAAGGTGGCCACACCCTATTTGTAATTCATGGTAAGACTCAGAAAAAAGGCAGTCTGTAAACTGAAGGGGGATATTTAGATCAAAGATTTGTGTATTACAAAGAAAGGCTGCTTTTTGCATAGCAGAAAAGAAGATGGAAAAAAATGAGATTACAAGTTTAACACAAAATGTGCAGTCAGCTTTAAAACACACACAGATTTAGCGTTCACTAATTTGACTGCCTGGACTGAGCTCTCAATTTTGTCCTACCCAGGTTCATGCAAAAGTGTTGACTGCAGGAAAATGAGACTGGAAGGCAATCCTGGAGATGATCTAGTCCAACATTGTGTTTCAGACCAAGATCAACTATACCCATTACTATTTCTGGAAAAAAAAAAAAAAAGTCTTAAATGTTAGACTGCATAATCTTCAGAGCTTCGTTAGCCTTACTTTTTAAATATTTTTGCTTATTTCTCTTTTGTTTTACTTAAAATTAAACCTATTTGTGGTTCATGTAAACAAATTTGCAGCTGTCCTCTAAACTGTGAATATGAAAAACATTATTTGCCATTGACTTTTTTTTTCTACCTGAAGACTGTTATGATAGCCAGTTCCTTTGCCATCTTCTCACTAGACGCAGCACTTACCTTAGGCCTTACCGGTGTAGAGTACAAGAATTCATGCATCTAACATGTACGCATGCTGTACAGAAGTACAATGCTTGCTGTTTGCGCCTTTTTCTGTGGCAGCGAGGCACAGACTTATGAGTAGTTTGTCAGGCCCTGTGACCCCTGTTTGCTTTATTTTACAGTAATGCCACGCAGCCTAGCAGCCCCATCCTGAATTTGTGCAGTCAGATCTTTCCTTTTGTAGAATATTGTTCTTACCTGCATTGTACTGTGTCCGTTTTTCAGACCATTTAAAAAAATTTTTCTTCTACAACTTGAAGTCCCACTCAGTTTCAGATTGCTTGCGGGTTTAATAAGCGTACTTCTTATTTTATGACCAAGGGATTAAAGAAAATGGCGGACAGAATAGGAATAGCACATTGAAGTTTGAACCCTCGCTGGAACACACTTGTTTTGACATAGAACTGATGATGATTACTTTCTGGGGATGGATATTTGACAGGTTTTTTACTTATCTCACTGAAATTTCATCACAGCCATGCTTCCCTTGTTTGCTTATGAGAACCCCATTAAGGCCTGTTGGTCTGGCATGAGAAGAAATTGGATCGATGTTATGTGCTTTGTCTTTACGGATCTATGTTGGCTGCTAACTCCTTTCCTTGTTATCTTCTAGATACAAACCGTTAATTTCTTTGATGATTTGTTATCAAAATTTCAAGGATTTGAAGGGAATTTTGAGAAAGAGAGACTGGCACAGTTGCCACTTCTAGTCTTCGGATACCTCATTATCTTCTGTGAGTTTTGAAAGGTAACAACACTTTGAAGACAACATTTTTTGGGAAGAAGTCTAGACTCAACAGTTTTTTAAACGCCGGGCTTAGATAAGCACTCTGTAGCTTGTTTCAGCCTTGTCATTGTTGTTGAACTGAGCTGGCTCCCGTTTTCTGTTAACCTTTTTAGAGAAGAGTAGTAAATGGTTCTGCCTTCTTGCCTCAGAACAGCAGACCAACAATCCTTAGGGTTGTTTTCCTACATTGCTCTGGCCTTTTTAATTTTTGCCCTTGTATGCTTCTGCCATTCTTCTATACCGATCCTTTAAGAAAGCTGATACAGTTCTGATTTCCTTGTTGCCTTTCCTCTGTTTTCTTGTCATACCTCAGTCAAATCACCTTCTGTTACATTTCTTCACTTTTCTTTGCATTAAGATAGTTTGCACTTGTGCCTTTAGTAAAGAAACCGCCATCTCTTTGTAACGCCTTTTGTGCCACAAGATCATACTTGCCAGTTACCTGTTTATTGACATCTGCTCCTCAAAATCTGTTCTTTTTTTTCCCTGCTCTTATTTTTTTTCCCCGAGATACGTTAGGTTTGGCTAATGTCTACCCACTTGAATGTACTTCTCGTGTTGTTATAAACACAATCATTTTGTCTTCTATTTTTTTGCCCCTCAGTTGGCAGTTAGGTCTATTGTAGAAACACCTTCAGATGAAAAGCTTGAAGAAGGACTCGGCATAGGTAGGCATTTCAAACACGCTAATGAAGAGCACGTGTTCTCTAGGAGAAGCTAATAAAGAAGAGGTGCAGGCAGGATAGAAGTCTAAAAGAAGATGATATGAGGAGGATATAGTTGTTGAATGGTCTGTCGATAAGAAAAGGAGCTTATTCTTCTTACGCACTGAAGGGAAAGACTGTAGCAAGCCTGGAAACCCAGTATTAATTTCAGCAAGGATCAGAAGTGGAGCACCATAAACTTCCTTAAAAAAAAATGAGGGCTCATGCTATGCTTGTACTTACAAGACAGCTTTACTTTCTATTTGGAAAAAAAAAAAGAAAAAAGGAATTTTATATTTTATTGAATTTTGAGAGTAAGCACAAAGGAAAACCATTTGAAATGCTTTCATTCTGATGGAAGCACAATTCTGCTTGAAGGGAATTGAACAAGCTGCAAGGGCCCATTCTAAAACTTCTGAGACACTTGAGGATCATAGACTGCCAACTGTCCCGTCACAATCCCAGTCTCCTTTTCAGTTCCATGGGATAAAATATTTCGTGAACGTGAAATCTGGCCTCTCCAGATGGCTAGCAAAAGCCTATGAACAACATTTTTCAAAAGAAGGATTTAGTAATCATAAGCCTCACGGTGTTCTTTGGCACGGGGGCAAATTTCAGATGACATCTGAAGTTGCATGTATTTTTGAAACTAGTGTACCAAAAAACTTTTCAATAGTACAGCTTAATATGTGCTAAAGGAGCATCTTCTGGGAGCTGAGTGACCAACCACTAAAGCATCCTTCCTGTGTAGGAGCTGTAAATATTTATAGCCTGATTAATGTTCTTAACATGCATGTGCAAACTTGGATTTCACATTACACACAAAATCTGCCGTTTATTGATATAAACGCAGGGAAATTAATCAGATTCCACCTTCCTGTGACACCTACAGATTTACGAACGCGGTGGCAGCGTTCCGGGCTCGGCCGCGTTCCGTACCGTGCCGGCGTCGGGGACGCTGGTGCTGCCGGCGAAAAGGGGGTTCCCGACAAGGCCTCGGCGCCGCTCGGCCTGCCTGCTGCGCCCCCTCCGGCTTCTCCGGGCGGGGCCGAGAGGGCGCCTGCCTCCGCTGGAGGGCCCGGGCGCGGGGCAGCTCCGAGCCCGCCGCCGTTACCGCTCCGTGGGCGGCGCTCCCGCCGCACAGCCCGGTCCCGGCCGCGCCGCTCCCTCTGGGCGGCGAGGCCGTCGCCAGGCCCCGGTCCCGCCCCGCGGCGCGTGGGCCGGCGTCGCCCTGGTAACGGCGCCGGCGACGCGGGGCGGGCGGGTCGCGCGCCGCCAATCGGCACGCTGCAAGATGGCGGCCGCGGGAAGCGTGGCGCGGCGTGGTGGGCCGGTCGGCGGGCGGGAAGCGTAGGGTCGTGGCCGGGCTGCGCCAGGCGTTCGGCTCCCCGCGGCGCCCTGCATGGAGCGCGGCGGCAGCCAGCTGGACCCCGGCTTCTCGCAGCAGGATACGCCCCGCCTGATCGTGGAGGACTCGCAGCCCGAGAGCGCGGGCGCGGAGGAGGACGCGGAGCAGGCCTGCCTCGGCGTGCTGGCCCTCCGGCTGCTGGCCCGGCGGAGAGCCAGCCCCGTGCTGGTGAGCGCCTGGCGCGGGGAGGCGCGGCACGGCCTGGCCCGGCCCGGCCCTGACGCGGCCCGTGCGTCTGTCTTGCAGGACGTCGTCTGCGATACTGCCCGCGGCCGGGCGCCCGCGTGTGGCGGGGCGGCCCGGGAGCGACTCCCAGGTAAGAGCTGGTCGCGGGGCGGTGGCGGCGGGCCCGGCGGGCCGCAGTCGCGCTGACGGTGCTGTGCCCGCAGAGCCGATGGAGAGCCCTGCCAGCCCGGGTGCCGCTGTGCCGCCGGACCGCGCCGCTGAGGAGGTGCCACCGCCCGGCCGGGAGAGCAGGTGCGTGGGCCGGGCCGCGGGAGCCGCCGTCCCGGGGCGAGGCGCGCCGGCTCTCGGCCGCCGCTTCCCGGGCCTCTCGCCTGGTAAAACCGCTGTCGCGCGGCGAGGACGGGCTTAAAATAGGGGCTGCGGCCGCGCCGGGGCGCGCGGTTCGGGGCTGCGGCCGCGAAGCAACCCCTCGGCCCTCGGGTGGGCCGCAAGAAGGCGGCCTGCGGGAAGCCGCGGCCCCGCCAGCACGTCTGTCTGTTGCAGCGCCCTTGGGAAGGCCGGAGCGGGAGGGGGAGGTGACGCTGAGGACTGTCCTGCCTCGCCGTGTGTGGAAGGTAACGTCTCCGTTTCGGGTCTCTTCTTGGGGCCGTGAATCCGACCAACCGTCTGTGTAGTTTTTCAGCTCAGCGGCCTCACTTGTCTCATTTCGGGTAGTGCGTGCCGGTAATAACGAGTGAGAAGTTGGCGCCCTTTTCCGGAAGCTGATCTGTATGCTTTGGTGTTGGGGAAAAAAAAAAAGGTGATTTCATATTGTTAACAAGGATCTTGGAGACAGGAGATGGCTTGGAAGAGGCACGGGTGCTTCGTGGCCATTAGGAGATTGAGCCTTTTTATGACAGAGTAAGGAACTCCTGGGATAATGGTAGTTGTCATCAAAGGACTTTCAGGCACGGGCTATGTTTTATCAGGATTGTTTTCTCATCGCGGAATCTAAACCTGCTACCATATGGCATTACATATGACCTTGCTGATTAACACTGATTTCTGAGTTAATGGCCACTATCTCTGTTCTGTTACCCTAATTTTAATTAGTACATCTGAGACCAGAGTCTGCTAGTTTATTCGGAGTTTCAGTAATAGCCTAGATACTTTTCTTGTTGGAGGGTGTAGCTTTTGCCCTTGTAAAGTGATAGGTGGCTCTTTGTATTTTTTTTTTTCATATATATATTAGTTATGGATGTTTGATGTTAGATACAGGCATGTCACAGCTGCATTTTGGAGCGCTAGAGCTCTCACAGAGCCAGGACTTTGAGAGTGACTTTATGCCCAGTGAAGGAGGTGCTAGGCATCAGTTTCACCCTGGAGCTGCTGTCTCTTCTTCCAGACTTGTGAGGAACGATACCGAAGATGGTATGTGAAAATGATGTTAGATGTCCCTTTGTTGCTCAATCAGTTCTTTCTGGTCTCTTTGAATTATAGATGTTATGTTTCTTTGACAGGAAATACAGTTATTAGTAGTTTTCAAAAATGAGTTCACAGCTCATTGGTAGTTGAAAAGAATTTTGCCTTCTCTTTCCTTTGGGCTAGTTCATTCAGACAGAATATTCAGAATATTCAGACAGTCTGTTACTGAATTCCCTTCTTGTTTAAAAACGTCGTCCTGTCCTTTTTTGTTGTTGTTATCATTGATAGTTTAAGATTTTTTTGTTTTCATCTAAAGCTTGTCTTGATCTTTGTGGTAGTTACAGAACTACACTTTTTTCTCTTTGTGTGTTTATCCAGGTGACTTGAGTAATAAATATTTTGTTTTCCTCTCTCTTGCTAGTACTGCATGGGGACAGCGCAGAAACTGTCTCTAGCACAGAAGCACATGCTGGTCTGGAAGGCCAGCCAGAGAAGTCTGAAAGGTAAAAGAAACGGTCCATGTTCTTTGTAGATCTCTTGCTGACATTCTGGAAGTTGATTTGTGTCTTTTTTACTAGATTTTTTAGACATAGAAGGGTTCAGGCTTCAAGGCAAAAGAGACAAGCAAAGCGAAAGATCAAGTACTGATGAGACCTTTTTGCAGCAGTGCTGCTAAGTGCTTTCGCCATTCCTAGCGGAGAAAAGAGGTGGTGTCAGCTCTTACACACAAAGATAGCAATAGGTTTATTTTTAGGGGAGGGTGCACTGGATAATAAAATATATTAATAATTTTCTTAAATGACTGGAATATATTAAAAGTAATCATTCATTTTAAGTCACAGAAGGTATTTCAAGATTAGTTAATTACTGCAGGATGGGCTTTGGCCTCACAGGAGAAATGTAGACCCTAACTGTGCTATTCCAGGATGCTTTTAAGTGTTTGCTGTTGTAAGCTTTATAGTTTTAATTATTTTTAAATGTGAAACTTAAGTTTGTTGAAAACTCTCTGAGTATCTTTTATGCCAGATAGAATAATAGCTCATCTTGCATTGTCATATTCTGCCAGAAATAATATTAAAAAGGAGATGAAATAAAATTCCTAGAATCCACATTGAATAGAAGTCAATACAACAATCTGCACTCCATTTAAGCATCACTCAGATTGGTAGAGAACTTACAAAACAATTCTGAAAATGTAACTTGTCAAGGATGAACATGTTATTTTGTTGGGAGAGAGAGGTTGGTCTTCCTTTTTTTTTCCGGTGGTACACAGAAGTGAGTATCTTTCATTCGTGCTGATAAATTTTCTTTACAATGTTGCAGTATTACTTCATACCTCGGATTTCTCAGGTTGGTGACTGTGTCTTGATTTTCCAGAACTCTTCAGGAAGCAGAACAGCATACCAGGAAACAAATGCCTGCCTGTGACCCCACTAAAACTGAGAAAACCCTTGATTCTGGTCATGAGGAGTCAGATATCGTGTCAACTCAGGAAGAGATGTTTCCTGAGAATAATCTAACAGGTAACAATAGACAAGCAGAGCCAAAATGTCCATCCCAGAGATCATCATACTCATCATCTCTGCTTGATCTTTTTAGGCATGTAGTGTTTTAGGGTGCAGAGTGCTGTGAGTATTTTTTCGCGTAATTTCTGCTAAAATTGAGAACACTTTGGAAATGAAAGGCCACAGCCTCTTTCACTGTACTATGGAGCAATGTCTGAACGTCACTTCATGTTAGAACAGTTACACTGACTGTTTAAACACATTTAATTTTCTTTCTTTGTGTGCCTCTTGAAGACAAAAGCAAAAAACCCCTTTGACCTTCTTCTGAAACTGGCAATAAGAATGCTTCCCCTTTGTAGTGACACACAATATACAGTGTGGATAAGTAGTGTTGGCAAATATTGTAGACTTTCTTATGCTGGGTGACTTTGGCAAAACGTTCCACCTTACTCTTCTGAATTGGCTTTCCTGTTCAGGATAGGGCAGGGTCCTGCAATCAAAATCTTCATACCACAATTTTGGTCAGTCTTACTTGTTTTCTAGGTTGATGTTCCTTCCCTGTAAGGGAAGACGTTACGTGAAATAGGATCAGGAGAGAGGTCATCACTGTGTCTTGCTGGGAGGATGTCTATGTCTGGTCTTGGTATCCACAAGTGAAAGGCTGATAAAGAAACAGAAAGGTTCTTAACAAGCTTCATAGGGAAAGGCCTGGAAAATGGTTTTGAAAGGCAACTTTGTCACAATATATAAAGCATGACTAAATGAAGTCTCGCTTAATGCATTTTTATTTAGTTTTAATTTGTGCACAGCTGCGTCTACACCAGTGTGATCTGCACGAACCCTCTGTATCCAGAAGATTCAATAACAACCTCTCTGCTCACATTGAGTTAGTGGTCAATGCAAGGTGTCTTTTCTTGTAAGAACCTTGCCTGTATTTGCGTTCAAGTGCTGGATCAAATGTGCTGATATTTGAGCCATTGGGGATTTTTCTTCTAAAATTCCCAAGCAGGAAGACTTGTCCAGTCTGGCTGGATAAAAATCTATTCTATAGGTACAAACTTGTCTTTTTCATCTTAACTGCGTTCTGCTCGCATTTCGCATAATGAACTTTCATGCGCGTCCTTCTCCAGCTCTGTGAAAATCAGCTTGTCCTTGCCTATGTGAGAAGTAACTGTGTGGTAGCGTGGATATTGTTCCTCAGAATTTTCTCATGAACTTGGTTATTGGCCAAATTTCTAATCTTGCTTCCTTTTGTTCAAAACTGCTGCAGGGAGTGGCTGTCCGATAACCAGGGTGGAAGAGGGAAGTTCCCTGGCATGCACCCCTGCCCGCAGTCTGCAACTCCTGCAGCTCTCTGGACAGGGATCCCTTGTACAGGAGAGTCATTGCCCGTAAGCAAAAAATCCCCAAACTATTGCAATAGCTTAATTGGAGTAGTGCATTTCCACCACCCTTTTCTTATTCAAGGACTTGTGCTTGATTTTGAGCAGTCAGTGTTTTAATTTTGCACTATGAGAGGAGCATGGCATTATTGTACGATGAAATGAGCTAATGATGCCCATGTGGTCAATGGCTATTTCTCAGATGTTTTGCTAGTTAACACCTGACACTCTCCTTTTATGAGAAGACTCCTATTGTGACAAGCTGGAGCCATATTTGGGGAAAAGTTAATGCATATCCTAGTGATGTATGATTGTCTTTCCCATGTTCTCTTTTCTCGATCTGCAGTATCTCTTCAGGTCTAGTTATTCCTCCTCCTGTTGGCTTTGGATCCAGTGCTCTTATCCCCAGCAGTCCTACTGAACAGGAGCAAGCAAAAGGTAAAATTTTCTGTATACTAGTCTGTGGTTGTGTTTCGGTGGTTTAGTCTGAGCATGCAGCCTTTTCAAACTCTGCTAAAATTAAAAAAGTAAAGCAGGATTGAGAACACTGAAAGAGGCAGATGAAGGGAGATATGTATTTGTGACTCAGGTGCTGATGTGCTGTTGATATTTCCTGCACAGCTACCATAATAAAACCAGTACTGTTGGCTAGCTCCCCCTCCCTTGAAAGATGGAAGATACTTCATATGGGATATAGATTGCACCTTGCAATGGTCCTCCTTTCTCAGAGACAAGCCGTTCTTGCTACAGGCAGATACCTGTATTAAGTATATACTGTTAGGGCAATAGAAAGGACAGAGGGGGCCTGCATTGTAACAGTTGTTTTACCTTAACTTGAATGACTTGCACAATATTTTAAAAAGCTTTCGTATGTTATATGCGTGCATTGTAGAATGCCATGCAAAAAGAGGGATTGTTCTATATGATACCTTGGTTCTTAAACATTTTCTCTGAGCACCCATTCGCCATCAGGAATAATATATCCATCCACGCAGACTTTTAGTATGACACAAAATTGCCATTCCTTTTGTGAGATTCCTGTCACAGAATGTGAAATACTTTAAGAATAGATATTTTGTTAGCTGGGGTCTGAATTTGCTTGCATTTTAAAAAAGAAAAAAAAAAACGGAGAAATGCTTTCTATAATTTTTTTCTAATTGTAGAAGTTCTAGACCTGTAGCAACATAGTTGTACAAATTTTTACAAAACACTTTCTCCCCGCCTTAAATTTAAGGATATGGATGTTTTTGTTTATGTTTTTGGAGAAAAAAAAAAAATCACCTGGAGGGATGATTTTTAGATTGACCTGTTAAAATATGAGAAAGTTGTATACACCGTTGAAGACAAGTGTTTTAATAGAATATTGGAAACCTTAGGTACAAAGCAAGAATTTGCTAGTCATGTATGTTCTCCTTTTTCAAACCAGATGAACAGATGGATATATCTATCCCAGCAGAAGGAAGACAGCTGATGCAGAAGCAGAAAGGAGATATACTAGTGGAGACGACCGTCCCATGTATCTCACCAGCACCTCTTGTCCTGCCACAGGCTTCAACTCCGGTATCCCAGAGTGCCCCAACCTTCTTTCCTGGGTCTTTACCTATACCATCACAACCAGAGTTCTCTCATGTAAGGGTTCATGTAGATATCTTTTCTGAGGTTTTTATATGGCTGTTGCAGGAGATGTGTGTTTGAGTCAGCCTCTGTGCTTCTTTGTTGAGCTTCCCTACTAAGATGGTTCTCATGAGCTTCCCTGTTCCCAGCAGTCACAGTTATATATTGATCATACTGTGTGGCAGTTTATCCCGCTGAGAAAATGCAGAACAGCTTAAGAGGGCATAGTGCGTTAATGAATGTAGAACTTCTTGTCCTTTAATCTATGCTATAAACCTTTTTTGTGCCTTTTTTTTTTTTTTTTTTTTTAAATTTTCTGTCTTTGGAGGGCTGCTGCTTTCTGATGCTGAACTGAGCATCCTACAAACTGCCATAAATTAGACTTACTATCTGTTGTTTCCTTTGTGCTTTTTGATTCTGGAAGTTACTGCTGTTCAAAGGGATTTAACATACAGTTGGTGACTTTATAGCTTAATAGTACGAATTTCATCAACTTAAGCCAGAAAATAAAGGTTGTGCTGGAGTCTTCAAGTCAAAGCAGGGCTTCTCTTTAGCTGAAAGCTGCTTTCATGCTGATATGATAGATTCCTCCAGAGGCTTTTTCCAGAACCGTTGGTTGTTTGACTAAAAATAGCTACTAATTAGCCATACTTGACCGGTATTTCATGGTTTGGTAATGCGAGAGGCATACCAAGGATTGTGTCTGCCTGCCACAGATGTACTAAAAAGTAATGGGTGATGGTAGTTTTTTCTCAGCATGAACGGGATGATTATGAGTTGTAAATGGGAGGAAAAGAAATTTTGTTGTGGTTTTTTTTTTTTTTTCTCTGTAGTTTAGCGCTGAGCTTTCTTTGCTACGTTAGCTGGTCTAAAGTGCTAGGAATACCAAATAGTTGTACTCGGGATGCCCTGATGCTCCATGTCCCACCTTTTTCATTTTAGGATATCTTCATTCCAACTCAGAGCCCAGAGAAGAAGCATGAAGGAGAAGAAAACACTGCTGCTGTAACCCGTTTAAGCTTACCAGGAGATCTCTCTGGACCCACAGACGCTGTGTTAAAGATGCCTGCAGGTGACTCTGTGTCACAGCCATCTGGGTCCTGTAAGCTGGTGCTTTCTGCAAGTGAATGTAGCCAGCCCACAAATACAGAGGTCAGTTCAGGCTCTCTGAGCACGGGCCAGGATAGCGAAACCACACAGGTAGAGATGATCTCTGAATGCAAGGCCTCAGACTTGAGACTCTCTTCTGTGGAGGATGACAACATAGAACTGAAGCTGGATGCAGGTGATCAAGCCCTCTCTGAAAACTGTGAAAAAGTGAAAAAGGAGGATTTGAAGACTGTGGGAAAGCCTGTAATGCAGTTAGTTAGTGCAGATGTAGTGGGAGATGGGTCATTAGCCCCTGCAGCTCATCTGGAGATGGAGTGTGTTTCTGGAAGTCAGGCTGCTGCAGGTCCGTCTGGTCTGCCTGAGATTTTGTCATATGCTCAGGGTAGAGGAGTGCGGTCTGAGGGTCATCCATTGAGAGAGACTTTTGAACCTGAGGCAGTTCCTGAGACTCAATGTGAAGAACGAGAAGAAAAACTGCAAATAAAAGAGAAGCAAATAAATGAAGATGAGTCCCTTGTTAATATGGCGCTTTCTCAGAGGCTTATTCTTGAAAGGGAAGTACAGTGTCATGAAGATATGGAAGTGGAATTTGCTGATGGTTCTTGTAAAAATAGCAAAAATTTGTCTGATGAGGCCCAAAGGTTAGAAAACATTGGACCAGAAAGCCCGGGAAAAGAAACTTCAAAAAGTTGTACTTCTGTCACTGGAGAGGCAAAGAGCATGGATAAACTGTCCTTTAAGGCTGCTTCAGAAAACATGCCAAAGCTCAATAAAGTTTTATCTAAGCCTTCTATAGGGGACTTAATGGAACAGCATAACAATTTGTTTCCTAAGTTAAAGTGTGGCCTTCCGTCAGAAGTGGCGTTGTGCGCCAAAAAACGTCCAGGTTGTTCAGAATTAGAACCGTTAATGGTAATAGCGAATCAGCCGCTGGCTCCAGAGAGAGAGGTGGACTTGCTGGTGACTCAGCAGAAGAACTGGGTGCCAAAGAATACAGGGGATACTGTTATGACAAGGAATCTGGAGCAAGAAGAGCAGATGCAGCCACAGGAGAAGACAACTGCTAAATCCCCCAGTCCTGCCAGTGGTAAGTGAATCCAGGTTGGTAGTTCACAGCTGTATGTATTTTGAATAATGCCAAGGACAGCTGTGTACAATCCTCAGTGTTTTCAGGGAGCACCGATCTTGGATGGGTGCTGAACAGTGTCTCTTAAGAGCAGCACTACAAGTTACCGTGTTGTATGCATAACATACCTTTACTTTTTTCCCCTTTGTCACGCTACTGTAGGCGAGAATAAGGTCATTCTTGTTCCTAACACACTGTTAGTGGCAGAAATGCAGAGCAACTTTGAAAACTCATGATGTTGTGACCTTGGCAATGCTCAGGGATTTTTGTAACTTGCCCCTGCAGAAGCAACAGTAGTGTCCTTGAAAGGAAGAGGTTGTGTGGTAGTCTGTGCTTTCCCTCTTGTAGGTCTCCTTCCTTTTTTTGCTTCTTTTCATTTTTGGGAGAATTTTCTTTGTGGGGGTCTATAGAGCAGCTTCGAGCTAGAAACTAATACAGCAAATTTGTCTTGAGATTGTTTTAAAGTAGAATGTTTTTTCACTAGTGTGTAAGCTGTGGCTCAGCAGGTATTGTCACAATGCGTTGAAATCCCTTTGACATGCTGTTGCGTAGCTATACAAGAAATGTGAGATGCTATACCTGAGTTTTGCGGAGCTTTTCCCTCTTAGTTGGCTTCATTTTAAAACACAGTCCTGTGTACTCCTCAAATTAGAAGGTAGTAGAAAACAAAGTTTTACTAAGGCTTTTTCTTGAATTGTATACATTTTTGAGATCCAAGTAATCTCATTAAACTGCAGGATGAGAGAGAGTGTTTTTCCCATCTTACAATGGTGGTAGGTGACTTCTCGTCTCCTGAAGTTGGTGATTATGAAAGTTGAAGGTCTGAAAACATCAGTTGTCAATAGGTGATGGTTGTCTTTACATGTCCTGAACAGAGCAGTGTGTTAGCAGAGGTTTATTTAACTCTCTTCAGGGATTTGCTAGGTAGTTTATGCTCTGTGAATTACCTAAGTCCTTCATTTAGAGTACAATGTAAGATCAATAGAATTGTGCAGTGCTATTAGAATTAAATTAAATGTCTAGCAGGGAAGATGTTTGTGAACCATCTGATAAATTCAGGTTGACCAGTCTAAGATTTTGATTTGTGGAACCTGTAAAGCTGTGGGCTAGATAGAATTTCTCTTGCCACTCAAAGGTCATGGTATAGTTATATAGCCCTGTAGTCTGTCCTGCAAAGCTTTGTTCAAGTGATAATGTTTTCCAGTTTTTCCTTTTGAGCAATTAGCCTAAGATACACTGCTTAAAAAACATTTTGTAGCACTCTGCCTTCTTTTTCCCTTTAGGTACTCGGTTGATAACTGGTCTGAATAATTTTCTATTCTTTGTCAGGGAAGGACATCGCTCTTACTTTCTCTGCCATTTTATGTTTGTTTTTTTTTTTTTTTTAAGGTGTACATTTCTTCAAACCTTCTCTCCTCAGTCTCATGAGTCTAATATTTTTTTGTTCCTGTTTTCTGAACTACTGGTTCAATTTTTCCAGTTATGAACTGATCCTTTCTGCCATTTATGGCAGCTTGGCTGTTTCTTCCTGAGAGCCTTTTGAGCTTGTTCTTATACGGTTCCCTCCCCTTTTCTTCAGTTCTTGTGACCTTGAACCATGCTGACTTCTGGAACATGTGATCCTGTTTGGAAAGGTCAAAATGGCAGATTTCAAAAAGGAACAAGGTGAAGAGCTTTCTTCTTTATGTCTGAACAGAAGTAGGTGAGATGACTTCGAAGTGCTAGATGGAGACTTGGATGAAAAGGGATTGAGTGTAATACTTACGTGTGTTTTTAATACCAAATTTGCAAGTTTGAGAAAGATTAACTATTTAGTAGTATGGAACTGGCTGGTGAGAAGAAACTTCAGATATTAAAAAGATAGAATGAAGGTAGTATCTTACGTTGTAAGTTAAGGATGGCAGGTTGCCTTTAGAAGTTAGATTACAGCGAGGTGTGGAAAAGAGATTTGAATGCCTGTGCAGGTCATCAGTTTTGGATAGACTTCTAGCAAATGATAACAGCGGTTTTCAAGCTCGACTTTGCTATAAGTATCTGTTGACCGATTTTAAAACAAAGCTCAAATTATTTTCAAGGAGTATAGATCCTTGCAGCCACAGCTTTTTAACATCTCTGACATCTGAAAACAACTTCTGCAGTAGTTGCTTTGTTTTGAACTAAGTGTATGTTTAGTCATGTAAAAATTCCCATGCTTTAGGGGTTCTGGTACCTTCTTTCTTTAGATTAAAAAACCCTCCACTTTCCCAGTAATGTAGTCATGTGAATTAATATAAATTGTTGAGCACTGCTTAATATCATAGCAATTTAATTGATGCGACTTTTATACCTATTCTTCTGAATGCAGTAGGACCAGTCAGATGTTTGGGAGCTTTTTTGGTTTTGTGTTCTTTAGTGTCCCATGACTAGTAACTCGCTTTCTTTCAGAATGTTATAGCAAATTGCTTCATTATTGACCACGAAAGTAGAGTATTTTAGTTGGCTAGGAATGCAGTGTTTTGGGATTTTTTTTATTTAGTGCATTCTCTGACAGTGGAGTCTTTGGCTTGAGGAACTGGTGCTGAGCTGGAGGCAATTTGGTGGGTTGTTCTGTCAGTCAAGACAGTAGTGTCAGTTTTAGATTTAAGTTCCTAATTTGTGATATTTAGATGTGTCTTGGCAACATCCAAAAGTTTGGAGGCTGCCTCTGTAATGATATTTGGGGAAAGCTCTGAATGTTGTTTATAAATGGTACAATTGAATCATGCTGGATTTTTCAAATTAGGGGGAAAAAAAGAGCTTCGGTAACAGGTTTTGGAGGCCACACAAAATCTGAATCACTAGTGTTTGAGATACTCTGTGGACCAAGAAGACCAGCTTCTTTGTTTCTATTAGATTGTTCTGTTGCCATTTAATGGTGGTGGTGGTGGAATGGGGTTTTTTTCAGTCTTTCCTTTTCGGTGGCTTGCAGTAGGTCATTATGCCTTTGTGATAACTCTGAAAATCATGGTCTACTGAAAATACTGGTCAGGAAGTTCAGAAGTGTTCCGATCCCATTGCATTCTGTGATCTCAAATTAACTTTCCTGTGAACAAGTTCGGGGCATTTGGTATGCTGGGACTGCACGCTGCTCAAGATGATTTGGCATGGTCAAGAGGACAGTACTGGTTTTTGAACTTAAGAACAGTATAGGTTTTATTAAATAAAATAATGTGTTTGGCAGTACACTGCTTAAATGATGACAAAATGAAGATGAGTAGCTGCAGTTACATAACAAGGTTGGATGTTATGTTCTGCTGCAGTATGGCCTTTCAGAGAGTTCACAATCCCAAACTGCCTTTTTAAGTGAGTGTGAACAGAACTGCGTTTAACTTGAGGTAACATTTCACTTAATATATTGTACTTGAGATGTTTTTTCTTAGATAAATCTAGATGCAGCTTAAACACATCACGCTTGGCTGGATTTACTTTCAAAAGAGAACAATAAGCCACCGTTTGTAGAAAACGAATGCTGGTGGTTGTGTTTTGCACGTTTGTGTTACGCTAAAGGACTGATCGGTGTTAGGAAAGAGTTCGGGTTTTTGAGATTTTCTGCCTGCTGTCTCCAGACTCATGAAGCATGGTGGAAAAGTATGTAGAGTGGTACTTGTTCTCTTACCATCACTCAGTCCTTGAGGCATGAAGAACTTTAGAGCATCCCTCTTCTCTTAAAGCAGCTTTGTTCTCATAATAGTTATTTCCAACAGGAGTCTAATACCTTATTGACCGATTTATGAAGCATACATCAGTAAGCACAAACTTTGGGTGAGGACTAGAAGGATCTTGGAGAAGAGTCCAAGAAGCAGGAGTAGAAACTGGATGGTGAGGTTTGGGGGGAGTCTTTTTGGTTTTGAAGTTGACTTGAATAAGATATTAACTGTTGAGTTACTCTACTAAAAATACTCAAAGGCTAGAACATCATAGCCTATAGGGGTATGGAAAAGAAATTTACTCATCGAAGTCTGTTTCTAGGACTCTCTGGAGTTTATAGAAGTTGTGGTTGTCTGTGAAATCTTTTTTTAGATGTACAATTTTGTACATACAAAACCTTATTCAGAAAGTTACCTTTTTTATTGGTAATATAAAACAAAGAAGCAGCAGGTAAGCAGTGCAGTTAACATAGCTGTGGTGAAGTTTAAGCATACCATGTTACATAAAAATTTAATATTTTTATTAAAATAATGGAGACTTATGTTGTCAAGCTCTTAAATCTTTTTAACATTGCCTCAGGCCTGGCTAGAGTACTCCTTCTTAGTCTGGAAGACTTCCAGAAGTTAAAGTTGATTCTTATTTGCTAAGGGAGTCCTTTTGATACATCACATCTAGATATGAATTACCAATGGAGAAAAATGTAATCCAGCTTTTATCCTGTTAATAGCTGTGTGTTACAGTTGTGCTAGTGAGTTAAGAACAGAGCTAAGAAAGGGCTTTTTGAAAGAGAAAGCAGAAGTTCTTAAATAGAAGGCATGGGCTTCTTAGGGGTGGTGGGTTTTGGGTTTGGGGTTTTTTTTCCCCTCCCTCGCTCCCTCCCTCCCTTCTGTATGTGCAGAAAACAGAGTGGCCATCTATTACTTCTGACCTTCTCTGTAGATGTTCATGTGTCTGAGAGCTGCAGTAGATGTGCCGCATTCCTTGTAGAGGTGATGGGCAGGAGAGAAGAACTAGAGCAGAGGGAGCTGCACTTGAGCTGCTCGGGAGCTGCAGGCTGGCCATCCGTGTAGTAGTGGTGTGCAAGAAGCATCACAGTATGCAGAAAAGGCAGTGGGACTTATCTTTTGTCTAGAAGAGGATGATAGCTCTGCTTCACTTAGTTCAATGCAGAGCTGGGAGATTCCTTTGTCTCCTACTGTTATGAGGTGCAGTTTTGTGCTATGCTGGTAGTTGCCATCTGCGCCGTGCTAGAAACACCCAACTCTCCCTGTGAAAGTGTTACCCAAGCAAATGAAGTTTTTTGTACCTTAGCATTAGCAAACTTGAGAGAGACAAAGTGGGCCAAAGAAAGACACATTCTTTTAATGTTGAAAGGTAAAAGGAAATGTTATAGGATGATGGTCCTAAGAACACAAGAAAAGTTTGTAGAGAGAATTAACGCTTTTCATTGTTACAACAGTTGATGCGGTTATGGAAAAGCAATTAAGCTTTCAGGCATACACGTTTTTTTCAGATCTTGTGAATGCGAAAGCTTGTTTGTTTTCTGTAGTGGTATCTGTTGGTTTAGTTAACTAGATTATCTCTTATTAGAATGCAGGCTGATCATTTCATAAATTGTTTTGATCAATTGTTACTAGCCTGCCAGATGTGGATTTGCAGGCTAGAAGGGGTTGTGGTAGCTAAATTCAGTGGAGTTTCTAAAGACTTCAGTTTTTAAATAAAACACTTTTTAAATGGAGATTTGCTATAGGTCATGGCATGACAGGCATTTATCAGCTGTTTGTGAGGAAGGGTAGTCGGCCTTTCGATACGTGGCGTACCCACAAAGTATGAGTACCATTGCACTAGCAAATACCTACCCACTGCACAAATACACTGAAGTCCTTGGGCTGATCTCAAGGATGTTGCAATTGCTGAACCGTATCTTTGAAACTTGTGGCAGCAGGGCAGGTGATGGTTTTAAAAGGGACAGTAGATAGCTTTTCACTGATTGGGGCTTTTCTTCTGTGAGCGGGTTTTGTCTTTGTCGTGCATTTGTGGCTTCATTTGCGACAAGGTAGTTGTGTAAATCGTATGTCAGCATCTTGTGTAACTGAAGAATGATGTGCTACATCTGGCTATAACTAAAAGTTGTATCTGAATATCTAGTGCTAGCTCTTAAATTTAAGTAACTTGAATTTGTGTTCTCATGATCTGAACTAACAATTTTCCGATACCATATAGTTTTGGGTTAGTATTTTTTTAATACAGGCTTCTTAAAATTCAGTAATTATGTAAATTGTGATTTGCATTATTTGAGTAATATCTTGAATGAAATCCGAAGATCAAATACAGTTTTAGGAAAAAGGTAGAAGGAAGGATAGTGACGAAGATGATGAGAACCTATTTTGACCTCAGTGTGGCGAGGAAAGGGTTATTCTGTTAGTTTTGTTAAATACTTCTATGCAATTTGGAAAGAATGCAGCCTGCAAATTACTGATATGTGACACTGAAAGTTTGCAAATAAATGGCATGGGGTGAGGCAATAGGAGGGAGCACTTTACTACGTTGTTGTGGTTTTGTTTTTTTTTTTTTAATGTATTTGATCTGTTAAGTCCTGCAAGATTCGCACAAGGTAAATCCACCAAGGCGTGGTTTCCCTGATGGGATATGCTCCCTCAGCCACCATACCCTGCAGCTGGTAATGAAGCTGCAGTATGTTATTTCTCTTAAAACTTACTTTCCAGGCAGGTTTCTGCTGTCATTGTCTAACCCTTAATTGACTGATACTAGTTGTTTGGGCTCATAGGTGGCTATCTGAAGTGTATCTGCAGACCTTTTATCCAAGGCTGTTTGATGATAAAGCATCATTCTGTGTAAGTTTCGGGTTATTAATTCAGGCTATGCGTAGCTCTGCCAGTTCACTTCTGTTTCTGGCCTCATCTCCCTTTTCTGTGGAAAATGCTGAGCATTTCTGAAGCAAAGCTGTGTTCTGTAAAAGTCCTATTCATGTCAGGATATTTAGTCTCAATTTTGTCTAGCATCTGGGGACAGCTGCATCAAGTTGACCACAGCCCAGACTTTCACAAAATGTGAAGATCAGTTAGAGCAGCTGTCCTGAATCCAGTAGCTGCAGGGTGTTTATGTAAAGCACAGCACCAGGGTTATGCTTTTCCCCATTTCCACAGCACAGTGAACCTGTGCTTTTGGTATTTGAACCAAAGTAATCCCCTGAAATTACTAATCCTGGTGCGCTCTGTCTTTTAGGAACCCCGTTTCATTTTACTTTGCCGAAGGAGGGTGATGTCATTCAGCCCCTGACCAGCATAACACCACCTCTTATTGGCCAGCTTAAAATGGGACCCAGAAGACACAGCACACCAATTGGTGAGTTTGACCTGAATGGCTCTGTTCTGCAATCAAAGCCTGTTTGGAAGCTTTTCATTCTTGATGCGGGATCTGATATTCTGTGAATTGATGGGATAACTCTAACCTACCTTGGCAAAAAAACATTGCTGTTCTACAGGGAGGGCCCATCCCTTCTCCACACTTGCTTGTTGTGTTCTCTTCGTGGTCTCTAGTGAAGGCGTTTCTTCCCTGAGTGTGGCGTGGTATGGAACATACCTTTCACTCGTTGCATTCCCCTATACCACAAATGCAAGAGACCCCTGTGAGTAGTGAAAGAGCTTGGACTAAAAGAAGGTTGTTCCCAGTATTCATCATCTTTTAGCAGGACTTTCTCTGCTAGGTTCAAAACAACACCCTGCATTTGCTGGATGAAAAGAAGTGTGTGTTTCTGCTTGGGTAGTAGTAAAGTATTCTGTCACAAGCGAAGGATGATACCTGTCCTACAGAACTTTCATGCTTCAGAACTGCAGATATGAATTTCCACTACTGCACTATTGCTAATAAGGCATGCAGTGAAGCATCTTCGAAACAAGAACTGATACTGGAACCCCAGCAGTGTGAATGACAGTAGCTACTTTTGGGTTTACTTTTTTTTTGTTCTCCTGTTTTCAGTGGATGATAGTTGCCCAGACAGCACTATAGCAACTAGCGATGTTACGGCAGAGGGCACAATGGGGACCAACAATGTCACCGTGGAAAGTGCAATGGTATCAGCAGATGTGTCAGAAGTATGCGAGAAAGGAGGTTTTCGTGTGGTTCCTGAAGCTGATGCAAAACTCTCTCTGCGAATGAACCTTGTTACCCCTGTGAACGATGGGAGCGAGGAGTCCCTGCCGTTCAGCCTGGAAAGTAAGAGGATGAAACCTCAAAACACACAGGTCTTACCAGATCTCAGCCCTAACTCAAAACCTCTTTGTGGCATTCCCTGAGGCAGTCTCTGAGTCTCTGTAATTTTTCTCGTTTTTCTTTTTGGGCAGTGTCACGTAAATTTGTTTCTCTGTTTCTGCAATGCTCTAAGCAAGGATGGAGTGAGAGGAGAGGCCTCTGTTGTAAGGAAAGATATTTCCAGCAGACTAAAATGTATAGTGGCAACATCACAGGACAGAAACTGAAGTTTGATTATATTGGGAGGGAAGAGATTTTGAAAGTATAATATGGACAAAAACATTTGACAGCATTTTAATCGGAACGGTGACATTCAGTCTAACAGTCTGAAACATGTAGAAACTCAGGTCTGTGATGAGAAGTTGGGCAGGGAGGCCTGGGCACCCTTTGTCGAGCGTTACTTGACCTCTTCACCAAGGTGGCGGGGGGGTGGGTGGGGGGGTGTGCCGGGAAGGCGCAGGAGTCTGTTCAGGAGACACCGAAATCATCCTTCCCTTCCTTCCTGTTTCAGAGCCTACAGCCAGTGACAGGAAAGATGGATCCTCAGCTGCTGTCGGGGCTGTTGCCAGGTAACTGGCCTTGTTGCTGTGCAGAGTTAATACGAAGGTCTGGGTAGATCCTTTTTCCACTCCTTACCAGCAGCAGGGAAGAACTAAAATGAGAGACAGAAGCAGGGAATGCTTTAAGCAGTAGCCGTGTCATTGGCTCTTTAGCTCTCGCAGCAGGTTTTAAGTACGTAGGCAGGGTGGATGCCCCACCTGCTCTTTCATTATAGGCTTTGTGCTTCATACTACTTGTGTCAGTATTTTGCCTCCTCCTGATTGTAGTCAAAGCAGAAATTCGTGTCTTGTGCAGTCCAGAATGCAAGTCTACCCTGTCCACCTCTTAAATTTCAAATACATGGTTTTCTGCTTTCTTTCCTTGTTGTGTAATTTTCTGCAAGGAATCTCTGAGGAGTTCTGAAAGATAATTATCTTTTTTATGTGAAGCTGATAGAAACATAACCGGGTCGCTGATACACTGAAATCACAGTTTAACATGTTGACCAAAATGTAAGTTACTCCCATGGTCTTTTGATGTGTATGTATCTTACTTTATCTCACATTTAATGCCTAGCATTGATTGATTTTAGCTTTTGGGGAGTATGGTTTGTAAGTACTGATAATAACCTGTGTCAGAGGATAGTGACTTGTAGTCATCTGAGTGAAGTATAATGGTTTGAAGCAGTGAGAAGGCTTTGAAATGAACTCAGTATCTCTTGTCACAGGGTTGCGTGCTGGATGGTAATCATGCCTCAGTGCTGAGGATGAGTGGCAGGCATTCCTCACTGGTTGAGGATGGGTTTCCTTTGTTAGGCATAGGTCGAACTTGATCTCTCAGGGTCTGCGTTATGACCGTCATTCCCAATATTTTTGCAGTGTCATGAAAATCCTGACAAGTAAGCTGTAAATGGTCTAACTGTGTCTGCTGGTGGGTACCGGAGGTAGTAGGTGGTGAAACTCCTGATGGCACTGCAGTTTTCCAGACTACCTGGAATTGCTATGTTGCTCTTGGTGTTAGGGTGTCTGCAGAAATGGCAGAAATGCTTCTGCAATTTGTAGCCTGTTTCTTGACCTTTGAGACTGACCATCTCGCTCGCTCTGTGGCTGTATGGGTCAGCAAGCTCAATACTCTTTGTTTTCCCAAGGGGCTAGAGAACTCTTGTTTTGCTACATAAGGGATTTTCTCACTCCCTGATGCTTTTTTGTTTGTTTGTTTGTTTGTTTGTTTTAAATCTGCACTGCTAGCTCCCAGAAAGCACCATCTGTGTTTAGTCGTGTCTGTGAAGTTCGTCGAGAGGATGAGGCCAGAGGTCATGGTCTTTCCGCTTCTTCGTTTAGGTAACTCCTCACAGTCTTTGCCTGCCAGTCCTGGTTGGATTTATATGCACGTGTGCATTTTCTACATATAAGAAATTGCACTAAGTCATTGTCTTTGGGTGACTTAGAAGGTTGGGGACAATGGGGTAAGTATATACCGTATGTTTGTATCTCACATGGTAATTGGACTTACCTTTTTGACTAAGCAACGATGTGATTCCAGCTGGCTAATATGCTTTGGTAAAATCTGGGCCTTGGGAGAACTGGGATCTTACTTACAGATGTTGAAATACCTTTTCTTTCTCTTATTCCAAGGTCTTCTGACCTATTGTGTTTGTTATTGTTTCTGCTATTGTCTCCCTTCCAAGTCCATCAATGTTTGCTGTCTCTGGTTGCTTTGAAAAGGGCTGTACTGGAGGACTAGGTGTAGAAAACTGCTTCTTTAGTGTTTTCCATTCTGTATTTTAATGGAGCAGTGAAGTCTTGGTTTACGGAGAAAGAGTAACCTATATTTCAAGAGCATTGCACAGTTATACTAAAGACTGTAATGAATAGGGAGTTCCAGCGCTGGGCGATGTAGAATCATAGATTCATAGAACATTTTCGGTTGGAAGAGACCTTCAAGATCGAGTCCAACCTTTGTCCTAGCTCTATCGTCACCACTAAACCATGTCCCTAAGCACGACACCTACCCGTCTCTTAAACACCCCCAGGGATGGCGACTCCCCCACCTCCCTGAGCAGCTGTTCCAATGCCTGACAACCCTTTCAGTAAAGAAATTCTTGCTAATATCCAGCCTGAACCTCCCCTGGTGCAGCTTAAGGACATTTCCCCTTGTTCTGTCGCTTGTCACTAGGGAGAACAGACTGACCCCCGCCTTGCTGCAACCTCCTGTCAGGCAGCTGTAGAGAGTGGTAAGGTCTCCCCTCAGCCTTCTCTTCTCCAGGCTGAACAGCCCCAGATCCCTCAGCCGTTCCTCCTACGAGACATGCTCCAAATCCTTTGCTAGCTTGGCAGCCCTCCTCTGCACCCTCTCCAGCACCTCAGTGTCCTTCTTGTAGAGAGGGGCCCAAAACTGGACACAGTACTCGAGGTGCGGCCTCACCAAAGCCGAGTACAGGGACACAATCACCTCCCTGCTCCTGCTGACAACACTATTCCTGATACAGGCCAGGATGCCATTGGCTTTCTTGGCCACCTGAGCACACCATACAGACAGAGCGGAAAACAGTCACTCCTCAAAGTCCTCAAGCACATGAGGGAAGTCAAATGTATACTTCTAGTAAGGCTCAGTATACAGTCCCGTACTGTACCTGATAACACTTTTGAAGGGGCAGACAAATTCTGATGAAAATGCATCTTCTCGCTAGGTGTGATTACCAGTTTCAAGCCAGTGAAGTGCTGAAGCAGCCTGTAGCAACTTCCAAGATGGCATGACTTCCAGAAGCATGCTGCATAGTTGGTGCCTGATGTGTGTAATGTAGATTGCTTTATTAGCTCTCTATGAGTGTCAGCCATTCTTCCTGCCATGTGAATCACTTGAGAGATGTTGAAAGGTTATTTTGTAAGTTGAGACTCGCAGAGATCTGTGCAATCTTAAGCAATTGTATGTCTGCCAGGGCTTTTTTTTTATATAGTGCTTTCACTTGAGTGGCAGCGTATTGGTTGTCTTTTTTTTAATCAATAATTTTGATCTGTATATAACTGGTTTGCAGGGGGAATCTGTTCAGTTTTCCCGGCACACAAGAAGACAATGAATTACATAAAAATCCCAGTGATTGGCAGTGCCAGCAACACAAGGCAGATGACAGTGGTGGACAGGTCCTGGTTCCTCAGAGGACGCAGCAGGACTGCCATCAACAGCCTTCTGGTGCAGAGGATGGAGAGTCTGTGGAGAGTGGTATTGTAAACACTCAGGCAGAAGAAGGGAGAAGAATGCAGAAGAAACCAAGTAAGGCTGTTAAAATTGATGAAAGCCGAGAGAGGTGGGCAAACACCAAGAATAAAGGGATTCAAACTACAGGGGACAGTCTTTTTACCCCCACAACCGTTACAACAGCAACACAAACGTCAGAAGAAATCTGTAGGCAGGTGGAAGTGGGAACCAGTATGTCTGGGCAAAGACCTGGGCGACAAGATGCAAATGTCCAGACTGAGGAGAGTGGGGAGAAGTTTATGAATGCGTCTGGAGAGGACGCGGACTCTCTGCACAGTCAGGTGGGATGAAGGCTGCCTGTATTTAATTTTACTGCTTTTAAAACAGTAAAGTAACCCTTTAGCCAGTAAATTCACTAACAGTAGGTTGAAAAAAGCTGAAAGACCACTTTAAAATGTTAATGTTGCAAGCTTTCCTGTATCGACTGTACACAAGTGCTAAGGTAGCAGTACTCCGTGGACAGTGTAAGTTTGGGAAGTAAATGTCTCTGTATTTATTTTCTGGAAAAATATGACAAGTTTTGGTTGGGTGGTTGTTTTTTTGGTGGCCTTTTTTTGTGTCCAGATGTAGTTAATGGTGTAAAAAAAACCCAACCAACCAAACAAAAAAACCCAAAAAACTTCACTTTTTGTTGGACGGAGAGAGGAATTGCATTAAATTTTGAATGAAGGGTTTGATGCCTTCTGTTTTGCACCAACCAACTTCTGACAGCTTGTTCTGCCACTGTGTCCAACATCAATGGGTAAACACACGAGGGGCAAGCTCCCCCAGAGAATGGTCTAACAAGATGAATAACTGTGAATTAGTATTTCAGAAAGTATTACAGACTCAAGAAAAATCACTGCTTTGCAGTTACAGTTTGTATATTTTCTTGTGAACACAAAAACTAGAAAAATTATTTTTTTTCTAAACTTGAGTTAATAGCAGCGTGTCCTCTGGAAAACAGTAGATTAACAGGGCTGTAAATATGCAGTGCAACATTCATAGAATCACAGAATCGTTTAGATTGGAAGAGACCTTTAAGGTCATCGAGGCCAGCTGTTAATCCAACACTGCCACGTCCGCCACTAAACCACGTGTAGACGTGGTGCTTGGGGATGTCTTTTAAACACCTGCAGGGATGGTGACTGGCAGCCTGTTCCGGGGCTTGACAGCCCTTTTGGTGAAGACATTTTATATCCAATATCTGATCTGAACCTCCCCCGGCACAACTTGAGGCTGCTCCTCTTGTCCTGTCGCTTGTTCCTTGGGAGAAGAGACCGACACCACCTCGCCACAACCCCCTCTCGGGCAGCTGTAGGGAGCGATGAGGTCCCTCCTCAGCCTCCTCTTCTCCAGGCTGAACAGCCCCAGGTCCCTCAGCTGCTCCTCACCAGACCTGTTCTCCAGACCCTTCCCCAGCTCCATTCCTTTCTCTGGACACGCTCCAGCACCTCAAATGCCTGTCTTGTAGAATACTGCACACAGTATTCCAGTGCGGCCTCACCAGTGCCGAATACAGGGCCTCGATCACTCCCCTAGTCCTACTGGCCACATGTCTGAGAATGAAACAGCTAAGCAAGATTGCTGTTTCCTGCTTGCACTGCTACGATTTCCTTTCCTCTACCTGTCAGCAAAATGTGTTCATGTCTCCCTTGTTTAGGGTCTCTTGTATTGTTGCATCTAATGTGTAACAAGGTGCTGAAAGGTTCCCTACCCCAGTACTTGAACGCGGTGTGAAGAAACTACTGCAGAGATAGCTCTACCCAGAAATTACTTGCTTTCCACTGTGATCTCTTTTGGTTTTCATTTGTCCTGTTTATTACAGGGAGAGGAGGAGTTTAACCTTCTTCACCCACCCAAAGGCCGAGTTCAGCATCGCCACATGCGAACTATTAGAGAAGTGCGCACTGTTGTTACTCGTGTTATAACAGACGTTTACTACATAAATGGTGCAGAGGTGGAACGAAAGGTAGTTGAGGCAAGTTCCTGTTTCTAGGGCTAAATGCAATGATACATTGGCTGAAAAATAAAATGAATTAAAATGAGAATGTGTTATGGCTGCAGAAAATGAGTTGAGTGAACAAGTCAGTGTGCTGCGATGACAAAGTTTTCTTCACGAGCAAACAAGTAGACCCTTTAGTGCGTGGCAAAAGCCGTGTATTTGTTGCTGATGTATTTCATGCCTGTTACTGTGTTCTGAAGACACACTGACTTTTTTCTTCCTGAAGTACTGAACAAAAGATTTTACTATGTGCATCCAGGTGTTCTAAAATTCTTAGGATTTTGTTGGAATAGAGAGATTTCAGAAGGGGCAGAAATTCTATTAGTAAGCAAAAATTGCTTCTGCCTGTAAAATTGAACTATGTAAGGTAGTTTAGCCTGTCTTGCAGCTCAGTGTCATTTTTAACTGCAGTCTCTTGAGTCCTGTGGACCAGTTACCTAGGAGGTCTACAAAAAGCAACTTAAAAAATAAACAAGCCTACTGTTAGCACACTTGTATTGGTGTGTGTCCATTCATTAATCGGAAAAATTGTTAGGGAATCTCAAAAGATAGGTGACAAATGCTGATTTGATGTGCACAGTAATCCTATCAGTCTGCTAGCAATAAAATGTTACTGCTATTGAGTTGTAAAGATAAATGACATAAGTCTTGTGCTGTGTTGTTGCAACAAGTAATGACAAAGGGATAAATTAGTTCAGTGCAAAGCTTATACTTTCACACCTACACGTCATGCTACACATGAAATCACTTACTGTAACATTAAAATAGTTAAGTTTATTTTGTAGATACATATTTTTATATCCATAAAACTTAATGGCTCCAGATGACCAGCTGTCTGAAACTGATCTTGGATTATTAGTAACCGAAGTCTGCTAGTGTTTCGTATTTGTTACACTCTCAAAGGGTGCGAATTATTCAAAGCCATACTAACTTGATACCAATCAAGCTCTGTCCTGTTGACTGATTTCTTAGTGTGACTTCTTTATATAGAGCAGCTACAGGCCAATAGTGAGACACACACTGTCTACCACTGGTCAGTCCAGACTCAAGTCTGCGTGGCTATCTTCAGTTTCGTGACTGTGGTCTCAACTTGTCTGTGCTTTTGCCTGGTGATTGTAGAGCTTCCATCTAGCAAGTGCATCACCTTGGATGAATCTCTGCTTTTTCTTTTTAAGGAAACTGAGGAGCCTGTAGTGGAGCGCCAGGAGTGTGAGACTGACACGTCCTCCTCTAGAACTGCAGTGGGCTCATCACTGACCTCAGGGGACCTTGGTGATGTCAGCTCCTTCTCATCTAAGGCCTCGAGCCTCCACCGTACGTCCAGTGGAACAAGCGGTGGTCACTCTGCCACGCACAGCAGCAGCAGCAGCAGCAGCTCAGGGCGAGGAACTGGAGCTGTGAAAGGCAAAGTGTGTGGGACAGAAACCGCAGAGTTTGCTTTACCCATTGGCAGAGGCATTTTGGGAAAATTAAGGTATGTGCAGAGCCCTGGGAAAGGAAGAACAGATGTTTTGCAGAATTGAACAGCTGGCTTGGGTGGAGTGTGAAGCAGGGTAGATCCTAAACCAATAATTTTCTGGGAAGGATCCGACTTGACAAACAGAAATAAGGAGATAGTCTTTTGCTTTCTTACCTGTTCTTCCTAAAGGAATAGTTTGTTTCCTTGTGAGGCATTGCTTTGCCTAAGCTCTTGCCAGTGTAGCAGCGCTGACGCAAACTTCTTGACCACTTGTGAGATCATAGAGGAAATGGAGGGGATCCTAATGAACATGTAAATTATCTAGCCCTAGGAAAGGAGCTGGTCAGCCCGCATCTCCACTCAGAGTGAGCCAGACAGGAGCACTGCCTTGTGAGGAAGAGGAGGACTCTATGCCTGGCACTCGTCAGGGTGGCAAAGCACCTGTGACAGCTCGAGGGCGAGGAAGAAGAGGCCGCCCACCATCTCGAACAACAGGAACAAGGTACACTGGAAAAAGGAGACTGTAACTTTAAGTTATGGCCAAAGAAGAGAATGGGGAGCTGCTGTCTTAATGTGACAGAGCAAAAGGAGTACTGAATGTTTCAGGAGCTAGTTTTTGGTGATGGCATGTAGCAGCTGCAAGCATCTGGCCCAAGTATTGTTTGTTTAGTAACTGTTTTTCCTGATCCTTCTGGAAGTGCTTTTCTCTCTCCTACAGAGATGTAGCTGGACTGCCAGGTGTGGAGGATCTCTCAACTACAGCATCACCTGAGGAGAAATCATTTACTGGTTCACTTCACCTGCCAGATGGAGGGGAAAAATCTGATACTTCTGGCTTCTGTGCCTTACGTCGAAGTGACTCTCCAGAAATCCCACTACAAGCGGTGACTGGTCCTTCACACTGCGCAGACTCATCCTCTGGGAGCAGCTTTGTGGGCCTCAGGGTTGTAGCAAAGTGGTCCTCAAATGGGTACTTCTATTCCGGGATGATTACCCAAGATGTTGGGGCAGGAAAGTACAAGCTGCTCTTTGATGATGGATATGAATGTCATGTGCTAGGAAAAGATATTTTACTCTGTGATCCTATCCCACTGGAGACGGAGGTGACTGCCCTCTCAGAGGATGAGTACTTTAGTGCAGGTAAGAGCAGTGCTTGAGCTCCATCCTTGGTTTTTCTGAGTTGCTGAATGCAATGGGAAATGTGTGCTTTTCCAGGAAGATGAGAGGCCTGGGTATAGTTGGTTAACGGGTGTTATTTACTGTCTTATCAGGTGTGGTAAAGGGGCACCGGAAGGAATCTGGAGAGCTATACTACTGCATTGAAAAGGAAGGCCAGAGGAAGTGGTACAAACGAATGGCTGTTATACTGTCTCTGGAACAAGGAAATAAGCTCCGGGAGCAGTTTGGGCTAGGTCCTTATGAACCTGTCACCCCCCTGACCAAAGCAGCTGACATCAGTCTCGGTAAGGGGAGGTGCTGTTGAGCTTCTGGCTATGCTGTTCTGCATCTTGTGTCTTTGAGATGCTTCTAGTTCCTGATCTGAACTACCAGTGTTTAAATGTTTCTGGGTATTCAACAATACTTTTAGTACTTTATAATGGGATCTTTGAGATCCTTTTATTGTTTTGAGTCTTGCTCGGAGACTTAGTGGTAGCAAGCGGCTTGTGGAGAGTGGCCTGCTTTTAGCACAGTGCTGCTTGCTGTGGTGTACTCATTTAGAGTTGGTGGGTGGCTGCTACGATACAAACACTTCAGCAGTACCAGGAGGAAGAGAGACGGGCAGGGTACAGGGCCTGAGAAGAAAGATACGCAAGCAAGATACTCTTTTTTTTCTTTTTTTTTTGTGCTTTTCTCTGTCAGAGGGTCGTAGCGTGTACCTTCTAGGTACTACTGAGTTTAGCTACCTCTGCACAGATATGTAGGGTGAAAGCTTCTGGAGTTAGGTGACAGCCAGTGGCCGATCTCTGCATTCTGTGTTACAGATAATCTCGTCGAGGGGAAGCGGAAACGACGTAGTAACCTTGGTTCTCCTGGCGCTTCCAGCAGCAGCACAACTCCCACTCGTAAAGGGCAGGAGAGTCCACGCATCCCACCAGGCACGCTGTCTGGGAAAAGGAAACTTGTTGCTTCTGAAGATGAGAGATCCCCAGCTAAACGTGGCCGCAAGTCTGCAATGATAAAGCCTGGTGAAAACCTTATTTTCAGTTTTTAAACTTGCATTCGGCTATTTTTTTTTTTTTACATGGTATTTCTGTAATTGATCTTTCTACTTCCTGTAAGCAAAAAAGTACAAGATTGCTTGTTTGACCTGCAGGATTTGAGACTGATTCTCCCAGGATATGTTCAGCAGCCTGAGATATTTTTAGCATAGTCTGAGTACTTCTCTGCCATCTTTTCAGTTCTGCCTTTTAGAAATGTTCTGACCTTAACGTTGTGATTTGCCTCTCTCCTTTCTTGTCTCTTATCTGTTTAGTCAGTCCTGAAATGCCTGTCTGTTAAAGGGACCCTTCACATCAGTAAGTGTTGTTTCAGATAGACTGGTGAACATTGTCCTATTAGTCATTCAGGTTTTGATTTGAAGATTCTTTGCAACCAAAAGAAGGGTGAAAGATCCCTACCTGTCCTAGCGTAATCCTATTCCAATCCTGCCTCCCTCTGTCTCCTCCAGTAAAATAATCGAAGTTGAATGTACCCCAAATCTTACCCAGGGTCTTTGTGCTGAACCTGACTTTTGAGACTCATGGTGCTTCTGTCTCTCTGCAGGGGCTGTGAGAGCTGGAGAGTTTGTAAGCACCTGTGAAGGTGTAGATGCTGTAGATCCCCCAGTACTGGAGGACCATCATGGACCGTTGCCCCACAATAAGACCCTCTTTTTGGGCTATGCCTTTCTCCTCACCATGGCAACACCCGGTGACAAATTGGTCAATCACCAGAAGCCATCAGATGGTCCTGCAGGGAGTAGTGAGGAGGAAGAAGGTGAGGCAAATCTTATCCATTGCATTACCAAGGGGAATGCTGTGGCTTTAGGAAAAACACTGGATGCTGTCTGACCAGGTTTTTGTGTGAGTGCTTGTTTTACCCTTTTCTCTTCAATCCTTTGCAGAAAGGACCCAAGACTCAGTCTTTGTTTTGGAGAATTTACAGCCTGAAATGTGGCACACCTCAGTGCTGATCATAGGGCTATTCAGCAAGTTAAGAAAGGTGTGAGATCAGCAGTCTCAGAGTAGTATAATATGAGAAGGAAGGTTTTGAGATGAGGGATAGTGCTGGCAAACAGGACTTGAGAGCGTGAGCTAATTGCTCCAGTTCACCTTTGCTGGGGTCATGTTTCATGCAGTGAACTGCAGCATGAAAAAAGTGACAAGGCGCTCACTCAGCTAGTGCTATGCTTCCCTTGCCACTGCCTTGTTGTTTTGGGTTTTTTTGACTCTTCCAAGAGTTTTCTCTAGATATTCTTGGGAGAAAGGCCGGGGTCCCTTACTGGAATGGATGAGGACTCTGTAGACTGAGGATTGTATGGACATAAGCAGATAGATTATAGCCAAAAATTTAACTTTCTGTTTGTGCTGTAGAATTCTTGGAGATGACCCCATATGACAAACATTACATAGCACAGCAGCTGCGAGCAGGAGCTGGCTATATCCTGGAAGATTTCAATGAAACCCAGGTAAGGGCTCACACTGTAATCTAGAGTGATAGTCACAGAATAGTTGAGAGTGGACAAGATGAAATTCTTTCCAAGCCCCTCTGCTGAAAGGAGAATCAAATAGAGCAGATTGCTTAAGTCCTTGTCCAGTTGGGGTTTGAGTATCCTCAAGGATGGAAACTCCACAACCTCTCTGGGCAGCTTGATCCGGTGTTTGACCACCCCCAATATAAAAAAAAAAAAAAAAAATAAAAAATTAAGTGGAATTTCCTGTATTTCAATTTGTAGTTGTTGCTTCTTGTCCTTTTAGTGGATGACACCAGGAAGAGTCTGGCTCCATCTTTTATATACCATCTTATCAGTCATGAATATGCATTCATAAGACCACCCAAGCCTTCCCTTCTTGAGCTTAAACAAGCTCAGCCCTCTCAGCCCCTTCTTGTATGCGAGATGCTCCGGTGCCTAGATACCCTAGTGGCCCTTGCCTGGGCCTGCTCCAGTACATCTTGTGTTTTCGTTGTACTGTGGAACCTAGGAGTGGGTGCAGTACTCCAGATGTGGTCTCACCACAGGTCTGTGCCTCAGAACGCTTGAGAGGCAGAGCTCTTCACTCTGCACATACCAGATCTACTTGGACAACTAATTTCATTTAGTGTCACTTTTACTTATTTTAATAGAGAGGGTAAATTGTTCTTGGAGCATGAGGATGCAGAGCCTTCTCTAGTGACTTACTGAGTCTCAAACTAAAAGATGAGTTTTCTCCTTTGTCTGAACTGGAAGAGATAGTTACAATACAAAAACTACGGGGCAGAGTTTTTACCTGTGATCTGTATAGCTTGGGGTAGGTGATTGTTACAGGTACTCCTGATTTTGAGAATCCGTTTATCTAATTCACCTTTTACATAATATGGCTGTGAAAATCAGGGTTTCAATTGTTCTCTTCTTTAAAGTGTTTAGCAGCAGGATAACTTCTGACTTCTGGGTTTTTTTTTGTTTTGCAAGCGTTGTCTCCTGTTTACATGTCTGTCTATCTCTCCTGAAGTGTAACGCAGCGTATCAGTGTCTTTTAATTGCGGACCAGCATTGTCGAACTCGGAAATACTTGCTGTGCCTTGCCAGGGGGATCCCTTGTGTGTCTCATATCTGGGTCCATGACAGCTGTCATGCTAACCAGCTTCAGAATTACCGGAATTACCTTCTGCCAGCTGGCTATAGCCTCCAGGAGCAAAAATTGCTAGAATGGTAAGTGCGTGCCAAGTAACCGTGATCTGAGTCCACAGACAGAGCATTTAATCAGAGAGAATTGTAATGTTTGGGAGGCAAGGAGAGCAATACTATTGCAATTTCCTTTTCCTGTGGTACGTTTTAAAGCCAGCTTCTGCATTTTCTATGGAATCTAATCCAGTAGGTCTGTTCTGAGAGAACAATTGTCAGGTCAGACTCCTCAGGCAAGGTGAGGGACAGACAGAAGCAGTTTGGGCTTTTGGGCAGGAGACCAATGCCTGCCTGCTCAGGCCTGTCAAACAGGAGGCATTTTGGATATGCACAGAAAACGTGGTTCAGGACTAAGGAGGAGCTTAGCCCAACTCTGGATTGAGGCTGCTGCACACACACCCCACCAATGTTGTCTCGCTCTGTTTTAATATCTATAAACAGGATAGTTGTTCCAAGTGTATTGGGAAGGGTGGTAAGAGAGCAGGTCATTGTATGCAAGATATTCAAAGAACCAGTATGGGAGGTAGTCACGTGACTAGAAGAAGTAGGTAGTGGTCCTCAAATAGAAGTCTCAGACTACTAGATATTCTTAGCAGTCTGCATTTCTCTTCTTAATTCTACAGGCACCCACGAGAAAACCCATTCCATAACCTGAAGGTTCTCCTGGTGTCAGACCAGCAGCAGAACTTCCTGGATCTGTGGTCTGAAGTCCTCATGACAGGGGGAGCAGCATCCGTTAAACAGCATTACTCGCATGCTCACAACAAAGGTACTAATTGGCCACTTTCTCAGGCCTAGTAGTTGGGAATCCCATGCCACTGCAGTGTCTGGGATGGCTTAAAACCATTTTGGATGGCTTACAAGGTTGTCTGTAAGCATAAAAAAAGGCAAAGTGCAGACACTAGCTCTCTGCTTGAATGTAATCTAGAAGATTACATCTGGAAGACCTGCCTTCCAGAGAAGGAGATGCTGCAGCAATTCAGGACACAAGCCATCAGCTTCCAGCCTATGTTGAAAGGGGGAAATAGACAAAGAGTTGCTCCTGGACCTTCTGTAGGCCACTAAAATTGTGCTTCCTTGTTGTGAACTCGACTGTCTCTCCCTCTTCATGTGGGATGTAGGCCTTAGTACTCACAGCTGTCTAGTCCTGCCTGTAATGTTGGCTGCTGGTTTTCTGTTAATTTCTATCTGGACTAGTGGGAATCTTCTACTTGCAAGGTGCAGTGTTGCTGTAGAGCATGTCTTAACTTTCACAAAGACAATCCACTGGCTACAAGTGAGATGACATAGAAGAGAGGTTCACAGTGGTGAAACACAGTGATCTTCTGCTGCAGAGAAGATCCTTTTTCTTCTTTTCACCTGATAGATGCCTGTCTTTCCTCCTGTGCAGATATTGCTTTGGGTGTTTATGACGTGGTGGTGACTGATTTTTCCTGCCCAGCTGGTGTCTTGAAGTGCGCAGAAGCTTTACGGCTGCCTGTTGTCTCACAAGAGTGGGTGATCCAGAGCCTTATTGCTGGGGAGAGAGTAGGCTACAACAAGCATCCAAAATATAAACATGACTATGTTCCCCACTAAACTAAAACTTTGCCCTGCTGTCCCACTGTTGTGCAGACTGTGTTTTAATCAGGTTTTAAATGGTTGTGTAATTGGACAGTGTGCATGGATTACTGTATATAGTTTTATCTGCTGGACTTTTATGATGAAATAAATGTTCAATCTCTTGTGGTAGCTGCTGGGACTCCTCCTTTATCTAAATTTATTCCAGGGCCATGCTTCCAGAGAAGGATGGCAGAGAGAAAAGAAATGCTTACACTTCTCTGAGCTGAACAGCACTAATATTCTACTTTCAGCAAAGGCTGACATCAACACAAAGTCAATTATAAAGGAAGAGAAAAATCTGTCACCCAAGTGACGGTCGGGAGGGCTCTATTCTGCCACTCATCCAAATGGACTTAGTGCAAGACAGTCTGTTACAGCAAGGCTAGGACACCTTAGCAACGTGCAAGAAGTTCCTGCCAGATAGTGCTTTTCATTGAAATAGGATGCTGTGCCACTCTTGTCCCTTTGCACTTGGGTGCAGACATTGACAATATTCCACAAAATTGCATGACAAGATGGTTTTATTTTGGCTCAGTATGATAGTCAGTAGTAGCATTCTAAAGAGTCTTTGAGTGAAAACAGTACAGTTAGAGCTGCCATCCTAGTTAAGTTTCTCTTTAGTTTTAGTTCTAGCACACTCTTCTGCCAGCAGAAGGAGCTTTGTACTTTGAATAGGGCAAAGCTCCTACTTCTGTCTTGATGTATGTAATTTTAGCGCACAAAATGGATTAATTTTTATAGAGAAAGCATGTGACAGCAGCAGTGGCTCCTTTACCTATACAGATATGCTACAACAGTGTATCATATGAGACACTCATCTATTCCTTCTTCCCTCCCCCTTCACCTCAAACTGCTATTGCAGTTGTTGCATTTGACTGGAGGTATGTATTTGATTACCAGACAGTGGGTACTGTAAATCAGTTTACTGCCCAACTGGAACTTCTGAATACAGCCAAAACTTCATTCCTAACCAAGAACAATAGACTACTTCCTCCATACTCCAACTTGCAAAGGATCATAGTCCAGCTGAAGCATCTAGACATCGTAATTCTTGTTGCTTTTTCACTTTCTGAAGAGGCACAGACTGCCTCCTTAGAAGCACTTATGCAGGGCTGCTGAAAAGCATGTTTTTCCTAGTTCAGAAAAAAATGGAGTAGCTTTCTGCAATCCCTGGCCATCCTTGTATAAGTGGCACTTCCTGCCAATTCCTTCTGAAACAGTCATTCACCAGGCGAGAGCCAGCTACAAAGAAAAATTCAGTTGAGTGCAAACTCCAAGAGCACCAGTCTCCACTGCTTGAAGCATTGTTGGTCACAGCCTGAAGAAAAGGTCTCAGTGCTTAAACCCCAAAACTGCAAGAGAAGGGTACAATATTAACTAAGTGTTGAAAGGACCTCCCTTTATCAACCCACGTCAGCATTCTTCAGCCAACACAAGCTAGCAGCTAGTTCAACTTCATGCCAAAACAAACTCGAAAGAAAGCATATGAAAAATTAACTCATGCTGGTTTGTTACTTTTCTGTCATAGTATTTAGCAACACTTTGCTTCTAATTATTTTCGTTTACAAAATCAATTAAAATGTCTTATGATCGTTTAGATCACTTGGTGCTTCAAAGTACCTCAGGATAACGCTACAAGCAACCCTGAAGATATTCCTACCTGCCCAAGGTTCCTCCAGCCTGGGTGTAGTATTTGTTATAATCCAAGCGTAGCAGCAGTTGTGCTAAGTCAGAGTTTATCTGATGGTTGCGAACACTAGAGAGGATCTTGAAGAGAAGCGATGACTGACGGCTGAATCCCTGCAAATTAGAAGAAGTCAGTTCTGGGCACTCTCAAGAGAGAAACGAAGCAAGCAAGCCTTCATCTCTGTTCATGCCTAAATGATCCTTTTAACAGCCTCAAGAATCACTGCAAGAGAAGTGATGCTTGTGGTCCGACGTAAGGTAAGCTGTGAGCCGCAATAGTTACTAGGTGCTAGGTATCCAAAAGGAGGGGTAGCGGCACCAACCAGTGCCCACCTCCTTTCTAGTCTAATAGGGTAATTTTCTGCATATCTGTCCACATTCCTCTTCTCTGCGCACACAGAATTTTTGACTCAGGAACAGCTGCTTAATTAAAATCACCACAAGCACTCATCTAGAGGGTCTCAGCTTAAACTCACTCCTGTTCTACAGCTGTGAAAGCCAAGATGACTGCTTAAGCAACTGTTTGCATGGGAGAAGAAAGGACCGTATAAACGTAGATTCACCTTCACCAAAATACTGAGTTGTGCAGCTCCCCGTTCATCCAGTGGGCCCAGATTCTGACTGACCAGAGAACAAAAACTATGACAAAGATCCAGAATTTCATTTAAGCAGTGGAAAACCTGCATGGGATTAAAAAAAAAAAAAAAAAAAACCAAGATAGTAGTTTAAACAGAGTTCAAACCCAGAGAAAGCTGTTCTTAGTACCCGCAAAGTTGCGGCACTCATAATCGAGATGTTGCTGATACCGTGCTTTTCAATCATTAAAGAAAATGTTAAAGCACCTGTAGCATTTTTGTAAGGTTTTCTATCAAAAAAGAACTTGAATGTTATGCTGCATCTTTTCCCCCCACCCTTAACCTTTTGCAGACGTTACTGTGGAAACAGCATTGAGCGTAAGCCGTCTACATAGGCACAGAAGTTCAACACTGGCTTCCCTAGCCAACCAGCAGGCTACCATTGCAGCTTTGGGATTGAGAAGGAAGAATGAAGAGCAAGAGTTGTGGTTCAAGGCCTTAGATTCACTGTCCACAAAACTGGAGATTTCTTTTACATCAGTTGGTCAAGGTAACTTGCATTCAGGAGTGTTAAGAAAGCCCAAATGTCTCTCAGACATAACTACTGGAACACTTAAAAGTTGCAGACTGGATAATTAGTATTCTGCCACCTTTATGCTATAGCCTCAGAGACCAAGCAAAATAATGAAACATAAAATCTGTGGTATCAGTGTGTTTCACTGATAGCAACCTTCTTTAGGAATGTTTTTGTGAGGCTACATGTGTAATAAAAGTACTGGCAACACTGTTAACGTATTTTTGACTAGAGCAACAATAAACATTACCTTTAAAGTCCACTCGGGAACTTCTCAACTATTTTTATCATCTAAAGTAAGTAAGAGAGGGAATTTTTCTTAATCTAATGCATTTCAGAATGAGTCCCTCAGGAACAGTTCCCAGCACTATACTAATTAGTACTTCTTTAATAGAACTACCTGTGAGAAAAACATAGCGACAAAATTTAAAGAAATAAGGTTAACCAAACACTGGAATAATCTTGATTTAAAATTGCCAGGAATGCAGCGTCCATGCTCACCAACTGTAAATGTTGGTGTTATCTGTTCTAGTTTATACCTGCTTTATTCCTAGGACTGTAGTCTGTGCTCTGCAAGGGATTATCACTGATCTGTTTTAAAAGAGATGGTTTGTCGTATCAGTTCAAAAAGGTGTGTTTAAGGCAGCTGGAGTTTGTAGAAAAAGATGAAAACAAAACCTACTTACAGGTTTTAGGAGGATGAACGACTGAGCCAAGAGATTACTTAAGAAATGATCATGAGCCAATCGTATACTCTCAAAATCTCGCGTGGCATTTATCTGCTGCAGAAGCTGTGAGAACTGAGATTCCAGTACATCCACCTGATGGGTATGTAAAGAAGTCTCATTAGTATCTTCAGGAATGGGAATACTTCAGACTACCCAGAAGCTCTGTGTAAGAAACTTAATTTCCTTATTGCTAGTTGCCTTAGAGGCTGAGGATCACCTCTCTGCCTCCTGAATGGGGAATTAGATGTAACAGTAGTACATAAAGGGGGGTGGGGTCACAGAACGACAATTTTTGATGCCTAGGGAAATGGTCACTTTCTTTAAGATTAACTATTGAAAAAGTATATAGCTAGTAGGTAAAGAAACATATTTGATTGTAGTCATCTCTGAATTTTACGCTGGGCGATACTATCTGGAATCTCAGGGCAAAGGCTGCAGGGCAAAAGCTCAGCCAGAGTACAGTGGAGAATCTAGAAAGCCAGGCCCCCTCAATTCAGCTGTCATGCCTATTAACAAAATGATACAAAATTCTCACAAAATCATGCTACTAGTAACTGGTGTTTACATTTGAGAAGTTTCTTTTTTATTTCAAATGGTCAGGATATGGCTTCTGTCAATTCTTAAAACCCAAACAACACAAACACCAAAATGACTTGTCACTTAACTCATACTAGAGTTCGCTTAAAGGGGCAAGGGAAGAAGCTAGGATGCTATCTTAATGATGCTACTTCAGAGATGACTGTGGCTTCTTGCAAATGTTTAGTAGCACCAGAGAGCCAAAACTCCTGCATTTCCAGTAACACTGATTCACAAGTCCAAAAGCTTTATAATTGTAGCACTAAGTCGGGGAACTCAGAAAAACTTCTAGACTTGTTCCAAAGGAAATCCTGATTTCCTTAAGGTACAAAGAATCTGAACCCTGAAAGGCAGGACTTCAGTCCTCCCTCTATGCATTTCTGCCAGCTCCTGATTAACTGATACAGTTCACCTTTCTCTACAGTCCTGACCTGCAGGTAATACTGAAGATTGTCCACAAGGAAAGCCATGTGATCCCTCAGACGCCACTTGATGGCATCAGTTCTGTTAGATTTCAGGTGTTTGCGTTGCATCTGGAGAGCCCAGCAGTGCTGTAGCTCAGCCTGGACTCGTCGCACGCTCAGCAGGTATTTGAACACCACATTGTACCTACAGTCAAAAAATAGGAAGTTGTATTTTGGAAGGAAGAGAAAAATCATCCTTGGGTGCAGGTACCAGAGAACGTGACAATGCAAGACTGGAAAAAGAAACAGGAGGTGGCTGCCTACCAACAGACATGGCAGGTCAGGTGATGACCCATCTCAGAGTAACAGATTTTTGCTCATATTGGTTACTGACCTAAGGAAAAAAAAAAAAGTTAATTTCTCTTTAAGGAGGGAAGAGGTGACGATATCTTGTCAAAGTAGCACTGTTTCTATAAAATAGTGCAGATCTGTCAGCATCTTGCAGGTCTTACTGTCGTGAGCACTAGTATCGTCAATAAGTGGAAAGAGTAATTTTAAGGTTCAAGGAGCAAGATAAAGTATTACAGCTCTGCCCTTCTCTCCACAGAGAGGGGAAAAAAAACCCCAACACATTAGTGAGTGCCTGAGATCAGGGACCCTATAGATGAATATACAAAGACCATACCTAGTACTTACTTCTCCAGAACAGCAGGAGTAAAGAGAATGTGCAGTGGCCACTGAACTTTGTAAGACAGGCCCAGAGCTGCCCATCCAGATGTGGGGGCTTCACGTGGAGATAACTCCCGGCAAGGCCCTTCACGAGTCTGAGAAGTATCTGAAATCAAATGAGGTGCTGAATTAAGTCGTCTTCTCAGTCAAGACAACCATGGCAAGGAAAAGGGGAAAGAATAGAGTAAGAAGAGGCAAAGAAGGCTACACCATCACAAAGGGATGCAAAAGGAACCAAGGTAATACTTGTCTTCAGAGAAGGGTAAGTAGTAGGACTTGAAAACAAGGTCATCATCTCCCCTCTTAACTCACTAAAAATGCAAGTAGATACCTTTATGCTCTTTTCCATGATACTCAATGGTTAAGTGAAGCAGAGGAAGAAGGTTGTCATCATCTAACAGCACCTTATGAGCAGACTGCTGAAACGCAACGTTGACATCTGACAACGAGAGCACAGACATCAACACAAGATGATGCAGCTAGTGCTAATTTTGCACCCGTTAATTATTTATGCTCGGCCATAAAAGACACCACCGACATGTTATTTCCACTAGTTTCATTTAATTCCAGTTTCAAATGTGGCGAGAAACCTGTCGTCTGAAAGTTTCTAAGATGTTATTTTCACCCGCTCTGTGAGTCATTCTAATTCACAAGTGCTGTTATTTCAAAATAACGACAACTTCTAGAGGATAAGATAGACCTGTTCTGTACTGGACGTGGCTAACCATTTTCCTACTGCACCACAGAGAGGACAGTCTGCTAAGTGAATAAGCAACACTCACCGTGTTCAGTTACAGCCGTAGGTGGTGTTTTTAACATGTGCTGTGCAGTGTCGATGAAGGCCTGGAACAGCTCGCCTCTTCCCAAAAGGTAAAAGTCTTTTATAATCTGTGGAGATAATTTTTTGTATATAACCATATCAGAAACTGAGCAGAAATTTTAAGCATCGTAGCTGATAGCATCCGTTTTTATTGTTGCTTTGACGACAGCTGCCATTTCAAAACACAGCTGGAGAGCTCTGAATTTTATGCAGTGCCCAAAAAGTCAACACTGCCTTTGCTTCAAGATGCAAACGATAAAACCACGCACACGCTCCCCCCTCTAACTCTGTCTCTGACCAAGTTCTATCACTCTGTGCTCATTCTTGAGACCTGGAAAATGAAAACAGCTTTCCCTAAAAGAAGAAAGTGCATAGTCTAAGACCGTAAAGTATTTAAGGGGAAAGAGCCATTAAAAAAGAAAGAAAGGAAGAAAAAAAAAATTAAAGGGGTTTACCAAAAACAAGCTAGCAGTTGCATTACCTTCAGTTGTCCTAGTAAATCTGATTCCTCTACCATCAGTTTCCAAAGATGCTAGTGAGGAAACAAAAAACAAACAAAACAAAAGAAACCTTCCCTCAGATTTATCTAAACTCATTCAGTGAGAACAGAAGCTGTCTTAAAATACTTGTGATGTATACAAAAAAGCATCTATATAAAACACTATATAAAGAACAAGAAAACACACTGAGAATCCTGTGTGTAGACAGCCCATGCTACTAGTTAGAACACTCTTGATGTGTATCAGCAAGGAACTGTGCCTAAGAAACATGAAGACCCATGAAAAAAAAAAAAAAAAAAAAAGGACAAATTCTTACAAAATCAGTTCCACCTTAGCTTTATTCTCACTTTTCTAACCTCCCCATCTTCTCAGGTCCCCCTACCTGCCCCAAGTGAAAAAAAAAAGATTGAAAACTGCCAAAGCAAAGTATTTGTCCAGTGAGATGCCCTCTGTTATGCTGAAAGCATGATAAAAAGTTCTGAAGTCATTTCAAGTGAAATAAAAAAAACAACCAACCCCAAACATGGTTCTTCCCCCCATGAAAGTGCATTGTATTTGTTGACATCCTTTTGTCATTAGAAGTTGAGGTAACATGAAACTCTGAGCCCCATAAGAACATGAAAGCTACCTGCAGCACTCACATGCTTATTCAATCACTGATTCTAAAGTGCCCCCTTCTTCTCCCAGTCATTCACAGAACCGAAGAGCTCCTCAGCCTGTACAGTAGTTACCCTTCCTAGGATCCTTACCTCAGCAACAGTGCTCCGTATCCAGTCAACCACTGATTCAAAGTCCACTAAACTAAAGAGCGGTTGCTGCTTGAGTCGATGTAGCTCTGCTGCAAAAGTGTCTTCCTGGTTTTTTAGGATGGAGCCTATGCAGCAACAAGAAAAGCGGTTTGGACAATAAAAAGGAGTACCATTTGGAGAAGTGCAGACCCCTTGCAGCACAGAAAGGCTGTCCAGGCAGCACCATCTCAGGTCTGGCGAGGAACATGTGAAGTTGGGGAGGCCTCAAAGTACAAGTACCAAGGTACAAGATTACTATTGCAAGTACAGTTACAGTATAGACACTTGACATGGCAGCGCTGTGGTCTCAGTAAAAACCCAAGAAAGTATTTTCTATGTAAATGACTGCCACTAACAGCCCTTTTCCTAGAAGCTTGATCTTTCAACTCGCAACTTTTCTGCCACATTAACCAGTTGGTTTGGTTCTTCACCTACCCCTGCCCCTTTCAAATCTATCCTTCTTCTTGAACTTGGGTATTTATTTATTTTTTTAACCAATTAAGCTAGAAGACCAATTTCTTTTCACCTCACTTCTGCTAAGGCAAGAAAACAGTCCAATTGGTCCTTTGTTCTCTGCAGTGTCGCTCCAGTCATTTGAGCACTTTTGCAAAGACAAGCTCAAGATAGAGCCTCCACAGCAGTCCTCCCCAATTGGTGTAGCAATGTATTTCCAAAACCATCTCCAATGTAAACATATCAGGCGCTCAAAGAGAACCATCAGCTGGAATTGCCTCTCTCTTACTGTCTTCAAGGCTCCATCTTCATCATTTGTCTTCCACAGCAACCTTCGGAACTACCTTGCAATCAATCTCTCATTTGTGGATGCGTTTTAATCCTATGACACGATTCTGCATCTTAAACACTCGGAGCAAGATGTGCCCTTGTTTCTGTCTGCACCCCCCAGGGACAGGGATGCAAACTGAAAAGAAAAACACGACCTGTGCAATCGCTTTATTTATCCAGAGCAAATCACATGGTGATTTGTTGCTGGAGACTACGTTTGGAAAGTGTTATTATTTACTCATCCTGTTCTTATATATCTTGGAATCAATAAGCAGAACACTGGGACCACTGCTCTGTTCTGGTACCACCAGCTGTATGTTCTGAAGAATATCAACTAACAGTCAGTGACTGTTGAGGAATTTGTTAATACAGCATTCTGGAAGATACTTGTCATTACTCATAACTGAGCAAAGCCTGCAAGAAAGATGTTCCTTACCTTTTCTGGTCAGGTTAACATTTTGATTCTCAAACATCTGGACAGATTCTCCCACAAAGAGGATTTTCTCAGCAACCCGCACAGGAATGTATGAAGGTAGCATTTCTACTCGCAGAGAAAACTGTTTTAGAGATGGAGCTAACATGTTCTCCTCCTCAATCAAGCGCTGTCACGAGACCCCAGGGAAAAGAAATCAAGCAAAAAAAGTGAGAGAAAAACAGACAGAAAAGGTGTGTAAAGGCGGGGGAGGCAGAATCCAAGTATATTGCAAGGAAGCAGAAAGGTAGCAAACCTGATTTGCATCATTTAAGTAAGCCTGCAAACTTCTTAATGCTTCTGATGCACTAACAGATCTCCCTAAAGAAGACGCTTTCATCAGAGAGGGGAGCAGAAGCGGGAAAAGGAGAAGCTAAGCCTTTGTGGAATAGCAGCAAATTGGCTCTCCCAAAGGATAACGTTACATCAGCAAAGGGAATTTTTGTTGCAACTGCATTACATTAGTTTTTCTGCAGCCATAACAATGTTAATTAGCATTATGAAAAATAATCCTCCCCTACACCCATTCCTGTATGTTTTAATGCTGCTAGAACATTTGTGATACAGGCCACATGTAAACACCTCCACTACTGAGCAAATATAGGTTAAAGATCTGAAGCATAAATTAGGCAACTTTCTCAGTTCCTGTGAAAGGTGTTTAAAAGAATACTGTAAGTTATTAACTTCTTTCTGAATGTATTAATAAAGAACTCTAAGTACAGAGGCAAGACCGTCGTTCAGAGAAGCAATACTGATTATTTCTTTTGGCTTTCTTGTTACTGGAGAATTACGTTCCATGATTCAAAAAACATCGTGCTAATAAATTTTTGAGAATGTTTGCCATCTACAGAATTCTTCATTTTAATATGAGAATTCCATATGAGTTTGTATACTGATATTAACAGCTTGGCGATTCTTTTCTTAAGATTCTTCTGACACTTTTAGGTGAGGAAATCCCCAAGTATTTTATTGGTCTATGCCATCAATACTCAGGATTTCTTATTTTACTCTCTGACTGAAGAATTGCCAACACTGTTAGTCAATAATACTGAAGAAGAGAGTTAATTAGGTGCTCTTGGTGTCATCTTAATGTCTACATTTTCCACCATGGACCTAGAAGACTCACCAATTTTCACATTCTTCCTATATTCGATATAGTGAAATAATAGATTTTTCACTAACTGCCTCTTAAAAGTTTTCCCTTGTTTTTGCCTGTGGGTAGTCTGTCCTCAGCAGAGACTGTTTGTACAGGGCACTGAATTATTAGTATGCAACACAGGGCGTTTCAGGGGTGAATCTTCTGTGTGTTCACAGCCAAGTTGCATGCAGCACACTAACACCACGGGTGCTCACAAAATGTTGTCTCACAGTAAACTAGAGTGTGAATTTAGAGAGTTGCAGTTGCTCCTCACTGGTCCCTGATGCAGACACCATTCACGTGTACAAAGTGTGGAAGATTACTCCGTTGAGAAAGCTGCTTTGCACAAGGGCACTCTAATGGTGTGGTATCTACATGAGGAGTTACCCCATTTCACCAGTATACTGGCAGGTTGCTCCCTTGCTTAACGTAGCACCCTGGACATGTTCTTAGCAGCCTCTTGACTCTTGCAGAGCACATTTTTCCTCAGTAATGTCAGTAGCATTACCCTGTTAGGTAACATTTGCACAACAAGTGGTTGTGCAAGAAAGGTACTTGACCCAGCTGCCAATAGAAAGGGTGTGAATCAAGTCACACCCAAGCTCCCCACACCCTTTCCCTTGCAATTGCTCACACTACCACCAATGCCTGTGTTGAGCAGATCACACTGCTGACCATAAGGAATCAGAAAAAAGTCAGTCAGGAGCAGGGTGAGTACAGCAGTTCCAATTACTTGACATCGGCATCCACGCAGATACCATCCATACAGCTTTCCGCCCCGAGATTATCCAACTGTGCCAAACAATAGGTCTCTGTCCTTTATGCCTAGTTGCAACCTATTACAATATTCTACTGATTTGCCATCCTACCAGGTCTCAGTATGTGTCCAGTCTAGCATAGCTCAGACTGAAGCAGAAGACAACGTATTTCTTCTTTAGTTCCCCAAGGATCAAAGGATGCCAAGCTATGACTTGCAGTCTTACCAGGTCCTGCAGTTCTCGTAACTGTTTTCCTGTAAGTCCCCCAATTCCTAGGTCATCATCATCATCTTCAGGTTGGCTAGGGACATTTCCAGAAGACGGGCCCTGTTTGATAAAGAACTCTTCGTGTTGGTCTAGTAGCAATCCATGCAGCATCCAGGCAGAGAGCTGCTTATACATGACTCCATGACACACAGCCAGAATCCTGAGGTCAAGAGAAACAGACAGTGGGGCCTCTGCAGGCAGTAATCAAAACCTCATTGTACAGCATTCTAGAAAGTCCAGTTAATCGTCCAGGCAATATTGCAAGTGCTAAATGGCTAATGTGGAATTCTATCTTTTTTTTTTTTTTTTAAACAGAGAAAGATGGACCAATCACTTGCAAAACTAAATTATAATATGCCCTGACTATGTGGCTTCTCCACACAGATCTGCTAGTGCACCAGAAGTATCAGTAAGTTTGCAGTGGCTTCCCAGCCCTGCTGTTTCTACTCAATTACCATTTCAGCATGAACAGAAATTATCTTCTAAGTAGTCTGACTTTCTCCCCAAGGACATGCAAAACTAGCAACACTCACCCAGTCACATTTAGCCTTTTGAAGGATCAAAAAACAGTAACAGGTCTACCATATGCAAAATGGTACATGTAGACCTCAAAAGAAGAAAAAACATAGGGTCTGAACTTTCCTCAGCCCTAAGGCCAAAGTATGGAGAAAGCCTTAATTCCTGCCATAAGCCTGCTTTAGAGAAATCAAAGGGACTGTGACAGTTTTCCCTGCATGCTACTCCTACTTTTATATCATGCAAGCCTGTTTTCACAAGTAAGATAAACACTTTGACCCCCACTTCAGAAGAATGAAATAAAAGCTTTACTGTATCCACATACTTTTCGAGAGCACTGCGAACAGGAGGCAGCCCCCCACAGCTATGTTTGTGGACTGTCTCCAATATCTGACATCCATGAATCTGCAGAAAGAAAACATGGTTAGACTAGGTCTGTTATTTGGATCTCTACTGACCTTTTCAGACATTGAAACACTATGCTTTCAGCTAACAAGAAAATACCTTAACAAGCTGCACAAGTCTTACAGAAAGAAAGACGTAACATACTCCATGTAGTGAAGAAAGAGGCCTTCTATGTGTGGCTCTACACCCAAGCTTCTCAAAAATTTTCCTTAACAAAAAGTTAGCATTTCTGAAAACTAGCTTCTGCCTTTTTTTTTTTTTTTCTTTCAGGTGACCGTGGGAGAAAAGAGACTCAGAAAAGAAATTCGAACCAGCAGAATCTTGTACTATGAAATGTATTGTGTCTATAACATGCAAGTCAAAGATCATACCAATAAAGTCAAATCCAGTGTAAATGGGTGCAAAATAGTTATTCAATACTTACAGTAGCACTAGGAATAGGGCCTACTGAAACCACATTCTTTCCTAGTATTAAAGGTCTGGGATGGGGGCAGAAAGAACTTTATTAGCTACAGAGGAAACTTGTTAAGAGAAACTAACTACAATTTTACTGTACCTTCTGAGTCTTGATCTGTTCCACCATGACCATCACAGAGGGGAAGAGTAACTGAAACTGCAGAACAAGGAGCAAAATACTGAAATAGGCTGCTAAGCAAGGGAAGAGAGAAAAACTACACTTGAGTAAGTGTGGACAGAGCTGATTACAATCATTTAATGAAACTATCATCTGGCTTCCCCCACAAATTAAAACCGTGACATGAAAGTCTAGGAAGTGTGTCCTCCCTCCACTGGAGCAAGATGCCTGAAGTTACTATATTCCAGCTGCAGTTCAGGCTAAACACAGGCCGTGAGGAACATATGAGGGTCAAGGTGGAGGACCTGAGCTTTGTGTCAAAGTGCAAGTGATCCTTTGAGCATGATTAAGGGACTACAAATGTAGAGGCATTAAAAAGAAATGGCGTGACATGCCAGACTAACCCTTAGTTATCCCACCCACTTTCTTATTAGACTCAAGAAGTGATAATAATAACCGAAGAGCACTACCTGGTCCAAGGAATAATTAACATGCGAGATGGAAAGATGTGGGTCAGCCAGAAACTGTAAGAACAACAAAGCAATTAATGAAAATTAAAATAAGGTATGGATAAGTAAAAAAGCACGTTTGGCTCTATATTCCAAACCTTTCATTCCCACAGCTTTTTTTTCCCCCCACATATTTTTGGGCTGTGTCCCATTTTAGGCCATAACAACAACTGGATGGTGACAGTACACAAGATATGGCAGCTGCTAATCTAGCAGAGATTAATCAAAACCTTTACAACTGAGAATAGAAGTCACAATACTCTGAGGCAGATGGAGCACTTACTGAACTAAAAGTAGAGAGGACTTAATACTTATTAGAAGGAAGAATGATTTACCATGGCACCTCACAGGAATAATTTGGAAGGCATCCCTGATGTGGAAAGGAAAAAAACCTTGTCTCCTCTTTAGAGTAATTAGCATATTAACTGCAGAAATGACCACTTCCCACAATCTGTCAGCAGCAGGACAGATTCTTGTTCCAGTCTCTCTCCTTTACCTCTTGTTCTAGGTCAAGTAGTGCCTGTCGATAGGGCTGCAGCACTGAATCAAGACCTGTGCAGAAGGCTCGCAAATAAATGCCATGTAATCCACTCTGGTTTTGCTGAGACGGATGATGGTCCTGAAACCAAACAATAAAATCTGTATCAGCTCTCCAGACGTCAGTGCAGGTCTAAAGAGTAATGGAGCTTCTGTGCAGCATTACACCAGCAGCCAGTGGTGCAAACATACTGAAATGCACCTTAGCCCACCAGGAAGTGCCCAGAAAGAAACCCCAGAGGTTTGGCACAAGCAGAGTTACTTGAGTGGAGTTATATTTAGCTCTTCTGTGGACATGCACAAGTGTTGGGAACCACTGGTAACTTCAGTGCTTCTTTGTACTTAGGCATGGCTCCCGGTTCTAAAAGCTCTTCAGAAACCTTGAGGAGGACTCACTACAACATGGGGATGAGCATCCTGTACAGTTCACAAGCCCTGGCTTGTCTGCAGTGACCAGACATTATTATAGTGTGCTTCTCCAAGAATGAGATTTTACATGTGGTCCATCTTTCGCTGGTCTGCGTCCTCCCTTATTTGCATCGCGCAGAGCTTTCTGGAGCTCTGCTCGGGAACGCGCATTTGCTTGTGCTAGCGCGGGTACGCGCCGTGGGACACCCGCGCGGCCGGGCCGGACCTGCACCCGCTGCGCTCTGCCCGGGAACACAGCGGCGCGGAGCGGCGGCCCCACCTGCTGCTGTACGTGTCCCGTGTACTGCTCCACGAACTCGGCGAAGCGGATGTAGTCGGTGCCAAGGCGGCAGAGCCGGTTCAAGACGCTGGTCTCGCTGGGGTGCAGGAACGGCAGTTCCTGGGACACCTGAGGGGGAATCAGCGGTCAGGGCGGGGCCGGGCGGGGGCCGGGCGGGGGCCGGGCGGGGGCCGGGCCGTACCTGCAGGCCGCCGCGCTTGCTCCAGGTGAAGGCCGCCCCCGGGTACCCGCTCAGCGCCAGCAGCAGCTCGTGGATCATCCTGCCGCGCGGGCTGCTGGGAAGCGCGCAAGGGCCGCCGGGAAGGGCAGGGCTGCGCGGCGGCTGCGCGAGGCGCAGGGCAGCTCGCGCTGCGGGAGTGGCGGGGCCGGAGCCGGTTGTGCTGCGGAGGGCGGGTCCTCACCGGGCACGGGGCGGGGCGGGGCGGGGCCACGCGGGGGCGAGCGCGCCGGGTTGCTCGAACCGTCACTGGGAGCTGCAGAGCGCTGCGCCCCGCCCCGCCCCGCCCCGCCCCGCCCCGCGAGGGGCGCCCTGGCCCCGGCCCTGGCCCCGGCCCCGGCCCCTCTTTTGCTACAGGAGGGCGGTTGAATAACGTGGGTGGCTGTGACGGCAAGTGCTGGTCCAGAAGGTCCGTTCCAGGATGTCAGCAAATCTGCAGCCTTCCAGGTTAAATTTTGGGTTTGGTATTCCTTACCAGGTTTCTTTATCAGTGTCTCATATAATTTGTCAGTGTTTTATCAATGTCAGTTTTATCTTTCTTATATAGTGCTTTCCTTCACTTACTTTCTTAAGCCAGGTCATCTTTCAAGCAAGACTGCCCACTTTCAAAACGGTGGAGTTATCTAATAAACTGTTGTTTAGTAACCTTTTCATTTTCCTTATCCTATTTCTGGCAGTGTTTTTTCTTCATGTGTGTTTTTACTCTTCATCATTTAGAAGAAATTGGTGTTAAGGGTCATATGACAGAAGTCTGTTAACTGTTAATTTTAAACATGTACTTGGTTCATGATCAGCTTGTCACAATGAGATCTGAAGTGCAGGAAGAACTTCTGTTATCTTCTTGCAGGAATGAATAATTCCAAGTACATTGCCTCATTTTCTAAAGAAGTTTTTCTTTTAATATGGTCTCTCTGACGTGTGCATTTGCTTTCTATAACTGTCTTTATCTGTAACTTGGGAGCCCCAACGGTATCATTCTATCATGTATCAAAAGCTACCCTCTTATATTGACAAAGCTCCTGTTGTCTGAATCAAGACTGAGGAATTTGTCTAGGAGTTTGTTGGTCATCATTGACATAAGTATCACAGTGTGTATTGGGCCAGGAAAGCTATGTGCCATTCCTGCTTTTAGGAAGCAGTATTTGAGGTTTAGCACTGTTGCCTTCAATCTTGCAGTGCTGAAGTTAGTGGCAGTCCTTCGCTTATTTGTAAAAGGCTTTGGTTCAATCCCATGCTGCTGACCAAAGGTTCTGTGTTAGCAGGTGGACTTTGATTGATGCTGAATTTCAATACAGTATCTATTTTCAGTAGATTATAATGCTAAGCATGATATAGATTGTTTATAGGTAGTTAAATATGTAGTGATGGCTCAATAAGTGACCAAAAAATGTTTAGTCTGTAAAGACTAAATTCGTAGTTGAACAGCATCTTTGTGCAGTACTGTTAATGTAATGTTTTGAACAGAAATACATGCTACACATTGTATCTGTTAGAGAAATCTTGAATCTAAATACAGGCATCTTCTGCAGCCAGGAGCTAAGCTTACAGCAGCATTCCTTCACAAAAAGTGGAAATTCTCAAGTCTTCCTTCAGAACAGGGCAGGACTGAACACGGTGTAAAACTTCCTAGAGCAGAAGGAACTTTCTTTTATCGAAGGCAGGGGTTGTGGGGGGAACTAATTTTTGTGGAAGGTAGTGAATTGTTCGAAGCAAATCATACTTATACTATGATTTATACTTATAATTAACCATGCAAGCAATTTAAATGGAGATATGGTGGCTTTTTCATCATTGGGGTCCTTCTCTGGTGGTGAAAGTTACGGGTTTGGTGTGTGGCCAGTGTCACAGAATTGGTCAGGGTAGATGTCTCATGGTGTCTTTGCTTTATAATCTGTAAATCTGGCTCAACCCCACTCACTTGCTTCCAGCTAAATATTGTGGTCTGCTCAGGACTTAAATTACTTTATTGGCTCCCCAAGTGTCTTTTTAGGTAGCCTACATGAGAACAAATAGAGGAAACAAAGCAGCGTTACAAAGCAGATAAAAAGACAGGGAGTATGTACTACAGACAAAACGAATCTTGAGTTGCCCCGTTTTTTATGGTTTTATATTTTGTTTTGTTCTGTTTTTTTCCAGGTAACTGTGGGACTTCTTGGACCGTACAGGTCCTTCAAGAGAAACTGTACCTGGTGTGTGGGGACAAGTGCGCAGTTCTCCAGTTCAGGAAGCCTTTTTGCCAGTACAGAGCTTGCCCGTGTTGCACTGTCGTGAGGGGGAAGGGAGAGGATTTTATCACGGGCACTCAGAGCAGGGAGATTTCTAACTTGCCTCCAAAGAGTAAGGACTCCTCTGCTATTCCAGCAGCCTGTTGCTGTGCCCTAGCATCGTGTCATGACTGTCAGCAGAACTGGGCAGGATTTGGGCTCCATGCTTTTCTGTCACTTGCTCTCAGTGTTCCATGGGGAGTCCTGCAGATAGTGTGCATGCAGGGCTGTATCCCAGGCAGCTGCTGGGCCATCGGAAGCAAGGTCAGGATGCAAAAGCAAGAGTGTGGAAGCAAAGGGGATTGAGGAGACCCCTTTTGAAAGCCAGACTTCCCTTTTTCCTGCCTGGCTTGTCTGGTGCGGTGGAAGCATGTGGGATGGGGTGGTCTGTATTCTCTTGCCCCAGGTGTGCAGCTGCTTCCCTTTCAGTTTCTCCAGAGGTCCATGCAAAGTTCCCTGCTGCAAACATGGGCAGATCAGGGCTGTGGGAGTGATCTGGGCTAGCACTGAGAGTGCAGTTGTGAACTAGCACGAGGGTGGGCAGGCGTGTGGATGTTTGTGTGTATGTCTCTGTGTTTCCTTCTTTTAAGCCAGGTCAGTAGCTTGTCTCATTTGACTGCTGTGATTTTGAGCTGATGCTGGGAGCCAAAAGGCAACTTTTGCAGTGGCAATCCATAGCCTAACATGCAACCGTCTACAAGAGTATCACCAAGTATGTGAGGGGTACGAGTCTTTTTTATATATACATATATATGCACAGATATATATTTTTCAGTGTGTATATATATGTAATGTATAGCTATGCTTACTCGATTGGGACAGCTCTATCTGGATTCCTACAGGGCATTCTGCCCCTGTAGGCACAGAATATGTAGGTAAACAGGGCAGCTGGAGAAGACAGCAAAAATGAATAGAGATCTAAACCTTATTACAGACATAGGGGATAATAGTTAAATTTATTTGGGACAAATGGGGTCTAACGGGAAAGGTCATGACTGGCTGTACATGATTGAAGTACAAAAATAGTATTAAGAAATAAAAAAATAGTAATAAGGATGAGATGGATCATCAGAACGAAGAACACTAAGATGTAGAGTGGCAACAGATGTATGTTATTCCAGCTGTCTGGGAGTTTCATGTGTGCTACAGAGAGAATAATGGGTTGGAATTCTTAGTGCTAAATGGGACCTAGAGCAGATCCTGCTCCATCTTCAGGCTATGTTTTGCCAGAAATGAGGATACATGTGAACAATTATTCAGTGGAAGGTTGTTTGAATATGCTGTTATTTCCCAATCTTTCTTTGGACTGCGAGACGGTAATACTTCGGAAAGGCAGGTGCAATAGCTATATATGCTATCCTGTTTGGAGGGGGATTTGAAAAGGTTAAGAGATTCATTATGTTTCAGTGGTAGCCTGCGGATGGGTTATCTTAAGTGACTAAAGAATCACTGCTTTGGAGTCTTCAGGTGTTCTAAACATCAATTTTTTCAGCACTATTCACAGAAATAATCTTTCTCATAAAAGAAGTGGCCAATAAATACCTGCAAAAGAACAGATAACAGTAGTTCAAATAAAGGACTGAATTTTGGAGCTCCGTTTCCCCTAGGAAGCCTAGTGATTAGACTTTAAGGCCAAGTACTTAAAGAATTTTTTTTTACAGAACTGATCACTCAGATTTTGAAACTAGAAAAAAATAAGTGCCTCTTTAATGCTATTTGTAAGGCTATCTGACTGTTGCCTATTGAACATTTAAAAACAAAACCACCCCAAGACAAAGAGGAGAGGCAATAAATTAAACGCACAGATACACAAACCCTAACAACAGTTAGCAGAGACAGTAACAAAGACCAGAAATCTTAAATGAGGGGAGCTAATACAGGAACCACTGAAATATAACCTTGAAGAGGTTCAGCCAGATTCTTTGATGATGTGTGAGAATCATGATTTATTTTTCTTATCAGAATGGGTCTTATAGGAAAGAGTAAGTTTATGAGATTTTTTTGAGGGAGGATTGTGGGACTGTGCAAAAAATATTATGGGATTTTTAGGGGGAACAAAACCGGTTTTGCACTCCATAATCTACATATAACCATTTTAAATGTCTTCTCATTGCATAGCTGCAAAGCAGCCACATGTGAAGTAATGCCAATAAATGTTAATAATTAGAACTATAAGTGTTTGTTATAAAGCCTTTTGTTTTGATTTTGTGTCTGGCATTCACTATGTAGTTACTTTGTAACTGTTGAACTGTGATGTGTAACAATTATAATCAACAGAAACAGCTTTCAATTTTAGTCTCCCTTTTATACAGACCCTTAAAAAAATTACATAAATACATTTTTTGATGGACTTGCAGAATCGTTGAGGTTGGAAGGGACCTCTGTAAGTCTCTAGTCCAACCTTGCTTCCTCAACACAGCGTCAACTAGAGCAGGTTGTCCAGGACTCTGTCTAGTTAGGTTTGAAGTATCTCCAAGGACAGAGACTGCACAACTTCTCTGGGCAACTTGTTCCAGTCAGTGGTTGACCACCCTCAAAGTAAAAATGTTTCTTCTTCTGTTCAAGTGGACTTTTGTGAATTTCAGTCCATTGCCCATTGCTTCTTGGCCTCCTCTCTCAGCCTGTGCTGATATGTAAGATCCTCCAAGCCCTTAATCAGTTGCTTGGTGCTTCACTGAACTTCCTCTGTTATGTTCATGTCTTCCTTGTACTGGGGAAGCTGGAACCAGACCCTATACTTTACATGTGGTTTTACCAGCACTGGGAAGAGGGGAAGGATCACCTCCCTTACCTGTTTGTAGTGCTTTTCCTAATAGAGGCTGTTGGTCTACTGAATTACTTAATTTGTGCTTATATAAGGTAGGAAGCTTATACCCTGGTAGTGAAATTCATGGGACTGATTAAAATGGACACACAGTGGCACCTTCAGTACTCTGACTCTTGAACAAGAACTAGGCAAAGCAACAGTAATAAATGAGCTTAACATGTGCTGAGGGGAAGGGAACTTTCAAGGCCTGATCATCTCCTGTGGCAGCGCTGCTGAATGTTGCTGCTGTTGTATGCTGATATATTGGGGCACCCTGCTTCAAATTGTGGCTGACATTTCAGGTGAGTTACCATGGTGTGGTCAGCAGGGCTCTTTAGATGGAACGGCACAGCTGTGTCCAGCAAGGCCAGGTTTCGCTACTGAAGAGAGCCGATGCAGCTGGGAAGCCTGGCAAGAGAAGAGGATGTAGGCAAGCCTGGCCTGGCAGGGTGTGTGGAAGGGGGCCGGACCGTCAAGGCTGAGCTGATGTGGCTGCGCTGTACGCAGGGAACTGGCATGGCAGGGCTGTGTGCGTGAGGAAGCCGGGAGGGTTGAGGGCAGATGCAGGGTCGTGACTGTGGTGACCTGGGCTGTGTCCCACGTAACAGGGCCGTCAGCGCTGCAGAGCTGAGGTCGGAGCTTAGTTGGGTGTCGTGAAGGGGGCTGGCAGGAAAGCTCAGCGCCTCGGGCGGGGCAGGCCCAGGGCGGGGACCTGAGAGGGGGACCCCGGGGCGGGACACGGGCTCCTGCGTGGTGCAGGGCGGCCCGGCTGGCGTCCGTCCGGGCTGAGGCTTGCGGGACGAGGCTGAGCTAGGCTGGACGCCGAGGGGCCGGGCCGGGCGCGCTGTCGCCCCGCTGCGGAGGTGGCCAGGGTGCGGCCGGGGTGGGGCGAGTGAGCGAGCGCGGGGCGACGGCTCCTCCCCCGCCACACCCGGTGCGGCAGGAAGAGGAACAGCCGCGGACGCGCCCAGCTCCCGGCCGGCCCCGGCCCAGCGCAGCGTCATGGCGGCGGAGGAGATGGACGGGCTGCCTGTGTCCCGGCCCCACTATGGCTGTGAGTCCTGGGGTGCCCGGGGTTCCGCGCGGCCGCCAAGCAGCGACCTGACCGGCGACGCCCTTCCCGGCCCGCGCTGTCCGTCCCTTTCCAGGGGCCGCTGCTGGGAGGGGAGGCTGGGGCGCTGCAGGCGCGGGGGGAGCCGCGGGGTCTCGGCTCTGGGACTGGCCCGCGGGCGCGGTGGGTCCCGCCGGCTCTCCGCGCGGGCCCCGGGCGCGTCCCGCCGTGCCGCCCGCGGGGTGGGCGCCCCGGGGCGCGGGAGCTCGTCCAAGCTCGACATCCGTCCTCGGGCGCTGGAGAAGAACGCGGGGAGAAGGCGGCGGATGGACAGCGCAGGGGCGTCTTACGGCTCGACCGCCGTCGCCTCCCGCCGGCGGGCTCCAAGCCTCGCCCAAGATGTCTGCCGCGGGCGGGGGGGCAGCGCCGGGCGGGGGCGCCCCTGGTGGGAGGGGGCGCCCCGGCAGGAGAGAGGCGCGGGGCCGCGGGCCGCCGCCGCGGCGGTCCCTGGCTTCTGCCTTCCCGCGTGTTTCGGCGACGACGCCTGACTTACCGGGCGCAGCGCGTCCCGATCGGACACCTCCGCCTCCTTGTCCTACGCTTGCTGTGGAGAGGGAGGCTTTAGTCCGAGGCGTCCGAAAGAAGTGCTCCCTTGTGCTACGATACTACGTCAAAAATAAGCAAAGGCAGGGAAAACCGCGGTGCCGCGGATGGGAGATGTACGCGACGATCAGCCAGGCCGTGCGGTGCTGGCCGAGGCGCGCGGGGCCGGGGTGGGCGGCAGCAGGTGGAGCGCCGGCGGGGGGGTTGTGTGCCCCGCGTTCGGCATGAAGTAAGAAGGAAGGATTGAGCTGGGGAGTCGGGAGGCGAGGGAATTTTTCCTTGCTAGTAGGCGTTACCCTGTGGTTTGGGACGGTTTTCGGCTCTTGTAACTTTGGGTGGTATCGGTAGAGTCATCGGGAAGGTGCCTTTGCGGTACTCCAGACTAGTTTCTGAGAGACCTTTTGCCGTTTGAACCAAGGTCTTGTTTGATCCCAAGTGCTGTAGTTGAAATCTCATCACTTGCATGTATTTGTTGAAGGCATTTTAGCTGTAAACTAACCTTTGATTAATAGTGGTATGAGATGTTTCCTATTTGCCAAGTTGGTCCATAAACCCTAAAAAGTCGTGGGGTTTTGGTTGTTCTTTTTTTTTTTTTTTGACATGAGAGCATGGATGAGGTATTTAGCTGTAAAATGGAAAGGGTAGGCTTTATTACTGAGGCTTTAAACACGCAGAATCTGGAAGATTTAGGCATATAGCCCTATGTAGGTCCTTGGCTTGATCTGATGTGCAGCTTATGGATCTGAATGATTGCCTTCCAGATGAGGTTTGTGAGTAGCACTTCCATCTTTTTTAGAGATGGACTATAGAGGTACCGAACAGGTTATGTGATGCGAATGTATATTGTTGTCCTTCCTTAATCTTTGGCTACCAAAATCAGGGGATAGATGAAGGGACATGTGGTTGCTGGTCTGCTTTTGAGGAAGAGAAAGGCAAAGTGAGAAGAAAACAAGAAAATGAAGGACTGGTTCTAAGAAATTGAAAGATGGAAGAGGTTGGATCACAGTCAAATTGAGAAATCAGAAAGAGGGAAGGTGGCAAGTTTATGTGACAAGGAAGGATAAGGAAACAGGGTCTCTCCTGGTCCTTCATTTTTCTTAATCAAATAAAACCTGTGATGAGTTTCTTTGGGAAAGGTTGGGTCTGTTTTTTGGTGTGCCTGTCCAGTTCCATTCGGTCTTCAACAACCTGAGAATGTGTTTTGACTATTTGCAGCTGTCTTGGATAATGAGAGATTAACAGCAGAGGAAATGGATGAAAGACGACGCCAGAATGTAGCCTATGAATACCTTTGTCATCTGGAGGAAGCAAAGAGGTAAGAATAAGTGGTTTTGAAACTGCTGGTGCTTGAAAAGAATTTATGGTATTTGTTAAGGGAAATAATTTGTATGCAGTTTACCTCTTGTCTGTGTTTCTTAGTGGCTATATCAGTTAATTTTAAAAAACAAACTTCCCCTTCCCCCCCTGCCCCCCAAAAAACCACCCCGAAACCAGCTGACCCCGATGTGCATATCTAACACGTTCTTGAGGACTTTCTGTGACAAGGCCTCTGTAGCTCTAGTGCCAGTATTCCTAGCACCAAATGGGTTCTCCCTGTTACCCGACTTGTATATGTCTTGGTGCAGTTTTACCTCACTGCTTGTCAATGGACATGAAGAACAGGTTATTCTTTTCCTCTTAACTGCAGTCTCTTACAGATGTAAATTGTAACGGTGTATTTCCCTTGCGCTTATCTTCTCTTAGATTGAAAACTCAATTCTTGCGTATTTCTCTGTGGGTCTGATTTAATAGGTCTGTAGTACTTTACCCTGGATTGTTCTGACTCCTTTCTGGTCGCTCCTTGCCTTTCTGGAAGTGCACTGCCAAAACAGAGGAAAGTTTTCCAGCAGGGGAGTTAACATGCGTAATTATAAGAGCACAAGGATTATTTTGAGTACCCTGATAGATATGCTAGTATAGTACATTGTGGCATGGTATCTATCTTTTCATAATGGTATGATGTAGTAGAGTGTTGCTGAGTTGCCACCCTTTTCCTTGAAGGTGTGCTGCTGAAATTTGTTCCTCATCCTGTTTTTGTACAGTCTATTGTGTTTTTCTGAGTGTGTTACCTTTCACTTGATCCTGCCGAATTTCATTTTTCCTGATCGTTGTTTAGTATGTTGAAGTAATTTTGATCTTATACCTGTCCTTCGTCATTTGTATAGCTTGTCATTTATGACATTAAATATGCCATTTCCATGTTTAATAAGCATGTAAGCATGCTGTATTTCTTCATTCAGACGATTAATGGAAATATGATCATAACACAGTAGATGCTATGTATCTGCTATTAAAGGAAAAAGAACCAATATTAGAAACAAATGCATGAAGTCTTACTGTTGATATTTTAAAAATCTTTTTACAAATGTTCGATCCTGTATGTTGTATGTGGAGAATAGGAATGAGACAGACTAGTTTGTCTACTGCTTCGCTTCTTGACTGTTGCGTCTTTTCATGCCTTTGTATAAACAGATTTTTTTACTCGAAATTTAAATTTTTTTTGAAGCTGGGATTGAGACCAAGGACAGGTTTTCAAGGACAAGAGTGAAGAAGAAAAGGGGAGGTAATGTTTGTATGGGTGACTCCCCCTGCCCCCAACACTTCTGAAAGTAAGGCTAGTGTTTCAGTTTGCATTTTGTAATTAGTCAGGAAATGGATTGTGAGCATTTTGTGATTAGTCAGCAAATGGATCGTGAGCTTAGACTTTCCTCATCCCCCAAAGATCAAGGCAAAGTAGCCAGTGTGTATACCACAGAAAATGACTTCTGGAGCAGTAGAAAAGTACAGAGCGTGCATAAAAGCATGTTCAAAATAGCCAACAGCACATTTTGTCATGGCTCGCTGAATGCTTCAGTCTGCCTTTGACCTTCAAAAGATGATATGGATTAAGAGCCATAAAACTTTCTCTTCCACTGGCTGGGTGATGAATTTTGGATAAATCTGGCTGAGTCTTCCCCAGCAAGACAGACATGTTCTGCTGTAGTGATTTTATTGGGGAGGAAATGCTGAGTTTAAGTTCACTGCTGGCAGAGTATAAAGAAGGACGTAATTGCAGGATTTTAATAGTTTATGCTGCCTCACTGAGGATGTATAGTATATTTTTGAAGGGGCAGAGACCACTCAGTTTACGCTGGTCTTTTAGGTGCTTCAAGACAATTGTCACTACTATAGATTCACAGAGCCTGTTTAGTTACTAATAGGCAATAATTTTAATTTTCTGTCCATACAAATTTGGATGAGGTGAAGTAGTGAGAAAGGTCTGACTATAAGTCAAAAGAACTCCTTCCCTTTGAATCCAAAATGTTTAGGAGCAAATGGTGACAAGAGTGTTGTGTTGTAGTCGCTGTCCATATGTGAAGACCCAGATCATCATTTGTGAACTCTTTCTGCCATTGCCCTCGGACTAAATGCTTTCCAAGGTGCTTGTTTGCTGTTCAATTCCATGTCCAGATTTGCAGAAGAATTCAGGAAAAAACACCTAACGCGCCACAGCGTTAGTATTTTTGTTAAGCTCTTGCTTAATCCTGGGGACTTACTCATTAGATAATTCATCTTTGACTCTTAAAATTTCTTAGGCATCTTATCTCTCCTTCTGAGTATTGCATTGGTATTGATGAGGCTGAGCAGTTGGACATTTGATTTTGCTGCACCTTGTCAGAAACAAGATGTTTTCACTATTTTGTCTCAGGATGAGCCTTCAGATGTTTCAAAGAATGCCTAGTGGTTACTGCGATGTTTTGTGAAGAATGAAGCAACAGCTCTGTTGCTCAAAATGCAAGAAGTGGTGTTGCAGCCTTCCTCGTATCCACTTTGGCCATCAGAGCACTTATTTGTTAAGTGGAAGGTCTGCTTGGAGAGCTTCAAATACCACTTTTCCAACCCTCAACCCGTGTTTGCTTAATGGCCTATAGGCTGTTCGCGCATATGTGAGTGGGAATTCCTGACTCCTATAGCTGAACCCATGCCACTTTGCATAAGAGTTAAAGATTAAGTGACCAGAAGGAGGGCAGGAGGCTCCTTAGTTTAATAATTAAGATACACAAGTGAGAGCAGAAAGGCTTGAGTTCATGGTCTACTCCCAAGAACTATTTTTTCCTCACTGAGCAGTCTTTTTGGAAATTGTCCTTTGAATTTTTTTTATTACTACTAGTACCGCCTAAAAGAGGGGTTTTGGCTGTGTTGTTGGTAAGGAGTTTATTTAGCAAAAACTAAACAAGAACTGTAAGAGATCATTAGACTTGAAATTAATGTCCTTGGTCTGATATTTTCTGTATTTTACTACTTTGCCAGTAGCGTAACTGAGATGGAACCTGTGAATTAGATGCTGTAGCATTTTGCTTGTGCTATTGATTTCAATGCCTCAGAGCTGTGGGTATGAATAGGGGGGTTTATAATATTTTTTCATAGTGAGAGATTTTCAGCTTGGAAGTTATATCTATAAGAAGAGGAGGAGGACCTAATAGCAGAGGAAGGTATCTCGTGCACCCTATGTCACACCTTCAGAAGCTGGAAGGGTGACGTTGTAAAGTTGATGGCGACTGAGGCAGGGCAGGAGGCAGCTGAAGAACAATTCTTAGTCGCTCCCCTCCTCCCCGCTGTAATCGTATTACATTATAATATTGCATTCACACATTGCAATTTATATTCATTTTTTTTATAATGTAAAGGCACCTAAAATGGTATGTATAGTATCATGCTGATTTGCATTGCATCAGCATTGTCAGAGGCTTACTCTCCCTTTAACCAAGCAAAACATACAGAGTCTGGAGGCAGAAGTGATGAAGGTCAGATGCAAATTGGCTAGCACCCAATTGCATGCTGAAATGAGAAATCCAGAAAAGTCTGGATTTCTGAACTATCTGATGTAACAGCACGTGTGCGGTAGCTTTGAGTATTTCACGAAGTTGTTTGGAGTACCTGTCTGCTAAGGAGCACGCATCAGAGGCGTTATCAGAGGAATATCAATAACTTGTACTTATTTAACGGTATTCCAGCCTGTGTTGAGGTGTTTGTTTGTGGTTTTTTTTTTTTTTTTTCCTTCTTCTTGGGCTATCGCTGTTCTGTTGTTACTTAGCAGTGTTTGACTTCAGCTACTGATGTGCAACAGTCTTGTGAAACAGGCGTTATTCTTGCAACTTGGAGAAAGGGAGGCAGAGTGTGCAACTAAATTGCTCAAGATGGTGAAAGACATTGAAATGAAAATTTGAGCTAAAATGAAGATTGTGAATAGAGGGATTTCTTTAATATGCTTGGACTGGATGCCTCTGTCTTGAATAAAAATGGCTTTATGAATAAGTGCTGTTTAATACTTCAGGTTTCATGTTCTGTGTTTGGTTGCTTGTTAGGGGTGTTTTTATTTGGTGTGTGGGTGTTTTTTCCTCCAAATCACAGTAGTCTATACGGAAAAGTGGCAGTGCAGATAAAACTGTAAGAAGTACTCTGTTCTGTTGTGACATGGCAGCTTGTGCTCACAGGAGGGTTCTCTGGAATAGAAGCAACCAAAGAAAACTTCTTCTTGTGGTCCTTATCTAGAAGTCAGGCTGGTGCACTAATATTTTTCATCCGTGTTGTGTGATAGCCTTTTTCCTATGTGGGTTCCTTGTTGGGTTATTGTGACATTTTCTTTATGAAATTAGGACTGGCCAATTTGGCAAAGGCTTTTTCAAGCTTTGTCTTTCACTGTGGAATATTTTAAGTTCTCCAACTTGGAAACTAGAATGTTTTTGGCTCTCTTGTTTCCTTATCTGGCTTGCTGAGTGATGGTGCCATGCTTTTGCCCCGGGATAGTAGCAAATATTTTCATTCTGGGTTACACCCTAGCATGGTGTAAGCATTTTAGTGCCCAGATTACATGGCTTCAAATAACTATATAACTTCTGTTGTGCTTGAGCAGTGTGGGTTTTTTTCTTGTATCCATGAGGATGGAATCTGACCATGTGGGGGGTTTTTCCTCCTTTTTGGGGTTTCTTGTAGAAGATGTTCTCTGTTGAGCAAGAAAAGGATGCTGCTTGCTCTTTATTGCTGATTTAATTTGTTCAGGACTGAAGTGTGCTGTCTGTGATCTTGTGGTAATTCCCTTCTTTCTGACAGATTGGAAGATGGCTTAGTGTAAGCTGGTAATACTGTTGAGATAAAGTAATATTTTTTTGCTTGGGCCTTTCCCATTGATTGCTTTTCTGTAAAAATTACTTTCCCCTCTCCTTCATGCACGCTCTCTCGCTTTAAAGTGGGGAGCAATTTTTTTGACTGGGTTGACTTGTCTGGGTTGACTTCAAGCAAAAAATAAGATGAAATTGCATGCCGAGTGACTTTGTTTGTTCATTTTTAGAAGAAATATAATGTTTAAAGCAAAAAACCATCTAGTCTAATCTTTCTGGGTTTCACACTTTCAGTTTGAAAGTGTTTGGATGCAAGATCTGCTTAAACAGGTTTCTTTATCTTCAGAGGTGTAGGGTGCCCAGGAGAATGAAGCAGAAGAATGTATTACAGAGGACACCACTTTCTGGACAGATTGAACACATCTAGAGTTAGTGCTAGATGGGAAGCTCTGTAAAGCTTGTTCTGTGAGTAACTTTGTAAAGCTGGTTTGTCAGTGACTGTAAAGTTGTAGATACCAATTGTTGAAGGAGCTCTTTTTTGAAGAAAAAATATTTAAAATAGTACACTACAGTTTAAATCTGCTTGTGAAGGAAATGTGATAGTTGCTCTTTTGCACAGAAACGAGGCTTATTTATTGCAAAGCAGATTTTTCAGAAAGGTGTTAAATTACATTGTTTCCATTCTGTTATTAACATGAACTTGGAAAAATTGAGGTAGTTTAGTTAAAATGTGTGTCTTACGAGCCTGTGTTAAGAACAGGGCTGCAATAGAGAGCTTGGTCCCAGTAAGGTAGTTTGAGAAAAGCAAGATTAGGCTTTCTCGCTTAAGTACGGTTCTCAGTGTGCCTCAGATAAGCAAGTTGTGTGCAGAATACCTTATTTAAATCCTGCTTAAATTAATCTGCAAATGAGGTACAGGCAAGTTTCCTGTGGGTTTTGAAGCTGTAGAATTAGGGCATTACCTTTTGGAGGATTCTGAGGATGAAGTGGTAATAGTAGCCTGTGGAGTACAGCCTAGGGTGTCACAGTCCTGGTGGTATGAACTAGAGCTGCAGCTGAAGAATTAAATTTTTTTTTTGCTTTGTTTTATTGTAAATTTCAAGACAGCAAGAATTGTAATATAACTCTGGAGTCCCTGAAATAAAAAGAAAGGTAAAGATTGTTTTGGGTTTATCTCCGATATCTCTGAGCTCTTTTTTTTCCCCCTCTCTCTACCCCGCCCCCCCCCGACTTAGGCAAACTTGAGTTTGTGGCATGGAGTTTCTTTTAGCTTTTAAAGACGGTTCTATTTGCATTCATATTGTAATGTCCAGAGTGTATGCAGCCCGGCTATATTTACTGTCCTTCAGTGATTTATGAGCAATTAATTGTATTACCTCAGAAGCATGGGAAATTATTGTAAGCTTGCAAATAACAGAAAAAACAAAGATAATGTGGTGGGTCTTAAAACTGTTCACAGACTAGATATGAAACTTACTCTGTAGTTATGAGATGTGAAAGCTTTTTTGCCTTATTCAGGTCAGCCTGCATCTATATTTAATCCATCAGATCATAATGGTCCCCTCTTTAATAATTGCCTGTCGGTATTGCATGCTGGAAAAGATCTAAAGATGGAATTAGTTATGTTTAGAAAACATCTGCAGTAATTTAGTCAGTAACCTGTAATGTAGAACCGAAGAAAGTGTTCCTCTTATTGATGAGGTCTTCAGACTTAGATGGGAGGCAGCCTGAGACTTCTGAATGATGTCTGGCTGGTTTGCCTATGTTTTATTTCAAAGGTATAACTCCTTTTTGGAGATTTTTTTTTTTTTAATTTTCTAATTTTAGAGTGAGGCTGCTTTTTTTTTTTTTTAACCATTTGTAATGTTGAAGTATATTTGGAGTTTTACAGTTGCAGAGTCAAGAGAGAAATAAGCTCATTCATAAATTGATGTATTTGTATGTGAGGAGTCCTGATATCTTCACATATAATCAGAGTTACAAAATTACAGGGACTGGCAGTTGTCTGAAAACAACTCATGTAATTCCTACCACAGGTGACCCTTCTAGATCAGGTGAGTGGGTCAGAAGGTCACTAAGTGACAGAGCAGAACTAACTCTTATGTGGTGTAAACAGGGCTCCTCTTTTTATTCCAGGCTAATCAAGTCTTTTTTTTTCTTTATTTCCATTTTATTCTGACTTGTAAATTGGGTCAGGTACTGGTTTTTCGGGGTTGGTTGTTGGTTTTTTTTTGTATGTGTGCATGTGGTTTGGTTTTGTCTGTTTTCTGCTTCTGTCAGTTACAATGCAAGTCCCATGTTAGACTGTAATCCATGAATATTCATAGATAATATTTTATTATCAATAGTTGTAGGTTGAAGTAACTGTTGTTTAGCTCTTGGCGCTTTATCTGGGGCTTCATATCAGCTCCTGTTTGGACTTGAGGAGGTACTTCTCTACAGTTTCTGTAGTTTCATTGATGACCTCATGCAGCTGGCAGGGAGTGGCTGTCTCAACTGGAAATGTCTTGGAATGCACATTCAGAACTCTATTTTTCTGAGAAGTGGGTGGAGAGAGATGGGGGGAGGACAGTGGTGGGATATCACCATCTTTGCCTCACTATGCATACTTTTTTTATGACTCACTGGAAATAGTAATGAAAGGCAGGCGAGGCGGAGAGAAACAGCTGTTTGCACAGAGCTCAATATAGAGACCAGGATTTTGCTGTTTGGATGGTGGTTTCTGAAAGAATGTTGCATGTAGTGCAAGAAGAGAGCAGACCAAAATAACCCCAGCAAGTAGTTCTCACGTGACAGTTCTTGACTGTCAGGTTCTGTGGAGTGCTTCTTATAAGCCTTATTTGCAGGACATCAACTTAATTTTGAGGTATGATGACTTTAGTGATGCTATATCTTCCAAGCATTAAAGCCTATTTAATTTCTGATAGTAAGTGACCAGGCAATTAGCTTTGTCAACAGAATGGTTTAGTGTGTCTTGAAAAAGATTTTTGCATATGTGATAGAGCTCCTCATGACTATGTGCTTGGCACTCATCTGAAAGCTCTTCGGGACTAATCTTTTTGGCAAACGTGACAAATATGATAGGATCCCCATGGGCAAGAGCAGCTGACGTGATTTTTTTTTTTTACCAGTTGTTGGCAGTGTTTGCAACGGAACAAAAAGAAACCTCATATTTACTTTCACAGGGGGGAACCACTAATCCTTTGCTTTTTGATATCTTTGAACTGAAAACGTCTCTGTGGATAATGAGAATGTTTGGGGACCTTTTAGCTGTGAGCAGCACTTGTTTTCCTAGCTCTCCATAGAATGGTTTGAGTTGGAAGGGACCTTAAAGATCCTCCAGTTCCAACCCCCTGCCATGGGCAGGGACACGTCCCACCAGACCAGGTTGCTCCCAGCCCCATCCAGCCTGGCCTTGAGCACTGCCAGGGAGGGGGCAGCCCCGGCTTCTCTGGGCAACCTTTGCCAGGGCCTCACCACCCTCACAGGGAAGAACATCTTCCTAATATCTAGTCTAAATCTCCCCTCTTTCAATTTAAAACCATTACCTCTCATTCTATCACTACACCCCCTGATAGAGTCCCTCCCCACCTTTCCTGTAGGCCCCCTCTACTGGAAGGCCACTATGAGATCTCCCTGGAGCCTTCTCTTCTCTAGGCCGAACAACTTCAACTCTCTCAGCCTGTCTGTGTAGGGGAGGTGCTCCAGCCCCCGATCATCTTTGTGGGCCTCCTCTGGACCCGCTTAAGCAGGTTCATTCTGTCTTATGCTGGAAGCCCCAGAGCTGCACGGAGCACTGCAGGTAGAGTCCCACCAGAGCAGGGTGGAGGGGGAGAATCACCTCCTTTGACCTGCTGGCCACGCTGCTCTTGATGCAGCCCAGAATGTGATTTGCTTTCTGGTCTGCAAGCACGCATTGCTGGCTCATATTTGAGAGGCTGTTTCTTTTCCTGCACAAACTACTGGAACGCATTTGAATTTTCACCTACTTCTCTAGAAGAGAACACTCCCGATGTGATAAATTTATTTCATTTTGTTGTTGTTACCTCTCCGAGAAATCTTCTTTCATTGTCTTGGTGATACCTTGATTTATTCAGAGTTGGTAGAATGAGTTATTTTAGAGAGAGGTTTTTGTTTGGGATATTGGCATGGCTGTCTAATGCTCTTGCTCAGGTGAACTGGAGCTGAGGCTGTCTGCGAGTTTTCTCTTCTGATCCTCTGTGAGAACGTGTGCCAAGTCTGTGATTTGTACCTGAAGTAAAAGCGTTTGAGATGCATATGTAGAGGCAGTGATCTGCTGGAGTATGAGATCCCGCTTCTTTCAATAAAATGTATAGGATGATTTGTCCAAAAAGTGCCATACCTGTGGTGTTGGCAATACCGAGCAGTGCAAAAGCCTTTAAGCCACAGCTTTGTATGTTCTTTCAGATGGCTTATGCAGACACTGTTGGGGGGAAAAAAGAAGTGCTGCCCTTTTACTCTGGCCACTTTTTCCTCTGCTGTGATGCTGCTGCAGCCATGCATGTTTTCCTTGGTACACCTGTAGGGAATTGCAGTAGAAGGCCTAAGTGGGTGTGAATGGAAGCAGCTAGGTGTGGAGACATCACGTGCAACAGGGGAAGGGCTGTTGGAATGACCTGTGTTTTAAAAACGCCTGGATTGGCAGCTAGTCATCAAGACCCCAGCATGTTTGCGTTCAGTTTCATGAGACACCCTTTGGAGGCAGAGCACAAATCCTGATCAGCCATGGAGGTAGTACAGGACAGAGCTAGTCATCACTGTCATCTACAAAAGGGTATGAAAAGGCCTATCTGTAACCTGTAAAATCTGCATGTGTTGCCAGCTGAGGAAGAGCCCAGGAGGTGTGAGGAGAACTTGGCAGCTGGCATTCCTTGCCCTCCATGTCAGGGCAACAGGTCCTGGATCTCCTAATGCTTGTTGTTGGGCCAGGTGTAATGGCCCACTGCTGGGTGGACAGCTTGAACATCCATCTCCTGGTTGCCCGATTTGATTGCTGGACAGACTTCTTGGGCACCAGATGCCTTCTGGTGCTTGCGAGTATGAAGTTGAATGAAACCTGTTTTGGTTTTTATGTCAAATACAGCCACCTTCCCCCTTGTATAAGGTCTGGCATGTTTTGCTATGTTGTTGGTACAAGGGTGTAACTGCGTTTCCTACTTGTCTGCTGCCTTACAGGTTCAATAGACACTGGCTTTAGAACTAAGTTGAATGCAAGAGCTTTTTATTTTCTGAGGCAGGTGACAAAGATTTAAATTTCTCTTTCAGCTTGTTAGCTTTCTCAAAACTGTTTGAGTTGAAACTGAAATGAAGAATGCTGCTTTTGATAGGGAACTAGGGGAAGAGAATTATAAACCAGTGGACAGTCCAAATGTGGTTTAGGAAACAGATCTGGCTCAATAGAATATTTCAAATTACAATTCTGATTGTTTTGTGGTAATTACTGGTGTAATTTTAATAGTTGTAAAGATACCTGACTTAGTACGTCACACTGATTTGAGCAAAGCCCTGTGTGTTTACGGGTGTGATTTTAGATTTACCTGCTTTGGAAGACTAAGGGGCTGATCTTGAACACTGTATCTCTTGATGATGATCTTGTTTCCCAGGATGTTGATTGTTATACCGCTGAGGAAGCCAACTTGCCCTCCCCCGTGGATTTGAATATGTTCTTTGAAAAGTGGAATTCTAAATAAGTATTGTTGGTGCCTTCCTTTAGCTTGGACACCTGCTGTCTGGAATGTGCTGGTGTCTCTCAGTCTGCTTTTGTGAGCCTTGTTTCTGTAGGATGTCAGGCAAAAGAGGATAATGTTTGAAATCCAGTGTCTTGGTGCAGGATGCTAGACAAGATGGGGGAAGCCAATGGTAAGTTATGCAAAGGGTGAGCATGATGGGGAGTTAGGGAGAGGGAGACGTGTTTTCTTTCTTGAGTTTTTGTGGTTACGAGAAGAATGCTTGGTATTTTGAAAATCTTGCATGATGTAATTTGTCATTTTTGTAGTATGAATTGAATGGCTGGTTAGTGGTGTTCACTGGCTTGTTTCCAGCTTCTGATTGGCGGTTATACTGTGATCACTGAAACTCAGTTTGACAGAGGGTTCTGCCCTCTTCTTTTTTTTTTACCTCAGTTTTTTTACCAACTACCATATTCTGGCCAAATTTTTCTGTTACAGCAGCTGCATGAATAAGATGTTATTGCAACCTCTATTGCTTGAAGAAGATGATGTCACTTACTGCGTGTCAGAAATCCTTTCAAACAAACTAGTTTCCACTGAAATAGAAGTCCCTTTTAACAGAGAGATGGGTACATTGTTACAACTCCTTGTTTTTCAAAATGTAGATATCCAGGAACTGTGAAACTAGCTAATTAACTGCCAAATATTAAAGCACATGAACATTTTTCCATCTTTGCTGCTGCAGTTTTTTATTTTGGCTTTGGAAGATCAGGTGCAAATTTTCCATTTATTTTCTTGTGGACCAAACTGTTACTTTACCTTTCACTTGCCCTCCAAAGTACTGAAAAGAGAAGGGAGAAACTTTTTCAGTCTTTCCCCAGGCACTCCTTTCAAGTAATAAAAAAGCCTGTACATCAGCAGTATATGCTGTGACAGCTTAGTGGTATTTTGGTTGGGGTGGTATTTTTTTTTTTTATTGAAACCTAGACCAGACCACTTTATGAGACTTTTGCATCAGTATTATGACGTTTGAGGGAGTTAGACCATAAAGGATCCAATATTGATTTTTTTTTTTTTTTTTGAGGCTCCAGGTAGTGAGAGGTCAGCCATTATCGAGGTGGATCATTCCAATGGATTGAAATTTATGTGTGTTTTCCAATAAGAGTTTTTTCCTTGCTTCAGCTTCTAGCTGTTGTTTCTTACTGTCTTTGTCTAGTTGAGACTCCTGCTCTTGCAAATACTCTATTTGTATTGGTACTCTAATAGCCAGTTTGCTGACCTGGCAAAAATAATCTGTTCTTTTCCTTGGGACGGAGGGTGGGGACACGCTCTGTCAGGAGGCTGGGCTGAATCTGCTTGCTGAGACACATGGGCCTCCAGAATGCAAGGGAAGCAGCTGCAGTCTGTTGCTGCAGTCAGAGGAGATTTATCTTTTGTAGCTGTGCCCTGATACTGCCACTTTTTTATCCATGTGGTTTTAAATTTATTGTCTGTGCCTCGATAGTTATGCCTGTTCTTGCTTCCTGCTGGTTTGTTATTCTGGTCACGTGGCTGCCTCTCTGCTTTCACCTCTCAAGCCTCCTTTTCCCAGTACCTCAAATTCAACCTTGGTTTTGTTTTCAACACATGTTATTTAGCTTTGTCTTAAGTACTAATTTTTCACTTGCTGATTACTACTTTCACTTGGCGTACCTTTGATCAATTCCTGTTCTGTGTCTTCCTCAAATAAGGTTTCTCCTGAAGATGATTTCTTTTACTCCCAGCTGGTGTAAAGCTTCTGCCTTTTCCTTTATTTAATGCCTTCTGCAGCAGTGTCTACCATCCTTCACTGGATTTGAGAGTACCAAGGTGGGGTTTGATTTGTGTTGTTGGTGGGTTTTTTTGTTTGTTTGGTTGTGGTTTTTTTTTTTTTTCCCTTTTTGGAGTATGCTTTCTTTGTCAAGTACTTGCCTTTGTTTTTTGTTGTGTTGCATGTTTTATTGCATGTCGTGGGCTGTCTGGGGCAAGGGATGGCTTGGACAATAATGTGCTAAAGCACAGTGAATGGCTTGTGCATAATTGGGGTTTCTGTGTACCACAGTAAATACTGATTTCCTTGTCTTGCTGCTCTGGAGGACCACTTTATATGTTTAGTGGATGGGAGGGGTTTCAGAGAGGATTCTTTTCCTGTTGTATTGGGTTGACCTTGGCTGGCTGCTGGACATGGGGAGAGACAATAAGACGCAAGACCTGTGGGTCAAGGTCAGGACAGGGAAAGATCACTCAGCAATTACCGTCATGGGCAAAACAGACCTGGAGAAAGTAATTTAATTTATTGCCAATCAGATCAGAGTAGGATAATGAGAAATAAGAACAAATCTTAAATTACATTCCCCTCATTCTTCCCTTCTTTCTTGGGCTCAACATCACTCCCAACTTCTCTCTCTCCTCCCCCTGAGTGGTACAGTCAGTTCATTATGCCCTGTCTCTGCTGCTGCTTCCTCCTCATGCTCTTGTTCTGCTCCAGTGTGATGTCCCTCCCACAGAAGACAGTTCTTCATTAACTTCTCCAATGTGGGTCCTTCCCATGGGCTGTAGTTCTTCACGAACTGCTCCAGCAGGGATTCTTTCCACAAGGTCCAGCGTGGGTCCCCTGTGGAGCCATAGGTCCTGCCAGGAGTCTGACATGGGGGAACCTTTAGGTGTCTTCTCACAGAAGCCACCCCTGTAGACCCACTGCTACAAAAACCTTGCCATGCAAACCCAATGCACCTGTGTAGATATAAGCATGTCATGTGAGGATACTTGGATTTTTCCTGTCTGGAGAGGAGATTGAAGGCTTGTACTAAGCCCACCTGTACTGATAAGAGAGTCTCTCTCAAAGCTAAATAAGTTGTTTGCATGAGTCCTTGATATGTGGTGTGCTTATGCAGCATTGCTCTACTTGGATCCACAGGGGTTGTCTTACTTTGGTATAGAATGCTAAAGGCAAAATGGAGAAGCAAAGTTGGATTCTGTTTGTGGTGTGTTGTCTGTGTCTGGAGCAATGCAGGAACTCTGAATTACTGCAGTGTACTTCAAGTGAGGTTGCAACTTCGAGCTTTGCATCCTATGTGCTGGTTGTCAGTTTCTGGGTGAGGTCTAAGACTATGTGGCTAATGGTCAAAAGAAAGAAATGAGTATGTTAGTTTACAAAAGACTTCTTTTAAAAGACCTTTTAAAAATTACTTTTGCTTTTGTAATGTATTGCATTGTATAGAATACTGTCTTGGTTTGCAATGTTTTGTTTAGAGTTGTGTAGATGGTAGGGAGATGACGGGGGGAAAACACAAGAAAACTTATTTTAGTTAAATCCAGGAGAAGAATGAGGTTTTTCAGTTAAAAAAAAAAAAAAAAAGTAAAGCTGATGTAGAGCAACAGCTTCAAAGATCTATAAAGGTCTAATGTTATTTAAGAAATGTTCTAGCGGGGTTAACAGCTGATCTTCACTGATTACTGTGGGAGTTAGAAGTTGGTGTACATAAGTACTTCTGAAGGTTTTGCTAGATATCTATAGACATCTCTGGTTACATGAATCCAGTTAAAAGTCTGATTTAGGGTGACTAAAACCAGTATGTTAATTATAGTTAGTACTACTTTTGCCTGAGTGTTAAAGCAAAATATATTTTTTAAGTCCTATGTGCTTTCTGTCTGTGAGATACGACTAGTGAAAGCAAATCTAAAGCCCGTTTTTATACATTTTAATAGTTGTGTGATTCCCAGATACATTTTTGCACCTTAGGTAAACTCCCAAATGTGATATTCATAAACTTCCATTGAAAAGAAAAGTTTCATCAATTAAACATATGCTATGGACAATAATTTAGGTAAGTGTGAATAGATAACAGCAAATTCAATTGAGCAATCCACTACCTAGTTTAATAAAAGACTATGTTTATTTGCATCTCTCCTACTGGTCTTTGTCAGAGACAGGGTATTGGGCTGTGTGGTCTGACACCATGAACCAGGGGCTGCTGTTGTCATCTGTGCCTTCCTTGGTGATAGCTTCCTGGATTAAATATGTTTGAGGTAGCTGGAAGGCATTGTCAGCAACTGTGTTCACCATATTGCTAGACCAAACAGTTGTAAAGTGCAGGTAGATGCCATCAAAAAATAGAGAACAGAAGTAAGCACAGAGCAGTTGCCTAGGGGAAATGCAGATGATCCTACAGCAATTTGGGAGGCTTAATTTTCTGAAGGTATTTGTTCCTGCCTCTTTCTGACATTTGGTTGGTATGCTTTCACCTCTAAATTGTACCTTCTGCTGTGCATTTGGGAATGTGGTGTGACTTGGGGGGGGGTGTGGGGGGGGTGTAAAATCCTAAGAGATGTGGCGCCCCCCCCCCCCATCCCCTGCTCTGAAAGCCTGGCTAGTTTTGGCTGCCTGTCTGGTGTATTTCGGTGCCAGAGAAGAGCAGGAAGCCAACAGTGAAGCCTATTTGTTACATGGCGGTAGCTGTACTGTTTGGATGAAGTTAAACTTTGGTAATCTTTACTAGCTAGTTTGGAGATGTAAGCAATAAACGCTTGCAGGAACCTTTTTCTTTAAGAGCAGTAAGCAAAAAGATTTCTTACTCTGATAAATTAAAGTGGGAGAATGCAGTGCTGTAGGTCCAGTGTAGAGCTTGGAATTAAAGGGGTTTATTTTAAGACATGGTGTACTGTAATAGTTTGAGAGATGGACGTCCCAGTCTTCCTGTAGATGATTGTGTTTAAAGAACTGTGTTAGTTCCCCATGAGGTAACAATATGCCCAGTGATCGCAGCCTCGGTGTTCTGGGATTAGCTCATTTAACCATCACTTGAAGGCCTGCTCTTGCAAGAGATCATGTAAAATCCCAGCCTGATTTGCAGTCTTAGGTGAAGGATCCTGGTGTTTGTGTATCACAATTCCGTGCCCTTCTAGCGACTTGCCTCTATTTAAAATAAAGATGGTTATTTCCTTACGGAATATGTTGGCAGTCCCTTAGCTGACTGAATGCTAGACACATCTGGAGTAGGACCATCTCTCTGAGGTCAACAGGATGTCAGTTCAATAGTGGGATGAGTTGTAAGGGCTCTTGCCACTTAGAATTTTCTTCTTGGTTGAGGTATACACATTCAGGATTTATAAAAAAAGTTCATAGTACTGTACACCATGAATGCTTTATCTTCAACAGGCTGAAGGACTCCAGTGTGATCTCTTTGTCTGTTTTCATAGCGGAGGGCACCTATACTGTTGACACACAGGTGTTGCATTCAGTATTGGACTCTTAAGAACCTTCTTACAAGAGTGCCAGTATTCATTGCACTGTGAATACCTTCCAAGAATACAAATGACTGCTGTTTTTGAGAGGTCTTTGAAGCTCTGTCAGCAGTTGCACTAAGCATTACATGTAGCTTTTGCACAGCTTCCAAGTCCCAACCATAGTTAATGGTTGAACAGCTCTTCAGCCACTCTTCTAACAGTGTCCAGGTACCTCTTCATATCCCTGTGTAGGTTCAACAGTGCTGCTTGGAGTTGCCTACGTTTTAAATGTTTGGGGGTGAACACTCAGAAGGGGAAGCAACTGGAAATAACTAAGTTCTTCGTGGCATTTTCAGTACATCTATTCAAATTGCACCTTTTATTTTATCTTCTGTTTAATTTTGGGTATTGTGAGATTTGAAGAAACTTAAGAGTGTTAAGATGCACTTTTTGTCTGTGTATGGGTATAGCAACAGGCAATGGGTGAATACCCATAGGATCACTTTGAAAGTGGAAAAAATCACCTCATCTCAAGAATTTGTACCCACAGTGTGAGCGTGCAGATGGAGATGACATCTTGAAGAACTCGATTTTGGGCAAATAGCCTGCCTATTTCATGGTTATGAGACGGAGATGTGTAAGACGGTCTGTGTGTAAGACAGTCTAACTGTGTTATTAGAGCACAGGTTTAGGCAGGCTCATTTGCTAATCAAAATATATTAGTATAGTATACAGACAGTGTTACAAAGACTGGAGGATGTAATCGTACGTGCCTGGAAAGAGAATCAAGCTCTGTGCCCCTCCAGTCCACTTCTAGACCTCCTTCAGGACGAAATAAAGCACATTCAGCCTCCTTGAAGAAGGAAACAACATGCTTGTGAAACATAGTTGTTAGGGGACCACTAGAAGCAGGCAAGGAGTGCTGTGGCACTGACATGCTTACAAAGAGAAGACTCCTGTGATTCTGGCCCACGATAAAGAACTCCGTGGCCAGTGCTCCCAAACTAGAGGCTCAGAAGTTTGCATTGATGTTCTGTTTGCAGCTTTTCTCCTAATGGAATTGGTGAGTTGTGCAATAAGCAGAATGTGCTATGATCCTGTGGACAACTGACGTTCAACCAACACTTAGCATTGGTACCAGACTCTGGTATGTGTGCTACTGGTTATCCTTTAGCATGATGCATTAGTGTTACATAGTTTATTTTCTTAGAGTTTATAATGGCCAGAAGTACTGAAGCATTGCTTTTGAGGCCAATGCAGTGGAAGTGACCACCAGGTGCAGACCCAGATGGTGTGCTGGGCCGCAGTCTGGTCTCTGAGTTGAAAAATGCCACTGGCTAGGTCTGTGTACAAAAGGAAAAGCCATTGTCTTGAAATTCTAGGCCAGCTGAAGGTTAGAAAAAGTTATTTCTGGCCTCTGCAAATAATTTATTTTGTCTTGAAATTAGTACTACTTAGCGATGAACAAGAAGTGAGCTTTCCTCATTGGTTGATAAAGATAACTTTTTTTGACTGTTAACGCCCTCTGTGTTTTCTTTTAGTGCTGCCACATACTGCATGGTAGTCCTGTCATAAAATGAGCAATGTTCCTTACAGGTTCCATCCAGTTTTTTAATGTGTGCTTTACTTGTTTTGTTTATTAAATTCGGTATTCTGGCAACAATTTCTGGAGAGATGGGTTGCTAGTTCTTTTTCCTCAGGCTTACCTGTAATCAATCTCACAGGAAAAGAGTGATTTTTTTCTTTCTTTTCCACATACTTTTTTCCATTGACTCAGGGTTAGCCAGACTTTGACATTTTCACAAGTGTAAGGGCAAAATGTGTGCGGTGTGATCAATGTTAAGTTTCTGCTGTGTCTAAACTCCAGTTCTGGTTAAAATTGGCCTGTGATACCATTGAAAAATACACCACCTTTGTAACTTGTCACAATCCTTGATAACGCTGTATTGGGGGAGAGAGTAAACAAGTTGTTGAGATGACTGATGTTCATTTTTTCTAATCTTTGCTAGCGGAGCAATGTTTCCTTTAGAAGTTTGAAGACAGCATTACTTGAGAGACTGGCTGCCTGACAGTACTGATGTTACGTTTTTACTGTCGTGTCTTCTTGAGGAAGGCCTGGCTCTAAATTGCAGCTGATGGTAGTAGTTGCATGTTAAGATATTCAAGGATCTTTTTCTACGAGGGGGGTCTGCATTTTGTAACAGTAGGACGGACTGATTAGAAAGCTGCAATTACTACTCTAATTTGAGCTAGCTTCAGTAAAATTAAAGGGCCCAACGTTGCCTGTGCAGTCATGTGATGAAACTTGATTGAAGAATTAATTCTGGGTTAAAAATGATCATTTCTGTGCTGGTAAGAGGGAAGGAGCATAGCAAAAAATAATTAAAAGTTTCTGTGGAAAGCTTATTGATGGCATATTGTTCTAAAGCCTAACGTCTAAAGGGAGTAGAGGTTGCTGCCCATCAACCAGGTTCGCCTCCTGCCCCCCACCTCATGAGACTTGAGAAATGCTTTCCTCTTGTTCATCTGGAAATTCCACATTTATTTCTGCCTTTTAAGGATGACAGGTGTTAATTTTAATATGAGTATGTGGGCTTTTAAATGTAAAATGTACTACTTAATTCTTTCTGAAAACACGCTTTGTCCTCTGGCCTAGCAAATGGTTAAGCAATGCCGCACCAAGCAGGAGCATTATTGTATGTAAATTGCCTTAGTTTTGTACTTCCATTAACACCCACTTAGGAACCTGTTGAAACAGGTATGAGTGCGTAGAGATGGATTGTGTTCTAATTATGGGCTATTTATCTTTACGGAGGTGCTTAAACAGGACTCGCTCCCTCTGTGTCCTTGGGTAAGGCATTAAATGATTAGGTTGCATGTCCCTTCTACTTTGATTTTAGGTCTTCCTAGGTTGAACAAAGTGGGTGGGATTTTCTTGTTTTGTTTTTGTTGCCCCATTAAGAGTCTTGGGAGAGTATTATGAACCCTACTGCTAGCATTTGGAGTCTTCCAGGGTTTGAGTAGCTCTATCCTCTCAGGAGTCTTTGGTTGTAAGAATCTAAGGCATGCAAGTGATGTTACAGAAAGCTGTTGACCCACTTAGAAGGAATGGGGAAAACAGTTGAGCGTGGGTGCCGGGAAGATCTCAAGAGGTCCCTTCCAGCCTGAGAGATTCTGTGAAGGTTGGGTTGAAGCAGCACAGGAAATTCAACCACATAGGACAGGGGAAAAGCATGATCTGAATGTTAGTGTTTGACTTGGTTTACAGTATCCTTTGGATAATGGTACAGAATTTTTAAACTTACGTAATGTTTTGTCTTTCACTCATTCAGTTGCTATCTGCATTTTTCTAGAACTTAAAGTTCAAGAAGAACTAAGTTTTCTGAGAGGAAAGCAGCAAACCACAGGAAAATAGTAGTTTGCAGAAGAATGAGTTTGTTTTTGTAGCTCATGTACAGAAGTTGGCCAGGTGTTCCCAGAAACCTCTTTTTTTCCCTGCTAAACACTACTCCTTGTTGCTTTTCCAAGCTCCCTGTCCTACTTTGGGTTGCAAGCCCCCTTTTTCTTGGGCTGAGGCTGCACTGCATAGTCTAATGGTGTCTCATTTGGGTTTTAAAGTGCTCTTGCTTTTAACTGTCTACGATCCACAATTCTTCACTTGCTGTAGAGGCTTCTTTGAGAACATTCTGTTCAAGAAGCTGTGGCAACTAGCTTGTTTTTAATCCCTTTAGGAGCGTTTGCGTTCCTATTTATAAAATTAACCGGAGGAAATACGGCAGTCTAAGTCACAAAACACTGTATTTATGTCGCGTTAGAAAGAAAAGTGTGGTACTAAGTCTCTTACTATAGGAGACTGAGAAGCTTGCAGGAAAGCTAATGCTTTCCTGGCTAAACTAGGCTTAAATTAGCAACCTCCTGTATGTACTTTTTCCATTTCAAAATTGTTACTTACTATTTAAGTGCACTCTACGTGAAGTACTAAATGTAAGGTCCATGAGACTTTCTGGGGTATTAATACTGTTTTCACTTGGACTAGAGGGACTGAGCATCCTTTGCCTTGTGGAAGCTTCTCAATATATGGGGTGTTCTCAAAATATGGGGTATTTTGGTTTATATCCTATTTGGAACTCTTCTGATGTAGTCCCCACCATCTATAACTTTTATGTGTCCTGAGTTGATGCCTTCTGCACTCCCATCCCTTCACTGACTAAAATTTGTAAGCTGTTCACATTAAATACTGAACTCGTGTCAAAACTTGTTGAACTCGTTTGCTTTCTGTAACTTGTACTTTGACTCAGTTCCTTACTCCCTTAACATGTCCTTCGGGTTGTATTTGTTTTCTGTACCTTACAGGCTTTGCATAAACAGTCTTCCTATTGTTTTCTCAAGTTAGATAGCAAGGAGCTCAAAGACAAGATGGGCGAGAACATGGCTGCGCATCATATGGTATTTGGTGGCTAACTGGTGACTTTCTCACAGGGGGTCCAAAGGAGGGCCATGAAAATGATCAAACTGCTGGAGTACTTTCCCTGTGAGGAAACACTGAGGGGGTTAGGATTTTTTCACCTTGGAGAAGAGAAGGCTCGGGAGACCTCGTAACAGTTTCCCACTACTTAAAGGGCAGCTATGAAGAGGATGGATGTGCTCTCTTCACAAGGAGCCACATGGAGAGGACAAGGGGCGCAAGTTGTACCTGGAAAGGTTTCATCTTGATACAAGAGAAGTTTTTTGCAGTGAGAACAATCAACCACTGTAGCAACCTCCCCAGGGATGTGGTAGAGTCCCCATCGCTAGAGGTTTTCAAGACGTGACTGGACAGGGTGCTAGATAATCTCATCTAGGCTCCCTTTCCCACGTGAGGTTGGACCTGATGATCTTTTGAGGTCCCTTCCAACTTGGGCTTTCCTGTGAATAAACCAGGCAGTGAGACTATTTATCATTTCCCAGTTAATCAAGTGCTATCAAAGGGCACATAAATCTCGTCTTGTTAAGAACAAGTCTTCTTGCAGCTTTTTAGGAAAGCCAGTAGAACCCCCAACGAGTGTGTGAGACTTGAGGCTTGGAAATGTCATTTTTATATACCTTTCCCAATAGGGTTTTAGGTGCTTCTCCAGAATATGAAAGGATACTACTTGATTTCTGCAGAGTATCCATTCTTGGAGGGGGGGGGGGGCAGTTTTTCTTGGTCTGTGTCCCTGACTGTCCTGTCCGTCCCCCCACCCCCCCGTAGTGTTGCACAGTGTCCCATTTCAAGTTACACTTTCTTCAGCAGTGCTAGGGCCATCATTTTTGTGTAAAGTTTGTCTTGGCCATTCCAATCAGCTACACGTATGCTGATTGAAAGTTTCTGCGCACGGAGCCTTTGTAATCTGGACATTCAGAGCAGAGGATACAATTGTTGTATTGAACATTTTATGAAGAGTTTTATGAGACATTAATTAGGAAGTTTATTCTAGTTTTGGGAGTTGGGAAAGACTAGAAGTGAGATGGCTGGAGAATGACAAACCAGCAGAAGCTGGAAGAATCTGGTGTGTTGCGTGTTTCCTGCAGAAAACCACTCCCTTGTGTGGGAGGGCTGTCAGCAGGGACATAAAACTGTTTCTTGCTGTTGATTTTTGTGAACGCTAGTTCCTGAGAAATGTGTAGTTTCCCTTTTCCCCCCTCCTTCCAGGCTCTCTTGAAATCTCCACCTCTGTGTCCGCTGCTGACCTGTTTCTGTGATTTGTTACTGTAGCAACCTCATTGAAAAGCTTCGTGGCACCTTTTTCTTGCTTGTGACAGCTTTTCAAAGGTGTCACCTCTGGTGCTTGGAGCTGTAGAGAAGCCACGTGTGGGCAGAAGTCCTTTCTGGGCGAAAGGGATGGATCTTAAAATTGAGCAGTTGTTTGCATTCAGATGAAGAATCAGTAGAACTGAGATTTGGGGACTGTAATAGTGGCTGATTGTAAGCACTTTATAATGAGCAGCTGTGGAACGTTAGTTTTTTCTTTTGAAATAACTTCACATTTTTCTGTGTTACCTGGAGAAGAATGCAGATACTGAAAACAGTCTGAGTAACCAAAGAAAAACAGCAGTGAAATTAAAATGTTTGTAAAACCTCTACTGAATTATGAGCATTCTTTCAATAATGAGGCTGTAAGCAAAACTGTCTGCTGCAGAATCCACAAACAGGAAAACTGTCAGGGATTAGATCTTTAAGAATAACTTGAACAGAAGTGCAAGAAGGATGAATTTAAAATTTGAGAACTTTGTGCTGTATTTACTCTAGTCAATTTTTAGATGCTCTTCGGTGTAGGTGTTGGAATTGCTACAGCTGCTTTTTAACTTGCCTTAATAGAAAAGGCTGTTTGAGGATTAGGGGCAGCTGAGCTAAACAGATGTGTTTAAATTGTACCTTTGAGCAAATACAGAATTGTTGTTTTAAGAACGCTGGCTTGTTTATCTTAAAGGCAGATGGACACTTTATGTACTATGAAACTGCATTGTATACTAACACTTCAAGTAGAGGAAGATGGAGAAGTAATAGATTTAGATGTGAGAACTTGACTGGCATTCCCTTTCAGTACTGAAGATTTACATTCATCTAAAATGTATGTTTTGGCAACCATACTGTTTATGCTAACAGCCATGAAAATGGAGGAGTTGTGGTAGAGTAACAGACTAGCTGTGTGGTAGGTTAAAAAAAAAAGTAAACCTTAAGAGATAGTTGAAACTCAATACAGGCATGAAAATTGAGAAGATTGTCTAGGATTGCGTATCTGCACTAGTCAAAGTTACCTTTCCTTTGACTGTTAAAATATGGCAGCCTGTGAGATTTTTAATTTTCACTAACTACTACCTGTCTCTTATAATTAGAAGTGCAGTTTACTGCCTTCTCATGAGAGATGAAAAACTGGCTATGGTGATTTTGAATGCATCTCATCTGTCATGTACAGCTACAAGTGTTCTGTATTTGAGATCAAGAGTAAACTGTGAAAAAAAAATCCCCAAAATGAAAATTAAATGTTTATAATGTTTCTTTTCTAAATTACTGTAAAGAAATCAATTTTCTCATTAAGGTCAGAAAGAATGGTCTGTTATAGTCTCAGATATTGCAGATTAAATAATTTTTGCTCCTTCCATTGAGCCTTGCATGCTGGGCTTGAAAATTGGTGGTTCAGAAGCTGAATCATGGGTAGTTCATAGGCTCCTGCCTTAAATTTGGTGCTGTTTATCAGAAAAGGTGGAGCAGGCTGATGTCACTGACCTCAGTTTCAGTCACCTGATTTCAGTCTGCTACCAAAGGACGGTCGGAGCACCGAGCTGCTTCTCGGACATCTTTTATTTCGGAAAACTGAATGCACTACATTGTTCAGGCTTCTCACTGTGAAGCATTATCTCAGCTAACCAAAAACATGTTTCCTATCTTATTCCTGTGCTTTGGTTTGAAAGAATGCAGACCACAGTGACATCAGTGTCATACTCAAAAGAATAGTAGTGCCCGACTTCAGTGTTTGTATACACCCCACAATAACAGTAGGTCTTACAGCTTTAAACTTTGAATTCACTGTCTGCTGTACTCATTACACAGTTTTTCAGCATCACTGTTGTCTTTTAGGATACAATCCTCAGTCTGTAGATAAGCTAGATCAATGACCTAGTATTTAACCATGTCTAAAACCTAGGTTATTTGAACAGTCCTCTTCTTACTCAAGCTGTGACCCACCTGTGTCTAACTACAGGTTACCATTATGCTAATACTGGTGTTACCCTCTAATTCTCTAGTGTTGTCAGCCTCAATTTTCCTGTTGCTTCCTGGAAAACTGAAAGGGGGGGGCATAGCATGCCATCTGTACCAAAATGCGTTAGAAACGGCACCATTCAATGAATCCCCATGCAAACACTGTGTCGTGGTTTGAGCCCACCCAGCTGGCTCCAAAAGCACCAGGCAGCCGCTTGCTCACCCCTACCCCGTCCCCTGAGGGATGGGGAGGAGAAAATGCAACCAAAAAGGCTTGAGAGTCGAGACAAAGGACAAGGAGGGCTCGCTCACCAGTTATGGTCACAAGCAAAAGACATACTCAACTTGGCGATAACAACGCACATTTAATACAGGACAACCACCACCATCAAAGAAAGTGAGATACACAACCAGGTCTGAAATACAAAACACCCACCCCCACCCACCCCCCTCCCGTCTTCCCGGGCTCAGCTCTGCTCCCTCTTCCCCCCCCGCAGCGCAGGGAGCAGGAGTGGGCGTTGCAGTCAGTCCGGCACAAGGTGTCTCCGCTGCTCCTCCGTCCTCAGAGAAAGAGGTCCTCGCAGCCCTCCCCTGCCCCACCGCGGGGTCCCTCTCAAGGCAGACATTCCTCCTCCAACTGCTCCAGCGCGAGTCCTTCCCGCGGGGCCGCAGCTCCCCAGAGCCGCCCCAGCGCGGGTCCCTCCCGGGGCTGCCGCCCTCCCACCGACCGGCTGCTCTGTCGCGGCCTGCTTCGGGCCCGGCCCCTGCTCCTCCGGCCTGGGGCCCTCCGCAGGCTGCAGGGCAACCGCCGCTCTCCAGGGGCTGCAGGGGCTCAGCCGCCACCTCACTGTGGGCCGCAGGGGAATCTTTGCACCGGCACAGCCCCCCTCTCCTCGCTCACTGACCTGGCTGTCCGCAGGGCTGTCTCCATTCCATCCCCCGTGTCTCGCCCCAAGCAGAACAAAGAGACCCAATCGACGCCTCCTTTCACTCTTAAATAGTTGCTCGCAGAGGCGCCGTTGGCCTGGCCTTGCCCAGAGGCGGGTCTGAAATTCGAGCCGCGGGAGCCTCTCGAGGCGTCTGAGAGGAGCCCCCTCTGTAGCTCCCTCCCCCCCTACCAAAGCTGCACCAAAACGCCGCCAGCCACCAAACCACCACACGCTGCTTGGAGATTTTCTTAGTATTTCTGAGCTATTTTTCATATGTATATACAGTGCTTGATTTTAATCAGAATTATGAGGCATGAAGCATTACTCCTTGCAGATGTGAAACGTCTGCAGTTCTAGTTGGTCAAGAGAGCCACGTAGTTTTCCCAGGTGCCTTTTACAGGACTGATTTCTGTGAAATTGTGTTAATTTGCTACGGTTACTCGTTTGATCTGTTATCTCTTGCACCCAATACAAGGTGTTTTTCTGTTACTTTACCTGGATTAATATGGAGCTAAACAGTTTACAGTTACGTATCCATCTGAAACAGTATTTAGAATATTAAAATTCCGTTCACTGGGTTTGAGCAGGATCCTTTACTTGCCTGTCATTAAGATCAGTCCAATTAATGTGAAGTTACCATCCCTGTGAGCCAAATTATTAACCTTGCTTTTGTTACGTGGTCAGCTCTGTTTTAGAATACGGACTACTACTTTTCTGTGATCTTTATTGATCCGAAGCTCATCCGTCCTGTAAGAGCCTTAGAGTTTAGCTGCAAGTGAGGCATGATCTAAGGAAAAAGCTTTAGAAAGTGGCCTGTGTTTGTGCAGTTCCCCTTTTGAGAGAACAGACCATCCAGGGAGCATGTCATCTTTGGAAGAAACTGTGTAGCTGAGCTTGCGGTATACAGCCTCTGGTAGCTCTGTGCAGAAGAAATATCAAGGTGCACCTCTGTTTGAGAACAGTTACTTTTCAGATTATTTGCTCTTGTAATCTTCGTTTTTGTCATGAGGATCCATGATGCCATTAAATGAGGTGGAAGGAAAAAAGATAAGGGAAAAATGAGGAGAGGAATGCCTGTTCCATTTTTTTCCCCCTGTCTTTGAAATGTGTAGTAGGGTGGGAGAAAAGACATATGTCAGGAACATAGACTTGATGACAACATTGTAGGGCCTCTCTGACATCAGCTGAAAGAGCTTGAATAAGTGGTACAAAGTCATGAAATAACTAGCGAATACTTAATGAGAGTAAAGAAATGCTTGTGAGGTTAAGTCTGTACTCAAGAGGAAGATTTAAGTTAATTAAAAGGGCAGGTTGGCCACTATGTCCAGACCAGTACCAGCTAAATCATGGGCTGAAGAAGAAACATGAGCGCGAGATGGTATCTTAATTACTTGTGAAACTCAGGCTACTGGACTCCGTACTTCTCCTTAATAGGTTGTCTGAAGTGTAACTGACTAGCATTTTAATGACAGAGATTGTGTGGTAGGGCTATACCCACTTTCAGCCCCTAATGCTAAGTAAATAGCATATTGGAGTATGACAGCAGTAGCAGCACAAAACTTGCTTAACATGGGGTTGTGTCCGCAAATTTGAAATAGACTTGTGACCAGCTTTGTTGTTCTTGCACTTGCAGGTGGATGGAGGCCTGTCTGAATGAGGAGTTGCCTGCCACAACAGAGCTGGAAGAAGGACTGAGAAATGGTGTCTACCTAGCCAAACTTGGAAACTTCTTTTCCCCAAAAGTGGTTTCTGTGAAGAAAATCTATGATAGGGAACAGACTAGATACAAGGTGAGAGGTGTTGGCCATCGATACTGCTTTAGGAAGACATCTCAAATAGGAAAATGTGCATATGGAGGTACTGTGAGCAAATAAGTGGAAAGTTAGTTTATATTAGTATAACCTGAGAAGCTCCACCTTCATCTAGAACATTGGTTAAGTGAGAGGGGGTGGACTTTTATCTTTATATCTGAGCTTGCACTCGTGTGAAAGAACTTGGCATAAACAGTCAATATAATTGTATGTAGAAGACTTCTGACTTCTTTTCTGTAAGAGTACTGTTTTCACTAGCTGTCTTAATGAACCTCCCTGCTGTTCTTGGCAGCTGTGATATTTTGTTTCTTACTGCCCTCCCCCTCGTTCATGCCCATTTTTATTTCAGGCAACTGGTCTCCACTTCCGGCACACAGATAACGTAATCCAGTGGCTGAATGCCATGGCTGAGATTGGTCTCCCCAAGGTAATTTCTCTGCTGTATGTGCAGTTAAATAATCTCAGAAAAGCTTCACATTCTATGGAAGCATTTGCTATTGTACAGAAATCAACAGAATTCTTCTAGTTAATTCTTCATTTTATAAATTTCTATATATATATATTTATCTATATATACAGATATATGGATCTATAGTGTCCCCATAGAAATGCTGTCCTAAAACTTGCTGAAAGGTTTCATTCTGCTATGTGTATGAGAATGATTAGGAGCAAAATAATTTCTCCTTCTTTGCTATATCCCTGATATCACTGCTCTTGTATAACATCTGCGTTATATTGCTCTTGCTGTGCATTCTTTTGAGCAATATCTGAGCTTCAGTTCAATTGTGGAAGTTTATTTAGCAATCTCTGCTAAAAGAAGCGACTCAACAGAAAATACTATGTTCTCCATTTCTTCAGATTTCCCTACAAAATTTTCACATCAAGTTGAAATGTTTAGCTTAATCAAATATAAATTATTGGCTTCATTAGGGGAATGACCAGATAAACTCCTCTGAGCTAGTAAACAGTGTTGCCTGAAAATGTGTGGAACTGTGGTAATGTGCTGATAGCCAAGTTGCATACGTGGATAGCAAATACATTCATTTTTTAATGTATTGTTTGTTTTTTTTTTTTTTGTAGGCCATGTTATGCTTAGTCTCACCAAAACTAGCATTGCATAGCTTAGTCTGATGTATGTTTTGTTTGCATACATGCTTGCAAGTTGAAAGCTTTATTTTTGACAAAGGTTTTCAAATAACTTGTTGAGATTTGCTAGTTGAGCCTTGCTGGGATTTATAATGATCTTGCAGGAACAGATTTGGGATTAGGAAGTCCTGAAATATTATGTTAAGGTTGGTGAAAATCATAGAATCATTAGGTTGGAATAGACCTCTGAGATCATCAAGTCCAACTGTTGACCTAATACCATGATGTCCACTAAACCGTGTCCCGAAGTGCCATATCTACATGTTTTTTGAACACCTCCAGGGATGGTGATTTTGCCGCTTCCCTGGGCAGCCCGTTCCAATGTTTGACCACTCTTTCAGTAAAGAAATTTTTCCTAATGTCCAATCTAAACCTCCCCTGGCGCAACTTGAGGCCATTTCCTCTTGTCCTGTTGCGGGGAAATAAATATGCAAAGAGATGTTAAAGAAGCTGGGCTGGAGTCCAGTACATTGACAAAGAGATATTGGTGCTTTAAGTATTTTCCCATGCAAGAGAGCCAGCGAACTGGTGCTGTGGAATTGTGAGGGTCCTTCAGTTGCTCTTGCCTTTACAGAAAGAGCAATGCTATTTTGTGCTCGTGGGAACAGCAAGGAACCTTCCAATAACTAGAAAGTAATGAGCCCTGTCAGCACTTCTGAATGAATTGACACTTCCAGTATTAGCCCCTTGTGTTAAACTTCGAAGAGCTTTGCATTTGAGACTGTCTGAAAGCTTTCCGGTCCAGCTAACTGAAAATGTAGTATGCAGGGCACCTCAATGCTCTCAGTTTCCCTTTGTCTTGTCTTCCCTTCCCTCTTCTCTTGCTTCTCAACCCCATTTAGTCCAACCTAAATCCTCTTTTCTGTCTTCTGTTGTATTTTTCTTGTCGCTTGGCTTTCACCGAAGTCCTTGCTAATACCTTGTGACCCAGTATCTTGGTGGGCACACAAAAGCGAGGGTGTACTCATCCATGTGTGTAGAACGTGGGCAGGAAAAGGGGAGCCCTGGTTTGGGTAGTAGGAGCTAAAGGAAGGATTGGTGCTTCAAGTAGGAGAAATGTTGGGTCAGGGCAGAGAAGCTCAGAAGAGTTTTGTTCTGTGCGCTGTTTCATTAGTGTATTGCAGAAGAATTGGGCTTATCACAGTTACGTGATTTGGCTGTATAGAGTGAGTATAATTCAGACTGCTAACTTTCTTTTATTTTTAGATATTCTATCCAGAAACTACAGATATCTATGATCGCAAGAACATGCCGCGCTGTATCTATTGTATTCATGCACTCAGGTAAGGTACGCTAGGCAGAAATCTAATTGCTTCTGAAATCTTTCTGCAAAGCTGAAAGATGGGAGGGGAGAGAGATGAAGTGAAGGCTGGATGAGGATGAATTTTCTAGCAGAACAGTCTTACCAGGTCAGAGCAAAGATCCATGAAGCCAGTTATCTTTCCTTGGGCAGTGGCCAAGTCAGATGCTGAAGGAAAAAGAGCCAGTCAAGTATGTTGTGATTACTACCTTACCATCCCCGTGTCACACTCTCAACTGTCTGAGGCAGAGCTAAATGTTTTGGGGCTTAAAGGAAAGCCTGAGGCCCTAAAAGGTGTTTGTGAGAAAGGGGTATATTAGTTTATCTAGGGATCAGTCAGATCACTGAATGAAAGCCAGTGTGGTTGCAGCATTATACTGCAGTATATATATCTTGATGACCACAGTAAGTGATCAAGCAGGAACTATTGTTGAAAGGTCTCTTAGATTTTAAAATCCTTGTGTAGACTGAGTAGGGTAATCCCAGTTCTTGAGAAAACTGGGAACATTCATTTGTTGATGCTTTGCTCTTCAATTTGGGTGGATGGCAAATTGCATAAGGTTTTGATTTTTTGGTGGGTTATTTTTTGTTGTTGTTGTTCCCCCCTAGTGGTTTGATGGTAAGTGTGGCTTTTGAAATGTGTTGAGATTTTTATTTATAAAGGATTCCTTTTGTAGAATTTACTAGGTGGTTGAATGCTGGATTGTATGCGTTTGGGTCTTCATCTGTTGCTTGCTCGGTTTCAGTTCTCAAGAATGGCTTGTTCTGCTCTGATCTCTTGTCAGTGTGAAATCCATAGAGATGGTTTACATTTATCTGAATGTTATCTGATATTTCAGATTGCTGTAGATGAAATTATTGTTTATAGAAGTGAGCTCAATCCCAGCTTTAGATCTAAAATGAGTTATCTCTGTAGAATAAGTAATTTGGAGTTTGTAGAGCAGTGAGGAGTAGATTTGTGGTGGGATATGCTGGCACTATCAAGACCAGTGCTCCTTTTTGTTCAGGTTATAGCGGAGTTTCTCCCTTGCTGGCAGCTTTGTGACGACTACTTTAGCTACTTTATGCCAGGAGTTGGCTGGTGTATGTTCTTTGTCATACCGTGGCCATTCCCACCCCCTGCCCCCCTCAGTAGTCTGTATTGTGGGCAATTGCCAAGCTTTCCATGAAAATTGTTTGCTCGTGCTGTACTCTTTCTAGATCATATGTTAGGAAAAGAAAATTAATTCAGGGAGCAAAATTAATAGATGCAAACGTTCCAGTAGTTAAGGCTGTAAAAGTTATAATCTTTCATCTAATAATACCTTTTTTCGATGCTACTTAAATTTTTTTCAATTATTAACATTTTTGGCTGAAATGTTCTGTAGCCAATTTCTCTGCAAAGGCAGCCTCCTCAAGATTTTATTGTTTAAATAATTTTACTTACCAAGGAAAGAAGAGTAATTCTGCCATGTAAATATAAGTATGGAAAAGGATATTCTTATAAAAATGTGTTCTTTTTTTCAGGCTTAGTGCTGAAGTATATTCCAGTTAAGAAGTAAAGATCTAGAATGCAGTTTTGTTGACAGTCCGTAGGTCAGAAATGTTCCTGCCTGGTGTTTTGTGTTTTGTTTTGAGGGAGAAAAAAAAAAAAATTCTGCTTAGATGTGGAAAGATTGGAGATTAAGATTTGACATGTTGAGGTCATGTGAAAAGGTGGAATTGCTTACTGGAGGAATGGATATTTACTTTATTAATAACCTATTTTAAAAATTCCTGTAGAGCTGGGTATTTTAATAGAGAGGGTGCATTTCCATGATCTGTGCTGAGCTGGCATGACAGGCAAAAAGGAGAGGAGTTGCTTGTCATTCCCCCTTCCCATTTGACTGTAGCTGTGTGGGTTCATACCTCCTTTGTAGCAGTTCCATTTCTCTCATCAAGCTCCAAGTGAATACATTAACACCATTTTAGTAAGCCAGATCAGCCTGGTGAATACTTTTCCCCCCTACTCAGCACCAGTGAGGCCACACCTGCAGTACTGTGTCCAGTTCTGGGCTCCCCAGCACAAGAGAGACACGGACATACTGTAGAGAGTTGAAGGAAGAGTCACGAGTCATAGAATCATAGAATGGCTTGGGTTGGAAGGGACCTCAAAGATTATCTAGTTCTAACCCCGCTGCCATGGCAGGGACATGTTCCACTAGACCAGGTTGCTCAAGGCTCCATCCGGCCTGGCCTTGAACACTTCCAGGGATGGAGCGTCCACAACTTCCTTAGGCAACCTGTTCCAGTGTCTCACCACCTTGTATCTGGTCTAAACCTGCCCTCTCCCAGCTTCCAACCATTACTCCTCGTCCTGTCACTGCAGGCCCTTGTAAAAAGTGCCTCCCCAGCCTTCTTGTAGGCCCCCTTCAGGTACTGGAAGGTCGCTGTAAGGTCTCTCCAGAGCCTTCTCTTTTCCAGGCTGATCGAGCCCAACTCTCCGGTGTGTCGACCTCACCACACAACTTGGTGTCGTTGGAATGGATTAGAGCGTGTCTCCGATGAGGAAAGGTTGAGAGAGCTGGGACTGTTCAGCCTAGAGAAGAGAAGGCTCTGGGGGAATCTCAGCAATGTGTACAGCTGTCTGAAGGGGGGTGGTGCAAAGAAGATGAAGCCAGGCTCTCTTCAGTGGTGCTCCATGACAGGACCAGAGGCAGCTGGCACAAACTGAACCACAGGAGGGTCCCTCTGAACATCAGGAGACGCTTTATTTCCTGTGAGGGTGGCTGAGGAGAGGCACAAGTTGCCTAGAGAAGTTGTGGAGTCTCCACCCTTGGAGACACTCAAAAGCCATCTGGACATGATCCTGGGAAACCTGGCCCTATGTGACCTTGTTTGAGGAGAAAGCTTGAACAAGACAAACTTGAGAGTGCCCTTCTAGCCTCAACCGTTCTGTAATTCAGTGAAGACTTCAGAGTGGTGGACGAGTTACATGCACCTGAGGGGGGAAGAGAGGAGTCAGCCCACCCTCTTGGTGATTGTGAGCAGTTACGTTGGCTTACCTGGTTGGCTCCTTGAATCTATATTTCCTAAAATTATCTGTGTCGTTGTCTGAACCACAAGGAAAAATTATTAGCTGTAATTATTTGCTTGTTTTCTCTTCTAGCCTGTACCTGTTCAAACTGGGTCTTGCCCCCCAGATTCAGGATTTGTATGGGAAGGTGGACTTCACAGGTATTTAAAAAAAAAAAAAAAAAGCTGATATGTGTGCTGCCTTTATCTCATACTCTACTGGACATTGTATAGATCAGTAGATCAGTTAAAGGATTATTACTGTTGATATCCTATATGCAAATTAAATTCAAAATTAATGGCTATGAGGAGTTCTAGTAACTTAAGAAAAAGGTTTGATTTGGGTGCTTCTGAGCCAGGCTGTTAAATAGCCATCAGTTTGCTAATCATTACTTTCGCAAATAACAGACCCTTAACTTTTTTGCCACTGTTGTAAGATGCTTAAACTTTGCCTCCATCCGCTTGGAAGAGGTTTCAATTTGGAACTTGGTAAATGGTTTTGACCTCCCTTGACAGTTTGAAGTAGAAGTGCCATCAGCTGAGGCAGAGTTTGCCAGCTGATCTGCTGCAGGAGATTCCAGCACAGTCACATGCCTCCTCAAGGTTTCAGTTCCTCGATTTTCGCAAAAGTGTCGAATTGTGTCGAAGTGTCTGTGTTTTGTATTAGTGAGGTTTCTGCCTGAGGGTGTGCATCTGATTTAAAAGGTATATAAACTTTATTTTCCTGCAAAACAGTTGTTGATTGTACCTATAAAATGCTAAACTGTCAACTCTCCTTTTGAGTTGTATGGTATTTAGCAACAACATGTCTTGATATTCTCCATTTGCTTTTCTCAGCATAGTCTTTCTGCAGGGAAAAAAAGAATGCTAAAATACTGCCGGTGCATTTTCCTGACCTGTTGGCAGCCATAGTTGAGGCACCTCAGAAAGATGAGGTCTGTTTCCAGCTCCTCAGAGTTGTGTGTTGTTTTCCAGTGAGAAAGACTACAGAATATTCTGTATCAGTTTCTGGGAGAAATGTCGATTTTGGGGAAGTGTGCAAGATGTCTCTCAGTTTTCATTTATTTTGTTTCAGTTACTGATTCAAATTTATTGTAGTTACCCTAATTTTTTTTTTTTGTATCAGCAGTTGGTATAGCAGTGCTGATTCCTCATGTGTTTAGCCCTGTATAACACTGGTTTTATGTATGTTTCAGAGGAGGAAATCAGTAATATGAGGCTTGAACTGGAGAAGTATGGTATTCAGATGCCTGCCTTCAGCAAGATTGGAGGAATTCTTGCAAATGAACTTTCTGTGGATGAAGCAGCATGTAAGGAAAAATGGAGTTTTGTTTTATGTGATTATTCAAATCGGCACATTCTTTTTTTTTTTTTTTTTTAATGTTGGTTTTTAATGCCTCCTGTTGTAAGATGGCACAGTCCTTTTCATAGGCCTTTTGGAAGACTGGGAAGAGGTTTTTCTTCTTTCCCTTGTATTTTTTATTTTTTTTTCTTTCTGGAACATGATGATTTGACTAGCTAGAGTATTGTACTAGGAAGTAGGCTACTGTTTTTTGTCAAGAACACAAAGCCATGATGGAATGAGAGGTACTTTGGTAATTCTTTTGCTTTCCAGTTGATTTCCAGATAATTCTTCTGCTCTTTCCAGTTAAGTTCTCAATTTTTAACAGAGCTGTTGTATTTGGGACTAGTTGGCAGACTGTGACTTCTTTTTCCAGTACATGCTGCTGTCATTGCCATTAATGAAGCAATCGACCATCAGGTTCCAGCTGACACACTTATGGCAATGAAGAACCCTAATGCCATGCTGATAAATCTTGATGATCAACTGGAATCCACTTACCAAGACACGCTCTACAGAGCAAAGCAAGACAAGATGGAGAATGCTAAAAACAGGGTAGAACACTTCTTCTTTCAAACCATCTATTCGCATGCATTGCAATTTTGTATTGCGGTGTAAACTGGGGAATTCACAGCATATGTGTTACAGTCCTGTATGTATAGTATTAGGTGGATTTACTCCTGGTGATATTCTAATATGTTCCCCAGTAACCTGTCTTACTATTGTAGAAGACAAGCAGCAGTTAGCTGTGTCACTCTGTTTAGCTGTCTGAAATACGGGCTGCTTAGATACAGAGTTCATGTCAGCCTTTATGTGTTAAAATGCTATCACTTTATTTTCATACACTATAGATACATTTTCCCGACAATGAAATGATGAGCAGAACTGACATGCTCTCAGAAGGGGTCAGTGTTGTTTTAGAACGCTGTGCCTAGCTATGTGTACTGCTTTCTATGTTCTGGAGTTCTATTGTGTGTTCATATAGAGACATTATATTGAAATAAGGTGTTTCTAGGCTGTCTGTATCGGAGTGAGATTACACTTGATACGTATTTGCTTCTAGGGCTTCTTTTTGCATGCGTAGATGCAGCTTATCTATGGCCTATCACAGCTCTATATAGATACGCAGTTATCCTCCTGACCTTTTCAGTGAGAAGATCTGTGAGCGCGAAGGAAACTAGGAACACTGATTAGTTTTTATTTCATCTTCAGATTGCCTCAGAAAATTCAGAGAGAGAGAGAGATGTGTATGAAGAACTACTGACTCAAGCTGAGATTCAGGGAAACATCAATAAAGTGAATGGTAAGTATCATACTAAAGTAATAGTCTTAATTAAAAGAGTACTTAAAAACGATACCTGTCCTCCTACTAGTTTTCTGTAATGCTAACAAAACTGGAAGGCAGCTCCCCTGTTTTTGTGGGGTTGTTTGGTGGTGCTTTTTGGGTTGTTGATTTTTTGTGTAGTGTTTTGTTTTGTTCCCCCACCCTCTGCCTTCTTAGTACATAGTTGTAAGCTGAATTCCTTTTGACTTCTGTTGCCCTTCCTTTAAGAAATGAATTGTCCATGTTGCTGTTCCCCCCAGTTCTTCATCTTGAGTAATGCATGGTATTTCCAACTTCCAGCCCCTTTTTCAAGTACTACTTTGCAATTGACTTTGGAAGTCTTCCATTCAGATTACATACCTAGCTTACTCTCTGTCAGCTCCAAGAGTATTTCTTTCTGAGCAGTAGGTTATATAAATCGTGGGAGTTCCTCATTTAATGTCTCTCAAAACTCTGCTTTACTGTTACTAGCACATGCAGCCATATCAAAGATTGACCTAGCTTTGGAACAAGGAGATGCATTAGCACTGTTTGAAGCTTTGGCAGTGCCAGCCCTGGGACTCCGAGGATTGCTACGAGAAAATTGTGACTGGTATTTCAAGCAGTTGTTGAGTGATAGACAGCAGAAAAATGAGGTATGGAAAAGTCTAGAATACCCTGATTCATGAGATTTTTTTTCCCCCGTCCCCCCTTTCACACTACCCCTGTGTACTAATCACTTGCTGTATACCCTCATTACAGTTTAGTGTTGGTTTGAGAAAGTTAATGTTAAGAGACGGAAGCGTACAGTAAGCATATTTATAACGTAAAAATTTCGCTCCAGCACACAGCTCACGTACACAGAGTCTTTTCTCACAAAATTGTCCCTTTTGTCTTAAATGTTTTATAATTTTGGAAGCTGAGTCTTGCCTTTAATTTCTGTGTTCATGTGACTGCATTTCTAATACTGTAAAAGGGATCAGGTTGTACACATACGGTCTTCCAGCACATGAACTGAGAATCTAGTGGGTAATCCCTGTCTTCCTCGCTTATGTGGCATTTGTTGTTTGTGGAAACTTTGTGGCATTAGAGTGTTTTAAGGAAAAGCTGTTTTGTTTGTTTGTTTACTTTTTATTGAGCTGTTTGAAGTGAATAAGCTGACATCTTTTTACCCTCCTGGTTTCTTTTTTTTTTCTCAGGCTGGCCTTACAGGTCCTCTACAGAAGGAGGAGTTGCAGTTGGGAGTGGATACTGCTAACAGGGCAGCGCAACAGTATCAGCAAAGTAAGGTTCATCAGAAATTATTGCAGTAAAGTGACCATGGATGTGATCAAAAGGATGAGACGGCACAATATTTGGGTCTGTGTGGGGATACATGAAGTGTCTCAAACTGTTGTGAATGTTGTTTTAAGTACATCATGGCTGCTGAGAACATTAAAGAAAGACAGTTGCCCTGATTATTCCCCGTAGTGTCTTTTATCCAGCTCTTACAGTACTGCTGGAGATTATAGCATATAATTTGAAATATTAAGAAACATGGAAGTTCTGTGTTGACCTTAAATAACTTCTTTTTCTAGAATACTTGTATGAGGTTTTGTGCTGTTGATCTGTGAGGGAAGACTGGATTGCTCCATGAGGTGTGAAAGCTAGGTTACCTGCTGATCACTGATATAAACCTTACTTGGTTTGAGCTACAGAACCTTTAACTGTTTCTAAATATCAGTTAGCAAATAAACTGCAGATCGTGCTGGCTGATTGTTTTTTGATTGATGCTTCTGACACCACAGAGTGCTCTTTTTCTGAAGAGGAATGTTCAGTTCTGGCTGTGCAGGACCAATTAATTCAGTTTGTAATAAATGGAAAGGAGACTCTTAAAGATCTGGGGAGAGAGGGTTTAGAATACAAGAGGAAAATAGTGAATGCCTAATAACTAGGAGGCTATCTTCAAAGTATCTTACTTGTTCTAGTGCGGAGCTTGGCATTTGCTTACCTGCTTGTGCTATTTTAAAGTTACCCAAAGTGTACCCACTATAGAGTGCCTGTTACTGCCTTGAGCAGGATAGATGTAGACAGGAAGAAAAAGCTACTGTTACTGCTCATCTATCCAAAAGTTTGCAATTATGAGGCTTCTTACTATCAGAAGACTGAAACGGCGAAACAATTCTTTGATAACCAGGCAAAAAGGTGAATTGGTTTTAAACATGAGCTTATTTTAAAGCAGGCGTGATGTATTTTAGTTGTCTGCGATAATGGAAGACTAACTGGGGTATTATGGATAAGAAAGCTTCACTCATTTGCTGCGGCTAAGGGAATTACTCCTTTTCTTGCAATCTGATTACTGAGTAGAATAAAAGTGTTCTTATTACTCAAGACTCAACTGTCTGCCTTCTTTATTCTACCTCTGAACTTCTAGGGCTGGCAGCAGTAGCCAGAATTAATTCTGCAATTCGAATGGGTGATGCTGAGAAGACTGTGGCAGAAATGATGAATCCAGAGGCCCAGTTACCAGAGGTTTACGCATTTGCTGCAGATCTTTACCAAAGGGAGCTGGCCACCTTGCAGCAACAGAGCCCTGAAGTAACTACCATGTTCTCTTTTGTTTCTGGAAGTTGATGTGGATTACTGGGTCTACCTTGTCTGTTTCGTTAAATGCGTTCTTTGGAACAAACCTGTCTTGAATCTTCCTAGAACGGATTTGGTTCAGCCTGTTCTATTGTGAAGTTTAATCCCTAAATCTTGAGCTCCTTGGCCCTGTAAGATTCTACTTTAATCTCTTACTTGGTATTCTAGCTTTGTTTATGATACTCTTCTTTCTACTTCTATGTTATAAAGGTTGTCCCTTTGCTTTGTTACATGTCTATTCTGACAGCTACTCTATTCTGTGCTCTGTGTGCAGCAGTAGTTTGTAAAGAGTGAGTGGAATTAATTCGTTGTTCTCTTTGTACGCAGGGTAACCTCACCCATCCAGAGTTATCTGTTGCTGTAGAGATGCTGTCTTCTGTGGCCCTGATTAATAGGGCTTTGGATTCAGGGGATGTGAATACGGTGTGGAAACAACTGAGCAGTCCTGTCACAGGGCTTACAAACATTGAGGATGAGAACTCTCAGAGGTGCGTATTTCAAGAAATCATGGCTGTCCTTGATGCTGCTTATATTCTGTGACTTTTTGATTTTTTTTTTTTTCCCTCTTACACTTTACATCCTTTCTACATTATTTATTAAGATATTGATTTAATCTTCACTGGCTCTTGCATCTTGTTTTTGCAATTACTTTTTCTTACCCGTCTGATTTCTGTGCTGTCTCTCAATGCTTTCTCACAAATTTCACATTAAAGCCGGGTTGTGGTACCATTAGGTTGTCACTAATACTATGCCAGCTCACCCACCGTGTTCTTTGCCCTGGATCCTCATTCAGTGTTTTAGTGCTTTTATTGATTATTTCTCATTTGAGCTGACCACCCTGCACACAGCCTTTCCTCTTTCTCTTCTTCCCCCTTTTCATATTTGTTCCACTTTCAAACCTCATGTTAACCTCTTCCACTTTGTGTACAATTCGCATGCTGTGTTGAGTGTTCCCTGGCCAGCTGCTTGTGATGTGATGTTTGTTGGTTTTATTTTTTGTTCTTTGACAGATACATCGATGATTTGATGAAGCTGAAAGCTCAAACACGGGCAGAAGGAAGTGAATTTATCACATGGAATGATATCCAGTCGTGTGTTGATCGTGTGAACATAGTTGTGCGTGAAGAACATGAACGTAAGATTTTTTTCTGCCCGACTCTTCCTGCTAGATTCATCCTAGCTCATGAGGAGTCCTAGAATTACATGCATGTCAATACAAAAAGTTATTGATTGACTTGTAGTTGTGTCATATGTTGGATATCTAGGAAGATCTTAGTTGTGAACAAGATTTGGTGGTTTGTAATATAAAAGGCTTGATAGCAGGACTGTTGGAGAGATCAGGCGGTCAGGAATGTTTGTGATACTGAAATCGGTATCTCCGAACAGTTTATTAATGCTTCCAATGCAAATTTCAACACGCTTTGGATAACAAAATGCGTTGTCTGCCGTCGGTGTCTAGGATTAGTCTAGAATCTGTTATAATTTTGCTTCAATCCCTCAAATTTAATGAAAACTAGTATTATCAAATCTCTGAGTTAATTGTAGCCCAGTCAGTACTCCATCCTCTTTCCTAATTTGCTGTGTTCAGTAAAAGTTACTTTTCTTGAAGTCTTGTACTCTCTTTGGCTGCGATCTCTGCCCTCTTTAGGTTTTCCATTTCTCCCTTTTAGTCCTTCTTTTGAATGTGCTTTGGCCTTTTTACCTTTCCAGTATTTAGTCGAAGTTCCACAGACTCAGTCCAGGATCCCCTTCTACTCTGTCTGTGGGTAATCTGACCTGCAAATGCAGGATAAGCTACCCATCTTTGTGTTGATGACTCTCAGATGTAATGAATGATCTCAGATTCATTTCTACAGTGGATGAGGAGCCTGAATGAACCACAGAGACGAGTTTATTTCCAGGTCTTATTCTCAGTCCTTTAACTCCTGGCTGTATTAACACTACTTCCAAATTACAGTTTCTTCGGAGATCGGTAGTGCAAGTACTGCATCAAAGAAATAGGCTTTTGCAATTACTTCGATTCAGTGATAAATCAACAGAGATGCCCCAAAAAGTTTTTCTCTAAAATGCTGTCTGTTCAGCAGTTATGTATTCAAATACTTTTGCTTAAAACATTTGATACAGATTTTTCTTTTTTTTCAAAGAACGCTTAGTTATCTCGTAATTTTGATGCCATCCAAATTCTAAGTTCCAGATATTAGGTCCCAAATCTCAAATTAGCGTTGAAATGGAAAGTGCTGATCTTTTAAGAGGTTAATTGCTTTGTTTACCGTTACTTCTATTGGGAAAATAGAAGCTTTTGTTTTCTGTTTTAATGTTGTGTTTGACTACTAGTTGATAAAACCACTATCTATAAAAGCTGAAATGACTGATCACTGACCTTCTGACCAGTAGAAGAAGAATATGCCTGCACAGCTGTTGCCTTTTGAATACGAAATACTGGTAAAGTGCAAAAAAAATCCTCCATCGGATAATATGCAAAAACCCCGGGAAGTTACAAGTGTATGCAGCAAGTGCGAGTACCAAAACTTAAATGCTCATTAAGGAAAAAAATCCTGATGCAAGCTGAGAAATGTGAATGAGTGTTAACCTGACTTCTATGTTTCTTCTAGTTCTGGATTTTTTTAATTTCTATTTTTTTTTAGTAGTGTTTATGTTAATAAGTGTCTTTTAGCAGTGATAAAAGACTGGGATTGAGCGTAATGGTGAAAATTTCAACAAAACAGAAATTTGGAGTAATTCTTCTTTCTCTAAGACAGTATTAGTTGACTTAAAATCAAGAGTGGGGATAGAGGAGTCCTTGAAAATAGCATAATTAAGCAAACTTACTCCTCGGTAGATTCTTGTGAGGTTCTGTGTCAGGTGGTTTAATTTTTTATTAATTTTTTTCAGTTTCATTTAAGGACCGTAATTTTGGTTATGACCAGTACTGAAAACCTTCTGCATATACAAGTAGCATGACATTTACTTTCAAGCCATCTTTGTAATATTTAGCTCTCAGCCTTGCATCGTAAGAGGGGAGAGTTTTGTTACAAATGTGGAGGTGATGACAAAGTTTATATTGTACACTGGGACAAACGGGTGTCTTCTGCCACTTCTTGTTGTGTAGTTGGCGAGTTGTGTTTCAACTTTATACTCTACTGAGGGTTAAATTTTAATTTGAGAGCCTGCTGTCTTGATTAACTTGTTTCCTGGATCTCCAAATAGACACTGGGTTTCCTGCTTGGGTCACATGAGCAGATTTGTTGAAACCACAAAAACACAGACCTGCACCAGTGCCTGCACACACCAAGATGCTAGTTTCATAGTATCTTTTCTATGTACAAGGTCAGAGCAGAAGTCTAGAAGTTCATCTAGTCCCAACACTCAGTTTCTTACAACACTCCTTATCCTGTAAAAAAAAGGTGCAGAAAATCCTGTAATGAGGTAAGCTGTTCTCATGGGGAATTTCTTCATTCTTTGGTCTGCCTCATATAGGCCCTGATGCAAGAGGGCTTTTTATCTCCTGCCTGTGAGTAAGTTAAATTAGTCTGAGAAGGTCCTTGAGGCATACAAGCATATATATTTTTAATTTCCGCTATCCTTGTGAATAATGTCAAATTAAAAAAATACTTTCCAGTGAGGAGCTGTAGGATACTACTGTTGGAGTTGACACGGAGCGGTCTTGTCATGACCGTATTAGCAAACTAATCAGAGAGAATTGCTTCTCACATTCTGTGCGCCTTCCTAAGTCAAACAATTGTCATATCTGCTTTTTGACAGAAACCCTGCCATCATTTTAGTGATCTTGGTTCTTGCAGTGTCCTCAACATATATTTTTCCCTAATTGCTACTCCATCCTAATACCGCCCGTTCCCTAAAATGTTCTGGTTTTTGTATAAACTTTTTGTTTTGTGATTCTCTTTCACATGTAGAAGAAAAAGTCACAGTCCTGGGATACCTTAACCAAAATTGGAAGTCCCCACACTGGGCACCTTACTCTCTTTTCCCTAAAAGATCTCTTTGTTCTGCACTGATCAAACCATGATTTGAATTGATCCATCTTTAAGCAGGGAGTTGAAATGGATGACCTCTAGGGTTCATCTCAACCAAAGTTATTTTGTGATTCACAGGAGATGGTTGCTGTAGGTAGGGCATGTATGATGTAGACTCTGTTAGCATTTAGCTAACTGTAAGAGATTTATTTTTGTTTATTTTTATTTAGCTGAATGGTAAATTTTACTGTACTTGAATGGCATCCACATCTCTGATAATATCACTAATACTATGTATGTTTAAGTGTTTTCTAAAATATGAAGTTACTGTATTTTTAAATGGCATTCCATGCAAATCGTCAGCTTCATGTGAAGATGTCTTCTTAGAGAAGGCAGAACCTTGGAAAACTGTAGCCTGTGAACTCTGGCCATTTGGGCTTTGATAATTCTCTGCTAATAGCTCTGAGCTGGATGTCTGAGGACTCAATTCTGTCCCTGCATGGGGTCTCCATGAGTGATTTTTTTTTTTTTTTTTTTTTTTTTTTTTTTTTTTAAGTGCAGTTCCCAGGCATGGTGACTGCTTTAAGGTGGAGAAACAGTCTTGCTTTCTTCACTAGTAAATAATGTTTTCTGTTAAAAATATTGCAGTTCTTGGCCAATATCTGGTTTAGGAAGGACTAGCTGCACTTTTCTTCTGAAGCAATGCTTGTGATTAATTTTGACCAAAACCCGTACTTTGTATTTCTGCCCCTATGCCTTCTTCCCTAGGGATTTTGGCAATTGGTCTTATCAATGAAGCCCTGGATGAAGGGGACACCAAAAAGACTATTCAAGCCCTACAGATTCCTGCAGCAAAATTGGAGGGTGTAGCCCCAAAGGTAGCACAGCATTACCAGGATACACTACTTCGAGCCAAGAGAGAGAAAGCACAGGTGAGTGCTATTAAATGCACCTCTCAAAAAACCTTTACATCTGTGTAATAGGCTTATTACTGTTCCTGAAAGCCAGGAATCAAAACTGGAAGTGGAGAACTGGGTATTCTGCATACCATCATCTGATCTTACCCAGGCAGTTTGGATATTTCTGTACTAGAGAAGGAGATTTGCAGCCAGATACGTATGAATCTTCATGAACTAGAGAGATGCATATAAGGAAATTAACTGCACAAGATGGCTTGCTGCAGCTAATCCCAGGTCCAGAATGGGATATTTATCTTGTTTGTGGAGAAAGGAGTTCGTGTTCATTCTAGGAGTTCTGAAGTTCTGAATGCAAGTTTTCTGCAAGCTTAAGTAATTTTTTTTTTAGTGTTCTTTGTTAAATGTAGTTATAGGCATAGTTACATATGGCAAAAAGAGTCTCTCAAAGTGGAAAAAATCTGTTGAATGATAAATTAGAAAAAAAAATGGAGCCAAATACATGCTACTAGCAAAATGTGTACTGATGCCTGTTGTTCACCTGTTGACACTTTTATTGCGAATGATTTTTTTGAAGTGGTAGTTGTCTGTCTTATTAGCCAAGGACTACTATCTACTTGTACGTAGTTGCTGCTTTCACTGACTGACTAAATGTGAAGGTGAAGATGGGGAGAGGAAGAGCAAATCTCGTCCTGTGGGTTTAGGAAAGAGGGTGAGAGTGCATGTATGCGTACACAACTGATTTTTGAGCAGTGTGGATGGGATACTGATTTTTTTTTTTCTCGTCTGTTTACAAAGAAGTAGCCAGATGTCTCCGCTTTTAGTGGCTTGAGAGTGTGTTTTATGGTTTTTTTTTCTGCTGTGGAGCTTAGTGCTCTGATACCAATGCAGAATTTTGCATAGAAGCCAAGATGTAGGTTGTACTGAACACTGATTTTTTTTTTTTTTTTTTTTTTTTTGACTAAAACCTGTGTGATAGCAATAGTTGACAACTGTATGAGTTTCTGATGAAAATCATTAAGCAGCTTCCCCAAGGGCCCTGAAAGGGTTAATGTTCCTCAGGAACCCATTTTGTGCTGAAGCATTTCCTCCCACTGAGTCAGAATGAAATAATGAACTCTTTTTTAGTGTGTGCTTAAGCTTGTGCCAGGCCATCCTTGTAACTTCTCAGTTGGTGTGAAATTACCTTATTTAGGCATATGTTCAGTTTCGGGCTTCTCCCAGCAGCATGGCAGTAACTTCAGAAACTGAAAGATCATGTTATAAAGTAACATTGTGGGGAAAATAGTCACTATCTGAGGTCAACTGTTACTAAGCAGTGATTTCTGAACCTTGGGGCTGAGAGAGATTGTAGTTCTCCACAAGTTTTTCAGTTGCTTATGTGAATGCGGGGAGCTATATGATGCATGTTTCTCATGTGATGAGGGGAGAGAGAGAGAAAAACAGTAGACCCTGTAGTATGTTACACTGCACATACCTTACCGGAAGTGTGCAGCAGTAAATCCATAGAAAAGCCCGGGATGGTTTTGGTAAGTCTTTGAGTTGACTTCTGCTGGTAGAGATTACATTAGAGGAAGATGTTTCTTGGGTTGTTCTCCCCCACTCCCTGGACAGGAATTTTGCTGTTGCTGGTACTCTCATGGGACTACCTGGGCTTTCAGATGAAATCTGCCTGTGGAAGACATGTTAATCTCTGGAATGGGATGTCATTAAGCATGTCAGTTCCAGACCTGCCAAAACAGTGGGAAAAACGTGCAGGGCGTGTAAATAAATGTTCATTTTCAGTCTGTCCCTAAAGCTCTTGAACACTGTAAATAGTGGCTCTTTTGTGCAGTGTGATTATTATTCCATACCAGAAGTAAATATTTCCTGTGTTCTGTTTGTACCATGAGAATTGTCAGAGGGGTGGCAGTTGCGTATTAGCATTTCTTCTTCAGTAGTTACCTACAGGAAGCAACAGTGGGTGGGGAGGAGCTATGCTTGGCAACTGCTGGATCATTGTTCTTTATGTATATTTTGGGACTTGCTAAACACTCGTTGCTTTTCTCTTCTTGATTTTCTGTATGCAACATTAGTTGATGGGATTTCTTCAAATGCAGGCCAAATGACAGGGTACTGTGTGATCACTGCTCCTTGCCAAGCAATCGTGTTAAAACAGAGACTTAAAACGTGTCTTTGACTGTTGTGCGTGTACACCCAACTGCAACATGTACACCCAGCTGCAATATGTACAATGCTTTTTGGTTTGCTAGTTTGTACAGGCATGTGAACTTCTGTGGACAGGGACAAGAACAGCCTGATGTGGCATTGGTTACCTGAGAATTTTTAGTTTCTGCGTGCAGATGTGCATCACCAGCTTTTTGTTCAAAGAACTCTTTGTTGGCCGTGTTCTGTCGAAGGACTAACTTGTGTTCATGGACAGTCATGTTCTCTTAGCAAGTATGAATTTACCAGTACCAAGTCCTTGGCCTTCTGTTCTCCTTGCATATCAGTGATTCCCTTTGACAGAATTTCTTCTTCGTTCCGTTTCCTGAAAAGAGTTTTTGACTGGGAAGAGGTATGGAGTCTGGTAATGCCATAGTAGTCTCTGCTAGTCACAAATGCACGTGATGTCACTGTGTTGGAGTCAGTTAGAAAGTCTGAAATGCTTCTTATTCCCTCTGATACAGAAAACTACTGTATCGGCTATTGTTGAGTACAGGTTTACTTTGCAAAAATAGCTCTACTTTTCATGCTGTGTATGTTTTTCTCATCGTATTCAGGACACACAGGATGAAACAGCTGTACTTTGGCTAGATGAAATTCAGGATGGGATTCATAGGGCAAACAAGGAGACAGAGGAGTCTAACAGATGTAAGTATCATTGCATAATATTGCGATTAATCCCCATTATCAACCAAATACTGGTTACTTAAGGAAAGGATGGGAGCTAGAAACGTCATGTAAATGTGGCAAAAGAAATCAAATGCAGTTATGTGCTTCTGGTGTGATAATTTTTCTTTGAAGAGTGAGTGTCAGATTCTTAAAATAGCAAATTTCTTACCTTTTTGGGAATATGCTGTTTTTCTAGTTTTGCATGTGACCGTGTTACTTCATTGGGCAAATCTCTATCAAATTGTTTATCATTTGCAACTAATTGTGTGTGTCTGTGGGTGATTAGTTAGGTATGAGAACGTTCACGTGCACAATTTAAATGGTGTTTTCCGGTGTGTGTTACCTTTTATTTGTGTGGCATACTGTCATCTTGCCTCGGTTCTGTTAAGTATTTCTAGACTGCTCTGCATCTTTTTCAAATACGTACAATAATACGCATCAGCGATACCCACCTCTGTTCCTTAGCGCAGTTTGCAGGTGGACAAGCCCACCCATCGCTACATCCTAGTCTTTATAATGATGTCATTTCTGTCTCCAGAAACAATGAAGCTACTATTACTCTTCGCTTAACTTGGGGGTTTTTTTTAGTTTTGTGATTTTTTTTTTCTCTTTGTTTTATTTGTTTGTGTGTTGGTTTATTTGTTTCGTTTTATTCCTGACGGAGGCTTTCTCTTTAACAAAACACGAGACTTTTTTAAAGTCTTCTGATATATTTTGATGGCCTGTTCTCTGTATGTGCTGTTTGTTTCCTGGGTACCTCATGCTTCAGAGAGATGTTTTTTATACATTTTAAAAATACTGTCTTGTTCTATTTGCATCTACGCTAAATCTCTAATTTTCGGTTACATTCAGCATTTGCGCCTATCTGCTTGTTTTGCTTGATTCGTATGGTATTAGTAAACTGTTTTCTCTCTTTATAGTCACCTTACGTTTTTCTTAATTCTGTTTCTTCGTCTCTGGCAAGTGTCTAACTTTCCACTTCCAAAACTTACAAATAGGTATTAGACTGGTACTTCACAGAATCACAGAATGGTAGGAATTGGAAGGGACCTCTGGAGATTATCAAGTCCAACTCCCCTGCCAAAGCAGGTTCGCCTAGAGCAGGTCACACAGGAACCTGTTCAGATGGGTTTTGAGTATCCCCAGAGAAGGAGACTCCACAACGTCCCTGGGTAGCCTGTTCCAGTGCGCTGCCACCCTCGAAGTAAAGAAGTTCCTCCTCATGTTCAAGCGGAACTTACTGTGTTCCAGTTTGTGCTGGTTGCCCCTTGTCCTGTCGCTGGGCACCACTGAGAAGAGCCTGGCCCCATCCTCTTGACACATGCCCTTTAGATATTTGTAAGTGTTGATAAGGTCCCCTCTGAGTCTTCTCCAGGCTAAAGAGCCCCAGGTCTCTCAGCCTTTCCTTCTAAGAGAGATGCCCCAGTCCCTTCATCTTCATAGCCCTCTGCTGGACTCTCTCTGGTAGCTGCCTGTCTCTCTTGAATTATGGGGCCCAGAACTGGACACAGGACTCCAGATGGGGCCTTACCAGAGCAGAGTAGAGGGGGAGGAGAACCTCCCTCAACCTGCTAGCCACACTCCTCTTAATGCACCCCAGGATGCCGTTGGCCTTCTTGGCCGCAAGGGCACATTGTTGGCTCATGGTCATCCCGTTATCCACCAAAACTGCCAGGTTCCTCTCTGCAGAGCTACTCTAAAGCAGGTCGACCCCCAGCCTGTACTGGTGTATGGTGTTATTCCTCCCCAGGTGCAGGACCCTACACTTGCCCTTGTTAAACTTCATTTGGTTCATCTCCAGCCTGTCCAGATCTCACTGAATGGCAGCACAGCCTTCGGCTGTATCTACCACTCCTCCCAGCTTCGTATAGTCAGCAAATTTGCTGAGGATACACTATGTCCCATCATCCAGGTCATTGATGAATATGTTGAATAAGACAGGCCCTAGTACTGACCCCTGGGGAACACCACTAGTTACAGGCCTCCAGCTGGACTCGGCACCCTTGATCACAACGCTCTTGACCTCTGTCCTTCAGCCAGTTCTCAGCCCACCTCACTGTCCACTCTTCTAACCCACATTTCCTAAGCTTACCTATGAGGATGCGATGGGAGACAGTGTCAAAGGCCTTCCTAAGGTCAGGGTAGACCACATCCACTGCCCTCCCGTCATCCACCCAGCCAGTCATTTTATCATAGAAGGCGATCAGATTGGTCAAGCATGATTTCCCCTTAGTGAATCCATGCTGACTACTCCTGATCATCTTCTTTTCCTCCATGTGCTTGGACATAACAGCCAGAATGAGCTGTTCCATCACCTTCCCAGGAACGCAGGTGAGGCTGACTGGCTGGTAGTTTCCTAGGTCCTCCTTCTTGAAAATTGGATTTACATTGGCTATCCTCCAGTCCTCAGGCACCTCTCCTGTCCTCCATGACCTTTCAAAGACGATGGAGAGCAGCTTTGCAATGGCATCCGCCAGCTCCCTCAGCACTCGTGGGTACATCCCATCAGGGCCCATGGATTTGTAGGTGTCTGGCTTACTTAAAAGATCCCTAACTCAATCCTCCTTGACCAAGGGGTAGTCTTCTTTTCTTCTGACTTCTTCCCCTACTGCAGGAGGCAGGGATTCCTGAGGGACAGCTTTAGTAGTAAAGACTGAGGCAAAGGCAGCATTCAGTAACTCTCCCTTCTCCATATCCTCCGCCACCAGGGTACCTGCCTCATTCAGCAATGGGCCCACAGTTTTCCTGGTCTTTCTTTTACTACCAGTATATTAGAACAAGCCCTTCTTGTTGTTTTTGACATCTTTGGCTAGATTTAATTCCAAGTGGGCCTTAGCTTTCCTCGTTGCATCCCTGCATTCTCTGGCAGTGTTTCTGTATTCCTCCCAAGTGACTAGCCCGTTTTCCCACCTGTTGTAAATGTCTTTCTTCCCTTTGAGTTTTCCCAGAAGCTCCTTGCTTATCCAAGCAGGCCTCCTGCCTCCTTTGCTCGACGACTTCCTCATAGGAATGCACGAATCTTGAGCTTGGAGGAAGTGGTGCTTGAATATTAACCAGTTCTCTTGGGCCCCTCTGCCTTCTAGAACCCCAGCCCATGGGATTCCTCCAAGTACATTTCAGAGGAGGCTGAAGTTGGCTCTGTTTAAGTCCAGGGTTGCAATCCTACTTATTGCCCTGCTTGTTCCGCACAGGACCCTGAACTCCACCATCTCGTGGTCACTACAGCCACAGGTGCCCCCAACCTCCCCATCTCCGACCAGTCCTTCTTTGTTTGTCAGTACGAGGTCGAGCAGTGCCCCTCTCCTCATTGATTCCTCCACCACCTGTGTCAAAAAGTTATTGGCAGTGCTCTGTAGGAACGTCTTGGACTGTGGGTGCTTGGCTGTGTTGTTTTTCCAGCAAATATCAAGGTAGTTGAAGTCCCCCATGAGAACCAGAGCCTGTGATTGTGAGGCTACTTTCAGCTGACTGTAGAAGGCCTCATTGACTTCCTCCCCCTGGTCAGGTGGCCTGTAGTGAACACCCACAACTGTGTCACCCATATTAGCTTGCCCTTTAAGTCTCATCCATAACTTCAAGTTATCTAAAGATGCATGGTCAGTCCCTTCTGATTTTGCTTTGAATAGGCAACTGTACAACTTCAACAAACTGAAAAGTTTAGTTTGGAATCTCTCTGGTGCCTTCTGAAAGAGATTGTCCAAAGACAATGTGGAATCTCTGTCCTTCAAGATTTTCCAAACTTGGTCAGACAAGGCCCTAAAGTTAGCCCAGCTTTGAGAACGGGATTGGACTAGATTGTCCTCCAACATGAGTTCTTAATGAATCTGTGTATCAGATACGTGGAGTTTCTGGCACGGTTGATTCCTCTCATCCTTGCTCTGCTGGCACAGAAATGAGCTTGCTTTTATGTTTGTGCCGTGTCCATTTTTGCTTTTTATTTGTAGATGTTTTAGAAGCGGGAAAAATCAACATGTTCACAGAAAGCTTTCTAACGAAAGACACAATGAGTTCATCCAACTCCATGGCCCAGTTCAGTTGTTTTTAATGACATCATTTGATCAGTGAATTCCCCTGTCAACTGCCTGGGGGAAAAAAAAAAAAAGCTGGGGGAGTAGGCAGAGCTTTACCTGTTTGTCTTACTGTTTGTTCCCAGCAGTCCCAGTGCGATTTTTTTTTCACCATTTTCCCACCCGTTGAGCACTTTGGCAAGGCAGCAGCTTGAGTGTCATGCCAAGGAACATTTGGTCAAAAGCAGGGCTGAAGTGTGTGCCCTTAAGCCTGAATAACATCTTCAGATACACGTATCTATCCATGTATGAACATTTTTGCAGTCTTGTCTAGCGCTGAAAATTACTCTGTTTTGTGTTGGTTGTGTCAGTGCGATTCCTGTGCTCTTGTGAATACATCTGTGTTTGAGTTGCAGTTCTGGAGTAGCCCTGGAATGACATGTTGTCATTTTTCTCTTTCTCTACCACCTGTCTTTCCCTGATCAGTTTTTTGACTCGTTTACAAACTACTCCATACTTTTTTTTTACTAGGGATGGATGGTATTAGTTGTTGAAAAAGCCCCTTTTGAGTTGGGACTCTCTCTGCCAGAAGAAACTGCTTTAACTGAAACAGATGTCAGAGTAGAGCTAAAATACTGTGTGTTGTTGAGAAATATTGGCGGTAAACCAGCTCTGTACTGAGTGGGACCTCAGGGCACAAAAATTACATGCTGTCGGGTGTGGTACCACATATGGTTGGATGCTCTGTACTGAAGAGGCTTCTGTACTGGAAGTTGTCTGGTTGTTTTTTATTTATATTTTGTGTTTATATACGCTGAAATATTTGAGTGTATATACACACAGCCCCCAGCCGTAAGTGTGTGTTCATGTTGCCTTGCTCTCTTCTGTCCTTTTATGTTTGCTGTGAGTCACTGAGCACCTGAAAGCCAAGATAACCTGCTTCCCTGTGTTATCAAAGTCTCCTTAGGAATTTTGGCCATTAACGAAGCAGTAGACCACGGTGATGTCAGCCAGACCCTGAGTGCCTTGCGTTCACCAGATGTTGGGCTCTATGGAGTCACTCCAGAATGTGCTGAGACGTACCAGCGAGAGCTGTCGGAAGTCAAGAGAAGAAAAATGGCAGCAGGTAAACCTCAAGGAGCTATCTGTTAGTGAAGTAAACTCAAGATTATCGTGTGTGGAATCGGAACCAGAGGTAAAAAAGCCTCTGCGGAGAAGTGTTGTGTTACGGGTGGCAGTTGTGGATGCTTTGTGAACTAAGGTTTTAAAAAAAAAAAAAACAAAAACAAAACAAACCCGAACACACAAACCAAAAAAAGCCCCAAAATAATACTATTAAAAAGAAAAAAAAAAACCAACAAAAAAGTGAATAGTAGAATGTTCTCCACTTGTAAAATGTGTTGCATTTAGGTAGTTTTTGTATGAGGTCATTAGGGACTCAGAAGCATACCTTCTCTTGCTTGGAGGAAGATATATGTGGATTTCCTAGTTGTAACATTTGTGCGTGGGAAAGATAAGACACATGTGTGACGCTTTTTGAGACTTACACTGCAGTTTCTGCTCTTAGGGGACAATGGCAGTAAATGGGTGAAACACTGGGTGAGAGGAGGCTATCATTATTATCATAACCTGCGGACCAAAGAGGGAGGATGGGATGAACCAGCGGAATTTGTGCAAAATGACACACAGCTGTCACGGGAGGAGATACAGGTAGGGTAGATAACACATGCTCTTTCTCTGAAAAGTTGATGTTCCTACCTTTCCTATCCTTAATGCAGCTCTAAGAGAGAACGCTTCAACGCTGTAGTCATGGTAAGAAGCTCAGCAACCCATTTATTTCACTGGCATCGTCAGATTGTGTGTGTCACAACTCCATGTCGCATTTCAGAAAAATTCGTCCTGTTGGTAAAAGGGTACAGGACCACGGTGTTGCTTGTTTATTGAAAGGCGACTTTGAAGTGTCTCATAAGCAAAATACAGAGAGCTGATATACCATCATGTTTCTTGTATCTCCATTCTCTTTTTCTGTCTCTTCCTACCATAACATTAATCCAGAGCACCATATCTGGAGTCACTGCAGCATACAACCGAGAGCAGTTGTGGCTGGCCAATGAGAACCTGATTACAAAACTTCAGGCTTGCTGTCGAGGATATCTTGTTCGCCAGGAATTCAACTCAAGAATGAATTTTTTGAAGAAACAAGTCCCAGCAATCACTTGCATTCAGGTAATGATATCCTTTAATTACATTTGAAACTTGTACTCTGCAATTGTTTTCTATACACAAGCTTATTGACAGTTTTTATTCCGTTCAAACAGTTACAGCGCACAATTGTCTTCACCTCATTTTGCAAAATATGTAAAAGCATTTCCTTCTCCCAAAGAATTTTGGTATATTATTTGCTTTTCCATGTCATATGTAGTTGATGGAGTCTTCTCAGGCAGAATTGGAGAGAGAAAAACTTAGAGGAAGCTTTACCTATCATTGTATTATCAGATTCAGCATTTTGGGAATAGGGCAATATGAAGTGCGTCGTATGTCTTTATGGTGATAATACCACGTGATGAATTACTACTGTGATTCCGCATTAACTGAAGAGAAAGAGAATGTTTTTCGGTATTCTTGAGTAAGATTCTTTTTCTTCTCTTCAAATTTGTCCAGGGATTTGGAGGATTGAGCACCTAAAAGAGATGGTGGGATAATTCAGCATGAGGTTGGGTCCATTTACAGAAAAATGAAAAGATCTTTCTCTGGTGTTGTAGCTGAAATGTGTGCAAGTGGAATAGATGCTTTACTCCCTATTACCACTTTATTATTTAAGCAGTATATGTGTCTGTGTTTCTTCCTAAGTAGCATGTACTCTGTGTGTATATTTGGAAAAAAACACAACCACCACACAACAAAGCCTCCCCAAACCACTCACAGCTCGTTAAAATAAGACTCTCTCCCTTTAAGTGTAATCAACCCCTTGCCTAACTTCTGTTCCAAGTAGCAGTAGCAGTGAGTCTGCTCTGAAAGCTTATAATGTTACATCACTGTTCTCACCAGCAGCAGCATCTAACGCATGATCCGCATGTAGAGCGGTTTTTGTCAACTTGACCGTTCAGCTGTATCCTTGATCTCTAATTGTGCTTCAGAAGGCCCAGCTGGTGAAATAGTTCAGTTGGTGAAATAGTTAGTGCCTCACACTGTTTATCTCTTGATAAGATAAGCATGTCTCCCTCACATTTTACTTAGCCAAATGGGAAGTCAGAAGCTGAGGAGTGGAAGGAAGCTCAGATTTGTAATTACTTCTCTTTAATCAGAAAAGTCAAGTCAGGGTGCCTGTTTTCTGTTTTCAGTCCCAGTGGCGTGGCTACAAGCAGAGGAAGGCATATCAAATCCGTCTGGATTACCTGCGAGCACAAAAGGACCAAGTAGTGAAGGTAGTGAAGGCTTCCCGCTGACTTTTTTGGTAAACGTTTTGGGTAGTGAATTTTGTAAGAAAGGTTTTTATCTGAGTAATTTGGTTATCCTTCTATAGATTCAGTCAATGACCAGGATGTATCAAGCCAGAAGACGTTACAGAGATCGTCTGCAGTATTTCAGAAACCACGTAAGAGTCTATGTTGTTAAATGAATTCAGTACCTATTTTGTACTCTTTCCAGAATGAGGTCAAGTGTGTTTGTTTTTTTTTTTTCAATCCTAGATAAATGACATTATAAAAATTCAAGCCTTTATCCGAGCAAATAAAGCGCGAGAAGACTACAAAACCCTCAGTAAGTATTGCCAAGAGGGTAAAACTGATTCGAGCCTCGAATCTCTATTTGCAAGGGATGTTGCTAGTGTGATCTATAACATCAAGACAGTTTTGAAGAGCGATTGGAATGAAGTTGGTAGGGCAGTGCAGAGAGGCTGAAGGAAAACTTGATTCTAGCTGTTGCTTTTGCTGCTGAAAAATAGAACCGTAGCTATGCAGTTAACTTTGGCAGTGTGGACTACCCTAGGCTGATACTGATTTTGTTCTTTACTGATTGGGGTTTTTTCTCTCATGATTTACTCAAAACAAGAAATTCAAAATGCCAGAAGCTGTTTAGATGTGGTGGTGCTAATTTTATTCTGGCTGCTCCTTTATGTGCTGTTTAAATGTAGATAAGGCATATATTTACTTCTGTTTCCCATCCCGTGATGTTTTCTCACCTATTTTTAGTTAATGCTGAAAACCCACCTATGGCTGTGGTTCGGAAATTTGTCCACTTGCTTGATCAGAGTGACCAAGATTTTCAGGAGGAGCTTGAGCTAATGAAACTGCGTGAGGAAGTTGTAACCTTGATCCGGTCCAATCAGCAACTGGAAAATGACCTCAATCTCATGGACATCAAAATTGGGCTGCTAGTGAAAAACAAAATTACATTGCAGGTAGGAGGTGTGTTGGTGGGAGACCAGCTATGGATTGAACTGAGGCCAGTGGTAGTTAGCATGGAGAAACCCTAGCCTTGGATGTCAGTTACTCAGGCCCAGCAGAAAACGTTGCCCCAGACTTCCAGATTTTACTCCTAGTGCATTCTTACTCCATTCCACTAATGTAGCACGTATCCCTAGAAAGAAAACTGTAGGAGAAGAAGCAAGACCTGAAGCTAAAAAAGACAAACACCAGACTGTCTTGACCTAATGAATGCAATGAATTGTGTGTTCGAAGGCTTTGAGACCTCTGTGCCGATGCTTCTTTGTGGTTAAGCAAGTGACATGCCACAGCCTTGCAGTGAGGGGGATGATTTTGGAGGCAGGAGACGCACTTGTGTCACTTGGTGTTTGTTGGTTAAAGGAGGCCCCCTCTATCACTTGGTTGATGTGATTAATTTCACCAAAAAAAAAGCTCTTGCTGATATAGCATTGCCTTTTCTTCAGGCTGAAGTTCTGGTCAGCTTTCCATTTGGTTCTGGATGGCATGATGCTAGGCTCCTCCTGGTGTAAAATCTCAGTGAGTGTAGTGAAATTAATCTGAGAAGGAGGCTGCAGCTTTTGGGCTGGTGTCTGCAGTGAAAAGTGCCGTTGCTGTCAGAGTACGTAGAGGTAGCGAGCTAGCTGAATATGAAACAAGATTCTTAGGTTTTAGGCCAAATTTAAAAATGAAAACATTTTCAAGCATCCTCAGGATGCTACCAATTCTGATAGTAATTGCTGCCAAGAATGAGTAACCCTTCTAGGGTTTCAGACAAATTCAGGAAGTCAGGTACAAAGCAGAACATGTACTTCCAGTCAGAGAAATTGCTGCCATAGTAAATAATGCTTCACTTTAAAAGCCCCAGGCATACCTTGACCCTGCCTTTCCACATAGAAGAGAAGGGGGCTCTCTGATGCAACTGTTTTCCAATATTGCCTGTTATAAAATACTTAGAGTGGAATCTGTCCCTGTGCTTTCTTTCCAGGATGTTGTTTCTCATAGCAAAAAACTTACCAAGAAGAACAAGGAACAGCTCTCTGACATGATGATGCTAAACAAACAAAGGGGAGGTTTGAAAGCTTTGAGCAAAGAGAAGAGAGAAAAGCTGGAAGCCTATCAGCATTTGTTCTACTTACTTCAGGTAAGCAGCTTCTAACACTGCTCAGTAACCTTTTTACATAGAGGCTTATATGTCTTGGCACAGCCTTTGCTTAGGTACTGTGGTTTTGAGCCACCATAGTGGCTCTGGCCTGTGTGGACATGCACGCTAAGTAATTTTTCTTATTGTTATAGACTAACCCAACCTACTTGGCCAAGCTGATTTTTCAGATGCCTCAAAACAAATCCACAAAGTTCATGGATTCTGTCATCTTCACACTGTATAACTATGCATCCAATCAAAGAGAGGAATACCTGTTGTTGAGGCTTTTCCAAACAGCATTGCAGGAAGAGATCAAGTACGTGGTAGCATACGGCACGTTTTTGCTGTTAAATCAGTTTTGGCAATTTCTTGAATTGAGGCGGTTTTCACGTTGTGTCTCCTCCTAATATGCGGATAATACTAACCTGTCCCTTCATTTTTCTCTTCCCGTTTCATATCTGTTCTTAATATAGTCTATAAAGGAAGAGTTGAGTATGTCCATTGAGGATGAGGGCTTTTTACTTCAGCCAAGATTTCACTGCTCAACACAGCAGCTACTTTTAATCTGATGCAAAGTCATCCTAAAATTCAATCTAATCTCAATTCTCCAGTGTCTGGTTATAAACACCTCCAACAAACTGCAAACTCAGGCTTACAAGCCAGGGAGAGAGCTAACACTAAGCTCTCCAGATTTCCAAAAGCTGATGAGGAGGCTGAAACTGAGAGGCTTTATTGTTTGGCATTTCTATTTACTGTCAGTGTTAGGACTCTGGCTGTCCTCAGGCATGTTTTGTTTGATCGTTTGGGCCGTAGGAGCTCGGTCTTACATGACTTCGGTTCTTTACAGTGCAGTGCTGCACAACTTGCTGTGAAGAATATGCAATACAATTTTTGAGGAACTACTTTGGAATGCTTTTTAAGCATGAAGATGGTATATGCCCTGAAATGCCTCTTCTGAAAGAGACTTTTTTTTTTTTCCTTAAATTCATGCTTAGAGTACTAGTCCAGGGAAGTGGAGATGCTTCGTTCTCTGCTGTTGTGTTTCACACAGTGGTATACTAGGTGTGGCTTTTGTTGTTGATTGCTTGTTTTCTTACTTTAAATACTGGAAGAAACCTGCTATTCTTTTTCTTCTCTACATAAAACGTGCTCTGTTTCCTTTGTATTTTTGAATTGTGCTCTCAAATAGAATGTACAGTTGCATTTGTGTTAGTTGTCATTGAGCTGACCGGTGGCCAGTTGCGTTGGAATTCCCAAACCGATCATGAGTTTCTTGCCTCATCTGTCTTGAGAAGTGTTCTAGCATTGTTCTTATACAGTATTGTAGTTTATTGCTGTATTGAGATTTTAGTACAAATCCGTCATCTGTTTCATGAGGGTGATGCTCTTTCAGTTTGTTTTATGCCGAGAAGCATATCTGAAGCTGACAGAATTATGTGTACCTCATATTTCATATAGATTCTCTCTTCTTCAGATCAAAAGTAGACCAAATACATGAAATTGTGACTGGGAATCCTACTGTTATTAAAATGGTGGTAAGTTTCAACCGTGGTGCCCGTGGTCAGAATGCCCTGAGGCAGATCCTGGCACCAGTCGTGAAGGAAATCATTGATGACAAAACACTCAATATCAAAACTGATCCAGTGGATATTTACAAGTCATGGGTTAACCAGATGGAGTCTCAAACTGGTGAGGCCAGGTATGGGAACTGTTACTACTGCATTTTTCTAAACATTGCTCAGCTGCTTGGCACTGCTCGGCTAATCATTCCAAACAATCCTTGGCCTCACTGCATGCATCTGTCCAACTGATACCGCTTTTCCATCTCCTCGAGATGGCTTTCATCTGTGAGTTCTGAAGGTCATGCTCTGGCGATGGTGCTGAGGGAATTGAAAGGGAATCTTGTTAGGAGGTGGAAGAAATGCTCTTTGGTGTTTACCTCTGTTGACTTGATAATTAGCTATGACATGCCCTCTAACTTAAAACAAATCATGGTAAGGAAAAGTATTTGGGAATTGGTTCCATGTCAATTTCTGTTTATGTCTTGCACATCTGTGCAAACTTAGGTACTATTTGCAAGCCAACCAAACCTCCTTGCTGGAGGAAAAGCACGACATTGCAGTTCTTTTAGTCCTAACATCTTTCTAATTAATATCAGCTGCTGATGGCAGTTGGATTGTGCTAGATAGTTTTGTGTCATTCTGGTTTTGTTTTCTTCCAGCGCATGTCATTTGCTAGAACTCGAGGTTTCTACTGTGGTGGTGGTGGGTTTTTTTAACATAACATACCTAAAAAAAAAGCCATACAGATGAGAGAGTTTCCCCATTCAAAGCAATCTGCAGTCATATATTCTTGCCGTATGCTTGGTTCAAAATTCTGGACATGTTAAAAATGCAGATTAAGATGTGCATTCGGGTCCTTCTCTTTATGTGAGGTTTAGGAGATGCTTTTACAAATCAGCCGCTTCATCTGCGTGTCTTCACTGAAATACTATGCAGTAACTTCAGTTGATGGAGAAAACGTTAACTACTGATTTGGCACTGATTCCCGCCAGTAGCATATGATACTGATTTTATGGATGCTGTTCTAGCTTCTGGCTTGTGTCCAAGCTCCTATCATCTTAATGTTCAAATGTGTAGCTTTCTTTTTCACCAATTTGTTTGCAACCTGAAGCAGCACTGTCACAGATGGCACTTTTTTGCCTAGCGTGCATGTGTGCTGGCTGTAAAAAAAGATACAGTTTCGAGTTAGCTGGGCCTTTTCTCATAGTGGCCGTTGCAAGACAGAATAGAGGAAGTAAAAGCAAGAAGTGTTCAGTTCTTCTAGTGCCTGAAGGGTTAATTGACAGCAACGCACAGCTCTTGGCAGCCAAGTGAATATAAGCTTGTTTTCGTGTCGAGCTAGAAATTCTTGAAATATGCTAGCCTGAGGAATACTCACTTTCACGTGTTTGACTTTTCAAATAGCAAACTGCCATATGATGTTACACCTGAACAAGCTCTAAATCATGAAGAGGTGAGGACACGCCTGGATGCCTCGATCAGAAACATGAGGACAGTGACAGACAAGTTCCTGTCTGCCATTGTTAGTTCAGTGGACAAAATCCCGTGAGTCTGGTGTACCACAGTATTATCCCCGAGAAATTGTTGGTGGGTTCATTCTTGCAGCAGTCTTACTTGCCCTTTTCTTTCTCTCGAAGTTATGGAATGCGTTTCATTGCCAAGGTACTAAAAGACTCTCTGCATGAGAAGTTTCCTGATGCTGGCGAGGATGAGCTTCTGAAGGTGAGGATCTGAACACCTTTGTGAATAATGTCAGCCAAAGTGGCTGTGGCAAGCATGTCTCATTCTTCTCCTTCGTTGGATGTACGTGTGGAGGGGAGTGCCTGTAAACCTATATAAAGCTTGTTTATTTACTTCTATGGATAGAAAATGCTTCACATTGGGCTTTTGATTGTTAGCTTCATTTACGTCACCTGAGATATAGTACATTGCTCAGAAGGAGGTATCCTGTTGCTTCTGCTTTGCTTTTCATATTTGGGCATTTGGTCCTTTAGGTTTCTTGACTTGAGGTACTCTTGCTCCTAGAAAGTACACCTTGCTTTTGCTGCTCCTTTCTTAAAGAGACAATGTCAAGTTAAAAAGTCTGCATGCAAATTTCTGATATTCCTAATTTCCCTGTCTTGTAACGCTCCAGGATATTTTGACAGCAACATGTAGAGAATCACTTTCCATGATGTGTAGTCAGTTTTGTATTTTGCGTTTCAGTAGTTCTGGAGAACTAAAAGGATCCTAATAGTAGGCACTCTCAGATGAATATAGCTTTGGGGTTTTCGTTGAAATTTCTTCAGTTTTATGGCTTTTGGTAATTGTGAAGGCCTTTATGCCCATGAATGCTTTGCTTGTTAATAAAACATAATTTGGGTCTTAGCATACTCAACAACGTCTCTTTAAACTTCCAATCTGAATGCTGTTTTCTTCTCTCTTCTAGTTCTGTGCTTTCCCATTCTGAGACATCGATTCTTTCTATGCAGGTGAATTAATTTCTTCCATCTGTAAATTTAGGTGGAAAACTGCGGTTTTTGTTAATCCTAGTGGAAACAATGTAACTGTCCACATGAAAGTCAAAACTGCGGTTGTGTGCAATAACTACTCACAAAGACTTCTCTTTTTTTTTTTTTTTTTTTTTTTTTTTTTAGTGACCAAAACTACCCATGTAATATATACTGTTCTTCTCCACCCAAAAGTTTGAAAGTTATTAGTACAGTTTCTTTCACAGATGTGTTTTCTTCTAGTTACTGGTAATAAACAGCTTTGACTGTCATCCTATGACATAATCTGTGAGAGTACAGCAGGGGCTTGCATGAAACAGTTGTCAAAAACATAACTTCACTGAAAGCAGTTAATTTCTGGGGCTGCACAGCAATGGCTATAGATTTTTTTTCTGCCTGTTTTCAGCTGTTCGTTCAAACCCTGATCTCTTCTGTGCATTTAAGTCATGTGGCAAGCAGGTGAAGCCGGGATTCAGTGACCTGGCCTTCTGCAAATTTCTGTGAACCCTGAGAAAATACTAGAGCATGTGGTATGAGAACTATTGCTTTACATCAGCATGTTGGGTTAATTCCTTTTCATTGCTGGAATTACTTTTGGCAAAACATCAAATACAAGTTAGAAGTATATTTGTAAGCATAGGGATAACGTGACATCTTTAATTCTGTGAAGTTTATTGCTGCTCACGTTTGACTAGGTAAATTGGATTTTGAAGTGTCAAATGCTGTTTGTCTTCTGTACTTCTGATTCTTACCTCTGGATTAAAGGGTTTCTCAGTTACTCTTGCTAACTTGGGGGTCTGTGCCTGAAAATGTTGCTGGCTTATTGAAGAATTATTCTGAAAGACAAAAGGGCTTTGAAGAAGGAATCGAAAGTGGTTTCCTCAGTTTAGCTCCTTGGTGTGCCATGCTTCCTCACCATTTTTTTGCTTTGTCAGAGGTGGCGGCCGATTCTGCACGCTTCTCTCAGAATTAGCTCTTGTTCCATATGGAAACTGAATTACTGCCTGCCTCTATACCACTGTGGTTCTGCTCTCTGTTAGACTAACTCAATTAGGTTTAATTTGCCCGAAAGATTGTCTCATGCTCATGTGAGTAGTCCGTTGGTTGTAGAATCTCTTGTCCATACATTTTTATAAGTTAAAGTTTTAAATCTTTATGCATAGAAATATCTGCTGTTGTATTGTCTGGTGACTGGTAGTGCTCAGTCTTCCCTCTTTGACTCTTAATGATTTTTTTTTTTTTCTTTACACTGTAGATTCTTTGGGATAGTGCTTGTATACAGCAGCATTGCAGAACCTTTATCTTGGAAGGAGCCTCTGGCTTATGAGAAAATAATTTATCAAAGCACAGTCAGCGTAGTTTCAATTGAATTCACTTGGGTCCTGTGCCATTGTTCCTTACGCGTTTCTTCTCTACTCAACTTTTCCCAGATTGTTGGCAACTTACTCTATTATCGCTACATGAATCCAGCCATTGTCGCACCAGACGCGTTTGACATCATTGATCTTTCGGCTGGAGGTCAGCTGACCACAGATCAACGCAGAAACCTCGGTTCCATTGCAAAGATGTTGCAGCACGCTGCATCCAATAAGATGTTCATGGGAGACAATGCGCACCTAAGCATCATTAATGAATACCTTTTGCAGTCATACCAGAAATTCAGGTAGAAGCCAGCTAATTAGTTGGGGAAGCTTGGCAGAGTTGCAAGTAAAAAGGGATAATATTAAATTTTAAATATGATAAATTCTGTCTCTGTCAAATATGCAGTCTGAAAATAAGAGATTGCACTCCACACTGCCATAAGCATCAGCGACAATGGCAGATAAAACATGTACCTGGAATCTGAGCGATACGTTGTATGTTAATGAGATTGCACAGTGAAGGATTTTGACTTGGGAGTTTCCAGAATAAAGGTTGCTTTTGCACATGTATATTGTGATACTTTGGGTGTGGACAACTAGAATGGACATATGTTCTTCTGTCCCTTATGAACCCTGGCTCCACATGAAAACCCAGTGGTGCTCAGGAGTAAAGCAGATTGGCAATTTAGCTGTTCATATAGTTGACGTAAGCTTTTGTCCAGGAATCATCATCTTAGCCGTCTCGTGTTTTGGAAGAAAGAAAACCAGAGATTGCTGGGAGCAAGGGGTGTTACTGCAGTGGAGACGGGAGGATGTGTGAACAATCGGAGCCATAGACCAGGCCTGTGAATGCTGAAAATTAGTGAATGTCAACATGACCAATATCAATAATTGAATTTACTAGGTTGTTTCTGATGTGTTAAACTAAAGCTGACAAACTGTAGTATGCCTTAATGTACCATAGTTTAAAGAAGAGAGACTACACTTGGGATTGTCATGGGTAGTTAATGCTCTCACTATACCATGTGACTCCCGGAGTCATACTGATTCTTCTTTTTTCTGAAGACGTTTTTTCCAGGCTGCCTGTGAGGTTCCTGAATTGCAGGATAAATTTAATATTGATGAATATTCTGACTTGGTGACTCTCACTAAACCAGTTATTTATATTTCTATTGGTGAAATCATCAATACACACACCGTAAGTATACATCGGTCACAGTTGCTCCTTCTAAGTAGTGCTTACAAAGAAAACCCTGCTTCTGGCTGAAGTGCAAAGTTACCAAACAGAAGGCTGAAAGTTGTATCTTGATTGTAGTGTGGAAGAGCTTGTTGATTTACAAAATTAAGTAATTTGCTTGTGGCTTCTGTAAATTTCTTTTGAAAGTATTTGAGTATGTGATAGTGGCACAGCTTCGAATGTTTATATTGCTGCTTTGGAGTTCAGTGAAATAAGATCTTTTTCTAAAAGATAACCAGCTCAAAGTAATGTAATTTTACTGTCCGGAAAAGGATGTACAATTGCCAACATAAATGTTCTTTCTGTTCATCTAGTTGCTCTTAGACCATCAAGATGCAATTGCTCCTGAGCACAATGATCCAATTCATGAGCTGCTGGACGATCTTGGAGAGGTTCCTACAATTGAGTCCTTAATAGGTGGTCTAGTTTATTGTGCTTAAGAAATGTGTGATATTATCTGAACTGATTTGAAGTGCGGTAAAGAAACCATCTATGGAATCACCACAGGTCATTTGGGAGGAAGTGCTCTAAAAGCAGCGGCAGATTTGTTGTTCTGGTGTCTTCTGGCTGCAGAATTTGTTACCCTGAAAAAAACGGGGGTTCTTTCCCCTCTCCTGCCCCTCTCCCTCCCATTTCTAGAAGGCAGACGTCTTTTCTTTGTTCATTCCGTTATGCTGAAGCCATTTCTCTGTGCGTATGTGTCCAAAAAAGCTTGTTTGCAAAGATCTGTACTCCATCCTGGAGATCTGTATGCATTCCTAACAGAGAGCGGTAGTAAGCGTATTAAATGACATGTCCCTATAGGTATCTTTGGCATCTGGACAAATAGCTTTTTTCCCTCATTTAGAGGGTTTTTGTTCTATATGTTAAGAATTTTATCTTCTTTCTTCTGGCTGGAGGAAGAAGGAACCGACTTTACTAATCTGTGAAAGTTTTCTGAAAACCTGAGCCGCAGTTCACTGCGTCGGGATATAACAAACACTGGGAAGTTGCACAAGCCTCTCTTCTTCCTTCATGTCTGTGTTGCAGCTGTTTGAAGTATGAAATCTTGTGTGTGGGGTGGGAGGGTGAACGGACACAGTTTTTGGAGAGGATACTTTGACATCGGAATCCTTATCTTGAAGTCAATTGGTGAGACAGGTTGGAACCTTTTAAAGGAGTGATTGCTAGGATGTTTTCTTCCAAGCACTGGCAAAGAATGGAACATGAGAAGCATTATGTGAGCGAACCTAGACCTTGAGTTTAACTACAGCTTACCCTCCTTCCCCGTTTCGTCTCTCCTGTGTGCTTTGTGTTGATGTGGTTAATATGTCAGTTTTATCTTTCTGCAGCCCTTTAAAAAAGGGGCGCAGGAGAGGAAGCATCCTAACGACTGTTCTGATGAAAATTCAGACACAATTAGAGCTATAAAATTTCCTTTTGACACGATAGCTTGCTTTGTTTAATAGAAGATTACAATCTTGCTTGCTAACAAGAGCCTTGCTCTCAGCTTGGAAAACTTATTCTAATGAGGACATGGGCATAGAGGCATGGTCGTATCTTTATTTATAAAGTATTTTTGGCAGGTCAGTACCCTACTCAGTAGAGAATGAGATGCTGAGATACCGTGTGGAATACACATACATCTTTAAGGCATACGAACCAGTGACTTTGTGGTGCCTTTCTGGCCGGTGCATTCTCTCAGTTTTCTGAAGAAAAAGTCTGTAACATATGCATGATGATGTTTCTAAAAGCTGGTTTTGGCTTCTGAAGCATCCTTTTGACAGTATAGGAAACAGTGTAGTTTTTCTGTGGTCTGTTACATAGGGGAAAAATTACAAAGCTCTAGCAGTCAAGAACATAAAGAATACGATTTAACCTATAAACTCTTTCTGCTTGGCAGGAGAAGGGTCTGGCAATGTTAATGACCCCAACAGGGAAATGCTAGCAAAGACTGAGGTTTCTCTCACACTTACTAATAAATTTGACGTTCCGGGTGGCGAGAATGCAGAGATGGATGCGAGGACGATTCTGTTGAAGTAAGTAAGGGGTAACTACCTGGTATGTTTCTCAAGAGAACAAGGAACCTGCGTTTTCACAGTTAACCTGCATGTGAAAGTAAGAGAATTGAAGTTTAATTTAAACAAACAAGTGACTGTTAGTCCAAATACGCTGAGCCTGTAGCCATAAGAGAATTGAAGTGTATTTAAACAAACATGGGACTGATACTCCAAATACACTGAGCCTGTAGCCCTGTCCTTTCAGTGCTGTGGCTGTTGAATTTGTTCCTGTTAGTTCTTTGTCACTGTTGAATTTGTCGTTCTTTAAAAGCCTTTATCTTGGATGGTTCTGGAGGGGAAAACTAACAGAAAACTGTCTAGATGTGAGTAAGTGTGACAACAGCAGCTGGATTTGCCTGCATGTGAATAATTAGTAAAGATCATCTTAGTCCATAGTGTTCATTACAACTGAGTTTTAACTCTGAAGTCTACTAATGTAAAATTTAGATGAATCGACATTTTGTGCTGTCTATATAATGTCCTGTGCAAATGTTTTCAATAGAATATGTATGACGTGGAAATATTAAGGGTAACTAAATGCCTAGTATATCTGAGTTACACTCTGTTACTAAGCGTGCTGGCTCCTGCAGAATGTTTCTTTACGCAGCCTTTGAGCAGATTATGTCTGTATCCTGTTAGCGAAGCAGGAGACAGTGGTAACTTTTGAGACTTTCCCTGTAGCTTTTCTCTGTCTGTGGGAAGTATCTCCTTAGGATATTTTTGCCATTGCTGCTCTCCTCTTTTGGTTTATGGTGCGGTCCCCTTCTCTCTGCACTCACTGTCCCCCAAACCTGACTCTTAATAGAGGAAGGCTAATAGCCTTTTTGGGAAATGGAGGTGGTGTTAGCCTAACGGAAAGAGAGCAGTGGACTGTCAGGGATTTCATTATTGCCAGGCTCTTTATTCCAGAGGACTTAGTACTAGTATTGACTCTTGGCCAGTTTAAAGCAAATCCCCGTTGCTGAGACGCATAGAGCAACCACCTGACACTCAGATGCATATTTACTCACTCTGATGTTGGGTATCTGAGAATTCTTCAGGTCAGCTTACACTTGGTATAGACAGACTAGTGATCTCCCAGAAGAAAATCTTGTCTAACCAAAAATAATGTTAAATTAACTGGGCTTGTCAAAAGATACATCAGTATTTCGCTACCTGCCGAAGAAGATGACGTTGATTTTAAAAGTAAAGATTTACCAGATGTGCTGGTAGTCATCTAAGTTCTAGATGATGTGGGAGGTGTGCATGTGATGTGCTTTGTGGGATGCCAGAAATAATTCCAGCCTGACTGCCAAGTACTGAAGATGCTATTTGATTTCATCGTGTGGCTGAAGGACAGAATTGCCTCCGAGTGCGCACTGGCTGTGCTTAAATCACAGTTGAGATCAAGGAACGACCCTGTCTATCACCAGATTGGAGTCAGGGATCTATCTGCTTTGGCTCGGTTACCGTACACATAAGACAATAGTCCTGTGGAGTTTTTTGATACCTGTTACAAAGCACTGAAGTGCACTTGCAGATGGATAATATTCACTATTTGCTGTTGCTGCTGCCTGCTTTACCTTTCACCTTGGAATTGCAGCTTCTATGGTCCACATGGCAGTACTGGGGCTGCCTTGGAATATACGTCCTTAGTGTCTGAGGGGATACTTGGGGGCAAATCCTATGTACTATGCAGATGAACCTTTCAGTTTCTGATGACACACCGTCAAAAGAGTAAAGTGCTTCTCAGGGTTCTGGTCTGATCTAGCCTATGACTACCTAAGCGTGCATCCAGTGATAATCTGACTTCAGGTAAATCATTGGTATTATTGCAGAATAGAACAGTATTGAAGGTCTCTTAGTTTAAAGTTTTTTCTCCTATTCTCCTTGATTTCTTTGCAGCACAAAACGTTTGATTGTTGATGTAATCCGCTTCCAACCAGGGGAGACGCTGACTGAAATCTTGGAAACTCCAGCTACCTTGGAGCAAGTACGAAGTTGTTTACCTGCATTCTTTTTAGACTAGGAAATCGTCATCTAGCTAGATGTATGTGGGTATGCTAGGGAATCTGCATTTGTGTGTTGCAGTGAGGCTGTCTCCGCTGATGTTGGAGCAGTGTGTAACAGTAATAAGGAGGGCATGTAATGGAAATAAATTGTATGTGTGAATCTTACTCCTCTGGTAGTAGCTAGGAACTATTAATCTAGAAGACAGTTTTAAATGGCAGGCAGGCAGTCTTTTGCTGGTTCCCACACATGGAACGTGTTCATCGAATGTGGATTCACTGGGAGTCAATATGGGAATGACCAAGCAAAACTCTTCATCCTATGTTATGCCAGAGTTCAGACAATCTGTTTCTGGTTCTTTGTCACCTCAAAATTGATCTGCTTATGAACTTGTAATTTTTTGTTTTCTTTTTCTAGGAAGTGGAGCATCAAAGAGCTATGCAGAAACGGGCCATTCGTGATGCTAAAACTCCCGATAAGATGAAAAAATCTGTGTGTGTAAAGGAAGATGGCAACTTAAGTCTTCAAGAAAAAAAAAATAAAATCAAGACAGGCCTGAAGAAGTTGACAGAACTGGGGACAGTGGATGTGAAAAATAAATACCAGGAACTAATCAATGACATCGCAAAGGTATGCCAGTTGGTGGTTTCCTAGTAATCATAGTGGAGTTTTCACGTAGTCTGCTGCACTGAGAAACTGGCACGAGTTTTCAGGAGTAGTAAGCTTTGCTGTAGCTAACTTACAGACATGAAGCCTACCTTTTGCTGCAGTGTTTCTACCTCTTGGCATTTGGGAAGTCCTTTATTTTTTTTAGGACGTTTGCGTTTTCTCAAATGACCGTGTTGCCAGAATCTCGGGCACTTTAAGGAAGAAGCATTATAGCTTTTAGCTGGGAGGGTTAAGTCCTGATGTGTGATCTTTTTTTCTGCTCCTTTTCACTAATTTGAGTAGCGCCACTACAAATTTAGTCACACGAGGAAGTTTTGCCCGTAACTTAAAGACATCCTAACTATTATTTTTATTTAAATGTACCTATTCAAGAATACCTAAACGATAAAGAGGGGAGCTGAGAAGAACTTTTAAGTGATCTAATACTATTGTACATTGCTATGGTGACAATGTGTTTTATATCACATTTACCAAAAAACTATTTGGGAAATGTTAATGTATGTAAAGTGAATGAATCACTGCCTTTAGGGATCTGATTAGAATTAGTTGTACTGTCGTTAATATGTGTCAAAAATGAAAATAGAAGTCGACTTGAACATGTGATATTTTTTATTCGGGTATTAAGGTAACACATGCTTAAAGATGGCCAGCTAACAAAGAAAGGTAAGGAAGTCTGCATTGCTATGGTTACAGTTCTTGATTTACAAGATACCTTTCCTACCCAGCCGTGGCAAAAATTGCTGCCTTCTTTCAGATCACATACTGTCAGTGCCCACTCTAGTCATTGCAACTCAGACAGCATTGAAGTTTGAGAAAGTAACAAAAGGTTCAAATGAACTGCTGTGTGTAGAGTTGGTTAGTTCCAAAAATAGTCAACACAGAGAAGAAGTGGTGATGCTTAAACTGGGGCAGGTGCAACTGAGGGCTCCAGCTTGTAGCATGAAGCAAGAGTAAGCAAAATGAAATGGTGTGTTTCAAATACTCTATGCCCTGGGCTTGAGCAACTAGAGAGCTTGAATGACTGTTAAGTCTCTACCTGTCTTTGTGGGTGACATAGGATATCAGAAATCAGCGTAGATACCGTCAGAGAAGAAAGGCGGAGCTGGTGAAGCTGCAGCAGACATACAGTGCCTTGAATTCCAAAGCTACTTTTTATGGGGAGCAAGTGGATTATTACAAAAGCTACATCAAAACGTGCTTGGATAACCTGGCCAGCAAGGGCAAGTAAGTATCTCGGAACCATGCCATGGCCCTAAAAGTGCTTCTTACTGAAAGCACATGTAGGCTGTTGCTAAGAAGAATCATAACACCATCTGGCCAAAGCCCTTTGGCCAAGCTCTTTACCACAGCAATAGTTCTAGGGAAGGGGTCTCGGCAGTAGTGGGAAAATACAGAGAGAGGGCAGTGCCCCGAATGGGATCAAAAAGACATACTGGAAGTAATTTTGGTCCCTCTGGGAGAGGGGAGTGTAGAGAGTCTGGTGGGAATGAAACAGGTTGCCCAGACAATGCATGTGCTGCTGGGTCAGTCTTGTCATTCTTTCTAGGAGCAGAGAATGAAAGTTACCTACAAAGAAAGCAGTGATCACAAATTGTCCTCTCTTTATCCCAAATGGAGTCAGCTGTTGTAGTGCAAGACGATTCAGATTTTCATGGGGAAAAAATCCCAAACTGATCTTCCTCCCCAGTGAGATGCAGGACGAGCAACTGCCAGTGCAAACTGAGAAAAGAAAGCTGTGTAGTGGCAGCCTTCTCTGTGTCAGTTGTCACCAGGTCCCCTTTTGCCTAATGATAGATGTTACTGCTTTCTATGAAGTACCATGTGGTTGTGTTTTGGGGGTGGGGTTTTTTTTCCTTCTCTTGGAGCATAAGAGTTATTGGTAAATAATAGAAAAATCAAAGATCTTATCTGAGCTACAGGTGCTTTGTAGATAAACTCACTAGTAGAAATACATCATCTACTAGTTTTGCTAGTCACAGATGATTAGCTATACTGGTTCTATCCCTTTGTCCAAAGAGGACTATGTGTTTGCTGTCCAAAATCTCTTTACTTGCTTGACTGATCATCGTGGTGGTGGTTTTTCTTTTTGTTTTTTTCTTTTTTCTTCTTTTTTTTTTGCAGAGTCTCTAAGAAACCTCGGGAGATGAAAGGCAAAAACAGTAAAAAGATTTCTCTAAAATATACGGCAGCTCGACTTCATGAGAAGGGAGTGCTTTTAGAGATTGAGGACCTGCAAGGTAACCAGTGAGTATCTTCTTAAAACTCTTTAAAGCTAAATAACCTTCTCAGAGGAAGAAGAAACCAGGTATGTTGATTTCTTGTCTCTTTCTTCGAACTAGTCTAGGTGCTGATTGAAAAGTGTAATGGGATTTAAACATGACATCCTCATCCCACCCTGCCCCGCAGTCCTGGAAGGGTACCTCCTCGTGTGAATTGCTACTATGGTTAATAGCTCTCACTGTTGAAAAATCAACTTAATGCTAGCTTGAGTTTGTGCAGCTGCAGTTTGCTAGCCTTGAGAACTTGGTGTATCTTCTGTGGAATATGGAGAAAGCTGCCTGTTGCTAGAATTTTTTTTTTCAACCTTGAATCATATTTTGTACTTTGTGCACTAAACAAAGCATGGATGTGCAGCACTAAAGGACACTGTTCAGACTGCACGGGCTAAATGACTGTATTTCCTATTACACTTGTGTGAAGGTGTGGTCTACCAGCCATGGAATCTGCTAGGCTTCTGTTCATTGTTGTATTGAATCTGGTTGGCTTTTATAGTCTCATTCCAAATAGAGTTCTAGAATAAAAAGTTAAGAATAGAAATCTTAGAAATTTATCTTCAAATTTGCTGTTGTATGTTGTCTTCCTGTTTCAGTGGGAATTACACGTTCGGTAATGAACTGTGGTTTTTCACTTCTCAAATTTCATAGGTTCAAAAATGTGATATTTGAAATCAGTCCAACAGAAGAAGTAGGAGATTTTGAAGTAAAAGCAAAATTCATGGGGGTACAGATGGAAACATTTATGTTACATTATCAGGTAAGAACTGTCCTATTTAATAGTGGCATATAAGTTCTGCTTGCCAGACTCTTCATCAGAATAATAATGACATGTTTTAGCTGGTCATCTTGTATTGGTATTCTTTCTGCCACCCTACACTTACTGGTTTCTTTAGCCATACAGTTCTCAGGAGTCCTCAACCTTTACTTAGGCCAGGCTACCAGAAAAGGCATACTGACTGACCGTTTCCCAAACAGTTCCCTGTCCTTCCTCCCACGCCAGTACTGTTACGCGTGTTATCTCTGTCCCGTTCTTCCATTTCTGTCCCTGCTCACTTCCCATCCGACTTGAGCATTGTTAGGTTTGTTGATCATGGATGCCTGAAGGGTCCTGAAACAGTTTGTGTGCCGAGGCACCTTGCATTGCAGAAAGTCCATGCCACATAACCAGCTGCTGGGAGGGACGGCTGCCTCACCATGCCGTTCGAGTGCTCTGGGAACCTCCCCTAGTTCATTCGGGTCTTAATCCATCAGAGCTGGCCATGAACTTCTTGGTTCATGGGGCTACCCAAGGTCACTCGCTCCTCAAGCACATGTGTTGCTTTGTAGCACTGCTTGGGAGAAGAAACAGGTGTTCTGAGAGGACAGCAACAAGGGAACTGCCGTTGGTCATCCAAGTATTGCATTAACAATGACATCAGTTAAAAAGACTTGCATTGCCATTGCCAAAATTTTTACAGAAAGCAACAGAAATAGCTTTATGATTGTTTACTCCAGCATCACCCAGGCTGCAGGAGCCAGATTCGGATTTTGGAACGCACGCATCATTTCCCTGCAGTAGCACTACTTGAACACCTTCTTCAATATGTATTGTTCAAGAGTGGACTTGCTGAAAGAAATTTCATTGCTGAGATAAATCGGTACAGGGAGTCCTATTGCCGCTCTGTCAGGTGCATTGCGGACGAAAGCAAAGTGTAACTAGACGTGCTGCCTCCGTAAATGCCCGAGAGACTGAACTGGCATCGTGTACGTAGTCCTAACAGAGATGCCGTTTCTTTCTCTGCCCCAGATTGCAGTGCTCTGAACCACCTCACTGAGACCTGTGGCAACTAAGATTTTTAGAAAGTGAATGTTGTGATGTTTCATGGGTACATAAACTCAAATACTGTGTGTGGTTTTGGGCCCCTCATTACAGGAAAGGCATCGAGGTGCTAGAGTGTGTCCAGAGAAGCTGGTGAAGGGTCTGGAGAACAAGTCTTATGAGGACCAGCTGAGGGAACTGGGGTGGTCTAGTCTGGAGAGGAGGAGGCTGAGGGGGGACCTTATCACTGTCTACAGCTACCTGAAAGGAGGCTGTGGCAAGGTGGGGGTCGGTCTCTTCTCCCAAGTAACAAGCGATAGGGCAAGAGGACATGGCCTCAAGTTGTGCCAGGGGAAGTTTAGATTGGACATTAGGAAAAATTTCTTTACTGAAAGAGTGGTTAAACATCGGAACAGGCTGCTCAGGGAAGTGGTGGAGTTGCCATCCCTGGAGGTGTTCAGAAAACGTGTTGATGTAGCACTTGTAGACATGGTTTAGTGGGCATGGTGGTATTAGGCCAACGGTTGGACTTGATGATCTCGGAGGTCTATTCCAACCTAATGTTTCTGTGATCTATGATAATATATAATTAGATACATCGGAGACCCTAACGTTGCATCAACTTTATAGCTATTGCACAAACGAAAAGCCTGGAGATGGCTAGATCTGAAATTTGGCTTTCTTGGAACAGTCTTCTATTTCTGCCCTCTTTTGTAGTTATTTTTTTTAATAAACAAATTAAAAAATTAAGATCTTAAGTTCCTTAGAGCGACTTTATTTTTCATGCAGCACTAGCGCATTTTTAACCAGTCTCTTGGTTTTGTATCTTACGCCATGTACTTTGTCATAGATATTCCTCAAACACCTGCTGTACCACGGAGTATTCTGTATTCTCTATAAGCTCTTGAGGATTCCTGGCTCATAAAGGTATTCTCTTTGGCAGGATCTTTTGCAGCTGCAGTATGAAGGCGTTGCGGTCATGAAGTTGTTTGACAGAGCAAAAGTGAATGTCAATCTTCTGATCTTCCTTCTGAATAAGAAATTTTATGGGAAGTGACCAACATCTGCCAGCAAGTCTGCGAAAGGGAAGATGAATTTAGAAACTTGCACATACATCTTTTAATGACATAGCTATATATCAGTATATGCCCATGCTGTGCTTAAATATATCAAATGTGTCATGAAGGAGGACTAAGAACCTCTTCTGAGTGACAGCTCTGATCGAGTCTGCAGGAAGTTGCTTTCTTGTTTATTTATGATCTTTATCTTAAACTTTGCAGATCCCCTGAAAAGCAGTTAATTTAGAATGTATTTTTACAAGGCACTGGGGATTAAACTAATATTAGAGTATACTTAGGGTGTCCTGATGCTTTATTATTTGCCTAATGGTGTGCTTCGTGAGGCTTGAATTCTTGTTGCCTGTGCGAAGAGAAAGCCGGCACTGTACAGCGGCCGGTTTGCCTCTTCCTGAAAGCAAAAAAAAAAAAGAGTTGCAGATTGTATTTGGACTCCGATTATTCTCTATCAGCAATGACCAAAACAAAAATTGGTCAAGGTCCAGGTTACCAATTCATTTGCAAGCTCGTGGTCGTGGCAGTGGTGGCCAATTCCCAAGGTAGAAGTATGACAGTCTGGGGAATCAGTAAGCATCGTAAATTGTTGCTCAGCTATTTGTGATTATGTACTATAGCCACATAGAACAGCTTTAGTGTCCTATTTTCTTGATTTGTTTCTGTTTATCACACTGTAATAATTTACAGATGGCCCCTTAAATAGAGGGACTGTGGAATGTGTTTACTAGTGTGAGATGAAAAGAAGGCTTTTGGGGAAGGGGGAGGGAAACTTAAAAAAATTCTTGAGATGTTAACATTTAATGTTGCTTGCAAAGCATTTGAAATGTAAAAATAACTTTTTTTTCCAGTTTAGAGCAATGTGCTATATATCTGTATCTGATGATGCAATAAATGTTAGGCTCTACCTGCAGACTTGTCAAAGGATTAATTGGTTAGCTTTTAAAAAGTTAAATTTTTGTAGCTATACTCCAGTTCCCATTTCTTTTACTACTTAGTTGGGTTTTTTTTTCCACCATGCTGGTGGTGTTTGCTGTTCTTCTATATCCAATAAAAATGCAGACTCTTGAAAAGAAATTAAAAAAATTCTAACCTTTAAATTCATTGGTTGCTCCAGCTCTGGGGCAGATTTCCCCCAAATGAGGACTTTCCCCTGTGGGGCCATGCAGGCAGGGTGAGAGCTGCTGCTGCCACCCCCCAAAAACACCCCAAAACCCCTGATTCTGGGTCTGCAATGGGGGGATGTGTGTGTGTGTCTGTGTGTGTGTGGGCAAAATAAGAACAATTTGGAGGGGGGGAATCAGTTTGTGGCTCCCAAGAAAGCCAAATCTGCCTAGATTTGTGCAACCAGAAAGCAAAAAAAAAAAAATCCCCATTTTCATGCACAAAACCAAAAGCTAAAGTTGCCAATTTTTATGTTACCAGAAAAACCCACAAAATTGAATATTTTGGAAAAGCAAACCACCCCAATTTTTATATTATGGAAAAGCAAAAAAAAAAACACCACAGTTTGGGAAAAATTCGGGGTGAGATGCCAGCAGTTTGAGGGGCATTGCTGGCAGTTATCCCCTGTGGGTTATCCAAAGTGGATTATCCGGCATGGGTCAGTTACCTGGGTTGGATTATCCATTGTGGTTTATCACAGGTGAGTTATCTGCTGTGTATTGTCCCAGGTGGACCCTCTGGTGTAGGTCATCCCCATGCACACTCCCCCATAGGTGTTCCTACACAGTATACCCCCGCAGCTGTGTGCACCGCCCCCCATGTCCACGAGAGTGTGTTTTCCTTGCGTCTTCTCCCTGACAAGCCCCTCATATGCCCTGCCTTCATATCTTGTGCCCCCCTTACATCTCCCCTCCTCCACCCCCCACCTTGCCAATTACCCCCAACTCAAACCCAGCAGGCCTGTTTCTCTCGCCTCTTACTCTGTCTGTCTCAGCTGAACAGTACAGTTCTTGCAGAAGCCGCTACACCCTGTAACTCCTCCTCCGGTTGTTAGCTTTACCTTGTGTATAGGCTGCCGAGGTCATTGACTGCACCAGGGCCAGGCAGCCTGCAAAGCATTACACCAAGTCATTCCTTTCCCCTTTGGGCAGCAGCGGTTCTGCTGCTGTAAGAGGCAGCCGCTTTCTCAAGGGCAAGGGGCTGGAATAACAATTCACTCCTCCTTCCCTGTCCTGTAGCCCATAGGCATATGTTCTTTCTTTGGGCTCTCTTTGTCCGTTTCCCTGTCCCTGTCCCTGTTGTTCAGTTTCTTCCTTCTCGGTCCTGTAGTGTGCCACGATTCTTTTTCTTTCTCCCGCTCTCCCAGCTCCCACTCCCTCCCTTTTAATTCCTCCCTCTCTGTCCTGTTGCCTGTCAGGTGTCGTGTGTCCCGGAGTGTGTGTGTGTGTCCCCCTTCTCCTTCTCACTCTTTCGCGCTTCCTGTCCAGACCCTGCCCTCACGGCAGCAGGCTGACCCAGGAACGCGCTTTTTTGCCCCATAAGTGCAGGTGCCATTGGCATCGGTCTGGGGCAGGAGGGGCATCCTCAGGTGCTCCTGCAGAAGGAGGGGTTCCTGCCTGGGGAAAGAGGTGGCCGTCGCTGAGGACAACAGTTGGCCGTTCTTTATGTCTCCCAGGGGCAGTGCTGAGGACTTGGTTGCTGGTTCCTCCCCCAGGGATGTTGCTGACTGCGTCTGGCTCAGGTTTGTGTCCTTATTCTCCCAGTTAAAGTGGTTCCATTAGTTTAATTCCCTGCCTAGTCATGTTGCTGATGCCGCAGATGCAGTAGAAGAGCAGGTGTCGTCCTTTGCGGTATGGGTCGCTATCTTTGCTCAGCGCTTTGTACCCCATAACATGGAGGCAGGTGAGGAAACTCCCTGCTGCTCCTCTGGCCGCCCTTGTGTCTGCTGGGGGTCGCCCCAGCCCCTTTCCTGGGGGATTGCGGGAAGGGCGGTGAGCAGGGCCCCGGGTGTACGAGCCCCGACCTCTGCACAGGGAGCCCGTTCTGCTCCGGGGCTGCTGTGGTGCGGGCGCTCCGCTGGTCCGGTCGCTGGTGGCAGCTCTGGAGCCAGCTGGGCTGCGCGGGCATCGGGGCTTTGGTCACAGCGAGAAGCAGAGGCACCGGTGTGAGGGAAGAGCTTTGGGACCGGCCAAGGTTTGGCTGTAGGCATAGTAGGAAGTACCCTTGTACGCAGTTGTTTTTGTTGTTTCAGGCTGGCGGTTTTCCGCTGAGGGTTTGGGGTGGCAAAATGGTTTAATAGCCTGCCATTTTTTTTTTTTAGATGCATTGAGTTTTCCTGGAACTCCTGACTACGGGAGATGGAGCCTTGTTTTTTTTTCCCCACCGTTTTTACTGCATGCTGTGTAAGTTGCTGTCATCTTGATCTACGCTGATTTTTCTCTTTGATAGGACCAGCGGTGAGATTGTCCAGCGGGGGTTAGGGTGAGCATCTTGTACTCGCCTGTATACGGAGCTTGAGCGTTTCTCGAGAAGGCATCTTCCCTGGAACTTCTCAGAGAAAAGGGTCTGTGTTCTTTGTGCTGGTAACAGTCTCTGGCCGGGGTCTGTCTTCTGTCGTAGGCCTGGGCACGCGAGCCTTCCTGTTACTCCGTTTCTGACTTTTTCATGAAGCGCCCGATGAGACGTGTCGTAGTGCCGGTCACGGCAGTTACTTTTCCGTGTTGTTTTTCACCTGTTGTGTGTTTAGCGCCGGTTTCTGTGGTTGTAAGGTGTCTGTTTTAGGTCTTGGAGCCGCCGTGGTTTTTCTGTCAGCCAACCGACGCTGTGATTCCCCAAGGGGTTCAGCTGTAAGGAGGTGGTTGGTGGTGTTTGTTCTGTGTGTGCTGTACCGCACGTTACTGGGGTCTCGATGTTCCGGCGGTTTATTCTTCTGCGGCAGGCGGTCGCATTGGTAGCCGCACCGAGGGTCTCATGAGAGCTCCTCGACTCACCGGCGTACCTCTGACCGAGTGCTCCCAGTCTCGCGCTGGAAGCTCAACTCGCAGATCTGTCCGGTGCGTCTCGTGTCCGAGAAGGTGATGGGCGGTCCCAGATGCGCCGGGGTATCCACTGTCGAGCGGTCTGTTCTCACGGAGCCCTCTTCTGGCATGGTGACTTCTCCACGTCCTGTGGATGTTGGGTCTTGGAGCCCGGCTTCTCGCACGTCTACCGTTGCGGTCACGGCCATATCTTTTCATCAGGGGCCACGGCGTTTGACTTCCGGGGCGTCCATAGGTTCTTCCTTGTGGCCCTCTAGGTCTTCTCGCCCCTAAGGGAGTCTTTCCTCTGGGAGTAAATCATCTTGCGGTGAGTCTTTTTATGTCTCTGGGTGAAGTTGACTGTGTTGTTTGCGTGCGGTGTTGGTCTGCACGTGGGTCTGGGCTGGAGTCGCTCTGCCGGGCGCGTAGCGATGTTAATCAGGGGAGGCGTGACAGTCAGAGTCGATCGCGAACGTTGATGGGCCTCAACCCTGTGGCTACGGGCCACGCAGTCCACCTGAGAGTGGGTAGTCCCCAGCGGCGGGCGAGGGAGAGTATTTGGGAGAGGCCGCTCAGGCGGTGGTTGCACGGGTTGAATCTCAAAGGTGTTAAGGGTTGTACACGTAGGGCCGGGTGTTGCTTTGGCTTTGGTTTTCTGTGATGGCTGGCTGGCTGTTGTTGGAGTCTAGAGGTTATTCCTACGTGGAAAGGAGACCTCCGGAACCGTTAAGCTGTTGCTCTGCATCCGGGTGACTGGTTTGATGCTGTTTTCAGATGCAGAGAGACGAGCCATGCGCCAAAGGGTTAGAGGAGGGGCAGGGGAGCGGCCGTAAGAAGGTGGGTCGGCGCACGGTGTCGGTGGGCAGATGTGGCCGGTGGCTATGTGAGCAGCTGACAGGTCTTGGTAGGTTTGTTGTGGTCTGAAGGCGCAAAGCAGCGAGCGAAGCGAGGCATCGGCACCGTGGGTGGCTGGGGCGAGGCGAGCTGGGACTGGTGGGCTGCAGCAGTGCAGTTACTTTTCAGGCGTCGTGTTGTTCGTGAAGTTTAGAAGCATCCCTTATTGTTGTGTTTTACAGGTGGTACCCGAACCTCAACGTGGCAGCTGGCAGAAGTAGGGTGGGTGGGCGGCCGAGGTAAAGGAGGAGGAGGAGGAGGAGAGGGGAATGGGCGCGGGCAGGCTGTGGTTTTGGGTGGTATCTCAGCATGTGCCTTTTGTTTTGGTTTTTGTGGGTCACACACGTAGCCTCGGAGGGGGGAAGCCACACACCGACCAGCGGCCTGAGGAGGCGAGGCGGTTGTCAGCCGGGCTGGCGTCTGAGAGCGGAGCATCCTGCGGCAGCTCGGTCAAGCGTTTCTGTTCGGTCGTGCAGGTGTTACGCAGCTGCCTTTGGAGTTGAGTGAGCTTTTGAGGTGGTGAGCTAAGGAGCAGCAAGGAGGAGCTTGGGGCTGGTGATTTCTCCCAAGCGTGACGGTATCTCTCTGTTGCTACCTTAGGTGCTACAAGCGATGACGGCTGCAGCGTCCAACGCGGGAATCGGTGCGGAGCAGCTGAGCAGAAGACCTTGTTCCTTTTGAGGAGGAGGGTGTTTGGAGGAGGTCTGTGGTGACCCGTGTGACCACTACCGCTGTCAGCAGTGTGTGTGTGTTTGTTTGTTTGTTTGTTTTTCTGCAGGCGACGAAGAGGAACGTGGCAACTACAGGAGTAATCGGGTTAGTTGATGCGGTTTCTGTTGAGGATGGACGCGGGTCCCCAGCCATCTTCTGGAAGTGAAGCTGGGGTACTAGGAACTGTTGTCCTGCAGCGCGTAACTTTGATTTCAGTTGGAAAAGAGATTTTCCCGGAATGGAAATCTTTCTCCTTCAAAGAAATTGCATTGTACGAACTGCCTGTCGGACCCTGTGTGCTTGGCTGTAGAAGTCATGAGCAGCAAGACTTTTTGCCCTCTTTTGAAAAACAAAACAACAGAAAAGTCAATTTGTTTCCGAAGACCGAAGCACAGCAGGTGTTCCAAAAGTGGATGGCGTCGCTGGTCTTTGGATTCTCGGTTGCAACGGTCGAGATACGATTAAAAAAAATGTTCCTCTGCGTGCATTGGTACAGCCAGAAGCCTTAGCGCATCTGCCAGTCCCGTTCGGTGGCCTTACCTATTGCAGCCCTGGGGATTTGAATTTCTGGTTTTTTTTTTTTTCTTTTTAACAAGTAAAACCATGTGGGGGATCTATTATTTCACTGATCTTTTCCTATCATACATGAAACTCTAGAGAAAGTTAAAATTGTATAATTGGCAGAATGGCTAACGCGGTTTAAACTCACTGCCGAATCAGTACAGCGTGTAATATATGAGGTGTACTTAAGCGGTCAGGGGTTTCTCTAATTCTTCCAAGCCAGAGGCAGCTGCATGTTACTGAGTTTCTTCCCTGTGTTTTGACAGAGCACTCTGAAGTACTTAGTTTCTAATCATGTGACATGATAGAACAAGGTGGGGCAGGAGCAGAGTCAAATAACAACTGTGTATTTTGGAGACAGGTGTAAGCATAGATCTAGATGGGGGTGTACAGCCTTGTCCTGCAGCAGCGCTGTAAGGAAGGGCGTCAAACATGAGGAAGAGCAGTTGCTTTTCTGCTAAGAATGGGTTGGAAATCGTATCTCTTTGTCTTTCTATGGAGTGTTAAGTATTCAAATCACTCTGGTTTGTAGAGGATGCTCTGTATTTCGGGCTGGTCTCCTTCAGTTCGATTGCTCTCCTGTCCCTCGTTCTATTGAATTCCTCTCCTTTCTTCTGTGTTGTTCTTCTAATGTGCTGAACTATGGCTGGGGCCTTTTGTTTCCCGACGTCTTGCTGTGAGTGTCCGGTGCTGCGCAGCAGCTCCCCCCCCCCCCCCCTCCCAAGTTTGCCTGCCGGTTGCTCAGCGCTCTCGCCCCGCGGGGCCAGCTCTGTCTCCGTCCAAGAGCTGCCCCGCAGGCACAGCAGCCACGGCTGTCCGGTGGGGAAAGGGGCACTTGTTGCTCTGGGGAGCCCGTCCGGGCGTGGTCCGGGACGGGGAATGTGGCAGAGCCGAGTGCGAGCAAGAGCCACGGCACCGTCCTTTGGCGGACGCCCCCCCACCCCTCTGCTGTGCGGCAGCCGGCGTCGATGATCTGGCGTGGGGCAGGCATCGAGCGTGGATTCTGTCTCGTGAGCTGTGGCAGGTGAGTGCTCGTCTGTGGGTTATGCCGGGGAGAGCCGTTGGTGTCGGTCATCCCCCACCCCTCTCCGGGTCCCCCTGTACCCCCAGTGTCAGAGAAAGACACAGGTGCTGATGTCCCGCTGTGACCGCACGGGGGTGCTGCGTGAAACGGCGCTTTCTGCTGCTTCCGCGTGGGGAGCTGCGGTACTGCAGGCCAAGGTACGCGCATGTGCGCTGGCGGCCCTTTGCGGAGCTCTCTGCTACCAGGATTTGACTGGGATTGGGTACTGGGGCGTGGTACACGCGCGTGTGCGGTGACACCGATTTGTGGCGCTTGCTGCTGCCACACTGTGACCAAAAAGCAGTACTGCAGCCCTGAAGGCGCGTTCTGCGCTCTCTGCTACCGCCATGTGACCAAAAAGCAGTACTGCAGCCCCGAATGCCATGCCGGGCTCCCTGCTGCTACCCTGTGACCGAAAAGCGGTACTGCAGACCCAGCGGCGTACTGCCGCGCTCTCTCCTGCCACCCTATGACTATAGTGCGGTACTGCAGCCGGAGAGCCGCGCATGCGCCATGGCGGCGCGTTGCCGCGCTCTCTGCTGCCACCGTGTGAGCAAAGGTCGGCACTGCAGCCGGGAAGCCGCGCATGCGCTTTGGCGGCGCGTTGCTGCGCTCACTGCTGCCACCGTGTGAGCAAAGGTCGGTACTGCAGTCTAGAAGCCGCGCATGCGCTTTGGCGGCGCGTTGCCGTGCTCTCTGCTGCCACCGTGTGAGCAAAGACCAATACTGCAGCTTGGAAGCATTGCATGCGCCATGGCAGCGCTTTGCCGCGCTCTCTGCTGCCACCGTGTGAACAAAGGTAGGTACTGCAGTCTAGAAGCCGCGCATGCGCCATGGCGGCGTTTTGCCGCGCTCTCGGCTGCCACCGTGTGAGCAAAGGTCGGTACTGCAGTCTAGAAGCCGCGCATGCGCTTTGGCGGCGCGTTGCCATGCTCTCTGCTGCCACCGTGTGAGCAAAGACCGGTACTGCAGCTTGGAAGCAGCGCATGCGCCATGGCAGCGCGTTTCCGCGCTCTCTGCTGCCACCGTGTGAGCAAAGACCGGTACTGCAGCTTGGAAGCCGCGCATGCCCCATGGCAGCGCGTTTCCACGCTCTCTGCTGCCGCACTGTGACCGAAAATCGGTACTGCAGCGCCGGCGGCGCCGCCGCTCTCCCTGCTGCCACCCTGTGACCATAAAGCGGTACTGCAGCCCCAGCGGCGTGCAGCCGCGCTCTCTGCTACCACCCTATGACCATCGTGCGTTACTGCAGCCGGGAAGCCGCGCATGCGCTGTGGCAGCGCGTTGCCGCGTTCTCTGCTGCCACCGTGTGAGCAAACGTCGGTACTGTAGCCTAGAAGCCGCGCGTGCGCTTTGACGGCGCGATGCCGCGCTCCCTGCTGTCACCCTGTGACCAAAAAGCGGTACTGCAGACCCGGCAGCACGCTGCCACGCTCTCTGCTGCCACCTTGTGACCGAAAAGCGGTACTGCAACCCCGAACGGCACTTTTCGCGCTCTCTGCTGTCACCCTGTGGCCAAAAAAGCGGTACTGCATCACCGGCGGCACGCTGCCGCGCTGTCTGCTGCCGCATTCTCTGCTGCCACCCTCTGATCAAAAAGCGGTACTGCAGCCCCTGCGGCGCTGCCGCGCACCCTGCTGCCACCCTGTGATTGAAAAGCGGTACTGCAGCCCCGAAGGCGCTGCCGCGCTCTCTGCTGCCTCCATGTGACCGAAAGTCGGCACTGCAGGCCGAGCGGAGCATTCCGCGCTCCCTGCTGACACCGTGGGACCAAAAAGCGGTTATGCAGCCCCGGCGGCGCTGCCGCGCACCCTGCTGCCACCCTGTGACCAAAAGACGGTACTGCAGCTCCGGGTGCGCGCTGCCGCGCTCTCTCCTGCCACCGCCTACAGTGGGTGGGCTACGCACCGGACGCTCTCACCTTTGTGCCCCGTGGCGGCCCCTTCCCCGGGGGATGTTTGGAAAGGCGGTGGGTGGGGCCTGGGGTAGATGAGTCCCGGGCTCTGCCCAGAGAGCTCCTTCTGTGCGAGGTGAGAGCTGTGGGATTGGGCAAGCTCCAGCAACACCCACAGTAGAGAGTGCCCTGGGATGCAGCTTGGGCCTTTTTTTTTTTTTTTTTTTTGTCAGCAGTTTCATACGGGGTGTTCAGGGGTGACGAGAGGGTTTTAGAACACACAGCTTTTTTAACTGATTTTGTTGTTGCTGTTGTTGTTTTGTTTTAGGTGCACTGGATTTTCTTGAAACTCTGAACTTCCTGCAGGATGGCAACTTGTTTTTTGTGACAAGTGTTTGTGACCCCACTTCCCTTCCTAGGACTGAAGGTGAGATTATCGAGTAGCATGAGGATGTGCACCACATCTGCACCTGTCTATGCCCCCCCATCCCCCTGTCTCTGCCTGCAGGTGGGGTTTTTCCCATGCCACCCCGATCTTTGTGGCCTTGACTCCCGTGTGTGTGCCTGGCCCTACTTCTCATGTCCCTGCCTCCCATGGGCCTGCCTTGCCTGCTTTTTTTTCATGGTAGGGATGGACAACGACAAGAGTATATGTAAGAAGGCAGTCTTTATTAAGTTGCAAAAGCCAAGATGGCTGAGATGGTGCAGCAGAAAAAGGATACCCTTTTATAACCTTTCTTATCTGTCCACCTGTTCATGCACTAAGGCTGCTAAAATGATTCACTCAATAGCTCTGTCCATTCACATAATGATTGGCTGGAGCTCCTACTGTATTTCTCACTGTACCTACTGTTCTCTTGCCAAGTTTCTACTCTGTGGTATTTACTTGCTCAGTCTCTTCTTGCTCAGTCTCTTATCACTTCCGCAAACCTGTTTACAACATTCTTCATCCACTTCTTCCGTCTTTTCAAGGGTATAATGGATTGCTGTCACGGTCAACTTCATCTTCCTCAGTCAGGTTATCCCCGACAGATTTTTGTACCCACTTTATGTGTGTGCATAGCTCACACCCTATCCTCCCCCTGTGCACCTGAATCCCCCCCCCCCCCCCCCCCCCGGCATGGGTGTGCCTTGCACCTGCCTCCCATGAGCATGTTTTGTCCCTCTCCCTCCCTTGTCCCTGCTCCATGCGCCTGCCTTGCCCCCACCTCTACAAGAACTGCTGCTCCAGACGCAAACCACCAATAAACTGTTTGCATTCCAAACTTTGCTCTGGCACTTCCTTGGGCCCAAAACGCCATCACCAGTAGGTATCAGGGTGAATGAGGGGCACCCAGCAGGGACACCCTGAAGTCTCATTGTTTCCATCAGGCTTTCCCAAGGGCAGAGGGTGGGTGGGAGAGTGGAAAAGCAGTATCACTTTTCTACATTTTCTTCCTACATCTTCCTCTTCTGAGCTCCTTGTCCCTGGGTGTTTGTTCTTGCCTGTGGCCCCTGTTCCTGATGGGCTCCAGCTGTGGCCAGTGGGGCTAATAACAGGGCTGGCCCTCCTGTGGGCTATAAAGGGGCTGCCTGAGGGAGCTGATAAAGGGGAACTGACTGAGGAGGGAACTGGAGGTGCCTCTAGCATGGAATGGCTGGTCCCTGTGGTGAGGAAGGATCCCCCTGGGCTGTCCGTGATGGAGGAGACCACCAGCACATGTTACCGGGAGCTTGGTGCCTGCATCGGCTGTGTATGTGAGCTGCTGGCCAGCCTGGCAGTGGAGGGCAGTTGAAAGTGTTGGGGTGCTGAAGATGTCAGCTGGTGCCAGGAGCTAGGGTGAGTCACATGTTCCTGTGTGCATCCTGGTCCATCTCTGCTGCCCTGCCTGCCGCTCCTTCTGCTGCCTGGGAAAGGGCTGCCCAGGTATGGGGAGGGCCAGCAATGCCTTTCTGTCCTGCTCCCTCTGCTGTGGGAGCCTGATGGACAGCCTACCACCTTCCTGATTGCACTGGGGCTTCCCCTCAAGCCAGGTGGAGGTGGCAGGGCTGGAACAAAGTGGAGGCTGAGATGGGGTGCGAAGTCAGGGAAAATGTGGAAGTCAAGATGGGGGTGGAAATGGTGTCATTACACCGTCTTTATAAGGCTCCCTCTTTCTGTATTCCTGACCCTATGTGTTAGTTCTTGCCTCTGTTTCTTTTCCCCTGTTGCTTTACAATATTTCCCTGTCCCTTGTCTTGTCCTTGCCTTGTGGTCCTGCTGGTCCCTTTGGCCTCTCTCTCCTACTCCTCCTCTCTCTTATGTATTTCTCCATCTCTCCCTGGGTTTTTTGCTCAGTGTCCCAGTACTCTTCTCTCTACACTACTGTCCTGCTCCCTGTCCCTCTCCTGTTTGCAGCACCCTGTTTGCTGGCTGCCTGTCCCCCACCTCTTCTCTACCTTCCTCCTGCTTTTTCCCTTCTCTTCTTTCCTGATGCCCTGCTGCGTAGGCACAGCGAGCCTTGCAGCCAGCTCAGTGCTAGAATTTGTTCTGGGCAGGAGTGAGTAAACTTTTCCTGCCTCCTCTGTGCCCCTGGATGGTTTTCAAGCCCTTGGGTGCAGAGCTTGTGGCTGTGGGCAGGTGCCAGGGAGGGAGTCATGTGCTGTGGGGCTTTGGCCAGGCCCCTGTTCCTGATGGGCTCCAGCTGGGGCAGGTGTGGCCACTGAGGCTAATGATGGGGCTGGCCCTACTTTGGGCTATGAAGGGGGCTGCCTGGGCATGCCTGCCTGCAGGAGCTGGCTGAGGAGTCAAACCAAGGGGCTTTGACAGGCAACTGTCTCCAGCTGGTCCCTGTGGCAAGGAAGGATCCCTCCCACCCATCCACAACAGAGAATGCCACCATAACACAGCACCAGGACCTTGGCACCTCTGTTGGCTGCACAGGTGTGAGCTGCTGCATGTCCAGGAAACCTCATGTGAGAAGTGCGTTGAGTCACCCACTGCTTACTCCTAAGGTCAGGCAGCCGGCACTGTGGAGGAGGAAGGGGCAGAGACAGAGAGAAAAGCCTCGGGGTGGTGAAGGTCTGCCGTTGGCACCAGGAGCCATGTGTCCCCTCGTGCGTGTCCGGGCCCATCCCTGCCTGGTTCTCCAGATCTCTGCCTGCCTCCTTGCCTGTCCCTGCCTCTGTCTGCCTTTCAGACTGTCTGCTTCCCCAAAGCTTTTTGCTCTTTTGCTAGCATTGCCCTGTAAAGTGTCACCTTCTACCTTTCCTTTCTATGTCTCTTCCTTTCTGTCACCCCACCAGCTCTGATTTCATTCTTCCTCATTGCTTGTGAAACTGGCATTTCTAGGTCCCCTCTCTCCGTGTCTCAGTTTACCCAGTTGCCTATGATTGTGGGAAGGGTGGTGGTTGGGGCCTGGGGTAGATGAGCCCCGAGCTCTCCCAGGAAGCTCTTTCTTACGTGCGAGGCAAGAATTCTGGGACTAGGTAGGGTCCAGCAGCACCCACAGTAGAAAGTGCCCTGCGATGAAGCTTGGGCTTTTCTTTTTTCTTGTTTTTATGTCAGCAGTTTCCTAGGGGGTGTTCAGGGGCGACGAGGGTTTTAAAACACACAACTTTTTTAAGCTGACAGTTTTGCTGTGATTTTGTTCTAGGTGAACTGGATTTTCCTGGAATTCTGAACTTCCTGCAGGATGGCAACTTATTTTTTGTGACAAGTGTTTGTGACCGCATTTCCCTTCCTAGGACTTGAAGGTGAGATTATCAAGCAGCCGTGAGGATGTGCACCACGTCTGCACCTGTCTATGCCTCCCCCCACCATCCCCCTGTCCGTGCCTGCAGGTCGGGTTTTTCCCATGCCACCCCTAAGTTGGTGGCCTTGCCAATGGTGGGTGTGCCTGGCCCTAAATCCACCTGGCCCCGCCCCCCCGTGGGCGTGCCTTGCTTCCCTGTGGCCCGGCCCCGCCCCCCCCGGTGGGCGTGCCTTGCTTCCCTGCGCCCTGCCCCGGCCCCACCCCCCCGTGGGTGTGCCTTGCTTCCCTGCACCCCGCCCCGGCCCCGCCCCCCCGTGGGCGTGCCTTGCTTCCCTGTGCCCCGCCCCGGCCCCCCCCCCGTGGGCGTGCCTTGCTTCCCTGTGCCCCGCCCCGGCCCCGCCCCCCGTGAGCGTGCCTTGCTTCCCTGTGCCCCGCCCCGGCCCCGCCCCCCCGTGGGCGTGCCTTGCTTCCCTGCGCCCCGGCCCCGCCCCCCCCCCCGTGGGCGTGCCTTGCTGCTTTGCACCTCGCCCCAGCACCGCCCCCTCCATGGCCTCGCCAACAGTGGCCGTGCCCTGCCCGGCCCCCACCCCCTCCCCTTCCCGGGTTTGCCTTTGTTGTTTTGCACCCCACCCCAGCATCGCCCCCCCGTGGGCGTGACTTTTTTGCCCCATGCCCCACCCTCCCGTTGGTGTGCCTTGCTGCCCACCCCCCCCCCCCTCCCACCGGCACCGCCCCCCCTTGTGTCCCATCCCCACCACTTGCCCGGGGGCGGGGCCTGGGGTATAGGAGCCTCGGCCTCTGCTCAGGGAGCTCATTCTGCTCTGGGGCTGCTGGCGCTGGCAGCTCCAGACCCAGCTGCCTCTGCGGGCATGGGGCTTTGGGCGCGGACAGGAGCGCAGGCGGCTGCGGCAGGGAAGAGCTGCGGCCAGGGACACCAGGCCACCCCTGTACTCCTCAGGCCCCCATCGGCTCCAGCCCCTCAGCGAGGACCAGATGTGCTCCTGGGCCTGGCCAGGCCCTGCCGGGACGCGTTCCACCCCATGGGGCCCCCTGCCACCAGCTATGCCCAGCGCTGCTGCCTCTGCCCAGCCCCGGGGGCGCCAGCGCCAGAGGTTGTCGTCCCCAAGTGGGGTCACAGCATCTTTGGGGGGGGTCGATGGCACCGACGCCGAGCCATCCTGCAGCCGTCTTTTTGGCTTTGCACCGCAGGCATCTCCGTAAGCTGTCCGAGTTCCTCCCTCCCCTTTGTGTGCCCTCCAGTCCCCTCCATTTCCCTTCCAGGCACCAGAATCAATCTGCGTGACAAGTGGCCTTCTCAGAACCAGGGGCCTTCAAAGGGCCTTCTCTCACCTGCCCAGTCCTCTTAGAAGGACACGGGTGTTGCTCTGTGTGGACTCATTTGTCTTTCCTGGCACCTCTCCTGAGGTGCTTTGTCACTTGTTTTGGTTCGAGTCACTTCAGTGTTACTTAAGGTGCTTGGTACAGTTCCTGATGCTTTGGGGTTCTTTTCCACGACGGTTTTTCCTTGGTTTTGGTTTTTGGTTTTTGGTTTGGGTTTGGTTTGGTTTCAACCCTATCCTGGTGTTTTCTGTCCTTTGGGACTTATTTCTGTTGAGGGAGGCAGATGGAGAAAAGTAGGAGTCTCAGTGTCTTACAACTGCTGGTGATCTACAATATTCACTTTGCAACCAGAGAGCTCTGAGAGGAGGATTCCTGCAGGCTGTCATTCGGCTTTGTCATTCGGTCCCGTCCAGAATGTAGCGCTGGTACAAGTTCTGCAACAGACAGGAACGGGTCTAGCCTTGTTACGTGGGCTTTCTTTTTCCTTGCAGGTCGGACTTGAGACTTGAAATGGCATTTTCCTTCGCTAAAAAAACACGCCCCGGACTCGCTGCAGACTCGGCAGCGTCGCGGATTTCGCCGGACCGCGCCGCTGGCAGAGCCGGCGGCCGACGGGGTCACGGGCGCTCGGCACTGCGTCGGCCGGAGGCTCCCGTTGGCGCAGCAGCGACGGTCGGGGGTGGCGCAGCTGGACAGCCGGAGGTTTGGTGTCGCGGCGTATCTGCCGTGCGCGGGTTCGCTTCCCCGGGATTTTGGGCTGCGCTGGAAAAACGGGTGGCGGAGCCGGAGAGAAGAGCGGGCGGTGGCTACAGGCCGAGTCGCCGCTCGGGGAGGTTGCGCTCCGCGGAGCTTCAAACTTTGGAGACGGAGTGCAAAACCGGCGAGCGTCCCAAGTGGACCGCGGCAGGCGTCCTCGCTCCGGTCGCGTCGAGGCGCTCCGGTGGTTTTTCCTGGGGAATTCCAAAGTGGTCAGTTTCTATTAGTTTAATTTTTACCGCTCGTTTACGCCAAAACGTTTAAAATAAAAATGTCCGTCACAGTAACCAGAATAGTCTTTGGGAGCGAATACCACCCGTCGTCCACTCTAGCTATTGCTTCCCACTTTGCAGGCAGTACTTACTCCCCATTGATGTAATCAAAGGGCAAGCAGCAGCATATCAACAACAGAGCACTAACTGGAAGTAATACCTGTAGAGAAACAACTCTAACAGGAAAAGAAAAAAATCACGCGTCCTAGTTAATCCACTTCGTGGTAAAGTCACAAAATATTAGAGCGCACCTAAACAGAAGAAATATTACCTAGGATTGAGTAATGACTAAATTTAGTGGCAGATATTACTTAATGAACCAGGCAGTAATTATTCCCAGTCCGTATTGCCATTCAAAAAATTTAATAGTTTAGAGAGCCTTTTTAAGTGATAAAGACAGAAAACTAATTGGGAGTCATTAACAGCTCCATTTAAACATAACCACTGCTCAACAAATTGAACTGGAAACTAATTGGGAGTCTCTAACGCTTAAACGATCACACCGCTGTAAGTAAGTTGGGAGGCAACGGTAACAGTGACTCCTGCTTAGAACCAAAACAGTAATCGAAGCGTTAGATTTTTAAATAAAGAGAAATAAAAAAAGGAATCATTCAATAACGGCTACGTTTAAACATAGGTACTAAAAGAATTCCCGGGCGGTGGTGAACTAACATAACGCTAAAAGATTTAGATTTAAAATAAAAGGAAAATTAGAAAACCAACAGGGAGTCACGACTGCCAAAATTTAAACATAGCCCTTTGGGGGGGAGGAGGGGACGGGTACCAATTCCTTCCAAATAGAGCTAAAAGAAAAAAATGACGCCAATTAAATCCAATGAACAAAAACTTAGATTTCATTTTAGAAACAGATCGAACGCTAACTGGGCATCATGAATGCCCGTTTAACAATACTAGCGATCTTAAATTTATGCATTAAAGATACCCCCGCAGCACTATCAGATGAAAATTTTCTCATTAGGAAGCAGAAATAGAATACCAATTGGGAGCAGTTTAGGGTAACGGTTGTCGTGAACGTACCCCTAATTAGAGTCCTAATTCACAATCCGAAACCGTGATTTCCAACGGTAATTAACCTTTCCTCTTGTGTCAGTCTGGTGTCTGCGCTTTGCTCCTTCTCCCTTCATCAGCGGTACACGGAGCGCTCGCTGGCTGTGAGCCGTTTGTTCACCGGCTTTTTGTACCAGTCAACTCTTCAATCGGGCCATTTAAATAACAGACTAGTCTCTCAAATTCCAGCTCAAACGCGTGGCACGAACTAACGGCGCCCGAGGACCGTGTCATTTACTCGTGCTGCCCCGGAGCTGAGCCTGGTTATTCTGAGGCTCTTCTCACAAGAGCCCCTCACGCACGCACGCAGGTCCCGTCACCGCTGCTCCGCGCCGGCCTAACCGCGGACCGGTGCGGCTGGCGGAGGAGCTGCCTGGAAGCCGTGGAGAGCGAGACGGATTCAACAGCGATTCTTGCCAAAACATGCAAGGATCGCAGCTCTGCACGGCGGGGCGGCGGCCTGTCCCCTCCTGCCCGCGAGGCCCCACCCCCGCCGCGGGCAGCCTCAGCCTTCACAAAATGGCGGCGCCATACACCACCCCCCGCCCCCCCCCAAGCACCAGCCGCAGCCCCGGAGAGAAACGACGTGGGGGTGCCGCTGGCACTCGTTTCGCGGGGGACTCACCGGCTCCTCTGGGGCTCCGGCAGGCTCCCGCCGCTTCCCTACGGGCCCGCGGTCCTCCATGATGCAGGAAGTGCCCCTCAGTCCTCCGAACTTGCGCTCTATGGGCCCACAGTCCTCCAGGATGCCCAAGGGCCGGTTCGGTGGGGGGGGCCCGGAGTAGATGAGCCCCGGGCTCTGCCCAGGGAGCTCCTTCTGTGTGAGGCGAGAGCTGTGGGACTGGGCAGGGTCCAGCGGCACCCACAGGAGAGAGTGCCCTGGGATGCAGCTTGGGCTTTTTTTTTTTTTTACGTCAGCAGTTTTCTACGGGGTGTTCAGGGGTGACAAGAGGGTTTTAAAACACACAGGTTTTTTAACTGGTAGTTTTGCTGCTGTTTTGTTCTAGGTGCACTGGATTTTCCTGGAATTCTGAACTTCCTGCAGGATGGCAACTTGTTTTTTGTGAGGAGTGTTCCTGACCGCATTTCCCTTCCTAGGACTTGAAGGTGAGATTATCGAGCAGCCGTGAGGATGTGCACCACATCTGCACCTGTCTATGCCCCCCCATCCCCCTGTCCGTGCCTGCAGGTGGGGTTTTTCCCATGCCACCCCCAACTTGGTGGCCTTGCCAAGGGTGGGTGTGCCTGGCCCTACTTCTCGTGTCCCTGCCTCCCATGGGTGTGCCTTGCCTGCTTTTTGTACCCACTTTATGGGTGTGCATAGCTAACACCCTATCCTCCCCCTGTGCACCTGTCTTGCCCCCCCCCCCCCCCCGCCATGGGTGTGCCTTGTACCTGCCTCCCATGGGCATGCTTTGTCCCCCCCCTTGTCCCTGCTCCATGCACCTGCCTTGCCCCCACCTCTCCAAGTACTGCTGCTCCGGATGTACAGCACCAATAAACTGTTTGCATTCCAAACTTTGCTTTGGCACTTCCTTGGGCCCCAAATCCCTAAGCTTAGGCCCAAAATGCCATCACCAGTAGACGTCAGGGGAAATGGAGGGCACCCAGCAGGGGCACCCCAAAGCCTCATGGTTTCCAACAGGCTTTGCCAAGGGCAGGGGTGGGTGGGAGAGTTGAAAAGCAGCATTACTTTCTACATTTTCTTCCTACATCTCCCTCTTCTGAGCTCCTTGTCCCTGGGTGTTTGTTCTTGCCTGTGGCCCCTGTTCCCGATGGGCTCCAGGTTTGGCCAATGGGGCTAATGAGAGGGCTGGCCCTGCTGTGGACTATAAAGGGGCTGCCTGAGGGAGGGGGTAAAGGGGAAATGGCTGAGGAGGGAGCTGGAGGTGCCTCCAGCAGGGAATGGCTGGTCCCTGTGGTGAGGAAGGATCCCCCTGAGCTGTCCATGACGGAGCAGACCACCAGCACACGTTGCTGGGAACTTGGTGCCTGCATCAGCTGTGTGTGTGAGCCGCTGGCCAGCCTGGCAGTGGAGGGGTGTTGAGAGAAAAGTGTTGGGGTGCTGAAGGCCTGAGCCAGTGCCAGGAGCTGGGGTGAGTCACACGTTCTCCCATGCACATCCCGGTCCATCTCTGCTGCACTGCCTGCTGCTCCTTCCGCTGCCTGGGAAAGGGCTGCCCAGGGATGGGGAGGGCCGACAATGGCTTTCTGTCCTGGCCCCTTTGCTGTGGAAGCCTGCCAGGCACCCTGCTGCCATTCTGAGGGCACTGGGGCTTCCCCTCAAGCCGCGGGGGGGGGGGGCGGGGCGGGGGCAGGGTGTGGCAGGGCTGGAAGAAAGTGGAAGCTGAGATGGGGTGCGAAGTCAGGGAAAATGTGGAAGTCAAGAGGGGGTGGAAATGGTGTCACTTTTTACATTGTCTTTGTAAGGCTCCCTCTTTCTGTCTTCCTGACCCTATGTGTTAGTTCTTGTCTCGGTTTCTTTTCCCCTATTGCTTTAGAATATTTCCCTGTCCGTCGTCTTGTCCCTGCCTTGTGGTCCTGCTGGTCCCTTTGGCCTCTCTCTCCTGCTCCCCCTCTCTCTTATGTATTCCTCCATCTCTCCCTGGGTTTTTTGCTCAGTGTCCCAGTACTCTTCTCTTTACTCTACTGTCCTGCTCACTGTCCCTCTCCTGGTTGCAGCATCCCGTTTGCTGGCTGCCTGTCCCCCATCTCTTCTCTACCTTCCTCCTACTTTTCTCTTTCCTGCTGTCCTGCTGTCCTGCTGCGTTTGGGCACTGAGCCTTGTAGTCAGCTCAGTGCCAGGGTTTGTTCTGGGCAGAGGTGAGTAAATTCTGTTCTGTGGAGTCCTCAGTCTAGGAGTTTTATGTTTAAAAAAAAAAAAAAAAAAAGCTTGTCCTTCCAAAAAAGGGCTAGTCCTTCATAGGACTGAGGTGTAGACTTGGAGAGTCTCTTAAGGACGTGATCAAAATTAAAGCTGGATTTCGCTTAACATTGCTGTTGTTTGTCTTCGCTTTTGCCGCTTTCCCCACTGCTCCATCGTGACTGGATAAATAAAATAATGTCTATCCTGGAGCAGGTTAGGCCAATGGAAAATGTACTTCCCTCTGTTTATTTTCTCTTCCTGAGAGCGTGTGTATTCTTCTGTCTCTGTGCCTTCCTAAGAAATGATTCTGTGAGAATTGTATTGTACTCAAAGAGGAAAGAAACTGTGCATAACAGTTCGGGTGTTCTGAAGAAACGGACTGTTTTCACAATAAAAGCTTTATGCTTTTTCAGTCTGTAAGCTTTTAAAATATCTTTTAGGGGTATGTGAAAACCTGACTGAGACACTGACATCTGTACTAAGAGTGATCAAGGTTGTTTTCTTTTTTTTTTTTTTTTTTTTCTGGCACATCTGTCAGTCCTGATTGGTAGCCTTAGGTATTGCAGCACTGGGGATTTGTTATTAGGATGAGGAAAAGGCTGAGGTACTTAATGCCGCCTTTGCCTCAATCTTTAATAGTCAGACTAGTTACCCTCAAGGTAATCAGCCCCCTGAGCAAGAGGACAGGGATGGAGACCAGGAGAATTCCATCATAATCCAGGAAGTGGTACTTAATGACCTGCTCTGCCAATTGGAAACTCACAAGTCTATGGGGCCGGATGAAACACACCCGAGAGCGCTGAGGAAGCTGGTGGAGGAACTTGCCAAGCCACTGTCCATCATTTATCAGCAATCCTGGTCAACAGGAGAAGTCCCGGAAGACTGGAGGCTTACCAATGTGACGCTGTCCTAGGTTACAGTGTAAAATGTGCTAAAAGAAAAAAAAAAAGTATTCTATTAGCATGCTAAATAAAAACTGAGATCTCGAACACCCTAGCAGCCTTCTTCCACTGGATTCCCAGAGGAGTTTTTTCCCCCCACTGGAGTTCCAGAGGACAAGAGCTACCTACCTACCACTGGACCTTCGGAGGAAGACCAGACCCTTTTCCAAGATCGCTGCTTCAACAGAACTACATCCATCGCTTCAGGAGGACTGCAGCCACCACCTTTTCGGACTGCTACTGCCACCCTGACAGGGCGTCAGGTTGTATTTCTGACTCTGTCAGTGTAAACCAGTGGGTTGTTTTTTTTTCCCTGCCTTGTGTTATATATATATATTAGTAAAGAACTGTTATTCCTATTCCCCATATCTTTGCCTGAAAGCCCATTAACTTCAAAATTATAATAATTTGGAGGGAAGGGGGTTGCATTTTCCATTTAAGGGAGGCTCCTGCCTTCCTCCGCAGACACCTGTCTTTCAAACCAAGACAGACGCTCGTCTCCAAGAAGGGCTAGAAGGAGGATCTGGGGAACTACAGGCCTGTCAGCCTGACCTAGGTACCGAGCGAGATTATGGAGCGGTTCATCTTGGGTGTGCTCACAAGGTAAGTGGAGGATATCCAGGGAATCAGGCCCAGCCAGCATGGGTTCATGAAAGGCAGGTCCTGTTTGACCAACCTGATCTCCTTCTATGATCAGGTGACCTGCCTAGTGGATGAGAGAAAAGCTGTGGATGTTGTCTCTCTGGACTCCAGTAAAGCATTTGATGCAGTTTCCCACAACATCCTATTGGACAAGCTGGCGGTTCATGGCTTAGACAGGTCTACTCTTCGCTGGGTTAGAAACTGGCTGCATGGCCGAGCCCAGAAAGATTTGGTAAATGGAGTTAAATCCAGTTGGCGACCGGTCACAAGCGGTGTTCCCCAGGGCTCAGTATTGGGGCTGGTCTTGTTTAATACCTTTATCAACGACCTGGATGAGGGGATCGAGTGCACCCTCAGCAAGTTTGCAGATGACACAAAATTAAGCGGGACTGTTGACCTGTTTGAGGGTAGAGAGGCTCTGCAGAGGGATCTGGACAGGCTGGATGGATGGGCTGAGGACAATTGCATGAAGTTTCACAAGTCCAAGTGCCGGGTCCTGCGCTTCGGTCACAACAACCCCCAGCAGCGCTACAGGCTTTGGAAAGTGTGGCTGGAAAGCTGCCCAGCAGAAAAGGACCCAGGGGTGCTAGTTGACAGTCGGCTGAACATGAGCTGTCAGTGTGCCCGGGTGGCCGAGAAGGCCAACAGCATCCTGGCCTGTATCAGCAATGGTGTGGCCAGCAGGAGCAGGGGAGTGATCGTGCCCCTGTACTCAGCACTGGTGAGACCCCACCTTGAGTGCTGTGTGCAATTTTGGGCACCACAGTGTAGGAAAGACATTGAGGTCCTGGAGCAGGCCCAGAGAAGGGGAATGAAGCAGAGGGGTCATGAAAAAATGTCTTATGAGGGGCTCCTGAGGGAATTAGAATTGATTAGCCGAGAGAAGAGGAGGCTGAGAGGAGACCCTGTTGCTCTCTACAGCTACCTAAAAGGAAGTTGTAGTGAGGCTGGTGTTGGTCTCTTCTCCCAAGTAACTAATGACAGGACAAGAGGTAATGGCCTCAAGCTGCACCAGGAGAGATTTAGATTGGATATTAGGAAGAATTTCTTTACCGAAAGAGTGGTTAGACATGGGAACAGGCTGCCCAGGGAGGTGGTGGAGTCACCATCCCTGGAGGTGTTTCAAAGACTTATAGGTGTGGTGCTGAGGGACATGGTTTAGTAGTAGGCTTGGCAGTGTTAGGATAACAGTTGGACCTGATGACCTTAAAGGTCTTTTCCAACCAAAATGATTCTATCATTCTATCTTTTTCTTCCCCAAAAAAGTGAAACTATATGGGGGATCTCTTCTCTCACTGACTTTTTATAAGTTTGATTTATGACAGGAAAAAAAAGTTAAAAGTGTGTAACTTACAAATGGACTTGTGTTGTTTAAACTGTAACTGCCAAATAGTCGCAGTGTGTGGTTTATGAGGGGTGTTTAAGCAGTTCGGTATTTGTTCTAAATGTTTAAAAAGAGAGGTCGCTGAATGTTACGGGTGTTTTTCCCCATGTTTGGCCACAGTGCTCTGAAGTACTTTATTTCTGTCTGGCTTTTGATGGTGTGTTTCCCTGGCCGTTCGGTGTCATCTCTCCTGGGCGGTGCAGCTGGCTAGACATCCCTCCTAATGGTGTAATGCACAGGAAAACCCCTAGTTGGATCGGAACGGTGTATTTTGGAGCCAGGTAATTTAATGATATCCATTCACAGCTAGGCAAGTTCAGTTAATGCAGATGGAAAATCAATTAATTTTGTAGTGTAAGCATTTTTATTGGACGTACATAAACACCCACGTGCCTTTGTAGTATAAAGCAAATTACTGAGATTTGTTCTTTCTTTAAAGAAAGTTTTAAACTTGACTTTATTATTTTTATTTAAAGTTTTACACTTCACTCTTCAGATTTATTGACTGAGCAAACGAGACGACAGTACTCCTGGCAGCATCAAGTGTGAGAGCTGTGATGAGTCCTGGGCCCTGGGGGGCCCTGTCACCCCTTGTGCATCCCAGTCCACCCCCACCCCTCCTCTAGCCCTTTCTCTTTCCCATGCTGTTGTGATGATTTTTCTTCCCTATACTTCTCTTCTATCCTGCTCCCTTTTCCTCTCTCCCTTCCTCTCTCCTGTTCTACTACTCTCTTTTCTTTTTCTCTGCACTTCTTCCTGCTCCCTCTCCTTTTTTTTCATCCTGTTTCTGCCCTGTAGCCCACTGCTGTTTTCCCCTTTTTTTGTGTCTCTTTGGCCTGATTTGCATCTGTCTCTCTTTCCACACCCCCCACCCCCCCCCCCCATTTCTCTGGCCTGTCTCCTGGCACTCTTTTCTTCTTAGCACCTGTATGTGCTGTTCCATGTCCTTGTCCTGCTCTGGTTAAGATTTTCCCGTATTAACGTTGCGAGCCCTGGTTGTTTTAAGCTATGTAGTTTAGACTTTGAGAACCGTTTGACCTTATGCCCTGTGTTTGTAATTTACATTGCTTGTCTGTCAGAGATCAGTCAAAGAGATAGGGAACTTATCATGTGTTTGTGCCAAGGAAGAAGAATGACCTTTGGTGATTGGAAGATATAGGTATACCACCATATGTAAATAACAGGAACTTGGAAATATACACAAGTAAACCATAAGATCGGGGTAACGAAAAGTATGTTCCAAGATCATCAACATGTAGCAATGAATTCTAGGAAAGTACTGAATATGTAATGAATATGGATGGATTAAACTGTACTTAAACTGCTTTGTGAAACCACTCTGGTGGAGCGATCCCCAGTGCTGCCCAGCGCTGCAATAAAGAATGCCTGCTTAATAACACACTCTATTTTTTGAGTTTTCATCTCAGAATCCTTACCCAGCCGCACCTAGCCTCCTACCTCTGTGAGGAGCGTTAGAAAGCAAGGGGGTTTGGAAGCTCCGAATTTTGTTTCAGTCCTCTTCTAGCTTTCCTTCCTTTTTCCTTCTCTCTCAATGCCCCTCTGGTCTTGCCCACTGTTGCTATGTTTTTCATTCTGTATCTCACTGTCCTGTTCCTCCTTGCTGTTCATCTCTTCCTCTCTCTGATCCTTTGTGCTTCTCCCTCTTCCTGCTATTTATTACTTCACTTCTCTGTCCCTGTCATTCTCTGTTGCTCTCGTCCTCTCTCTATCTGGGTATCTGGCTCCCTGCCCCTGTCTCTTTCAGAGTATCCGGCTTTCTGGCTCCCTGTCAGTCACCTGTTTTCTATGTTGCTCTGTCCTTCCTCCTGTCTTTCCTTGTCCCTCTGGCCTGCTCTGCTCCCTGTCACTGTCTTTTTTTTTTTTTTTCTGTCTTTCCTTATCTATGGGTGGCGGCGGGCCAAGTGGTCAATGATCAAGGCTAAAAGGTTATGGTGTCACAGGTCAGGGTCAAAGTGTCACAGGGTCAAAGGTCAAGGTCTAAAGGGCACAGGGAAATGTTAAGGACCAAGGGTCACAAGTCAAACGCAAAAAAGATTGCAGGGTCAAAGGTGAAAAGGTCATGGAGTCAAAGGTCAAGGTTAAAAGGGAGAAGGGTGAAAGGGTCACGGGACCAAAGGTCAACAGGTCACGTGTCAAAGGTCACGGTGGTAAATTTCAAGGTCAAAGGGTCACGGGTCAAAGGCAAAAAAAGTTGCAGGGGAAAAAAGGTCATGCGGTTAAAAGCCAAGGTAAAAATATAGCAGTGTCAAAGGTCAAAAGGTCACGGGGTCAAAGTTCAAAAGATCACGACTCAAGAGCTAAGGTCAAAACGTCGCAGGGTCAAAATATCACAGGGTCTGTCAAATGATATCGGAGACAAAGGTCAAAAGGCTACAGGTCAGAGATCAAGGGTCAAAATATCACAGAGTCAAGGTGAAAAGGTCACAGGGCTGAAAGGCCAAGGGGTCAAGGCCAAAGGTCAAAGGTCATGGGGTCAAGACCAAAACATTCAAAGGTCACGGGTCAAGGCCAAAGGTCAAAAGGTTACGGGGTCAAGGACAAAGGTCAAAAGGTCACGGGGTCAAGGACAAAGGTCAAAAGGTCATGGGGTCAAGGTCAAAGGTCAAAAGGTCACGGGGTCAAGGTCAAAGGTCAAAAGGTCACGAGGTCAAGGACAAAGGTCAAAAGGTCACGGGGTTAAGGACAAAGGTCAAAAGGTCATGGGGCTAAGGTCAAAGGTCAAAAGGTCATGGACTAAGGTCAAAGGTCGAAAGGTCACGGGGTCAATAATGTCAAAAGGTCACGAGGGTCAAGGTCAAAGGTCAAAAGGTCAATGTCAAAGGTCAAAAGGTCACGAGGTCAAGGTCAAAGGTCAAAAGGTCACGGGGTCAGGGTCAAAGGTCAAAAGATCACGGGGTCAGGGTCAAAGGTCGAAAGGTCGCAGGGTCAAGGTCAAAGGTAAAAAAGATCAGGGTCAAAGGTCAAAAGGTCAAGGTCAAAGGAGCAAAAGGTCACGGGGTCAAGGTCAAAAGGTCACAGAGCCGAGGTCAAAGGGCCAAAAGACACGGGGTCAGTCAAAGGGTCAAAATGTCAAGGTCAAAGGTCAAAGGGTCATTATGTCAAGGTCAAATGGTCAAAGAGTCAAGGTCAAAGGCAAAAGGTCAAGGGGCCAAGGACAAAATGTCAAGGTTAAAGGTCAAAAAGTCACGGGACCGAGGTCAAAAGGTCGAAAGTTCAAGCGGTCGTCAAAAGGTCACAGGTCAAGGTCAAAAGGTCAAGGGACCAAGGTTTAAAGGTCACGGGGTCAAGATCAAAGGGCCAAAGGGCAAGGGCCAAGGTCAAAGGGTCAAAAGGTCAAGGGCAAGAGGTCAAAAGGTCACGAGGTCGAGGTCAAAATGTCACGAGGTCAAGGTCAAAAGGTCAAAAGATCAGAACAAAGTCAAAAAGGTCAAGGTCAAAAGGTCACGGGTCATCAAAAGGTCACGGGTCAAGGACAAATGTCTAAAAAGGTCACGGGGTCAAGGTCAAAGGGTCAAAAGGTCAAGGTTAAAGATCATAAGGTCAAAGGGTCAAGGTCAAAGGAAAAAGGTCAAGGTTAAAGGTCAAAAGTCATGGGACCGAGGTAAAAAGGTCGAAAGGTAAAGGGGTCAAGGTCAAAAGGTCAAGAGACCAAGGTTAAAAGGTCACAGGGTCAAGGTCAAAGGGTCAAAAGGTCAAGGTAAAAATGTCGTGGGATCAAGGTCAAAAGGTCAAGGTAATAATGTCACGGGATCAAGGTCAAAGATTCAAAAGGTCAAAAGGTCAAGGGGTCAAGGTCAAAAAGTTCACGAGGTTAAGGTCAAAAGGCCATGGATCAAAGGTCGCGGGTCATGGTTAAAAGATCAAGGGATCAAAGGTCAAAAGGTAGTGGGGGTGAAAGGTCAAGTTCAAAAAGGTCAAAAGTAGGGGGTCAAAGGATAAAAGGTCACAGGGTCAATGGTCAGGAGGTTATGGGGTCAATGGTAAATCCAAATGTCATGGGGTCAAAGGTCAAGGTAAAAATTTCATATGTCAAAGATCAACAGTCACATGGTCAAACGTCAAAAGGTCAGTTGCCAAGAGTTACAGGTCAGCAGTCAAAAGGTCAAGGTCAAAATCCCAGAGGTAAAGGCTTGGGGTCAAAGGGTCAAAGGCCAAGGAAGAAGTCACAAGGTCAAAGTTGAATTTTAAAAGGTCAAGTACCACGATCAAAAGGTCACAGGGTCAAAGGGGCACGGGTCAAGGTCACAAGGCCATGCTGTCAAAGGTCAAAGTCAAAAGGCCAGGGGTCACATGGTCAAAGGTCAAGGGGAAATGGTCACAGGATCAAGGTCAAAAAGTCACAGGTTCAAAGACCACAGGGTCAAGGTCAAAAGTTTATGGGTCAAGGCTTTGGCCTTGGGTGCTCGGCCGGTGCTGCCGGCGGTGTCAGCTCTGGAGCTGGCTGGATGTGCGGGCACTGGGCTTTGGTCATGGAGAGAAGTGGAGGTGTCTGTCCGAGGTAAGCATTGCGGGACAAGGCAAGGTCCAGCAGCACATAGAGTAGGAACTACCTTTGTACGCAGTTTTTGGTTGTTTTTCAGGTTGGTAATTTTCTGCTGAGGGTTTGGGGGTGGCAAGATGGTTTAATAGTGTGCAATTTTTTTCTTTTATTTTAGATGTGTTGTGTTTTCCTGGAATTCCTGACTATGAAAGATGGAACCTTGTTTTTTTCCCACCGGTTTTGCTGTAGGCTCTGTAAGTTGCCGATATTTCAATCTATGCTGATTTTCTCTCTTAATAGGACTGATGGTCACGTTTTCCAGCAGGGGTTAGGGTGAGCACCTTGTATGCATCTGTATACAGAGTTTGAGCATTTTTCAAAATAGCAGCAGCAACATAAAGCATAGTGTATTTCAGGGTCTGAGAAGGCCCATTGCCTTTCCCAGTCACCTGCAGAGCACCACATTGTCCCTAAAAACTGCACCTCGTGGCAAGCTCTTCCGAGTTTATTAGCATCAAGACTGTGCTTATTTTGTGGGCCTGTAGCCCACGTGGGTGTACCTGTCACCCCTGACTCATGCAGCCCCGCCTCCCGTGGGCGTGCCTCGTGCCCCTCCCAATTACCCACCCCATGGGTGTGCCTTAGCCCCCCTTCCCACGACCCCACCTCTCATGCGTGTGCCTTGCCTGCTTTTTGTACCCACTTTGTGGGTGCGCACACCTCACCCCCTTGTCCTCGCCCTGTGCACCTGCCTTGCACCTCCCTCAGGTGGGCATGCTTTGTCTCCCCCTTTGTCCCCACCCCATGTGCCTGCCTTGCCCCCACCTCTCCAAGTACTGCTGCTCCAGATGCACACCACCAATAATCTGCTTGCATTCCGAACTTTCCTCTGGCATCTCCTTGGGCCCCAAATCCCTGGGATTGCATCAAAATTACCCCCATGGTGTGTCAGCACCACCCCCAAGCCCTTTGCCATCCTGCCCCTTGGGGGCATGTTGGTGCTGCCCCTGACCCTCTTGTGGTACCCACCCTTGTGCATGTGCTGGTCCCACCGCTGACCCGCCTCCCTTGGGTGTGCCTTGCCTGTGCCCCCGCCCCATGGGCATGTCTTGCCCCCACCCCTCCAAGTATTGCTGCTCCAAACACACACCACAAATAAACTGTCTGCACCCTGAACTTTGCTCTGGCAACTCCTCAGGCCCCAAATCCCTGGGCTTACCCCCAAAATGCCATCACCAGTGATGCCAAGGGGAAAGAGGGAGGTACTCAGCAGGGACATCCTCAAACCCCGAGGCCTCCATTGGGCTTTCCCAAGGCCAGGAGGGTGGAAAAGCGTTTTCTTCCTACATCTCCCTCTTCTGAGCTCCTTGTCCTTGGGTGTTTGTTCTTGCCTGTGGCCTCTGTTCCTGATGGGCTCCAGGTGTGGCCAGTGGGGCTAATGAGAGGGCTGGCCCTGTGTCCTGGGTTACAGTGTAAAATGTGCCAAAAGGAAAAAAAAAAAAATTCTATTACCATCTTCAGGAGCTGTTGAGACCAGGTGGGGCAGTGCTCCCTGCCTCCCCCCTCTGGACTATCTCCTGTTACTGGGCACAACAATGCCTTATCACCTGACCCATCGATAACTCGCTCCTGGGCTATCTCCTGTTAATGGCCCATCAAGGAACTGCCTCACGACTCCCCATCCCATTGTGAGATGCTCCGCCCGGGGAGGGGGGGGAAGGAGCCAAGCAGTCCATGCCAAATAAAAACGGAGATTTTGAACACCCTAGCCGCCTTTCTTCCACTGGATTCCCAGAGGAGCTTTTTTCCCCACTGGAGTTCCAGAGGACAAGAGCTACCTACCTACCACTGGACCTTTGGAGGAAGACCAGACTCTTTTACCTGATTGCTGCTTCCACAGAACTATATCCATCACTTCAGGAGGACTGCAGCCAGCATCTTATCGGACTGCTACTGCCACCCTAACAGGGTGTCAGGTTGTATTCCTGACTCTGTCAGTGTAAACCAGTGGGTTGTTTGTTTTTTCCCTGCCTTGTGTTATATATATATATATATATATATATATTAGTAAAGAACTGTTATTCCTATTCCCCATATCTTTGCCTGAAGGCCCGTTAATTTCAAAATTATAATAGTTTGGAGGGAAGGGGGTTGCACTCTCCATTTCAAGGGAGGCTCCTGCCTTCCTCCACAGACACCTGTCTTTTTTCAAACCAAGACACCCTGCTATAGGCTATGAAGGGGCTGCCTGACGGAGCTGGTAAAGGGGAATTGGCTGAGGAGGGAGTGGATGTGCCTCCAGCGTGGAATGGCTGGTCCCTGCAGCAAAGAAGGATCCCCCTGAGCTGTCTGTGATGGAGCAGACCACCAGCATGTGGTGCCGGGAGCTCAGTGCCTGTGTCAGCCATGCACGTGAGCTACTGGCCAGCCTGGCAGTGAGGGGTGTTGAGAGAAAAGCTTCGGGGAGGTGAAGGTCTGAGCTAGTGCCAGGAGCTGGGGGGAGTTGAGGGTTCTCCCACATGCATCCTGTTCTGTCTCCTCCACCCTGCCTGGGAAAGGGCTGCCCAGGGATGGGGAGGGCCAGCAATGGCTTTCTGTCCTGCTCCCTTTGGTGCTGGAGCCTGCCAGGCACCCTGCCACTTTTCTGAGAGTGCCAGGGCTTCTGCTCAAGTCAAGGAGGGGGTAGCAGGGCTGGAAAAAAGTGGAGCCTGGGATGGGGTGCAAAATCAGGGAAAATGTGGCAGTCAAGACAAGCTGGAAGGGTGGAAAAGTAGTGTCATGTTTTTCTACAATTTCTTTCTAAGTCACCGTCTTTCTATCTTCCTGACCCTATGTATTAGTTCTTGCTTTTGTTTCTTTTCCCTTACTGCTGTAGAATCTTTCTTTGTCCCTTGTCTTGTTGTCCTGCTGGTCCCTTCCATGCCTCTCTCCTGCTCTCCCTCTCTCTTATGTATTCCTCCATTTCTCCCTGGGTTTTTTGCTAAGTCTTTCATCTCTTCTTTCTCTACACCATTATCCCGCTCCCTGTCCCTTTCCTGTTCGCAGCATCCCTTTTGCTGGCTGCCTGTTCCCCATCTCTTCTCTACCTTCCTCCTGCTTTTCTCTTCCTTTCTCTCCTGCTGTCCTGCTGCGTTTGGTCACCGAGTCCGGTAGCCAGCTCAGTGCCAGGGTTTGTTCTGGGCAGGAGTGAGTAAACTTTTCCTGCCTCCTCTGTGCCCCTGGATGGTATTCAAGCCCCTGGGTGCAGAGCTCGTGGCTGTGGGCAGGTGCCAGGGAGGGGGCCATGTGCTGTGGGGCTCTGGCCAGGCCCCTGTTCCTGATGGGCTCCAGCTGGGGCAGGTGTGGCCAGTGAGGCTAATGATGGGGCTGGCCCTGCTTTGGCCTATGAAGGGGGCTGCCTGGGCATGCTTGCCTGCAGGAGCTGGCTGAGGAGTCAAACCAAGGGGCTTTGACAGGCAGCTGTCTGCAGATGGTCCCTGTGGTAAGGAAGGATCCCTCCCAGCCGTCCCCAACAGAGCACACCACCAGCACATGGCACCAGGACCTTGGCGGCTCTGTTGGCTGCACACATGTGAGCTGCTGAATGTCCAGGAAACCTTGTGGGAGAAGTGTGTTGAGTCACCCACCGCCTACTCCTAAGGTCAGGCAGCCAGTACTGTGGAGGAGAAAGGGGCAGAGACAGAGAGAAAAGCCTCAGGGTGGTGAAGGTCTGCCGTTGGCACCAGGAGCCACATGTCCCCTCGTGCTTGTCCGGGCCCATCCCTGCCCTGGTTCTCCAGATCTCTGTCTGCCTCCTTGCCTGTCCCTGCCTCTGTCTGCCTTTCAGGCTGTCTGGTTCCACAAAGCTTTTCTGTCTTCTGCTAGCATTGCCCTGTAAAGTGTCACCTTCTACCTTTCCTTTCTATGTCTTTTCCTTTCTGGTACCCCACCAGTTCTGATTTCATTCTTCCTCGTTGCTTGTGACAATGGCATTTCTAGGTCTCCCCCTCCCCGTGTCTCTGTTTAACCAGTTCCCTGTGATTGTGGGAAGGGTGGTGGTCGGGGTCTGGGTTATTTGTGTCCTGGGCTCTGCTCAGGGAGCTCGTTCTGCTCTAAGGTTGCTGTGGTGTGGGTGTTCTGTTGGTGCTGCCAGCGGTGGCAGCTCGGGAGCTGGCTGGGCTGTGTGGGCATTGGGGTTTAGTCATGGAGAGAAGCGGAATGGAACCTTGTTTTTTTCCCTAGTTTTGCTGACAGCTTTTCCCTTAATATGACTGAAGGTGAGATTATTAGGTATTAGAAGGTGCAACATGTATGCACCTGTATATGCCCCTCCCTATCCACCTGTCCATGCCTCCGTGAGAGGTTTTTGCCCATGTGAGGCTTTTCCCGTGCCTGGTCTTCTGGCCGCTGGCCTGGCAACCTGACCAAGAGGTTCCTGTTCTACAGCCTCTTCCCCGGCGGCGCTTTCCGCGCTCTCTGCTCCCACCCTGTGACCAAAAAGCGGTACTTCAGCCCCGAAGACGCTTTCCGCGCTCTCTGCTACCACCCTGTGACCAAAAGCCGGTACAGCAGCCCCGGCTGCACGCTGCCGCCCTCTCCGCGGCCAACGTGTGACCAAAAAGCGGTACTGCAGCCCTGGCGGCACGCTGCCACGCGCTCTGCTGCTACCGCCTACAGTGGGTGTGCTGCGCACTGCTCGCGCTCCCCCCGTGGGCCCTGTGCTCGCCCCTTTCCTTTGGGATGGTGGGAAGGGCGTTGGGCGGGGCCTGGGGTAGATGAGCCCCGGGCTCTGCCCAGGGAGCTCCTTCTGTGCGAGGCGGGAGCTGTGGGACTGGGTAGGGTCCAGCAGCACCCACAGGAGCGAATGTTCTGGGATGCAGCTTGGGCTTTTTTTTTTTTTTTTTTTTTTTTATTTTCCGTCAGCAGTTTCCTAGGGAGTGTCCAGGGGTGACAAGAGGGTTTTAAAACACACAGCTTTAACTGATTTTTTTTTGCTGCTGTTTTTGTTTTGTTCTAGGTGCACTGGATTTTCCTGGAATTCTGAACTTCCTGCAGGATGGCAACTTGTTTTTTGTGAGGAGTGTTTCTGACCCTATTTCCCTTCCTAGGACTGAAGGTTAGATTATCAAGCAGCCATGAGGATGTGCACCATGTCTGCATCTGTCTATGCTCGCCCATCCCCCTGTCCGTGCCTGCAGGTGGGGTTTTTCCCATGCCACCCCCAACTTGGTGGCCTTGCCAAGGGTGGGTGTGCCTGGCCCTACTTGTCGTGTCCCTGCCTCCCATGGGTGTGCCTTGCCTGCTTTTTGTACCCACTTTATGGGTGTGCATAGCTAACACCCTATCCTCCCCCTGTGCACCTGTCTTGCCCCCCCCCCCCCCCCCCCCCGCCATGGGTGTGCCTTGTACCTGCCTCCCATGGGCATGCTTTGTCCCCCCCCTTGTCCCTGCTCCATGCACCTGCCTTGCCCCCACCTCTACAAGAACTGCTGCTCCAGATGTACAGCATCAATAAACTGTTTGCATTCCAAACTTTGCTCTGGCAGTTCCTTGGGCCCCAAATCCCTAAGCTTACCCCCAAAATGCCATCACCAGTAGACGTCAGGGGAAATGGGGGGCACCCAGCAGGGGCACCCCGAAGCCTCATGGTTTCCAACAGGCTTTGCCAAGGGCAGGGGTGGGTGGGAAAGTTGAAAAGCAGCATTACTTTCTACATTTTCTTCCTACATCTCCCTCTTCTGAGCTCCTTGTCCCTGGGTGTTTGTTCTTGCCTCTGGCCCCTGTTCCTGAAGGGCTCCAGGTTTGGCCAAAGGGGCTAATGAGAGGGCTGGCCCTGCTGTGGACTATAAAGGGGTTGCCTGAGGGAGCTGGTAAAAGGGAATTGGCTGAGGAGGGAGCTGGAGGTGCCTCCAGCATGGAATGGCTGGTCCCTGTGGTGAGGAAGGATGGAGCAGACCATGACGGAGCAGACCACCAGCACAAGTTGCTGGGAGCTTGGTGCCTGCATCGGCTGTGTGTGTGAGCTGCTGGCCAGCCTGGCGGTGGAGGGGTGTTGAGAGAAAAGTGTTGGGGTGCTGAAGGCCTGAGCCAGTGCCAGGAGCTGGGGTGAGTCACACGTTCTCCCATGCACATCCCAGTCCATCTCTGCTGCCCTGCCTGCTGCTCCTTCCGCTGCCTGGGAAAGGGCTGCCCAGGGATGGGGAGGGCTGACAATGGCTTTCTGTCCTGGCCCCTTTGCTGTGGAAGCCTGCCAGGCACCCTGCTGCCATTCCGAGGGCACTGGGGCTTCCCCTCAAGCTGCGGGGGGTGGGGGGGGGGGGTGGGCAGGCGGGGTGTGGCAGGGCTGGAAGAAAGTGGAGGCTGAGATGGGGTGCGAAGGCAGGGAAACTGTGGAAGTCAAGAGGGGGTGGAAATGGTGTCACTTTTTACATTGTCTTTGTAAGGCTCCCTCTTTCTGTCTTCCTGACCCTATGTGTTAGTTCTTGTCTCGGTTTCTTTTCCGCTATTGCTTTAGAATATTTCCCTGTCTGTCTTGTCCCTGACTTGTGGTCCTGCTGGTGCCTTTGGCCTCTCTCTCCTGCTCCCCCTCTCTCTTATGTATTCCCCCATCTCTCCCTGGGTTTTTTGCTCAGTGTCCCAGTACTCTTCTCTTTACTCTACCGTCCTGCTCACTGTCCCTCTCCTGTTTGCAGCATCCCGTTTGCTGGCTGCCTGTCCCCCATCTCTTCTCTACCTTCCTCCTGCTTTTCTCTTTCCTGCTGTCCTGCTGCGTTTGGGCACTGAGCCTTGTAGCCAGCTCAATGCCAGGGTTTGTTCTGGGCAGAGGTGAGTAAATTCTGTTCTGTGGAGTCCTCAGTCTAGGAGTTTTATGTTTTTTAAAAAAAAAAATAATAAAAAGCTTGTCCTTCCAAAAAAGAGCTTGTCCTTCGTAGGACTGAGGTGTAGACTTGGAGAGTCTCTTAAAGACGTGATCAAAATTAAAGCTGGATTTCACTTAACATTGCTGCTGTTTGTCTTCGCTTTTGCTGCTTTCCCCACTGCTCCATCGTGACTGGATAAATAAAATAATGTCTATCCTGGAGCAGGTTAGGCCAATGGAAAATGTACTTCCCTCTGTTTATTTTCTCTTCCTGCAAGCGTGTGTATTCTTCTGTTTCTGTGCGCTTACTAAGAAATGATTCTGTGAGAATTGTATTGTACTCAAAGAGGAAAGAAACTGTGCATAACAGTTCGGGTGTTCTGAAGAAACGGACTGTTTTCACAATAAAAGCTTTATGCTTTTTCAGTCTGTAAGCTTTTAAAGTATCTTTTAGGGGTATGTGAAAACCTGACTGAGACACTGACATCTGTACTAAGAGTGATCAAGGTTATTTTTTCCTTTTTTTTCTTTTTTTTTTTTTTTTCCCAGCACATCTACCAGTCCTGATTGGTAGCCTTAGGTATTGCAGCGCTGGGGATTTGTTATTAGGATGAGGAAAAGGCTGAGGTACTTAATGCCGCCTTTGCCTCAATCTTTAATAGTCAGACTGGTTACCCTCAAGGTAATCAGCCCCCTGAGCAGGAGGACAGGGATGGAGACCAGGAGAATTCCACCATAATCCAGGAAGTGGTACTTAATGACCTGCTCTGCCAATTGGAAACTCACAAGTCTATGGGGCCGGATGAAACACACCCGAGAGCGCTGAGGAAGCTGGTGGAGGAACTTGCCCAGCCACTGTCCATCATTTATCAGCAATCCTGGTCAACAGGAGAAGTCCCGGAAGACCGGAGGCTTACCAATGTGACACTGTCCTAGGTTACAGTGTAAAATGTGCCAAAGGAAAAAACAAGTATTCTATTACCATGCTAAATAAAAACTGAGATCTCGAACACCCTAGCAGCCTTCTTCCACTGGATTCCCAGAGGAGTTTTTTCCCCCACTGGAGTTCCAGAGGACAAGAGCTACCTACCTACCACTGGACCTTCGGAGGAAGACCAGACTCTTTTACAAGATCGCTGCTTCAACAGAACTACATCCATCGCTTCAGGAGGACTGCAGCCACCATCTTTTCAGACTGCTACTGCCACCCTAACAGGGTGTCAGGTTGTATTTCTGACTCTGTCAGTGTAAACCCGTGGGTTGTTTTTTTTTCCCTGCCTTGTGTTATTTTTATATATATATATATATATAAGTAAAGAACTGTTATTCCTATTCCCCATATCTTTGCCTGAAGGCCCGTTAACTTCAAAATTATAATAATTTGGAGGGAAGGGGGTTGCATTTTCCATTTCAAGGGAGGCTCCTGCTTTCCTCCGCAGACACTTGTCTTTCAAACCAAGACAGACGCTCGTCTCCAAGAAGGGCTAGAAGGAGGATCTGGGGAACTACAGGCCCGTAAGCCTGACCTAGGTACCGAGCGAGATTATAGAGCGGTTCATCTTGGGTGTGCTCGCAAGGTAAGTGCAGGATATCCAGGGAATCAGGCCCAGCCAGCATGGGTTCATGAAAGGCAGGTCCTGTTTGACCTACCTGATCTCCTTCTATGATCAGGTGACCTGCCTAGTGGATGAGAGAAAAGCTGTGGATGTTGTCTCTCTGGACTCCAGTAAAGCATTTGACGCAGTTTCCCACAACATCCTATTGGACAAGCTGGCGGTTCATGGCTTAGACAGGTGTACTCTTCGCTGGGTTAGAAACTGGCTGCATGGCCGAGCCCAGAAAGATTTGGTAAATGGAGTTAAATCCAGTTGGCGACCGGTCACAAGCGGTGTTCCCCAGGGCTCAGTATTGGGGCTGGTCTTGTTTAATACCTTTATCAACGACCTGGATGAGGGGATCGAGTGCACCCTCAGCAAGTTTGCAGATGACACAAAATTAAGCGGGACTGTTGACCTGTTTGAGGCTAGAGAGGCTCTGCAGAGGGATCTGGACAGGCTGGATCGATGGGCTGAGGACAATTGCATGAAGTTTAACAAGTCCAAGTGCCGGGTCCTGCCCTTTGGTCACAACAACCCCCAGCAGCACTACAGGCTTTGGAAAGTGTGGCTGGATAGCTGCCCAGTAGAAAAGGACCCAGGGGTGCTAGTTGACAGTCGGCTGAACATGAGCTGTCAGTGTGCCCGGGTGGCCGAGAAGGCCAACAGCATCCTGGCCTGTATCAGCAATGGTGTGGCCAGCAGGAGCAGGGGAGTGATCGTGCCCCTGTACTCAGCACTGGTGAGACCCCACCTTGAGTGCTGTGTGCAATTTTGGGCACCACCGTGTAGGAAAGACATTGAGGTCCTGGAGCAGGCCCAGAGAAGGGGAATGAAGCAGAGGGGTCATGAAAAAATGTCTTATGAGGGGCTCCTGAGGGAATTAGGATTGATTAGCCGACAGAAGAGAAGGCTGAGAGGAGACCCTATTGCTCTCTACAGCTACCTAAAAGGAAGTTGTCGTGAGGCTGGTGTTGGTCTCTTCTCCCAAGTAACTAATGACAGGACAAGAGGTAATGGCCTCAAGCTGCACCAGGAGAGATTTAGATTGGATATTAGGAAGAATTTCTTTACCGAAAGAGTGGTTAGACATGGGAACAGGCTGCCCAGGGAGGTGGTGGAGTCACCATCCCTGGAGGTGTTCAAAAGACTTATAGGTGTGATGCTGAGGGACATGGTTCAGTGGTGGGCTTGCCAGTGTTAGGATAATGGTTGGACGTGATGATCTTAAAGGTCTCTTCCAACCACAATGATTCCACGATTCTATATTTTTTTTCCAAAAAAAGTGAAACCATATGGGGGATCTCTTATCTCATTGACTTTTTGTAAGTTTGATTTATGACAGGAAAAAAAAAAAGTTAAAATTGTGTAACTTACAAATGGGCTTGCATGGTTTAAACTGTAACTGCCAAATAGTCGCAGTGTGTGATTTATGAGGGGTATTTAAGCAGCTCAGTATTTGTTCTAAACATTTAAAAAGAGAGGCTGCTGAATTTTAGGGGTGTTTTTCCCCATGTTTGGATGGAGTGTTCTGAAGTACTTTATTTCTCTCTGGTTTTCAATGGTGTGTTTCGGTGGCATCTCTCCTGGGCGGTGCAGCTGGCTAGACGTCCCTCCTAATTTGTCTGTCAGAGATCAGTCAAAGAGATAGAGAACTTATCATGTGTTTTTGCCAAGGAAGAAAAATGACCTTTGGTGATTGGAAGATATAGGTATACCACCATATGTAAACAACAGGAACTTGGAAATATGCACAAGTAAACCATGAGATCGGGGTAACGAAAAATATGTTCCAAGATCATCAACATGTAGTAATCAATTCTAGGAAAGTACTGAATACGTATTGAATATGGATGGATTAAACTGTACTTAAACTGCTTTGTGAAACCCCTCCGGTGGAGCAATCCACAGTGCTGCAATAAAGAATGCCTGTTTAATAACACTCTTGTTATTGAGTTTTCATCTTAGAATCCTTACCTGGCCGCACCTAGCCTCCCACCTCTGTGAGAAGTGTTAGAAAGCAAGGGGGTTTGGAAACTCCGATTTTTTTTTTCAGTCCTCTGGTAGCTCTCCTTCTTTTTTCCTTGTGTCTCTATGCCCCTTTGTCTTGCTTACTGTCGCTGTGTTTTTCATTCTGTATCTCACTGTCCCGTTCCTCCTTGCTGTTCATCTCTTCCTTTCTCTGACCCTTTGTGCTTCTCCCTGTTCCTGTTATTTTTACTTCACCTCTGTCCCTGTCATGCTCTGTTGCTCTCATCTCTCTATCTCGATATCCAGCTCCCTGCACCCCTGACTCTTTCAGAGTTTCCTGCTTTCTGGCTCCCTGTCAGTCACCTGTTTTCTATGTTGCTCTGTCCTTCCTCCTGTCTTTCCTTGTCCCTCTGGCCTGCCACCTGTCACCGTCTTTTTTTGGGCCAAGTGGTGGCAGGCCAAGTGGATATTAGGAAGAAATGCTATGAGGGTGGTGAGGCGCTAGAGCAGGCTGTCCAGAGAAGCTGTGGCTGCCCTCTCCCATGGAATTGTTCAAGCCCGGATTGGATGGGGCTTGGAGCAACCCGGTCTAGTGGAAGATGTCCCTGCCCATGGCAGGGGGGTTGAAACTAGATGGTCTTTAAGGTCCTTTCCAAGACAAACCGTTCAATGATTCTAGTCTTAATACTGCTTTTAAGTGTTCAAATGGCTTTTAAAGGATGTGTTGTGTTTTGAGCTGCCCTGTTTACCTAGAATCCTCCTCTAGCTTGACTACTATCCTATCCCTTATTCTGAACTAATTCCTCTGCTTTCTTCTGTACTATTTTTTTAATATGCTGCAATATATTTGGGGTTTTTGTTTTCTGGATGTGTGTCTGTAAGCATCTTGTGGTGCTCAATCGATCACCCTCCAAGCCTGGGTTTGACCATTGCACAGCAGAGCCTGAGCAAGAAAAGTGGCACCATCCTCTGGCACGCTCTCTGCCCCACCATGGGGCAGCCGCCAGCCTGTGGGATAGGGGCTGGGAGGGACCTGCAGCCATCTGGGGGGGCTATCCCCCTTTATTTTTCTAGCAGAGCTCCCCTTTTATGGGGTGGAGGTTCGTACGTATGTAAATAGTGTTCTCAGAGTTAATGAGCTGCTGGTTGGGGCAGTTTCCCTCATTTTGTGACTGTTTTTTTCTGAGTGAATAAAAAGGGGCTTGTATGTGTGATGTCACTTGGGCTTCTAAGTATCACAGGGAGTGATGATGCAGCAGAGTAGTGGGTGAGTGGGGGATGAGGGGGGTTGTGGGGTTCCCCCAAAAAGGGGGGGGATCATAGCCAAAAACCACCTGAAAATTCATGAGGGGGGATTAAAAAAATATTAAAACATGTAAATATGGGTGTGAGGTGTTGAAATAGCAAAAAATGTCTCATATATATGTATAGAGACAATAATACTCATTTATATGTATAAAAAGAAATGGAAATGAAAGCCATGTATCTACTACATGCACTAGTGCAGTTCACTGTCCTAAATCTCCCTCTTTCTTTCTTCCTGATCCTATGTGTTAGTTCTTGCTTCTGCTTCTTTTCCCTTATCACTTTAGATTTTTCCTTTGTCCCTTGTCTTGTCTCTACTTTGTTGTCCTGCTGGTCCCTTTGGCCTCTCTCTCCTCCCCCCCCCACCCCCACCCCCACCCCCTTATATATTCCTCCATCTCTCCCTGTTTTTTTTTTTTTTTGCTCAATCTCTCAGCTCTCCTCTCTCTCTACTGTTGCCCCGCTTCCCGTCCCTCTCCCATCTGCAGCATCTGGTTTCCCTGCTGCCTGTCCCCCACCTCTTCTCTATCTTCCTCCTGCTTTTTCTCTTCTCTTGTCTCCTACTGTCCTGCTGCCTTTGGGCACCAAGCCTTGTAGCCGACTCGGTGCCAGGATTTGTTCTGAGCAGGAATGAGTAAATTTTTCCTGTGCCCCTGGATGGCTTTCAAGCCCCTGGGTGCAGAGCCTGTGGCTGTGGGCAGGTGCCAGGGAGGGGCCACTGTGCTTTTGCCAGGCCCTTGTTCCTGATGGACTCCAGCTGGAGCTTGGGCAGGTGTGGTCAGTGAGGCTGACGGTAGGGCTGGCCCTGCTGTGGGCTATGAAGGGGACTGCCTGGGCATGCCCAGCTGCAGGAACTGGCTGAGGAGGCAAACAAAGGGGCTTCCACAAGGAGCTGCCTCCAGCAAGGAGCAGCCAGTCCTGGTGTGTGGTGGGTTAACCCTGGCCAAAATGCCAGGTGCCCACTAAAGCCACTCTATCACTGCCCCTCCTTAACTGGACAGGAGAGAGAAGAGGGAAAAAAAAAAAACAAAAACAAAACAGGCTCATGGGGTTGAGATAAGGACAGGGAGATTATTCAGCATTTACCGTCACGGGCAAAACAGACTCAACTGAAAGGAAATGTAATTTATTATCACTTAACTCAGAGAGGAGTAATGAGAAATAAAACCAAATCTTAAAACACCTTCCCCCCACCCCTCCCTCCTTTCCCGGGCATAACTTTGATCCTGATTTTCCTCCTTCCTCCCCTCCAGTGGCACAGGGGGGAAAACAGGGGATGGGGGTTAGGGTCAGTTCGTCACACTGTTGTTTTCTGCTGCTTCTTCCTCCTCAGGGGGAGGATTTCTCACTTTTTCCCCTGCTCTAATGTGGGGTCCCCCTCACAGGAGAAGGTCCTCTGTGACTTCTCCAGCCTGAGCCTTCCACAGGTTCAGTCCTTCATGAACTGCCTCATTGTGGGTCTCCTTCATGGTGTGCAGTCTTTCAGGAACCAACTGCTCTAGCGTGAGCCCCCCTCACAGGGTCTCTAGCAGCAAACCTGCTCCAGCGTGGACTTCTCTCTCTCCACAGGCCACAGGTCCTGCCAGGAGCCTGCTCCGGTGCAGGCTTCCCACAGGGTCACAGCTTCCTTCAGGGATCCACCTACTCTGACGTGGGGGCCCTCCACGGGGTGTAGGCAGTCTTCTGCTCCACCGCCCATGGGCTACAGGGGGACAACCTGCTTCACCATGGTCTTCACCACACGTTGCAGGGGAATCGCTGCTCTGGCACCTGGAGCATCTCCTCACCCCTTCTTCACTGACTTTGGTGTCTGCAGGATGTTTCTTTCACATATTCTCACTCCTCTCACTCGCTGCAATTACTGCTGCACAACAACTTTTTCACTCTCTTAAATATGTTATCACAGAGGCGAAAAACACTGTTGCTGATTGGCTTGGCCTTGGCCAGCGGCGGGTCCGTCTTAAAGCCAGCTGGCATTGGCTATATCCGATATAGGGGAAACTTCTAGCAACTTCATACAGAAGCCACCCCTGTAACCCCCCTGCTACCAAAACCTTGCCACACAGACCCGTTACACTGTGGCAAGGAAAGAGCCATCCCCAACAGAGCGCCTGACCGACACACGACACCAGGACGTTGCTGCCTCCATCGGCCACACACTTGAGCTGCTGCGTGTCCAGGAAACATCATGGGAGAGGTGCATTGAATCACCCACTGCCTACTCCTAAGGTCAGGCAGCTGGCACTGTGGAGGAGGAAGGGGCAGAGACAGAGAGATAAGCTTTGGGGTGGTAGAGGTGTGCCGTTGGTGCCGGGAGCCATGTGTCGCCTCACATGGGTCCCGGCCCATCCCTCTCATGGTTTTCCAGATCTCTGCTTGCCTCCTTGCCTGTCCCGGCCTCTGTCTGCCTTTCAGGCTTTCTGGTTCCCCAAAGCTTTTCTGTCTTCTGCTAGCATTGCTCTGTAAACTGTCACCTTGTACCTTTCCTTTCTGTCTCCCCACCAGCTTACTTCATTCTTCCTCATTGCTTGTGAAAATGGCATTTCCAAGTCTCCCTCTAAATTTTCTCTTTGTGTTTCCATTTATCCGGGTCCGTGTTCGTGTGGCTTATGTCTTCTGCACCTTCGTCACCTTTATTTAGTATCTTCACTTACTTAGTTTGCTGACCCTATTTCTCTCCCCTGCCGTGCTCTATTCTTAATCCTTCCTTCAAAATTTCCTTTTTATCTGCCTATTTTAATTTGCTATTGCTTCCATTTTGTTTGTTTTATAGATAAAGGAAAGCACATAATTTTTGATAATAATCTTGCTGTTGTATTTAATGAGCTACTTCCCTACACAGCTTGATAGGGCATCTATCTTTTTTCCTACCTACACCACAGAAAATTTTTTTTTTTTCTTTAGAATTCCCTATCCAGTCACATTGCTGATGCAATTAATGTAGCTGCAGTAAAAGAGCAGGAATATATGTTTCTGGTACAGGTGGCTTTCTCCATTTGACAATTTGCACCCCATAAACTGAAGGCAGCTGAGAAAACTCCCTGCTGCTCCTCCAGTCACCTTTATGTGTTGTGGTGGTTGGCCCTGCCCCTTTCTCAGGTGATTGCGGGAAGGGTGGTGGGCGGGTCCTGGAGTATATGAGCCCCCGGGCTCTGCTCAGGGAGGTCATTCTGCTCTGGGCCTTCTCTGATGTCAGTGCTCTGCTGGGCCTTCAGGTAATGGCAGGTTTTGACCTCTCTAAAATATTTGGGCAGATATGTTTTGATGTTTAAAGAAGCAGAGAGCTCTGTCTGAGGTAAGAGCTTCAGGATTGGTCAAGGTTCAGCTGCATTTAGCTCAGAAAGTATGCTTGTATACAGCTTTTTTTTTTTTTTTAGGTCAATAATTTTGTTTTGAGTCTTCTGGGCTGGCAAGAGGGCTTAATAGTGTGCCTTTTTTTAATTTAATCTAGGTGTATCATGCTTTTTTGGAACTCCTGACTTTATTGAAGATGGAACTATCGAGCTATACAACTATTTGTTGCATATTGTGTTAATCGTTGTTACCTTCTCTCTATAATAGGACTGATGGTGAGGTTAGCTAACAGGGGTTAGGGTGAACATCTTGTATGCATCTGTGAGATGACAAATTATGCGATTTCTCAGAAGCACAATGGTAGTTTTCCGTCTTCTGGCATTTTAGGTGCTGCAAGCGATGATGGCTACAGCATCCGAGGCTGACATTGGAGCAGACGAGAGGAAGGCCACGTTCCTTTTGAGCAGGAGAATGTTGCGGACAAAGTCTGTGTTGATGCTTACTGCTGGTACCAGTTCTGTGCAGATGAAAAGGAACCTGGTAACTGAGGAACATCCTGGATGGCTGATGTGGTATTTTGTTGAGGATGGATTCAGAGCCTCGGCCCTCTGAAAGCTAAGTGGAGGGACTGATGTTTGGGAGGAGGGAACAAGGTTGGGAGCTGTAAGGAGGGGTTTCAAAATTGGCGTGGGGAGAGGGCTGTCCAGGAACCATCCCCTTTGGGCAGGTAAAGGGAGCGGGCTGCTCTTGGCACAATACTAGCTTGTGCCAGGCAGGACTCTTCCAGCCTGTAGCTGCGTAGCTTGTGTAGCGTGTCTTCTGTGTATCGGACCTTTCTCGGGTCTCGATGTCCTCGTTGCTCTTTGTGCTCAAGGAGCACTTCACGTGCCTCGGGTGCCATTCCTAGGGTCTTGCATCACACTCTATGGCTCTGTGTCGTGCTGGATCTTTACTGTAAACTAAGACTGTGTTGCACCGTACGGCTCCTTATGGCACTGGGTGTTGCATCACACACTATGGCTATGTGTCACGCCAGGTCTTGACTGTGACATAAGACTGCGTCACGCCGTACGGCTCCATGTTGCACTGGGTCTTGCATTGCACCGTACGGCTGTGTTGCACCAGGTCTTGACTGTACTCTAAGACTGCGTTACACCGTACAGCTATGTATTGCGCTGGGTCTTGCATCACACTCTATGACTCCGTATTGCGCCGGGTCTTGACTGTTGTCTAAGACTGGGTCACACTGTACGGTTCTGGCTCTTGCGTTGCACCACATGGCTTTGTGTTGCGCTGGGTCTTGACTGTGATCTAAGACTGCATTGCACCGTACGGTGCCGGGTCTCTTTTTTTTTTTTTGCCCTGTCTGTGTGGGTCTTTTTCTTTCCCCAGTCCCTATCGCTCTGTGTGGCACTGTTAATTGTAAATGTTTGGACTGCGGAGGGTCTCGGGCTGGGGTTTTCAAAGGCAGGGCGATTTTAGAGGCCAGCGGGAACCCTGTTCCTGAGGAGAGCTGCAGACCTGTGGTGGCAGGCAGTGGGCGAAGGGCAGAGCGGAGAGGGAGGGGTGGTTTGCAGGGTAGGTGAAGTGAGAGTTGTGCATGTGTGTGGCTTTGGTTGTGTGGTAGTATGTAAGTGTTGTTAACATGTTATAGCTGGAGTCGAGGTATTTTTCTTTTCCAGGCCTTGTATAAAAAAAGCAACAAACCACAACCCCAAAACAAACACACCACCCAAACCCAAGATATTCTAATAAGAAAAAAAACCCAGTCAGGGGATTTTTTTTTTTCCACTTGCTGTTTTTTTGGTTTTTTGTTTTGTTTTTTTTCTTTTTAACCTAATTGGGTCCTAATTGGTCTGCACAGAGATGATTTCTGCCAAAGTTTGGATGGTGGAAGGCAGCAGGGTACTTGGTGGGCTTTTGAAAAGCCCGGCAGGATCCCTGGCACACTCGGAGAAGTGGCATGTCCCCTGCTGGGCCTCGGGAAAGCCGGGAAAAGACACAGCACACTCGGCGATTTAGTAGGGAGCTCGGTGTGCTTTGGGAAAGTCCGGCAGAAGCCATAGTGCACTTGGGAATGGAGCAAGGGTGGCGGCGGGGTTAAGGAAAGACCAATGGACGCTGTGGAGCTCTTGGTAAGTCAACAGGGAGCTCATTCTGCTCTGGGGTGGGTGCTCCACTGGTGGTGGCAGCTCCGCAGCTGGCCGGATGTGCGGGCGTTGGGCTTTAGTCACAGAGAGAACCGGAGTCGTCTTTTCCAGGTAAGAGCTGTGAGAAAGGCCCAGGTTCAGCACCACATAGACTGGACGGGGGGAAATGGGGGGAAAACAGATAAAAAGGAGAAGGGAGGGGGACCAGGGGCGACGGAGGCAAAGATGGGGAAACGAGGGAGAACTGGGGCAAATGAGGAGAAAGAAATGGAGAGTAGCAGTGATTATACCCTTTGCTGTTTTTTTTTAATTATTTCTTAGTTTTCCTTAGTGCTGATGTTATTCATATTTTCTTTCTACTTGTTGGTTTGCTGTCCCTATTTAATAATTTTTTCATTTCCCTAGTAACCATACCTTTTTTATTCTTTTTTTATGCCTACTTTTATTATTTCCTTTCTTTCTTTAGTGCTCTTTCATTTACTTTTTTTTAATCCATTTTAGTTCTCCATCATTGTGTTTAAATTTCTTGTCTTAATTCCTTTTAAAATTCTGTCTCCTTAGATCCCATTTACTGTCTTAATTTTGAGACATTTTAAAATTATTTTGTGCATTCCTCTGAGCCCTCACTATTTAGATATTCTTTCTACCTTGGCATTTTCTTTTGCTGTGGCTCTTTGTTCTTTCCTCTCTTGTTATTTTGGCTATTGTTCCATTCTTTCCTGTCTTAGTCTCTTGGCTTTAAAAATTTTGTTTCTGTGTCTGCTTTTATCTAGTTTGCTGGTGGTGTTTTTAAGTTTTTTGTTTGTCCTCTACCTAGTCACTTTTTTTTTTCTCCTTTGACCCAGCTCTCTATCCTTATTTTTAATAGTTTCCAGTTTCTTGAGTACCCGGTCACTTTTTGAATTTACTTTTGACGTGCGTCTCTTCTTCAGCCTTTATTTTTTAGGTTTGTTTGTCTTGCCTCATATGGCTTTTTATGTTTTCTGTGCTTAATTTTATCCCAGCTAACATGTTTATTTGTTATTTCCTTCCCGTGTGTCCTGCAGCCTGTGCTGCTTTTATGATTTTTTTTTTCCTACAAGTCTATTCATTTAGATTGTTGTCTCTGTTTTTGAATTCTTTTCCTCTCTCAATCTCTTGGCTTTAAAAAGCGTTTCTACACCTGTACAGGTAATTTAGTTTGCCGTCTCTTATTTTCAGTTCTCTGATGACCATACCGTAGCTTTTTGCATTTTCAGGTTTCCTTCTCTGTCTCGTTTTGGTAAGCTGACTATCCCTGTGTTTTAATCCTTTCTTGTATGTTACATACCCAGTCACATTTGACTCTCTTGTCCTTTATTCAGTTTGCGCTCCCTATTTCTTTTTAAATTTTCCTTACTCTGGCTATTTAAATTTTATTTTAATGTCTCCATTTATCTAGTTCCCTTTCCCTTGTTTTAGTTTTTTCCTGTCCTGTACCATATTGCTTTAAAAATTTTATTTCTGTTATCATTTACCGAGTTTCCTGTCCTAGAAACTTTAGCCCATGGCTTTTTATGTTCCGCTTTGAATCTCCCCCTAACAAGTTTTTGAATTTGCTACCTTTTGGGAGCAGTGCCAACGATATGGAAGATTGATTGAGACTAAAATAGAAGTGTGAAGTTAGTGTTCAACATGTAAGAATAAACACGCTAAAAGACCAGGTGTTCCAAACAAGCCCCATGGCAAAATGAATCTTGAGCATACAAAAAAGCCAAGCTGGAAAGCGCCTGGGAGGGTCCGTGAGAGAGGACGTAACTGCAAACAGTCACGAGCGTGGGCGCGCCAGAGAAGAATGTTAAAACATCCCCCTTGGCTTTTTAGTTCAGGAATGAGCGCGCTCTGTATAATTGCTTGAAAGAGAGAAGCAAGAGAGCTTCCTTTGCTATTCCACACATTTGTGCCGATTAAAGAATATACCTAGAAAAAGGCTACAAAGTCTGCATCTCCTTCATCACTGCAGATAGGTGCCCCGTGTGAGGGAAAACCTCTGGGCGAGTTTGCTTTTTATAGTTATACTAAGGTTTTTGTGGCTACATTCCTTAAATAGGAACACCTGCACCCATTGAACAGGAAAACTACAGGATCATTGTAATGGGACAGATGGCTTGGCAAGAGCTAAATTACATTAAAAAGCACCGCAACAGGTATTGCGTGCTGCTGGTTACCGTGTAACTAAAACCCATCTAATGTGATCGCTGCTGTTGGTAAAAAAAATTGTAATTGGTTCCCAGTAGATGGCGCACTTGATAGCGCTATGCGGGAGGGTGTAGGGGAATGCTTACAGAAACCTAAAGGGCTAGGTTTTGAGATTCCTGATGCTGTTATGTGACACGGCAGTTTTTATACTCCATGTTGGCGCAGCTCAAACCTTTAGAAGCTATTGTTAGAAAAAGGGAAAAAAAAGAAAAAAGATAGAAACGGGGGCCAAAGGGCCAAAATATATATGATCGAGCTAAAGATGTCCCAAATAATTCTGAGACTGAAGACCCTTTTGACCCTGGGCCGCTTAGTGCAGAGGGGGAACCAGACTTATACCCTCTATTACCATTACCTCCTCAGCCATTAGAGACACCGCCCCCACCTCCCCCACCCCCCACTGAAATTTTCACTTCCACCGCTGTTACGTTCTATATTGTCTACGGTACCTGCTAGTCCCTTTCTGAAGGAGTTATCCAAGATCAAGTCAGTAGCGCAGAAATGTAAAGAAGCATCTATAAAACGGGCTAATTTTACTTTTGCTTTCTGTTATAAAGAAATAAAACTGGTCCCCAAGTAATGATGGCTTGCCTTACCAGGTTTCTAAAGAGCTTAAAAAAAAAACTATTACAGAAAATGAATTACAAAATACGTTCACCGTAGGATTAACAGAGGCAGTGCGGGTGGCATACATCATGACACCACGGGATTGGAAAATATTAACGAAAACAACATTATTTTCGGCACGCCGTGAGGTTTGGCAATTAGAATATTACGACTTAGTAACAGAGCAGGCGATGGATAATTTGAGTGCAGGAATACCAACTCATCCGGGTCTGCGTACAGGCACAGGACAACATATAAGCACACAGGCACAAATAGCCCTGGATAGATGGGCTTTTGAACAAGCCCGGCTGGGTCAGTGAGGAGGAACAAGGAGAGAAGGGATGGAAAGAGTTAACAGGATTCAGGCACGTCCCGCCCTGAGCCTTGAATAAGAGTAAAGAAAGATAACAGGGAAGTAAACAGGTGCAGACCATCAGGTCCGAGAGGAGCACAAGCCTGCAGGATAGCAGCCAAGGGAGTTAGCAGTAGCGACGCGTGAACCATGCCTGTACACCAATCATAGCTTACGTAGTGGTGCGTGCGCTAATAGAGAAAAGTATATAATGATGGTGGTAAGAAACAATAAAGGTCTTCGGTTCATCCCCAATCGGAGTCCATGCCCTTCATCCGCCACAAGTCGGGACATCGTACGGGATCTTTTCTGACAATAAGACGAGGTTCTCGGGAGCCCTCTGACATTTGAAGACATACTGCAGGGGGCAAAGGCAAGTAGATAATCCTGAAGCCGCTAAAGCTTTGTTATTCCAGTTGGCTTTTGAAAACGCTAACAGTGACTGTCAATCAGCGCTACTACTATTGAAAGGAAAGGCAACGGACGTAGGGGAATATATTAAAGTACGTCAAAACATCGAAACTGAGACTCACAGAGTATCAGTTCTCGCCGCCACATTATCTCAATTGCAAAGTTATCGGAACACTGTTAAATGTTTTAATTGTGGTAAACAAGGACATACAAGCCAGGAGCGTCCTGAAAAGCGGCAGATGCTCAAGAGTAAAAATTTGACAAAACCCATGAAAAGATATTGCCGGACAGTATTAACACTGAAGCCGAGAAACCTCCGTCACAACCAAGTGTTATTAAGCAGGTATTCTTTATTGCGGCGCCAGGCAGCACAGGGGATAGCTCCTTCCGTACGTGTACGCTCAAGCGTTAGGATTCTTGCCTTATATTTACAGCTTTCATGTTTATTCATTACATTTCTAAGAAAAGGTTGGGTTATTCTAATTATTTCCAGGAATTCGTTACCATAAGTTCCTCCCATAGTCCCACCCCAGTCCGCCCAATTTACGCCCCCCCGTCAGGGGTCGTTGGTGGTCATTGGGGATGAAGGTCCGAGTCTTCCTCACAGTTGAACTTTTGAACTTGTCCTGTGGCGCATGCCCTGTACCATCCTGGGTCTTTTCCAAACCGCAGGACCAGCTCTTGCTAGCTGCTCTCCCTATCTCTCCTGCTTAGTCTTCTGTGTTCCTTGAGCCCCACAGTCTGATTGGAGGATTGCACCTGGTGTCCTTCACTTGGCGGATTCTGCTTCGTTCTTATCTTTAGAGTGTTTGTTAGTTAGTCCACAATGGATATACGCATAACGATTAGCACAAATCGGCCTCCCTCCCTATCTCTAAAGGCTGGTCAGCAGCACTTTTCTAAAAGCCAGTTAGCCATTCTTTATTACACCGCAAGGCACAACGAACAGCTCAACCGTCTGTCGGACTGCGGTCGCGACCGCTCCGCGATCGACGAGACAAAATTTCCCGTCCGGTACGATATATCGTTACACCGATGACATTCTTGTCTGTGTAAAAAACCAAAGGATACTTGAAAAACATCCTGCATCATATGCCAGATGAAATAAAGTCTCATGGATTGCAAATCGCTGATTAAAAAGTACGAACTGCCACTGTGGAAATAGCCGGCGTGTATTTTATCAGAACAATGTACTAAAACTTACAAGACAAAGTAGACCTTGAATGACTTACAGAAGTTATTAGGAACCACCAATTAGTTACGCCCTCGGCCGGGTATTTCTAATTGGGAAGTGTCATTCATTTGCACCTTTGAAAGGGGATAGCAACTTTACCTCAGGATGCTGCTTATCAGCAGAAACAAAGAAAGAATTGGACCCTGTAGCACAAAAATTATCTGAGCTTCAAGCCGACAGAATTTGACCAGAATTACCCGTGGGTCTTTTCATCCTCAGAACCGAACGTCAACCCATCGGGTCAGTGGGTCAGTTGTCGGTAGACAATAAGCAAGTTTTTTTACCTAGAACAGTTGTGTTTTACCAAATGCGCTTAACAAAATCATAACCCCTTATTTAGAACTGGTCACATGGTTAATTACAAAAGGGCGTCATTGTATTCGGACGCAGACAGGATACGATCCCAAAATCCTTTATCTGCCTTTACGAGCGCAAGAATATTGCTGGCAGAAACACGACCGCCGCAGAAAGGCATTTTTCAATTTCAGAGAAACAATCGCATCGTCCAGAGGTTACATACAGGGGCCCCAGCGCCAGCGACCGACAGAACCGTCCCGCCGAATCGATCACGTGGGGGAGAGGGGTACGCGCACGTTCTTCTTCCGTCAGGACCGCAACGGTTTCCGGCACGATATATCAAGCCTTATCGCAAGCTGCAAAGATGTGACCCGGAATCCAGCGCCTCAGATGGAGAAGTTGAACCCAAATGAAAATAAGAGACCACGGAAATGAAAGAGAACAACAAAAGATGATCCTGTCGCCCGGGGAAAACTGAAGCAACTACAACATAGCACAAGTACAACGACAGCATCTGCGGGTGCATCGCCTACCCCAGCAAACACCTTTTTTGGCGTACTTAGCCGTCATCGCCAGGAACAGTACGGTAAGGACGTATACTTATTCTTTACGCGATACGTCATCCTACTCGAGCTTGACATTTGTATCGGGCACGTGTGTCGGACCCCTCACCGCCATTCAAACGAAATACCTGGTGGGATCCGGAAATTCCCATTTCAGATAACGATTCAAAATGGACGGAGGGAACCCGAATTCCCCCTTCAGGGCCTTTAATGGAAGGCAAGGACGGGGTACGAAGTAACGACACCCATCAGTATCATACCGAGTTATCACCCATTTGCACGTCAAACGAGCCAATACCGAATTGCCTTAATACGGGAGAAAAATTTCATCTATCAACATGGGAAAATAGACAAGGAGCAACTAGCCATTTAACATTCAGCTCTGCTCCCGGAATAGCCGACGCGGTCGTCAGTCAAAATGCAACCACGATTCCCCCTGTTAACTTACCTTTATGTAAGATCCCCAGAGATATGACAAAGGATGTAACAAATCTTAATCGGACACCTCATAGCCTACCAAAAACCTGTGCTACAAAACACAACCCATTTAATATTTTGGGACCTGGGTCCCCACGGACACCTCATAACTAATTCCTCGAAGGACGTAAATTTTTTATGCACTAACTAATGAGTCGAAGCGGTCAGAAGGAGGTCTTTCAGGACCCGTGCTACAGGCTCAGTTTAAGGAGAGTTTTAGTTCATATTTTGCAAAGCTTTGCCGATCGGCCTCGCCGTTTAGACTCAGACACGTAGCACGTGGAGTCTATTCAAAAAATAATAATTAATATTCTTTACAGTTGACCAATTTTCATAATGACTCTTATTATTTGTACCTCGCATCCTTACGCTTTTGTGGCCGCATCTGAGATTAATATTTCCAAAAACAAGTCATACCTTTGAACTCACCTTACAGAACTCATATCATTTCAGTTGCATTACACACACAAAAATCTCTAAATTAAATGTATCTGCCACAATACCAATGAGACGAGAAGCCGAGATACGTCTTCTCGTAAATGCGACTCGACAACGGGTAGGGGATTCTGGCCTAAGTCGGTTAGCAAAGGCACTGAAACAACCTCCACAACGAAGAAAACTCTGTATAGGACGGGTCATCGCTTTTATAATATCCGCAATCCATATCTTAGCTACCGCAGCTATTACCGCTACAGCTTTAGCAGAGTCTGTACACACCGCACGCAAAGTAGCGGGAACATTGAGTAACATAAGCCAAGAATTAACTACGCAAGCAAATATCGATCGGCAAATATTAACGCACTTAGACGCATCGGAAGCGGCAGCGATACGGTTAGGCGATAGGCAAAATGCAACGGCTAATCGAATGAAATTACAAATGCGACTGGGAATGTAAAGAAAAAAGTTATGCATTACTCCATTAGTATGGAACGATAGCGTATATACGTGGGATCATATTAAACAGCACATTCAAGATGCTTTTTCAACTAACATAGATGGCACGGTTCAAGATTTGACCCTCGCTTTGCAAGGACAAGTGGCAGCGCTTACAAGTTTTAGCACATAAAAGCATAACGGATGACATCTCTGATAGCATGACGCGGCCAAAGCCCCCCTGAAAAATCGGTTTACCGGATTAAATTTACAAATTTGGGCAATTGTTGGTCTCGGCCGCACTTGTGTCCTTTTTATACTTGTAGCGCTCAGAATCATCTGGGGAACGATACGAGATCCCAGAAGAACGGAAGTCGAGGTTCCTTGCCGCTCTTGCCGTGAACCCGACGTTCCAAAACAAAGAGGGGGAGATGTGGGAGCGGTGCCATACGGACGAACGACCAAGACTAAAAGAGAAGCACGAGGCTAATACTCAATACGTAAGAATAAACATAAAAGACCAGGTGTTCTCAATAACTCTCCACACAGGAGAACGAGACTTGAGCGCATGAAAAGGCCAGGCTGGAAACCCCCCCGGGATCGTGCATGAGAAAAGACATGGCTGAAAAGAGTCACGAGCGTGGGTGTGCCAGAGCAGAATATAAAACATCCTGCTTGGCTTTATAGTTCGGGCATGAGAGACCTCTATGTAGTTGCTTGAAAAAGAGAAGCGAGAGAGCTTCCTTTGCTATGCCGCACGCCCGTGCCAATTAAAGAATATACCTAGAAAAAGGCTACGAAGTTGGAGTCTCCTTCATCGCCGCTCTGCCCCAATTCCGCTCCCTTTCTGTTTGTTACTCCAGTCATCTTACGTTCTCTAGTTTTGAACTCTTTACCAGGTTTGTCGCTTTTCAATTTGTCTATGCCGGTATGCAGCTGTCTTTTTTAAAAAGAATTCTTTCTGCTTTCTTCCTCTTTTATAGTTTTCTCTCCATCTCCCTCTATCCGGTTCCCTATTGTAGTAAAATCCACAATCCCCCCGTCCACTCTCTTCTTCTCCTGGCTGCGGGCACCTCGCTCTCTCCATCCCTCTCTATCGCACCTCTCCGTCCTCCTCCTTGCCGAGCTCCGTTTCTCTCTCGACACCCTCGTGCAGTTCCCCGTCCCCGTCTCGTTCCCGGTATCCCATTTCCCAGCTCCCCGTCCCACACCTCTACCTTTCCTCTGGCCTGCCTCCTGCTTTCCTCATTCCTCTTTTCCTGCTGCCTGCAGACATCGATCCTCGTAGCGAACTCACCGCCGGGACTTCTGAAGGGCACGAAGGCACAAACCGTCACCGCCTTGTTTGCAATCCTGGATGCGTTTCCGGCCACCGGGCCGCAGAGGAGGGGGCGATGTGCCGTGGGCCCAGGGTGTTCTGTTCCCTACGGGCTCTAGCTGGGGTCCATCCCCGCCGCAGTTCTCTAGATCTCTGCCTGCCTCCTTGCCTGTCCTTGCCTTCCTCTCCTTTTCAGGCTGTCTGTTTCCCCAAAGCTTTTTCCTCTTCTGCTAACATTGCCCTGTCAACTGTCACCTTCTACCTTTTCTTTCTATGTCTTTCCTTTTCTATCTGCCCACCGGCTCTTATTTCATTCTTCCTTGTTGATTGTGAAAACAGCATTTCTAGGTCTCTCTCTAAATTTTCTTTTCGTGTCTCTATTTATCCAAGTCCCTGCTGGGTTTTTTTGGTCTTCCTGCCTATCCTCATCTTCATCACCTTTTACGTTTTGTTTCAATATCTTCATTCATGTGGTTTGATGACCCTATTTCCCTCCTTCCTTTTTAACATTTCCTTCTTATCGACCTATTTTGGTTTCCCTTTGTTACCATTATGGAATTTTTTAAACTGGTAAAGTAAAAGGACATAATTTTTGATAATAATATTGCTGTTATAATCAACGAGTGACTTCTCTCCATAGCTTAGTAAGGCATCTATGTTTTTCTACCTACACCCCAGAAAAATGAAGTTGAATTCCCTACCTGGTCACGTTGCTGATGTAATGGATATAGCCACAGTAAAAGAGCTGGAAGAGTAACTTCTAGTCCAGGTGGCTTTCTCTATTCAGTGCTTTGTATCCTGTAAACTGAAAGCAGATGAGAAAAGTCCCTGCTGCTCCTCTGGGTGCCTTTATGTGTTATGGTGGTAGACCCTGCCTCTTTCCCAGGGGATTGTGGGAAGGGTGGTGGGCGGGTCCTGGAGTATATGAGCCTCGGGCTCTGCGCAGGGAGCTCATTCTGCTCTGGGGCTTCTTTGGTGTCAGTGTTCTGCCGAGCCTTCAGTTATTAGTAGTTTCTGAACAGCCTAAGCTATTTTTGGCAGATATGCCTTGACGCTTAAAGAAACAGAGGGCTCTCTTTGAGGTAGGAGCTTCTGGAGTGGTTGAAGTTCAGCTGCATTTATCTTACAAAGTATCCTTATATACAAATTTTCTTTTTTTAGGTCAAAAATTTTGTTCTGGGCTGGTAAAAGTAGCATGCTTTTTCTTTTAATCTATGTCTATTGTGTTTGTTCGGAACTCCTAGCTATTGAAATGGAACTAGTTTTAGTGTATACCGAGTTAATTGTTACTATTTCTCTAAATAGGACCAATGGTGAGGTTAACTAGCAGGGGCTAGGGCAAATATCTGGCACGCAGTCACAAGATCGTGAATTACCTGATTTCTCACAAGCGCAACAGCAATCTTTTGTCTTTCGGTATTTTAGGTGCCTCAAGCAACGATGTCTCTGGCATCCAACGCTGGAATTGCTGCAGTTGAGCAGAAGGCCACATTCTATTTGAGTAGGAGGGTGTAGTAGAAGAGGTCTGTATCGATGATTACTGCTGGTACTGGTTCTGTGCAGATGAAGATGAGCCTGGCAGCTGCAGGAACATCCTGGCTAGCCGATGCGGTATTTTGTCGAGGACGGATTCAGAGCCTCGGCCGTCTGAAAGCTAAGTGGAGCGATGGGTGTTTGGGAGGGTGTTCTGGGAGGTGGGGACAAGGTTGGGAGTTGTAGGGAGGGGTTTTAAAAATAGCATAGTGGGGAGAGGGCTGTCCAGGAATAGGTCTCCGGAGCAGCACGGGCAGGGTAGTTCTAGCCTGTCTCTGTGGTGTTATGTAGTCTGTCTAGTCTGTTCGCTGTGTATTGCAGATTTCTCGGGTCTCCATGTTCTCGTTCCATTTTGCGCTCGAAGAGCAAGCCAGACATCTCGGGCGCCATCCCTGTGGTCTCGAATACCTGTACCGGTTGGCGTAGCGCCGGTCAGGCGTTTTGTTGTCTTGCGTGACGAGCTTGAAGCATGGATCGGTCTTGCATCTCGAAAGTTCCGGGCGTTTACTCATTTGCGGCGTCCCTCCGGGCCGCGTCGGCGGCTCTGCTCGCTAGCTGTCCGTTTTCACGGACTGAGACTTCTTCCTTGTATCCCTATGTTCATAAGTCTTGAAGCCAGCCTTCTTGCCCATCAGTCATCTCAGTTTTGACCGTAACTTCTTGAAACAGGCCATTACATTCAAGCTTTTTTTGTGGGGCTGCCGTAGAACCTCCTCGCCTTGCGTCGCGACTCCGTAGGTCTTCTTGCCCGACAGTTGTCTCATTCGGGTGTCATCCTTCTCGCCGGGAGTTTTCTCTCCTCTTTGAGTCGCCTTGTTCGCAGTGTTCCGTGTAGCGCTGCTCACTGGGTGTGTACGTGTGGCTTGGAGCTGCTCTGCCCGGGGCTGTAGGGTCAGGGGTAGGTGGTATAGCGATAAGCATTTCTGGTTAATGTGTTGAGGATACGCCTAGACCATTTAGGCAACGGTCGTACAGTCTTCTCGGGTTGAGTAGCCATTGGCAGGCTGTGCGGCCAGTCGTTTTGGGAGTGTTTCATGGAGAGGATGGGAGCCTTCTGGGAGGGGCTGTTCAGCAGTAGTGAAGCAGAGTGCATCTCACAGGTGTTAAGGCCTCTAGGCGGTATTCTGAAACGGAGACAAGAGCTCTGGAATTGTAAAGCTATCGATCAGCACCTGGGTGGCTCTTGTTACTATTTTTTTTTCAGATGCAGAGGGACAAGGTGCGCTTTGAAGAGCGACAGAGGAGGCGAGCGAAGCACTATAAGAAGGTGAGTCGGTGCATGGTTTGGGAGGGAAGTTGTGACCAGTGGCTGTTTGACTACATTATCTTTTGGTCATTTTTTGTATTTTAAAGGCACGATGCGATGAGCAAAGCAGGATACAGGCACCAGTCGTGACTCGGGCAAGGTGTTGTATTGCCGGTGAACTTTTAAGCATCCCTTGTTTGTTTTACAGGTGGTACCTGGGTCTCAATGCAGCTATCTGAAATGACAGAAGCAGGACAGGGGAGCGGGTAAGGCAAAGCAGAAGGAGCTAGGTGTTGCTGTGGGCACAAGTTGGTCTCTGGCAGTATCTCAGCAGGTGTCTTTTGCCTTGTGTTTGGCAGGTGCCCCACACAGGCTCGGAGGAACGAAACCTCATGCTGACGAGCCGTCCGAGAAGGTGAGGTGTTAGCGTGCCGGGTCAGCGTCTAAGAGCCAAGTATTCCGTGGCCACTCGGTTAAGCGCTTACCTTTGTTTTTGCAGGTGCCGTGCAGGCTGCCTTTGGAGTCGGACGAGCATTTGAGGTGAGCTGGGGATTAGCGAGGAGGATCCTGGGGCCGGTGACCTCTCACAAGCAGAACAGTAATTTTGTTTCTTGGTATCTCAGGCGGGGTGAGCGATGATGGCCATAGCCCCTCGCTTTGGAACTGATGAGGAGCAGATGAGGAGTAGGATGACATGGCCCTTCTGGGGCTGTGTGTGTGTTGTGGTAGAAGCTGGCATTGACCGGTGCATTGCTGTCTACCAACACTGTTTTCTTGTTCAGATTTTGTAGACGGTGAAGAGGAATTAGGAGTCTGTGGGAGCATCCCATTTGGCCGACGTGTTTCTTTTGCTGAGGATGAATTTGTCCCCCCGGCCCCCTGCAAGCTAAGTTGTGGAACAGGTGTTGGAGAGAGGGGGGTGGGACTGGGGGAAGATAACTTTGGGAATTTCAGGGAGGGCATTTTAAAGTTAGCTTAGGGGAGAGGGATATCCAGGGTCAGTTCTCCTCGGGCGGGTAAAGGAGCGGGTTACTTTTTGGCACCAGTGTAGCACGGGCAGGGCAGTTCCAGCCTGTCTCTGTGGTGTTATGTAGTCTGTCTAGTCTGTTTACTGTGTCTTGGAGATTTCTCGGGTCTCGATGTCCTCATTCCTCTTTGCGCTCGAGAGCAAGGCAGACATCTCGGGCGCCATTCCTGAGGTATTGAATGCCTGTACTGGTTGGCGTAGTGCCAGTCGGGTGTTTCTTTGTCTTGCATGCCAAGCTTCAAGCGTGGATCCATCTTGCATCTCGGAAGTTCCCAGGCAGTCCTCATTCGCGGCGTCACTCTGGGATGCGACGGTGTCTCTACTCACTAGCTGTCCGTTTCCACGGACTGAGTCTTCTTCCCTGCATCCGTACAGTCATAGGTTTTGAGACCAGGCTTCTTGCGCATTAGTCATCTTGGTTTTGACCGTACCTTCTCATAACAGGCCATTACTTTCGAGGCTTTTTTGTGGGGCTGCCATATATCCACTTGGCCTTGCGTTGCGGCTCTGTCGGTCTTTTGGCCTGACACCTTGTGTGGTTCGGGTGTCATCCTTCTCGCCGGGAGTTTTCTCTCCTCTTTGAGTCGCCTTGTTTGCAGTGTTCTGTGTAGCATTGCTCACTGAGTGTGTGCGTGTGGCTTGGAGCTGCTCTGCCCGGGGCTGTAGAGTCAGGGGTAGGTGGTATAGCGATAAGCATTTCTGGTTAATGTGTTGAAGATACGCCTAGACCATTCAGGCAACGGTTGTACAGTCTTCTCTGGTTGAGTAGCTGTTGGCAGGGTATGCGGCCAGTCATTTTGGGAGTGTTTCATGGAGAGGCTGGGAGACTTTTGGGAGGGGCTGTTCAGCAGTAGTGAAGCAGAGTGCATCTCACAGGTGTAAAGGATTGTGTCTGCGGGCCGCGAAGCTCTGTGTGTTGTTTTGAATGGCAGGCTCCCCTTGGCCTCTGGGCGGTACTCCGCAATGGAGGCGAGAGCTCTGGAACTGTAAAGCTATTGATCAGCCTCTGAGTGACTCATGTAACAAGATTTGTTTGGGTTTTTTTTTTTTTTCAGAAGCAGAGGGACAAGATGCGCTTTGGAGAGCAACAGAGGAAGTGAGCGGAGCTCTGTAAGAAGGTCAGTGCAGGGTGTTGGACGGAAGTTGTGACTGGTGGCTACATGACTACATCATGGCTTGGTGTTTTTTTTTTTTCTGATTTGAAGATGCCCAGTGATGCGCAAAGCGGGATGGTGCTGCCGGTGCTGACTCTGGCAAGGTGAGCCATGGCTAGTGGGCTGAAGTAGCGGTTATTTTTCAGTTGTCGTATTGCCAATGAAGTTTTAAGCATCTCTTCTTATTTGTGTTTTACAGGTGGTACGCAAGCCTCATTGCAGCAGCCTAAAATGACAGAGGCTGGACAGGGGAGCAGGCAAGGTATAGGAGGCGGGATGTACGCATCGCTGCGGGCAGGCATTGGTTTTGGGCAGTAACTCAAACTGTGTCTTCCGCTTTGTTTTTCACAGGTGCCACACAGGGGCTGGGAGTGACGAAGCCTCCTGTTGATGAGCAATTGGAGAAGGTGAGGCTGTTGTGGGCTGCCTCGGTGGCTATGAGCCAAGTGTTACATGGCAGCTTATTTAAGCACTTACCTTTTCTTTTGCAGGTGAAGTGCAGGCTGCTTCTGGAATAGGATGAAAGTTTGAGGTGAGCCGGGGGGAGGAGGATCACGGAGCCGGTGACTTCTCACAAGCGCAACAGTGATTTTTGTTTCTTGGTATCTCAGGTGCGGCGAGCGCCGAGGGCCACAGCACCCAAGTCTGGAACCGGTGCAGGGCAGGTGAGGAGTGGAACGCCTCGGCCCTTCTTGGGGGTGGTTGGGTGCGTGTGTTGTGGCAGAGGTTGGAACTGAGCGGTGCGGTGCTGTCTGCCAGCAATATTTAGTTGTTTTCTTTGGATTTTCCAGACAACAAGGAGGAGTTTAGAGACAGTGGGAGCATCTCGTTTGGCCGACGTGTTTCTCTTGCTGAGGATGGATTTGCGCCCCCGGCCCTCTGCAAGCTAGGTTTTGGGACGTGCGTTTGGAGGGAGGGGGTAGGGACTAGGGGGAGATAACTTTGGGAACGTCGGGGAGGGAATTTTAAATTTAGCTTAGGGGAGAGGGATATCCAGGGTCAGTTCTCCTTGAGCGGATAAAGGAGCGAGTTACTTTTTGGCACGAGAGTAGCACGGGCAGGGCAGTTCCAGCCTGTCTCTGTGGTATGTAGTCTATCTAGTGTGTTTACTGTGTCTTGCGGATTTCTGAGGTCTCGATGTCCTCATTCCTCTTGGCACTCGAAAGGAAGCCAGATGTCTCGGGCGCCATCCCTGCAGTCTCGAACGCCCGTACTGGTTGGCGTAGTGCCAGTGGGGCGTTTCTTCTTTCTGCATGAGGAGCTTAAAGCGTGGATTGGTCTCGCATCTTGCCAGTTCTGGCCATTACTCGTTAGTGGCGTCACTCCGTGCTGTGTCAACAGCTCTGCTTGCTAGCTGTCCGCTTTCAGGGACTGAGACTTCTTCCCCACATCCTTATGTTCATAGGTCTTGAGGCCAGCCTTCTTGCGCGTTAGTCATCTTGGTTTTGACCATAACTTCTTGAAACGGGCCGTTACGTTCGAGGTTTTTTTTTTTTGTGGGGCTGCCCTATAGAACCTCTTCGCTTTGTGTTGCGGCTCTGTACGTCTTTTAGCCCGACACCTTGTGTCGTTCGGGTGTCATCCTTCTCGCCGAGAGTTTTCTCTCCTTTTTGAGTCACCTTGTTTGCACAGTTATGTGTAGCGTTGCTCTCTGAGTGTGTATGTGTGGCTTGGAGCTGCTCTGCCCGGGGCTGTAGAGTCAGGGGTAGGTGGTATAGCAATAAGCATCTCTGGTTAATGTCTTGATGATATGCATAGACCATTTAGGCAATGGTTTTCCAGTCATCTCTGGTCGAGTAGCCATTGGGAGGCTGTGCAGCCAGTTGTTTTGGGAGCGTTTCATGGAGAGGCTGGGAGCCTTCTGGGAGGAGCTGTTCAGCAGTAGTGAAGCAGAATGAATCTCAACGGTCTTAAGGGATGTTTGTTTGAGCTGCAAAGCTCGGTGTGTTGCTTTGAATGGCAGGCTGCCCTTGGCCTCTAGGTTGTACTGTGAAATGGGGACGACATCTCTGGAATTGTGAAGCTACTTAAACAAGTCACCCAGGTGCTGATAATTTTTTTTTTCAGATGCAGAAGGACAAGATGTGCTTTGAAGAGCAATAGAGGAGGCGGGTGGAGCCCTGTAAGAAGGTGAGACGGTGCAGGGTGTCGGAGGGAAGTTGTGACCGGTGGCTACATGTCTACATCATGGCTTGTTTTCTTTTTTTTTATTTGAAGGGTCGCAGCGATGTGCAAAGTGGGATGTTGGTGCCGGTGCTGACTCTGGCAAGGCGAGCCATGGCTAGCGGGCTGAAGTAGCAGTTATTTTTTCAGTTGTCGTATTGTCGGTGAAGTTTTAAGCATCCCTTCTTTTTTGTGTTTTACAGGTGGTACCTGAGCCTCATTGCGGCAGCCCAAGATGACAGAGGCCGCACTGGGCAGCGGGCAAGGTAAAGAAGTGGGGCGTAGACATAGGTGCAAGCAGTCTTTGGTTTTGGACAGTATCTCAGCACGCGTTTTTTTGCCTTGTTCTTTGCAAGTACCACACACAGACTTGGAGGAAAAAAGCTGCACGCTGATGAGACATCCGAAAAGGTGAAGCTGTTGAATGTTGGGTCAGTGGCTAAGAGCCAAGTATTAAATGGCAGCTTGGTTAAGCGCTTACCTTTTTGTTTCGCAGGTGACATGCAGGCTACTTCTGGAATAGGATGAAAGTTTGAGGTGAGCTGGGTATTAGCGAGGAGGATCACGGAGCCAGTGACTTCTCACAAGCATAATAGTAACTTTGTTTCTTGGTATCTCAGGTGTGGTGAGCGATGATGGCTGCAGCGCCCAGCTTTTGAACCGGTGCAGGGCAGGTGAGGAGTGGAACGGCACGGCCCTTCTTGGGGGTGGGGGTGGTTTGGTGGGGGTGGGGATGTTGCGGCAGAGGTTGGAACTGAGCGGTGCGGTGCTGTCTGCCAGTAATATTTTGGTTTTTCTTTAGATTTTACAGACGAGTAAGAGGAATTTGGAGACCACGGGAGCGTCCTGTTTGGCCATCATGTTTCTTTTGCTGAGGATGGATTTGCACCCCCATCCCTCTGTAAAGTAAGTTTTGGGATGTGTGTTTGAAGGGAGGGGGGTGGGACTGAGGGGGAGAGAAATTTGGGAATTTTGGGGAGGGGATTTTAAATTTAGCTTAGGAGAGAGGGCTGTCCAGAGTCAGTTCTCCTTGGGCAGATAAAGGAGCGGGTTACATTTTGGCACCGGAGTAGCACGGGCAGGGCAGTTCCAGCCTGTCTCTGTGTTGTTCTATAGTTTGTCTAGTCCGTTCAGTGTCTTACAGTTTTCTGAGGTCTCAATGTCGTCATTCCTCTTTGCGCTCGAGAGCAAGCCAGACATCTCAGGCGCCATCCTTGTGGTCTCGAATGCCTGTACTGGTTGGCATAGTGCCACGCGGGCATTTCTTTTTTTCTTTGCGTGACGAGCTTCTAGCGTGGATCGGTCTTGCATCTCGGAAGTTTCCGGGCCGTCCTCATTTGTGGTGTGGTTCTGGGCTGCACCAGCACCTCTGCTTGCTAGCTGTCCATTTCCATATACTGAGAATTCTTCCCTGAATCCTTGCGTTCATAGGTCTTGAAGGCAGGCTTCCTGCGCATCAGTCATCTCGGTTTTGACCGTAACTTCTCAAAACGGGCCATTAGGTTCGTGCCATTTTTTTTTTCTGAGCCTGCCATAGAACCCCTCGCCTTGCATTACGGCTCTGTATGTCATGTTGTCCGACAGTGCAACTCAATCGGGAGTCATCCTTCTTGCTGAGAGTTTTCCCTCCTCTTTGAGTCGCCTTGTTTGCCCAAACTCTCTTGGTTGCAGAGTTGTGTAGCGTTGCTCTCTGAGTGTGTGTGTGTGTGGCTTGGAGCTGCTCTGCCCAGGGCTCTAGAGTCAGGGGTAGGTGTTATAGCGATAAGCATATCTGGTTAATGTCTTGATGATATGCATAGACTGTTTAGGCAACGTTTGTACAGCCATCTCTGGTTGAGTAGTTGTTGGCAGGCTGTGCGGCCAGTCATTTTGGGAGTGTTTCATGGAGAGGCTGGGATCCTTCTGGGCAGGGGCTGTTGAGCAGGAGTGAAGCAGATCGCATCTCAAAGGTGCAAAGGACTGTGTCTGTGGGCCGCGAAGCTCTGTGTGTTGTTTTGAATGGCAGGCTGCCCTTTGCCTCTAGGTGCTACTCCGCAATGGAGGTGAGAGCTCTGGAATTGTGAAGCTATCGATCAGCACCCGGGTGTCCCATGTAACAAGTTTTGGTTGGGGTTTTTGTTTTCTCAGATGCAGAGGGACAATATGCACTTCGAAGAGCAACAGAGGAGGTGAGCAGACCATAGTGAGGGGCTGAGCAGAGCCTTGTAAGAAGGTGAGTCAGTGCAGGGTGTCGGAGAGAAGATGTGACCGGTGGCGATGTGACTACATCATGGGTTGTGTGGGGTTTTTTTCTGATTTGAAGATGCCCAGTGATGCGCAAAGCGGGATGGTGCTGCCGGTGCTGACTCTGGCAAGGTGAGCCATGGCTAGTGGGCTGAAGTAGCGGTTATTTTTCAGTTGTCGTATTGCCAATGAAGTTTTAAGCATCTCTTCTTATTTGTGTTTTACAGGTGGTACGCAAGCCTCATTGCAGCAGCCTAAAATGACAGAGGCTGGACAGGGGAGCAGGCAAGGTATAGGAGGCGGGATGTACGCATCGCTGCGGGCAGGCATTGGTTTTGGGCAGTAACTCAAACTGTGTCTTCCGCTTTGTTTTTCACAGGTGCCACACAGGGGCTGGGAGTGACGAAGCCTCCTGTTGATGAGCAATTGGAGAAGGTGAGGCTGTTGTGGGCTGCCTCGGTGGCTATGAGCCAAGTGTTACATGGCAGCTTATTTAAGCACTTACCTTTTCTTTTGCAGGTGAAGTGCAGGCTGCTTCTGGAATAGGATGAAAGTTTGAGGTGAGCCGGGGGGAGGAGGATCACGGAGCCGGTGACTTCTCACAAGCGCAACAGTGATTTTTGTTTCTTGGTATCTCAGGTGCGGCGAGCGCCGAGGGCCACAGCACCCAAGTCTGGAACCGGTGCAGGGCAGGTGAGGAGTGGAACGCCTCGGCCCTTCTTGGGGGTGGTTGGGTGCGTGTGTTGTGGCAGAGGTTGGAACTGAGCGGTGCGGTGCTGTCTGCCAGCAATATTTAGTTGTTTTCTTTGGATTTTCCAGACAACAAGGAGGAGTTTAGAGACAGTGGGAGCATCTCGTTTGGCCGACGTGTTTCTCTTGCTGAGGATGGATTTGCGCCCCCGGCCCTCTGCAAGCTAAGTTTTGGGATGTGCATTTGAAGGGAGGGGGGTGGGACTGAGGGGGAGATAAATTTGGGAATATTGGGGAGGGGATTTTAAAGTTAGCTTAGGGGAGAGGGCTGTCCAGAGTCAGTTCTGCTTGGCCAGGCAAAGGAATGAGTCTCAACCGTGATCTAAGATTGTGTAGCATTCTATGGCTCTGTATCACGCTGTCCTGACTGTGATTCAAGACTGCGTCGCAATGTTTGGTTCTGTATTGCGTTGAGTCTTGGGTCGCCCTCTATGGCTCTGCATTGCGCCGGTTCTCAACTGTGATGTGAGACTGCGTCGCCCTCTATGGCTCTGCATTGCGCCGGTTCTCAACTGTGATGTGAGACTGCGTCGCCCTCTATGGCTCTGCATTGCGCCGGTTCTCGACTGTGATGTGAGACTGCGTCGCACTCTATGGCTCCGCGTTGCCCTGGGTCTCAAGCGTGGTGTGAGACTGCGTCACACCATATGGCTCAGCATTATGCTGGGTCTTGTGTTGCACCGTACAGCTTCATATTGTGCTGGGTCTCGATTGTGATGTAAGACTGCGTAGTATTCTGTGGCTCTGTATTGCCCTGCGTCTTGACTGTGATTCAAGACTGCTCGCACTGTTTGACTCCTTATTGCGTTGGGTCTTGCGTCGCACTGTTGCTCCGTATTGCTCTGGGTCTGGAGTGTGATGCGAGACTGCATCGCACCGTATAGCTCTGTATTGCGCTGGGTCTTGCGTCGCACTGTATGGGTCTGTATTATGCTTGGTCTCAACTGTGATCTATGACTGCCTAGTATTCTATAGCTCTGTATTGCGCTGGGTCTTGCGTCGCACTGTATGGGTTTGTATTATGCTTGGTCTCAACTGTGATCTATGACTGCCTAGTATTCTATGGCTCTGTATTGCATTGGGTCTTGCATCACACTGTATGGCTCTGCATTGCCCCGGGTCTGGAGCATGAAGTGAGACTGTGTCACACGATATGGCTCTGCATTGCCCCGGGTCTCAAGTGTGATGTGACGTTTTCCTGTGCTTCCCATTATGAAGGCTAACATTTTGGCCTCGAGTGGAGCGGTGATGTTGTTTGGAGGATCCTAGTGACTCAATTTGTGGGCTGCTTCTGGAATTGGGGGAAATATGCTATTCTAGAAGGTCACTGGTGAAGCAGAGATGTTTGGAGGAGGGGAGCAATGAATGGGAGTTGAATGAATGAATGGGAGTTGAATGGATGGATGGATGAATGAATGGGAGTTGAATGGATGGATGGATGAATGAATGGGAGTTGAATGGATGGATGGACGGATGAATGAATGGGAGTTGAATGGATGGATGGACGGATGAATGAATGGGAGTTGAATGGATGGATGAATGAGTGGGAGTTGAATGGATGGACGGATGAATGAATGGGAGTTGGATGGATGGACGGACGGACGGATGGGAGTTGGACGGACGGATGGGAGTTGGACGGACGGATGGGAGTTGGACGGACGGATGGGAGTTGGACGGACGGATGGGAGTTGGACGGATGACTGATTGACTGGGAGTCGGACGGATGGATGGGAGTTGGACGGATGACTGATTGACTGGGAGTCGGACGGATGGATGGGAGTTGGACGGATGACTGATTGACTGGGAGTCGACTGACTGACTGATTGACTGGGAGTCGACTGACTGACTGACTGACTGGGAGTCGACTGACTGACTGACTGACTGGGAGTCGACTGACTGACTGACTGGGAGTCGACTGACTGACTGACTGACTGGGAGTCGACTGACTGACTGACTGACTGACTGGGAGTCGACTGACTGACTGACTGACTGACTGGGAGTCGACTGACTGACTGACTGATTGACTGGGAGTCGACTGACTGACTGACTGATTGACTGGGAGTCGACTGACTGACTGACTGACTGGGAGTCGACTGACTGACTGACTGATTGACTGGGAGTCGACTGACTGACTGACTGACTGACTGGGAGTCGACTGACTGACTGACTGACTGACTGGGAGTCGACTGACTGACTGACTGATTGACTGGGAGTCGACTGACTGACTGACTGACTGGGAGTCGACTGACTGACTGACTGACTGATTGACTGGGAGTCGACTGACTGACTGACTGACTGGGAGTCGACTGACTGACTGACTGACTGATTGACTGGGAGTCGACTGACTGACTGACTGACTGACTGGGAGTCGACTGACTGACTGACTGACTGATTGACTGGGAGTCGACTGACTGACTGACTGACTGACTGGGAGTCGACTGACTGACTGACTGATTGACTGGGAGTCGACTGACTGACTGACTGATTGACTGGGAGTCGACTGACTGACTGACTGACTGATTGACTGGGAGTCGACTGACTGACTGACTGGGAGTCGACTGACTGACTGACTGACTGATTGACTGGGAGTCGACTGACTGACTGACTGACTGACTGGGAGTCGACTGACTGACTGACTGACTGATTGACTGGGAGTCGACTGACTGACTGACTGACTGACTGGGAGTCGACTGACTGACTGACTGACTGATTGACTGGGAGTCGACTGACTGACTGACTGACTGACTGGGAGTCGACTGACTGACTGACTGACTGATTGACTGGGAGTCGACTGACTGACTGACTGACTGACTGGGAGTCGACTGACTGACTGACTGACTGATTGACTGGGAGTCGACTGACTGACTGACTGACTGGGAGTCGACTGACTGACTGACTGACTGATTGACTGGGAGTCGACTGACTGACTGACTGATTGACTGGGAGTCGACTGACTGACTGACTGACTGACTGGGAGTCGACTGACTGACTGACTGATTGACTGGGAGTCGACTGACTGACTGATTGACTGACTGGGAGTCGACTGACTGACTGATTGACTGACTGGGAGTCGACTGACTGACTGATTGACTGACTGGGAGTCGACTGACTGACTGATTGACTGACTGGGAGTCGACTGACTGACTGACTGATTGACTGGGAGTCGACTGACTGACTGACTGACTGACTGGGAGTCGACTGACTGACTGACTGACTGACTGGGAGTCGACTGGATGGATGGATGGATGGATGAGTGCGAGTTGAATGAATGAATGGATGGATGAGTGCGAGTTGAATGAATGAATGGATGGATGAGTGCGAGTTATTGTGTGTAAACTTATGGGTGTGTGAATGTGGTTTGTTTGTTTGTTTGTTTTTATTTCAGGTAGGATATAATGTTGACAGTAAGGTATTGATTTGAGAGTACCGCAACGTAAAAAACCAAACCAGCTGGGGGTTTTTTGTTTTGTTTTGTTTTTCTTTCCCTGGCTGGGTGTGGGTTTATTTTTTTTTTTTTCCCCAGGTCCTCATTGCTCTGTGGGGTGCCTTCAATTGCCAAAGTTTGGGCGGCGAGGGGTCTAGGGCCAGGGTTTTCACACAAAAGGCCATTTTGTAGTCTCCCGGCAACGCCATTCTCAGTGAGCCGCAGAGACGGGATGATGGCCCATGGTGCTGGGCGAAGGGATTAGCAGAGAGGGGAGGGTTGGTTTGTCGGGTAGGTGAGCGAGTGTTGTGCTTGTGCATGGCTTTGTATTGTTGTGTGTTAGTATGTAATAGGTGTTAGCGTGTTGCATATGGAGTTGAGATTTTTTCTTTTCCAGGCATTGTATTAAAAAAAAAAATCAACCAACCACAACTTAGAATAAAAAAAACCCCAGTCGGGGGATTTTTTTTTTTTTCCCCCGGCTGGGTTTTTTTTTCCCCCGGTCCCGGTCGGTCCGCACGGCGACAATCATCGCCAAAGTTTGGGCGGCGGAGGGCCTAGGGCCGGGGTTTTCGCAGGCAGGGCGATTTTGGAGGCCCCCGGGAACCCCGTTCCCGAGGAGAGCCACGGAGATGGGGCGGCGGGCAGCAGAGAGAGGGAGGGTTGGTTTGTTGGGTAGGTGGGCGAGTGTTGTGCCTGTGTGTGGGTTTGTATGGTTGTGTGTTAGTATGTAATAGTTGTTAGTGTGCTGCATATGGAGTTGAGATTATTTTTTTTCTTTTCCAGGCATTATTTTTTTTTTTTAAATATTAACCAACCACAACTTAGAATAAAAAAAACCCCAGTCGGGGGATTTTTTTTTTTTTCCCCCGGCTGGGTTTTTTTTTCCCCCGGTCCCGGTCGGTCCGCACGGCGACAATCATCGCCAAAGTTTGGGCGGCGGAGGGCCTAGGGCCGGGGTTTTTGCAGGCAGGGCGATTTTGGAGGCCCCCGGGAACCCCGTTCCCGAGGAGAGCCACGGAGATGGGGCGGCGGGCAGCAGAGAGAGGGAGGGTTGGCTTGTTGGGTAGGTGAGCGAGTGTTGTGCCTGTGTGTGGGTTTGTATGGTTGTGTGTTAGTATGTAATAGTTGTTAGTGTGCTGCATATGGAGTTGAGATTTTTTTTCTTTTCCAGGCATTATATTTTTTTTTTAAATATTAACCAACCACAACTTAGAATAAAAAAAACCCCAGTCGGGGGATTTTTTTTTTTCCCCCGGCTGGGTTTTTTTTTCCCCCGGTCCCGGTCGGTCCGCACGGCGACAATCATCGCCAAAGTTTGGGTGGCGGAGGGCCTAGGGCCGGGGTTTTCGCAGGCAGGGCGATTTTGGAGGCCCCTGGGAACGCTGTTCCTGAGGAGAGCCGGTCTGGAATGTGGCTATTTCTGTGTTATTGTAAGGTGCTATGTTTAGATGAGTGTCTAAGGAAGGCAATTGAGGATCCTGCAATAAAAAGGTACAGTGAGAGGGGCTAGATAGTCTGTTTTGAGGAAGGCAGGGTTGTGAAGTGGGCCTCTCTGTATTTTAAATGGCTAGGCTTTTAACTGTGGCTGTGTGTTTTTTGCTGTAATGGTATTGTTAAAAATTGTTTGTTTGCATGCAGGTGCCAAAGGCCAGGTCCCGTCAGGAGGAGCAGAGCCGGCCGACTCTTTGCCCGGGCATCGTAGTTTTTGGAGAAGCAGTCACTCTAAAGAGGAAAAGGGACGGACGCCAAGCGAGGGATGCGAGCCCCGTGTACGTGAGAGCGTCCGATGGGAAAGACGGTGGGTACAGTTTGTACTCAGTGTTGTAAAGCTGTGCCCTTGAGTGTGTAAACTGTAAGCTTGGTGCTCTGTCATTGAAATCTGTGCTGTTTGTGCTGTGTGGTTTAAATCTGTAAGCTCTGTGTCTTCAGCATGCTCTGGGCATGACTTAGTTGCCTACACTTTGTACCTGCTGTAGGCTCTGGGCCTGAGCTATGTACGTGTTGTAGCTGTTGTAGGCTGTGCGCCTGAGCTCTGTACACTTTGCGCCTGAGCTCTGTACACTTTGCGCCTGAGCTCTGTACACTTTGTGCCTGCTGTAGGCTCTGCGCATGAGTTATGTATGTGTTGTAGCTGTTGTGAGCTCAGTACTTTGCAGAGCTACAGTCATTGAGTTCAAGTTTGACAGAAATAAAGAAAATAAGCAGCAAAGGAATAAAGATTAATAAAGAGTTTTTACTCCTTGGTGTTTGTCTTTTTTTTTTGTGTGTCTCTTTCTTTTTTTGTAAACTGGTGCAGCAGCAGGGCTTGGCTTGCTCCTGGGGCATAGTTGTTACAAGTTTTAAAGAAAATTAATAATTTATTAAGGAGCGACTACGCCCCAGGAGCAAGCCAAGCCCTGCTGCTGCATGCATTTTTTATTATTTTTATTCTTTTTATTTACAATCCCATACCTCATTAAATATTCCCCACCTGACACATAGAGTACCTACACAATTAATTACATAATTAACCAATTAATTATGCAAATGAAATGCAAATTTTTCTTCCCCCACGCAACAACTACCACCACAGCACACCTACACAACCCCAATCAGGCTAACAAGTTTAGGGGGTTGGGGTTAGGGGTTGGGGTTGGGGTTAGGGGTTAGGGTTAGGGGCTAGGGTTAGGGTTAGGGGTTAGGGTTAGGGGTTGGGGTTAGGGTTAGGGTTAGGGTTAGGGTTAGGGTTAGGGTTAGGGTTAGGGTTAGGGTTAGGGTTAGGGTTAGGGTTAGGGTTAGGGTTAGGGTTAGGGTTAGGGTTAGGGTTAGGGTTAGGGTTAGGGTTAGGGTTAGGGTTAGGGTTAGGGTTAGGGTTAGGGTTAGGGTTAGGGTTAGGGTTAGGGTTAGGGTTAGGGTTAGGGTTAGGGTTAGGGTTAGGGTTAGGGTTAGGGTTAGGGTTAGGGTTAGGGTTAGGGTTAGGGTTAGGGTTAGGGTTAGGGTTAGGGTTAGGGTTAGGGTTAGGGTTAGGGTTAGGGTTAGGGTTAGGGTTAGGGTTAGGGTTAGGGTTAGGGTTAGGGTTAGGGTTAGGGTTAGGGTTAGGGTTAGGGTTAGGGTTAGGGTTAGGGTTAGGGTTAGGGTTAGGGTTAGGGTTAGGGTTAGGGTTAGGGTTAGGGTTAGGGTTAGGGTTAGGGTTAGGGTTAGGGTTAGGGTTAGGGTTAGGGTTAGGGTTAGGGTTAGGGTTAGGGTTAGGGTTAGGGTTAGGGTTAGGGTTAGGGTTAGGGTTAGGGTTAGGGTTAGGGTTAGGGTTAGGGTTAGGGTTAGGGTTAGGGTTAGGGTTAGGGTTAGGGTTAGGGTTAGGGTTAGGGTTAGGGTTAGGGTTAGGGTTAGGGTTAGGGTTAGGGTTAGGGTTAGGGTTAGGGTTAGGGTTAGGGTTAGGGTTAGGGTTAGGGTTAGGGTTAGGGTTAGGGTTAGGGTTAGGGTTAGGGTTAGGGTTAGGGTTAGGGTTAGGGTTAGGGTTAGGGTTAGGGTTAGGGTTAGGGTTAGGGTTAGGGTTAGGGTTAGGGTTAGGGTTAGGGTTAGGGTTAGGGTTAGGGTTAGGGTTAGGGTTAGGGTTAGGGTTAGGGTTAGGGTTAGGGTTAGGGTTAGGGTTAGGGTTAGGGTTAGGGTTAGGGTTAGGGTTAGGGTTAGGGTTAGGGTTAGGGTTAGGGTTAGGGTTAGGGTTAGGGTTAGGGTTAGGGTTAGGGTTAGGGTTAGGGTTAGGGTTAGGGTTAGGGTTAGGGTTAGGGTTAGGGTTAGGGTTAGGGTTAGGGTTAGGGTTAGGGTTAGGGTTAGGGTTAGGGTTAGGGTTAGGGTTAGGGTTAGGGTTAGGGTTAGGGTTAGGGTTAGGGTTAGGGTTAGGGTTAGGGTTAGGGTTAGGGTTAGGGTTAGGGTTAGGGTTAGGGTTAGGGTTAGGGTTAGGGTTAGGGTTAGGGTTAGGGTTAGGGTTAGGGTTAGGGTTAGGGTTAGGGTTAGGGTTAGGGTTAGGGTTAGGGTTAGGGTTAGGGTTAGGGTTAGGGTTAGGGTTAGGGTTAGGGTTAGGGTTAGGGTTAGGGTTAGGGTTAGGGTTAGGGTTAGGGTTAGGGTTAGGGTTAGGGTTAGGGTTAGGGTTAGGGTTAGGGTTAGGGTTAGGGTTAGGGTTAGGGTTAGGGTTAGGGTTAGGGTTAGGGTTAGGGTTAGGGTTAGGGTTAGGGTTAGGGTTAGGGTTAGGGTTAGGGTTAGGGTTAGGGTTAGGGTTAGGGTTAGGGTTAGGGTTAGGGTTAGGGTTAGGGTTAGGGTTAGGGTTAGGGTTAGGGTTAGGGTTAGGGTTAGGGTTAGGGTTAGGGTTAGGGTTAGGGTTAGGGTTAGGGTTAGGGTTAGGGTTAGGGTTAGGGTTAGGGTTAGGGTTAGGGTTAGGGTTAGGGTTAGGGTTAGGGTTAGGGTTAGGGTTAGGGTTAGGGTTAGGGTTAGGGTTAGGGTTAGGGTTAGGGTTAGGGTTAGGGTTAGGGTTAGGGTTAGGGTTAGGGTTAGGGTTAGGGTTAGGGTTAGGGTTAGGGTTAGGGTTAGGGTTAGGGTTAGGGTTAGGGTTAGGGTTAGGGTTAGGGTTAGGGTTAGGGTTAGGGTTAGGGTTAGGGTTAGGGTTAGGGTTAGGGTTAGGGTTAGGGTTAGGGTTAGGGTTAGGGTTAGGGTTAGGGTTAGGGTTAGGGTTAGGGTTAGGGTTAGGGTTAGGGTTAGGGTTAGGGTTAGGGTTAGGGTTAGGGTTAGGGTTAGGGTTAGGGTTAGGGTTAGGGTTAGGGTTAGGGTTAGGGTTAGGGTTAGGGTTAGGGTTAGGGTTAGGGTTAGGGTTAGGGTTAGGGTTAGGGTTAGGGTTAGGGTTAGGGTTAGGGTTAGGGTTAGGGTTAGGGTTAGGGTTAGGGTTAGGGTTAGGGTTAGGGTTAGGGTTAGGGTTAGGGTTAGGGTTAGGGTTAGGGTTAGGGTTAGGGTTAGGGTTAGGGTTAGGGTTAGGGTTAGGGTTAGGGTTAGGGTTAGGGTTAGGGTTAGGGTTAGGGTTAGGGTTAGGGTTAGGGTTAGGGTTAGGGTTAGGGTTAGGGTTAGGGTTAGGGTTAGGGTTAGGGTTAGGGTTAGGGTTAGGGTTAGGGTTAGGGTTAGGGTTAGGGTTAGGGTTAGGGTTAGGGTTAGGGTTAGGGTTAGGGTTAGGGTTAGGGTTAGGGTTAGGGTTAGGGTTAGGGTTAGGGTTAGGGTTAGGGTTAGGGTTAGGGTTAGGGTTAGGGTTAGGGTTAGGGTTAGGGTTAGGGTTAGGGTTAGGGTTAGGGTTAGGGTTAGGGTTAGGGTTAGGGTTAGGGTTAGGGTTAGGGTTAGGGTTAGGGTTAGGGTTAGGGTTAGGGTTAGGGTTAGGGTTAGGGTTAGGGTTAGGGTTAGGGTTAGGGTTAGGGTTAGGGTTAGGGTTAGGGTTAGGGTTAGGGTTAGGGTTAGGGTTAGGGTTAGGGTTAGGGTTAGGGTTAGGGTTAGGGTTAGGGTTAGGGTTAGGGTTAGGGTTAGGGTTAGGGTTAGGGTTAGGGTTAGGGTTAGGGTTAGGGTTAGGGTTAGGGTTAGGGTTAGGGTTAGGGTTAGGGTTAGGGTTAGGGTTAGGGTTAGGGTTAGGGTTAGGGTTAGGGTTAGGGTTAGGGTTAGGGTTAGGGTTAGGGTTAGGGTTAGGGTTAGGGTTAGGGTTAGGGTTAGGGTTAGGGTTAGGGTTAGGGTTAGGGTTAGGGTTAGGGTTAGGGTTAGGGTTAGGGTTAGGGTTAGGGTTAGGGTTAGGGTTAGGGTTAGGGTTAGGGTTAGGGTTAGGGTTAGGGTTAGGGTTAGGGTTAGGGTTAGGGTTAGGGTTAGGGTTAGGGTTAGGGTTAGGGTTAGGGTTAGGGTTAGGGTTAGGGTTAGGGTTAGGGTTAGGGTTAGGGTTAGGGTTAGGGTTAGGGTTAGGGTTAGGGTTAGGGTTAGGGTTAGGGTTAGGGTTAGGGTTAGGGTTAGGGTTAGGGTTAGGGTTAGGGTTAGGGTTAGGGTTAGGGTTAGGGTTAGGGTTAGGGTTAGGGTTAGGGTTAGGGTTAGGGTTAGGGTTAGGGTTAGGGTTAGGGTTAGGGTTAGGGTTAGGGTTAGGGTTAGGGTTAGGGTTAGGGTTAGGGTTAGGGTTAGGGTTAGGGTTAGGGTTAGGGTTAGGGTTAGGGTTAGGGTTAGGGTTAGGGTTAGGGTTAGGGTTAGGGTTAGGGTTAGGGTTAGGGTTAGGGTTAGGGTTAGGGTTAGGGTTAGGGTTAGGGTTAGGGTTAGGGTTAGGGTTAGGGTTAGGGTTAGGGTTAGGGTTAGGGTTAGGGTTAGGGTTAGGGTTAGGGTTAGGGTTAGGGTTAGGGTTAGGGTTAGGGTTAGGGTTAGGGTTAGGGTTAGGGTTAGGGTTAGGGTTAGGGTTAGGGTTAGGGTTAGGGTTAGGGTTAGGGTTAGGGTTAGGGTTAGGGTTAGGGTTAGGGTTAGGGTTAGGGTTAGGGTTAGGGTTAGGGTTAGGGTTAGGGTTAGGGTTAGGGTTAGGGTTAGGGTTAGGGTTAGGGTTAGGGTTAGGGTTAGGGTTAGGGTTAGGGTTAGGGTTAGGGTTAGGGTTAGGGTTAGGGTTAGGGTTAGGGTTAGGGTTAGGGTTAGGGTTAGGGTTAGGGTTAGGGTTAGGGTTAGGGTTAGGGTTAGGGTTAGGGTTAGGGTTAGGGTTAGGGTTAGGGTTAGGGTTAGGGTTAGGGTTAGGGTTAGGGTTAGGGTTAGGGTTAGGGTTAGGGTTAGGGTTAGGGTTAGGGTTAGGGTTAGGGTTAGGGTTAGGGTTAGGGTTAGGGTTAGGGTTAGGGTTAGGGTTAGGGTTAGGGTTAGGGTTAGGGTTAGGGTTAGGGTTAGGGTTAGGGTTAGGGTTAGGGTTAGGGTTAGGGTTAGGGTTAGGGTTAGGGTTAGGGTTAGGGTTAGGGTTAGGGTTAGGGTTAGGGTTAGGGTTAGGGTTAGGGTTAGGGTTAGGGTTAGGGTTAGGGTTAGGGTTAGGGTTAGGGTTAGGGTTAGGGTTAGGGTTAGGGTTAGGGTTAGGGTTAGGGTTAGGGTTAGGGTTAGGGTTAGGGTTAGGGTTAGGGTTAGGGTTAGGGTTAGGGTTAGGGTTAGGGTTAGGGTTAGGGTTAGGGTTAGGGTTAGGGTTAGGGTTAGGGTTAGGGTTAGGGTTAGGGTTAGGGTTAGGGTTAGGGTTAGGGTTAGGGTTAGGGTTAGGGTTAGGGTTAGGGTTAGGGTTAGGGTTAGGGTTAGGGTTAGGGTTAGGGTTAGGGTTAGGGTTAGGGTTAGGGTTAGGGTTAGGGTTAGGGTTAGGGTTAGGGTTAGGGTTAGGGTTAGGGTTAGGGTTAGGGTTAGGGTTAGGGTTAGGGTTAGGGTTAGGGTTAGGGTTAGGGTTAGGGTTAGGGTTAGGGTTAGGGTTAGGGTTAGGGTTAGGGTTAGGGTTAGGGTTAGGGTTAGGGTTAGGGTTAGGGTTAGGGTTAGGGTTAGGGTTAGGGTTAGGGTTAGGGTTAGGGTTAGGGTTAGGGTTAGGGTTAGGGTTAGGGTTAGGGTTAGGGTTAGGGTTAGGGTTAGGGTTAGGGTTAGGGTTAGGGTTAGGGTTAGGGTTAGGGTTAGGGTTAGGGTTAGGGTTAGGGTTAGGGTTAGGGTTAGGGTTAGGGTTAGGGTTAGGGTTAGGGTTAGGGTTAGGGTTAGGGTTAGGGTTAGGGTTAGGGTTAGGGTTAGGGTTAGGGTTAGGGTTAGGGTTAGGGTTAGGGTTAGGGTTAGGGTTAGGGTTAGGGTTAGGGTTAGGGTTAGGGTTAGGGTTAGGGTTAGGGTTAGGGTTAGGGTTAGGGTTAGGGTTAGGGTTAGGGTTAGGGTTAGGGTTAGGGTTAGGGTTAGGGTTAGGGTTAGGGTTAGGGTTAGGGTTAGGGTTAGGGTTAGGGTTAGGGTTAGGGTTAGGGTTAGGGTTAGGGTTAGGGTTAGGGTTAGGGTTAGGGTTAGGGTTAGGGTTAGGGTTAGGGTTAGGGTTAGGGTTAGGGTTAGGGTTAGGGTTAGGGTTAGGGTTAGGGTTAGGGTTAGGGTTAGGGTTAGGGTTAGGGTTAGGGTTAGGGTTAGGGTTAGGGTTAGGGTTAGGGTTAGGGTTAGGGTTAGGGTTAGGGTTAGGGTTAGGGTTAGGGTTAGGGTTAGGGTTAGGGTTAGGGTTAGGGTTAGGGTTAGGGTTAGGGTTAGGGTTAGGGTTAGGGTTAGGGTTAGGGTTAGGGTTAGGGTTAGGGTTAGGGTTAGGGTTAGGGTTAGGGTTAGGGTTAGGGTTAGGGTTAGGGTTAGGGTTAGGGTTAGGGTTAGGGTTAGGGTTAGGGTTAGGGTTAGGGTTAGGGTTAGGGTTAGGGTTAGGGTTAGGGTTAGGGTTAGGGTTAGGGTTAGGGTTAGGGTTAGGGTTAGGGTTAGGGTTAGGGTTAG